>NC_088417.1:36234830-37444330 GCF_034236695.1 Oncorhynchus nerka | reverse complement strand
CCTTCATCCTCTCCTGTGAAGATGATAACTTCTCCTTAGCCATTTCACCGGCGGCTTACAGGCATCGCCGGAAATCACACACATACGATAACAGGGACTGAGGAGGCTCGGGAGACTTCCAGTCATCCTGGAGAACAGATAAAAGTCCACGCACCCTATGTCCAAACACAAGGTCATTTGGACTGAAACCCGTGCTCTCCTGTGAAACCTCCCTAGCGGCTAACAGTAACCAAGGCAATCCCTCCTCCATCTCAGTACAATAAGCTCTCAACAAAGACTTAAGTGTTTTATGGAAACGTTCCAGTGCTCCTTGACTTTGTGCGTGATAGGCGCTAGACAAATTGTGTTTAATATGGAGCTGTTGCAGAACCTGACTAAACAGATTAGAGGTGAAATTAGATCCTTGATCACTCTGAATGACCTTAGGGATTCCAAACAATGAGAGAAACTGAGTCAAAGCTTTTAACACAGACTTAGTCGTGATAGATTGGAGAGGATAGGCAGCAGGAAACCTAGTGGTCTGACACATGACAGTGAACAGGTAACTGCTACCCTTTTTAGAACGCGGCAGAGGACCCACACAGTCAATAATAAGATACTCAAAAGGTTGGCTGAGTACAGGAATAGGAAACAAGGGTACCGGCTTAATAGCTTGATTAGGCTTACCAGTTAATTGACAGGTGTGACAAGTTTTGATAAAATCAGAAACATCCCTCTTTAATCTAGGCCAGAATAAATGTCTTAATATGCGATTGTAGGTTTTCCTCACCCCCATATGTCCAGCAACGTCGCTGTGAGAAGTTTCCAACACCAACTCACGAAGCTTAACTGGTACAACAACCTGACTAATTGCCTCCCCCAAAAAACAACTATCATGAGACACCCACTTTCTCATCAGGACATCCCTTTGGAGAAAATAGCCATGGCCGACATCTCCCAACTGTTCTACAGGCACAATTTGGTCACGCAACTCTTCTAACGTGGAGTCAACCCGTTGCACATTGATTAGATCTGAGCGGGTTAGAGATAACGGAACAGGGAAAACAGTGACATACTTCTTTGTATTATTATCATTAGTCGTCGCAGTGACCAGTTCGCCACGGCCCATAGAACGTGTCACTGCACACGCAGAGAACACCTCTGGGAAACTCTGTACACTCTCATCAGGAATCCCAACAAATGACGGCTTGGTGGAAACCACTAGAGATGGAAACACGACAGGCCATACACGCTCACCAGCCAAGTTATTCCCAAGGATAACGCCGATACCCTCAATAGGCAACGAAGGACGCACCCCCACAACAACTTCACCAATCCACAATCCAACATCAGTTTATGCAATGGAACTGACAGAGTGTTCAAACCTATTCCCCTAATTGAGTGTGCCAATTTGGGACGCAGAGGCTGTGTCAATTTGGGATGCAGAGGCTGTGTCAATTTGGGACTGCAGGGGCTGGTATGTTGTTCCGGGGTCCTTGTTGGTCCCCGGTTTTATGGGGGGGAATGTGACGACCCTCCCACTCTGTCTGCCGTATTCTGTCTTTGTTCTTGTTTCCTTATTATTAGGATGCCGGTGAGCGGAGTTGGGAGGGTCGTCAGCTACATGGGGAAACACCTGGGCCAGGTGTGTCCCAGGATAAATAGACCTCTTCCACATTCATGGAAGATACTCTCTCCATGCAGACACCTTTGTAGATTGTGTTGTGGTTCTTGGTGGCCTTTTGTTTGTTTGCTTTGGCACCTTTCAACACCCTGCATTATCACATTCATGCATGCAAAACACTCACTTACACTACTGATTACTGATTACACACACCATTGTATATTTTCCTTAGTTGCTTTAGTTAATAAATATATATTTTGTTAGTCCTTATCTCCACGTTGTCTCCCTTTGTTACGGGCTTTGAGACAGAGTGGGAGGGTCGTCACACTAAATACTTTTTTGACCCACTGTATGCACTCACCACTTTTCCGGTAAAAACAAGTTATTTAAAAAAAAATAATTTCACCAATTTGGACTATTGTGTATGTCCATTACATGAAATTCAAATAAAAATCTATTTAAATTACAGGTTGTAATGCAACAAAATAGGAAAAACGCCAAGGGGGATGAATACATTTGCAAGCCACTGTACATGTACCTTACCTCATGATAGTGATTGTGTGCGTGTGTGTTATTTACTTCTGCAGCTGCCTGAGCCTCTGCTGCAGCTCTAGGGTGGCGAAGGGCAGGGAGATGTCCGAAGCCAGGCTGGCCATGGAGTCCTTGTGGGGCAGGTGTTTCTGGGAGCTGGATATGGTGGGGTTCAGGTTGGAGGTGCTCCTGATGGAGGTGCTCCTGATGGGGCTGCCTGCGTACAGCTCCTCCCTCTGCTCCTCTCTGCGATGGAGGGTGTAGGTGGCGGCCTCCATTGGTGGTGTTGGGGGGTTGGTGTCTGGGGGAAGAGGTGACTCCGATGTGGAGAGTCTCTGGGAGGGGACGGTGGGGTTGACCACGCTGGCTTTCCTCACTTGGACAGAGGAGGGCTGTTCCGACGCACGCGTCTGCTTCTCCAGAAACAGAACCTGACATACAGAAGAGCAGAGCACAGTGCTATACTGTACATTGTGATAGGACGTTTTCTTTACACACTTCAATCAGTAACTTAAGAAAATAGACAGCAGGTCTAATATGGTTGCGTCACAAATGGCACCCTATTTCCTACAATGTAGATCCCTATGGGCCCTGGTCAAAAGTACAGTAGTGCATTACATAGGGAATAGGGTGCCATTTTGGGGCACTGTCTATCCTTACCCTGAGTGCCAACTTCAGTTTGAGTGTGGAGCTGGGTCCAGAGTTCCTCAGGGAAAATTGCTGAGTGAACATCATGTCCTCTTCCACCAATAGACCACTCAAAGGGACTGTAAGATTACCCAGGGTGCACTTGTGCTTGTCGTCCTTCACCTGGACATTGACAGGCAAGCCAACAAAGGGTTAACATCAGATATTCTATAATTCACATACACTTACTGTAAACTCAATGTTTGACCCAAGCAAAAACATTAAAAAAACATCTAGTACATGTATACAAATAGATCACCTACCAGTTGTGGTATGATGAAAAATGTATGTAAAGTGTGCAGTACCTCCACTTCCAGCTCCTGCCTCCTGGGGTTATGGATGAGGAAGGAGAAAGCTTCCTCCCACATGGGCTCATTGGTTTTATGGCGGATCTAAAGAAAACACATATAGAATAAAATATGCTGTAATAGAAAATAATAGAATCATAACATAAGAACAGGAGTGGAATATGATGTTTACAATTATACTTTACAATTATCTACAGAAACCATGCCCACTGTAGTTTCTTACCTTACTCTCAAATGATTTGTTCCCAACTGTGAAATGAACGCAAGGACTTGGTTCACTGCTCGTTTTCTTGCCGGACTGTGAGAGATGACCAGGAAAAGATTGGCTCTGAATGACTGTTACTAAGACAAAAACCCACACTGAAAACACTCATATTCTTCAGCTTATTGTAGTAACACAAATATTATACAGTAGAAACAAACTGAAATCAGTGAATAAATGGTTCAGAAATTCTATCCTCAGATAAAAGAGCATATAAATTAGGCTGCATCTCAAAATTGTTTTATTTTCCTTATTTAGTACCCTTTGGCATAGAGGGCTTTTTGGACAATGCACAGTAGCTAGGAAACAGTCAACCTTGGTTTTAGTTAGACCACATTCTTCAATCTAATTTCAAGTTCATTCTCAGTTTTGAAACCCAAGAACTCTCACTGTTGGCAACCGGTTTATAAAAGATACTTTGTACATATTACATTTACATTACATTTAAGTCATTTAGCAGACGCTCTTATCCAGAGCGACTTACAAATTGGTATAACAATGTCTATGTTCCAAATGGCACCATATTCCCTGCGTAGTGCACTACTTTTTATGAGGGCCCATGCTGTAGGCTCTGCTCCAAAGTAATGCACTCGGAAAGTATTCAGACCCCTTCCCCTTTTCCACATTACAGCCTTATTAAAATAATATTACATTTTACCATTCCTTTTGTCCTCAGACAAAAAAACAATTCTGCCATGTGATAGGATTATAAAACAGCCTCAAATTACATTTTATATCAGGCTAAAGCAATCTCCAGGAGGTAGGGATGCACTTTAGTCTGGTAACTTTAGACTCATACATTAGATGTCTCCCAAATGGCACCCTATTCCCTATACAATGCATTGGGAAATTATTCAGACCCCTTGACTTTTTCCACATTTTGTTACTTACTTACATATTATGAAATGAATTTCATTTTTTTTTCTCTCATCAATCTACACCAACACCCCGTAGCGACAAAGCAAAAACAGTTTTTTAGAATTTTTGGCAAATTTAAAATAAAATAAAAGCAGAAATACCTTTTTTTACATAATAATTCAGACTCTTTGCTATGAGACTCAAAATTGACCTAAGGTGCATTCTGTTTCCATTGATCATCCTTGAGATGTTTCGACAACTTGATTGGAGTCGACCTGTGGTAAATTAAATTGATTGGACATTATTTGAAAAGGCACACACCTGTCTATATAAGGTCCAACAGTTGACAGTGCATGTCAGAGCAAAAACCAAGCCATGAGGTTGAAGGAATTGTCCGTAGCGCTCCGAGGCACAGATCTGGGGAAGGGTACCAAAACATTTCTGTAACATTGAAGGTCCCCAAGAACACAGTGGCCTCCATCATTCTTAAATGGAAGAAGTTTGGAACCACCAAGACTCTTCCTAGAGCTGGCTGCCCGGCCAAACTGATCAATTGGGGGAGAAGGGCCTTGGTCGGAGAGGTGACAAAGAACCCGATGGTCACTCTGACAGAGCTCCAGAGTTCCTCTGTGGAGATCGGAGAACCTTCCAGAAGGACAAACATCTCTGCAGCACGCCACTAATCAGGCCTTTATGGTAGTGGCCAGGCGGAAGCCACTCCTCAGTAAAAGGCACATGACAGCACGCTTGGAGTTTGCCAAAAGGCACCTAAAAGACTCAGACCATGACAAACAAGATTCTCTGGTCTGATGAGATTGAACTCTTTGGCCTGAATGTCAAGCGTCACGTCCGGAGGAAACCAGGCACCATCCCTACGGTGAAGCATGGTGGGTGGCAGCATCATGCTGTGGGGATGTTTTTCAGCGGCAGGGACTGGGAGACTAGTCAGGATCGAGGGAAAGATGAAGGGAGCAAAGTACAAAGAGATCCATGATGAAAACCTGCTCCAGAGCACTCAGGACCTCAGACTGGGGCAAAGGTTCACCTTAAAACAGGACAATAATCCTAAGCACAACAGCCAAGACAATGCAGGAGTGGGTTCGGGACAAGTCTCTGAATGTCCCTGAGTGGCCTAAAACAGAGCCTGGACTTGAGCCCAATCAAACATCTCTGGAGAGACCTGAAAATGGCTGTGCAGCAACGCTCCCCATCCAATCTGACAGAGCTTAAGATCTGCGGAGAAGACAGGTGTGCCAAGCATGTAGCGTCATACCCAAGAAGACTCGATTCTATAATCGCTGCCAAAGATGCTTCAACAAAGTACTGAGTAAAGGTTCTGAACACTTATATAAATGTGACATTTCAGTTATTTTATAAATTTGTGAACATTTTTGAAAACCTGTTTTTGCTTTCTCATTATGGGGTGTTGGTGTAGATTGATGAGAGAGAGAGAAAAAGAATGTAATACATTTCAGAATAAGTAAGTAACAAAATGTGGAAAAAGTCAAGGGGTCTGAATAATTTCCCAATGCATTGTATAGGGAATAGGGTGCCAATTGGGAGACATCTAATGTATGAGTCTAAAGTTACCAGACTAAAGTGCATCCCTACCTCCTGGAGATTGCTTTAGCCTGATATAAAAGGTAGTTTGAGGCTGTATTATAATCCTATCACATGGCAGAATTGTTTTTTTTGTCAGATGACAAAAACAATGGTAAAATGCAGATTTACATTCAGGACGAATGATTGAATTAGACCTAGCTCTACATTAAAATGTGTAGAGGGTTCCATTTCATTGGACACACATTGAAATATGGGAACCAAGTGAGTGAGGTTTGGATTTCTCTGCTCAACTCTAGTTCTACCCCTCCCCCTTTCCTCATCCACCAAATGAACATGTTTTGAGCTTTGACGTTAAACATCTGGGGCCATGTATCAAGCATCTCAGAAGAGTTCTGATTTAGGATTTTTCCTTTTTGATCACAGTGAATAAGATCACTTGACAGGGTGGACTTGATGCTGAGATGCTTGACACATACGGCCCCTGTTTTGTACAACTACAGAGCAGGTGTGCAACACGTCCCGGTATGTGAGAATCCAGTTCTTATTGTGTGTAGTAAATTAAAAGCTATAAAGTGATGCTTGTGGCAATACAAGATCTTAGACAGAGTGATCACCCATCTCCAAGCAAGAACAAACAATGACTCACAGTGAACAAACAATGAACAAACAATGACTCACAATGAACAAACAATGACTCACAATGAACAAACAATGACTCACAATGAACAAACAATGACTCACAGTGAACAAACAATGACTCACAGTGAACAAACAATGACTCACAATGAACAAACAATGCATTTACAGATAAGTAGCACCACAAATGACCATAGTAATAAAAGTACATTTGGATGGCACAAAGTAAGGAAGGGCACAGACTGAGAACACATAAGACGTCTATGCGTGCTATCTGTGTATGGCGTGCATCATCCCACTTTCTTACTTTACCTTCCGGGACTTAAAGACAGAGGCTTGCTTCAACACGTCATGGTTGAAATTAAACAGGTCGCTCTTTTATACAAAAGGGGGGGGGGGATGGGGAGAAAATCAGACCCAGAGTTAGTGGGATGGGGGATTGATTATAGTTAAGGTTTAGCTTTGGTCCAGGACGTCGCAGCCGAACGACACCCTGGACCGGAGCTAGAGTCGGTTGTATGAAAACAACAACAATCTATAGAGAATGAATGAAAGGAGACACCCAATAAATCAAGGGAGAGGAATATCCAACACATAAATAACGTCCATCTATGAACAATTAGGTAACAATGGGGACGTCATAATGAATAAGGCAGTATCAAATAAAAGCTGAAGAGAGGAGAATGAAAACGTCATTCATTTTCGGGAGAAGCGATAGGATGAGGTGCTGGTGTGAACTTGTGACGAGGGATGTTGTTTAGATCGAGCTAATAAGAGATCTGATAGTATTTCAATATTCCCTTACTTAGACATAACGGTCCAGTGAACAGACACTTCAAGCAACATCATCTTTGCCTGTCACCTCTGTTTAGACCGAGAATGACAGGCGTCAACGCATCCTTCAATCAATACACCCCTCAATCAAATACCCTGACACCTTGAAATCAATAGTTCTTTGTAAACCATGTTTTCAATGCCTGCACCTTGGTGTTGGACGAAAGATGCACTGCCCTCTATCCGGAGTTATTGGAATTATTATTTAGTCAATATGATAAATATTCATGATCAACTGGGTATGGGAAATTACTGTATAATAATATTATTAGGATTTGCAACCATGCATCAGAGTTAATCAACATGCTTTATGGTACAAGACTCACAGCAGCAGGTCTGTTACTTAGCTCTGGTCCAGGGCGTTGTTCGACTGGGTGGTAGTGAACTCGCATCCGAACGACGCCCTGCACCAGAGCTAGTGTGTTACTGTTTAACCCCACCACACACCGCTAATGCTAACTCTACGATGCAGAGTACCGGAGGACTCACAAATAAGGTTCTATACATTGAGGTATTGCTCTCACAAAAGACTAGGCCAGATGCTGTCCTCTCTTTTAAGTTTCCGCACCCAACGCTCCCTGTGAAGACGCTCTTTATAGGAGAGAACAGGGAGGGAAGAAGGTCAAGTATGGCTTAGACGCTAGAGATGCTGCCAGGCTCATTTAGGAGTTGACTGTCTTGGTCTGATATTGACCCATATGTTGGTTAAGGTCAGCGTTCCAAAGGTGAAAGAGTGTGTTGAAGGAGGAGAGAAAAAAAAACAGGAGTTTCAACAAACAGACACTCAAATTAAGCCATTGAGGTGCTCATTTCATGTTCAAGGTGTGTTATGTATGTGGAAGACCATGACAGACAGGGTTGAGGTGAGAACAGTAAACTACGGCATGTTGGCTGAACTACACTTTTGTACTGAAAATGTCTTGTTAAGCTGGGTTAAAAATATTTCTGAACATTCTTTTGAGGTTCAATTTGGCATGATTCACAATAGCTGCCTTGGGTGGAGTAGACTATGTCCAGAAAGTAGAAATATATGACATTCTTCTCTGTATGCTTATTCACAACATTTAATAAGTCTACATTTGTTAAAAAATTAACACTAATGTATAGCATGGGCAAAATGTATTATAATTCTGAAGTAAATGTTATCATTTAGGGTAGCCTAGTGGTTAGAGCGTTGGACTCGTAACTGGAAGGTTGGAAGTTCAAATCCCCGAGCTGACAAGGTACAAATCTGTCGTTCTGCCCCTGAACAGGCAGTTAACCCACTGTTCCTAGGCATTCATGGAAAATAAGAATTTGTTCTTAACTGACTTGCCTAGTTAAATAAAATAAAAATGTACAATATGTCAAATCAACTGAAGTGTAATGTGCTTTTACCTGCAGCAGTCTAAAGATGCCTCACATTCAGCAATTCAATAATGTAGCGATCTGTCTCATTCCGCCACCAGAGCACTCATTCAACCTTTAACTTCTAAATTCTTGTCACCTAGTTCTACTCACCAGGAGGTTCTTGGCTGAGTCCAAGTACACCACCAGCAGAGCAGACGAGAGTCCACCATTGGCCAGGTTGCGGTCAGCTCGCACACTCCTTAATACCTGATTGGACAGGAGAGACAGGGGGAGGTCACTCCTCAGACAAACTGGACTAGGAGAAGTGAGCAGCCTTGTAATTCACGTGTTACATAATGAATTAACGTGCATCTGGCAGTAACAAGACTGAAAGAGAGGCTAAGCCAAGGGCAATTTAGTTTACTACATTAGTTAGGGAATAGAGTGCCATTTGGCACGTGGATAAGGTGTCCAATCTAGCCTCCTAGTAAAATGTCTTGAATTATCAGACAATCTGGGGGGGCGGGTAAGTAAGTACCAACTTTAAAAAGAGAAGGTTTTTTGATACTGCACCTGGTCCATCTTGTCAGGGGTAGAGAGCAAAGAGAGCCACTCCAGTTTCATGTGTAGTTTCCCCGTGGAGACTTCTTCCAGGTCAAACCACTAGAACGACAGGTTGTTCAATGATTTTTTTTCTCATTTTGTCTGTCATAGTGAAGTGTACCTATGATGAAAATTACAGGCCTCTCATCTTTTTAAGTGGGAGAACTTGCACAATTGGTGGCAGACTAAATACTTTTTTGCCCCACTGTATATCTCACATCTCAACAGTGTAAAGTGGTGAGTGAATCAGACAATAAAAAGGACACCCACACATAGTGTACAGTTCTCATGGATGACATCACAGCATCTTTAAATGAACACAGACAGATAATATACTAAGGCAAATAAATCTCTATCGAAGTGCCGAAATGAAGCCAAGTTCATGTTTTAATTTGATTTGAACCACATTTATTTGACGATGCAAAAAAATATATCAGATTTACCTCATCTACCTTCTGCTCTTTGTGAAGCTCTTTCATATCGATCATCAGGCTGCAATCGAAGACACAAAGATTGGATAAGAAATCAGTAGGGGGTCATTAAGTAAACACCTTGAATCACCACAACAGAAGCGAAATTGATTCTCTGATACAGCATGTTGGCACTCTGACCCAGTCAGGGCCAATAGGGGAATAGGTTGCCATTTGGGACACAGCCAGGACCCTGTTAGGTGCTATGCTATAGCAGCACTAGAGCTTAGAGCACTAGAGCTTAGACAAAAGAAAATCAGCCTCCCATTGGGATGAGGCCCAAGAGAAGGGTACGATAACTCACAATGCAGAGAAATAAGCCTTTTGACCATGAGGTAATAAGAAAAAGGACAGGACATGAGCTTACCTCCCCAGGAAATCATCTTTGTCTGGGTCCTCATCAAACAACTCAATCTCCAGGTGTTGGCCTGAGTGCTCATATACCAGTGCCTGGAAAGGACTTATGTCAATTAATCTTCAATCTCAGATATAGTAGGTCACACTGAATATAGCCAAAGGCTTGTAAAACATGACATGGTGGCTAAAACTGCATGAGAGCCAAAAATATGAGGAAATATTGGACTGTTGGAAATATGTATGGAAGTTGTATCTGGTTCTACATATACCCTATGTTGCTGTCCCCTGGGGTAGTTAGCACAGAGGGGCAGGTTTCATTGACGTTTCTGCCCCTGGGAAAGTCACTGTATGAGATAACCATATGTGCCATTGGAAGAGTTCATTTTCAGTTGATTTCGTTTACCTCGTAAACTTCGTTCCATTTGGGGTGCAGGCTCTCTTTGACGGTCTTGCTCTGGAAGAGCTGGTTTCCAATATGGAGGACGCCGTAAGGGTCAGACTTCCCCTTGATCAGGCCACCCAGGAATTTATCCTTCCCTTCCAAGTCCTGAGCCTCCAGGAAGTGAATCCTCAGGACTCCCTGGTGACACACACAGCACAGGGACACTTTAAAATAGGACACAGTAAAACATTAAAGGGACATTGCACTTTCAAACCAAAGTTTGTCAGATGATTTCAAACTTCTAAAGTAATCGAATTGTCGTCTAAAACTCTAAAGTAGTCAAGATGAAACCACGTCCCACAACATTCGTTGTGTGGATCCAGCTATAAGCCTCCACCCCAAATTAATGGAAAAGATACGCACTGAATAAAACCGGGAAAACCAGGAAATTAGACAATGCTTATCTTTTCCATTAATTTGGGTTGAAGGCATACAGCTGGATCTACACATCCAATGTCTTGAAACACGGTTTCATCTTGACATTAGTCTACCTTTTCCTATTTTGTTCAATAGTCCGTTGGTTTATATATTCCCCAAAAATGTGCATGCCAAAATACTAAGATGTCTTTTTTCAGTGAAGTGATCCTTTAATTAGTGTGTGAAATATGATGATGTGTGATTAGATATAAAGACAGGTGAAAGGCTGCAGTACTTTTGGCATAGGGAAACGTAGCTGAGCAAGTTCTACATCCCCCACCAGTGGGATAGTGATGCGGTTGGGCGACACCAGGTAGCTGTAGATCATGTCCTGAATTAGACTGTCAGACAAGCCACTGAGGAAAAAACGAAACACAGCAAACCCCACAGTCAGTCAGTACAACCTTGGGATGACAATAGTCTCACCTAATCTCAGTCAAGCACAAAGGAACATGTCTTTTTCCATTTTATAAGATGGAAGGAACATTGGAAGGGGTTCAAGCACCTCAAAATATCAATGTAATCCACTAGGGAGTCAACACTTAGCAGTGACATTAAGGAGGTCTTACGGCCTGGGAATTACAATGCCTGGTTAAGAGATGTCGATAGCCATAAGTGGTCTAGTATCTGCTGAGATTTTCTGTTAACCTTTGAGCTCTCCACTTCAGCCTAATTCTGTACACAGAAATAACTGCATGAGAGGGCTGAAGCAATCTGTAAAGATTAAACAACCGTATATATTTGAAAAGGCATAGAACCAATTTAAATACCTCCATATACAGTACATTCCTTCACTCTTTCTCTCTTATTTCTCTAAGAAACGTAGTCATCATTTTATCCTATCATTTCTTTTTCAGCTAAGGAGCATTACAAAGGACATGATTCCTCTTTAGTGTGGGATCAATCACGTGGAACACACACAGGTACACACACATGCACACGAGCGGGGTGAGTTGTTTTCAACTTGCAGCTGGCGTTTGACCGTCGCATACATGCAGCTCGGTGGCAAGTAAAACAATGTATTTAATATTACAGTACACCTACCGTACTATAAATACGGTATCAAAGAAAGTACTGTGTAACGGCACACGGTACAATATCGTAAAATGTACTGTATTATACTGTAAAAAAGTAAATACTACCGTAATCTGAATTAAGGGGAGAGGTTTGTATTTTATTGTAATTACAAAGAATTGGTGCAATCAAGTTGGCTGCTAGGTAAAGTGTTTACACATGAATTAATGGTATTTTATATGACTTGCACTTCTAGAGGTATAACAACATAGGAGTTAAATGGGTAGAGTGTTCTCACTCACGATTACAACAAATATAGCATCTTACAGGCATGTCTCAAAATATGTTAAATGAGACAGAAACAACAATACCATGCACCCACTATTGGTCAAATGTTTTTTTGGCGCTCCAAAGTTACGGTACGATACTGTATTATGTGGGGTGGAATTACAGTACAGTTCAAAATATAGTAATTATTTTCCCACCCACAACATTTTCCCATAATGCAACATAACTTACAGTATGCTGCAGTAAAGCATTTCAGAGTTTTTTTTACTGTTGATAATACCCCAAATTACCATATAATTTACAGTTCTCTGTTACAGTGTGTAACGTGTACGCTGGGAGTCAGGAAGCAAGTACAGGGAGTGACTTCAATAATAAATAACAAAACAAGAAACACAAGTAGCGTACAGACATGAAACACTGAAACAGAAACAATAATGCCTGGGAACCAAAGGAAGTGACATAGGGAAGGTAATCAGGCAGGTGATGGAGTCCAGGTGAGTCTGATAAGGCGCTGGTGTGCGTAACGATGGTGACAGGTGTGCGTAATAATGAGCAGCCTGGTGACCTCGAGCGCCATCCCCTAGCCTCCACAAACAGACCCACAGTGTCCTGACTGCACAGATCTATTACACCCCTACAGAGAACTAGCGGTGTAGGGGATGATTTCCGTCACTGAGCTGTGGATGTGTCAACACCCGTGTCTAAATAAATAGACTGTGGGGAGGAGAGTGGCTGTATCATGAAATCTTTATTAGGGCCTTTTTCCACCGCCACATTAGCATTTACATGAGTTAAAAGGGCAAAAGCCACTGTCAACTCACAACCATATAGAAACTAAGAAGTGAATGTGAATAACAGAGATGATGCCTGACGTCTGCAGAGAAGACAAAGGCTATCTGCACTTCAAATGGCTTGGCTCCTTTACCAGCAGGGGGAAACATACAGTATTCTAATGGATCCATTGGCTTATGGATGAGTTGTGCTTGTTTCCCCAGCCAACAGTTCTCTGTCTATGTGACTCTTATGTATGCATGTTGTTGCTGTACGTGTCTTGCTGGTGAGTGGTTACAAATCCAATTTGCTCTTGTGGGATTCAATTCAACGCAAGTAGTAGCACCGCCACACAACAGCAAAATGTAAAGACAACACAAGAAAAGTGTTTACTTCTTAGCCAATGCCTTTTTACAGTCACGTCTATTATATTCGACACTAAAGCATAACAGTTGCTCTCGAAAAGCAGACCATCCAATTTGCTCTTTCCTTTAAATGGGCCCTAAGAAATCCCCAAGTCCCCTGCCCATTACCCCATCATTTCGGAGTTGAGAGATGTGCAGAATAGAGTATTTTAGCAACCTTAGAGAGTTGGTGGAGCAGCCCAATTTACACACTATAGATCTCTATAAAGTCAGAGTTGAGTTGCACAAATGAAAGCGACAGCTTGTTCAACCATAAAAACCTTCTTGCTTTCTGAGACTTTTTAGTCTCACAGCTTGCAGGCAGGCATGTGTTGCGGTGAGCAGGTGTAGGGCGATGGTCCCTCTAGTTTAGTGGCAATCTGCAGTTCAAACAATAACAAAGCCCAAATGTATCCAAATCATAGATACAATATGGATGCAAGGACTCACCATCCCTGATATCAAAATGATAGTTTATACAGTGTTTGTTTGCAACTACACTGTTAACAACTAATGGAGTAAAACAAGTGTATACTTTGGGTTGTGATGCGGTACGACTATTGAACTGAGCCCATAAGGCATTTATATGTAATATTCTTTAAGAAACAAAATGGGTATATAATCATTAATATAAAAGTAAAAAAAAATGGTTGTAGAAACCCCAAAATGTGTTGTACCTAAAAGTAGTGAAAGCTTTGCCTGACAAAAGAGGGTGTAGTGTGTGAAGATGCTGATCTTGGGTCAGTTTTACATTTTCCCCACTAGTGGTTAAGGTTAGGATTGGGGGAGGGGAACACGCTCCTAGATCTGGACCTAGGGGAAACTTCACCCCAGAGCTCAAAACAGACCCAGTTTACTTACTTGAGCCCAGGAATATCTAGTATATTGGTGAGGCCTGTCCAGTTGATGTCCAAAAGCTAGATGAAAACAAAACACATGTCGATTTAGCGGTATGGAATCTGGAAGAACATGCTGTACAGAGAACGATTGAAAAGCCACACCTGCGCTTTTTAACTTAAATTATCTAAAAACAAACACCATCTTATAGAAGGGGAAAAAAGCACACAGGGAAACTAGCCAGAAGAGTGAGATTAAGTAAATGATCTACATTGATTCAAGCACTTAACTTTATTGTTGTGTGACTCCTGTGATGTAATTACTCACAAGTGCAGCAAAGTAAAACAGAAGCCAAAGGAGCTAATTTCCTTGCCTCTTGACAAATGAACCAATTTCCTTTGAAATCGGACAATTTTGCAGCCGAAAAATGACAAGATGGTGTGCCAACAAGCATATTTTTTTGCTGCAGTTTTACCCTATATTTAGCCTGATGTAACCAGCCTTAAATCTGTGTTCCATTTCTGTAGTAGATACCCAATACAACTTTATTATTTACGAACAACAGAAATGTGTCTTCTGCTCTGTTCTCATCCCCTGAGCTACCATTTTGTGTTATCATGGCTTGATGTCTCAATATACAAAACAATACACAATGACGGTGAGACATACAGTATATGTATACAATCAGGCTGGTTCTAACAGGCTACTGGAGTTAAATACTGTACCTAACTGTTGTACTTGTTTCAGCTTTCTCTTAAATACGTTACTGTTGAACTGTCGACACACATCTTTGTACAGTCTGTGTATGAGTCAGTGTTAGAACACTGACACCAAAGATACCGCCCCCCAGATTGTACTAATACTTGACCCGCTGAAAGATTATTACAAAAACAATCCTCTGGAACCAAATCCGTATACAGGGGCTGTCCCCAATGACATCCTATTTCCTATGGACCCTGGTCAACAGTAGCACACAACGTAGAAAATATGGCGCCATTTGGGATGTACACTGGTTCTATTAAGGTCAGGGAGCCAGGGACTGTGTATTTTTCCATGCAAAGTCTCTTACCAAAAGGTTTTGTGGTTATACAATGTTATGATAAAAGGGGACAATGCCTGTTTGAAATCACCCTGCATATTGGTAAACGTGAACATTTTATCTGAGTGACAGCACAGCTAAGCCAGAAAAAGTTACCGGCAAGGAGTTGGACAGGTAGTAACTTCTAAGCCGACGGGTATTTTTTTTCTTTATGCTAGTCGAAGCTTTGATCCGTCTCTTGGCTCAAGGAATCAATTTCAATGCGTTTTACAGCCCCCACCCCCCCTATCTCTCTCTCTGTGTGTTGCCTACATACACTGCAGCAGATATAGTGTTGAGCAAGGACTGTCCAGAACACTGCAAGGCAACCAAAGTAGCCAATTCCATATGGTGCATTTCCACTACATGGATTGGTGCCAATGTTTGGCCCAATTACTGTATGTTGCCTTTTGTGTCTAACACTGGTGCATACAAAGAAGGCTGGAGTGACACCAGCTGCAGTGGAGAAGCCCTATAGGGGGTACTTTACCGTAGCAGTGAACTGGCAGAGCAGTGTGGCTTCTTCTCCAAGCATAACATGATCAACTAATGGAGGGTCCTTGGAGACCATGTACACAATGTGTACCAATTAAAACAGCTGCGCATTGCAGAACTTTGCAGCTGTGCATTTTAGCTGTGCATTGCGGAACCAGCCATCCTAAGGATGTTTCCCCTCCAGTTCTCTGCGTTTCACCTCTCTGGCAACACAGCACAGACAAGGGCATCGCCTAAAATGGTATCCTCCCATCCACAAGTTGTCTCAGAATGCTATTTTATTTGGCAGTCAAGATTGAACAATTTAAGGAGGAGAATGAAGGGTTGTCCGCTTCACTGTGAAGCATTCTGGAGAATATTCTACATAGTCCTACCCCCTTAAATCAGAGAGAAGAGGGCCCCTTTTTATCCTTTACCTCAAAGGTTCTTCCATAAAATGTGCTTTTTCCCCCATTATTAGGATGACAGAAAATAGAAATATAAGCATGCCCGAGGCCACAGAAACAGGAGCTCCTGGTCCAGAGTCTGTGGTCTGCTCTCAAAGAAGATGAATTACACTCAGATACTGTGTAGTTAACACCCACTGCGTGGCTTGTGTCCCAACATGTAACAACACTGCGACTCACAGTCTTACCACTACACTCCTCCTGCTTCTTCTCTCTGCTGTCTGCAATGCGGCTGGCATAGGCAGTGCAAAGAAATCCACCAAAGTAGGACTAGCCTGATCTATGTCTATTTAAGGCTCCAGTGTCTCCACTCGGGACTCGTATCTGACTTAAATTGGCCAAATGTTTAGGCAGAACATAGGCCTGGAGGCTTAGCACTACAGGAAGGAAGACATTGATAAAAAAGCCATTGCTGTCTTCAACTGTCTTGCAAGCAGCTGATGATGCAAGTGACTTTAATTCCAAATGATAGAAAGAGGAAGTGTGTGTCAAGTGTGTGTCAGGGCTAGAACTTACAGGTTTCTTCAGAAAGAACAGGGACAAGGCTCCTATCAGGGGCATGTCACCTAGCAACGGCTCCATGACTACTCTCAACACTCCATGGAGCTGTGAAACACAAAAGAAGCATCAAGATAAAAACACGCTCGCAGAGATAAAACACACACACAACCACACATCATTAAGGGAGCTTTCAGTATCAGGGAACCAACACTACAGGCCCTTGACCCACCTAATGACCTGTATGTGAACATTCAAGAGTGGACGACTGGACACCACAGCAGGCACGTGCCTCCAGAGACACTCCAAAGGGGTATTTCACTCCAAAGATGCCCCCCCCCCCCCCACACACACACACACTACTACTGCATTACTATCAGACATAACATATCGGTCATCCTCATCTTCCTGAACAGTTATAATTAGCTCTCTCTCAAGACAAGCAGGTTGTTTAAGTGCTGATACTGTATATGAGCAAAACAGGCCCCACTATTATTTTTGTTCAATGGTCATGAGTTTAAAACAAAATGGTAATTATCCATATAAAGAACCCAGTGTCTATTGTCTCAATCGCAGTATTTATTTGTTTATTTATTTGTAATCTTTTTTTTCTTTTTTTTTATCACACACAAAAATAAGACAGAATTTAAACTCCCCTTCAAAAGACACAAAGTATGCTGTTTCCAAACTCCACTATACGATGTACTGTGAGTATGAGAAATGTGAGCCAGTGCTTTATAATAGGGCTTTGTGAAGTAAATATCTTCAAGGGACGATACTAATGGCTCTTTGGCTCTAAGGAGACAGATTGATTGCTTTCCCTACCAGCTATGTTTCATTGCTGCCTGCTACGCAATGGCCAAAGACATATAAACACTGGTTTTGTTCAAGGCCTCCTCTCGATTTTCTCCTACACATACACACACACACAAGCAGTGTTAATTTCGTCAACAATAACTATGACAAAAAACATTAGTCAACAATCTACTTTTCCTGAGGAAAAACAAGATGAGATGCCATGAAAAAAACGATAACACTGTTGTCAGCCATGATTTACCATATAGGCTACAGTACAAAGCCTTGGCTACAGGTTACCAATTTAGGCAAACAGCTCTTTTCTTCCAATCATAACCTTGGTCAAATACACATGGTTAGCAGATGTTAATGCGAGTGTAGTGAAATGCTTGTGCTTCTAGTTCTGACAGTGCAGTAATATCTAATGAGTAATCGAACAATTCCACAACAACTACCTAATACACACAAATCTAAGTGAAGGGATATAAATATAAGGATGAGCGATGACATAGGCGAGATGCAATAGATGGTATAAAATACAGTATATACATAAACTACCAGTCAAAGGTTTTAGAACACCAACTCATTCAGGGGGTTTTCTATATTTTTACTACCTTCTACATTGTAGAATAATAGTGAAGACATCAAAAATATGAAATAACACATATGGAATTATGTAGAAACCTAAAAATGGTTAAATAAATCCAAATATATTTCAAATAGCCACCCTTTGCCTTAATGACAGCTTTGCACACTCTTGGCATTCTCTCAACCAGCTTCATGAGATAGTCAACGGGAATGCATTTCAATTAACAGGTGTGCCTTCTTAAAAGTTCATTTGTGGAATTTCTTTCCTTCTTAATGCGTTTGAGCCAATCAGTTGTGTTGTGAGGTAGGGGGGTATACAGAAGGTAGCTCTATTTGGTAAAAGACCAAGTACATATTATTGCAAGAACAGCTCAAATAAGCAAAGAAACAACAGTCCATCATTACTTTAAGACATGAAATTCAGTCGATACGGAAAGTTTCAAGAACTTTGAATGTTTCTTCAAGTGCAGTTGTAAAAATCTTCAAGCTCTATGATGAAACTGACTCTCATCAGCACTGCCACAGGGATGGAAGACCCAGAGTTACATCTGCTGCAGAGGACAAGTTCATTAGATTTACAGCCTCAGAAATTGTAGCCCAAATAAAAGCTTCACAGATTTCAAGTAACAGACACATCTCAACATCAACTGTTCAGAGGACACTGTGTGAATCAGGCCTTTATGATTGAATTTCTGAAAACAAAACAAATACTACCAAACCAATACTACCAATACTCAAAACATTTCAAACTACTTTTGTAATACAACTTGAGGTATTTCTAAATGTATATAATTGAGCAAATTGAAGACGGGATGATCTGTGTTCAATACAGGAGCAAAACAAACTGACGCTACTTTTCTGGTTACGCGCCTCTATCAAAAGGTACACATGAAGTGACGTTAGTTCTGAGCTTTGGTACTTCTTCATTACACAAAGGAAAAACCTCAACCAATTTCTACAAACTGGTGACATCCAGTGGAAGCGGTAGGAACTGCAGGAAAGTCGAAAAGACAGTGACTTTTCGGGGTTTCTCCTGCTAAATAAGTTCTGTTATACTCACAGACATGATTCAAACAGTTTTAGAAACTTCAGAGTGTTTTCTATCCAATACTAATAATAATATGTAGATATTAGGATCTGGGACAGAGTAGGAGGCAGTTCAGTTTGGGAACGCTATTTATCCAAAAGTGAAAATGCTGCCCCCTACCCCAAACAGGTTAAGTGTTATATCATAGTTTTGATGTCTTCACTATTATTCTACCACGTAGAAAAATGTTTTTTTAAATTAGTAAAAATAGTAAAAATAAAGAAAAATCCTTGAAGCTGTTCTAAAACTTTTGACTGGTAGTGTTTGAGGTGAGAAATGCAAGATACGTAAACATTGTTAAAATGGCATTACCAAAGTGACTAGTGATCCATTTATTAAAGTGGCCAATGATTTCAAGTCTGTATGTAGGCAGCAGCCTCTCTGTGTTAGTGATGGCTGTTGAACAGTCTGATGGCCTTGAGATAGAAGCTATAGGCAGTCTCTCGGTCCCAGATTTGATGCACCTGTACTGACCTCGCCTTCTGGATGACAGTGGGGTGAACAGGCAGTGGCTCGGGTGGTTGTTGTCCTTGACAATCTTTTTGGCCTTCCTGTGACATCAGGTGCTGTAGGTGTCGAGGAGGGAAGGTAGTTTGCCCTCGGTGATGCGTTTTGCAGACAGCCCCACCCTTTGGAGAGCCTTGCGGTTGTGGGCGGTGCAGTTGCCATACCAGGCGGTGATACAGCTCGACAGGATGCTCTCAATTGTGCATCTGTAAAGGTTTCTTAGGGTTTTAGGTGACAAGCCAAATTTCTTCAGCCTCCTGAGGTTGAAGAGGTACTGTTGTGCCTTCTTCACCACACTGTCTGTGTGGATGGACCATTTCAGTTTGTCCTTGATGTGTACACCGAGGAACTTAAAACTTGGGGTTGAGACCCAGGGCCTCAAGCTCAATGATGAGCTTGGAGGGTACTATGGTGTTAAATGCTGAGCTGTAGTCAATGAACAGCATTCTTACATAAGTATTCCTCTTGTCCAGATGGGTTAGGGCAGTGTGCAGTGTGATGGCGATTGCATCGTCTGTGGACCTATTGGGGCGGTATGCAAATTGTAGTGGGTCTAGGGTGGCAGGTAAGGTGGAGGTGATATGATCCTTGTCTAGTCTCTCAAAGCACCTCATGATGACAGAAGTGAGTGCTACGGGGCGATAGTCTTTTAGTTCAGTTACCTTTGCCTTCTTGGGTACAGGAACAAGGGTGGCCATAACAGTGAATCCATAAAGAAAAAACGCGGAGAATCCAAGCTTTCCAACAATGTCAGAATTATTACTGTACTAATACTCAGCAAATATAATTAAAATTTTCAATAGAGAAAAAACAACTGCACTCGCATTTTGCCAACTGCGAGAGCAGCAACACAGATGTATAACAACGCACATGGCAAAATAGAGCTTCTGTTGTGGTCAAAGCAAAAACAGCCTACGTGAAAGTAAGAGAGTAAAAAGTATTATTTCTAGTTGAGGTTAGTTACAATTAAAGTGTTCTGGCTGCGCATCAGTTCAAAAGAGAGACGAGTGACTGAAGTGACCGCCAAGAGCTATAGCCTATGGGAGAGATCAGCTCAATCAGACTGTGCAACTGAAAGACGTTCATTCTGCCAATGAGAGGATTGCATAAAATATTTATGCTTATGATTGGACAAAACAGATGGAAAGGAGCTTCATGTCAAATGTTATGTTTATTAGTCTCACATGGAATTCTCATCACATTGTCGTCAAATATATATATGACATTTTTTGGGGGGTTATAAAAAAGGCCATCTGAAAGTGCACATGATGGAAGTTAAAAGGTAAATATAAATGATTTCATGGGGTAAAAAAACGCACTGACTAATAGGTGTCTTAAATGATTGTGACTAAAACTAGACAAAAATTGTCCAGAGTTGTAGCCGACTGATAAGGAGGATGAAATGACTCAAATGCGACGAAGATGAAAAGGTATTTTAGTCAAAAGACTAAGACTAAAACTACATCTAAAACCGAAGTCTAAACTAACACCGCACACAAGGTAACTGATCACACAGTATATTGCTCGCAAGTCATTGCAGTAAAAACAAATCTAATGTTGTTTGCAAGCCAGTGTAATTGAGCAAGCAGGCATCATTAAAGTCACTTTTACATGCACTCACAACATTCGGTTGGAGTTTACTGTCCTCGACTCTGATGAACAGGTTATCAGTGACATTATCAACGATCAGAGCATCCATTACAGAGTTGTATAGTTTATATATTTTTATGGCCAGCCCCAGATCCAATTCAGACTTCAAGTGAAGGGTGTTTGTTAAATGAAATAAAATAAAACTTGTCCCCCCCGGTGTTTTACATCCCTAAGAAATGACATATTAAAATATTATCACCCAAAAAATGTTACGTTAGGTTTTTATGCCTCTAATTAATCCTAAAACAACAGAATGAGACAATAACATAATTTCTGCATTACCTGTATGCTCTTAATACCAGCTTTGCAGTAGTATCTTTTGATGTCCACATCAATTTCAGTATTTCCAACAAAACTGGAGAAAAAAGTTCAACATCATCAAAATCACATGTTTATCTATGTATATAAAAAAAAATCACATACTGCACAGAGTACATTCTATGACAAGCCAAAGGCTACAATCTGTCCAAAATGGAGATAGTCAGGTCACCTGATCTGTAGGTCCATGATGATCTGACGCTTGTCCACATTCTCTGTGTAAACCTTGACCCCGTTGATCCTTAAAGGCTAAACACAAGACAGAGGACATCACGATATCACCACTAGGCCTCAGCCCCCCACTTGTGTTCTACCCAGTATGAACATCGCCACTACTCTGTGTCCCCTCCTGGAAACTATTTGGGAAACACCCACCAGCTGTCCCTACAACACAGACACATGCACAGATACCGGTCTAGGGGTGCTTGAGCACTTGCCCTTTTCCCCACCTATAAGAAAAATTTAAGAGCTGTTTGAAAAGACTGCCTGAAATGTAAGCCTGTTTTGGTGGGATGGAGCTTTGTCCTTTCCAATGTGACATCACCATGCAGTGAATTTGTTAATAACAGCTAGTTTTCTGTTTTCCCCTTTCCCACTCAGAGACAGTACTAGCAAAATTCCTGCTTGAGAAATGCACCTTTGCGAAGAAGCTATTATGTTTCTTTTTGACAATTTTAATTGAAAACAATCACAGTAAGGTACTTAATTGTTACCCAGACAGAAAGGATTTGATATTTAGATAAAAACGGTTGCAATGGACCTTTAAAACCAGATTGGTGAGGTTTGACCGCCTGTTAAATGGTTGAAAACCATCTTATAAACATAAGGCATGGTTAGGTAGAGACTCCTGCTGATAAGTCTTGATGTTCACCTTGTCCCCCATGTTGATCTTGCTGAAGCGGAACGTGCTGAGGTGGGAGTTGGCTCCCTTCACGGCCGGCTCGATAGTCTCGCGGAACAGCTTCTCTATGAACTGGCAAATATACGGCCACATCTGTCTCACAGTCTGTAGGGCCAGAAGGAGGGGGAACGGATTAGTAAGTTGGTACCGGGCATTCTGACTATCATACAGTAAGTCAACACAGAAATGTAGGAGACAGAGTGAAGGAGCTGAATTCACTGAATTAATTATTTAATATCAGGTCCCATATTCAAAAAGTGCCTGTTATTCAGCTTGTCTCCATAGGATAACCTTTTGAAGAACCCTTTCTGGTTCCAGGTAGAACCCTATTTGAACATTTGACCTGGAACCAAAATGTATCTACACCGCAAAACCAAGCAGGAAAAGTAGGTCTTCATCTAAATAGAAGTGGAAATTCTAACAGTATGTTCCTCTTTGTTCTTGTACCTTGTTCAGCCACTCTACTCTTTCCACATCTGGGAAGTTGACCTAAAGAGAAAAAAAGTAAAGACATCATTACTGTTTACATGGTCAAAACTGTTTTATTTGCCCAGTACCAGTAGTCACTGATTCCATCTAAACAAACACATTGTATATTGTTATTTTAAGTGAAATAGCTGTTGGACATGAGATATTATGCCTAGGTTTAGCGGAAGTATGGCTGCTGCCTGCGTTGCATCCTAAATTGCACCCTATTGCCTATATTGCACTATTTAGGGAATAGTGTGCCATTTGGGACGTAGTCCTGCAGTACTCCTGAACCCCTCCTGGTTATTACAAAGACATAACAGTACTGGAGCTGGAGCTGGCCACTCCACACAGTATGAGCATCAGTGAAAGAGAGGAGAGCCCTGAGCATACACATTGCCCACATACTGTACCTACACGTACACACGTACACACGTACAAACCACATAAATAAATAACACTGGCTCTCATAAGCCAACAATCATCATAGTCTAAAAGCAAAACTTTTCTAATTAGGCTACCACACCTTTCCAGCACAACACAGAGGAAGTGTGCTGTCATGCGTTATCCCCTTAGGAGCAGCGGCTCCAGCGGTGTAGCCGTGGAATGAGATTGCATGTGAGAGCTACAGGAGGCAGTAATGCTAACGCGGGTGAGAAAAGAGCTGATGCAGCATTAGCGTGACAGCGTAGAGGAGCATAGGATCAAACAGTGAGAGGAGTGGGAAGTAGGGAGATAAACTACTGCTGGGTTTGACAGATTCAAGCCTATCTTTTTTTACATGCCACAAGTGCCTCTGTTATGCAATCAGGAGCACTCAAGTGGACATGGTTTCTATTAGCCTGACACATACTATAAAGCAACAAATTCACAAAATAGTGGTCAGAGGATAGTGCCTTGCGGATACATCATTTACTCAACGAATAAATGAGTGATATCAAATTACTGTGCAACTGTCAAGAGGTAATTCACACCTCACAACAGAAATTGAGATGTAATTTAAATGCAGTACCGTCCATTTAAGTGGATTGAATGGGGATGCTGTTATTTAACTATGGAAATACTTTCAAAGCATATTATAGAAGCAACTTGGATCTACTTATTTAAAAAACATTACACACCTGGAGGTATACAACTTCCATACAGTAGCTACCTTGACATGTTGCTTATGTCTCACAGGAGCCTGAATAAGCAGCAGGATTTTACATTAGTATGGGCAGTGCTACGCAGCAGCCTATGACTCACAGCAGATTTATTTTTCAACCAAAACAAACAGGAGCAGTCGGCAAACACAATTTTAGGTATGACATTTTAGCAATGTTCTGATGCAACGCACTAATTTTATGCTACACAAAGATGAATAACCTACAGTTCTCTAAACAAATTAAATCTGTTAGTAATTTGATTTATTTCACCCGTTACTGAGATGATTGTTCCAGTTTACATGATTGAGGTAGTCTCAATTCTACATTTTCCCTACCCTGGCAGTCATTCTGAGTGCAGCTTGCGGGTGATTAACAATTCCACTTGTTGGATATCCTAACTTCATCTGGATTCCAATAGGAATTACACATCACTTTGTATGCCAGCATAATGTAATTTGCAGGCCTGATGTGGCCTGTAAACCAGGAGATTTCTAACATCACTGTGTTAGGGTATAACTAGGCCCTCAATGAAAGGGCTTATGATATACAGTACCAGTAAAAGTTTGGACACACCAACTCATTCAAGGGGTTTTCTTTATTTTTTACTAACTATCAAAACTATGAAATAACACATGTGGAATCATGTAGTAACCTAATTTTTTTTTTAACAAATCAAAATATATTTTATTGTTGAGATTCTTCAAAGTAGTCACCCTTTGCCTTTACTGTGCAGCCATATTCATCGACCTGGCCAAGGCTTTCGACTCTGTCATTCACCACATTCTTATTGGCAGACTCAACAGCCTTGGTTTCTCAAATGATTGCCTCGCCTGGTTCACCAACTACTTAATTGAAAGAGTTCAGTGTGTCAAATCAGAGGGCCTGTTGTCCGGGACCTCTGGCAGTCTATGGGTGTGCCACAGGGTTCAATTCTCGGGCCGACTCTCTTCTCTGTATACATCAATGATGTCGCTCTTGCTGTTGGTGATTTTCTGATCCACCTCTACGCAGATGACACCATTCTGTATAACTCTGGCCCTTCTTTGGACACTGTGTTAACTAACCTCCAGATGAGCTTCAATGCTATACAACTCTCCTTCCGTGGCCTCCAACTGCTCTTAAATGCAAGTAAAACTAAATGCGTGCTCTTCAACCCATCACTGCCCGCACCTGCCCGCCAGTCCTGCATCACTACTCTGGACGGCTCCGACTTAGAATATGTGTATAACTACAAATACCTAGGTATCTGGTTAGACTGTAAACTCTCATTACAGACTCACATTATGCATCTCCAACCCAAAATTAAATCTAGAATCGGCTTCCTATTTCGCAACAAAGCATCCTTCACTCATGCTGCCAAACATGCCCTCGTAAAACTGACCATCCTACCGATCCTCAACTTCGGCGATGTCATTTACAAAATAACAAAATAGCCTCCAACACTCTACTCAACAAATTGGATGCAGTCTATCACAGTGTCATCCCTTTTGTCACCAAAGCCC
The DNA here is from genome assembly GCF_034236695.1 of Oncorhynchus nerka. Taxonomy (NCBI): domain Eukaryota; kingdom Metazoa; phylum Chordata; class Actinopteri; order Salmoniformes; family Salmonidae; genus Oncorhynchus; species Oncorhynchus nerka. Next base: position 37,418,638 of record NC_088417.1, on the reverse strand, counting down.
CATATACTACCCACCACTGCGACCTGTACGCTCTCGTTGGCTGGTCACCATAGCAGCACCCAATCGTAGCATGCGCTCCAGTAGGTATATCTCACTGGTCACCCCCAAAGCCAATTCCTTCTTTGGCCGCCTTTCCTTCCAGTTCTCTGCTGCCAATGACTGGAACAAACTGCAAAAATCACTGAAGCTGGAGACTCATATCTCCCTCACTAACTTTAAGCACCAGCTGTCAGAGCAGCTCACAGATCACTGCACCTAAACATAGCCCATCTGTAAACAGCCCATCCAACTGCCTAATCCCCATACTGTATTTATTTATTTATCTTGCTCCTCTGCACCCCAGTATCTCTACTTGCACATTCATTGTTCTCAACTAGCCTACTTGGTTAAATAAAGGTGAAACATATATATATTTTTAAACTTCTCTAGGGTAGGGGGCAGCATTTGGAATTTTGGATGAAAAGCATGACCAAATCAAACAGCTTTCTACTCAGGCCCAGAAGATAGGATATGCATATAATTAGTCGGATAGAAAACACTCTAAAGTTTCCAAAACTGTTAAAATAATGTCTGTGAGTATAACATAACTGATTTGGTAGGCGAAAACCTGAGACAAATCCATTCAGGAAGTAAGAATGTTTTTGTTGTTGTTTTCTATTCAATGCCATTACCGTATCCATAGACTTAGGACTCAAATTGCAGTTCCTATGCCTTCCACTAGATGTCAACAGTCTTTACAAATTGTTTCAGGCTTGTATTCTGAAAAATGAGGGAGTAAGAGCAGTCTGAATGAGTGGACCCTGCCGTGTCAAATAGCTTTTTCATGCGCGCGACCAGAGAGAGTGCCTTTCTTGTTTACCTTTTATATTGATGACGTTATTGTCCGGTTGAAATATTATAGATTATTTAGGCTAAAAACAACCTGAGGATTGAATATAAACATTGTTTGACATGTTTCTATTAACCTCTTCCTTCTACCCTCTACTTTTTGAACATTCTGTTAAAAATCGCGCAACATTTCAGCGCCCTGCTACTCATGCCAGGAATATAGTATATGCATTTGCTTAGTCTGTGTGGATAGAAAACACTCAGACGTTTATAAAACTGGTTAAATCACTGCTGTGGCTTTACCAGAACGGCATTTACATCGAAAAGCACAGGAAAAACTGATCACTGAAAATGGGAAAATATATCCATGCGCTACTTGAACCCATTGATAAAGGTGAACCACAATTAATTGACTGAGGTTGCAGTACCTACAGCTTCCACACGGTGTCTAGAGTCTTGTCATTTCCCTTCAAGTTTTTTCTTGGTCAAACACATGCAAGGCACCATATTTCTTCAGGTCTAGGACCGGATATTTTCGTTGAGTTTCAAGCCGGACATTTTTACAGACGGACAGCTAATGATCTTTACATCGCCTCCTGATGATTTTTATCGCTTATTAACGTTTACTAATACCTAAAGTTGCATTACAAACGTATTTCGAAGTGTTTTGTGAAAGTTTATCGTCGACTTTTTGAATTTAAAAAAATGACGTTACGTTTTGAAAACGCTGTTTTTTTCGTTTATCACACAGTCTACATATAACGATATCTTGGCTTTATATGGACCGATTTAATCGAAATAAAGACCCAATAGTGTTTATGGGACATCTAGGAGTGCCAACAAAGAAGATGGTGAAAGGTAAGGACTGTTTTCTATTTTATTGTGCGGTTTGTGTAACGCCGAAATGCTAATTATTTTGTTTACGTCCCCTGCGTGGCTTTTGTGTTGTAGTGTATTGGTGCATGCTATCAGATAATAGCTTCTCATGCTTTCGCCGAAAAGCATTTTAAAAATCTGACTTGTTGCCTGGATTCACAACGAGTGTAGCTTTAATTCGATACCCTGCATGTGTATTTTAATGAACGTTTGAGTTTTAACTAATACTATTAGCATTTAGCGTAGCGCATTTGCATTTCCAGAGCTCTAGTTGGGACGCAAGCGTCTCAGGTAGAAGCAAGAGGTTAACTTTACGGATACAATTTTGATTTTTTTGTCTGCCTGTTGTGACTGCTTTTGTGCCTGTGGATTACTGAAGAAAACGCGAACAAAATAGAGGTTTTCGGATATAAAGAGAGACTTTATCGAACAAAAGGAACATTTATTAAATAAATTAATGTCTTCTGAGTGCAACCATATGAAGATCATCAAAGGTAAGGGATTAATTTTATCTCTATTTCTGACTTGTGTAACTTCTACTTGGCTGGTTACTGTTTGTAATGATTTGTCTGCTGGGCTATGTTCTCAAATAATCGTAAGGTATGCTTTCGCCGTAAAGTATTTTTGAAATCTGACACCATGGTTGGATTCACAAGAAGTTAATCTTTAAACCAATGTAAAATAGTTGTATCTTTTCTGAATTTTTCTGTATTTGAATTTGGCGCTCTGCAATCTCAATGGATGTTGGCAAGGTGGGACGCTAGTGTCCCACATACCCTAGAGAGGTTAAATGACAGCTTTGCTGAGCAAATGTGTCTCCTAGAGGACAGGAAGGACAGGAGGCTTTTGTATAGGTCATGGTTTGAGATACCGCCCTCTCCCCCTCCTTCTCCTTCTCCTCAGAAACACAACCCAAGTGGCACGTTTCAGCGTCTCAGTCTGAGTGACCAGCTGGTCGTGTCCAGACAGAGAAAGCTGAGCACCAGCGTTCAGTCTCTCCTTCAGTGCCTGAGGCATGCCTATTAGAGGTCGACGATTATGATTTTTCAACGCCAATACCGATTATTGGAGGACCAAAAAAAAGCAGATACCAATTCAAATCAGCCAATTTTTTAAAATATATTTATTTATTTGTAATAATGACAATTACAACATTACTGAATGAACACTTTTATTTTAACTTAATACATCAATAAAATCAATTTAGCCTCAAATAAATAATGAAACATGTTCAATTTGGTTTAAATAATGCAAAAACAAAGTGTTGGAGAAGAAAGTACAAGTGCAATATGTGCCATGTAAAAAAGCTAACGTTTAAGTTCCTTGCTCAGAACATGAGAACATATGAAAGCTGGTGGTTCCTTTTAACATGAGTCTTCAATATTCCAAGGTAAGATGTTTTAGGTTGTAGTTATTATAGGAATTATAGGACTATTTCTCTCTCTACCATTTGTATTTCATATACCTTTGACTATTGGATGTTCTTATAGGCACTTTAGTATTGCCAGTGTAACAGTATGGCTTCCATCCCTCTCCTCGCCCCTACCTGGGCTCAAACCAGGAACACATCGACAACAGCCACCCTCGAAGCCTCAATACCCATCGCTCCACAAAAGCCGCGGCCCTTGCTGAGCAAGGGGAACAACTATTTCAAGGTCTCAGAGCGAGTGACGTCACCGATTGAACCACTATTAATGCGGCCCCGCTAACTAGCTAGCTATTTCACATCGTTTACACCAGCCCAATCTCGGGAGTTGATAGGCTTGAAGTGCTGCACGAAAGTGCTGTTTGAATGAATGCTTACGAGCCTGCTGCTGCCTACCACCGCTCAGTCAGACTGCTCTATCAAATATCAAATCATAGACTTAATTATAACATAATAACACACAGAAATACGAGCCTTAGGTCATTAATATGGTCAAATCCGGAAACTATCATTTTGAAAACAAAACGTTTATTCTTTCAGTGAAATACGGAACCGTTCCGTATTTTATCTAACGGGTGGCATCCATAAGTCTAAATATTCCTGTTACATTGCACAGCCTTCAATGTTATGCCATAATTACGTAAAATTCTGGCAAATTAGTTCGCAACGAGCCAAACTGTTGCATATACCCTGACTCTGCGTGCAATGAACGCAAGAGAAATGACACAATTTCCCTAGTTTAATATTGCCTGCTAACCTGGATTTCTTTTAACTAAATATGCAGGTTTAAAAAATATAGTTCTGTGTATTGATTTTAAGAAATGCATGGATGTTTATGGTTAGGTACATTCGTGCAACGATGGTGATTTTTTCGCAAATGCGCCTTTGTTAAATCATCCCCCATTTGGCGAAGTTGGCTGCCTTAGTTAGGAAGAAATAGTCTTCACACAGTTCGTAACGAGCCAGGAGGCCCAAACTGCTGCATATACCTTGACTCTGCTGCACAGAACGCAAGAGAAGGGACACAATTTTCTCATTTAAACCAGAACCTTACAAACTCGGTTGCAGACTGAGTAGATTAATTGAAATTTATGAACATTGATAACGAAATTCTCATAACAATTTGGTCCTTCGAGCCGGATTCCAATACCTGCCCCTGTCGTCCCGAAGTAACACGCCGAAAACCGTGCACCTGCGGGTCCTTGACCCAAAAATTAAAGACCTGTCCTCTGACATTGGGGTTCTATAACAGGCCGGTATATATCTAAGGTTGACAGAGACGGTGACGGAATCCAACTAACATTGCTTGTCCCATCGTACAAGAAAAAGGTCAGTAAATCTTTATTCATGGATTTGGGGAATTGACGTTTGGGCTACATTTAGAGAAATATTTTTTATGATTGTTGAGTGGTTTGGACATTGATCTTTAGAATCCGATGGGCATACTGATCTGATGACCTGTCTTTAGAATTTTGTGTAGAGAACCCTGATATAGGCAGTATTCTATGCAATTGGAAGACAGGAATTGGATGTAGAAGCCACCTAGGAAGGAAGAAGTCCCCAGTGACTCGTCTGAAATGACACGAGGTATCTGCAGTACCAATGTAAACTAGCTAATTTTGAGATCTAAGCGGAACCTGATCAAGAGTATATTAGTGAGTCTGTAATGACACGAGGTATCTGTGGCCACTACCAATGCTATCTGTGGCCACTACCTATGTAAACTAACGGAAAGGAGGTATATACGTAGACTGTGAGAATATGCCGTAGTAATGGAGAAAGAAGTACGAATTTGAGAGACGTCTAGATGTAGGAAAATAATAATAAAGTAGATACATAAGACGTGTAGATAGTCGAGGGAAACAGCAGGTCGAGGGTTAGATACCTGGCTGTCTGAAGCCCGGAAAAGAAGGTAAGAAGGCAAGTATAATAGTATAATATTCTGACTCACTGAATCGTTGCTGCTGGCAGCTACCGGCGTGGAGCAGCACTGAGGCAGACATTTCATTTACTTCTAAATCGAGTTAAGTCCTCTTTAGAGAGAGACCTTCAGAGCTAGTTCATCACACTAACTCCAGTAGGGTTCTATACACACTAAAAGTTGATGAAGTACCCGCAATAACTACTTTAACAGAGCCCTTTGGAAAGACGTGTCTTAGGAGAGAAGTCACAAGGCATGACAGTGTGACAAGCCAAACATTTAGGATAAAAATAGGGTGAAAATTGATGTCCCCCCACGTTTTTCCCCATTAACCAAATGAGTAGTCACCTTGTCAGCTAAAAAGGAAGAGACAGACAAACAATGATACTATCCTAATTTGACACTTGCCGAGTAGATCTCAAGCAGCTTATAAATTGTGAATAATTATCCTCATCAAGTATATGCCTAGTTGACGTCTTCAACTTGAGTCAGGCGGCATTATTAACAAGTTGCGTTTAAGTTGGGGATTTCTCCTATGGCCCTACGTTTTGCACGCCTGAGTGCCAGACTGTTTTTGCCATCATACCAACTCCTTGTCACTCATCGTCATGCCAACGATTGTACAATCAGACCTAGAACCAGGCGAACAATAAGTGATGGTTCGATTGGGTGCATCTTCCAGGCATAATCATGCATGCAAGGTGTTATTAGTTATGTGATTGGGGCCCATGTGTCCCTCCCACTCTGGTGTCCGGTTTACCATTTTGCAATGCTGTATTTAGAGGGGCTTTGTCTAATGTCACTGCTGGGGACAGCTGTGTGATCAGAGCTTGACAGGTCAACACTGTTCTGTGTTCAGATCCCAGAGTGATGGTTCTTAGAAACTCAAAAACAACTAAATGATTCATGTGTGCTGTGCACTAGGCTTATTTGGGTTATAGAAAAAACATGTTCAAATACATTTGATGTAGGCTAATCAAATGTGGTAGTAATATAGCCATATAATAATAATCCAGTGTGGCTAACTGAATAGGGGGATAAAGGTAACATTTTGTGCACTTTTTTTTGGTGCTCCCTTTATAAATGCATCTTGGTCTTACCCATGATGGCAAATCAGAAGCTGTCAGACTTTGTTTGACAGTTCTCTCCTCCTGTTCAAAGAACGCCAAGGCTCTGTACAGTCGGGTGTTCTTGCATCCTGTGTTTCTCCTCCACCAGAAAAATATTACAAGTCCTATTAAGAGCCAACTGAAACTGAATTCAAAATATCCCAAAACATATATGGGAAAAATGAGCACGAATGTCTTTGTAAACTGAATCCATGTCTGAGTTAGTTCACCGACGGAAGACCCAGACTTGTCATCGCCGGTGTCTGCCGGTGGAAATACGTTTGTATTGGGGCCGGTGTTAACCGGGCTCGGTGTGTTTTGTCCATCCTCCTTTGATCCAGCGGAGCTCCCATTATGTGCATGGGCGCTACGTACAGCCGTCATACTGTCTATTGACATTCGTTTCTTTGCAACCACAGTTTTGATGGGATGTTGGAGTAAAGACCTCAACAACAGAACCTTCTATTCTTTATTAAACTGTCACCAATGTTAAACCTCCTGCGCAGAGAGCGCGCAGAGACTCTCGGAGTCAACCCCAGATTGCGCTCACGTTAGTTCAACCGCATCTGAGCCCATTTTGCCCTGGAAAAAGTGGCCATTGATTATTCTTCCACGCTGCAATAAAGTATACGCGCAACCATCTCATTTGCCTAATTTTCTTGTCTCATTCTTCAATAACATCACGCTGCTTCCCTCATACCGCGCAGAGTTCGGGTAGTCCTCCACTTGCAATAACCTACAGCAGCCGCACTCTTTCAACGCACTCCTCTCCCAGCGCACGTTTGCGTTCTGTACTATTTCAGGGTCGTCACTAGCTTCTACCAATCTCTTTCCACAAAGTCATAACCCCCGCCCATTTCTACACTCAACTGAGTGATTTATAAAAAGTCATCCGTGTGTCTAATTAGGGATGACACGTGTTGTGTTACTTTTAATCCAATCCCAGTGTTGGCAAAACATGATTTGTGTACATTTTTTTCCAATACATTTTGTGTCAATCCCTGCAGTTAATGTGTTAAATGTGGAAAACCATACAACACACCCAAAATGTGTTAGATTATTAACCAATCACATTCAGCTAGTGGAAACCCTCCTTCAAGGAACTGTAGGTCAAGGAATAGCTTAATGTGACACAAAATCGCCACCCCATGCCCAACATCTGTAGAGACCACTACATATTTCAGGAATAGCAACATTCTCTAGTCTCATCATCATCTCTGTCACACATCAATAAAAACTTTGAATAGCTTTCAGTGTGATCAATGCAGTACTTCTGCCTAATAACCACCATCATCATCATCATTTTAACTGACTGGCTCCCAGGCTACACTAAACAAAACTAATAAATACAGATGACAATTTTTAATAAATAATGAAAGGCTTGCCGATAGAAATGGAATTGAGTAATCTAAGAATTTAGTCATTCTATTTCTATGGACTGAACTGTGTATCCATGGTGATTTGTTCTTTCTTGCAGAAATTGCTATTTGATCGATTAAAGATCCTGTTGTCAAGGGAACATGACACATTTACCTTAGTTTCAGTGAGATTGTGCAATCGAAATCTGTTGCCATGGCACTGGATAATGTCAACACAAGTTTGGAATCTTTATTTCTGAAATCAGTTGAATATTTCACAAGGAAGAACATACAGGCAATAACATGCATCCTGAGAAGGTAAACTGGTGACTAGATACACAACATTTGGACGCATATGTGTGGCAAATGTAGAGATAGACAGCTAGGCTAGCTAAACTCCGGGCGTTAGTTTGCTTGCTAGCTAACGATGTTAAAGCTAATGGTAGTGGTAACTAACTCTTTGTTGTCAATGAGAATAATATTGTATTAGCTACTTGTCGAATTATGAAGAAAATAACTAAATAAAATACAGATTGCCTTAGGAGGCACATAACTAGGGGCAGCATGATTTTCTTCATAATTCGACAAGTAGCTAATACAATATGATAACCTTGTCCCCCAGGGCTTCTCGAGTGGCACAGTGGTCTAAGGCACTGCATCGCAGTGCTAGCTGTGCCACTAGAGAGCCTGGTTCGAGTCCAGGCTCTGTCCAGGCTCTGCGCACAATAGGCCCCGCGTCGTCCGGGTTAGGGGAGGGTTTGGCCCGGCAGGGGATGTTCTTGTCCCATCGTGCATTAGCGACTCCTGTGGCGGGCCTGGTGCAATGCACGCAGACACAGTCACCAGGTGTACAGTGTTTCTTCTGACAAGTTGGTGCGGCTGGCTTCCGGGGTAAGCGGGCATTGTGTCAAGAAGTAATGCAGCTTGGCTGGGTTGTGCTTCGAAGGATGCACGGCTCTCGACCTTCGCCTCTCCCAAGTCTGTACGGGAGTTGCAAAGATGAGACAAGACTGTAACTATCAATTGGATACAATGAAATTGGGGAGAATAAGGGGTAAAAATAAAATACATTGTCCCGATTGTATCAAGTGCAACGTCGGGTGGAGGACATGATGAAGACTATGGGAGAGATGAACATGAGAGAAGACACAGGACTGAGGAGGTCGTGGACCGACACCAGAGAGTGAGGCCAAAAGAGAGAGAGTTTAAAAAAAATATATATATATTTTTTATTTCACCTTTATTTAACCAGGTAGGCTAGTTGAGAACAAGTTCTCATTTGCAACTGCGACCTGGCCAAGATAAAGCATAGCAGTGTGAACAGACAACACAGAGTTACACATGGAGTAAACAATTAACAAGTCAATAACACAGTAGAAAAAAAGGGGGGAGTCTATATACAATGTGTGCAAAAGGCATGAGGTAGGCGAATAATTACAATTTTGCAGATTAACACTGTGATAAATGATCAGATGGTCTTGTACAGGTAGAGATATTGGTGTGCAAAAGAGCAGAAAAGTAAATAAATAAAACAGTATGGGGATGAGGTAGGTGAAAATGGGTGGGCTATTGACCAATAGACTATGTACAGCTGCAGCGATCGGTTAGCTGCTCAGATAGCTGATGTTTGAAGTTGGTGAGGGAGATAAAAGTCTCCAACTTCAGCGATTTTTGCAATTCGTTCCAGTCACAGGCAGCAGAGTACTGGAACGAAAGGCGGCCGAATGAGGTGTTGGCTTTAGGGATGATCAATGAGATACACCTGCTGGAGCGCGTGCTACGGATGGGTGTTGCCATCGTGACCAGTGAACTGAGATAAGTCGGAGCTTTACCTAGCATGGACTTGTAGATGACCTGGAGCCAGTGGGTCTGGCGACGAATATGAAGCGAGGGCCAGCCGACTAGAGCATACAAGTCGCAGTGGTGGGTGGTATAAGGTGCTTTAGTGACAAAACGGATGGCACTGTGATAGACTGCATCCAGTTTGCTGAGTAGAGTGTTGGAAGCCATTTTGTAGATGACATCGCCAAAGTCGAGGATCGGTAGGATAGTCAGTTTTACTAGGGTAAGCTTGGCGGCGTGAGTGAAGGAGGCTTTGTTGCGGAATAGAAAGCCGACTCTTGATTTGATTTTCGATTGGAGATGTTTGATATGAGTCTGGAAGGAGAGTTTGCAGTCTAGCCAGACACCTAGGTACTTATAGATGTCCACATATTCAAGGTCGGAACCTTGAGAGTGCCTGAGAGAGGACAAAACCCAGAGACAGAGAAGGACAGATGGAAAGACGACTCGCGAGAAAGGACAGGCAAAAGGGAGGAGAGAGACAAAGAAAGGAGAAGAGAGAGCAAGATGGGGTTAAATGACAAGTACGGGGATCGGAACAGACAGTCAGGGCAAACTACATGATAGTACAGGGAGAGAGTAAAGGCAGGAGAAATGGGTAAGGAGGGGACAAGGGAGAGGGAAAGAGATGAGCCGTATGAGAAGGAGAAAAAGGAGAAGGAGAAAGAAACAGGTGAGGGACAGGAAGCGAAGGTCTGAGAGATGAGGAGAGGGGGGAGAGACAGGGATAAAGACCATGATCGTGAGAAGAGAGAAACATAATGAGAGGGAGCATCTGAAAGAGAGAATGCTACAAAGATGGATCACAGGAGTAGCAGAGAGTAGCAGACAGAAAAGAAATACACAGACAGAGAGCATTCAGGACAAAAGGAGGACAAAGGTAAAGTTATCGAGATGAAAATGATGTCAACGTCTTAACTTTTATTTTTACTCAATCATTTATTTAACCTTTATTTAACTAGGCAAGGGGAAACTTCACCCCAGTGTGAGCCAGCGACAACAAAAAGATTAAATGACTATGATTAGTGAGGTAGTACTTTTTGTTGTTTTTTTCATCTTGATTTCAGAATACAGGGAGCAACATAGAAAATAAAAGGAGGACAAAGTAAGGAGACACAAAGATAGAGTACAACACGTAAGAGTCTTCAATATTGTCCAAACATAGTTTTTTTCCCCCCAAAATTGAATGTTAGGTAACAACACCACAAACAAAGCCTTACTGGCTCTGCTGGCTCACACTCTGGGGTGAAGTTTTCCCTACACTGAAAAAAATAAAGCTTATTATATGGTTCTTTCTCAGCTCTTAAGATTCCTAGGAGAACTATTGCCTGATAAAGTACCTTTGAGTTAAGTGTGGGGTTATTGACGTCGCGTCTATAGTTCTTCAGAATTCCAAAAGGTTCTTGAAATATATGGAAGCATGCAGCTGTATCCCTTTCATAGCACACAGCAAATTCATCAGTTTGAACTAGTCTTGCTGTCACGGCCCTCTTCCTGGAAGGAATAAGTGGACCAAAGTGCAGCGTGGGGAGTGTACATTTTCCTTTTTATTTCAAAATGTCACCAACAAATGAAACCACAACCATGACGCTGACAGGTCATTAGTGCCACCAACAAAGTTAACTACCCACAACAAAAGGAGTGTAAGAGGGCTACCTAAGTATGGTTCCCAATCAGAGACAACGATAGACAGCTGTCCCTGATTGAGAACCATACCCAGCCAAAACATAGAAACACAAAATCATAGAAAACAAAACATAGAATGCCCACCCCAAATCACACCCTGACCAAACCAAATAGAGACAATATAAGGTCTGACAAGGTGTGACACTTGCTTTTCAGTGTAACATTTCTAGTGTTGATTAAAGAGTTAGATTAGCCCTGTAAATAATTGAATTACCACTCAGTGGTGTTAAATATCCCCAGTGTTGGTGCTAATAACCAGAGTTGAACCAAAACCACTCTCATTATTATATTTCCCAGCATGCTCTATTGAAGGCAGATTTTTTTAAAATTGCATTGATTGATTCATTAATCTTATGCTACTCACATATAAATATATTTTTTCTAAACTATTCCAGTCTGTTACTTGGAGTTTAGATGTTAAAAAGGTAATCTCATATCATAGTCTTCTCAACCCTAGCAGTCATTCTGAATGCAGGTTGCAGGTGAAATATGTGAATAAAAACGCTAAATTCTTAAAAGAACCATTCCATGTATTGTTCCCCTATGTCAGGGCTGTCAAACTCATTCCATGTTTTTTCCTTTCAATTAAGACCTAGACAACTAGGTGAGGGGAGTTCTTTACTAATTAGTGACCTTAATTCATCAATCAATTACAAGGGAAAGTCAGAGACATGATGGTGAATCCAGAGAAGAGGAGCAAGTGCACAGGGAACATAAGGGGTTGGACAGAGAGAGGGAGGAAGAGAGGGGTAAACGTCGAGAGAGGAGGCACAGAGAAGGAGCTGACCCTGAGAGGGATCCCAAAGAACAGACCAGCGCCAAGAAATCATCATCCTCTGACCTCAGAGTTCAAAAGGAAAAGACAGAGCCTGTTAAAGCTAAGGTTATTATCGCTCCAAAGTCAAGTCCGAGTTTATTCAAAGTGCATATTAAATTGTAATTTATAAAACACATTTTACATAATCAAAAAGAAAACGTGAATATAGGAAAAAGGAGAAAGTGAATATGGAGATATCAACAAGTCATTAACAGTCCCTCTTCCTTTTCAATAGACGCTCCTCATATAAAGTATATTGGTTTTCATGACTCTGTTTTCCTTTGTGTGTTCCCTTTGTGTCCCAGGAAGTAGAGATGCGATCTGAGTCACCCTGGAGGTCTAGTCAGAAACAATGAAGTGACACAGAGGAGCCCATAACACTTGATAATGGGGTTTTTCCCTCATGGCCATATCTGTCTGTCGTCAACCCTTCAGCTAGCATGAGAATAGAGCATGGCTATTTATGAAGACCAGGACCATTGTGTGTTGAAATCGGGAGTGTCAAAATGGATTGAAGCATTTGGTATTGATTTCAGTGCATCTAACATCAGATAAGTGGACCAACATTGTCTATAGACATACAGCATTGTGTTCTCTACTCTTTCCTGATATTTTTCCTTTATTCACTGGCAAATGTTTGCAATGGCACCTTCTGTTGGTGGCTTCATTGCTTTGCTTGCCTTCACTTGCTTCTGCTTGTTGCATGGTAATGTTCACATGGATACTCTTTTTACTGTAAACACTGTGTATTTGTCTGTGTACTTTCGTTTAGGAAAAGTTTTGCAGAATCAGTGGAAAAAATACACCCCAGAACGACCAGTTGAAGAACGGCGTGATTATGATGGCCCAGAGGGTGGTTGTGTATGGTGTGTTGCATAAGTTTGGTGATTTCAAATGGTCACACCCATACTGACCAGGCCACACCCCACAACACCCACAAAACGAGAGCAAACGTACCGAAAAGTAAGAATGAGCACCGTTTTGGGGAAACATGTCATTTAGTACAAACCGCCACGCAAAGTAGTTAACGCTGAACGAAACTGAATGCATACAAAATGGTGATCTGTTGCTCAGATTTTTGACTTTAAAAAAGTAAGTCTATGCAACATTAACCAATTAAAAACAGTTCTGTAGCAATGAGGTTTGTGCAGTTGGCTATAGGTACAATACATTATCCATGCAGATTGGCTATGCTTGAATTGCCCGGCCAATGTTGTTCTTCAAATAGCATTTTTAAATAATGTTTAAATACTGTAGGTATGTGATCACTTGTGGGGCACCGCTAAGTGAGCATAATCATTAGCTTTTTTTTTTACTGAATCGATGGCCTGCATCTGATGGTCAGTCTGAGGGGAGGGAGCAGTGGTGAGGCTAGCTTCACCTAACTCACCCCTCCTTCCCCCCTCCTTCCCTCCGCTTAGAAAAGGGGACACAGTCTTCCAGCTGATTGTGGAACTAAAGTAGCACTGCATTATTTCTGCCTCGTGCACCAATTCCTGTTGTTGCAGCAGTTATAGCAGTTATTTGCAGCAGTTATAGCAGTTATTTGCTGTATTCGTTGAGTCTCCCTCTAGTCCAACTAAAACATTTTCCGACTAGATAGAACTGCCCAACGGGGGCGGAGATGCAATCTACTGCAGAGAGAGCCTGCAGAGTTCTGTCATACTATCCATGTCTGTGCCCAAACAATTCGAGCTTCTGCTTTAAAAAATCCACCTTTCCAGAAACAAGTCTCTCACCGTTGCTGCTTCTTATAGACCCCCCTCAGCCCCCAGCTGTGCCCTGGACACCATATGTGAATTGATTGCCCTCCCATCTATCTTCAGAGTTCGTACTGTTAGGTGACCTAAACAGGGATATGCTTAACACCCCGGCCGTCCTACAATCTAAGCTTGATGCCCTCAATCTCACACAAATTATTAAGGAACCTACCAGGTACAGCCCTAAATCTGTAACCATGGGCACCCTCTTAGATATCATCCTGACCAACTTGCCCTCTAAATACGCCTCTGTTATCTTCAACCAGGATCTCAGTGATCATTGCCTGCGTGCGTAATGGGTCCGCGGTCAAACGACCACCCCTCATCACTGTCAAACGCTCCCTAAAACACTTCAGTGAGCCGGCCTTTCTAATCGACCTGTGCCGGGTATCCTGGAAGGATATTGACCTCATCCCGTCAGTAGAGCATACCTGGTTGCTCATTAAAAGTGCTTTACTCGCCATCTTAAAAAAGCAGATATAGCCCTTGGTTCACCCCAGACTTGACTGCCCTTGACCAACACAAAACATCCTGTGGCGTTCTGCATTAGCATCAAATAGCCCCCACAATATGCAACTTTTCAGGGAAGTCAGGAACCAATGTACACAGTCAGTTAGGAAAGCTAAGGCTAGCTTTTTCAAACAGAAATGTGCATCCTGTAGCACTAATTTAAAAAAAAATTGTGACAATGTAAAGTCCATGGAGAATAAGAGCACCTCCTCCCAGCTGCCCACTGCACTGAGGCTAGGAAAATCTGCCACCATCAATAAATCTACGATAATTGAGAATTTCAAGAAGCACATTTCTACGTCTGGACCTGCTTTCCACCTGGCTACCCCTGGCCGGTCAACAGCCCTGCACCCCCTGCAGAAACTTGCCCAAGCCCCCCTGCTTCTTCTCCACCCAAATCCAGACAGCTAATGTTCTGAAAGAGCTGCAAAATCTGGATCCCTACAAATCAACCCCTATTAATGGCCTGTTCAACCTCTCTTTCGTATCGTCTGAGATCCCCAAAGACTGGAAAGCTGCCGCGGTCATCCATCTCTTCAAAGGGGGAGACACTCTAGACCCAAACTGTTATAGACCTATATCCATCCTGCCCTGTCTTTCTAAAATCTTTAAAAGCCAAGTCAACAAACAGATCACAGACCATTTCGAATCCCACAGTACCTTCTCTACTATGCAATCTGGTTTCCGAGCTGGTCATGGGTGCACCTCATTCACGCTCAAGGTCCTAAACGATATCATAACTGCCATCAATAAAAGACAGTACTGTGCTGCCGTCTTCATCGACCTAGCCAAGGCTTTCCACTCTGTCAATCACCGCATTCTTATTGGCAGACTCAATAGCCTTGGTTTCTTAAATGACTGCCTCGCCTGGTTCACCAAATACTTATCAGATAGGGTTCAATGTGTCAAATCGGAAGGCCTGTTGTTCAGACCTCTGGCAGTCTCTATGGGGGTGCCACAGGGTTCAAATCTCGGGCCAACTCTTTTCTCTGTATATATCAATGATGTCACTCTGGTGATTCTCTGATCCACCTCTACGCAGACGACACTATTCTGTGTACATCTGGCCCTTCTTTGGACACTGTTAACAAACCTCCCCGCTGTTGTCCCTCAACGCGAGGCGATGGGGCAGGAGAGGGACGCCACCTTAGTTTGGTTGCAAGTGGGTGTCCACCAGTCTGATGTCCAGTGCAGTGGCTACCCAAGTGAGTTGGCTCCTCATAGCCTCTCGAGCCGCTGGGGGCAAGGAAGCCCCGCTGCTGGTTTTGATGGCCTGGTAGCCCCACTCACGGTGGTGAACAGTGCCAGGTTCATCCTGCAGGAACAGCCTGTCACTGGCAAACAGGGAACAGCTGTCATCGCCATTGAAGCTATCAACCTTCTGACGCAGGGCATGCGCCCTCCATTCAAGGTGGTCCCAGTGGTCTGACTCCTGCCCCCATCCAGGACTGGCAGCAGATGGACTCTGCCTGCGGTGGTTTCGGCCACACTTCCTGGGAGGGGTAGTGGTCCCAGTGGATGGACTAACAGCTCGCTGGTGCACCACTCCTGAGGGAGGGAGCTCGTCCGCAGCCTGAGCCAGAGCCTGGCCGACCCACTCGCGCAAGGCCTCCAATCGCGTCAGGTGTAGGCCCTCTGAGAACATCACACAAAACAGGCATCCAGTAGGGCGCTCCACCACCCTCTCCGCATAGCTCAAACCGAGGCAGTGCATACACAAGGTATGTGGATCCCCAGGGGGGATGCCACCCTCACACCTGTCACAAAGGGTAGCCATAAGCTCAGCCAAGCCAACAGGGCCACGGTGCATGGTTCCAACGCCCTGGGAGAGCTTATGTCGTGACCCGCTTGGAGGAATAGGAACCTGGCACGGGGAACAGCATGTTAATGAAATTCACAACACACATGGAACAAGCCATTCAGCAAGTTGTGTAAGGTAAATTACAGTTTGTGGCAGCAAGAGCCACCATATTAATGGATGCACACAGAGTCGTAGTGTAATGCTAACAAAACACGGGCGGAAGATACAGACCAACCGCAGCAGTGAGTGGAGCACTCAAGATGAGGGGCGGCCATGTGCAAACAGCACTTTCAAGATATTACACTTACCAGTGACTTACCAAGCAAACTTTAGAAAATGTGTACCTCAAGCCTTATGGACGTCTGCCGAGAAAATGAAAGAGAACGTGTGTCGAGGGCATGGGGTCTATATATAGGGGCGGACCCCAGCCCGGGAGTAAATCTGTAAATCCTCAATCGTTGCAGTGCAGAACAGTCCCTAGAAAAGGCACCTGCTCCTAATTAGCTCATACCATGCACTTTCAATCAACAACTTGTGTCTTGCCACTGTCCTGAACTGAAGGTCTGCCCTGTGGACCTAAAGGTGTCGCCCATAACAACCAATGGTATTTTTGCCATGTTTGTATACGAGCTAGTTTGTCTCTGTGCTGTTGTTGTCCCTGCCTGCAGGTCGTCAGATCAGCCTGGTTCACTTCTCCCTGGTGCAGAGGCAGACCATGCTGTCTGTGTACAGCCCCTCAGCCAAGCCCAGTTCCGTGCACCTTAACAGCAAGACCAATATCTGTATCTGGAACATCTGGGAGCCCAACCCGTCCACGGAAGATCATTGTCCGTGAGTCTCTGAGGTGCCACTTAACAACTGCATCTCAGAGCCTAGTTTCAGATGGGTTTGCAAAATGATGGTAGATTTCCCCCAATTCATAGGTTTTCCAGAGATCCTGGTTATAAAATTCCCATGATGAAGACGGAGTAAACAAGAAATCAGCAAAATCAGAAAATCTGAGAATATTGGGAAGGTAACTGGAATTTTGCAACCCAACTGCAGAAAGTTTGAAGCTTTGATTTAAAATGTTATGTATATTCCCTTACAGAAACAACACGTGCATTTCACACAATATCAACATGTAAATGCATGTGATAACATGAAACTACATATGTAAAAACATAATCTCATGTGAAATAAATGTGGCCATGGGGATGCAAAATTTCTACATGGGATACCATGAAACAACACGTGACAATATTTGAGCTAGACAAAAAAAATCCAGAAAAACACGAGACAATATCCCAAGAACATCCCAAACTTGTCCTCGGCGACATCCCTGGAACAAACTGGGAGCTTAGACAAAACCTCCAGGGGACCATGATACAACATTCCGAGAACGTCATTGCCCTTATGGTAAAAAACACGCGATTTCACGTATGAAATCGTGTTGTTTCACATGTTGCTTCACGTGTTGTCACATAAGATCACATTTGATCACTTGAAATTCAAGTGGTTTTTCCATAAGGGTGAGGACCATGTTAGGATCCCAACAATATTAGAATGAACAATAGGCTTATGTTTTGGCATGAATCGCCTTCATCGGAGCCTTGAGTAGGAAAGGTGTGGGAGGCACCTATATAGCAGACAAAACGCACGCTCAAATTAAGAATAGGTAAACACAAAACAGCTATCCGTACCAAAAATATGGACTATTCGATCGGGTGGCATTGAGTGAATGCCAATCATGGCTCAGCCTCAACCTTGAAATTCTGGGGAATTGAGAAAGTTTCTCTTTACTCCAGAGGGGGCAATGTTGTGAGGAAATTGTTACAGGGAGAGGCACTTTGGATCGACAGCTCAGATTGCGTCAAGCCAAATGGTCTGAATGAACAGTTCTCTTTCTCATCTTTTTTTGTAAATCTGTTTTTCTTTGTTTATTTCTGTCTTTTGTTATTCAAGTGGAATGTATGTGTAGGAACTGACATATCTGACATGACGAGCGGGACACTCCCCTGCGAGGGTATATAGGTGACTCCCACCATTTTCCTACTCAAGGCTCTGATGAAGGCGATTCAAGATTTTTGTAGTTCGTTCCAGTCATTGGCAGCAGAGAACTGGAAGGAGAGGCGGCCAAAGGAAGAATTGGTTTTGGGGGAGACCAGAGAGATGATGCATGTGTTTGAGTGGGAGCGCGCTCCGAGAATAAATTCTATTACCTATTATTTAAAGACTGGTCTGCGTCTATTTTATGCAAACAAGAAATCTTACAAATTCTCATAAAATAGATTAAGGGCTTTCAATTGATGAAAGCACATTGTCATAATTAAATTATACTAACACCTACTCAATAAATTTGATGCAGTCTATCACAGTGCCATCCGTTTTGTCACCAAAGCCCCATATACTACCCACCACTGCGACCTGTACGCTCTCGCTGGCTGACGCTCGCTTCATACTCGTCGCCAAACCCACTGGCTCCAGGTTATCTACAAGTCCCCCCTAATCTCAGTGCAGGCCAGTCAAGTTCTTTCACACCAACCTCCACAAACCATTTCTGTATGGACCTCACTTTGTGCACTGTGGCATTGTCATGCTGATACAGGAAAGGGCCTTCCCCAAACTGTTGCCACAAAGTTGGAAGCACAGTCCTCCTAGAATGTCATTTTATGCTGTAGCGTTAAGATTTCCCTTCACTGAATCTAATGAGCCTAGCCCAAACCATGAAAAACAGCCCCAGATCATTATTCCTCCTCCTCCAAACTTTACAGTTGGCACTATGCATTAGGGCAGGTAGCCTCCAGGTCCATCCGCCGGACTTCCAGATGGTGAAGTGTGATTTATCACTCCAGAGAAAGCGTTTCCACTGCTCCCGAGTCCAATGGCGGCGAGCTTTACACCACTCCAGCCGACGCTTGCATTGAGCATTGTGCGGCTGCTCAGCCATGGAAACCCATTTCATGAAGCTGCAGGCAAACAGTTCTTGTGCTGATGCTGCATCCAGCGGGAGTTTGAAACTCAGTAGTGAGTGTTGCAAATAAGGACAGATTTGGAATCATTCCTCTAAAAATGTCTGGCTAGCTAGCCTAACACATTTTTCAAATGCATTATTTTACACTATCTGCCACGTTCACCACCCTGTGAAGTTCATCATAACTTAATTTCATCTGTAGCCTAATAAACTCAATGGTTTCCCGAGTCATAGTAGGGCAGGACCACACACCATATCATCGAATGACTCCAAGTTTACTTCGATATGGTGGTTATTATATCAATATTTGTGCATAAGGACATTTCCACCGCCATTTCTCTCATAGGAGGATGCGTACTCAGGGAAGAAGGAGCAGCAACTTGGAGCCTTCTTTCCCTGTGTTGATGTGTATTGAGCTTTTTGTGCCACTAGCGGCTACATTGAGTTCACTCAGGTCACACGGAGAAAGGAAGGAGGATGCACACGCAGAGAGGAAGGAGCAGCAACTTGGAGGAGCAATCTTCAACTGTGTTGATGTGTTGTGAGCTATGTGTGCCCCTAGCGGCTGCATTGGCTTCACTCAGGTCACACGGAGTAAGGAGGACGTGTGCAGCACAGTAGATTGGTGGCACCTTAATTGGGGAGAACAGGCTCGTGGTAAGGACTGTAGCGGTATTCGTGAATGGTCTCAAATACATCAAACGTTTTGGTTTCCAGGTGTTTGATGCCATTCCATTTGCTCCATTTTGGCCAATATTATGAGCCGTCCTCCCCTCAACAGCCTCCCGTGGTGTGCAGGGAGGAAGCGGGAGGCAGGTAGGGAGGAAGGAGGAGCATGCAGGGATTTCTATATTAGGTAAAAACTTTGTATAACCTCTCTCTATCCATCCATTCTCACCCCTTCAACCCCTCTTTATCCATTCTTGTACTTTTACTTTTCATTCAATTATCTTTTCATTTGTGTTCCTAGACTCCTTTTGTTTCTGTAGCTGTGTTGTTATAGTGCAGAAGTTTTGGTTATTGGCTTAATGAGATATTAACCCCACTGCATGTTTCTCTTTTCTGCTTCATCCCCACTGCATGGGGGTTCTGAGCCCCTCTATCTAGCTGTAGCATCCATCTGTCTGAAGTCAACCTCTAGCTGCCTGGTTTGGTGTTCCCTAGCCATAGTTCCGCTTCTGGACTTTCATGCACTGGTCCTTTTCTCCCATGATCATACCTCTAGTCTCCAAGATGAAGATGACCACCATTTACAATGTAAGAACATTAAAATGTTAAATCAGTCGTGATAAGCAGGGGCGTATCTTTCACTGGGGACGGGAGGGACAAGTCACCCCCAAATTCTGAAATAGCATTTTTGTCCTCCCCAGTATTATCATTGGGAATGTGATACAAAACGAGGCAATGGTGTGCTTTAGGACCATGCGGACTCCTCCAAGTGGACTGGATAAAAAAAAAAAGTATGTTTCCCCCAATTCTAAAACCAAAGTTGCGCCCCTGGTGATAAGTATAGCTTGTGCTATTCCAATTATTTATTGAAGGTTTACCATTGTTATATGAGGTCTATGTTCTCTGCCTCTTACCTAATTTAAGGAAGACGGATTGAGCAGGACCAAGTTTATAGCCCCTTCCATGTTTCTTTGCATTACTCAAAAATGTCAATAGGAACACTTTCAGTTATTAAAAAGGTTGTGGTGTGAGGTGTAACATAACACGTTCCTCTTGTAGGAAACATAGTTAACTATACCTTACACTGCTGTATCACATTGTAGTCTTTACTGTTCAAAACATCTTAATTTTGGTCCTCTTCTTCCCTGTGAGTGGGATGTGTTGTGTTGGGTGAGCTGCCCGTGTCCACTCTCTGACAACACAGAGGACACTCTTTGGTTCAAACACAACTTTATTAACATATGCTGTATAATCAAAACAGGTCCTGAACGGAGGTCATCATGGGAGGTTCACAAACCTTACACAGGGAACACAGAGATAAAAGGGTCTTTCTTTCAAAAAAATACTGTAAAACACTTTAATAACATTACTGGAACTATCGCTGGTGCCTTTGCTGCCTGTGTTTAGTACATTCACTTGGCTTTACATCAAAGCCTTTGTAATGTTTGAGCATAAAATAAATGGATGATTGTAGCAGAGGAAAATGGGTACAAGTTTTACAATAGGTTAGCCTAAATCATAAGGGAATCAGAAAAATCACACATTGAGGAACATGGTTACTGATAGGCAGAACAATGTGACAGAGGCGCTCATGAAAGTGATCTTGTATAAGCTGCAAGTCTGATGTCATATTGCTTTCCTTGGCAGAGTCATCTCCATCTCCCATCTACACATGTCATGTGCAGTAATAAGACAACATAAGATATTACAATGTTTCCATTACAAAAGCAGCATTCGTTTAAAAACTTGGGAGCTATAAAAGTTTTCAGTTCTCACATTAACACCACTGTCAAGCATAAAAGCCACACAAAGGAAGCAGTCACAAATGGAAATCAGCTGGATAGACAGTCAATCGAATTAGCTGTCGTTGTTCCATCCTCTACCCAGTGTGGGATTGGAGAAGTTTGATGTAATAAGCCCCTCCCCTCCCATGGCTCTCACTCATGCTGGTGTTGCACTGTGGACTTCTATCTCCACTTACACAGCCGTTTCTGTGACATCATCTGCTGCGATTTTTAATAAAAGAGAATGTTTGCTTGTCGGGGTTAGCTGTCCATGGTCTCTCTTGACCATAAATATCCAAGACAGATCCAATAAGTATTGGGAGGGTTTCTTTAAGAGTGCAGCATCCAAGCAGAGGCTGGTTTCAGGTGACGAGGATGTGGTTTGAGAGGCATAGGAAGGTCCGTCCATCAAATGATCAGGCACAGAGTCAGTTCTTAGCTCAGCGACAACGGAAGATAGAGGAAGCACAATAAACAGGAGACCTAGATCCCAGTTACCCTGGGCATTTAGAAAACGTCCTTCACGGTATGGGTCGGATCGAGCTGATGTGAAAGGCGTGAAACATGCACTTGTCAATGGGGGGGGGGGAATGTATTTCCTCTACATGAGCAAATGGCTTCCTGGGTCAGGCTGTACAGAACATCGAGACAAAGAAAAAAAACAAGACTAGATGAGGAAAAAATAAACAGGATAGGTGAAGGGGGAGAAGGTTGTGTAGGCGTAGAAGTTTGGCATGGGTGTGCCTAGACACAAAGAGCTCTGGGGAACCTGCCGACGGGGAGAGAACAAGGCAGTGTCAATCATGGCTCTATTTAGACACAAAACCTAAATGTAACCCCCACGCACAGACAAAAGTATATATATGTAAGACTGAGGCCCATCGGTGCACTGGAAGAGTATAAGCAGGTAGTAACATTACTATAGTAACATGATCCCACCTGTCCTCAGTGAATCCATCCATCTCCTCTTCATCATCCAGCTCCATGTCCAACTCGTTGTCCAGACAACCGCAGCCATACCCACTCAAGACACTGTGGAAATAAAGCAGAAAAACCATGCCTCATTAATCAATCATACAGGTACATGTGGTTGCTCTGGTTGACAGATTGTTTGTGGAGTTTTTGGAGTTGACCTGGTAGTCCCCTTTCCTGGCCTTTTGTCCTCCTGGTAATGGATAACAGTCACACACACACATCATGAGATCAGACAGGCTTTGGGTTGTGAACAAGCTGCCTCGGCACATCAAGCCCAATCAACTTTCAACTCCAATTTTAAGAACATACACAGTGGACCATAGAAAGTCACCCACAGGCCAGAAACTGCTTCGGACTGGCTGAATAGAACTAACAAACTCATATGTGTATCGTCACAGACTGCATTGATAATGGAGTCCGACTGAAGCCCGCTGTGGCTGCTCACCTGACAGAGCGACAGGTGAAGAATACAATCCTCTTCAGCTTCTTGTTGTAGAAGAAGTAGTTGAAGGACCAGAGGCTGCCTTCCTCCCCAAAGGGGTCTGAGTCCAGGTCAGGGTTGTAGCTGAGGACAAATAAGGACATTATAAATATACTACATATACCGGCGACAAACACAACAAGCAGCATATACATTTACGCTCACGTGTTAGTCATTTAGCAGACGCTCTTATCCAGAACGACTTACAGTAGTGAATGCATGCATTTTTTTATTTTATGTTACTGGTCCACCGTGATAATCGAATACACAAGCCTGACGTTGCAAGCGCCATGCTCTACCAACTGAGCCACGCGGGACCACCATATCTCCCACGCACACCTGTAAATGTCACAATCCTGCAGGCAAATTTCCTGGTCGATGGAGTTCCACAGCTCAGGCCCCAGGGAGTTGAACTCCACCCCGACTGATGAGTACAGGCTGCTGCTCACTGCATTCGCCACCTGGAGGAGACACGGCACACCATCGTTAGGACCACTTATTCTCATCACAGATGTGTGGACCTGTCAAACTCAAATCCTGTGGAGGGCCGAGTGTCTGCACTTGATTGATCGTTTAAGGTTATTGTGATAAATCAGGTTATAATTAAGGTGAATGCTTCGTCACCTGGTGGTTTAGGTCGTCATTAGACACAAAACGAAATAAAACAAAACTAGCAGACATGGTCCTCCAGGAATTGAGTTTGACACCTCTATCTTACAGCCTGTGATATTCCATAAGCCCCTTGTAGAAAACTCACTACCTTCCCCTTATGTGTATGGCTTTGTAACAATGTGCTTCCGGTCTTGCATGGGATGATTCAACGTATCTGTATATGAGTATCTGGGCAATTCTGAAATTAGGCATGAATGACCGCCCAATTAGATTGGTTTTAAGTCATTCTAAAGTGGTGTAATCATGAGAGGAGCAGAGGCAGTGCTACTGACCCAGTTGAGGCTGGGCTCACGGCTAAACTCGTGGGCCCGGGCTGCGCTGAAGTCGTAGTCGGGCCTGAACGACTCGTTGAGCGTGGTGATGAGATAGAACAAGGTCTTCCTGCAACACTTGTCACTCAGAGGGTTTTCGGCGTCCTCACTGCTCTTCCCCAGTCTGCACAAAACAAGTGAGATGAGTAGAGAGAGAGGGAGAGAGTTCAGTAATTTGGTTGGGAAGTTACAATTAATTATCTAGGGCACAGACATATTTTTCACCTAGTCGGCTCAGGGATTCGAACCAGTGACCTTATGGTTAGTAGACCAATGCTCTTAACCGCTAGGCTACCTGCCACCCCCTTAGTGTGCCACATAAGAGACTAATACTGTGACACAACACCAGTATCTATGCATTAGTGCAAAACATTCTGCAATGGAAAACAGGCAGTCCCTCCGTTTGCTTCCGTTTCATTCCTAGTGTGATGTAAACATTAACAAGGGGTGTGGCTGTGGTACTTACTGGGGTGGGCTGGTGGCGCTGGACTGGGGGGGCGAGAGGGCCTCTAGGACATGTGGCTCCCCCTCCTGGCAAAATTGCTTAAACATGTGCTTGTCATCACCAGCCATCTTGCAGGAGTAGCTCTCAATCCTATAGAGACAGATAAAAATCCCAGAGTTAACGTTTGTCAATTGGACATCCATTTAGCTACTGACTAAGGAGGACATGGGTATTGTATCAAACTACATATTATTCAATACTCAGGGGTCATGCTAACGCAGGATTTTGCATTTTTTACTCATAAAATGAAGGATAAAACACAAACAATATCTTGCTGTGTTTTGAAAATGCAGATCTAAAATGGACAAATTTTGTGCTTCAGTTGCAGTTCTCCACTCGGATGAAATATCTTTGCTTTCACCACTGCATCACCAGACAGCGCTCTGACTGTTGTGAAGCTACTTTTCTCTGGTGCTTTCCTCCAGCTGTGTAGTTTTCCGGTAGCAAGTTCAAATGCAAGACTAACATCAAGCAAAACATTAGGAAATGTAGCTAGCTACAGTTGAAGTCAGAAGTTTACATACACTTAGGTTGGAATCATTAAAAATAGTTTTTCAACCACTCCACAAATTTCTTGTTAACAAACTATAGTTTTGGCATGTCGGTTAGGACATCTACTTTGTGCTTAACACAAGTAATTTTTTTACAGACATATTATTTAACTTATAATTCACTGTATCACAATTTCAGTGGGTCAGAAGTTGACTGTGCCTTTAAACAGCTTGGAAAATTCCAGAAGCATCTGATAGGCAATTGGAGGTGTAACTGTGGATGTATTTCATGACCTAAGTGATTTTCTTTGTACTGTTTATTTTCTGTCCTAGTAAAGTTGTTTTTTTGGGGACTAAAACCTCCCTGTCTCTGTGTCAATCTCTGCACGCTCAACCCTACGGTTTACCACACCGTTTTAAAATCATCAATAGTCTCATCTCTGAGCAGTTTCATTCCTGTCCTACAGCTCAGTTCAGAAGGACGACTATATCTTTTAGGTTTCTGGGTGGTTTAATACATAAGGTGGGAATCGACATTAACGCTAGTCCTCCTGTCTGGGACAAGTAACATTTTAAAAAATAAATTCAGATAAGAATACACTGTAGATTTAAGCAGTCCGAATGGAAAAGTAGAAATGTAAAACATAGAAATCACAATATTAAACAATTACTCCGATCAGAATTTAATCAGAGGCCAACACTGGAATAATATTAAAATCTGTTTCATGTAGCCTACATAAATAAAAATAAAAAACGACATGTCAAAGTGAAGGTGATATGCATATTGGCTACAGCCTCATGTCCAAACTGATGTTGACATGACAGAGGCGCCAGGAAAATGTAGCCAAACTTTAATGAGAGTTTGAATTACATAAATATAGGCGAAACACCAGTCATGTTTGACTAACATAATGAAGGATAATTAACAGCAGATCAAACGGGTCAACATTTGAAAACAATTTAACCATAAAACTTCATTGTTTAAAACCTGGACATTGTATGTCATTTTATGAAGTATGTCTTGTTTCAAAGTAGCCTAGCCAAAATACGACCACTGAAATGAAGGAATTCTTTTATAAACCCTTAATATGTCATTAAAACCAGCATTTCTCATGTTCTACTGGCTTTCAAATCAACGTTCTTTACTTGTCCTACAGCCAAACGCATAATACTAGTCATATTAGTAACCCATGCTAGTTGATGCATCTTTAGATCTCCCCTTCCTTAATTTCTAATGGATACTTTCATCTCTGTCACATGAAACCACTTGCGCGTGAGGTGCACTTTTGAGAAAGGTGTTTTCCCTGCTAATTGCATTTTGGAACATTCGCATGTAGCCAACAGCCATGTGCGCATTGTTGAGCTTATAATATGAAGAAATAAAACTTCAACATTTTAAGCTAAACGGTCTGATCTGTTGCATCAGCCTCAATGCTTTTTATTTATTTTTTATACATGTGACTTGGCTATTGGACAAAAAAAAGTTATGTCAAGCCATGCATAACGCACAGCATAATTAACTAGACCATGCTTAAAGATATATTCAATGTCTGATTTTGTTATTGTTAACCATCTACAAATCACTGTCCTTTTTTTTACCAGGCCTTCGAAAAGCTCCCTGGTCTTTGTAGTCGAATCTGTGCTTGAAATGCAATACTTGGCTGAGGGGAGAGAGGAAGGGTTAGTAATTTAAAAAATAATGTCAACCCCTATAACTTCACACAGAGTGAGTCCATGTAACTTTGTGATTTGTTTAGCAACATTTTACTCCTGAACTAATTTAGGCTTGCATAAACAAAAGGGCTGAATATTAGTTATTAAATGTTTTATCATTAAAAAAAGGTCACCCCCCCACACACTTTGACATAATATTTTGTGCATTGTTGACAAACAATGACAATTACATCTATTTTAATCCCACTTTGTAACATAATAAAATGTGAAGAAAATCCAAGAGGTCTAAATACTTTTGCAAGGCACTGTACGTCTCGTGTTCTGTATTTATTGCTTTGAACAAGTATCTGTGTCTCTGTTTCACTGTGTTCCATTTGAGGGGTATGGGTGGAATGCAGACGGAGTGGAGCAGAGTCCAGTCGTGTGTTTATTTTCCCCTCACCCCCAGTTATGTAAGAGCAGGGGTTGTGCAACCCAAAATCTGGCTCAGAGACACACTGTGGCCCAGTCTTATTATAGGAAGGAGCAAAGGTCACGGGGGTGGTGACGTGACTGGCCTACTTTTCATTAACAGACAAAACACACTTCCTGGTTCAAATAAATGAATACATTATCCAGAAACTGACATTCTAAGGAAAACTATCACTGACAGAATTTGTGAACTTCCTCAAATTCATGTGCGAGTGTGTGCTCCGTTTATCATTAGTAATGGGTCCAGTTGAACTTTGCTGAGTATTGGCAGATTTAGGCTCTTTATTAGGGTGGAAAGAAGCAGCCTCATTGGGTCACATGGTGCCAGCACGGCTCTTGCTGCCATTGTTGCCCATTCTAATTCAGTAAGCAGCAGTCTAAACACCAGCACTTGGTAGCTGTTTCAGTGCCTAGCTGTGTGTGTATGTGTCTCTATGCAAATGACTGCGTATAAATAGATAGTCATTGATCACGTGACACCATTCATTCCTATGTGTAGACTCAATAGCGCATTTGAAGCAAAAAACATTTGTTAAGATGGCGTCCAATGGATACATAAAATTTGCAGTTTCAGCTACTCCAGGAAGTGACGTTGCAAGCTAGCTCAGGGCTGTGCCCTCTCACTGAGTATCTCAAGCTGAAGGCTGACTGGTGTACTGACAGCTGCAATTAGCAATAAAAATGATCCTTATAACTTCTTCTGTGTGCAATATTTAAATAAATTGTTTAAAGAACATACATTTTGCGTAATAGAAGCAAATATTGGTACAATGATTGTCTTCCACAAAAATGACATATATACAGTTGAAGTCGGATGTTTACATACACTTAGGTTGGAGTCATTACAACTCATTTTTCAACCACTCCACAAATGTCTTGTTAATTAACAAACAATAGTTTTGGCAAGTCAGTTAGGACCTCTACTTTGTGCATGACAAGTAATTTTTTCCAACAATTATTTCACTTATAATTCACTCTATCACAATTCCAGTGGGTCAGAGGTTTACATACACTAAGTTTATTGTGCCTTTAAACAGCTTGGAAAATTCCAGAAAATGATGTCACGGCTTTAGAAGCTTCTGATAGACTAATTGACATCATTTGAGTCAATTGGAGGTGTACCTGTGGATGTATTTCAAGGCCTACCTTCAAACTCAGTGCCTCTTCGCTTGACATCATGGGAAAATCAAAAGAAATCAGCCAAGAGCTCAGAAAAAAATTGTAGACCTCCACAAGTCTGGTTCATCCTTGGGAAAAATTTCAAAATGCCTGAAGGTACCACGTTATACCGCTCAGGAAGGAGACGCGTTCTGTATCCTAGAGATGAACGTACATTGGTGCGAAAAGTGCAAATCAATTGCAGAACAACAGCAAAGGACCTTGTGAAGATGCTGGAGGAAACAGATACAAAAGTATCTATATCCACAGTAAAACAAGTCCTATATAGACATAACCTGAAAGGCTGCTCAGCAAGGAAGAAGCCACTGCTCCAAAACCACCATAAAAAAGCCAGAATACGGTTTGGAACTGCACATGGGGACAAAGATAGTACTTTTTTCACCCCATCTGGTCTGACGAAACAAAAATAGAACTGTTTGGCCATAATGACCGTTGTTATGTTTGGAGGAAAAAGGGGGAGGCTTGGAAGCTGAAGAACACCATCCCAACCGTGAGGCACGGGAGTGGCAGCATCATGTTGTGGGGGTGCTTTGCTGCAGGAGGGACTGGTGCACTTCACAAAATAGATGGCATCATGAGGGAGGAAAATTATGTGGATATAGTGAAGCAACATCTCAAGACATCAGTGAGGAATTTAAAGCTTGGTTGCAAATGGGTTTTCCAAATGGACAATGACCCAAAGCATACTTCCAAAGTTGTGGCAAAATGGCTTAAGGACAACAAAGTCAAGGTATTGGAGTGGCCATCACAAAGCCCTAACGTCAATCCTATAGAAAATGTGTGGGTAGAACTGAAAAAGTGTGTGCGAGCAAGGAGGCCTACAAAACTGACTCAGTTACACCAGCTCTGTCAGGAGGAATGGGCCAAAATTCTCCCAACTTATTGTTGGAAGCTTGTGGAAGGCTACCCGAAACATTTGAACCAAGTTAAAGGCAATGCTACCGAATACAAATTGAGTGTATGTAAACCTCTGACCCACTGGGAATGTTCATGAAATTTCACATTCTGACATTTCACATTCTTAAAATAAATTGGTGATCCTAACTGACCTAAAACAGGGCATTTTTACGAGGATTAAATGTCCGGAATTGTGAAAAACTGAGTCCAAATGTATTTGGCTAAAGTCCAAATGTATTTGGCTAAGGTGTAAGCAAACTTCCGACTTCAACTAGAATAAGGCAATATACAACACAATATAGAAAAAGTCAAGGGGATTGAGAATGAGAAAAGGTCAATCTTTGCGTGTGTGTGTGTCTATATATATATAGACACACACACGCAAAGATTTCCATTTTCTCATACTCAATCCCCTTTACTTTTTCTATATTGTGTTGAATATTACCTTATTCTATAATGTTTTACATTGTTTTCCCCTCCTCAATCTAAACAATACCCCAGAATGAAAAAGTCTAAACTTAAAAAATAAAAATAAAATTATTTTAAAAAATTAAACTGGAATATTACATTTATATAAGTGTTCAGACCCCTTGACTCAGTACTTTGTTGAAGCACCTTGGCAGTGATTACAGCCTCTAATCTTCTTGGGTATGAAGAAACCAGCTTGGCATACCTGTATTTGGGGAGTTTCTTCCATTCTTCTCTGCAGACCCTCTCACGCTCTGTCAGGTTGGATGGGGAGCATCGCTGCAGGGATGTTAGATGGGGTTCAATCCGGGCTCTGGCTGGGCCACTCAAGGATATTCACAGACTTGTCCTAAAGCCACTACTGCATTGTCTTAGCTTTGTGCTTAGGGTAGTTGTCCTGTTGGAAGGTGAACCTTTGCCCCAGTCTGAGTTCCTGAGCACTCGGGAGCATGTTATCATCAAGGTTCTCTCTATACTTTGCTCTGTTCATCTTTGCCTCGATGCTGACTGGTCTCGCAGTCCCTGCCGCTGAAAAACATCCCCAAAGGATGATGTTGCCACCACCATGCTTCACCGTAGAGATGGTTTCTTCCAGACGTGACGTTGCGCATTCAGGCCAAACTGTTCAATCTTGGTTTCATCAGACCAGAGAATCTTGTTTCTCATGGTCTGAGTCTTTCTGTGCTTTTTGGCAAACTCCAAGTGTGCTGTCATGTGCCTTTTACAGAGGAGTGGCTGCCGTCTGGCCACTCAACCATAAAGGCCTGATTGGTGGAGTGCTGGAGAGATGGTTGTCTTTCTGGAAGGTTCTCCCATCTCCACAAAGAAACTCTTCTGTCAGAGTGACCATCGGGTTCTTGGTCACCTCCCTGACCAAGGCCCTTCTCCCCTGATTGCCAGTTTGGGCGGGTGGCCAGCTCTAGGAAGAGTCTTGGTGGTTCTAAATTTCTTCCATTTAAGAATGATGGAGCCTACTGTGTTCTTGGGAACCTTCAATGCTGCAGAAATGTTTTGGTACCCTTCTCCAGATCTGTGCCTCGGCACAATCCTGTCTCTGAGCTCTACGGACAATTCCTTCGACCTCATGGCTTGGTTTTTGCTCTGACATGCACTGTCAACTGTGGGACCTTATATAGACCGTTGTGTGCCTTCCCAAATCATGTCCAATCAATTGAATTTACCACAGGTGGACAATCATGTTGTAGAAACATTTCAAGGATGGTCACTGGAAACAGGATGCTCAATTTCAAGTCTTATAGCAAAGGGTCTGAATACCTAACTAAATTATGTTTTTTATTTTTAAAACATTTTCAAAAATGTCTAAAAACCTGTTTTCGCTTTATCATTATGGGGTATTGTGTATAGATTGATGAGGGAAATGTTTCATTTAAACCATTTTAGAATAAGCCTGTAACTTTACAATGTGAAAAAAGTCAGGGGGTCTGAATACTTTCCAAATGCACTGTAGAGTATATTCAAAAAAATGTAATTCCATAAGTATTCAGCTCCCTGAGTCCATACATGTTAGAAACACCTTTGGCAGCAATCATTACGGGTAAGTCTCTAAGAGCTTTGCACACCTGGATTGTGTAATAGTTGCCTATTATTCTTTTAGAAATTCTTCAAGCTCTGTCAAGATGTTGGGGATCATGGCTAGAGATAAATCAAGTCCTAACATAATATTTCAAGCAGATTTAAGTCAAAACTGTAACATGGCCACTTAGGAACATTCACCATCTTCTTGGTAAGCAAAGAATTTGGAACTTATGACCTCTATAGCCAGTTTCATGTCTCAAAAGTGAGTGAGAAGAAAATGCCCGGGATAGTATATGGTCTGCCTTTTGTTGCCTGTTGTGTATTATATTGTGATTGTCTTGTTTATATAAGACATTGATTGTTGTCTATATTAGGGGTACGTGAGACAAGGGATATTTACAGTGCATTCAGAAAGTATTCAGACCCCTTCCCTTTTTTCCACATTTTGTTACGTTACAGCTTATTCTAAAATGGATGAAATAGATGTTTTCATCATCAATGTACACACAATACCCAATAACGTCAAAGCAAAAAAACAAAAACAACAGAAATACCTTATTTACATAAGTATTCAGATCCTTTGCTATGAGACTCAAAATTGAGCTCAGGTACATCATGTTTCCATTGATCATCCTTGAGGTGTTTCTACAACTTGGGAGTCCACCTGTGGTATTCTCAAATGCTGTAGCTTAGACCCTATTTTACATTTGAGGTTTCGTGTTGTGCCTGCCCATCGGTTGAGACACAACATGCTCTTGAATACAGGGTGGGTGTCATGTTTGGCTGATAAATGTAAGAAAATGTGAATAACATTTACATTTTGACTTTCAAATGGTACCACAATATGGTTTGAGGTCCACACAGAGAATGTTGACTTGAATGGGAATATCTGTTGTTTTAAATTATACTGTAAATCCTCCATAGGAAACCTATTGAAAATCATAGAAATATAGATTATAGAATATACATGACCGCGAAAGTTGACATTCGAAGGTGGGAGGACCGGCAGCCTTTTTTTGTGGTTGTAATTAAATTATTATTCAATTTCAATGGTGTATCAGCTAAATTGCAGTGGTCTGAAGGGATAGGTCCACTCTGTTAATTATATTTCTATGATTGAAATGCCACCCACCCTGTATTGAAGAGCATGCTGTGTCTCAACTGATGTCGGGCACAAAACAAAAACCACTGATGATGTAAAGTAGGGTCTAAGCCAGAGGTCGACCGATTATGATTTTTCATCGCCGATACTGATACCGATTATTGGAGGACCAAAAAAGCCGATACCGATTAATCGGCCGAATTTGTATTTATTTATTTGTAATAAAGACAATTACAACAATAATGAATGAACACTTATTTTAACTTAATATAATACATCAATAAAATCAATTTACCCTCAAGTAAATAATGAAACCTGTTCAATTTGGTTTAAATAATGCAAAAACAAAGTGTTGGAGAAGAAAGTAAAAGTGCAATATGTGCTATGTAAGAAAGCTAACGTTTCAGTTCCTTGCTCAGAACATGAGAACATATGAAAGCTGGTGGTTCCTTTTAACATGAGTCTTCAATATTCCCAGGTAAGAAATGTTAGGTTGTAGTTATTATAGGAATTATAGGACTATTTCCCTCTATACCATTTGTATTTCATTAACCTTTGACTATTGAATGTTCTTATAGGCACTTTAGTATTGCAAGTGTAACAGTATAGCTTCCGTCCCTCTCCTCTCTCCTCCCTGGGCTCGAACCAGCAACACAACAGCCACCATCAAAGCAGCGTTACCCATGCAGAGCAAGGGGAATAACTAGAAGGCTCAGAGCGAGTGACGTTTGAAACGCTATTAGCGCGCGCTAACTAGCTAGCCATTTCACTTCGGTTACACCCGCCTCATCTCAGGAGTTGATAGGCTTTAAGTCATAAACAGCGCAATGCTTGACGCACAACGAAGAGCTGCTGGCAAAACACACGAAAGTGCTGTTTGAATGAATGTTTACGCGCCTGCTTCTGCCTACCACCGCTCAGTCAGATACTTAGATACTTGTATGCTCAGTCAGATTATATGAAACACAGGACACACTAGATAATATCTAGTAAAATCATCAACCATGTGTAGTTAACTAGTGGTTATGATTGATTGTTTTTTATAAGATAAGTTTAATGCTAGCTAGCAACTTACCTTGGCTTACTGCATTCACGTAACAGGCAGTCTCCTTGTGGAGTGCAACCAGAGAGAGGCAGGTCTTGATTGTGTTGGACTACTTAACTGTAAGGTTGCAAGATTGGATCCCCCGAGCTGACAAGATAAAAATCTGTCATTCTGCCCCTGAACAAGGCAGTTAACCCACCGTTCCTAGGCCGTCATTGAAAATAAGAATGTGACTTACCTAGTCGAATAAAAGGTATTAATTTTATTTATATATATAAAAAAATATATATTAAAAAGAAATCGCCAAATCGGTGCCCAAAAATACAGATTTCCGATTGTTATGAAAACTTGAAATCGGCCCTAATTAATCGGCCATTCCGATTAATCGGTCGACCTCTAGTCTAAGCTATACCTCTAGTCTAAGCTAATATGAAGAAGAAAAAACTAATTGGAGGCTACGCATTTTTAGATAATTGAAGTAAAAAAATAAAAAATAAACATCTGAAATAAAATAGTTTAACAACCCTGTTTAAGATTTTAAATTATATCCAACTCGACCGTTTATATTTTCTAGTGATGAAGACATAGATTTCTCATGGTACGGTGGAGTATGAAAAATGGGTCAACTTTGAGCACCTCTATCCCCTGAATGTTTTTGCATTTAAGACCAAAAAGTAACTTTCTGACTACTTCTTCCATGGGCAAACATGCATTGAAAGTTTTGTCTAAATCAAAAGGGATGCTGTCAAAAAGTTATTGAATTCATACAGATTTAAACTATAATAGGGGATCTTGTTTTTTCTGAAAACAATGCTGCAGTTCAGCATTCGGCCTTGAACGTTGTGGCTTCAATGAGACGGGTCAGTCGTTCTCCCCTGGTTTACGCTCCATACCACTCCCCATTACATAGTCTACAAATAGCCATAAAGCCCTGTAAGAGTACACCCTGTCCTGCATCAGACTGCCCCTATTGATCATAGCCAGGACAGGGGTCATCACCACCATTACTGTATCCACTGGTCTCATAACCTAGAGTCCATTATGCAACATCCCTGTTCCTACTGTTACCTCAAAGCCTGAAGGGCTTCCTACTAAGACGGATCAATGAGTTAGCCTGCTAACATGCCTGAATATTCTAGAAATAACTTATTTTAAAAAAATGTTTTTTTAAAGATAAGTAGACCATGCCCATTTCAGGCTTAACTCAACAATCAAAAACACAAAGACGTTCAGCTTTCTTCATGAACCAGAAAGTAAATAGTTATTTCTGGTTGTTTATCAAAGTTGGTGGGCTAACTCATTGAGTTCCTAGTATACCCCTCTGCTGCAGTTCAGTTAATCTAACCCCCTGTCGCATAACACAAAACACTCATCCATCACCCTATTTGCGGGATCAAGACTTTTTGCAAGAGAGATTACGCCTATTTAGCTAAACGTTCCACATTACCAGTAATTGCTACAGGGATTGAATAGGGCAACATTTCTATGGAAATTGTACTGCATAACACACGATATTGACTCATCTGGTCTTGCTCAGGTATTTAAATCATGTAGCCTACACCACTTATCTTAGCACAGACACGTCATGAGGCGACACACCCCTTTCAGGTTTTATGACATCAATCTCTGACAGAGGTGTCTATCATTGTGGTTTTGGTTTGTGTGAGTTTGGTAGAAAAACAGATTGGTAGGTTGTGTGTGCCTTCAGAAGTTATTCAGACCCCTTGACACATTTTGTTACATAACAGCCTTTACCTAAAAATTATTTTTCTGCATCCTGTTTCCATTGATAATCCTTGAGATGTTTCTACAGCTCTGTCAGAATGACAATCAGGTTCTTGGTCACGTCCCTGAACAAGGCGCTTCTCCACTGATTGCTCAGTTTGGTCAGGCGGCCAGCTCTAGGAATAGTCTTGGTGGTTCCAAACTTCTTCCATTTAAGAATGATGGAGGCCACTGTGTTCTTGGGGACCTTCAAAGCTGCAGAAATATTTTGGTACCCTTCCCCAGATCTGTGCCCTCGACACAATCCTGTCTCTGAGCTCTATTGAAAATTCCGTTGACCTCATGGCTTGGTTTTTGCTCTGACATACACGGTCAACTGTGGGACCTTATATAGACAGGGGTGTGCCTTTCCAAATCATGTCTAATAAATTGAATTTACCACAGGTGGACTCCAATCAAGTTGTAGAACCATCTTAAGGACTGTCAATGGAAACAGGATGCACCTGAGCTCAATTTTGAGTCTCATATTAAAGGGTCTGAATACTTAAGTAAATAAGGTATTTCTGATTGTAATATATTTGCAAAAATTTCTAAAAACCTGTTTTCACTTTGTCATTATGGGGTATTGTGTGTAGATTGCTGAGGATTAAAAAAAATATGTTTTTATACATTTTTGAATAAGGCTGTAACGTAACAAAATGTGGAAAAAGTAAAGGGCTCTGAACACTTCCCAGAAGGCACTGTATAATATAAAGATATTAGTACCAGTCAAAAGTTTGGACACCTACTCATTCAAGGGTTTTTATTTGTATTATTTTATACATTGTGGGATAATAGTGAAGACATCAAAACTATGAAATAACACATATGGAATCATGTAGTAACCCAAAAAATCGCTAAACAAATCAAAATATATTTTATATTTGAGATTGTTCAAAGTAGCCACCCTTTGCCTTGATGACAGCTTAGCACACTCTTGGCATTCTCTCAACCAGCTTCATGAGGTAGTCACCTGGAATACATTTCAATTAACAGGTGTGCCTTGTTAAAAGTTAATTTGCGGAATTTATTTTCTTCTTAATGAGTTTGAGCCAATCAGTTGTGATGTGACAAGGTAAGGGTGATATACAGAAGATAACCTTATACAAATACATATTATTGCAGGAACAGCTCAAATAAG
Source organism: Oncorhynchus nerka (assembly GCF_034236695.1). Taxonomy (NCBI): domain Eukaryota; kingdom Metazoa; phylum Chordata; class Actinopteri; order Salmoniformes; family Salmonidae; genus Oncorhynchus; species Oncorhynchus nerka. The sequence goes on along the minus strand of NC_088417.1, from coordinate 37,382,586 downwards.
CAAAGAGAAAAGGTAGTCTATCATTACTTTAAGACATGAAGATCAGTCAATACGTAACATTTGAAGAACTTTGAAAGTTTCTTCAAGTGCAGACGCAAAAACCACCAAGAGCTAGGATGAAACTGGCTCTCATGAGGACCGCCACAGGAAAAGAAGACCCAGAGTTACCTCTGCTGCAGAGGATAAGTTCATTAGAGATACCAGCCTCAGAAATTGCAGCCCAAATAAATGCTTCACATAGTTCAAGTAACAGACACATCTCAACATCAACTGTTCAAAAGAGACTGCGTGAATCAGGCCTTCATGGTTGAATTGCTGCAAAGAAACCACTACTAAAGGAGACCAATAAGAAGAAGGGACTTGCTTGGGCCAAGAAACACGAGCAATGGACATTAGACCAGTGGAAATCTGTCCTTTGGCCTGATGAGTCCAAATTTGAGATTTTTGATTCCAACAGCCGTGTCCTTTTGAAACGTAGAGTAGGTGAACAGATGATCTTCTGCATGTGTGGTTCCCACCGTGACGCATGGAGGAGGAGATGTGATAGTGTAAGAGTGCTTTGATTTATTTCGAATTCAAGGCACACTTAACCAGTATGGCTACAACAGAATTCTGCAGCGATACATTATCCTTTCTGGTTTGCGCTTAGTGGGACTATCATTTGTTTTTCAACAGGACAATGACCCAATACACTTCCAGGCTGTGTAAGGGCAATTTGACCAATAAGGAGAGTGATGGAGTGCTGCATTAGATGACCTGGCCTCCACAATCACCCGACCTCAACCAAATTGAGATGGTTTCTGATGAGTTGGATCGCAGAGTGAAGGAAAAGCAGCCAACGAGTGCTCAGCATATGTGGGATCTCCTTCAAGACTGTTGGAAAAGCATACCAGGTGAAGCTGGTTGAGAGAATGCCAAGCGTGTGCAAAGCTGTCATCAAGGCAAAGGGTGGCTACTTTGAAGAATCTAAAATATATTTGGATTTGTTTAACACTTTTTAGGTTACTACATGATTCCAAGTGTTATTTCATAATTTTGATGTCTTCACTATTATACAATGTAGAAAATAGTACAAATAAAGAAAAACCCTTGAAATGAGTAGTTGTTCTAAAACTTTTGACTGTTAGTGTATGTACTAGGATAGCGAAGTTAACTTGTGTTTTGACCCACATTGCTAATGTATCTGATAACGGAGCAGTGACAGTGTATTTTCCTGCCTTGTGACAGACACAGAACCGGAAGGGCTGGAGCTCCAGATAGATAGTTTTGATGTCTTCACTATTATTCTACAATGTAGAGCATAGTAAAAATAAAGAAAAACCATTGAATGAGTAGGTGTCCAAACTTTTGACTGGTACGGTTTATTTTGTTTAAGTTCAGTTGACCATCTTATTCCGACAGTTTGCTGTTTATCTCTGTGTTTACATATCAGTGCCAGTGCCCTCAGCCCTGACATATGTTGTTATTGAATCTCCCAGAGCCCCAAAGTGTTAATCTTGCCTTTTAAAATAGAGCCTCTTAACCCCATCAGAAATACACACCTGAGTGGAGGGGGGAGGGGGTATTTATATGTGCTATGTACTTGCAGTTCACACACAAGCCTCCTAATGGCCAGTACACCCTGTTAAATGTTGAACCTGTGTTAGTCATGGAACAGTATTGCAGGCTTTGCAGAACACCTTGTGCCATGTGATTAGATATGAGATCAATTTATCTACTGATACTGCTGGTCCAGTGCTGTAATGGTAAATACCTGCCCAGGATGTGAGACTCTCCCGTTTCAACACAAAGTTGAGAGCCCAGAGCTTCAAAACTGCTGTTCTCTAACAGTTTCATTGCTGCCTGTGAGAAGAAAGGGAAATGTTAAAATAGACAGTCCATCGGACATTCAATAATACTTTTTCACTGCTTCCTGAGGGGTGTATCAAATATATTTTATCCCTACGGTGTAGGTATTGATCTACTTGGTTGGCTCAGACCGGGCTGATCAAATTTTTCCCAGAAAAGTATGTTAGCAGAAAATGGTCTGAATTCCACTAGTGCTGAGCGATTTTTTTAACGAATTGACTGACTTCGGATCAAGTAATGGAATTCCATTTCATTTGTTTGTTTTTCTGTTAACTCAACTGTAGATCACAAAAAATTACAAATATTAAATTGCTTTGTCATTATGAGTTATTGTGAGTAAACTGATGAGGAACATTTTAGAATGAGTCTGTAACGGAACAAAATGTGGAAAAAGGGAAGGGGTCTGAATACTTTCCGAATGCATATTTATTTTATTTAACCTTTATTTAACTAGGCAAGTCAGTTAAGAACAAATTCTTATTTACAATGTCGGCCTACCCCGGACGACGCTGGGCCAATTGTGCGCTGCCCAAATGCGACTCCCAATCACAGCCGGATGTAATGCAGCCTGGATTCAAACCAGGGACTGCAATGTCGCCTCTTGCACTGAGATGCAGTGCCTTAGACCACCTCACCACTCGGGAGTATGCATTATACAGTGCATTCGGAAAGTATTCAGACCCCTTGAACTACAAAATAGTGATTTGTCAGACAGCAGCTCTAAAGAGGTGACATGATAACTTGGAATGAAATAATAGTAAACCAAATAAAACAAACGTAATATACACAACAACTGAAATATGTCATATTTAAAAAAAGAATCGAAACCGAAATCGTGATTATTTTTTAATAATCAAACTGATTTCAAAAAGCATTAATCGCTCAGCACTTGATTCCACAGACCCATTAATCAGCATTACACATCATTGGAGACACCCCCGTATGTGGAAACATATAGAAGGTAAACAAAAAGTAAAGTCCCAAAACGAGCAACCCCTTTCTTTCTTACTAGATAACGTTAATCCCCTCCCCCACTAAAAAAAAACCTCTGCTACTATCTAGGTAGCTAATGTACACAATCCTTCTTACCAAAGTCAAAGATAATGTCAGCACTCTTTGTGGAACTGAAACGTCTTCACCAATTTCACTCGCAATGTTTATTTGGCAATAATGCAAAACAGATCTGTTGTTGTCTGCCCAGCCAAATTAGCTAGTATGTTAGCGTAGCACTTTCGGTCCGTGATTTCAATTCGTCAGACTAAGGTTACCTACTAACGTTTAGTTCCTCAAATTCAGCAATTTAAAAATACGCTCGTTCGAAATTGATTTATCGTACAACCTTTTATCGGAAAACTGCTTCTGCCGATTAAATGAGACGACATTAAATCCAAATATCCGTCTGATTTGGATTTCAGCGGCATCCCTTTTGACCAATTTAAATTTGACAGAGATTAGCTAGCTAACGTTAGTACGGTTTCTGTCCGATCAAGTCGCCTTTTCTAACCGATTTTGCACTTCTGTCTATTTCGTAATGTCCCTGTGCTATGTGCAGTTAGCCAGACCGATTACTTGAAAGCAAAACAACAGTAACGATGAAAACCGAATAAATCCACTGTATTCGACCCGGTCCGTCTATCGTACGTTCATTAGTTATTTATTTCAGAAGACAACAGAAAATATATTGACTCATTTTCGTTTTTGGTTTCTGAATGTGAAAATCCAAAATCGACTTGTTTCTCATTTATTGTGTAAAAAAACGGGACATGGAATTACAGAAAACAAATAACACATTTCATTCGATTTTTAATTTCGTGCTAATAGAACAAACTCAACAACAAGCTTGCACTAGCTGGCTAGTACTGACTAGCTAGCAGTCTGACGAGCTAGCCCTACCTGGCTACTGGCTATAGTCATACTTGCTATAGTCATACTAGCTAGTGTAAGTAAGTTAGTCCCTCAACATGCTACAAGATGAATGCCCGGACAGAGTTACCTGCTGAAGAAAGGTGAGAATTCTCCATTACTTTTAGTCGCTAACTTAGCTAGACTTTCTGGCTGACTGATGGTGCTTATTGACTGAGTAATAATGAACTGCAGTTACTATGTGGCACTTCTACCCATCTGGCACTTTGAATAGCTAACTTAGCAATTGTTACACATGCAACAATATCAAATTAAGCTAGTCAGTGCTGATGTGTGTACTTACATCAGCCAATACAGTAAATAAAAGATGTTACTTGATTACTGATTCCATGTCGGGAAAAGCAAAAAGGCAAAACTAATTTACGACCGTTCTGATAAAAACCTTAGGGCATTCAGCCTCGGGGGATGCCTTGCTGACCACACCCTCCTTCCTTGCTCCAGGCCTGCCCTGCCTCTTCCACCAATCCAATTGTTTCTTATGGACAGAAAATAGCAAAGGCTCTGAGCTGTCCGATCAGGTCCATTGTCTACTTACTCTGATTCCTCGCTATCTCACACTCACACAGGACCTTTCACATAGTTCAGTCACTCAGCCCTATACAGTGGACGTGATGCTCTCAAGGTCCTGCACTACTGGCACCTACAAGAGTACCCTGCTGTACCCTACTGTGCTGAAACAATATGACACTAGAACAGTTTGACACTATTTTAAATTGAACGCTCAACAGTGATTATTGATCTTGTGACCTCTCGCTCGCTCTCTCCTTCTTGACCATCTTTCTTGGTTGATGGCACCTGCAGGCCTGTTTGATGGACATCTGGATAGAATGCTTGAACTTCATCTGAGACCTTCATCTCCTTCCCCATCCTTCCATTTTTCCACATTTTGTTACATTACAGCCATATTCTAAAATATTCCTCATCAATCTACATACTGTAGATTAAAAATAAAAAACAGATATCTGATTTACATAAGTAATCAGACCCTTCGCTATGAGACTCGAAATTGAGCTCAGGTGCATCCTGTTTCTATTGATCCTTTAGATGTTTCTACAACTTGATTGGAGTCCACCTGTGGTAAATTCAATTGATTGGACATGATTTGGAAAGGCACACACCCCTCTATATAAGGTCCCACAGCTGACAGTGCATGTCAGAGCAAAAACCAAGCCATGAGGTCAAAGGAATTGTCCATTGAGCTCTGAGACAGGAGTGTGTCGAGGCACAGATCTGGGGAAGGGTACCAAAACATTTCTCTAGCATTGAAGGTCCCCAAGAACACAGTGGCCTCCATCATTCTTAAATGGAAGAAGTTTGGAAATATCAAGACTATTCCGAGAGCTGGCCTCGCGGCCAAACTGAGCAATCAGTGGAGAAAGGCTTTGTTTAGCGAGGTGACCAAGAACCTGATGGTCACTCTGGCAGAGCTCCAGAGTTCCTCTGTGGAGATGGGAGAACTTTCCAGAAGGACAACTATCTCTGCTGCAATCCACTAATCAGGCCTTTATGGTAGAGTGGACATATGGAAGCCACACCTCAGTAGAAGGCAAATGACAACCCGCTTGGAGTTGTCCAAAAGTCACCTAAAGGACTCTGACCATGAGAAACAAGATTCTCTGGTCTGTTGAAACGAAGATTGAACTCTTTGGTTTGAATGCCAAGCGTCTCATCTGAAGGAAACCTGGCACCATCCCTACAGTGAAGAATGGTGGTGGCAGCATCATTCTGTAGGGATGTTTTTCAGCGGCAGGGTCTGGGAAACTAGTCAGGATCGAAAGGAAAGATAAACGGAGCAAAGTACAGCGACATCCTTGATGGAAACCTGCTCAGGACCTCAGACTGGTGCAAAGGTTCACCTTCCAACAGGACAACTACCCTAATCACACAGCCAAGACAACATAGGAGTGGCTTTGGGACAAGTCTCTGAATATCCTTGAGTGGCCTAGCCAGAGCCCAGACCTGAACCCGATCGAACATCTTTGGAGAGACCTGAAAATAGCTGTGCAGTGACTCTCTCATCCCAACCGGACAGAGCTTGAGTTGATCTTCAGGGAAGAATGAGAGAAACTCCCCAAATACAGGTGTGTGAAGCTTGTAGCATGCCCAAGAAGTCTCAAGGCTGTAATCGCTTCCAAAGGTTCTTCAACAAAGTACTGAGTAAAGGGTCTGAATACTTATGTAAATGTGATATTTTTTAAAATAAACTCAGCAAAAAAAGACGTCCTTTTTTCAGGACCCTGTCTTTCAAAGATAATTTGTAAAAATCCAAATAACGTCACAGATCTTCATTGTAAAGGTTTTAAACACTGTTCAATGAACCACAAACAATTAATGAACATGGACCTGTGGAACAGTCGTTAAGACACTAACAGCTTACAGACGGTAGGCAAATAAGGTCACAGTTATGAAAACTTAGGACACTAAAGAGGCCTTTCTACTGACTGAAAACACCAAAAGAAAGATGCCCAGGGTCTCTGCTTATCTGCGTGAACGTGCCTTAGTCATGCTGCAAGGCAGCGCTACAGGGAGACAGGACGGACAGCTGATCATCCTCGCAGTGGCAGACCACGTGTAACAATACCTGCGCAGGATCGGTACATCTTAACATCACACCTGCGGGACAGGTACAGGTTGGCAACAACAAGCTTTCCGAGTTACACCAGGAATGCACAATCCCTCCATCAGTGCTCAGACTGTCCGCAATAGGCTTAGAGAGGCGGGACTGAGGGCTTGTAGACCTGTTGTAAGGCAAGCCCTGACCAGACATCACCGGCAACAAACCCACCGTCGCTAGACCAGACAGGACAGGCAAAACGTGCTATAAACTGACAAGTCGCGGTTTTGTCTCACCAGGGGTGATGGTCAGATTCACGTTTATCATCGAAGGAATGAGCGTTACACAGAGGCCTGTACTCTGGAGCTGGATCGATTTGGAGGTGGAGGGTCCGTCATGGCCTGGGGCGGTGTGTCACCATCATCGGACTGAGCTTGTTGTCATTGCAGGCAATTACAACGCTGTGCGTTACAGGGAAGACATCCTTCTCCCTCATGTGGTACCCTTCCTGCAGGCTCATCATGACATGACAATGCCACTAGCCGTACTGCTCGTTCTGTGAGTGATTTCCTGCAAGACAGAAATGTCAGTGTTTTGCCATGGCCAGCGAAGATCATTCCCCACAGAAATGTCCGGGAACTTACAGGTGCCTTGGTGGAAGAGTGGGGTAACATCTCACAGCAAGAACTGGCAAATCTGGTGCAGTCCATGGGGAGGAGATACAGACTGTTACTTTTGATTTTGACCCCCCTTTGTTTAGGGACATATTATTCCATTTCTGTTAGTCACATGTCTGTGGAACTTGTTCAGTTTATGTCTCAGTTGTTGAATCTTGTTATGTTATATTTACACATGTTAAGTTTGCTGAAAATAAACGTAAATGACAGTGAGAGGACATTTCTTTTTTTGCGGAGTTTATTTGCAAAAATGTCTAAAACTGTTTTTTCTTTGTCATTATGGGGTATTGTGTGTAGATTAATGAAAAATATATATAATCAATTTTAGTATAAGAATGTAACGAATGTAACTAAATTTGGATAAAGTCAAGGGGTCTGAATATTTCCGAATGCACTGTACGTTTTACTTGTGTGTTTAAATACTGTGTCCCTCTCATAGAAATTGAATGATAACTCAACTGCACATGTTCAACTGTTCTTTGATTAAGTTGGTTTAATTCAATATTTATATTAGCTTCAAGTGTGTTTTTTTTACTGAAAGTTGACAAATTACACTTGTTTGGAGATATTTGGGTGTGGGGAAGATTGGTGTAGATGGGTTTGGTTGAAGAAACTCCCTTTCCCCCTACTTCCCATCCTTCTCTTGACGAGTATTAGAAGTGAATGTAATTGCTGCATTTTACCTGTGATATAAAATCAAATATTTTATAAGTTAAAAGCTAAGACAAAATTAGATTTCATGACATTTACTTTATTTGCACATCTATTCACTACTGCCCAAATTCATTCACCATCCACTTCAGCTAGTATTACGTTTATCTAGAAGGGGCTCCCGATTGGTGCAGTGGTCTAAGGCACTGCATCTCAGTGCTAGAGGCATCACTACAGACACCCTGGTTTGATTCCAGGCTGTATCACAAGCAGCCATGATTAGGAGTCACATAGGGCGGCTCACACTTGGCCCAGCGTCGTTTGGATTTGCCCGGTGTAGGCCGTCATTGTAAATAAGAATTTGTTCTTAACTGACTTGCCTAGTTATGTAAAAAAGTGTTTAGGTAAAGCACTTTGGATGAAGTGTTTAAATGTGATACAGACTGTGTTATTATGCTTAGGTAACTGCCAAAATAAATAAAAAAACAACATGAAGTGTCTTAATGGGGCGTTGAGCCAGTACAGCTTTTCTGGGCAGACCATTCATTTGGATACTATGGCTATGCCCATATAGGATGACAATGCCCCCATCCACAGGACACTGAATGGTTTGGTGAGCATGAAAACAGTGTAAACCGTATGCAATGGTCGTCTCAGTCACCAGATCTCCACCCAATTGAATACTTGTGGGAGATTCTGGAGAGGCGCCTGACACAGCATTTTACACCACCATCAACAAAACACCAAATTATGGAATTTCTCATGGAAGAATGGTGTTGCATCCCTCCAATAAAGTTCCAGACACTTGTAGAATCTATGCCAAGGTGGTACTGGCCCAAGGGGAGCCAGGAGAAGAGCTCCCTGTGCTGTACCTGAGTCGAAAGCTGTTGCCCAGGGAAACTAGGTATTCAACCATCGAGAAGGAGTGCCTGGCTATAAAGTGGGCACTAGATAGCCTCCGGTACCACCTTCTTGGGAGGGAATTTGACCTGCACACAGACCACAGAGCCCTGACCTAGATCCAGACCATAAAACCAGACCGGAATTCATAGGACCTGAATTCTCGTGTGACCAGGTGGTATCTGGAGCTCCAGCCCTTACGGTTCTGTATCTGTCACAAGGCAGGAAAATGAACTGTCACGGTGGACTACCTATCTCGGCTTCCTGAACCTGGTCGCATCGGGAGAGGAGGAAGGTAATGTGACGGAGAAGTCCGTCACTGGCTGCAGGCAGCTTTTGGTATACTAATACACACACAAACACTCATCGCCCCCTCCCTGCTCTGTTTTCAGATACATTAGCAATGTGGGTCAAAACACAAGTTAACTTCTCTATCTTAGTACTACCAGTCAAAAGTTTTATAACACCTACTCATTCAAGGGTTTTTCTTTATTTGTACTATTTTCTACATGGTGAATAATAGTGAAGACATCAAAACTATGAAATAACACATGGAATCATTTCGTAACCAAGAAAGTGTTAAACAACTCAAAATATATTTTATATTTGAGATTCTTCAAATAGCCACCCTTTGCCTTGATGACAGCTTTGCACACTCTTGGCATTCTCTCAACCAGCCTCATGAGGTAGTCACCTGGAATGCATTTCAATTAACCTCTTGAGTGTGGGGGGTATTTTGATGTTGGGATGAAAAACGTACCCAAATGAAACTACCTATTTCTCAGGCCCAGAATCTAGAATATGCATATATTTGTCATATTAGGATAGAAAACACTAAAGTTTCCAAAACTGTCAAAATATTGTCTGTGAGTATAATAGAACTGATATTGCAGGCGAAAACCTGAGGTAAATCCAACCAGGAAGTGCTGTTTTTCCGGAAATTTCTCTATTCCATTGCATGCCTTCCCTCCATTTAAAGGGATATCAACCAGATTCCTTTCTCTATGGCTTCCACATGGTGTGAACAATCTTTAGAAATAGTTTCAGAAACATAGTTTCAGGCTTTTATTCTGAAAAATTAGCGAGTACGATCACATCGCGTCAGTGGATGGCTGGGTGCCAGCAGAGTTTTACATGCGCAACAGCTTGGAGCAGATTTTTTCTCTCTCTCTCCTATTGAAAAAGCTACGGTCCGGTTGAAATATTATTGATTATTTATTGTAAAAACAACCTGAGGATTGATGATTAAAAAAACGTTTCACATGTTTCTACGAACTTTACGGATACTATTTCGTCTGCCCCATTCTGACCGCTCGAGACTGTGGATTTCTGAACAAAACGCGCCAACCAAATGGAGGTATTTTGGATATAAAAATAATCTTTATGGAACAAAAGGAACATTTATTGTGTAACAGGGAGTGTCGTGAGTGCAAACATCCGAAGATCATTAAAGGTAAGCGATTCATTTTATTGCTTTTCTGACTTTTGTGACCAATCTACTTTGCTGCTAGCTGTTTGTAATGTTTTGTCTGCTGAGAGAAATGTCCTAACATAAACGTTTGGATAGCTTTTGCTGTAAAGCTTTTTTTTTATCTGACACGCCAGGTGGATTAACAACAAGCTAAACTTTGTTTTGCTATATTGCATTTGTGATTTCATGAAAATTAAATATTTTTAGTCATTTAATTTGAATTTGGCGCTCTGCAATTTAGCGGATGTTGACGAAAATGATCCCGCTAAAGAGATCGGTGCGCCAAGAAGTTTTAACAGGTGTCCCTTCTTAAAAGTTAATTTGTGGAATTATTTCCTTCATGCATTTGAGCCAATCAGTTCTGTTGTGACAAGGTATGGGGGTTATACAGTAGATAGCCCTATTATGTAAAATTATTATGACAAGAACAACTCAAATAAGCAGAGAAACGACAGTCCATCATTACTTTAAGACATGAAGGTCAGTCAATACGGAACATTTGAAGAATGTTGAAGGTTTCTTCAAGTACAGTCGCAAAAACCATCAAGTGCTATGATGAAACTGGCTCTCATGAGGACTGCCACAGAAAAAAAAGACCCAGAGTTACCTCTGCTGCAGAGGATAAGTTCATTAGGGTTACCAAGCACAGACATTGAAACCCAAATAAATGGTTCACAGAGTTCAAGTAACAGACATGTCTCAACATCAACTGTTCCTGAGGAGACTGTGTGAATCAGGCCTTCATGGTCGAATTGCTGCAAAGAAACCGTCACTAAAGGACACCAATAAGTAGAAGAGTCTTGCTTGGTCAAAGAAACATGAGCAATGGACATTAGACCGGTGGAAATTTGTCCTTTGGTCGAGAGTCCAAATTGGAAATTTTGTGGGTTCCAACCGTCGTGTCTTTGTTAGACGCGGTGTGGGTGAGCGGATGATATCTGCATGTGCATTTCCCACTGTGAAGCATGGAGTAGGAGGTGTCATGGTGTGGGGGTGCTTTGCTGGTGACACTGTCTGATTTATTTGGATTCAAGGCACACTTAACCAGCATGGCTACCACAGCATTCTGCAGCGATACACAATCCCATTTGGTTTGCGCTTGGTGGGACTGTCAATTGTTTTTCAAGGATAACGACCCAACACACCTCCAGGCTGTGTAAAGGCTATTGTACCAAGACGGAGAGTGATGGAATGCTGCATCAGATGACGTGGCCTCCACCAATCCCCAACCTCAACCAAATTTAAATGGCTTTGGATGAGTCGGACCACAGTGTGAAGGAAGAGCAGCCAACAAGTGCTCATCTTATGTGGGAACTCCTTCAAGACTGTTGGAAAAGCATTCCAGGTGAAGCGGGTTGAGAGAATGCCAAGAGTGGACAAAGCTGTCATCAAGGCAAAGGGTAGCTATTTGAAGAATCTGAAATATAAAATCTATTTTGATTTAACACATTTATGGTTACAACATGATTTCATATGTGTTATTTCAAAGTTTTGATGTTTTCACTATTATTCTACAATGTAGAGAACTTGTAAAAATAAAGAAAAACCCTTGATAGAGTAGGTGTTCTTTCGAACGGTAGTGTACTGTAATTAACACACTTTATTCTTTCCTCCCGTCAGTAACAGTTTGTTATGGTATAAAGAATATACAGTGCCTTGCGAAAGTATTCGGCCCCCTTGAACTTTGCAACCTTTTGCCACATTTCAGGCTTCAAACATAAAGATATAAAACTGTATTTTTTGTGAAGAATCAACAACAAGTGGGACACAATCATGAAGTGGAACGACATTTATTGGATATTTCAAACTTTTTTAACAAATCAAAAACTGAAAAATTGGGCGTGCAAAATTATTCAGCCCCCTTAAGTCCATCATTACTTTAAGACATGCGGCGAGCCATCCCGGATCCGGGATCGTGAATACAGCCTCAAGCTCATTACCATAACGCAACGTTAACTATTCATGAAAATCGCAAATGAAATGAAATCAATATACTAGCTCTCAAGCTTAGCCTTTTGTTAACAACACTGTCATCTCAGATTTTCAAAAATATGCTTCTCAACCATAGCAAAACTAGCATTTAGCATTAGCATTTAGCGTTAGCATTAGCAGGCAACATTTTCACAAAAACCAGAAAAACATTCAAATAAATCATTTACCTTTGAAGAACTTTGGATGTTTTCAATGAGGAGACTCTCAGTTAGATAGCAAATGTTCAGTTTTCCTGAAAGATTATTTGTGCAGGAGAAATCGGTCCGTTTTCTGCGTCATGTTTGGCTACCAAAAAAAACTAAAATTCAGTTATAAAAACGCCAAACTTTTTCCAAAATAACTCCATAATATCGACTGAAACATGGCAAACGTTGTTTAGAATCAATCCTCAAGGTGTTTTTCTATATATCTCTTCAATGATGTATCGTTCCTGGAAGTGTGCTTCTCCCTCTGAATCGCATGGTAAAATAATTGCAGCTGAGAATTACGCACCAACTTAGACAAAGGACACCGGGCGGACCCCTGGCAAATGTAGTCTCTTATGGCCAATCTTCCAATGATATGCCTACAAATACGTCACAATGCTGCAGACATCTTGGACGAACGGCAGAGAGCATAAGCTCGTTCACGGCACATTCACAGCCATATAAGGAGACGATAGTAAAACAGAGCCTCAAAAATTCTGCTCATTTCCTGTTTGAGGTTTCATCTTGGTTTCGCCTGTAGCATCAGTTCTGGGGCACTCACAGATAATATCTTTGCAGTTTTGAAAACGTCAGAGTGTTTTCTTTCCAAAGCTGCCAATTATATGCATAGTCGAGCATCTTTTCGTGACAAAATATTGCGCTTAAAACGGGCACATTTTTTTTATCTAATAATGACATAGCGCCACCATTGGTTGAAGAGGTTAATACTTTGTAGCGCCACCTTTTGCTGCGATTACAGCTGTAAGTCGCTTGGGGTATGTCTCTATCAGTTTTGCACATCGAGAGACTGAAATTTTTTCCCATTCCTCCTTGCAAAACAGCTCGAGCTCAGTGAGGTTGGATGGAGAGCATTTGTGAACAGCAGTTTTCAGTTCTTTCCACAGATTCTCGATTGGATTCAGGTCTGGACTTTGACTTGGCCATTCTAACACCTGGATATGTTTATTTTTTAACCATTCCATTGTAGATTTTGCTTTATGTTTTGGATCATTGTCTTGTTGGAAGACAAATCTCCGTCCCAGTCTCAGGTCTTTTGCAGACTCCATCAGGTTTTCTTCCAGAATGGTCCTGTATTTGGCTCCATCCATCTTCCCATCAATTTTAACCATCTTCCCTGTCCCTGCTGAAGAAAAGCAGGCCCAAACCATGATGCTGCCACCACCATGTTTGACAGTGGGGATGGTGTGTTCAGGGTGATGAGCTGTGTTGCTTTTACGCCAAACATAATGTTTTGCATTGTTGCCAAAAAGTTCAATTTTGGTTTCATCTGACCAGAGCACCTTCTTCCACATGTTTGGTGTGTCTCCCAGGTGGCTTGTGGCAAACTTTAAACAACACTTTTTATGGATATCTTTAAGAAATGGCTTTCTTCTTGCCACTCTTCCATAAAGGCCAGATTTGTGCAATATACAAAGGCCAGATTTGTGCAATATATATTGTTGTCCTATGGACAGAGTGTCCCACCTCAGCTGTAGATCTCTGCAGTTCATCCAGAGTGATCAAGGGCCTCTTGGCTGCATCTCTGATCAGTCTTCTCCTTGTATGAGCTGAAAGTTTAGAGGGACGGCCAGGTTTTGGTAGATTTGCAGTGGTCTGATACTCCTTCCATTTCAATATTATCGCTTGCACAGTGCTCCTTGGGATGTTTAAAGCTTGGAAATCTTTTTGTATCCAAATCCGGCTTTAAACTTCTTCACAACAGTATCTCGTACCTGCCTGGTGTGTTCCTTGTTCTTCATGATGCTCTCTGCGCTTTTAACGGACCTCTGAGACTATCACAGTGCAGGTGCATTTATACGGAGACTTGATTACACACAGGTGGATTGTATTTATCATCATTAGTCATTTAGGTCAACATTGGATCATTCAGAGATCCTCACTGAACTTCTGGAGAGAGTTTGCTGCACTGAAAGTAAAGGGGCTGAATAATTTTGCACGCTCAGTTTTTCAGTTTTTGATTTGTTAAAAAAGTTTGAAATATCCAATAAATGTCATTCCACTTCATGATTGTGTCCCACTTGTTGTTGATTCTTCACAAAAAAATACAGTTATATATCTTTATGTTTGAAGCCTGAAATGTGGCAAAAGGTCGCAAAGTTCAAGGGGGCCGAATACTTTCGCAAGGCACTGTACAAACAAGAGTTCATGTTTAATTTAAGCAATGTTTATTTTACTTATCAATATTATGGATGAATGCAGTGTTTGTATGTTTCTGTTCCTCTTTCTCCGTCTCTGTAGCTTCCGGGTATGCTGGGATAAGGACCAGAGCTACAGCAATCGGGCTGGCTTTGTAGTGCCTGTCCCGAATGGCTCTTTATATGGGAATGGGCATATTGGAAGACACCATGTCAGTAGTGACGGGATTTTGTAAATGTGTTATATTGTGTTATATTGTATCATTATAAATGGATTGCAAAGGTGCAATGTATCTAATTCATGATATGTTTAGCTGAGTGAAAATGTAGGCTTGGATGTTGGTATTTGCTTAATTAATGAAAGTGTTTGGTATGTTCTGATGGGAGGGGCTTCCCCTACAAAGGAGCCTCTCTTTCAGTTCAAAGGGGGATTCTTTTGATTGAGCTGTTGATGGGGCAGCATTGTTTTTAGCTATCTCATAATGTATACTTTTGGTGGCAGTATTGTTTCCCCCCCAGAATCACTATGTAAATAAACACCCTTGCACAGAAGTACTTTTGCGGCCTCAACATTTTTTTATTTGATAGAGGTTTTTCAATTTAGCCTTCTGGCCTACTCTACGCTACAGTCTGGTTTTGTGTGTGTGTTTGGTAGGGGGATCGCGTAAGCCAGGGGAGGCATATTTCTACATATCTTAATTTCACAAAGCCTGTTATTTGCCAGGGAATACTATTTGTTGATCAGTGATTCTTCTTTTCTGTTATTCCATATCCAATTTTGACACAATAAATGAGAAAACAAGTTGACTTCCCATTTTCGTTTTTCTAATGCAGAAACCAAAAACGAAAATCTAGCTGTTTTCCATTTTTCGACTACGTCTTTTGAATCAAATAACCAATAACCAATTACCCATAATCTCATGGACAATAAAGTCCATACAAAGTTGATTTACTTTTTAACAGATGGCCTGCTTCACATTTCAATTTTGTTTTAATTGAAAAATGTATTTGATTCATATCAATCGATTCTTTAAACTAAATGAACAATTTACATCGCCATTGTAATCGGTGAATTGAATCATGTGGAACAAAGGAATAATTTGTGAATCGCAAACAGTAATTTTGGGAACAAACATTAGCTGTAGCTTTCCTTTTGGATTACGTGGCTGCAAAACTTGTTTTGTAGATACAGAACTTCAAGGTGATTTGGGCATTCAATGTATGGGACATTGCAACTCAAAATATGCTAGTCAACCTGCAAAGTAAACACTTCTAAAGTATGATAAATATAACTAAACTACAAAAGGTACATTTCCTGAAGAGAATGTGTGTGCTTCCTTCAGTTATCTAAAAAAGGCATGCATGCTGCTGGGAAGTCAGTGTTGTGTTCTAGACCACCTAAACCGAGACCGATTCAAGACCAGAGCCAATTGAGTCCGATTCAAGACCAAGACTAGAGGCGGGCGAGACCGATTCAAGACCGAGACCGGGAGAGGGACAAGGGGTCCGAGAGTCAAGGCCGAGACCAGAAAAATGCAAGTCAAATTCAATTTTGTCAAATCACCATAATAAGAGTTTAAAATGTCCAGTATTTCTGTGTTCATATTTCAGAACAACATGTGCATTTTTTAGACATTCAGAATAGTGAAAAAATGCACGCTGAGGGAAATAGAGCCACTATACAAATTATTACTAACCCAAACATAGTGGAGAACAAACAATGGACATTCTACACCTTCGGAGAAGGGCTAAGGATTTATAAAATCATTATTATAATAATACAATTATATTATTATTTTCAATTATGTTCTTATTTAGTCTATTCAGTTTTGTGTTGGAAAGGTTTAACACTGAGGAGGAAAAAAAGATCCAATCAGGATTTTTCTCTGTTCGTCTCAGGGAAGATATGGCTAGGCCATCAGTAGCTACAGTAGATAAAGGCATCTGCCATTCAACTGTATTAGGGCAACATTTTGGAGTGACAGTAGAATCAACCAATCACATTTTGACTTTAAGGCTGGGACCATTTCTAGAAAAACTTGAAGGCCAACAGGTCACTGTGCAATAGCTAGCAGTAGTGTTCCCACGGCCTAGCTAGCTAGCTTTTGTTGTCGGCTAGTTTGCAGCGGCTGCAGCAGGTGTTATCAAAGAGGATGTTTTTGTAAATTTGATAGCTTCTCCCTTTTCAAGAATAACTTAGAAAAATACGTTTTAAATGATCATTATCTGGTGAGTGGAAGTGTTTCTTATTGCAGCATGCTTTCTGTTGTTAGCCATCTCTTTGAAAATGACGTGTGTGAAACGTTGTAGTTAAAGTGGAACTGACAGCATTTTAGCAACATAATCTTATTCAAATCTGTTAATATACAACCCCAGGAAAAATAACACTTAAAACATTTTCAACATGTTATCATTCACTTTGATCTGGACTGCGTGTTTACAGGCAGTTGCAACAGCGCGACTTTAAATTATTAGAAGGCATTCGCCAAAAGCCACAAAATACACCTGACTGGATTTCTGCAAATATGTGCTCTTATATTTGGGAACTTTACATTCCTATTGATCAAACAACCACGAAAAGGAAGGCTCTCTCTCCCTTAATTATGCACCTCAACAACAAGATCAACAACTAATGCTAGCCAGAGCAAGATGATCTCAAATCAAACAAATGAACATTAGATAAACACTCAAACTTTTTTAGCTAGTTGGCTGTAAAAATTGCACTGATAAAGATGGGAAATTGTAGTCTCGTATTCCTTCTGCAGGTTGCATGTTTGTCCCAACCAAGCACCCAAGCTAACTGGCTAAAGTTGGCTAGCTTGCTAGCTAGCTACTTCCAGACACAAATGAGAGAACACTTCACTCTGACCATTTTACTTGACGTAGCAAAGCGGGTTAGGCTGTTCACATTTGTTCTAGAGAGTTCTTGACTAACTATTACTTTTTTGCCTATGTTTACTGTTGCCGGTCATATTCATTTGGTGTTGCACATTCCTGAATTCATCAGTTGTTCTGCGCTCTGGCACACTCAGACGAGAGTACTCTGAAATTGGAGTAGATAGCTAGAGTGGTAGATAGCCAGAGTGAATTTGTGAATGTAAGAGATATGCAAACTGGATAACAGTTGTTCACGTTCTTGCTAGATAACCAAATGACATCTTCATCACCTGTATATAGCCACCAAAAAACTACATGGGGGGAAAAAGTCAGTCACTCACTGACTCCTCCAATGGCATGTTATGACATCCTCCTAGTAGCTAACTAGCTAGATGTCTAGCTAACGTTAGGCTCTGTGTTTTTGGCTTTCTACATAAATAGATACACTAGCCTATTAGCTACGTTATGACTGACTTGTGCTCATTGCCCTTGCTAGTTTGATTCTATTGACATTCCCAGCCTTAGTTATATTTGTCTGTTTTTGTCCAGAATATTGAGTCTTTGAAACTGAAACAGTGCATCCCAAATGGAGGCAGCCAACAATGTACCAGGCCAGCTGTGATTTACAACCTGATAGCAATATTTTTTGGACTACCAAGAAATGTATTGGTGAATTACATGAATCATGCATTGAACTGCATCCATCTATTCTGCCAACAATGCCTTAATGTACGTCATGAAACGTTCAGTCAAATAAAACTTATTTTTAAAACCTTTAAAGAAGTTGGTTTTGTAGCAGGTTAAATCAAATTAAAATAAATCAAATAAACTGGAATAAATCAAAAACTGGGAATTTCATATTTTTGACTGAGCCTCTGTCCACCCAGGCCCATCCCTGTATAAGCCCCTGATGCAAACAGTGCATGATGACAAATAGCCTACTAACCAACATGTCGGACTAAACTTTTTCAATACCTGGTTTGCACACCCATTGTCGCCTTAGTTAGCATTTACTAGTAAATATCATAAGTTGAAATGTCTTTCCTACACTACCGGCTACCAATGTCATTCTTCTGTGAGCTGCTTCATGCCTAAACCAGTTGAGTTTGATGATGTCTAAACTTTAGATATTGGTAATCATCAGTTATACTAGAGATATGAGGGGTGCCATAAGTCTCTAGGGTCTACACCAGATGTTAATGGTTATCTGTAGGAGGAATGTATATGGTGGATGCAATTAAGCTTGGAATGTACTGAGTGAAGGAAAGATAATCACATGTTGGCAGACACTTATAAAGATGGAGAGATGTGGATTAGTGAGGAAGGAGGTTGAGGTCAGGTCACCTTAAGGGAGAAGGAACAGTTTGTGGCCCGTATCACTTAACTTCCTGCCTAGTAATAAAGATGTAATGTTAAGAGAGAAGGAGGAGACTCCACCCAAATTGGGGTATATATGCTACCACTGGTGGAAATATATATTTGTCTGTTTAGCTGTTCAATCCTTTGGGTGATTAAACTTGGTTGGAGCTTTTATAGTGTCTGTCAATTTCTTACTATGATATTTAGAACCTAACAGTTGGCGCTGCGAGCAGGGTTCACCACGATTTATAGTCAAACCAGAGAGTCCAGATCAGTGGATCAAGAGCTGGCAACAAACAAGGTAGGCACAGTCCATACACCTGTTTCCACTCATTTTGACAACTTGGGGATATGAGAATCGTAGGCTGAACAAAAGTAGGATATGGACCTAGAAAGCCAGAGTTTATTCAGTAGGCCCATTGTGTATCGACCGGTCGTAAATATATGGTGTAGGGTAGGTTCCATAAGGATACCTCCCGAATAAGGGGGGTGGGGGGTACCTCTGCGAGTTCCAGGAAAATAAATGATGTAGGGTAGGTTACATAGGGATAGGTCCCGAGTAGGGGTGATCCTCTGCGAGATCCATGGGTGTCATGACGGTGTAGGGTAGGTTCCTTTAAGGATACGTCCCGAGTGGAGGTTTTCCCTCTGTAAGATCCATATAAATATAAGGTGTAGTGTAGGTTCCATTAAGGATAGGTCCCAAGTGGAGGTTTTCCTCTGCGAGATACATGAGTGACATTACAGTGTATGGCATGTTCCGTATAGGATAGGTCCCTAGTCAAGGTATTCCCCTGCGAGATCCGTAAGAGGGACAAAAGTCCCAGCTGTAGTGGCAGTGAGGCAGTAGAGTGTATGTGGACAGTGATAGATGGTTGCCTATAAATTCTGAAAGAAAGCCACATTCATGGTTAAATGAAAAGCAATAACAGACTGAACGTTGTTTGATTTGTGTGTATTAGCAGTAGCAATACAGAGAGAGGTTGGTTTATGCCCTGTCGGGACAGGGAACTGTGACAAATGATGTTGAAATAGGAAGACAAGTGTAAATAATTTTGGTAATGTGAGTTATCAACAACACTGATATTTGAGGTGTAACACTGGAATAAGACATTAGGTCACCCGTATTCTCCAGTAATACGTTTGCAGACGCTATAGTATTGGTTCTAATACAAGGTATTAAGTGCCGTGACCAATTAATAGGCACAAATACGATAACTATTCTCCGGGGAAGTGGGTATCGCTACCTTGGAAAATAGTTAATAAAAGGCGTATATCAGAGCCGGGAGTGAGGAAATCTAAACACAGATAAACCCGGAATTAGAAGACGTACTCAGCTGCAGAAAGACTGGGTACGTGAGAACATTGATAGAATTTGTACCTCGGCTTTGATGGGGGGAGGTAGTGGACCAGCATTCTCACTGCGATGAAATAGTACAAGCAGCGTTGAGAGTAGAAGCCATGAGTCCTGAGACCGTGCATGTGGAGTGAGCATGGAGAGAGATCATGTTTAATCTTCTCTCATGCTGCTGGCGTACTAGTGGGAAAATAGACCAGACAGAATGGTGGTGGCGGCTCAGGTGAGAGACTCGTATAAGTGGGAAAACCTGATTAATATGTTTGGATATTGAAATCCGCGCACTATTGAGGGCCATCAACTGTGACAGGCATAAGTTACAAATGTGCCGTTGGGAAATGAACTATCTGAAGAATAGTAACGCTATCTGAAGAATAAACTATGAAGACACGCCAGAAGGATGAGTGCCGGGAGAAGGGTGGGGGGGTGGTCAAACGTGCCCGTAATTGTTTAGTTGGGGTATTAGTTTGATTGTGTAGGTCTGCATACTGCAAAATGTATAGTAATTTAGAATAAGAATGCATTGAGATACCGATCTGTCATTACCATGCCACTCACAACATAAAACAGGAACAAACGGGAGTTGTAATGAGAGGAGTTATTTCCGGTAATATCTGGTCCCGTTTATAAATGTACATTCTAACCGTGATGATATGTGCCAGGCAGCTTGAGGGGGTTGAATTCATTTACATTTGACATTTTAAGTCATTTAGCAGACGCTCTTATCCAGAGCGACTTACAAATTGGTGCGTTCACCTTAAGACATCCAGTGGAACAGCCACTTTACAATAGTGCATCTAAATCTTTTAAGGGGGGTGAGAAGGATTACTTTATCCTATCCTAGGTATTACTGAAAGAGGTGGGGTTTCAGGTGTCTCCGGAAGGTGGTGATTGACTCCGCTGTCCTGGCGTCGTGAGGGAGTTTGTTCCACCATTGGGGGGCCAGAGCAGCGAACAGTTTTGACTGGGCTGCGCGGGAACTGTACTTCCTCAGTGGTAGGGAGGCGAGCAGGCCAGAGGTGGATGAACGCAGTGCCCTTGTTTGGGTGTAGGGCCTGATCAGAGCCTGGAGGTACTGAGGTGCCGTTCCCCTCACAGCTCCGTAGGCAAGCACCATGGTCTTGTAGCGGATGCGAGCTTCAACTGGAAGCCAGTGGAGAGTGCGGAGGAGCGGGGTGACATTCAAGTGATAGACTCAAAGTAAAGCACTAAGGACTGACATTCTACATTTGGTTTGAATCATTTATCAAAAGGTCATTTATCAAACTGTGAGGGGTGGGTGCACTGCTCAAATGTATTGGATCTAAGGAGGTTTTTTCTCCCCAGAAGGTTATTAGAGAACTCACTGGATGATAGCTTGAGTCAACCAGGAAAGGGTTTTTGTTTTACAATGTCATCATAATCCTAATGTTAAAGCACATCAATACATATGGATTGGTGGATGATACGGTACAATCAATTGCATATAAGGCTCATAGTCTGTGTCTTGCGTTAACACCCAAGGATGAAAATGAAGGAGACGGGAATTGAGACTAGCATCCCATGAGCATAGAATGGAACAGATGGACGGTTCTTTCCCCAGTCTTAGTCGCATCAAGGGTGGTGTGAAATGATTAAACATGTATTCTTTCTCATTCCCTGTTCAAGTCAATATGTTTTTAGGTGTCGTGGACAATAAGAGTGATCGTTGTTCCAGATGAGGGATTGGTGGAAATGGACTAATTGATTTGAAAATGTTTTAGTATGGTTACAACTATAGTAGTGGATCATGTGTTATGGTTTAGATGGGAATGAGTTATGTGCATTGTATTTGTAGCAGGAGGCGGGGTACATAAGAGGCCTGTGTTTGAGACAGAATGTTTACATAAGGGTGTAAGCAGAAGGCAATGTGACTGTGGGAGATCTGTGGGTGCTCATAAATTAAGGTTGGGGTGATAGTTTCTGGGGATTATACCACTATGTATATTGTTACAGGAGATAGCTCGTAGGAGAGGGAGGACAGCTAACTGCACAATATAGAGACTATTAGGATGTTAAATTGAACGTTACACATACCCAGATCATGGTGAGAGTAGCAGAGATAGTGTTGGCATTTCCGAAATTATTGTCAATTTTCAAGAAACCTTTTTGTTAGGTTGGATACTCTTCCAACGTCATTCATCTCTTCCCCATTTCTAACAGCCAGCAAACACTTGACATATCTCCCAGAAGATTGGGACCGTTCTAACCTGAGCACAAGAGAGAGTATTATCCACAGGTATACTGTAGTAGAATTCAGAAGGTCATTGGAGATGTTGGTGGCTAGGAGACCAGGAATGTGTTGGGAGATAGGTAGAGAGTATATGTGACCCAAAACAGGAGAGCTGTTTGAACGTTATTTACGTTTTTTTCTATCAAAATGTGCTTTTTGGCAGAAATGGCTTCTTGTATGCCATCTGTAAATGCTAATAAAATTGTTAAATTACAAGCTTAGTTGGTTTACCCACAGAAAAAGTGAGCAACCTTCCCGCTAGCCATGATTGGCTGAGATAATGAGTGGGCTAGACATCCCGAGAGATTGATTGGTCTACCATATAGCACGAGATAAACTTTTGTTATTGACCAAATACTTATTTTCCACCATAAATTCATAAAAAATCCTACAATGTGATTTTCTGGATTTTTCTTCCTCATTTTGTCTGCCATAGTTGAAGTGTACCTATGATGAAAATTACAGGCCTCTCATCTTTTTAAGTGGGAGAACTTGCACAATTGGTGGCTGACTAAATAGTTTTTTGCCCCACTGTATCTTTCATCAACCAGGGGTTCAATTTCTTCTTTGTTTTCTCAATAATGGGGTTAAAGTTCAATTCACTCCTTTGTTTTTCAACCTTGCATATAACAATTCCAAGATAAGTAACCTCATATTTAATTGGGATACCATATACTTCCTGTAAAACACAATCCTTGAGTGGAAATAAGACTGACTTGTTGATATTAATTTTCAAACCCGAAACTAAGGAATAGTCTTCAATAAAGGAAACTGCTTTAGAAACCTCATTCCTGTCTCTTAAAAAATATGGTGGTATCATCAGCCAGTTGACATAGTTTAAATTCCTTGCCAAGTGCTGAAACACCTTGAAAATTCCCTTTCTTGATATGAAGAGCCATAATTTGAGTAACCAATAAAATTAAAAATGGACTAATTAGGCAGCCCTGCCTAATGCCACGGCCAATATCAAATCTTTGGGATGTCCCGTGAGCTAATTTTACAGAGCTAGTACAACCACTATATAAAGTTTGGACTGCTTTAAAAAAAAAAGTCACCAAACCCCCAAATAATTATTGCCTTGAACATAAACTCATGATCTACAGTTGTCAAAAGCTATATAAAAATCAACAAACATTATCAAGGATGAGGTCATTATAGTCAATCATATCTAAGATCAACCTGATGTTATTACTAATGTGTCGACCATGCATAAAACCAGATTGTTCGTCATCAATTATATGATGCAAGCCTTGTTTCAACCTGTTAGCAAATAAATACAAGGGAAAATAATTTCCCATCATTATTCAACAGGCTAATGGGTCTCCAGTTGTCTATACAGTGAGGGGGAAAAAGTATTTGATCCCCTGCTGATTTTGTACGTTTGCCCACTGACAAAGAAATGATCAGTCTATAATTTGAATGGTAGGTTTATTTAAACAGTGAGAGACAGAGTAACAACAAAAAAATCCAGAAAAATGAATGTAAAAAATGTTATAAATTGATATAGTCTGGTTTGCTTAATATAAGGAATTTTTAAATGGTTTATACTTTTACTTTTGCTTTTGATACTTAAGTATATTTGAGCAATTCCAATTACTTTTGATACTTAAGTATATTTAAAACCAAACACTTAAACTTTTACTCAAGTAGTATTTTACTGGGTGACTTTTACTTGAGTCATTTTCTATTAAGGTATCTTTACGATTACTTGAGTATAACAATTCAGTACTTTTTCCACCACTGCCCATAGGCCACTTTCTAGGTATGCATAAGATGTGGAAGATTTGTAACTAAGGTGAACAAACCCCAACGCCCATTTCCCTTGGACTTGGTAGCAGTTTAGTTACAGATGTATTAATGTTAACGACGGCATGTTAATTAATATATGCTTATTTTGAAGTGTGGCCTAGCCGCTTTAATGGTGTCCCCTCCCCTGCCCCAGTTCTGCGGTGTCTGGGCATCCCTGCCAGGGTGATCACCAACTTCAAATCCGCCCACGACAACACAGGGAACATAATCACAGATCTCGTCTTTAACTCAGTGGGAAATTGACTTGAACTGAACGAGCACATTACCAGGGACTCTATCTGGTAGTTATATCTCTGCTTATTCATTCGCATTCAATGAAAATTAAATCCCAGAATGTAGGTTTCTAGATCTTCTATGTTTACAGTATATCTTTCTTTGTATGTACTGTAAAAACAGTTTATTCAAGTAGCATGGTGGGTCGTGTTAGTCATGTAGCATGGTGGGTCATGTTCCAAATGGAAAAAAATGGATGCCAGATAGTGTACTTTAGTGGTGCAGGATGCCAGTTAGTGTACTTGAGTGGTGCAGGATGGCGGATAGTGTACCTGGGTGGTTCAGGATGCCAGAAAATGAGCATGAGTGGTGTAGGAGGCCAGATAGTGTTCCTGAGTGGTACAGGGTGCAATATAGTGTTCCTGAGTGGTTCAGGATGCCAGATAGTGTAACTGACTGGTGCAGGATGCCATATAGTGTTCATGATGGGTGCGGGATGCCAGATAGTGTTTGTGAAAGGTGGGCATTGTCTCCACAGGAACTACCACTGCTGGAATGAGGCTTACATGTCCAGACTTGACCTCTCTGCAGTCTATGACTTAGGTGGCTGGCAGGTGGTGGATTTAACCCCCCAGGAAACCAGTGATGGTAAGAGAGAAATTAGGATATTTAAATAGGGCCTACAAACACATTAATGCTATACAATGGGAGAGGGAGACATAATTTTCACTTTTGTATACACATTTGTAGACTTAGAATGGGCTTCAACATTGGATTGTCAAATTTATGAAAACGCATCCATTTAAGATGAAGTGGGGTCCATAATTATTGGCACCCTTGATAAAGATTACCCCAAAAAGTTTGTTTAAAATAAATAATACAAATGCAGAGGTTTATTGTATGTTCCAAACAATTGGGAAATTATTTTATTTTATACAAATACAATTGCTGAGAGAAAGATATTTTATTTAAAAAGTAATACAAAAAATACAAAAAACATAGGGGTCAAAATGATTAAACCACTGTTTTCAGTACCCCAGCTTCCTACCCATGTGAGGATAATGACACAGGCTTTTTCTGAAATGTTTTATGAGATTGAAGCACACATTGGTAGGGATCTTAGACCAGTCCTCCATACAGAATCTTTCCAGATCCTTGATTTTCTTTTGTCTGCGCTTATGGGGCGGCAGCTTATGGGGCAGCAGCGTAGCCTAGTGGTTAGAGCGTTGGACTAGTAACCGAAAGGTTGCAAGTTCGTAATGCCCGTGCTGACAAGGTACAAATCTGTCGTTCTGCCTGAACCATGTACAAAGGTAGGAGTCAGCATGATGAAAATGTCCAAACAGTTATGAACCCTTCCTACACCAGTGACAGAGACCCATCTCTGGGCACTTTGTACACACAATGTGGAAAATGAGCTCCACATTTGGGTCCTTATGCTCAGATTTGGGGTTCTCTTCATTAGAGATGTAGTCAGAAACAGGGAATAGGTCAGTTTCCAAATCATAATTAAAAACCCAATTAATTATCCAACCAAAAAAATCCAGAATGACTTTGCTTGTCAAGCTTGTATAAATGGGTCGGGAGACAGACGCAGGAATGCATAATAGGGCTTTTTATTTCTTTACCCAAATTACGGCATGCTGTGTAAAGGCAAGGGGACGAAGACCAATCAAACACTATACAAAACACAGGGTAGAAACCCAAACAAAAGAGCAAGGAGTACCTCAAATAAATAACACAAGCGCAGAATGATTAACACACGGGGCGAGACCCGTAATCATCTGCGCAATCCACAATTGCACAAAAGCCAAAACACATTGTACCAATAATCAACAGGACACTGGTAAACCAGGGACACATTTATACAATTACTAATCACTGGGAATAGGGGCCAGGTGTGCGTAATGAAAGTTCCGGAGGGATCCGTGACATTTCTCAATGATTCACGTGGGTTCTATCACTCAAAACTTAACACACATCAACACTGGCGGAATGTACATTCATATTAACATACAATATAATTCTAGCATTAGCCTTCTCATCAGGGTTATAATTACAGATCAGTATTTCAATGCATTCCTAGCCTAAATTACTATAATTTTAGCAGTGTGTAGAGCTCCTCAATCAACCTGAAACCCCAAATAACAATTTCAGACAAGTCTAAATCAATTACGGGCACAGTTGACCAACCTGCTCCCTTTCCCGGCACTCAATATTATGGCATTTCTGAATTTTCTTCTTCAGATAGCTTCACAGTTCAAAGTGGATGGCACATGACAGTGTCCCAATTTCAATGTCTCACCTGAGCCCAACCACAACTCCTATAATGTCTTGTCCATTTGCCAACCAGTATACCAGCAACATGAGAAGTTTTGGAACATGAAAACAACCACCCGGTACAAAAACAGTATCTTAACTTAATCTTGTAATTTTGCTACCATAAATCTCAATTTATTTTAGAGTGCAAGGGTGCCAATATATTTCACCGTAACTGTACAGACATTTCTTAAAATGAAAAAAAAAAAATGGCTCTGAACGCATTGATTGTACCTTAAAAATGTTTGTTAGGTTATTTAACAACGTCCAGAATCTCCTTGCTAGGATTTTTGGAGAATGTAGCAATGGCCTGAAAACTAATGCAATCCGTTTCCAATAGCATTGCTATATTTTGCCAGCCAATATACTGTAGACAATGCTAAATAATCAGCTAACAAATATCAAAATGGTTTGGATGAAACAACAGCACCCTAGGGAAGTTGAAAATAAGCTAACATTAAAAAGCAAACTATCCCATTAAAACGTCAACCAGACAGTGTCATACATCAAATCAAATGTATTTATATAGCCCTTCTTACAACAGCTGATATCTCAAAGTGCAGTACAGAAACCCAGCCTAAAACCCCAAACAGCAAGCAATGCAGGTGTAGAAGCACGGTGGCTAGAAAAACTCCCATAGAAAGGCCAAAACCTAGGAAGAAACCTAAAGAGGAACCAGGCTATGAGGGGTGGCCAGTCCTCTTCTGGCTGTGCCGGGTGGAGATTATAACAGAACATGGCCAAGATGTTCAAATGTTCATAAATGACCAGCATGGTCAAATAATAATAATCACAGTAGTTGACGAGGGTGCAGCAAGTCAGCACCTTAGGAGTAAATGTCAGTTGGCTTTTCATAGCCGATCATTAAGAGTATCTCTACCACTCCTGCTATCTCTAGAGAGTTGAAAACAGCAGGTCTGGGACAGGTAGCACGCCCAGTGAACAGGTCAGGGTTCCATAGCCGCAGGCAGAACAGTTGAAACTGGAGCATCAGTACGGCCAGGTGGACTGGGGACAGCAAGGAGTCATCATGCCAGGTAGTCCTGAGGCATGGTCCTAGTAAGCCAGTGACTCAGCCCCTGTAATAGGGTTAGAGAGGCAGAGAATCCCAGTGGAGAGAGGGGAACCGGCCAGGCAGAGACAGCAAGGGCGGTTCGTTGCTCCAGAGCCTTTCCGTTCACCTTCACACTCCTGGGCCAGACTACACTCAATCATATGACCCACTGAAGAGATAAGTCTTCAGTAAAGACTTAAAGGTTGAGACCGAGTCTACGTCTCTCACATGGGTAAGGCAGACCATTCCATAACAATGGATCTCTATAGGAGAAAGCCCTGCCTCCAGCTGTTTGCTTAGAAATTCTAGGGACAATTACGAGGCCTGCGTCTTGTGACCGTAGGGTATGTATAGGTATGTGCGGCAGGACCAAATCGGAAAGATAGGTAGGAGCAAGCCCATGCAATGCTTTGTAGGTTAGCAGTAAAACCTTGAAATCATCCCTTGCCTTAACAGGAAGCCAGTGTAGGGAGTAATATTATCAATTTTTTTGTATTTAGCACTAACAGAAGTTTATTTAGTACTTTATCCGGGTAGCCGGAAAGTAGAGCATTGCAGTAGTCTAACCTAGAAGTAACAAAAGCATGGATACATTTTTCTGTATCATTTTTGGACAGAAAGTGTGTGATTTTTGCAATGTTACGTAGATGGAAAAAAGCTGTCCTTGAAATGCTCTTGATATGTTCGTCAAAAGAGAGATCAGGGTCCAGAGTAACGCCGAGGTCCTTCACAGTTTTATTTGAAACCATCAAGATTAATTGTCAGATTCAACTGAAGATATCTTTGTTTCTTGGGACCTAAACAAGCATTTCTGTTTTGTCCGAGTTTAAAAGTAGAACGTTTGCAGCCATCCACAGCCATGCACAATTTTGGGGCTTCACCATGTTTCATTGAAATGTACAGCTGTGTGTCATCCGCATAGCAGTGAAAGTTAACATTATGTTTTCGAATGACATAGCCCAAGGGGTAAAATATATAGTGAAAACAATAGTGGTCCTAAAACGGAACCTTGAGGAACACCGACATTTACAGTTGATTTGTCAGAGGACAAACCATTCACAGAGACAAACTGATACCTTTCTGACAGATAAGATCTAAACCAGGCCAGAACTTGTCCGTGTAGACCAATTTGCGTTTCCAATCTCTCCAAAATAATGTGGTGATCGATGGTATCAAAAGCAGCACTAAGGTCTAGGAGCACGAGGACAGATGCAGAGCCTCGGTCTGACGCCATTAAAAGGTAATTTACCACCTTCACAAGTGCAGTCTCAGTGCTATGATGGGGTCTAAAACCAGACTGAAGCATTTCGTATACATTGTTTGTCTTCAGGAAGGCAGTGAATTGCTGCGCAACAGATTTTTCTAAAATGTTTGAGAGGAATGGAAGATTCGATATGGGCCGATAATTTTTTATATTTCCTGGGTCAAGGTTTGGCTTTTTCAAGAGAGGCTTTATTACTGCCACTTTTAGTGAGTTTGGTACACATCCGGTGGATAGAGAGCTTTTTGTTATGTTCAACATAGGAGGGCCAAGCACAGGAATCAGCTCTTTCAGTAGTTTAGTTGGAACAGGGTCCAGTATGCAGCTTGAAGGTTTAGAGGCCTTAGAGGGCGCTAAAATAAGGGCAATTGTACAGACCAAGGCGATGTACGAGTTTACGTGAGTTTACGTTAGTCATTGGCGACTCCATTACCTGCAGTATTGGACTTAAAATGAATCATCCAGCGATCATACACTGTATACCAGTGGGCAGGGCTACCGACGTTAAGGCTAATCTGAAGATGGTGCTGGCTAAAGCTAAAACTGGCGAGTGTAGAGAGTATAGAGATATTGATATCCACATTGGCACCAACGATGTTAGGATGAAACGTTCAGAGGTCACCAAGCGCAACATAGCTTCAGCGTGTAAATCAGCTAGAAAGATGTGTCGGGATCAAGTAATTGTCTCTGGCCTCCTCCCAGTTAGGGGGAGTGATGAGCTCTACAGCAGAGTCTCACAACTCAATCGCTGGTTGAAAACTGTTCTCTGCCCCTCCCAAAAGATAGAATTAGTAGATAATTGGCCCTCTTTCTGGGACTCACCCACAAACAGGACCAAGCCTGGCCTGCTGAGGAGTGACAGACTCCATCCTAGCTGTAGGGGTGCTCTCATCTTATCTACCAACATAGACAGGGCTCTAACTCCTCTAGGCACAGATCGTGTCTGTGCCTCGACCTAGGTTGGGCAAGACTAAACATGGCGGTGTTCGCCTTAGCAATCTCACTAGGATAAAGACCTCCTCCTTTCCTGCCATTATTGAAAGAGATCGTGATACCGCACATCTCAAAATAGGGCTACTTAATGTTAGATCCCTCACTTCAAAGACAGTTATAGTCAATTAACTAATCACTGATCATAATCTTGATGTGATTGGCCTGACTGAAACATGGCTTAAGCCTGATGAATTTATTGTGTTAAATGAGGCCTGACCTCCTGGTTACACTAGTGACCATATCCCCCGTGCATCCCGCAAAGGCGGAGGTGTTGCTAACATTAACGATAGCAAATTTAAATTTACAAAATAAAAACGACGTTTCGTCTTTTGAGCTTCTAGTCATGAAATCTATGCAGCCTACTCAATCACTTTTTATAGTTACTGTTTAAAGGCCTCCTGGGCCATATACAGAGTTCCTCACTGAGTTCCCTGAATTCCTATTGGACCTTGTAGTCATAGCAGATAATATTCACATTTTTGGTGATTTTAATATTCACATGGAAAAGTCCACAGACCCACTCCAAAATGCTTTCGGAGCCATCATCGACTCAGTGGGTTTTGTCCAATATGTCTGGACCTACTCACTGTCACAGTCATACTCTGGACCTAGTTTTGTCCCATGGAATAAATGTTGTGGATCTTAACGTTTTTCCTCATAATCCTGGACTATCGGACCACCATTTTATTACGTTTGCAATCGCAACAAATAATCTGCTCAGACCCCAACCAAGGAGCATCAAAATTCGTGCTATAAATTCTCAGACAACTCAAAGATTCCTTGATGCCCTTCCAGACTCCCTCTGCCTACCCAAGAACGTCAGAGGACAAAAATCAGTTAACCACCTAACTGAGGAACTCAATTTAACCTTGCGCAATACCCTAGATGCAGTTGCACCCCTAAAAACTAAAAACATTTGTCATAAGAAACTAGCTCCCTGGTATACAGAAAATGCCCGAGCTCTGAAGCAAGCTTCCAGAAAATTGGAACGGAAATGGCACCACACCAAACTGGAAGTCTTCCAACTAGTTTGGAAAGACAGTAAATACCGTGCAGTATCGAAGAGCCCTCACTGCTGCTCGATCATCCTATTTTTCCAACTTAATTGAGGAAAATAAAAACAATCCTAAATTAATTTTTCATACTGTTAACTAAGTAGCAGCATTCCCCAAGTGAGGATGGCTTTCACTTCAGCAGTAATAAATTCATGAACTTCTTTTAGGAAAAGGACATGATCATTAGAAAGCAAATTACGGACTCCTCTTTAAATCTGCATATTCCTCCAAAACTCAGTTGTCCTGAGTCTGCACAACTCTGCCAGGACCTAGGATCAAGAGAGACACTCAAGTGTTTTAGTACTATATCTCTTGACACAATGATGAAAATAATAAAAACTCACCCCATTCCGTACAAATGTGCGCAACCGCAACATTCAAATGAGGCTACAAAGAAAACTAATGGGACTGTAGCGACTGTGTTGACTTCAAAATCGGGGGTGTGAACTAGGTTTCTATTCAAGCGTTGATCGACATGGTAATGGCCCTATAGTATTGGAGAAAAGGTGTAACGTACAGCACGCATAAAGCAACTATTTCTGTCTTACAATCTCTCTCCACCAGGTGTAGCACTTCTATCATCCTTTAAAACAAGAAATGGACAGTGACAGGGGTAAGGGGGGGATACCTAGTCGTTTTTTGCATCATCATTGCATGCGATCATCATTCTCAAAGCCGCTGTTTACTTCTAAGATTACTTTAGCACCGCCCTAAAACCCGATTCAAGTTCGACACAAACCTTCAAATAGGTATGTAATGACACATTATATAAACTCTTTATGGTGTTTTATTTACATTTTAGAGGCGATAAGGTGATAAATTGGACAGATCGAGTGAAAAAAAGCAATTTTCCCACATGACATCTCTCCTTCTCACTATCACACATTAGTGTCGCTTCCCCGCCCGCCATTTTTAAAAAGACCCGACGGGGCTAATTGCCTGCTTGAATTATGCAGAAACGGGCAGTGTTTAGGTCATGTAATTGATTCTGTTGGAAAGGGGAGAAATTGTGCTTTACAATGGTATTGACATTACAGTTGATCTGGAAGTATTATGTTTTTGGGGCGCTAAAATAAGGGCAATTGTACGGACCAAGGCGATGTACGAGTTTACGTTACCGCTGTGGACCTTGCTCTGCCAAAGCCATCAAGGAAGGAATGCTTGGCTATCAATTTGATGCCCCGTTTGTGTTTGCTGAGGTAAAACAATGTTTTCTTTGAGATTGACCAGTAACACTGTTACACCGTAATGCCTTCATCGTCTATGCATACTTACGCTTTATAAATTGATATGATGCACACTCGCAGTACATTTTATTTATTTAGAATCAATCATAATATTCACAATATTTTTGATTTTATTTTACCTCAGGTGAATAGCAATGTTTGCAACCACAAGCTAGATACACGAACTGGGAGAACCGAGTTACTAAGCGTGGACACAATCTATGTGCAAGAAAGCAGTGACGAGGTCCATTGGTGGAAACAATTATGAGCCAATGGACATTACACAGATTACAAATACGCAGAAGGTATGTGGCACCTGGACAATGGAGGAGACAGGCAAGGGTGCAACCAACTGCACGTTTAAAGTAACATTTTAAATATTTGTTTGTTATTGGCAGCTTCAACATTTTCTAATGAAACTAATGCAACAACAATGAAGTATAGAAATGACTTCGCTATTACTGATTTTGAAATTACTTTTCAATTACTGCTGTATCGATACAGTAACATACTGTATATATTTTTTTGCTATAGGTGAAATTAAATATCAGTCCCATGGTTGTTCTTTTAAGGAGTGTGGCAGTCCCACTCCTCTCATATTTGTCTGTCTATTCTATTTGATAGAGAGAAAGAAAATATAGAAGAGAGTTGCTAAAATAGCAGTGGGCCGGATTCAAACCCTTGCTGCAGCGATATATGTATTCCGAAGAGAGCGGTTTAGATCACTAGATCAGCCTAGGCCACCAGTCCCATGTTAACTCTATTCCTCTCTCCCCACACACGCACAGGGAGCAGTAAAGATGAAGAGACCATTAAGAAAGCCAAGAGAACCTAGAAGATGCATATGCGATACGACGACCAGCAGGAGATCCCAGAGGAGAGATCCCAACGTGGAGATGATGCTGGAGATCCCGCAGGAGCCGGTGAAGCGTGGCAAGAACTTCCAGATGGCTGTGGTCTTCAGGAACCTGAGTGAAGACACACGCACCATCCATGGCTTCCTGGTTGGCTCCACAATCTACTACACCAACATCCAAAGGGCTCAGTTCATGCAGGACATCTTTGACGTCACTCTGAAACCCCATGGAGAGTGAGTGGAAACAGGAGGGCTTCTTAAAGAAAAACTAACAGGTCTGTGAGAGCCGGAATTCTTACTGGTTGGTAGGTGATCAAATACTTATGTCATGCAATAAAATGAAAATTAATTACTTAAAAATCATACAATGTGATTTTCTGGATTTTTGTTTTAGATTGCGTCTCTCACAGTTGAAGTGTACCTATGATTAAAAAAAGTACAGACCTCTACATGCTTTGTAAGTAGGAAAACCTGCAAAATCGTCAGTATATCAAATACTTGTTCTCCCCACTGTAAGTTATTACAGTTTTCAATGTCCCTTTGGAAGGATAAACGTGCTTTCAGTTAGCCCCATTTATTTTCCAGCGATTGAACGTTAGCTAGCAGGACGGAAGGCAAGGGCAGATTAGCCACTCGTCCGCCGATCCTTACAAGGCACCCTGATTTCTATCCGTGAAACCTCTGTTTCCTTCTCCAGCTAATAACGGGGATCCGTGCCTGGTCGGGTGTTTGTATTATATCCCTCCGATCCGACTCATTGAAGAAGAACTGTTCGTCCAGTTTGAGGTGAGCAATCACATTTCTGATGTCCAGAAGCTCTTTTCAGTCATAAGACACTGTAGCAGCAACATTATGTACAAAACAAGTTACGAACAACGCAAAAATACAAACAAAACAAAACAAAAACAAACAAAAAAGCATGGTTGGTTAAGAGACGATAAGACGGCAGCCTTCCCCTCCGGCGCCACTCTTCTCCCTCATGAAGCAAGTTGAGAGAATGCCAAGTGTGCAAAGCTGTCATCAAAGCAAAGGGTGGATACATAGAAGAATCTCAAATGTAAAATATATTTTGATTTGTTTAACACTTTTTTGGTTACTACATGATTCCATATGTGTATTTCACAGTTTTGATCTCTTCACTATATTTATGCAATGTAGAAAACAGCAAAACATTAAGAAAACCCCTTGAATGAGTAGGTGTGCTCAAACTTTTGACTGTTAATGTTAATGTATATATAGTTAGCTTCATGTACTTTTAGATATAGGCCTATTGTAAATATGTATTACTGTTGCATCACCATCTTCATTGCAAAAACAAATACAGGTAAAAACAACTTTAAGCTAAATATTAATTTGACAGAGGTAATTAACTGTCCATTGATCAGCACAGCAATTGATAAAAGAGCGTCATGTTTGAAACACAAGTGGTTCTGAGCTCATGTCAATATTAGACACGGAAGCTAAGAGTTACAGAAATCAAGAATGTAGACAGGCTCAATCTTTCTGAGCTACTGTGTCCAATACACCACCACCTGTTGGGCACCTACAGTACTGACCAAAAAAGGATGGCATGTATTGCTAAAATAAAGGTATAAGGAAATACAAGCATGCGCCACATTACTACAAGACAAAGCCGCTCAATCGAGCCTAATGTTCTTGTAAGTATAAAAGCAAAGCTTGCTTCCATAAAAAAACATGAAAATGTAGTGTAGTGTCTAACTGTAGTGTGTGAAAAATCCAATGTGGTATGTGGTACAAATCACATTATTGTGGAAGCACATCCTCCACATCAACTTGCCTACCTGGTTAAATAAAGGTGAAATAAAAAATAAAAATGATACAATTGAACCATCATTTGTATGGGATATGGAGGCCATTGGCTCAACTTACCCCAACTTACCCCAAGGCAAACATTTTGACTATAATAGCCAGGCAACTAGAAGGATGCACTTTCATGCTCAGTTTAGGACCTCATATTGTATTTTATAGATGCCCCAAGCCAGCCACACCAATGTGTCAGAGGAATTAGGCTGTTTGAAAATGTTTGAATTTTAAGCAACCTGCCTACAGTACAATACCAACATACACTCGTGGAAAAAATGGTTCCAAAAGGGTTCTTTGGTTGTCCCCATAGGAGAACCCTTTTTGGTTCAAGGTATAACACTTTTTCGGTTCCAGGTACAACCCTTTTGAGTTCAAATTAGAACCCTCTGTGGAAATGGTTCTACTTGAACCCAAAAGAGTTCTACCTGGAACCAAAAGGGTTCTTTATTTTATTTATTTTACCTTTATTTATACAGGTATTTTCTCATTGAGATAACATATCTTTTCCAAGAGAGACCTCGTTCTACCTGGAATCAAAAAGGGTTCTTCAAAGGGTTCTCCTATGTGAACAGCAGAATAGGTTCTTTTAGGTTCTAGATAGCAACTTTTTTCTAAGACTGTAGCTACACTAGTAGGTCAAAGCTGTGTGCTGGTAAACCTTGGTAGAGCATGGGTGGAATAGGGATTGTGGTGCTCATGTGAATTTCCTTTCTTTTTTGGCTTCAGACCAATGCTTATTCCCACTTGAAAACATATATATATATATTTTTAACAGCTTAATGTTGATGTGTACTCCTATGTGTACTTCTATCATCAATTGAACCATACACAAGTATCTGTACATTGTGTTATAGTCAAGAAGTGTGTGTACTCTAATTGGGCCCTTATCTCTGGGCCCTTATTGTCAGATTCTCACTCCAATAGGTGTGAAGAACATACTGGACATATAGCACACTTAACAAGTATCAGTACATTGTATCACAGTACAACGGGTGTCACTATTACATTGGTGTCCTTGCAGGGAGTGTGAGCTGTCTGAGGATAACAGTGTTGCTTCCATGTCTTTTCTTGGCTCAACCTGGGCTTGAACCAGTGACTCTCTGAACACATTGACATGTGTCTCCACAAAGTAGTGTTATCAGTTGTGGCACAAAAACCACAGGTCTTCCAGAGCAAGAGAAACAACAACTTTAGGTCTCAGAGCGGATGACATCACCGTTAGCGCACTGCTAATTAGCTATCCATTTCATATACACACACAGATGAAATCACCAATGTTCCAGACACCTGCGAGCTTGAACCGGCTCCAAGAAAGCAGTGTTTCTTGTGGGAGTCAGTGTTAGCTAAATGTCATGGTTGCTCCACTATAAATCTTATATAATGCTTATATAATGTGGCAGGACTTGTGTTATTATCACACCTTCTGAGGAAATTAATAAATACATGTTTTTTAAAGTAAAATGTTACCTTGTTTCTAAAGCCAAAATGGTACCTATTCACTAACAAGGCTCATTAGCATATATTGTTTTTGACACCTGCTAGAGTAGTGTAAATCTACTGTACTTCAACAACAGATGTGCTCATATTTGCGTTTACCACATTAATGTGCTTGGTAACGTAAACATGTTTTTTCATGTAAGACACAGATTCAATCTACAATCTAAAAATCGAGTAGAGCAAGCACATATTTTGGGTTCTGATGGGGTACAACAATTGGACTATGCTCATGACTATGCTCATGAGAATCAATGGGTGTGTGTAAGTCATTTAAAGTCACAAAATGTATGTATCCATTGCAGATTGACCCTTTAAATAATATAGCTTGTAAATGTCTTAAGAGCATAGCGCAACTGTCTTACCATATCGTAACCGAAAAATACAAGGTAGCACCACTCCATTATCTATAACAGGAACATACACCATCTATAGCTTCAAAATATGTTCCAAAAGCTGTCAACTTCCTTGTCCATTTCCCATCTAGGGAATATGTATTAGTCTAAGTCACATGTAGGGTAAAGGAGCAGTTTCACAGACATAGAATACACCTAGTCCTGGACTAGAAAGATGTGGAATGGGATGAGTGGAATGGGATGATGTTTTACATGAAAAAACACTTTTACGTGACCGTACATTAATGGAGTAAACCTATTCTAAGAGTATGTATTAGGCTGTTTGAGAGAAGGTTTGAATCCTAATCAACACATTTAATGTGAGTACATCTGTTGTTGAAGTACAGTATATCAATACATTCACAGTAATCTAGCAGGTGTCAAGCTGCATATGCTGTAAAGCCTTGTGAGTGCATAGGTCAAATAAGATTGAAAATGTTCTGTCTATTTTCAACTTCAAACAAAAGCTAATATATTATAAATATTTTCATTGACTCTGAGTCTCAATGGGAAAATGAGCCGTGACGGCCATCACTTTCAGAGAGTCATCAACAGGAGATGTTTGAGGAATCTCAACGAAGGTCATGCTGAGTAGTTTGTGTGAGTCATGTCAAAGCCCTGTCAGCAGCCAGTGATCTACTGAGAAAGGGTCTGAGTGACCCAGCTAGGGTGCTTTGTGCTCAATCTGGATTATAGGAAGTGTTCAAATGAGGAAATTCAACTAGCCGCAGAAATTGCACTGTCATGTTTTAATATCTGACATTTAGAGAGGAAGAGGTCAAACAAATCAGTGTCTGCTGCTCTAAATGAGTTCAGTAGGCCTCAAGATATAATAATGGCAAGTGTATTATGAATGGTTGCTCTTGTGTTCTTGTAACGTCTTCTTCCAACTCACACCCTCAAACATGTAGATCCCCTGAACGCAGCTCACTTTCCAGGCCACTTTCCAGCTCACACTCTCAAACACCTAGATCCTCTGAACGCAGCTCACTCTCCAGATCCCAATCAACTGCATTCTAATCACCTGTTCACACACCTGTATGTCATTATCACACACTATTTAGTTCAGTCCTTTGCACCCCATCACTGTGAGGTATTGTTTGTTTTGTGACACACGGCTTTCAGAGCGCTGTGGTTCCCGTGATGTACTCCTGTGTATGATCATTTTTGCCTGCCTCACTAATGACGCCTATTCCCTGCCTGTTCTTTAGCCTATCGGATTTCCTGTTATCTACCTATTGCCTGGTCTCCTGGGTGACGTTACTAGCCTTCTCCCTGCCTGTACTGTTGCCCTTTTTGGACCACCTGTGTATGACCTTCTGCCTGACCCTGGACCCAGCTACCTGCGGTCCTTTGCAATAAAAACCTGCTGCGCCCTGTGCTTTAGACTAGCTCTCTGTCTCCCCTGATGTTCATTGCAGTTCTGTGCGAGTGATCTAATGGGAAATGGAGATACCTAGTCAGTTGTAAAGCTGAATGCCTTCAACTGAAATGTGTCTTCCGCATTTAACCCAACCCCTCTGAATCAGAGAGGTGCGGGGGGCTGCCTTATTTGACATCCACGACTTCGGCACCTTGCTTAGGGGCAGAACGACAGATTTTTACCTTGTCAACTATTTTAACTTGTCAACTATCCAGCAATCTTTCGGTTATTGGCCCAACGCTCTAACCACTAGGCTACCTGCTGCCCCCAATAAGTGTATTAAGTTGCTATACTAGAGTTTTCAGTACAGTTGGCCACTACAGAGTATCCTGTTAACTTTCTTCCCTGTATACTTCCCAATAAGTATAGAAAGAGTACAAACAAAAAAAATGCATTTATTTTAAATTAGAAGTTCTTCAACTAGTGTATGTGGAGCCATTTTTAGATTCAACATCACTATGTCAAGGGAAATATAGTATTCTTTCTATCAAAGATATCTTGATATATTTCAGGATGTTATGTAAACCTGGAAATAAATGATAATTCATGCAAACATAACAGTTTTCAAAACACAACTTTTCCAAAATAAGGGGTCTCTTGGCACAACTTTAAATCAAATCAAATGAAATGTTATTTGTCACGTGTAGAATACAACCTTACCGTGAAATGCTTTACGATCCCTGAACCAACAATGCAGAGTTTTAAAAAAGTAAAAGAAACATGTGCTAAATAAACAAATGGAAAAATAGTAACACAATAAAACAATAATAACGAGGCTAAAATACAATGGGTACCGGTAGGTTCCCGAGTCAATGTGCAGGGGTACAGGTTAGTCAAGGTAGATGAGGTAATATGTACATGTAGGTAGGGATAAAGTGACAATGCATAGATAATAAACAGAGAAGCAGCAGCATATGTGAAGAGTGTGAAGGAATGTGTGTTTGTGTGTGTCCGTGTGTGTTGGAGTGTCAGTGTAGTATGTGTGAGTGTGTGGTTAGAGTCCAGTGAGTTTACATCGAGCCTGTGCAAGAAAGTCAATGCAAAATGTAGTATTAATAAATAAATAAGAGGGTCAATGCAAATAGTCCAGGTAGCCATTTGATTAACTGTTCAGCATTCTTATGGCTTGGGTGTAGAAGCTTGGAGACTTTTGAGCCCAGACTTGGCACTCAGGTACTGCTTGCCATGCGGTAGCAGAGAGAACAGTCTATGACTTGGGTGGCTGGAGTTTTGGACAATTTGTAGGTCTTTCCTCTGACACCGCCTGGTATAAAGGTCCTGGATGGCAGCAACCTCAGCCCCAGTGATGTACTGGGCCATACTCACTACCCACTGTAGCGCCTTGCAATTGGATTCTGAGCAGTTGCCATACCAAGCGGTAATTCAACCATTCAGGATGCTCTTGATGGTACAGCTGTAGAACTTCCCATGTAGAAATGACTCTAGAGTCGAGTAGAAACACATTTATTTTAATTTGAAATTATTCTCTTATTAGAAATTCTTCAACGTGGGTATTTTGAGCCCTTTTTTTTTATTCAGCATCACTACGTCAATGTAAATATAGAGTTCTTTCTAACAAATATATCTACATGTATTTCAGGATGTTGTATATCCCTGAAAATAATCAGAATTCATGTAAACATATATTTTTTAAACATAGCTTGTCCAAAATAAGTGGTCTCTTGTTACAACTTATGGGGTAAGTCAATCTAAGGGACAGGGAAGTTGAGTCGCCTTGTGGTAAGTGGTTGATGGTGTCCTGTGACAGTTGGTGATAGTGCTGGTAGGTCAAAGTTTAATTAATGGAATGGGGGTGTGGTATACATTATATCTTAAATGCATGCCTACATTTAGATATAGATCTCTCTGTTCAATAGAACTTACTGTTCAATTTATTGAAAAGTTGTCTAGGACAGGGATGTTGTGTCTATGTTCCAATTCATAGGCAAGTTCTCAGCACTTGAAGCTACTAAGCTCATGAAACTAATCCGCGAGATTCTTGATATGTTTAGCAAGCTTAGACGCTATGTCATCAGAGAAGACCTTGTGTGCCTCTGCTACCCTATCATAGCCTCTCATTCACACAGGTACATGTTCATTTGATTTTTTGGTCAATGTACCTCTTCAGTGTCATTCAGTAAAAAAATTGTACCCTTGCTGCTGCTCAAATGGACTTCTTCCCTTCTCTCACTTCCTTGGCAACTCTCTCAAGAACTCCTGCTTGTTTTACATTTGTGTACACGGGCATGATGATGTCTACTCTGTAACAAGAAAAATGCTTGAGTTCTTGAGTTCATATGCATGCAT
Source organism: Oncorhynchus nerka (assembly GCF_034236695.1). Taxonomy (NCBI): domain Eukaryota; kingdom Metazoa; phylum Chordata; class Actinopteri; order Salmoniformes; family Salmonidae; genus Oncorhynchus; species Oncorhynchus nerka. Next base: position 37,342,156 of record NC_088417.1, on the reverse strand, counting down.
ATTATGCATAAATGTCATCCATGTCATCTACAAGACCCTGCTAGGTAAAGTCCCCCCTTATCTCAGCTCGCTGGTCACCATAGCATCACCAACCTGTAGCACGCGCTCCAGCAGGTATATCTCTCTAGTCACCCCCAAAACCAATTCTTTCTTTGGCTGCCGCTCCTTCCAGTTCTCTGCTGTCAATGACTGGAATGAACGACAAAAATCTCTGAAACTGGAAACTGGAAACACTTATCTCCCTCACTAGCTTTAAGCACCAGCTGTCAGAGCAGCTCACAGATTACTGCATCTGTACATAGCCCACCAAACAACTACAGTACCTATTTCCCTACTGTATTTATTTACTTTATTTATTTATTTTGCTCCTTTGCACCCCATTATTTTTATTTCTACTTTGCACATTCTTCCACTGCAAATCTGCCATTCCAGTGTTTTACTTGCTATAGTGTATTTACTTTGCCACCATGGCCTTTTTTTTGCCTTTATCTCCCTATATCTCACCTCATTTGCTCACATCGTATATAGTCTTGTTTCTACTGTATTATTGACTGTATGTTTGTTTTACTCCATGTGTAACTCTGTGTTGTTGTATGTGTCGAACTGCTTTGCTTCATCTTGGCCAAGTCGCAATTGTAAATGAGAACTTGTTCTCAACTTGCCTACCTGGTTAAATAAAGGTGAAATAAAAAATAAAAATGATACAATTGAACCATCATTTGTATGGGATATGGAGGCCATTGGCTCAACTTACCCCAAGGCAAACATTTTGACTATAATAGCCAGGCAACTAGAAGGATGCACTTTCATGCTCAGTTTAGGACCTCATATTGTATTTTATAGATTCCCCAAGCCAGCCACACCAATGTGTCAGAGGAAACACTGTGCAACCTGGTTAGTGTGCACTGTGCCCGGCCCACCACAGGAATTTTTATTTTTTATTTTACCTTTATTTAACCAGGCAAGTCAGTTAAGAACAAATTCTTATTTTCAATGACGGCCTAGGAACAGCGGGTTAACTGCCTGTTCAGGGGCAGAACGACAGATTTGTACCTTGTCAGCTCGGGGTTTTGAACTTGCAACCTTCCGGTTGCTAGTCCAACGCTCTAACCACTAGGCTACCCTGCCGCCCCGGCTCTCTGGGTGCGCGATGAGACAAGAATATCCCTAAAGGCCAAACCCTCCCTAACCTGGACGACGCTAAGCCAATTGCTAAGCCAACGAGTCTCTGGTGGCACAGCTAGCACTGCGATGCAGTGCCCTAGACCACTGCACCACCCGGGAGGCCTCCCGATGTACAATCTTTTTAACTATGTACTTTGGTTTAGACGCAAGCATGACCTGTAACACAAATGAATTAGACTTTGTGAAAACCTGTTTTTTGGACTAACGTTCTCACCACTTTTTCCATGTGTTTTTTTCCTTCACAGACTCCATGAAATCATGACCTCTTCCTAAATATTTGGCCACATGATTAAGTTTGTGTATGGTTTTCTAGAAACAAGTGGTGGCTAAACTAATCCTTTGGCTGAAGTTACCCCTTACGGTAAAACACGTGAAGTTAATGTGATAAGATGTGACAACGTGTAAAAGCACACGATCTAATGTGAAATAAATGTGACATCATGGGGATGCAACATTTCAACATGTGACACCGTCACACCCTGATCTTGTTCACCTGTCCTTGCGATTGTCTCGACCCCGTGCAGGTGTCGCTTATTATCCCCAGTGTATATATCCTTGCGTTTCCTTTCTCTCTGTGCCAGTTCGTCTTGTTTGCCGAGTCAACTAGCGGTTTTCCTTGCTCCTGGTTTTCCCCAGTCTCGGTTTGTTTCTAGTTCTCAAGGTTTTAATCCTTGCCTGTCTTTACTCTGAACCCGCCTGCCTGACCTCTCTGCCTGTTCTGACTACCAGCCTGCCTATCCTCTTGTACTGTTTTGGACTCGCATCTGGTTTCTGACCCCTGCCTGGCCTGACCTCGAGACTGCCTGTCGTCTGGTACTGTTTGGACTCTGACCTGGTTCATGAACTCTCGCCTGTCCCCGACCTGCCTTTGCCTACTCCCTTTGTTATAATAAATATCGGACCCCTACCATCTGCCTCCTGTGTCTGCATTTGGGTTTCGCCTTGTGCCCTCATAGATACCATGAAGCTACACGTGACAACATTTGACATTTTATCACATGTGAAAGTGGAAATTCGATTTTCACATGTGAAAGTGAACATTCACATGAAAAGGCAATTCCACATGCGAGAGTTAGGTTAAATGATCATTTGTTTTTCACATGACAGTTTTTCATGTCAAACTGCAATTTCTACTTGTGAATCTGCAACTCACATGTGAGGTGAAAACATTTATTTTCCTCATATGTGAAAATGTAGTGTTAAAGGGGAACCTCACCCAGAGAGCTGTGCATCAGTGTGTGGTTAGACAGACATAACCTCACCCAGAGAGCTGTACATGTCAGTGTGTGGTTAGACAGACAGAACCTCACCCAGAGAGCTGTGCATGTCAGTGTGTGGTTAGACAGACATAACCTCACCCAGAGAGCTGTACATGTCAGTGTGTGGTTAGACAGACAGAACCTCACCCAGAGAGCTGTGCATCAGTGTGTGGTTAGACAGACATAACCTCACCCAGAGAGCTGTACATGTCAGTGTGTGGTTAGACAGACAGAACCTCACCCAGAGAGCTGTGCATGTCAGTGTGTGGTTAGACAGACAAAACCCCACCCAGAGAGCTGTACATGTCAGTGTGTGGTTAGACAGACAGAACCTCACCCAGAGAGCTGTACATGTCAGTGTGTGGTTAGACAGACATAACCTCACCCAGAGAGCTGTACATGTCCGTGTGTGCTTAGACAGACAGAACCTCACCCAGAGAGCTGTACATGTCCGTGTGTGGTTAGACAGACAGAACCTCACCCAGAGAGCTGTACATGAGCTGTACATGTCCGTGTGTGCTTAGACAGACATAACCTCGCCCAGAGAGCTGTACATGTCAGTGTGTGCTTAGACAGACATAACCTCACCCAGAGAGCTGTACATGTCAGTGTGTGGTTAGACAGACAGAACCTCACCCAGAGAGCTGTGCATCAGTGTGTGGTTAGACAGACATAACCTCACCCAGAGAGCTGTACATGTCAGTGTGTGGTTAGACAGACATAACCTCACCCAGAGAGCTGTGCATGTCAGTGTGTGGTTAGACAGACAAAACCCCACCCAGAGAGCTGTACATGTCAGTGTGTGGTTAGACAGACAGAACCTCACCCAGAGAGCTGTACATGTCAGTGTGTGGTTAGACAGACAGAACCTCACCCAGAGAGCTGTACATGTCAGTGTGTGGTTAGACAGACATAACCTCACCCAGAGAGCTGTACATGTCAGTGTGTGGTTAGACAGACATAACCTCACCCAGAGAGCTGTACATGTCCGTGTGTGCTTAGACAGACAGAACCTCACCCAGAGAGCTGTACATGTCAGTGTGTGGTTAGACAGACATAACCTCACCCAGAGAGCTGTACATGTCAGTGTGTGGTTAGACAGACAGAACCTCACCCAGAGAGCTGTACATGTCAGTGTGTGGTTAGACAGACATAACCTCACCCAGAGAGCTGTACATGTCCGTGTGTGCTTAGACAGACAGAACCTCACCCAGAGAGCTGTACATGAGCTGTACATGTCCGTGTGTGCTTAGACAGACATAACCTCACCCAGAGAGCTGTACATGTCAGTGTGTGGTTAGACAGACAGAACCTCACCCAGAGAGCTGTGCATGTCAGTGTGTGGTTAGACAGACATAACCTCACCCAGAGAGCTGTACATGTCAGTGTGTGGTTAGACAGACAGAACCTCACCCAGAGAGCTGTGCATCAGTGTGTGGTTAGACAGACATAACCTCACCCAGAGAGCTGTACATGTCAGTGTGTGGTTAGACAGACAGAACCTCACCCAGAGAGCTGTGCATGTCAGTGTGTGGTTAGACAGACAAAACCCCACCCAGAGAGCTGTACATGTCAGTGTGTGGTTAGACAGACAGAACCTCACCCAGAGAGCTGTACATGTCAGTGTGTGGTTAGACAGACATAACCTCACCCAGAGAGCTGTACATGTCCGTGTGTGCTTAGACAGACAGAACCTCACCCAGAGAGCTGTACATGTCCGTGTGTGGTTAGACAGACAGAACCTCACCCAGAGAGCTGTACATGAGCTGTACATGTCCGTGTGTGCTTAGACAGACATAACCTCGCCCAGAGAGCTGTACATGTCAGTGTGTGCTTAGACAGACATAACCTCACCCAGAGAGCTGTACATGTCAGTGTGTGGTTAGACAGACAGAACCTCACCCAGAGAGCTGTGCATCAGTGTGTGGTTAGACAGACATAACCTCACCCAGAGAGCTGTACATGTCAGTGTGTGGTTAGACAGACATAACCTCACCCAGAGAGCTGTGCATGTCAGTGTGTGGTTAGACAGACAAAACCCCACCCAGAGAGCTGTACATGTCAGTGTGTGGTTAGACAGACAGAACCTCACCCAGAGAGCTGTACATGTCAGTGTGTGGTTAGACAGACAGAACCTCACCCAGAGAGCTGTACATGTCAGTGTGTGGTTAGACAGACATAACCTCACCCAGAGAGCTGTACATGTCAGTGTGTGGTTAGACAGACATAACCTCACCCAGAGAGCTGTACATGTCCGTGTGTGCTTAGACAGACAGAACCTCACCCAGAGAGCTGTACATGTCAGTGTGTGGTTAGACAGACATAACCTCACCCAGAGAGCTGTACATGTCAGTGTGTGGTTAGACAGACAGAACCTCACCCAGAGAGCTGTACATGTCAGTGTGTGGTTAGACAGACATAACCTCACCCAGAGAGCTGTACATGTCCGTGTGTGCTTAGACAGACAGAACCTCACCCAGAGAGCTGTACATGTCCGTGTGTGGTTAGACAGACAGAACCTCACCCAGAGAGCTGTACATGAGCTGTACATGTCCGTGTGTGCTTAGACAGACATAACCTCGCCCAGAGAGCTGTACATGTCAGTGTGTGCTTAGACAGACATAACCTCACCCAGAGAGCTGTACATGTCAGTGTGTGGTTAGACAGACAGAACCTCACCCAGAGAGCTGTGCATCAGTGTGTGGTTAGACAGACATAACCTCACCCAGAGAGCTGTACATGTCAGTGTGTGGTTAGACAGACATAACCTCACCCAGAGAGCTGTGCATGTCAGTGTGTGGTTAGACAGACAAAACCCCACCCAGAGAGCTGTACATGTCAGTGTGTGGTTAGACAGACAGAACCTCACCCAGAGAGCTGTACATGTCAGTGTGTGGTTAGACAGACAGAACCTCACCCAGAGAGCTGTACATGTCAGTGTGTGGTTAGACAGACATAACCTCACCCAGAGAGCTGTACATGTCAGTGTGTGGTTAGACAGACATAACCTCACCCAGAGAGCTGTACATGTCCGTGTGTGCTTAGACAGACAGAACCTCACCCAGAGAGCTGTACATGAGCTGAACATGTCCGTGTGTGCTTAGACAGACATAACCTCGCCCAGAGAGCTGTACATGTCAGTGTGTGCTTAGACAGACATAACCTCACCCAGAGAGCTGTACATGTCCGTGTGTGCTTAGACAGACAGAACCTCACCCAGAGAGCTGTACATGTCCGTGTGTGCTTAGACAGACAGAACCTCACCCAGAGAGCTGTACATGAGCTGAACATGTCCGTGTGTGCTTAGACAGACATAACCTCACCCAGAGAGCTGTACATGTCCGTGTGTGCTTAGACAGACAGAACCTCACCCAGAGAGCTGTACATGTCCGTGTGTGCTTAGACAGACAGAACCTCACCCAGAGAGCTGTACATGTCCATGTGTGCTTAGACAGACAAATCCTTAAGAATAGATCATATGAATAGAATAGAATGCCATGCCAGTTTTGGGACAGCTGAAGTTGTACATAATGTTTATGCTCCTTGTTCTACAATATCTGTGATTGTAGTCTACACACAACTTATTTTCATTTGCTAGATAAAGTGTAGGCATGTCTTTAAGCTAATCAATATGATAGCCTACTGTCTTACAGCAGAACATGTTTTTTTCTTTGTAACACAAACACACCCATTGATTTTTTTGTTGATACATGTATCTACACTCAAGCTGGCCATGTTTGTGCAATGTTCATATGTAGCCTTGCCTGGCTACCCATTCTCATCTTTGGTTCTGATGGGGTATGACAGTTGAACTAAGCTCATGAGGCATTTATAAGTAATATTCTTCAAGAATCAATGGGTAGATATAATTAATTCATAAATCCAAAAATGGATTTAGCAACTGTTCAGCTAAAATAGTGTAAAAATCTTTAATCAATATGATTTCATTTGATCACTTAGTAATGACATTTCGATATGACCCCAACTGCGATTTGAACACACAGCCTCTGCATTAGGGGAATGCTGATCTTTCTGCTGTGCCACAAAGTCTGTACCATTTCACAGAAGTCCTCTGTCCTCATTACCTATAATACATATCTGTGTTGAGCAAAAGCATGCCATCTGCACTTCTATTTTAGTTATCAGTTGATTTGACTATTCTTTCATCATTGATTTAATTGACTTATTTCAGCAATTTGAAGGTTTTCTGAATAGTTGTCTACTGTTTGTTGGGGATATTATTTTTTCTTAAGTGTATTATATAAAGTTAAGATTTTCCACATGTGAAATTATGTGTTTTTCCTGTAAGGGACCCCCTCTCCCCTAACTCTGGCCCCAAGTGCTGATTTTTCTTTAAATCGTTCAAAATGATCAATATGAAACATTAGTATACAATTTACTCTATCTACTAGTAACGCAAAACCTACACAGCATATTCTCCAGTGTTAAAAATAAATAACTTAACACTGAGAGTGTTGAATATGTCGACCCATATAGACAACAGAACAGTGTTAAATGAATATACCGCTTAGTGTAAAGCCTTGTTCAAATATTTCCCAGAGTGCCTTTCGAGTACATTATAGAGTTACCATCTATGCCTGTTTTTGTTAGTACAGAGACATGGTTGTTGCATTTATCCGTTTCTGGTCCTATAAACGTCACCAAGTGAGATCCTAAGCAAATATGTTATCATTTAAAAAAATAACTCATACAGATCACTTTGAACCAATATCACACAATTCATTATGACATTTCCCAGCATGCTCTATTGGTTCGTTTCAATATCTGTTTGTGCATGTACATTGATTCATTGGTTAATCATAGAGCTTAATAATTGGTAATTGTTTAAATAGTCCCAAATAAATGGTTTGTAGATATTTAGTACTGTAAGTGTTCAACTAATTGTCAATATTTCAACTAACTATCCACTAACCTTAACTCTGCTAACTCTAACCATAAACCTAGCCATAACTGGAGCAAGCTGTTGTATATCAGTTGCATTTGGTAGGTTGAGTATCTGTAGATGGGACTAACCAAATAAAGTGTAACCTAATAAGGTTAATTTATTTAAATTTATGTCCTTTGTGACCTCCATACTATTGATAATTTATTTATATTTTAAGTGAAAAAAATCTTATGAAAGACAGAATTATGAATTCAAAACAGTTTTCATGAAGGTCAGAACAACCTCATCTCAAAAATCTCCTGTCAGCAACGTTTTTCTTGGACTTCCCCTAAATGACACAGGATGAGAGTTGTCACTGACAGGGGAAGGTTTGGGAAGGGGAACTCTATGGTCTATATAAACACATGGGCGACATTCACTTGACATCTGTTGGCGTGACTCTTCCTCCAACTGCATCTCTACCTGAGCTTTTGAAGGTGAGTGGGAATTCTCTTCTCAGTGGTTTGTGGGTCAGTTTCCTGGACACAGATTAAGCCTAGTTCTGGACAAAAAATATATGTCAACGGAAATTACCCAATAAGCATGCTTTTCAGTCAAGGACTATGCTTAATCGCTTTCTGGGAAACTGGCCCTATTTTGTGACTGAAATTTGCTTGTAAATCTAATTTGCGACCAAAGATGTATGGCTGGATATGTATTTGTGTTATGTAGCTGGATCACTTGAACAACTTGATTGCATATTCTTGAAGGAGAGAAATATCAATATTTGCCATTCACGATATTGACATGCTGTGTTCAAGCTCTGCATCATGATTTCCATAACAGACTATCTTCTTTCAGAAGAGTAACACTTTACATAAAGTTTTATGTTACAACGGTTGTATAAACGATTTATACGGAACTTATAAACTGTTAAGACTTTTTTAACGATCTAACAATGTTTAATAAATATAGCAAACAGTTAAGGTTCATTTATTTATTTCCTGAATACTGAGCCTATACGGCTCTGGCTGGCAATAATAACATTATAATCAGTAACACTGCAGTCATATAGGCTGGATTGGAACGAAGACACAGAACTTCACATGCTGGTTTTCTTAAACCGATACTAAACAGGAGATGACATGCACCTGCATGCTAAAATAAACTTGATTGCAACGAAAAACCCACACGAACAAACCAGCGATTTAGCTGATTTTACGTTGATACCAGACAGCTGCAACTTTCCTTGTCTATGCTCTCTATTCCCGCCTCCAATGGAAATATCAACCTATCAAGATCATCGAAAACCGTAAGGCTGCTGAACGTCAAATACTTATAAGAATATAGGAGTAGTAGGACTATACTTTATTCAAACGTTTCGTCTAAAAAAGTAATACGTGTTCCGTTTGAAATAACTTTATTAGCCTACATTTTCATTTGTGAAAAATGATAGATTATATAACTGATCACTATTACTTGATTTAGTTACACATTTCAAATGTTTAAAGTGCAGGGATATTTCCCCCTGATCTTAATAAGAAATGACTATACTTTTTAAAGATACACTTTAATTAATGGATTACATAACTTGGAAACGACATGTGGGATAAATGACCACAGTAAATGTACCATGGTAAATGAGGAAAAACGTTATTTGAGTTGTATGGAACTATTGTCAAATAGATAAATTGTCCTTAGCCTGTTCAAAAAAGTAGGATTAATTTGTTCTGATGATAATACTCACCAGAGGACTAAATAGTCTTGAAAAATGTTGCCACCAATTAAGACTAAAAGATAACCTCGACATCCGATTTAGTGAGTGATAAATCGTGACCATTGATGGTTGCAATTGAGATCAGCTGTGAGGTTTAATGAAATATTACCTGGTGTTAGTACACTGGTTCGTTGCAATAGGCCAACAAGCTCACTATTTGCCAAGCACCAAAATAATAATCACAAAAGTCCAACCTTTGTGTTATAACTGTTTATTACAAATGTATAAAATATGTAAAAACGAATAAGGAACAGTTAATGTAACTACTTATAAACCCTTTATAAATTAATACATTCATGTAAGGTGCAATCTTTGGATGTGTGTAGTTTATATGTCATTCTTTAACGAAAAAACACAATACGCTAGACAAGGTGGGATCTGTTGGTGTCTGTAAAATTAATTATGTGAGAAACGGAGGAGGAAACACCTTTATATGCAAATATTGATTGATTTTTCAAAATCTAAAACAATTTGATCAATTAACCACGAAATCGATTTGTTGAAATATCTAAAAAAGTTTTGTTGCGCAAGAGCAGTAGCAGCCGGGACAGTGATGATTAAATCATTTGGTGACATCTTGTGGTCTTAATGTGAATTACAGGGGGGGAAGTTCCCTCCTAGTACCTTACATTGTGATGTCCTCCCACTACAACTTGTGAAAGCTTGCAGTTTATTAGGCTACAGATGAATTCAATTATGATCTTGCTGTTGTGTCCATAATAATCTCATCATGTAGGCTTTACCCGCACTGTATCTACAAGCTGTTGACTAGAACACACGTGCCAAGACCAGAGTGGTCATTTTTCATGATAAAACCAACAGTAGAGTTGAAAATGTGATACATGGGAATTCAACCAACCCCTTAAGTCATTTTTATGTACACTACATCAGCATGCTAAGTCTTTTATCTGCAACAAGTCAATTTGATGGAAAGCTGGAAATTCTGTGGGAAATTGCGCATATGGTTTTTATGCAGATTTTAGAATATTCCTATGAAAATCTATCGCCAATTGGATGGAAACCGAGCTGTTGATAACAATCAAATCAGTGATGTATCATGTTAGCTCATGAATATTGATGTGCCTGTACCAGTGGTTCCAGATTATTGTCCATCCTGAAATATTTCAATGCATTTTGATGTACTCTTGTGTATATTTCACAGATTTGTTTTTTTCCCCATGACTTATGCCATGTTAATATGATATCTAAATGTGAGAGTGACTAACAAAATCAATGGGGGCCCCCTGGAGGTCAGGTACTCTGGGCACAGCCCGGTCAGTACTGTAATTTGGCCAGGATTACTACAAATGTACCCAGCAGTAGACTAATATACCAATCTAAAACATTTTAACTGACATGGGTTAATTGATGCACTACCAATTCTCATATCCTAACTCTCAACAGTAAAGTTCCTGTGAGTAAGCACTTCACTGTTATTCTGCATAAAATTCGATTTGAAGTTGAGAACCAAAAGTTGAGTTTCAATTGATTAATTTCACCCAGGTCCTGGGTACGGCCCTGGTTGCAATATGTTGTGCAATTATCATAGATACAAGCATTTGCTGCTTGTAATACAGTACATATCTCATTGACCATGTTTTTATCTTTTTTTATCTACAGAACAGCAAAAACTGTTGACCCTTGCTTTCAACATGTCTTCCTCTGCACGCTGTTTTGGGACCAACTTCCTTGGGCGCCTTAAAAGCCCCATCTGTAGCTCCAACGCTGAGCAAGATGACCACCAACTTCCCAAGTTTGAGCACTTTGGGGAGGCTGTGGCAATTCCCCGTGGCCCCTACAGTGATGGTACAAGATAAATAGAATAAGTGTCCTTGGCTGTCTATGATACATGACATCAACACACATTACGAAGCAAATTCTTCAGTGTTAAAAAAAATAAAAAAATAAAAATAAGAGTGTTAAATCAACCCTGAAACCATTGAGTCTGTGGACCCATACTGACACTGGAAAAGTGTTCAATTAAGAAACTGCTTAGTGTAAAGTCTTGCCTTCCGAGTAAACTGGAGAGTTACCACCCATGACAGCATTTTTTATTGTTTTGATTTAACCTTTATTTAAATAGGCAAGTCAGTTAAGAACAAATTCTTATTTACAATGACAACCTAACTCCACCCAACCCGAACGACACTAGGCCAATTGTGCACCGCCCTATGGGACTCCCAATCATGGCTGGTTGTGATACAGCCTGGAATCAAACCTGGGTCTGTAGTGATGCCTCTAGCACTGAGATGCAGTGCCTTCTACCGCTGTGCCACTCGGCAACCAGATAGATGGTTGCCGCATTCATCCACCAAGTGAGATCCTAAGCGCTAATACAGGGGCCTGAAACTCATAACCATGCACATCATTATTATATTTCCCAGTAATGCTCTATTGCAGGTAGATTTTTCAATTGTTTGTTTCAGTATCTATGTTTGTACATTATTAATTAATTCATCTTATGCTACTAAATAGAAATTACAAACATTTTCTAAACTAATCCACTATTATTTGGATTTCTTGTACCCGTTACTGAAATGGTTGTTCCAATTTAGTTGTTTTAGTTAGTCTTGTAAACATGCTTTGTCAATTTTTCCAGTAATTCTGAGTACTGGTTGCGGTGATAATAATTTGAGGAGCTGGCTATCTCTGCACTGTCTCTATTCTTAAAAGGAATTAGCATAATGTGATTTTCATGTCTGATATGGCCTAATGATGTTACGTTTGATACAGTTAACTTTGTAGCAGGTTGCCGATGCCTGTATTTTAGCAGAAAAATGTGATCAATGATGTCTGAAGCTTTGTTTTGTCGAACAACCACCTGACATGGCTACAGTGAGCACGTGCTATGGCGCCACAAGCCTACACTGTGTTGATGAAAGCATCTAGTAATGAACGTATTTTCAACACAATTGGCTGGAAAGCCTCAATGCTTCAAGAAGCTTTGTTTCCCCATCACTACTGTAAACCATGAGTTTCAGATTTAGATTTGTTCCTAAAGGGGTACAAACACTTGTCACTGTAGTGGTACACTGTAAGGTCATCCTTTGTACCTTTAGTTATAAGTGCATTATTGTATCCCAGTTCATACGTCAGGCCACACCAGGTCTGCAAGTAGAGTTTCAAATGTTGTTTTTTGAAGGATTTTGGATGTTCTGTTTCCAGGAAACTTCCAACCAGGGTTTCTGGAAACCTGGGAGTTTTGGGAAAGTTACCAGAATTTTGCAAACCTTCCTGCAAGTCACATTATGCTGACTAGCAAAGTGATGTATAGTTAGAAGAAGCAATAGTTCGATTTTTTTGATTCACCTACAACCTGCATTCGGAATGAGTGCCAGAGTTAGGAACATTGTGCGGAGACTACCTAAAACCTTTCAACTGCAACAAACATTCCTGTAACGAGTGCTTTTTTTTTTTACCGCTATGATTAGTTTAAAAAAACGTACGCTATTTATCTTTGTGTAGCATGAGATTAATCAATCAATCAATGAACCTGCACAAAAATAGATATTAAAATAAACAATTGAAATATATCTACCTGCAATAGAGCATGCTGAGAAATGATTGAGAACTTCCCAAACCCAGTCTTAGGGAGCCCAAGCGGTGCACGTTTAGTTATTTGCCTTAGCACTACCCAGCTGATTCAACCAATGAATTCATCATCATCATCATCATGCTTTGATTATTTGAATTATGTGTGGTGCTGAGGCAAAAACCAAAACGTGCACCCCTTGGGGTCCCGAGGACCGAGTTTGGGAAACGCTGCCATAGCGTTTGCGCAGGGTAGTCTTTTTCTCTTTTGCCAAAAGTAATACCAAACCAATCAGATGGTTGATCGACAAAACAACGCTTTGGACATCGTTAATCACATGCTTCTGATAAAGTGTCGGAGGCACTGACACACTGTTTCAAAGTAAACTGCTTAGCGATTTTGACACATGCCTCTTAGCTTCGGTATCAAACGTAACATCAATAGCTGTATTAGGGTAAAACTAAGCTCTCAAAATAAAGCCTTAGGAAGAACATATGGTATTGTGTTATATAATATATATCAAAAATATATATTCACTTAGGATCTCACTTTTAGAAAAAGGTACTAAGTAGAACCATACAGGGTTCTTCGGTTTGTCCCCCATAGGGTGGCCCTTTTTGGTGCTGGACTGAATACTTTGCAGAGGGTTCGATCTAGAACCCTCTATGTAGGATTTTTCAAAGAACCCCCTATATATGGTTACCTTGAACCCCCTATGAAGGGTTCTACCAATAACACTTTTATCATGTAAAGGTTCTTCCTAAAACTGTCTTCCTCAATCATCTAAACTGGAACAACCATTTCAGTACTACCAGATTGGATTTGTTTAGAAAACTGTATATCATTTATCTTTGTGTCGCATAAAATGTTTCAACCAATCAATGTGTATGCAAAAACACATTATAGGAAAACAAACAATTCTGAAAATATTACTGCAATCGAGCATGCTGGTTAATATTATATACTGCTCTATGTAGAATCATTCTTGCCTTCTAAAGTACCATCAAAGAACCCTTCCTGGCAAAAAAAACTGTTCTTAGGATGTTGAAAGTAGTTGGTAGAACCCTATCCCTCCACAAAGAACCCTTTTGGAACCTTTTCGTCTACATGTAGGACTTAAATGGATGAATGCAACAATCATGTCTCTGTCACTAACAAATACAGTCATGGGTGTTATCTAATTTACTTGACTAGCAAGGCACTTTGGGACATTTTTGAATATGGCTTTACACTAAGCAGTGTATTAATTTAACACTGTTCTGGTGGCTACATGAGTCCACAGACTCAACTGTTTCCGTTTTGATTGAACACCGTGTTCATTTCTTATTTTTTTATCACTGGAGAATTTGCTGTATAGGCCCACAGGTTTGTGGTGTGCTCAGCCGAGGTGGTCAGCAGAAATCCTTGTTCCCATTTTGACTTCACACTCAGACCTGACATCCTGAAAAGCACCCTTTTTTACCCAAAAAGTTTCATCCAAAAGATTTTACGTTTGTTACCTGGTTATCTAAACATCATTATTTTGCTTGTGATCTCTTTATTTGCAGCCACCCTGGAATGTGTGAGAGTGGACATGATGCAAAATGAGAACAAGAGCGACCACCACTGTCACTTGTACAAAAACAACATTCTCATCGTCCGCAGAGCCCAAGAGTTTCAGATGACCCTCAAGTTCAACCAGCCCGTAAATCCCAGTGACAATTTCCAGATTGAGTTTTACATTGGTAAGAAGATTTGACATATTTTCACCAATGTAGTGTACATTCCTTTTAGCTGGATAAAAATGAAATTACATGCATTGCTTGACTTCACTGACGGTGATGTATGAATTATAGTGTTCACCATTTGATAATAGTTTTAATGGGAGTGGTCGGTGTGTTAGAGGTGAAGTTGCATCTCAATACTACAATTGTTCCTCTCCTAGTCTCCTCTCTGTCATCTGTGTTTAGCCTCTGTAGCCAATCAGAAACTCTAATTAATAAAATTGCCAAATTGAAAGAAAAACAGATTATTGACATATTCCCATCTAAACATCTGTAACATCTGTTGATAGTAACCTTGGGGTGCCTCCCGATTCTCCAAACATCTCCCCAAGTGTGCTCTTGCACACTTCCCATCATGGATTTAGGGAGTTTCCACTATTGTTGAGTCCATGACAGATTGTGCAAGTGCACACTTCGGAAGAAGGGTGTAGAACAGGGATGAGTCCAGGGTCTCTCTCACACATTATACTGAATGCTTACATCATAATCACAGGGGAATTGCTGAAAATATATCTATGTGCTCGATTCAATCCATATTGCGGAAGTTCCGGGGTATAGAGCGATTGAAATTTCAAGGTAATTTCTGATTGAGATGGCAGCGTTTACTGTGAATGCAGTCTCCACAAACACAGGAACATTGCATTTAAATCTCAATCGCTCTGTAACACGGAACTTCCGCGATACGGATTGTATCACGCCCTAGGGCCTTTAGTGTCAGCTACAAAACTGCAATATGTCAATTAAATACAAACAAAATCAGAACGACAGCAAAACGACTGCTTAAGAAGTATGACACCATTTTTTAAAAATCTTCAAACGACTTACCTTTCACTTATGCCTTGAAAAGGCTTTCATTGTCAATATATTTTTATCTCCCTGAATGTGGTGTTGTCCTCTTTACATCTGGTGTGAAATTCTTAGTTTACTGTGTTCAAAAGTTTTTGAGAATAGGGCATACAAAAAATAAGCAGAGAGCACAATATTACACAAAATATGCTTTAGCCTACATTTATTGGATCTGAGGGAGTGGTTGCGTGGTAATTGTGAGGCACTTCTAAAATAATGGTGCAAATGGACATGCATCATCCCGGTTGAAATTATGAGAGTGTTATGAATGAAGATACAGTATGTGAATTGACATATGTGCAGCTACAGAAGCGTACTAGTAGTACCCTAGTAATCCATCTGCAGTTATTGGTTTGCAGTGGTGTAAAGTAACTAAGTACAAAATACTTCGAAGTACTGCTAAATAAGTACTTTTATTTGAGTAGCTGTTCTTTACTATTTATATTTTTGACAACTTTTTACTTTTACTCCACTACATTCCTAAAGAAAATAAGTACTTTTTACTCCATATATTATCCCTGACAGCCAAATGTACTCGTTACATTTCGAATGCTCAGGCGGGACAGAAATATGGTCAATTTCACACACCTATCAATGCAATGTGTTGTCATCCCTACTGCCTCTGATCTGATGGACTCACTTAAAACAAATACTGCATTTGTAAATGATGTGTGAGCTGGATGTGTGAAAATCCTGCCGTCTGGTTTGTGTAATGTAAGGAATTTGATGAATAGCATTTACTTTTCACTTTTACCCAAGTATGACAATTGAGTACTTTTTCCACTACTGATGGTTTGTTGCATTCCAGGTCACCTTTATTGCAGTCGCGCTGCACAGACTACCGACAACAGTATCTTCTGTAATGTTGTTGTGATATTGAGCAGACCTTGACTTGTGTTGGTTGATGTGTTGTTAACTGAACTGTTTTTTTTGGTAGCACTTTATTTTACAGTACGGAACATTACCAGGTATTTATCAAATAAATGTCATGGTAACACAATAATTACACAGTAATAACTTGATGATTTACTTGCTTTGTTTCTTCAAGGCTCATTAAAACAATAGCTACCTGGTACCATTTGTTACCAACGGAAGTTAATTCTTTGAAGAACGTACCAGAAAGTATCGATTGTTACCACATAACGTCATAGTAAATACTAAGAGTGCAGTGGAAACATGAGTGTCTACATGTGTTGACGTTTCCCCTGTCATGTCACCTTTTCCCTCAGGTATCGATGACAACGTGTTGAATGGCACAAAGATCATCATCTCCTTTGACGGCTCACAATCTGGGAATTGGACCGGCCGCATGATACAGCAACAAGGGGATGCGTGCGTGGTGGGCATCACCGCTTCTGCGGACGCCATCATCGGGAAGTACTACACGAGTGTGGCGGTCATCGGGTCCAATGGAATCTCAAGGACACAAAAGGACCCTGAAACAGAGTTCTACCTCCTGTTCAACGCCTGGGCGTCCAGTGAGTGGAATCTTTGTGGATTTTTGTTTGTCCTCTTCGGACCGCTTAAGATAAGATAAAACATATGCATTATACACCCCTTACGGGAAATTTTCACACATGGATGAATTTCATGAATTTCACACATGGAAAATCACATGAATTCACATGTGACATTCAATGTTAAATCATGTGAAATTGTTTTTTTGGAAAACTTAAAGTGATGGTATCTCACATAACCTTTCACATGTGGATTCAAATTTTCACGTTAATATTTTACACGAGATTTCACAGGTGATGCCTCTGCAAACAAAAATGTGACGTTAGGATGAATACACAAACAGTGCTTTTAACATACAATGTAAATAGTTGACACTTTCACATATATGATTACATTGTGTATGTTTTTACAGTAATTATTATTCAACATATCCTCACCTGGGATATGAACTCGCAACCTCTTAGTTGAAGGTATTCCAATATTCCTGCTACTCCTGTCAATGGCTGATGTAACCTGTATTCCAACAATTTGGACTTGAGTAAATTTAATTTCAGCTTTGTCAAATTAAGAAAAATACACTCAAGAAAAATATTATATTTACAATAATAATATGCCCCACCAACATATGACAACTATACAGAAAACCACTCACATCATCAATGATCAGAGAATATTCAGATGGAACTCATGTGCAGAGATGTATTATAGGTAATGAAAGTGTAGAGGAACGTTACAGTACAGACTTTGCAGCGCCGCAGATTGATCAGCGTACCTCAAATCCATTGGTTGCGAGTTGAAATCCCAGGTGGGGTCATATTGAAAAAATATACTATACTTGTTTAGGAAGAAAACATTTGGGGAACAATTCAATGTTTCATTCGTTGATTCATGACACCCCAAAAAATCTGACAGTGATGAGATACTGTAGCCTGCATGAAAAGCATGTTTTGATTCCCAAAAGAAAAACATGGAGTCACTTTTTTACATTTTCTTTTTGTTAAAGCTCCACGGTTAAATGCAAAATTCTACTGACAAAATACAAAATGTCAAAAGCCAATACAACAGTGTAAAATAACATTCAGTCCATATTTTTCTTTTTTAAACTAACTTTTTCACCAAACCATCAAAGAGGATCAGGCGCGGTCCACATGCAGGTAGCAGGCCCACAGTCATATGGGAAACGCATCACCAAGGCCTCCTTCGGTTTCACATTCATACAAAAGTCCCTCACACAAACAGTAGCCGGTAACATAGTTCTCCCACACAACTCCATACATCCCATATGGGTAACCAGCCGGTCGGAGAGCAGAGTTCTCCCATTCGAGGGTGCCTCCATGCAGAATTGTTGTCGCATCCAAGTTGTATAATCCACTGCTCAAACCCGTCCAGAATGGCGGGAGAAGCCCCATTCCCATCACGTCCACAAAGCAAAAGGAAGATCCAATATGTGTAAAAGTCTGGGTAAAATGTACTTATTTGGTAATGACATTTCAGACATGTGGGCAGTCTAGTACTCATTGTTCACCCATCCAATAAGCTAGCAGTGAGGGAGATGATAGTGCAGAGAAAGCTGCCCATGCTTCTCGTCGTATGCTTGCTCCATAGGGCTAGAGTAGGCCAGGCTAGCATGCATGCAGCCTAGCGAGGTCATGTCACTTTAGTCCAGCGATAACTTCAGAAGACACAGGTTCCACAGACGTTAAAAACGCTCAAAACACAGCTGCCACCAATGTAATACGCCGTTAGGAGGGTTCAGATAGTGGAACATCAGCTTTGCGAACGCAAAGACTTGGACACCAGACAGCATACGGAGCTCAACAGGACGTGGCTTCCTTCCAGGACATGTGACCACGGTCTCAGTTAGTTCAAGTGACACAAATTAATTTATAGACACAAGTCAGGCATTAGAAATCAATGATGAACATCCAATTCTCATCCTTACAATTCTTACAAGTCAAATCTAAAGTAACAGATGACCAGATTTTGGTAATGAGGCTGCAATTTATTTCTGATTTCTTTAGATGATGAAGTGTACATGCCCAATGAGGAAGAAAGGCAGGAGTATGTGATGAATGAAAATGGCTTCATATATGAGGAGGAATCAGGTGATGGAAGACAATGGTTTTATGGCCAGGTACAGTAAAAGACCACGCACACTTATCAAATACCTTAATGTCCTGTATACACTACACACACATTTACAGTTGTGTCATTATTGTTCCTTTTTTTGAGTCTGGAGGCTATATTTCTCTCTTGTAGTTTGTGGAAGGGATTCTTAATACCTGTATACTTTACACACACATTTACATTTGTGTCATTATTGTTCCTTTTTTGAGGCTGGGGGCTATATTTCTCTCTTGTAGTTTGTGGAAGGGATTCTTGATGCCTGTTTCCAAATCTTGGATGACTCACACATGCCTCTAGTAAACAGAGGCGATGCTGTCAAAGTCTGCAGGATAGGCTCTGCAATGGTGAGTGATATTTGCAGATAACATAAGCACACTACACAAATTCCAAAATGAGCCCTAGTTTAAGCACTAAGAGCCAAGTGCTTTTCACAACCACAAGACGTACCAAGCATTTAACCTGAACTTCAGTCTACATCCACAGAATGTGATTTGCAGTAGATACTATACATATACAGTACATATTGAATGAGATATTGCCTCATTTGATTATTTTCATATAATATTTCAGGAAAAAGTTTGAAAAAAAGGGTATATTTGTGTCTACATTCAACTGGTAAAAGTTGATTGTGATATGAATAAAGGAAAACAATTACCCCGGTACCTGGCCTTAATTAAACACTCAATTTCCTTTTGCATGCTTTTACCAACTTACTCTGAACATTTCATTTCAAACTAACCTATCCTTATACCTGGTGCACTAATCTCTTTGGCGGGTTTTCTATATATTTTTCCATTCCTTGTGGAACCAGATGAACTCCCAGGATGACCGCGGGGTCTTGGTGGGCAACTGGAGCGATGACTACTCCCTTGGCACTGCACCAACCTTCTGGATTGGCAGTGACCAGATCCTGCTCCAGTACGTCAACACAGGGCCCGTCAGCTTCGCCCAGTGCTGGGTCTACGCCGGGACGTTCAACACCTGTGAGTGCCTGATTAAATTCCCTTTTCATTTTCAATGTCCACCCCACAACATAGGTCATGTGTCTTCCAAATGACCTGTGATTTGCACTGAGGGATTGATGGGCAATAGAAAACAGGCCCATCCAGTTATAAACTGCAGTTTTCAACTAAGAAAATGTTGCCTTTTTTTAGTGGGTAGATCAGCTTTAATATTGCAGATGGTTTGTGGCTTCCATCAATATAATTGTCTGCATCATTTCCAATCTTTCCCGTAACCCTACCATCCCTCCCCTAATTGGAGTAAACTAATGGACAACAACACTTAGGCTTCTACTTCCAGCTTATACATACTATATACATTTTACGGATACAGTATATTTAAAAAATAGTTATGTTTTGATTGTGTAATGAGTATGATGGGAGACAGAGTGCTGGTTTCAAGCGTAGGGTGCAGCAGGTGTTTATTTAGTACATGGCCACAGGAGGAGGCAGGTAGCTGGGTCCAGGGACAGGTAGAAGGTCATACACAGAAAATCCAAAAAGGTAACAGTACAGGCAGGGAAAAAGGCTAATGACGTAGTCCATATGCCATGGAATCGGTACATCAAAAATCTATTTTCAACTATTTTGCAATCTATATGGCACAGCTCTAAATGAAATGTATATACTTTTTTATTTATCACCATTTTTAAAACAACTTTTCAGGTCTTTAATGGGGGGTCAACAGACAAATTCCTTACTATCTCACCCTTCCACTTGCCTCTTCCATTTTTGCAGTAATGCTGCAATTAGTTGGTTGTAATTTTTTGAAGAGCAGACATTTCCATATAATTTTGTTAGCTGCATCTGTGACATGACTCCACTAGTCCCATTTATGATATTATTTACAAAGATTATACAGTTTAAATATTTGTTCAATTAATTTAAAAAAAATCTATTAGCATATTTGAGTTTAACCATAACGTTTGTTGTAATATTTGTTCTCTCTTTTCTGGTGGATTAAATTGAAATTGCTAACAACTTTCTATGGCTTGTTTAAAAAAATAGCAATATTTTGGAGATGATTTCATTTTCAAATAACCGAAAGCGAGAAGTTGCAATCAGAATAAAGGGAAAAAGGCCATTCTTGAACACGGGGAGAGACATTCTTACTAATTTGCCAGAGAACCAGAATGGATTTAAGTATACTGTAACTTTTGTATGACTGAAGCCTTTAGTTTAATATTGAATAATTTCTGCCCTCTGAATTCAAATTCAGTATATAAATATGCCTGTTAAACTTTGTCTGGCTTGCCATATACTTCTAAAAAAACAAGTCACTTGGTGAAGGCAGGGCCATAAGTAAACTGGGATATGACTAAAGAGGTGATTTTTCCACAAATAGAAAGGTATTTTCCTTTCCATGGTAGCAAGATCTTATCTATTTTTGCTAACTTTCTATTAAAGATTGATTGTAGTGATGTCACGTATACTCCCTCACCGGCCTCCAGGTCATCAGGCTGCTGATTATCCCGCACAACTGTCACCTGTGCCTCATGACACTCACCTGGACTCCTTCACCTCCTTGATTACCTTCCCTATATCTGTCACTCCACTTGTTTCTTTCCTTAGGTGTTATTGATTATTTTTCAATTCGGTGCGTTGTTTGTGTTTCATTTTAAGAAGTTATTTGGCCACTTTAGTTGTGATACAAACCTTATCGAAACATATAGGTCTATGGGCTAGGCTACATGATGTGTGCGACTAGGATTTGAAAATGTAAAAAAAAAAAGCTGGGCATCATTCACAAGTGATAATATGTCATTCAAAAGCAATAGACACATTTTTACCTTTATTTAACTGGGCAAGTCAGTTAATTAAGAACAAATTCCTATTTTCAATGATGGCCTAGGAACAGTGGGTTAACTGCCTGTTCAGGGGCAGAACGACAGATTTGTACCTTGTCAGCTCGGGGATTTGAACTTGCAACCTTGCGGTTAATAGTCTAACGCTCTAACCACTAGGCTACCCTGTCACCCAAAACATTATTCTTGATTTAATCTTGTCTTTACATATACTAAATAATATATGTGTGAAATTGGTATTGATTTAGAATGGATCATTATCATGCACCACTCTCGAAACAGGTGCAGTGGGAAAAAATGCAGGTCGTCTATGCACTTATATAGTGAAATGAGGACACTTTCCCCGTGGTTCATTTTCATGCCAGCCAGGTAGGCTATACTCCTGTTGTAAATAGAAGCAATGTGCTTTATAGTAGGAAAATATAGTAGGCCTAGCCTATAGAAAGCTGATGGGATCCTCCTCTGTTTTCTCATGCAATTGTATAGCCTATAGAAATGTTGCGCAACATGAGCTCATGGGCTCCCATGAAGTTGTTTGAGGACATTTTCGATGACATTTGCATTGATTTCAGAGTGATTAGAGGGACAATACAGTGCTGAATACCAGGCAGTTAGCAAGTTTGGTAGGCTACTAATGATCATCAGCAGCATCAGAGCTTGGAGAAGCCTAATTACCGTGACTAAACAGTCACATGGAATTTGACTGCCATCTTGACTCATGAACACCGGTGTGGCAGTAATATGGTCACTGTGACAGCCCTAGTCTGACCATATTCTGTCCGCTATCAACACTTTTTAAACTTTTGCCAGTGAGAATGACATAAGAAAGTAGTCAAGACGAATAACTTGATTGAGCCTCAGCCATGTTTATCTCACTAGGTCAGGATATTTAAGCTTCCATATATCCACTAGTTCCAATACAGAGCATTTTGAAAGTATTCAGACCCCTTGACTTTTTCCACATTTAGTTACGTTACACCCTTATTCTAAAATGGATTATATAGTTTTTTCCCCTTATCAATCTTCAAACAATACCCCATAATGACAAAGCAAAAAAATTTTTTTTTCAATCTTAGCAAATGTATAAAAACATTTTTTTTAAAATAATAAAACATATACATAAGTATTCAGACCTTTTACTCAGTACTTACTCAGATGAGGAGCGTTGCTGCACAGCAATTTTCAAGTCTCACCAGAGATGGTAGATTGGGTTCAAGTCCGGGCTCTGGCTGGGCCACTCAAGGACATACAGAGACTTGTCCCAAAGCCACTCCTGAGTTGTCTTGGCTGTGTGCTTAAGGTCGTTGTAGTTAAACATTAAAAGCGTTATAATTTTTTAGGTAAAGCTACACTAAATATATTCACATCATCAAATAATTGATTAAAACACTGTTTTGCAATGAAGGTCGACAGTAGCCCCAGCAGCACTCTGAATGGTAGCACCATGGCACAGCTAGCTTCTGTCCTCCTCTGGGTACATTGACTTAAATGCAAAATCTAGGAGGCTCGTGGTTTTCACCACCTTCCATAGACTTAAACAGTAATAATGACAGCATCTGTAGGACGTCCTCCAACCTATCAGAGGCCTATCAGAGAACAGGCATGTAGTCCACCCATAAAAAAAATCACAGAATAATCTAGTTCTAAAAGTGTAAGCTACAGCTAGCTAGCACTGCAGTGCTAATGTGGCGGGTAGTTGACTCAGAGAGAGAAAAACAATAGTTGAACAGTTTTGAACAAATTCATTTCTTCCAACATTAAGAAGAAGCAAAGAAAGTTTTTTTGCCTGGTCACAGACAGCTGATGTATTGTGCACAAGGGAAGGGAAAAGGTGAGAGGAGGAGAGCGTGTAGATAGTTACGAGAATGTATTATATATATACAACGAGCAAAGTGATCATCCTGTTTTTATCTGGCTGCTATGAGAGTGAACTGTTTGCGTGTGATAAGAGGTGTATTCATTCCTCTGATTCTGTTGAGAAACATTTCTGAAATGGAACAAAACAGGGCTAAACATATTACACCCTAGATCAGCTAGATGTTGAGTGTGCAAGGCGGTATTGAATGTGTCACTGTCTGTCACCTTGATTACTCAAAATTCTCCCGACCTGCGCACCTACGTTGCAAACTTTCATTCATAGACTAGGTTGTAGGAACCTCATGATGGGTACAGGGAACATTTTTGTATCATGTAGTAGCCTAAACCTACCGCTGTTACATTGAGCTTGGTGAACAGAATATGAATGACAGTCATCCAGTATGCTGTAATAGAAATAAGGCCATGCTCATCAGAAAAAAAAATCATCCTACATCATCTTAAATGGCACTGACAGCCACTGCCGTAGATGCTAATGCTAAGCCATAGCTCAAAACACAAATCCCGGTTTTCTGACTAGTCTGGAGCATAGGCCACTTTCTAGGTATGCATGAGATGTAGAAAATGTGTAATTAAGTCCTATTAGCAGATAAAAATAGGTAGCAGTTTCCTCAGACAAGGCCCGCTGCTGTGCAAGTAAAACACACTTCTGAAAGTTATATTCATAAATCTACTCTAATCAATTGATTGAATACATTTAATGTATTAGTTAAACATTTATTAATGTTCACGATTGCATGTTAATTAATATATGCTTATTTTGAAGTATTGCCTAGTCTCTTTAACGGTGTCCCCTCCCCTGCCCCAGTTCTGCGGTGTCTGGGCATCCCTGCCAGGGTGATCACCAACTTCAACTCCGCCCACGACAACACAGGGAACATAATCACAGATCTCGTCTTCAACTCAGTGGGAAATCAGCTTGAACTGAACGAGCGCCTTACCAGAGACTCAATCTGGTAGTTATATTTCTGCTTATCCATTTGTATTGAATGAACATGAAATCCCAGAATGTAGGTTTCTATAATCCTATCTTTCACTGTATGTACTGTAAAAACAGTTTAGTCATAGCATGGTGGAAGGTGAAATGGACTAGATGTCCCTGTTATCTTTAAATCATTGTGCTTCAAGAAGAAAATGATTGTGCAGGATCCCAGATAGTGTATCTGAGTGGTGAAGGATGACAGATAGTGTACCTGAGTGGTGCAGGATGCCAGATAGTGTACCTGAGTGGTGCAGGATGCCAGATAGTGTACCTGAGTGGTGCAGGATGCCAGATAGTGTACCTGAGTGGTGCAGGATGCCAGATAGTGTTCCTGGTGGGTGCAGGATGCCAGAAATTGTTCCTGGTGGGTGCAGGATGCCAGATAGTGTTCCTGATGGGTGCAGGATGCCAGATAGTGTTATTGAGAGGTGGGCATTGTCTCCACAGGAACTACCACTGCTGGAACGAGGCTTACTTGTCCAGACTTGACCTCCCTGCAGACCAGAACTTTGGTGGCTGGCAGGTGGTGGATTCCACCCCCCAGGAAACCAGTGATGGTAAGAGAGAAATTAGGATGATGGGAGAGAGAGAGAGACCTAATTTTCACTTCATTTTGTATGCTTCAAAATTGCATAATCAAATTCATGAAAACGCAGCCATTTAAGATAGTGTGTTCCATGATAATTTGCACCCTTGATAACCGCTAGGCTAAATAAATACAATTACTGAGCTATATTGTATGCAAAAACATAACATTATTTTATACTAATACAATTGCTCAGCGAAAGAGATTTTGTTTAACAAGTAATACAAAACCATCTAAAAAAAGACAGGCGTCAAAATGATTGGCATCCCTGTTTTCAATAGTCCAGCACCCTCCCATTGCGAGGATAACGACACTGAGCCTTTTTCTTCAATGTTTTATGAGATTGGAGAACAAACACATTAGGAGTGATATTAGACCACAGTTCCTCGATAAAGAATCTCTCCGGATCCTTGAAATCTTTAGTCTGCACTTATGGACTGCCCTCTTCAATTCAAACAACAGGTTGATTTTGTACTCAATTAACCATTTGTTTGTGGATTTTGATCAGTGCTTGGGGTTATTGTCTTGCTGGAAGATCCACTTGCAGCCAAGTGTCAGCGTCATGGCAGAAGCAACCAGGTGTTTGGATCAAATATCCTGGTACTTGGTAAAGTCCATGATGCCATTGATCTTAACAAAGGCCCCAGGACCAATGGAAGCAAAATAGTCCCAAAACATCAAAAATCCACCACCTTATTTTACCATAGGTATGAGGTACTTTTATGCATACGCTTCTGTTTTTCAACACCAAGCCCACCACTGGTGCGCGTGGCCAAAGAGCTTCATTTTCATGTCATCTGACCATAGCGCTGTTTCCAATTCATGTGCCAATGCCATTTATTAAACTCTAGGTGATGCTACTGTATGGTCAGATAACATGAAAATAGAGCTAGTTTTTTCTCTTTCTCTAAGCAATTTTATTAGTATAATAGAACATATATATTTTTATACAATATACAGTAGCTCAGTATTTGTATTAGAATCATTTATTCTATACAGTCTTTTTTGCTCATCTGTATCAAGAGTGCCAATAATTATTGAGCTCGCTATATATATTTTTACATTTGCATTTCTTCATCTGAAATTAATGTTCTTCGGCCCTTTCTATGTTTAAGTCTGTTCTCATACTTTTAAAACATTTACTTTTGATGTGCTTTAGAATGTGCTTTGCTCCAAAACAAGATATCCAACACACTTGTTTCAGACCAAAACACACTATATCCAGAGCCATGTGTTTAGAGAGTTGGAACATTGAGGTTTCTGCATTGCGATGCCTTCACATAACACTACAATATTCTATGGCAGCCATGTTAGCTCCCGAATGAGCATTATGTAATAGGTGTAGAGCTGGTTGATGCTTCCAGTGATGGTGAGAGGGATGACAGTGTCAAACAGCTTGTGCTCCTTCTCTCTGCAAGTCAGCTGCTACACAGGGACCATCAGCCGAGATGTATTGCGTCTCCCTGAATTCTGCTGCTGGCGTCTGTGCTCTCTTTCAGAGGAACAATGGTCTGTAGACCTTACAGGGCACACAGTCATCCACAAGGAAACCTTTTTCCACCATTATGGCCATCGCTGGTTTCAGCAGAGAAACGATATCGGACTGCTTCAGGATCTCCTCACTGACAGACAACATGAATGGGGCTGAATATGGGGCTGAAACAAAGAAATGTGTTAAGAAAGTTGCCCCATGTTGTCACGATGCAGCTCACAGTCCGCTGGTGGATGTTGAATCTGTGGGCCAGATCCCTCTGCTTCAGACTCAGTGACAGATGAGTCATGAAAATGAAAAACTTGTCTGTGGGCTGCAGGGATTGTGACTGATGGAGAAAAAAATAATTAAGATGCATTACTATGCAAAATTACAACTAAAATTATCAGCCCTGCAGATTGCAGATAAATATGGTAATTCCAAATCAGAATTACAGCATCACCTCTGTTTGCTAGAGATATTTGTGAGTCATCAGTGTCCAAAAAAGGAGTCTCCGTCAAAGGTTGTGGGTCAACCAGCAGGACAACAACCTAAAACACACACCAGAAAGCACCCAGGAATGGTTCAAGAAGAAAAGCTGGACTATTTTGGAGTGGCCAGTGTTGAGTCCAGATCTGAATCCCATCAAAAATCTATGGCGAGAACTGAAAACAGCAGTTGGTGGAATACATCCCTAAAATATTGCGGAATTGGAGCAGTTTCCAGCAGATTGAGGAATCCAGTAAAAGATGCAGCAAGCTCATTGATGGCTACAAGAAGCATTTGTTGGCAGTTATCTTGGCCAAAACCTCTGCATCCAGGTAGCTCTTAGGTGCTAATCATTTTGTCCATGTCATTTCACCAAATTTTTTTTTTATTTAAACTTATATTGGGAATTATTTATAAAAAACTATAAGGGTGCCAATATATCACGCTGCAATTGTACATGCAATTCTTAAAAGTAACAAAATGTCTCTGAAAAGCATTGATTGCATCTTGAAAATGTACCAATGCCCTGATAGTTAATACAATCCGTTTCCAATTGCGTTGCTGTATTCTCCAAAAATGCTAGCCAATATATTCTAGAAGATGCTAAATAACCAGCTAACAAAATATCAAAACCGTTTGGATGAAATAACAGCACCCTAGGGAAGTCGTAAATAAGAAAACATTTAGAAACGTGAACTGTCCCTTGTAAAGTCAAATAGACAGGGTCATGGGTTGTTGATATTGTTTTTGCAGGATATTTCCGCTGTGGACCTTGCTCTGTCAAAGCCATCAAGGAAGGAATGCTTGGCTATCAATTTGATGCCCCGTTTGTGTTTGCTGAGGTAAAACAATACGTTTTCTTTATGCTTGACCAGTAACACTGGAATGTTCAGCCATAATGACTTCATCGTCACTCTATGCCATGATGAAGCGTAACACAGTTATGCTTTATAATTTGCAATACATCTTATTTCATTCAAATCAATCATCATATTCACATTTATCTCTTTCTTTTAACCTCAGGTGAATAGCGACGTTTACAAATACAAGCTAAACTCACAAACTGGGAAAACTGAGTTACTAAGCGTAGACAAAACTTATGTCGGCATGAAAATCCTGACGAAGTCCATTGGTGAGACCAATGAGCCAATGGACATTACAGAGACGTACAAATACCCAGAAGGTATGTGGCACCTGGACAATGGAGTAGGCTGGCAAGGGTGTAACTGCATGTTTAAAGTTAGTTTCATGAGACACTTTGCAAACTGCCAATAACTAATGCAACAAGAATGAAGTATAGAAATTACTTTGCTATTACTGCTTTTCAATTGACTTTGCAAAAATATAAACGTAACATGCAACAATTTCAACGATTTTACTGAGTTACAGTTCATATAATGAAATCAGTCAATTTAAATAAATGTATTTGGCCCTAATCTATGGATTTCAAATGACTGGGCAGGAGTGCAGACATGGGTGGGCCTGGGAGGGCATAGGCCAACCCATTCGGGCACCTGGGCCCACCCACTGGGGAGCCAGAACCAGCCAATCAGAATGAGTTTTTCCCCCACAAAAGAGCTCTATTACAGACAGAAATACTCCTCAGTTTCATCAGCTGTCAGGGTGGCTGGCCTCAGAAGAAGCCAGATGTGGAGGTCCCCAGCTGTACAGTATATACAGTATATTCCTATAGGTGAAATAAAATTGTAGTCCCACTCCTTAAAAAAGTCCCACTCCTTGCTGCAGCGATCTATGATATATATGTGTTCCGAAGAGAGCGGTTTAGATCACTAGATCAGCCTAGGACACCAGTCCCATGTTAACTCTATTCCCCTCCAACTCCCCCCCACACACACAGGCAGTAGTCAAGATGAGGAGACCATGAAGAATGCAGAGAGAACCTACAAGACGCATTTGCAATATGACGATGAGCAGGGCGTGGCAATGACGCTGGAGATCCCGCAGGAGCGTGTGAAGATTGGCCAGAACTTCCAGATGGCTGTGGTCTTCAGGAACATGAGTGAAGACACACGCACCATCCATGGCCTCCTGGTTGGCTCCACGATCTACTACACCAACATCCAAAGGGCTCAGTTCAAGCAGTTGACCTTTGACGTCACTCTGAAACCCATGGAGAGTGAGTAGAAACCAGGGTGATCCTTTACATACGTACTGTACTGTAGGTCTTTTTGGGCTTGTCTCCATGTATCACAACTTTGTATGATAGTCCTGCAAAGCTTTCAGACCCCTCCTCTGAAATAAAATCCTCAACAGTTTATAGAAAATGCTTTGCAGTCCTTTTACAGCTTTATGGCAACGTCCTGTTTCAGCAGGTGTGTGTATGTATTGTATTGTAAGAGAACGTGAGGTAACGATGGGATACTCTTTAGTAAATACCTCAAAAGACTTTACAGGTAACAACCTGGTAACAAATGGTAAACAATGGTGAATCCCAAATAATAATAATAATAATGTTCTGCCAAAGATGCTCCTGTTGTTGATTGAATTTGTTTCGTTGTCAAATCTCTGTCTCCCTAAAACCAACAGCGTCGAGGATACAGGTGGTCGTGCTGGCCCAGAACTACATGCCCAAGCTGGGTTGCCAATCCAACCTCCGCTTTGTGGTGACGGCCAAGAGCATGGAGAACAACCAGGACATGACGACCATACAGATAGTGAACCTGAAAGGCCCCGAGTTGGCCTTTGCGGTGGGCCTGGAACTTTCATTAGTCCTCTTTATTAGGATGTATTTCCTTAGTCCTTTAAAGGGATAGTTCACCCAAATAAAAAAAATGACATCTTGGTTTCCTTTCCCTGTCAGCAGTAATTTGGTCACAGTGACCAGGTACACAAAACCAAATCATGGATTGCTCGCTTACCTTGTCCATAGACTGCTGACATGGTAAGGAAAACTGTCATTTTGTAATTTGAGTGAACTATCCTTTAAAGTGTTCCGTAAAAGTATATATGAAATTTATTTAGTTTTTCCCCAAGAGCTAATGTTGTAGTGTACCCAATTAAAGCCTTATTTGTGCTGCTGGAGTGCTGCATCTCTCCTCGCCTTTGTTAAAGCAGCCATTCTGAAAAACATCCATGCTTCCAAAGCAGGGGAGTTGATAATCCCTAGATTATTATGTTTTATATCACCATAGATTGTTGTGAATGGACCATCTCTATTTGAACAGATGAGTGGACCAGCGAAGGTGAACCAGGAGATATTTGTCAAGGTGGATTTCACCAACCCATTCCCATTCAGCCTGCATGACGTGAGGATGGCCATACAAGGGCCTAATTTCATCTCATACCGGGAAAAGTTGTACAGGTAAGAGGATTTACAACTCCAAGTCCTCACATCATGAGGATGTTCACACTTACATTGGTCTCACATTCACAAAAACAGATCCAATGTAGTCTGGTTAGTAAATCTGTGTGTGTGTGTGTGTGTGTGTGTGTGTAGTGAGATCTCTATCGGCGCCTCCATCACCTGGATAGAGTCCTGTGTCCCTACGAGGTCTGGGAATACAATGATCTATGCTGTCCTGGACTGCTCAGTCCTTGGGAATGTGCAAGGCAATTGGGTCGTCAGCGTCCAGGCCTGAGCATCGCCCAGGAAGCCCTTCCCACCTGCTAATAGCCTGCCATCGACCAGAGAACCATGGACGAATAGAGGCTCTTGTGTAGATTTGAAAGGATTTGATTGCTGGATATGCAATTCCATCTAGCTTATGAGAAGGTGAGGGCGAGCAAATAACATACCCCTTACGGAAAAACACATGATTCACAGGTGAAATTTCCTCCAATCATGTGAAACCATGTTTTTTTTTTAGAACACTGAAGTTTACGTGTGGATTTTACATGTGATCACATAACCTTTCACGTGAATTTTTTTCAAATGAGATTCCAGAGATGATGCCCTGCAAACAAAATTGAGTCGTTAGGATACACACAAACAGTGCTTTTAACATACATTGTTTTCAATGTACATTTTTGACATACATAATTACATTGTGTATGTTTATTTATACAGTAATTATTATTCAACATGTCCTCAGCTGGGTTTTGAACTCACAAACTCTTGGTTCAGGGCATCCCGACCGTCCTGCTACACCATCACGTCAGTGTCAATTACAGATTGAACCTGTATTCCTACACTTTAGGTTTAAGTAAAGTAAATATCAGCTTTGTTAAAAATACACTATTATAAAGAACGATTATAGTTATCATAGTGATTCAGGAGTAACATTAAAACAGAATAATGTCCCCCACAAACAGTAGACAACTATTCAGAAAACTATACTTATTCTGAAATAACTGTATGAAATCTATGGTGAGAGAATAATAAGATTAACTAAAATAGAAGTGCAGATGGCACTCTTTTGCTAAGTGCAGACATGTATTATAGATAATGAATGTGTATAGGAATGCTATAGACTTTGATGGGCAGCAGAAAGATCAGCGTAACCCAGAAGTTGTCAATTCTAATCCCAGGTGGGGTCATATTGAAAAGTCACTACCAAGTGATCATGTCAAATGTAATCATGTTGTCATTGATGAAATATTTTGTACACTATTTTAGCTGAATAGTGTACCATTTACTTTAAAACCCACAAATCATTTGATTCCCTTACACAAAAATACATGCAAAATCACATTTTCACATGTGAAGTACATGAAATTTTCACATAAAAAAAAGAGACTTGAGGTCAGTTCTTCACATATGAAACCACATGTTCACATGTATTCAAATTAGAGTTCACATGTTAACACCACCTTTTCACATATGAGGAGAATAACATGTTTTCACCTCACGTGGAATTTGTTTTTCACGTGTGAAAACGTTCACATAGGAACATCTAACTCTCAAATGTGTAGTTTCATGGTATCGTACGTAGGCATTTTGCATCCCCATGTTGTCACATTTATTTCACGAGATCATGTTTTCGCATGTGTAGTTTCATGTTATCAGATGTTGCTTTTACATGTTGTCACAGATGTTATCACATGTGAAATGTATGTGATTTTTCTGTAAGGGATTGCTTACACCGATAAGATTTGTTACAGAAAGGGCTAGGGGCTAGGAGTTGATTTGGAATTGGGCAGAAGAGGGAGGGCCAAGTCGCAATAAGCGCATCAGTTTATCTTATTATTTCCTCTGCATTGCCAAATATCAATCAAATCAATGTATTTTCAGGCATCGGTGACACTGAAAGTTGAAGGGCACCTGCATAAGGACTTCATCACACATTCATTAGCCATATATGCCACATGCATAATCAGTAGAACTGCAAGCTGACTTTATTTAACTAGGCAAGTTAGTTAAGAACAAATTCTTATTTACACTGACGTTCTACCCCGGCCAAACCCGGACGATGCTGGACCAATTGTGCGCCGTCCTATGGGACTCCCAATCACGGGCAGATGTGATACAGCCTGGATACATTTACATTTAAGTCATTTAGCAGACGCTCTTATCCAGAGCGACTTACAAATACGAACCAGAGACTGTAGTGACGCCTCTTGCGCCGAGATGCAGTACCTTAGACCGCTGTGACTTCTTTGATATGTGACAATATCATCACTTGCATGTCAACTCTAAACATCCTGTGTAAACTTACATTTGTTGACATAGCTTTTTCATAAAAGTTAACCCTTCACAAGTGTTTCCAAAGACTCTCGGACTAAAAACGTTCAAAAGTTATGATCCATATGAATATGATGGACAGAGTTTTTTATGTGTTCTAATTAGATTACATTTATATATCAGGGATTTAATTTGGTTTCGAATCAGCCGACTCAGATTCGGATTTCTGTTATTGTCGACCTTACAAACCTTTGCTGACTGTAAATTTCTCACACAATTATGACCTTCAATCTAATCAACGGTCCAGTGTTATCTGCAATAGATTTTAATCAAGCACAAAAGGTGCTGCATTTAAAGAAGCTATGTGTATTTGGGAAACAACATGACATTTTTTTCTTTAGACTGAGATTTTGGTTGCAAAAACGTTTCACATCACCCACCTATTATCCTTATATAAATCATTTAATTGTATAACGTAAAAAAAATAAAAGATCACAATGTAAAGCCATATGTGGGAACCATTCCTCAGTTATTTTGTTTGATAGTTTTATGTCTAACCAGTTTTATTGGAAAACCGTAATTTTTGGCTTTGCATCAAACTAAACATTTTAATTCACTGCCATTTACTGTTTTTAACATTTCAGCTGTGCACTGCTTTTGATTAACAATAAAAGCATTTTCAAAATCAATACTGTTGTCACACCATTATATTTTTTGTATCATTTAGTATTTTAAAGCATTTCCGGATAGAGTGGGATAAAGTTAACAGGCCACCCTTAACTGCCAATATCATTGTTATGTTCACTGGTCCCATTTCATGAATAAAATCTAACACACCTTACAAACCTTCCAACCTTTTTATGACCAAAAACAACAGGCTTGCACAAAGTACTAGAAAACATTCAGACCATCAACTCGACACAGGTTCCATATTAACCACTGTAAATGAATTTGAGGAAGCGCAAGAAATGTATCTATTCATTCAAATAAGTGCAATAATAGCTAACTTTTACTTCAGTCTTAGATCAGTAACATTATAGCAGGCTGGGATGACATCCTATTAGACAGTGTTCAACAGTCTCTGATGTTCCAGGAACAGGTTTTTATATCGATGGTTCCAGGTGATACCTTTATTTTACCAGGGAAGACATATTGAGACATAGATCTCTGTTTCAAATGTGCTCTGCAAACCACAACACAAATTGACACATTATACACAAAGTATAAATACAGTGCATTCTGAAAGTATTCAGACCCTTTCACTTTTTAGACATTTTGTTATTCTAAAAAGGATTAAAGACATTTTCTCCTCATCAATCTACACACAATACCCCATAATGACAAAGTGAAAACAGGTTTATATACATTTTGAGAAATGTATAAAAATAAATAACCAGAAATACTTTATTTACATACAGTTGAAGTAGGAAGTTGACTTGCCCTTAGGTTGGAGTCAATAAAACTTGCTTTTCAACCACTCCACAAATTTATTGTTAACAAACTATAGTTTTAGCAAGTCGGTTATGACATGTACTTTGTGCATGACACAAGTAATTTTTCCAACAATTGTTTACAGATGGATTATGTCACTTATAATTCACTGTATCACAATTCCAGTGGGTCAGAAGTACACTAAGTTGACTGTGCCTTTAAACAGCTTGGAAAATTCCAGAAAATGATGTCATGGCTTGAGAAGCTTCTGATAGGCTAATTGGCATCATTTGAGTATATTGGAGGTGTACCTGTGGATGTATTTCAAGGTCTACCTTCAAACTCAGTCCCTCTTTGCTTGACATCATGGGAACATCCAAAGAAATCATCCAAGACCTGCACAAGTCTGGTTCATCCTTGGGAGCAATTTCCAAATATCTGAAGGTACCACGTTCATCTGAACAAACAATAGTATGCAAGTATAAACACCATGGGACCACACAGCCGTCATACCGCTCAGGAAGGAGACACGTTCTGTCTCGTAGAGATGAACGTACTTTGGTGCGAAAAGTGCAAGTCAATCCAGCATCTTGTATCTATATCCACAGCAAAACGAGTCCTGTATCGACATAACCTGAAAGGCCGCTAGGCAAGGAAGAAGGAACTGCTCCAAAACCGCCATAAAATAGTCAGACTACGGTTTGAACTGCACATGGAGACAACGATTGTACTTTTTGGAGAAATGTCCTCTGGTCTGATGAAACAAAAGTACAACTGTTCGGCCATAATGACCATTGTTACGTTTGGAGGAAAAGAGGAACACCATCCCAACCGTGAAGCACGGGGGTGCCAGCATCATGTTGTAGGGCTAATTTGCTTCACAAAATAGATGGCATCATGAGGGAGGGAAATTATGTGGATATATTGAATCAACATCTCAAGCAATCAGTCAGGAAGTTAAAGCTTGGACGCAAATGGGTCTTCCAAATGGACAATGACCCCAAGAATACTTCCAAAGTTGTGACAAAATAGTTTAAGGACAACAAAGTCAAGGTATTGGAGTAGCCATCACAAAGCCCTGACCTCAATCCTAGAAAGTATCGAACATTTGTGGGCAGATCTAAAAAAGCATGTGCGAGCAAGGGGGCCTACAAACCTGACTCAGTTACACCAGCTCTGTCATGAGGAATGGGCCAAAATTCACCCAACTTATTGTGGGAAGCTTGTGGAAGGCTACCTGAAATGTTTGACCCAAGTTAAACAATTTAAAGGCAATGCTACCAAATACTAATTGAGTGTATGTAAACTTCTGACCCACTGGGAATGTAATGAAAGAAATAAAAGCTGAAATAAATCACTCTCTCTATTATTCTGACATTTCACATTCTTTAAATGTGGTGGTGATCTTAACAGATCTAAGACAGGACATTTTTTACTAGGATGTCAGGAATGATGAAAAACAGCGTTTAAATGTACTTGGCGAAGGTGTTTGTAAACTTCCTACTTCAACTGTAAGTATTCAGACCCTTTGCTTTGAAACTCAAAATTGAGCTCAGGTGCATCCTGTTTCTATTGATAATCCCTGAGATTCTTCCACAACTTGATTGTAGAACACCTGATTTAAATTGAATTTATTGGACATGACTTGAAAAGGCACACACTTGTCTATATATGGTCCCACAGTTGGCAGTGCATGTCAGAGCAAAAACCAAGCCATGAGGTTGAAGAAATTGTCCATAGAGGTCCGAGACAGGATTGTGTGGAAGCACAGATCTGGGGAAGGGTACCAAAACATTTCTGGAGCATTGAAGGTCCCCAAGAACACAGTGGCCTCCATCATTCTTAAATTGAAGAAGTTTGGACCCACCAAGACTCTTCCTAGAGCTGATTGCCCGGCCAAACTGAGCAATCGGGGGAGAAGGGCCATGGACAGGGCGGTGACCTAGAACCCAATGGTCACTCTGACAGAGCTCCAGAGTTCATCTGTGGA
This sequence comes from Oncorhynchus nerka, assembly GCF_034236695.1. Lineage (NCBI taxonomy): Eukaryota > Metazoa > Chordata > Actinopteri > Salmoniformes > Salmonidae > Oncorhynchus > Oncorhynchus nerka. The sequence continues at coordinate 37,306,113 of NC_088417.1, read as the reverse complement.
GATGGGAAATCCTTCTAGAAGAACAACCATCTCGGCACCACCACCAATCAGGCCTTCATGGCAGAGTGGCCAGATGGAAGCTAATCCTCAGTAAAAGACACATGACAGCCCGCTTGACGTTTGCTAAAAGGCACCTAAAGACTCTCAGACCATGAGAAACAAGATTCTCTGATCTGATGAAACCAAGATTGAACTCTTTGACCTGAATGCCAAGCATCACGCCTGGAGGAAACCTGGCACCATCCCTACGGTGAAGCATGCTGGTGGCAGCATCATGCTGTGGAAATATTTTTCAGCGGCAGGGACTGGGAGACTAGTCAGGATTGAGGGAAAGATGAATGGTGTAAAGTATGGAGAGATCCTTGATGAAAACCTGCTCCAGAGCACACAGGACCTCAGACTTGGACGAAGGTTCACCTTCCAACAGGACAACGCAGAAGTGGCTTCGGGACAAGTTTCTGAATGTCCTTGAGTGGCCCAGCCAGAGCCCGATCGAACATCTCTGGAGAGACCTGAAAATGGTCGTGCCAACCTGACAGAGCTTCAGAGGATTTGCAAAAAATGGGATAAACTCACTAAATACAGTTATGCCAAGCTTGTTCTGTCATACCCAAGAAGACTTGATGCTGTAATCACTGCCCAAGGGTCTTCAACAAAGTACTGAGTAAATAACCTGAAAAAGGCAAATTTCTTCAGCCTCCAGAGGTTGAAGAGACACTGTTGCGCCTTCTTCACCACACTGTCTGTGTGGGTGAATCATTTGAGATCGTCATTGATGTGTACGCCGAGGAACGTGAAGTTTTCCACCTTCTCTACTGCGGTTCCGTCAATGTGAATATGGGTGTGCTCCCTCTGCTGTTTCCTGAAGTCCACGATCAGCTCCTTCGTTTTGTTGACGTAGAGGGAAAGATTATTTTCCTGGCACCACTCCGCCATGGCCCTTACCTCCTCCCTGTAGGCTGTCTTGTCATTGTTGGTAATCAGGCCTACTGTTGTCTGCAAACTAGATGATTTGAGTTGGAGGCATGCGTGCCCACGCAGTCACGGGTATACAGGAGGAGGCTGAGCACACACCCTTGTGGGGCCCCTGTGTTGGAGGTGTTATTTCCTTCACTTCCTGGGGGTGGCTCGTTAGGAAGTCCAGGACCCAGTTGCACAGGGCGGTGTTCAGACCCACAGCTCCGAGATAAATGATGAGCTTGGAGGGTACTATGGTGTTGAAGGCTAAGCTATAGTTAATGAACAGCGTTCTGACATAGGTATTCCTCTTGTCCAGATAGGATAAGGCAGTGTGCAGTGCGATTGCATCGTCTGTGGAACTATTAGGGTGGTAAGCAAATAGAAATGGTCTAGGGTGTCAGGTAAGGTAGAGGTGATATCATCCTCGACTAGCCTGCCAAAGCACTTCATGATGACAGCAGTGAGTGCTACGGATAGTTATTTAGTTCAGTTACCTTTGCTTTCTTGGGTCCTGGAACAATGGTGGACATCTTGATGTAAGTTGGAACAGCAGACTTGGATAGGGAGAGGTTGAACACTCCAGTTGTAAACACTCCAGCTAGCTGGTCTGCGCCAGCAGCCTTGTGAGGGTTGACACACTTAAATGTTTTACTCACGTCGGCCACGAGTTAGTGGCTGTTCAAGAGCCTGTTGGTGTCAGACTTGATGCACTGGTACCTCTTGCTGTGCGGCAGCAGATAAAATAGTCTTTGGCTTGAGTAGTTGGGGTCTTTGATTTTCCGGGCATTCTTTTCACACCGCGTGATATAGAGGTCCTGGATGGCAGGGAGCTTGGCCCCAGTAATGTAAGGGGCTGTCCACACAACCCACTGTAGAGTCATGCGATCGAGGGCGGTGCTTTTGCCATACCAAGCAGTGATGCAGCCAGTCAATATGCCTTCAATTGTACAGCTGCAGAACCTTTTCAGGATTTTAGGGCCCATGCCAAACTTTTTCAACCTCCTGAGGGGTAGCGGCACGGTCGCCCCTTCACAACTGTGCGTTTGTGTTTGGACCATTTTAAGTCATTAACTTCTTGCGTCGAGCCATCCCGGATCCGGTATCGTGACTACAGCCTCAAGCTCATTACCATAACGCAACGTTAACTATTCATGAAAATCGCAAATGAAATGAAATGAATCTATTTGCTCTCAAGCTTAGCCTTTTGTTAACAACACTGTCATCTCAGATTTTCAAAATATGCTTCTCAACCATTGCAAAACAAGCATTTGTGTAACAGTATTGATGGCTAACGTAGCATTTAGCGTTAGCATTCAGCATGCAACATTTTCCACAAAAACCAGAAAAGCATTCAAATAAAATCATTTACCTTTGAAGAACTTCAGATGTTTTCAATGAGGAGACTCTCAGATAGCAAATGTTCAGTTTTTCCTGAAAGATTATTTGTTTAGGACAAATCGCTCCGTTTTCTGCGTCACGTTTAGCTACGAAAAAAAACCTGTATCCAGGATTGTGTAAATCTATCCTCAAGCTCATTAGCATAACACAACGTTAACTATTCATGAAAATCGCAAATGAAATGAAATTAATCTATTTGCTCTCAAGTTTAGGCTTTTGTTAACAACACTGTCATCTCAGATTTTCAAAATATGCTTCTCAACCATAGCAAACTAGCATTTAGCGTTTAGCGTTAGCATTTAGCGTTAGCGTTTAGCGTTTAGCGTTAGCATTTAGCGTTAGCATTAGCAGGCAACATTTTCACAAAAACCAGCAAAAACATTCAATAAATAATTTACCTTTGAAGAACTTCGGATGTTTTCAATGAGGAGACTCTCAGTTAGATAGCAAATGTTCAGTTTTCCTGAAAGATTAGTTGTGCAGGAGAAATCGGTTCGTTTTCTGCGTCATGTTTGGCTACCAAAAAAAACGAAAATTCATTCATCCAAACGCCAAACTTTCTTCCACATTAACTCCATAATATCGACTGAAACATGGTAAACGTTGTTTAGAATCAATCCTCAAGGTGTTTTCACATATCTCTTCATGATATATCATTCCTGGAAGTCTCCTCTCTGTCTCAATCACAGGGATGAATGCGAGCAGCTTGGAGATTACGCAACAATTTCAACAAAGGACACTGGGCGGACCCCTGGTAAATGTAGTCTCTTATGGCCAATCTTCCAATGATATGCCTACAAATAAGTCACAATGCTGCAGACAACTTGGAGGAACGATAGAAAGGGCAGGCTAATTCGTGGCGGTTTCACAGCCATATAAGGAGACAATGGAAAACAGAGCCTCAAAAATCCTGCTCATTTCCTGTTTGAGGTTGCATCTTGGTTTCGCCTGTAAGATCAGTTCTGGGGCACCCACAGATAATATCTTTGCAGTTTTGAAAACGTCAGAGTGTTTTCTTTCCAAAGCTGGCAATTATATGCATAGTCAAGCATCTTTTTGTGACAAAATATTGCGCTTAAAACGGGCACGTTTTTTTTAATCCAATAATGAAATAGCGCCCCCCTAGCTTCAACTGGTTAATGATTTGGACACAGAGGAACTTGAAGCTGTCTACCTGCTCCACTGCTCGCCTCCTGTAGTCCACGATCAGCTTCTTGGTCTTGCTGACGCTGAGGGAGAGGTTGTTGCTCCGGCACCACACTGCCAAGGATCCATTGGAAGTTAGGCTATACATTTATACAAGGCTGTTTAACAACTATGCTGGTTAATTTATCAACGGGGAGGGAAAAGCTTTTTAGGAAAAGTTCAAGAACCATAATCTCATTAAACAAAGTCAAGGTTCTTATCATAGTCAACCTATCAGAAAGGGGAGGGGGGTAATAATCTTCTGGGCTCCAGCCAATATTACATTTTTTAGCCCTTCACTTATTACTTATTGCAGCATGGACTCCATTCTAAATGAAGTGTTGGGGGGCTAGCAATACACCGAGGCAGATGGAGGATTCTCCTTTAGCAAGCTACCTGACAGAAACGTTTTAGTATTGGCGAGTGCCCCCGGGTCTGGCATGAAAAAAGTGAAACTCATTGGCTCGCTATAAATTCTGCTGACTTCAGCGAGGGAGAGAGAATTATTTTATCCTCCCTATGTTTCATTATGCAAACTATTTGTATGACTTCCTCACACACATGCATACATACACACACAGAAACACACACACAGAGCTTTCCATGACACCTTCAAGTGAATCTGAAATGACTAGCTACCTACCTACACACACGTACGCACCTACAAACAGTGCGCCCACGCATACACATGCTGCATGCTTATCGTGTGATACTCTACCTCAAGCGAGCAAAACCTCGAGACGTCCTTAGATATCGTGCACCAGCTGTTTACATAAATGCATAGGGCCCCGCCCCATGTCTTACCAGAGTCTGCTGTTCTGTCCTGCCCATAGAATGTTCTTAATGTGTCCTTCCGCCACGACTCAGTGAAACATAAGATATTCGTTTTTAATGTCCCGTTGGTAGGATAAATGTGCCATTCTTCTCCCTCATGATGCAAGTTGAGAAAATGCCAAGAGTGTGCCAAGCTGCCATCAAGGTAAAGGGTGTCTACAATGAAGAATGTCAAATATAAATTCTATTCGTATGTGTTATTTCATAGATTTGATATCTTCACTAGTATTCTACAATGTAGAAAATATTCAAAAATAAAGAATAATGCTGCGTGTCCAAAATTTGGCTGGTAATGTATATATAATTAGCTTCATGTTTTTTTTAGATATAGGCCTATTGTAAAGCTGACCCTTTCAAGGAGCAGGACTAACCCGGAAGCCTATAAGAAATCCCGCTATGCCATCTGACAAACCATCAAACAGAAAAAGCATCAATACCGGACTAAGATCGAGTTGTACTACACCGGCTCCGACGCTCGCCGGTAGTGCCAGGGCTGGCAAACCATTACAGACTACAAAGGGAAGCACAGCCGAGAGCTGCCCAGTCACGAGCCTATCAGACAGGCTAAACTACTATGCTCGCCTCGAGGCAAATAATACTGAAACATGCATGAGAGCACCAGCTGTTCCGGAAGACTGTGTGATCACGCTCTCTGCAGCGGATTTGAGTAAGACCTTTAAACAGGTCAACATTCACAAGGCCGCAGGGCCAGACGTATTACCAGGACGTGTACAGCAAGCAGGCGCCGAACAACTGGCAAGTGTCTTCTGACATTTTCAAACTCTCCCTGTCCGAGTCTGTAATACCAACATGTTTTAAGCAGACCACCATTTTCCCTGTGCCCAAGAACACTAAGGTAACCTAAATGAGTACCGACCCGTAACACTCACGTCTGTAGCCATGAAGTGCTTTGAAAGGCTGGTCATGGCTCACATCAACACCATCATCCCATAAACCCTAGACCCTCTCCAATTTGCATACCACCTCAACAGATCCACAGATGATGCACTCCATTGCACTCTATTGCACTCCACACTGCCCTTTCCCACCTGGACAAAAGGAACACCTATGTGAGAATGCTATTCACTGACTACAGCTCAGTGTTCAACACCATAGTGCCCTCAAAGCTCATCAATAACCTATGGACCCTGGGACTAAACACCTCCCTCTGCAACTGGATCCTGGACTTTCTGACGAGCCACCCCCAGGTGATAAGTGTAGGTAACAACACATCTGCCACTCTGATCCTCAACACATGGGACCCTCAGGGGTGATTGCTCAGTCCCCTCCTGTACTCCCTGTTCACTCATGACTGCACGGCCAGGCACAACTCCAACACAATCATTAAATTTGCCAATGACACAACAGTGTCTGATCACTGACAACGACAAGACAGCCTATAGGGAGGAGGTCAGAGACAACAACCTCTCTCTCAATGTGATCAAGACAAAGGTAATGATTGTGGACTACAGGAAAAAGAGGACCAAGCACGCCCCCATTCTCATCATCGACGGGGCTGCAGTGGAGCAGGTTGAGAGCTTCAAGTTCACCAACAAATTAACATGGTCCAATCACACCAAGACAGTTGTCTTGTGAACGACTCCAGCCACCCTGGTCATAGACTGTCCTCTCTGCTATCGCACGTTAAGCGGTACCAGAGCGCCAAGTCTATGTCCAAGAGGCTTCTAAACAGCTTCTACCCCCAATCCATTAGACTCCTGAACATCAAGTCAAATGGCTACCCAGACTATTTGCAGTGCCCCCCCGCCTCTTTACACCACTGCTACTCTCTGTTGTCATCTATGCATAGTCACTTTAATAACTCTTCCTACATGTACATATTACCTCAACTAACCAGTGCCCCCACACATTGACTCTGTATTGGTACCTCCCTGTATATAGTCTCACTATTGTTATTTTACTGCTGCTCTTTAATTACTTGTTAATTTTGTCTCTTATTCTTATCTTCATTTTTTTTTACTGCATTATTGGTTAGGGGTTCGTAAGTAAGCATTTCACTGTAAGGTCTACACCTGTTGTATTTGGCGCATGTGACTAATAACATTTGAATTAATCACCATCTTTATTGCTAAAACAAATACAGGTACAAACATAACTTTAAGCTACATATTATTTTGACAGAGGTAATGAACTGTCCATTGATCAGCACAGCAATTGATAAAATAGCACCATCTCTGAAACAAGTGGTTCTGAGCTTACGTCAATATGAACAGTTACTGGAATCAGGAATGCAGACAGGCTCTATCTATCTGAGCTACTGTGTCCAATACACCACCACCTGTTGGGCGCCTACAGTACTGACCAAAAAAGGATGTTATATTGTTGGTTTTTTTCAATGACATGTATTGCTAAAATAAAGGTTTAAGGAAATACAAGCATGCGCCACATTACTACAAGACAAACCACTCAATCAAGCCTAATGGTCTTGTAAGTATAAAGACAAAGCTTGCTTCCATAAAAAAAACATGAAAATATAGTGTAGTGTCTTACTATAATGTGTGAAAAATCCAATGTGGTATGTGGTACAAATCACATTATTGTGGAAGCACGTCCTCTAAGAGTATGAATTAGGCTGTTTGAGAAGGTTTGAATCATAAGCAACCCACCTACAGTACAATACCAACATACACTCGTGGAAAAAATGGTTCCAAAAGGGTTCTTCAGCTGTCCCCATAGGAGAACCCTTTTTGGTTCCAGCTATAGCCTTTTTTGGTTCTAGGTACAGCCCTTTTGGGTTTCATTATTAGAACCCTCTGGAAACGGTTCTACTTGAACCCAAAAAGGTTCTACCTGGAACCAAAAGGGTTCTTCAAATGGTTCTCCTATGGGGACACCAGAATAACCCTATTATGTTCTAGATAGCACCTTTTTTCTAAGACTGTAGCTACTCAAGTAGATCAAAGCTGTGTGCTGGTAAACCTTGGTAGAGCATGGGTGGAATAAGCATTGTGGTGCTCATGTGAATTTCCTTTCTTTTTTGGCTTCAGACCAATGCTTCCCACTTAAAACATATTTGTTTTTTAACAGCTTAATGTTGATGTGTACTCCTATCATCAATTGAGCCATACATAAGTATATGTACATTGTGTCACAGTCAAAAAGTGTGAGTATCAGTACATTGTATCACAGTACAACAGGTGTCACTATTACATTGGTGTCCTTGCAGGGAGTGTGAGCTGTCTGAGGATAACAGTGTTGCTTCCATGTCTTGGCTCAACCTGGGCTTGAACCAGTGACTCTCTGAACACATTGACATGTGTCTCCACAAGGTAGTGCTACCAGTTGTGCCACAAAAACCACAGGTCTTACAGAGCAAGAGAAACAACAACTTTAGGTCTCAGAGCGGATGACATTGCCGTTAGCGCACTGCTAACTAGCTATACATTTCATATACACACACACACACACACAGATGAAATCACCAATGTTCCAGACACCTGCGAGCTTGAACCAGCTCCAAGAAAGCAGTGTTTCTTGTGGGAGTCAGTGTTAGCTAAAATGTCATGGTTGCTCCACTATAAATGTACCTTAATCTTATATAATGTGGCAGGACTTGTGCTATTATCACACCTTCCGAGGAAATATATTATTTAAATGTTTTAAGTGAAATATGACCTTGTTTCTAAAATCAAAAAAGATTAGAATTTCTACATTTAATTTGCCCTATGCAGGGTCATACACCATCTACAGCTTCAAAATATGTTCCAAAATCTGTCAACTACCTTGTCCATTTCCCGTCTAGGGAGTAGGCCTATGTATTGAGTCTAGGTCTAGGTCTAGGTGAGTCTAGGTCACATGTATTAGTCTCGGTCACCCTCTACAACCATTATGATTATTATGATTATGATTATTATTATTATCTGACCCTACTGGTCATCTATGAACGTTTGAACATCTTGGCCATGTTCTGTAATAATCTCCACCCGGCACAGCCAGAAGAGGACTGGCCACCCCTCAGAGCCTGGTTCCTCTCAAGGTTTCTTCCTAGGTTCTGGCCTTTCTAGGGAGTTTTTCCTATCCACCGTGCTTCTACATCTGCATTGCTTGCTGTTTGGGGCTTTAGGCTGGGTTTCTGTACAGCACTTTTTGACATCGGCTGATGTAAAAAGGGCTTTATAAATAAATGTGATTGATTGATTGATGTAAAGGAGCAGTTTCACAGACACATATTACACCAAGTCCTGGACTAGAAAGAACTGGAATGGAATGAAAAAACACTTTTACGTGACCAAGTACATTAATGGAGTAAACCTATTCTAAGAGTATGTATTAGGCTGTTTGAGAGAAGGTTTGAATCCTAATCAACACATTTAATGTGAGTACATCTGTTGTTGAAGTACAGTATATCAATACATTCACAGTAATCTAGCAGGTGTCAAGATGCAAATGCTGAAAAGCCTTGTTAGTGCATAGGTCAAATAAGATTGAAAATGTTCCATCTATTTTCAACTTCAAACTAAACTTCGTTTTGTTTGTATTAATAGATTATAAATATTTTTATAGACTCTGAGTCTCTTTGGGAAAATGAGCCGTGACGGCCATCGCTTTCAGAGAGTCATCAACAGGAGATGTTTGAGGAATCTCAACGAAGGTCATGCTGAGTAGTTTGTGTGAGTCATGTCAAAGCCCTGTCAGCAGCCAGTGATCTACTCAGAAAGGGTCTGAGTGACCCAGCTAGGGTGCTTTGTGCTCAATCTGGATTATAGGAAGTGTTCAAATGAGGAAATTCAACTAGCCGCAGAAAGTGCACTGTCATGTTTTAATATCTGACATTTAGAGAAGAAGAGGTCAAACAAATCAGTGTCTGCTGCTCTAAATGAGTTCAGTAGGCCTCAAGATATAATAATGGCAAGTGTATTATGAATGGTTGCTCTTGTGTATTAAGTTGCTCTACTAGAGTTCAGTACAGTTGGCCTACTTTCAAGTAATAAGCCACTGCAGAGTACCCTGTTAACTTTCTTCCCTGTGTACTTCCCAAGAAATATAGAAAGAGTAGAGTAGAAACAAAAAAAATGCATTTATTTAAAAAAAGATTAAAGATGATTCTTTAATTAGAATTTCTTCAACTTATGTATGTTGAGCCATTTTTTATAGTCCTCATCACTATGTCAAGGAAAATATAGTATTCTTTCTATCAAAGATATCTTCATATATTTCAGGATGTTGTGTAAACCTGGAAACAAATGATAAATTCATGTAAACATAACAGTTTTCAAAACATAACTTTTCCAAAATAAGGGGTCACTTGGCACAACTTTAAATCAAAACGTTATTTGTATTTATTTATAATTATTCTCTTATTAGAAATTCTTCAACGTGGGTATTTTGAGCCCTTTTTTTATATTCAGCATCACTACGTCAATGTAAATATAGAGTTCTTTCTAACAAATATATCTACATGTATTTCAGGATGTTGCATATCCCTGAAAATAATCATAATTCAAGGAAACATATTTTTTAAACATAGCTTGTCCAAAATAAGTGGTCTTTTACCCCGGGTATGGGGTAAGTCGATCTAAGGGACAGGAAAGTTGAGTCGCCTTGTGGCAAGTGGTTGATTGAGTCCTGTGACAGTTGGTGATAGTGCAGGTAGGTCAACATTTAATTCATGGAATGGGGGTGTGGTATACTGTATATCTTAAATGCACGCCTACATTTAGATATCTCTGTTCAATATCACTTTCCGATCACTTTTATGAAAAGTTGTCTGGGACAGGGATGTTGTTTCGATGTGCCAATTCATAGGCAAGCTATCAGCATTTGAAGCTACTAAACCCATGAAACTGATTCGCGAGATTCTTGATATGTTTAGCAAGCTCAGACGCTATATCATCAGAGAAGACCTTGTGTGCCTCTGCTACCCTATCATAGCCTCTCATTCACACAGGTACATGTTAAAAAAAAGAAATTGTACCCTTGCTGCTGCTCAAATTGATATCTTCCCTTCTCTCACTTCCTTGGCAACCCTCTCAATATCTCCTGCTTGTTTTACATTTGTGTACATTTACATTTAACATTTAAGTCATTTAGCAGACGCTCTTATCCAGAGCGACTTACAAATTGGTGCATTCACCTTATGACATCCAGTGGAACAGTAGTGCATCTATACAATACAATACATTACAATACATTACAATACATTACAATACAATGCATTACAATGCATTACAATACATTACAATACATTACAATACAATACAATACATTACAATACAATACATTACAATACAATACATTACAATACATTACAATACATTTACATTTAAGTCATTTAGCAGACGCTCTTATCCAGAGCGACTTACAAATTGGTGCGTTCACCTTAAGACATCCAGTGGAACAGCCACTTTACAATAGTGCATCTAAATCTTTTAAGGGGGGTGAGAAGGATTACTTTATCCTATCCTAGGTATTCCTGAAAGAGGTGGGGTTTCAGGTGTCTCCGGAAGGTGGTGATTGACTCCGCTGTCCTGGCGTCGTGAGGGAGTTTGTTCCACCATTGGGGGGCCAGAGCAGCGAACAGTTTTGACTGGGCTGCGCAGGAACTGTACTTCCTCAGTGGTAGGGAGGCGAGCAGGCCAGAGGTGGATGAACGCAGTGCCCTTGTTTGGGTGTAGGGCCTGATCAGAGCCTGGAGGTACTGAGGTGCCGTTCCCCTCACAGCTCCGTAGGCAAGCACCATGGTCTTGTAGCGGATGCGAGCTTCAACTGGAAGCCAGTGGAGAGAGCGGAGGAGCGGGGTGACGTGAGAGAACTTGGGAAGGTTGAACACCAGACGGGCTGCGGCGTTCTGGATGAGTTGTAGGGGTTTAATGGCACAGGCAGGAGCCCAGCCAACAGCGAGTTGCAGTAATCCAGACGGGATATGACAAGTGCCTGGATTAGGACCTGCGCCGCTTCCTGTGTGAGGCAGGGTCGTACTCTGCGGATGTTGTAGAGCATGAACCTACAAGAACGGGCCACCGCCTTGATGTTAGTTGAGAACGACAGGGTGTTGTCCAGGATCACGCCAAGGTTCTTAGCGCTCTGGGAGGAGGACACAATGGAGTTGTCAACCGTGATGGCGAGATCATGGAACGGGCAGTCCTTCCCGGGAGGAAGAGCAGCTCCGTCTTGCCGAGGTTCAGCTTGAGGTGGTGATTCGTCATCCACACTGATATGTCTGCCAGACATGCAGAGATGCGATTCGCCACCTGGTCATCAGAAGGGGGAAAGGAGAAGATTAATTGTGTGTCGTCTGCATAGCAATGATAGGAGAGACCATGTGAGGTTATGACAGAGCCAAGTGACTTGGTGTATAGCGAGAATAGGAGAGGGCCTAGAACAGAGCCCTGGGGGACGCCAGTGGTGAGAGCGCGTGGTGAGGAGACAGATTCTCGCCACGCCACCTGGTAGGAGCGACCTGTCAGGTAGGACGCAATCCAAGCGTGGGCCGCGCCGGAGATGCCCAACTCGGAGAGGGTGGAGAGGAGGATCTGATGGTTCACAGTATCGAAGGCAGCCGATAGGTCTAGAAGGATGAGAGCAGAGGAGAGAGAGTTAGCTTTAGCAGTGCGGAGGGCCTCCGTGATACAGAGAAGAGCAGTCTCAGTTGAATGACTAGTCTTGAAACCTGACTGATTTGGATCAAGAAGGTCATTCTGAGAGAGATAGCGGGAGAGCTGGCCAAGGACGGCACGTTCAAGAGTTTTGGAGAGAAAAGAAAGAAGGGATACTGGTCTGTAGTTGTTGACATCGGAGGGATCGAGTGTAGGTTTTTTCAGAAGGGGTGCAACTCTCGCTCTCTTGAAGACAGAAGGGACGTAGCCAGCGGTCAGGGATGAGTTGATGAGCGAGGTGAGGTAAGGGAGAAGGTCTCCGGAAATGGTCTGGAGAAGAGAGGAGGGAATAGGGTCAAGCGGGCAGGTTGTTGGGTGGCCGGCCGTCACAAGACGCGAGATTTCATCTGGAGAGAGAGGGGAGAAAGAGGTCAGAGCACAGGGTAGGGCAGTGTGAGCAGAACCAGCGGTGTCGTTTGACTTAGCAAACGAGGATCGGATGTCGTCGACCTTCTTTTCAAAATGGTTGACGAAGTCATCTGCAGAGAGGGAGGAGGGGGGGGAGGAGGATTCAGGAGGGAGGAGAAGGTGGCAAAGAGCTTCCTAGGGTTAGAGGCAGATGCTTGAACTTTAGAGTGGTAGAAAGTGGCTTTAGCAGCAGAGACAGAAGAGGAAAATGTAGAGAGGAGGGAGTGAAAGGATGCCAGGTCCGCAGGGAGGCGAGTTTTCCTCCATTTCCGCTCGGCTGCCCGGAGCCCTGTTCTGTGAGCTCGCAATGAGTCGTCGAGCCACGGAGCAGGAGGGGAGGACCGAGCCGGCCTGGAGGATAGGGGACATAGAGAATCAAGGGATGCAGAAAGGGAGGAGAGGAGGGTTGAGGAGGCAGAATCAGGACACAGGCATGATGAGGTCTACTCTGTAACAAGAAAAGTGCTCTTATGCATGACACATTGCAAAAATACTATGCATATTATGCATTCAACTGATACAATTGAATCATAATTTGTATGGGTTATGGTGGCCATTGGCTCAACTTACCCCAAGGCAAACATTTTTACTATATTAGCCATGAAATGACGACCTCTTCCTAAATATTTCCTAGAAACAAGGGGTGGCTAAACTAACCCTTTGGCTGAAGTTACCCCTTACGGAAAAAACACATGATGTCATGTGAAGTTAATGTGATAAGATGTGACATATAAAAACACATGATCTCATGTGAATTAAATGTGACAACACGGGGATGCCACATTTCAACATGTGATACCATGACAAAACTTGAAATTTCACATGTGAAAGTGCAAATTCAATATTCACATGAAAATGCTATTTCACATTCTGAGAGTTAGGTTAAACTCATTTGTTTTTCACATGTGAGGTGAAAGCACGTATTCTCCTCACATGTGAAAAGGTGGTGTTAAAAGGGAACTGCCTCCTTGGAAGCAACTTTTCTGGATATAAAACGGGATATGTGGCATCAATATGAGTCAGAAACAATTATTCTGGTGTCAAAATTGACTACAGATAGTAAATAGGATCATTTTGGTCATAACTTCAGTCTCGTCCAAAGAGAAATTTGGAAGTGAGTGTGGCACGACAGGTATGGATGAGTCGTGTACGAATTATTTACATTGCCAATGATGCCCAATTGCCCAGAGACAGCAAGGTGTGGTCCACCCCCAGCTGCCATGTGGTGTTCATTTAAACTGTTCAGCAGTGCCATGGGAAACCACCCTACCTCATCAGGAGCAGAAGGCTGAGGCAGTAAGTGGCTAGGCACCAGTCACACTTCAGGTTGGTCACATGTTATCTGGTTATAGGTCAAAATACTATCATTTGTCAGTCCTGGATTTGACCTAACAACCATTGATAATGTTAGCAGTGCTGTGTGTATCAACACCACCTTGTGTTTCTACAGATGGAGGACAGGAGAGATGGTTTGTCATGGAATCCCCTGATTAAAAGACAAGTTGATACAGATGTCTGAACTGGAAGAGACCTTACACTCGGTATTAAAATGAAACGAGACACATCTATAACTTCTCATCGTCTTTAGTTATTATTGAATGGTACGGGAGAGATATGTCAGGGAACTGTCTTGTATGGGACACCACACGAGGGGATGATGACTAACATGTACCATCAGAAAAAAATGTTTATAGGTCCAGTATCTGTTCTGAATGACTAGAGAAGATGAAAGACGAGAGACAAGTGGCATTGGTTAGACAGCCAGAACCTCGCCCAGAGAGCTGTACATGTGCCAAAACCTCACCTAGAGAGCTATGCATGTCAGTGTGTGGTTAGACAGACAGAACCTCACCCAGAGAGCTGTGCGTGTCAGTGTGTGGTTAGACAGACATAACCTCACCCAGAGAGCTGTGCATGTCAGTGTGTGGTTAGACAGACATAACCTCACCCAGAGAGCTGTACATGTCAGTGTGTGGTTAGACAGACATGTACAGCTCTCTGGGTGAGGTTCTGTCTGTCTAACCACACACTGACAAATCCTTAGAATAGATCATATGAATAGAATAGTGTGTGGTTAGACAGCCAGAACCTCACCTAGAGAGCTGTACATGTCAGTTCAGTGTGTGGTTAGACAGACAGAACCTCACCTAGAGAGCAGTACATGTCAGTTCAGTGTGTGGTTAGACAGCCAGAACCTCACCCAGAGAGCTGTGCATGTCAGTGTGTGGTTAGACAGCCAGAACCTCACCCAGAGAGCTGTGCATGTCAGTGTGTGGTTAGACAGCCAGAACCTCACCCAGAGAGCTGTGCATGTCAGTGTGTGGTTACACAGCCAGAACCTCACCCAGAGAGCTGTGCATGTCAGTGTGTGGTTACACAGCCAGAACCTCACCCAGAGAGCTGTGCATGTCAGTTCAGTGTGTGGTTAGACAGACAAAACCTCACCCAGAGAGCTGTGCATGTCAGTTCAGTGTGTGGTTAGACCGCCAGAACCTCACCCAGAGAGCTGTGCATGTCAGTTCAGTGTGTGGTTAGACAGCCAGAACCTCACCCAGAGAGCTGTGCATGTCAGTGTGTGGTTAGACAGACAAAACCTCACCCAGAGAGCTGTGCATGTCAGTTCAGTGTGTGGTTAGACAGCGAGAACCTCACCCAGAGAGCTGTGCATGTCAGTTCAGTGTGTGGTTAGACAGCCAGAACCTCACCCAGAGAGCTGTGCATGTCAGTGTGTGGTTAGACAGCCAGAACCTCACCCAGAGAGCTGTACATGTCAGTTCAGTGTGTGGTTAGACAGACAAAACATCACCCAGAGAGCTGTGCATGTCAGTGTGTGGTTAGAAAACTGGAACCTCACCCAGAGAGCTGTGCATGTCAGTGTGTGGTTAGACAGACAGAACCTCACCCAGAGAGCTGTGCGTGTCAGTGTGTGGTTAGACAGACATAACCTCACCCAGAGAGCTGTGCATGTCAGTGTGTGGTTAGACAGACATAACCTCACCCAGAGAGCTGTACATGTCAGTGTGTGGTTAGACAGACATGTACAGCTCTCTGGGTGAGGTTCTGTCTGTCTAACCACACACTGACAAATCCTTAGAATAGATCATATGAATAGAATAGAATAGAATGCCAGTTCTTGGACAGCTGAAGTTGAACCAAATATGTTTATGCTCCTTGTTCTACAATATCTGTGATTGTAGTCTAACGGTTTTGACTTGAAGTTATTATTTATAGGGGTGCCAGGTAGGTTGTGCCTACCAGAGAAAACATTGGGTTCTCCTTTTGGTTTGGGAGGGAATGAGTCCCATCTGGTCCGTCAAGTCTACACCAATACAAAGGACTTATGTAAAAGTCAGGATGGAAATACACTTTTCATAAACCTTAAAACATTGGAAAGAACTTCAAAAATAACTATTATTTTACATGGGTTGTATTACCAACATAAACGATCACACACACACACACACATCACAATATAACAAATAATGATCTCTGGTTCCTCCAGAAATGTCATGTTTCTCAGGCCTAAAAAGAGTCCAGGCCGGTAAAACAGTTCATGGAACTCAAGTGACCTCAACCACAACTAAACAAATGAAATACCGTATACAAAAAGGTTGTGGTCAGTCAGACAATCCAATCCAATCCGCCAACAGATCTCCAGCTGAGAAAGGCCACAGATCTCCAGCTGAGAAAGGCCACAGATCTCCTGCTGAGAAAGGCCACAGATCTCCTGCTGAGAAAGGCCACGAAGAACAACGGAGAAGTGTAGTCCACGGACAAAGAGTGGATCCGATCCTGGGTAAACTTGCTATTAGGCTACAAAACACACTTTTAAAGGCAACAAAACAAATGGAATGGAGAAACTTCGGAACTGAGGGTTGAACACATCCTCAGTCTCCATCACAACCCCACTTTTGCGCAGCTGATGCTGGCTATTTAATTGGGAATTAAAGGGGAAGGAGAAGCACTGAGACGGTTCAGAAAAATTCAGGGCCGTCACTAGCCCACACACAACTTATTTTAATTTGCTAGGTGAAGTGTAGGCATGTCTTTAAGCTAATCAAGATGATAGCCTTCTGTCTTTACAGCAGAAAATGTTTTATTCGTCTAAAAATGGATTTCGCAACTGTACAAATCTTTAATCGATGACAATATGATTTCATTTGATCACTTAGTAGTGACATTTTTATATGACCCCAACTGCGATTTGAACACACAGCCTCTGCATTAGCGGTATGCTGATCTTTCAGCTGTGCCAACCAGTCTGTACCAGTCACAGAAGTCCTCTGTCCTCATTACCTATAATACATATCTGCGTTTAGCAAAAGAGTGCCATCTGCACTTCTATTTTAGTTATCAGTTGATTTGACAATTCTCTCAACATTGATTTAATTTACTTTTTTCAGCAATTTGAAGGTTTTCTGGGTAGTTGTCAACTGTTTGTGTGGGAAATTATTCTGTTTTAATGTTACTCCTGAATATAATAGTTTTTCTTGAGTGTATTATATAAAGCTGAGATTTTCATGTGTTTTTCCTGTAAGGGACCCCCTCTCCCCTAACTCTGGCCCCAAGTGCTGATTTTTCTTTAAATCAGTTACGCCCTGGCCTTAGTATTTTGTTTTTTCTTTATTATTTTGGTCAGGCCAGGGTGTGACATGGGTGAATTATGTGTTGGTTTTGTCTAGGGTTTTTTGTAGGTAATGGGATTGTGGTTAGTGGGGTTGTCTAGAAAAGTCTATGGTTGCCTGGAGTGGTTCTCAATCAGAGGCAGGTGTTTATCGATGTCTCTGATTGGGAACCATATTTAGGCAGCCATATTCTTTGAGTGTTTCGTGGGTGATTGTTCCGGTCTCTGTGTTTGTTTGCACCCGATAGGGCTGTTTCGGTTTTTCACGTTACGTTTATTGTTTTTGTATTGTTCGTCATTATCTTTATTAAAACTTGTTAAGGCGATGGGTTCCCCTACGGGAACTACACCCCCCATTCAGCTGAAAAGGTGGCGCAGGGAATGCAAAAATATTCTTTAGAAATATTTAACCTCCACACATTAACAAGTCCAATACCTCAAATGAAAGATAAACACCTTGTTCATCTACCCAGCGTGTCAGATTTTTAAAATGTTTTACGGCGAAAACACAACATATATTTATGTTAGACCACCACCAAACCAAAGAAAAAACGTAGCCATTTTTTCCAGCAAAAGATAAAAATCACAAAAGCAGGATAAAAAAAAAAATCAATCACTAACCTCTTGAAAATCTTCATCAGATGACAGTCATGTGACATGTTACACAGTACATTTATGTTTTGTTCGATAATATGCATTTTATATCCATAAATCTAGAAAGCTACGCCAGATAACAGAAATACTCATCATAAACTTTGACTAAAGAAAAATGTTCTACATATATTTAAAGATACACTGGTTCTTAACTTCTTGCGTCGAGCCATCCCGGATCCGGTATCGTGACTACAGCCTCAAGCTCATTACCATAACGCAACGTTAACTATTCATGAAAATTCATCGCAAATGAAATGAAATGAATCTATAACAACACTGTCATCTCAGATTTTCTAAATATGCTTCTCAACCATAGAAAAACAAGCATTTGTGTAACAGTATTGATAGCCTAGCATAGGATTATGCCTGGCATTCAGCATGCAACATTTTCACAAAAACCAGAATAGCATTCAAATAAAATCATTTACCTTTGAAGAACTTCAGATGTTTTCAATGAGGAGACTCTCAGTTAGATAGCAAATGTTCAGTTTTTACAAAAAGATTATTTGTGTTGACAAATCGCTCCGTTTTCTTCATCACGTTTGGGTAAGAAAAAAACGAAAATTAAGTCATTAAAACGCAAACTTTTTTTCCAAATTAACTCCATAATATCGACAGAAACATGGCAAACGATGTTTAGAATCAATCCTCAAGGTGTTTAACACATATCTATCGATAAATCCTTCGTGGCAGTTGACTTTGTCTTCTGAAGAAATGGAATGCGCATGGACCTAGAGATTACGCAATAATTTCGACACAGGACACCGGGCGGACACCTGGTAAATGTTGTCTCTTATGGTCAATCTTCCAATGATATGCCTACAAATACGTCACAATGTTGCAGACACCTTGGAGAAACGACAGAAAGGGCAGGCTCATTCCTGGCGCATTCACAGCCATATAAGGAGACATTGGAACACAGCGCCTTCAGAATCTGGGGCATTTCCTGTATGAAACTTCATCTTGGTTTCGCCTGTAGCATTAGTTCTGGGGCACTCACAGATAATATCTTTGCAGTTTTGAAAGAGTCAGAGTTTTTTCTTTCCAAAGCTGTCAATTACATGCATAGTCGAGCATCTTTTCGTGACAAAATATCTTGTTTAAAACGGGAACGTTTTTTATCCAAAAATTAAAAGAGCGCCCCCTATCTCGAAGAAGTTAACCCTGCTATATCCTAACCCTAAACCTAGCCATAACTGGAGCAAGCTGTTGTATATCAGTTGCATTTGGTAGTTTGAGGATCTGTAGATCATCTTGATGGAACTATCCAAATAAAGTGTAACCTAATAAGGTTTATTCAGTTCAATTCATGTCCTTTGTGACCTCCATTACTATTGATAAATAATTTATATTTTAATTGAAAAAAAATCTTTTGAAAGACAGAATTATGTTTTCAAAGCAGTTTTCATGAAGGTCAGAACAACCTCTTCTCAAAAATCTCCTGTCAGCAATGTTTTTTTCTTGGACTTCCCCTAAATGACACAGGACGAGAGTTGTCACTGACAGGGGAAGGTTTGGGAAGGGGAACTCTATGGTCTATATAAACACATGGGCGACATTCATTTGACATCTGTTGGCGTGACTCTTCCTCCAACTGCATCTCTACCTGAGCTTTTAAAGGTGAGTGGGAATTCTCTTCTCAGTAGTTTGTGGGTCAGTTTCCTGGACACAGATTAAGCCTAGTTCTGGACAAAAAATATATGTCAACGGAAATTCTCCATTAAGCATGCTTTTCAGTCAAGGACTATGCTTAATCGCTGTCAGGGAAACTGGCCCTATTTTGTGACTGAAATTTGCTTGTAAATCTGATTTGCGACCGAAGATATATGGCTGGATATATCAATATTTGCCATTCACGGTATTGACATGCTGTGTTCAAGCTCACCATCATGGTTTCCATAACAGTCTATCTTCTTTCAGAAGGGTAATACTTTACATAAAGTTTTATGTTACAAAGGATGTATAATGAGCTTATAAACTGTTAAGCCTTTTTTAACGATCTAACAATGTTTAATAAATATAGCAAACAGTTAAGGCACATGTATTTATTTCCTGAATACTGAGCCTATACGGCTCTGGCTGGCAATAATAACATTATAATCAGTAACACTGCAGTCATATAGGCTGGATTGGAACAAAGACACAGAACTTCACATGGAGCACTGTGTTAAATGCTGGTTTTCTTAAACCAATACTACAGTAACAGGAGATTACGTGCACCTGCATGCTAAAATAAACTTGATTGCAACGAAAAACCCACACGAACAAACCAGCGATTTAGCTGATCTTACGTTGATACCAGACAGCTGCAACTTTCCTTGTCTGTGCTCTCTATTCCCGCCTCCAATGAAATATCAACCTATCAGGAGCATCGAAAACCGTAAGGCTGCTGAACGTCAAATACTTATAAGAATATAGGACTAGTAAGGACTATACTTTTTCAAACGTTTCATCTTAAATGGCAAAATAATACATGTGTTCCATTTGAAATAACTTTATTAGCCTACATTTTCATTTGAGAAAAATGATAGATTACATAACTCATCACTATTACTTGATTTAGTTACACATTTCAAATGTTTAAAGTGCAGGGATATTTCCCCCTGGTCTTAATACGAAATGACTATACTATACCTTTAAAGATACACTTTAATTAATTAATTACATAACTTGGAAATTACATGTGGGATAATGATGGTCTTAATGTACCATGGTAAATGAGGAAAAACATTTGAGTTGTATGGAACGATTTCTAAATAGATAAATCGGCCTTAGCCTGTTAAAAAAGTAGGATTAATTTGTTCTGATGATAGTACTCACCAGAGAACTAAATCGTCTTGAAAAATTTTGCCATTTTTGTGAGTTGCCCACAGCACGCTCATCCAACATATCACTACTTTACTCAAAAGTTATCTAAAGTTCTCTCTCTAAATTATAGATCTAACTTCATTGGAATATATATAGAACTTAAAAAAAAAAAAAGTTAAACAATTTGATCAACTTACCACAAAATCATTTTGTTTAAATATCTCAAAACATTTTTGTTGTTGTTGAGCAAGAGCAGTTGCCGCCAGGGAAGGTGTTGAGTAAATAATATGGTGACATCTGACACCAAAAATAATTTGGTGGTCTTAATATGAATTAAAGGGGGGTCCTCCCACTACAATTTATGAAAGCTTGCAGTTTATTAGGCTACAGATGAAATAAATGATGATCTTGCTGTTGTGTCCATAATAATCTCATCATGTAGGCTTTACCCGTACTGTATCTACAAGCTGTTGACTAGAACACACGTGCCAAGACCAGAGTGGTCATTTTTCATGACAAAACCAACAGTAGAGTTGAAAATGTGATACATGGGAATTCAACCCCTTAAGTCATTTTTATGTACACTACATCAGCATGCTAAGTCTTTTATCTGCAACAAGTCAATTTGATGGAAATACATCATGTGGGAAATTGCGCATATGGTTTTGAATGCGGATTTTAGAATATTCCTATGAAAATCTGTCACCAATTGGATGGAAACCGAGCTGTTGATAACAATCAAATCAGTGATGTATCATGTTAGCTCATGAATATTGATGTGCCTGTACCAGTGGTTCCAGATGATTGTCCATCCTAAAATATTGCAATGCATTTTGACGAATTCTTGTGTATATATATATATATTGTTTTATCCATGACTTATGCCATGTTAATATGATATCTAAATATGAGAGTGACGAACAAAATCAATGGGGGCCCCCTAAAGGTCAGGTACTCTGGGCATAGTCAAGTCGGTAATTTGGCCAGGATTACTACAACTATACCTAGCAGTAGATTAATATACCAATCTAAAACATTTTAACTGACATGGGTTAATTGATGCACTACCAAGTTTAGAAATTGCACCTTGTGAATTCTGATATCCTAACTCTCAACAGTAAAGTTCCTTTGAGTAAGCACTTCACTGTTAGTCTACACCTGTTGTTTACGAAGCATGGGACGAATAAAATTAGATTTGATTTGTAGTTGAGAACCCGACTAAGTTTCGATTTGTTAATTTTGAAAAAAATTCCGAGGTCCTGGGTGCGGCCCTGGTTGCGGCCCTGGTTGCAATATGTTATGCAATTATCCTAGATACAAGCATTTTCTGCTTGTAAATACAATACATATCTCCTTGACCTCTTTTTTAAAATCTTTTTTTTAATCTACAGAACAGCGAAAACTGTTGATCCCTGCTTTCAACATGTTTTCCTCTGCACACTGTACCGGGTCCAACTTCCCTGGGCGCCTGGAAAGCCCCATCTGTAGCTCCAATGCCGAGCAAGATGACCACCGTCTTCCCAAGTTTGAGGACTTTGGGGAGGCTGTGGCAATTCCCCATGGCCCCTCCAGTGATGGTACAAGATAAATAGAATAAGTGTTGAGAGTATGTGTTTGTGTGTGCGTGCGTGCGAATGTGCGAGAGAGAAAAAAAGAGAACTAGTCAATTCTCTGTCATCAGTAAGTAATTCATCATACACAAAAAAATGTGCATCACCATTTCTTACCCCAGTCCTTGGCCGATTATGATAAATGAGATCAACACACATTACAGAGCAAATCCTTCAGTGTTAAAAAAAAGATGTTTTAACACTCTTAGTGGTAATTTAACACTGATACCAGAGTCTGTGGACCCATATAGACACCGAAGTGTTAAATGAAGAAACTGCTTATTGTAAAGTCTTATTCAAATATTTCCCAGAGTGCCTTGCCTTCCAAGTAAAATGTAGAGTTAACACCCATGACTGCATTTTTTTTTATTTTATTGAACCTCTAGGCAAGTCAGTTAAGAACAAATTCTTATTCACAATGACAGCCTACCCCACCCAACCCTAACCTGGACGACGCTGGGCCAATTGTGCGCCGCCCTATGGGATTCCCAATCATGGCCAGTTGTGATACAGCCTGGAATCAAACCAGGGTCTGTAGTGATGCCTCTAGCACTGAGATGCAGCACCAATTGGGAGGCAGTCCCAATCCAAAATTAAATCTAGAATAGTCTTCCTATATCGCAACAAAGCATCCTTCACTCATCTGTAACGGTTTTGACTTGAGGTTATTATTTATAGGGGTGCCAGGTAGGTTGTGCCTACCAGAGAAAACATTGGGTTCTCCTTTTGGTTTGGGAGGGAACGAGTCCCATCTGGTCCATCAAGTCTACACCAATACAAAGGACTTACGTAAAAGTCAGGATGGAAATAAACTTTTCATAAACCCTTAAAACATTGGAAAGAACTTCAAAAACAACTATATTATTTTGCGTGGGTTGTATTAACAACATCAATGATTACACACACATAATAATATAACACAATGAGTTCTGGTTCCTCCAGAAATGTCCTGTACCTCGGGCCTAAAAAGAGTCCAGCCTGGTAAAGGAGTTCAGTGAACTCAAGTGACTTTTGTCAAGCAATGTTTGTCCGTTCATTCCGTGTAGCGTAAACCCAGTATTAAACATACAATCAATATAACAATTATTTTACCACAGAACTTTAAAGCGTATCAACTCTTACTAAGTCCTCAAATACAACTAACTACATAAATCACAATATACATCACATCAAAACAAATGAAATACCGTATACAAAAAGGTGTGGATCCGATCCTGGGTAAACTATATTAGGCTACAAAACACACGTTTAACGGCAACAAAACTAATGGAATAGAAGAAGCTTCGGAACTGAGGGACGAACACATCCTCATTCACGTCTCCATCACAACCCCACTTTTGCGCAGCTGATGCTGGCTATTTAATTGGGAATTAAAGGGGAAGCGCCCTATTGGAAGGAGAAGCACTGAGACGGTTCAGAAACATTCAGGGCCGTCACAATGCTGCCAAACATACCCTCGTAAAACTGACCATCCTACCGACCCTCGACTTCGGTGATGTCATCTATAAAATAGCCTCCAACACTCTACTCAACAAACTGGATGCAGTCTATCACAGTGCCATCCGTTTTGTCACCAAAGCCTCATACACTACCCACCATTGCGACCTGTACGCTCTCGTTGGTTGGCCCTCGCTTCATACTCGTCGCCAAACCCACACGTTATCTACAAGTCTCTGCTAGGTAAAGCCCCACCTTATCTCAGCTCACTGGTCACCATAGCAGCACCCACTCGTAGCAAGCGCTTCAGCAGGTATATCTCACTGGTCACCCCCAAAGCCAATTCCTCTTTTGGTTGTCTTTCCTTCCAGTTCTCTGCTGCCCATGACTGGAACGAATTGCAAAAATCTCTGAAGCTGGAGAGTCATCTAGTAATGAACCTATTTTCAACACAATTGGCTGGAAAGACTCAATGCTTCAAGAAGCTTTGTTTCCCCATCACTACTGTAAACCATGAAACAAAGTTTTGGACATTGTTAATCAAATGCTTCTGATAAAGTGTCAGAGGCACTGGCACACTGCTTCGAAGTAAACTGCTTAGCAATTTTGACACATGCCTCTTAGCTTCGGTATGAAACGTAACATCAATAGCTGTATTAGGGTAAAACTAAGCCTTCAAAATAAAGCCTTAGGAAGAACATATGGTATTGTGTTATATAATATATGAAAGAAATACATATTCACTTAGGATCTCACTTTTAGAAAAAGGTGCTAAGTAGAACCATACAGGGGGTTTGTCCCCCATAGGGTGACCCTTTTTGGTGCTGGATTGAATATGTTGTAGAGGGTTCTATCTAGAACCCTCTATGTAGGGTTCTTCAAAGAAACCTACGTAGATGGTTCTACCTTGAACCCCCTATGAAGGGTTCTACCAATAACCATTTTATCATGTAAAGGTTCTTCCTAAAAACCGTCTTCCTCAATCACCTAAACTGGAACAACCATCTCAGTAACTGGTCAAATACATCCAATTACTAACAGATTGGATTAGTTTAGAAAACTTTATGTAATTTAGTTTTGTGTAGCATAAAATGTACCAACCAATCAAAGTGTACACATTATAGTCAAACAAACCATTTTGAAAATATTCCTGCAAATGAGCATGCTGTTTAATATCATATATGGTTCAATGTAGAATCCTTCTGGCCTTCCGAAGAACAATCAAAGAACCCTTCCTTCCAAAATCTGTTCTTAGGATGTTAAAGAGTCTTGGTAGAACCCTATCCCTCCGCAAAAAAACCTTTTGGTACCCTTTCCTCTACGTATAGGGCATAAATTGGATGAATGCAACAATCATGTCTCTGTCACTAACAAATACAGTCATGGGTGTTAAATCGACAATTTACTTGAAAAGCAAGGCACTCCGGGAAATGTTTGAATAAGGCTTTACACTAAGCAGTGTATTAATTTAACACTGTTCTGGTGTCTACATGAGTCCACAGACTCAACTGTTTCAGTTTTGATTGAACACTCCGTGTTAATTTCTTGTTTTATCAATGGAGAATTTGCTGTATATGTGTGCCAACTCTGCACGGTCGAAGTGGTCAGCAGAAATCCTTGTTCCCATTTTGACTGCACACTCAGACCTGACATCCTGAAAAGTACCCTTTTTACCCAAAAAGTTTAATCCAAAAGATTTTACGTTTGTTACCTGGTTATCTAAACATCATTATTTTGCTTGTGATCTCTTTATTTGCAGCCACCCTGGAATGTGTGAGAGTGGACATGATGCAAAATGAGAACAAGAGCGACCACCACTGTCACTTGTACAAAAACAACATTCTCATCGTCCGCAGAGCCCAAGAGTTTCAGATGACCCTCCAGTTCAACCAGCCCGTAAATCCCAGTGACAATTTCCAGATTGAGTTTTACATTGGTAAGAAGATTTGACATATTTTCACCAATGTAGTGTACATTCCTTTTAGCTGGATAAAAATGAAATTACATGCATTGCTTGACTTAACTGACGGTGATGTATGAATTATAGTGTTCACCATTTGATAATAGTTTTAATGGGAGGGGTCGGTGTGTTAGAGGTGAAGTTGCATCTCAATACTAAAATTGTTCCTCTCCTAGTCTTCTCTCTGTCATATGTGTTTTGCCTCGGTAGCCAATCAGAAACACTAATATATAAAAGTGCCAAGTTGAAAGAAAAACAGATTATTGACATATTCCCATCTAAACATCTGTAACGTCTGTTGATAGTAACCTTGGGGTGCCTCCCGATTCGCCAAACTTCTCCCCAAGTGTGCTCTTGCACACTTCCCATCATGGATTTAGGGAGTTTCCACTATTGTTGAATCCATGAAAGAGAGTGTGCAAGTGCACACTTCGGAAG
Organism: Oncorhynchus nerka; assembly: GCF_034236695.1. Lineage (NCBI taxonomy): Eukaryota > Metazoa > Chordata > Actinopteri > Salmoniformes > Salmonidae > Oncorhynchus > Oncorhynchus nerka. Next base: position 37,280,181 of record NC_088417.1, on the reverse strand, counting down.
AAGGGTGTAGAATAGGGATGTGTGCAGGTGTTACGTCCATTGTTGGAATGAGACCAAGGCGCAGCGTGGTAAGCGTACATCTTTCTTTATTTTAGATGAACACCAAACAAAAAAAAACGCGAAACGAACGTACCGCTCTGTAGCGCTAAACAGCAACTATACAAAGAAAAGATCCTACAAACTCAGGTGGAAAACAGGCTGCCTAAGTATGATCCCCAATCAGAGACAACGATAGACAGCTGCCTCTGATTGGGAACCATACCCGGCCAACAAAGAAGTAGAACACATAGATTTTCCCACGCAAATCACACCCTGACCTAACCAAATAGAGAATAAAAAAGGCTCTCTAAGGTCAAGGCGTGACGCCAGGGTGTCTTTCACACATTATACTGAATGCTTACATCATTCTCACAGGGGAATTGATAAAAAGAGTTGCCGCTCTATGTGCCTGATTTAATCCATATTGCGGAAGTTCCGCGGGAATAACGCGATTGAAATTGAATGGTAATTTCCGATTGAGATGGCAGCGTTTACTGTCTCCACAAACGCAGGAACATTGCCTTTAAATTTAAATCGTATTATACCACGGAACTTCCGCGACACGGATTGTATCGAGCCCTTTAGTGTCAGCTACAAAACTGCAATATGTCAACTAAGTACAAACAAAATAGGAACGACAGCAAAATGGCTGCTTAAGAAGTATGACACCATTTTTTTTTACCTTCAAGCGACTTACCTTTCACTTATGCCTTGAAAAGGCTTTCATGCTCAATATATTTTTTATCTCCCTGAATGTGGTGTTGTCCTCTTACATCTGCTGTGAAATTCGTAGTTTTACTGTGTTCAAAAGGTTTTGAGAATAGGACATAAAAAAACGAAGCAGAGTGGTTGCGTGGTAATTGTGAGGCACTTCTAAAATAATGGTGCAAATGGACATGCATCATCCTTGTTGAAATTATGAAAGTGTTATGAATGAAGATAGAGCATGTGAATTTAAATATGTGCAGCTAGAGCAGCATACCCTAGCAATCCATCTGCAGTTAATGGTTTGCAGTCGTGTAAAGTAACTATGTAAAAAATACTTTGAAGTACTACTTAAGTACTTTTTTTTGAGTAGCTGTTCATTGCTATTTATACTTTTGACAACTTTTTACTTTTACTCCACTACATTCCTAAAGAAAATAAGTACTTTTTACTCCATATATTTTCCCTGACAGTCAAAATTACTCATTACATTTCGAATGCTCAGGCGGGACAGAAATATGGTCAATTTCACTCACCTATCAATGTAACTTGTTGTCATCCCTACTGCCTCTGATCTGATGGACTCACTAAAAACAAATACTGCATTTGTAAATGATGTGTGAGAGCTGGAGGTGTGCCCCTGGTTGTCCATAAATAAATAAAAAACAAGAAAATCCTGGCTTCTGGTTTGTTTAATGTAAGGAATTTGATGTAAAGATTGTACTTTTACCCAAGTATGACAATTGAGTACTTTTTCCACTACTGATGGTTTGTTGCATTCCAGGTCACCTTTATTGCAGTCGCGCTGCACAGACTACCGACAACAGTATCTTTTGTAATTTTGTTGTGATATTGAGCAGACCGTGACTTGTGTTGATTGATGTGTTGTTAACTATTTTTTGGGTGCCACTTTATTTGACAGTACAGAAAATTATCAGGTATTTATCAAATAAATGTCATGGTAACACAATCATTACACAGTAATAACTTATGATTTACTTGCTTTGTTTCTTCAATACTCATTAAAACAGTAGCTACTTGGTACCATTTGTTACCAACTGAGGTTAATTATTTGAAGAACGTACCAGAAAGTATTGATTGTTACCACATATCATATTAAATACTAAGATAGTTCCTGTGGAAACATGAGTGTCTACATGTGTTGACGTTTCCCCTGTCATGTCACCTTCTCCCTCAGGTATCAATACCTACATGTTGAATGGCACAAAGATCATCATCTCCTTTGACGGCTCACAATCTGGGAATTGGACCGGCCGCATGATACAGCAACAAGGGGATGCGTGCGTGGTGGGCATCACCGCTTCTGCGGACGCCATCATCGGGAAGTACTACACGAGTGTGGCGGTCATCGGGTCCAATGGAATCTCAAGGACACAAAAGGACCCTGAAACAGAGTTCTACCTCCTGTTCAACGCCTGGGCGTCCAGTGAGTGGAATCTTTGTGGATTTTTGTTTGTCCTCTTCGGACCGCTTAAGATAAGATAAAACATATGCATTATACAACCCTTACGGGAAAAAACAAATGATTTCACACATGGAAAATCACATGAATTCACATGTGACATTCAATGTTAAATCATGTGAAATGTTTTTTTTTGGAAAACTTAAAGTGATGATATCTCACATAACCTTTCACACGTGGATTCAAATTTTCACGTTAATATTTTTCACAGGATTTCACAGGTGATGCCTTGGCAAACAAAAAATGTGACGTTAGGATGAATACACAGTGCTTTTAACATACTATGTAAATAGTTGACACTTTCACATGATTACATTGTGTATGTTTATACAGTAATTATTATTCAACATGTCCTCACCTGGGATATGAACTCGCAACCTCTTAGTTGAAGGTATTCCAATATTCCTGCTACTCCACCACATCTTATTCAATGACTGATTTAACCTGTATTCCAACAATTTGGATTTAAGTCAATTTAATCCCAGTTTTGTTAAAAATACACTCAAGAAAAAACATATTTACAATAATAATATGCCCCACCAACATATGACAACTATACAGAAAACCACTCACATCATCAATGATCAGAGAATATTCAGATGGAACTCATGTGCAGAGATGTATTATAGGTAATGAAAGTGTAGAGGAACGTTACAGTACAGACTTTGCAGCGCCACAGATTGATCAGCGTACCTCAAATCCATTGGTTGTGAGTTGAAATCCCAGGTGGGGTCATATTGAAAAGTCAGTACTAAGTGATCATGTCAAATGGAATCACATTATCCTTGATTAGTGTAAAAAGTATTTATTTTACCTGAACATCGTACCACTTACTTTGAAACCCCCCTATAATTTCATTCCCCTTTATTTTGTTTATGTGTGAAATCACATTATCCACGTGGGGAAAATAAAAAAAATGTCACATGTTGAGCTGAAATTATCACATGTAAATAAAAAAAGAGACACCATATGTGAAACTGAAAATGAAAACGCTTAAAAATGTGATTTCTCACGTTTAAAAAAAAGAAAGAACATTTCACATCACCTGAATTGAATATTCTAACTCTCACATGTGGAGTTGCATTTTTCACATGTAAACAACTTTCACTTGAAAATACAATTTGCAAGTTGAAATTTGCATCACCATGTTGTCACATTTATTTCACATGGTATCATGTTTTCACATGTGTAGTTCAATGTTATCACATGTTGCTTTTACATGTGAACAAAAGTTATCACATTAGCTTGCAATCACATGAGAAACACATGTTATCAAGTGTAATTCAAGGTGGCAGGTGTCATTTTTAACATGCTGTAACACGCCGGTTGGAGGATTCGGAGAGTGGAACATCAGCTATATGAAAGCTAAGACTTGGACATGAGTATTAAATGATGAAAATCAATTCTCATCCTAACATTCGTCCCCCTCCCACTAAGAAATGTTGTTGTTTCGTAAATAGAAAAAATACACTATACTTGTTTAGGAACAGAACATTTGGGAAATATTTAAATGTTTAATTTGTTGATTCATGACACCCCAACAAATCTGACAGTGATGAGATACTGTAGCCTGCATGAAAAGCATGTTTTGATTCCCAAAAGAAAAACATGGAGTCACTTTTTTACATTTTCTTTTTGTTAAAGCTCCACGGTTAAATGCAAAATTCTACTGACAAAATACGAAATGTCAAAATCCGATACAACAACAGTGTAAAATAACATTCAGTCCATTTTTCTTTTTTTAAACAAACTTTTTCACCAAACCATCAAAGAGGATCAGGCGCGGTCCACATGCAGGTAGCAGGCCCACAGTCATATGGGAAACGCATCACCAAGGCCTCCTTCGGTTTCACATTCATACAAAAGTCCCTCACACAAACAGTAGCCGGTAACATAGCTCTCCCACACAACTCCATCCATCCCATATGGGTAACCAGCCGGTCGGAGAGCAGAGTTCTCCCACTCGAGGGTGCCTCCATGCAGCCAAGTAGTTAGAATTGTTGTCGCATCCAAGTTGTATAATCCACGGCTCACACCCGTCCAGAATGGCGGGAGAAGCCCCATTCCCATCACGTCCACAAAGCAAAAGGAAGGTCCAATATGTGTAAAAGTCTGGGTAAAATCTACTTAGTTGGTAATGACATTTCAGACATGTGGGCAGTCTAGTACTCACTGTTCACCCATCCAATAAGCTAGCAGTGAGGGAGATGATAGTGCAGAGAAAGCTGCCCATGCTTCTCGTCGTATGCTTGCTCCATAGGGCTAGAGTAGGCCTGGCTAGCGTGCATGCAGCCTAGCGAGGTCATGTCACTTTAGTCCAGCGATAACTTCAGAAGACACAGGTTCCACAGACGTTAAAAACGCTCAAAACACAGCGGCCACCAATGTAATGCGCCTTTAGGAGGGTTCAGATAGTGGGACATCAGACAGCGTATGGAGCTCAACAGGATGTGACTTCCTTCCAGGACATGCGACCACGGTCTCAATTAGTTCACGTGACACAAAATAATTTATAGACACAAGTCAGGCATTAGAAATCAATGATGAACATCCAATTCTCATCCTTACAAGTCACATCTAAAGTAACAGATGACCATATTCTGGTAATGAGGCTGCAATTTATTTCTGATTTCTTTAGATGATGAAGTGTACATGCCCAATGAGGAAGACAGGCAGGAGTATGTGATGAATGAAAATGGCTACATATACCAGGAGGAACCAGGTTATGGAAGACAATGGTATTATGGTCAGGTACAGTAAAAGACTACACACACATGCCCCATGCACACACACACACACAGATCAAATACCTTAATGTCCTGTATACTTTACACACACAATTACATTTGTGTCATTATTGTTCCTTTTTTGAGGCTGGGGGCTATATTTCTCTCTTGTAGTTTGTGGAAGGGATTCTTGATGCCTGTATCAAAATCTTGGATGACTCACACATGCCTCTAGTAAACAGAGGCGATGCTGTCAAAGTCTGCAGGATAGGCTCTGCAATGGTGAGTGATATTTGCAGATAACATAAGCACACTACACAAATTCCAAAATGAGCCCTAGTTTAAGCACTAAGAGCCAAGTGCTTTTCACAACCACAAGACGTACCAAGCATTTAACCTGAACTTCAGTCTACATCCACAGAATGTGATTCGCAGTAGATACTATACATATTATCACGCCTGCTCCAACTCCCCCTCCCTGGCGCTCAAAGGCGTCAGGCTCCCCAGCATTACACACTCCTGCAACCATCATTACGCACACCTGCCTCCCCCCCTGTCACGCGCATCAGTGATTATTGCACTCACCTAGACTCAACACCTGTGTCATTATCTCCCCTATATCTGTCTGTTCCCCGCTTCAGGATTAATGTTCGTTTGACGTTGCATACCCGGTTCTGACGCTGTCTCTGTCCTGTTTGTTGTCTGTTCCATATTAAATGTTCAACTCCCCGTACCTGCTTCTAATCTCCAGCGTCGGTCCTTACACATATACAGTACATATTGAATGAGATATTGCCTCACTAGATTATTTTGATATAATATTTCAGGAAAAAGTGTAAAAAAAAAAATGTATATTTGTGTCTACATTCAACTGGTAAAAGTTGATTGTGATATGAATAAAGGAAACAATTACCCCGGTACCTGGCCTTAATTAAACACTCAAGTCCAGGAACACTTTGCATGCTTTTACCAACTTACTCTGAACATTTCATTTCAAACTAACCTATCCTTATACCTGGTGCACTAATCTCTTTGGGGGGTTTTCTATATATTTTTCCATTCCTTGTGGAACCAGATGAACTCCCAGGATGACCGCGGGGTCTTGGTGGGCAACTGGAGCGATGACTACTCCCTTGGCACTGCACCAACCTTCTGGATTGGCAGTGACCAGATCCTGCTCCAGTACGTCAACAAAGGGCCCGTCAGCTTCGCCCAGTGCTGGGTCTACGCCGGGACGTTCAACACCTGTGAGTGCCTGATTAAAGTCCCTTTTCATTTTCAATGTCCACCCCACAACATAGGTCATGTGTCTTCCAAATGACCTGTGATTTGCACTGAGGGATTGATGGTCAATAGAAAACAGGCCCATCCAGTTATAAACTGCAATTTTCAACTGAGAAAAGGTTGCCTTAAAATTAGAGGGTAGATCAGCTTTAATATTGCAGATGGATTGTGGCTTCCATCAATATAATTGTCTGCATCATTTCCAATCTTTCCCGTAACCCTACCATCCCTCCCCTAATTGGAGTAAACTAATGGACAACAACACTTAGGCTTCTACCTCCAGCTTATTTTTTAATTTTTTATTTCACCTTTATTTAACCAGGTAGGCAAGTTGAGAACAAGTTCTCATTTACAATTGCGACCTGGCCAAGATAAAGCAAAGCAGTTCGACAGATACAACGACACAGAGTTACACATGGAGTAAAACAAACATACAGTCAATAATACAGTATAAACAAGTCTATATACGATGTGAGCAAATGAGGTGAGAAGGGAGGTAAAGGCAAAAAAGGCCATGGTGGCAAAGTAAATACAATATAGCAAGTAAAACACTGGAATGGTAGTTTTGCAATGGAAGAATGTGCAAAGTAGAAATAAAAATAATGGGGTGCAAAGGAGCAAAATTAATTAATTAATTAAATACAGTTGGGAAAGAGGTAGTTGTTTGGGCTAAATTATAGGTGGGCTATGTACAGGTGCAGTAATCTGTGAGCTGCTCTGACAGTTGGTGCTTAAAGCTTGTGAGGGAGATAAGTGTTTCCAGTTTCAGAGATTTTTGTAGTTCGTTCCAGTCATTGGCAGCAGAGAACTGGAAGGAGAGGCGGCCAAAGAAAGAATTGGTTTTGGGGGTGACTAGAGAGATATACCTGCTGGAGCGTGTGCTACAGGTGGGAGATGCTATGGTGACCAGCGAGCTGAGATAAGGGGGAACTTTACCTAGCAGGGTCTTGTAGATGACATGGAGCCAGTGGGTTTGGCGACGAGTATGAAGCGAGGGCCAGCCAACGAGAGCGTACAGGTCGCAATGGTGGGTAGTATATGGGGCTTTGGTGACAAAACGGATTGCACTGTGATAGACTGCATCCAATTTGTTGAGTAGGGTATTGGAGGCTATTTTGTAAATGACATCGCCAAAGTCGAGGATTGGTACGATGGTCAGTTTTACAAGGGTATGTTTGGCAGCATGAGTGAAGGATGCTTTGTTTCGAAATAGGAAGCCAATTCTAGATTTAACTTTGGATTGGAGATGTTTGATATGGGTCTGGAAGGAGAGTTTACAGTCTAACCAGACACCTAAGTATTTGTAGTTGTCCACGTATTCTAAGTCAGAGCCGTCCAGAGTAGTGATGTTGGACAGGTAGCGATCGGTTGAAGAGCATGCATTTAGTTTTACTTTTATTTAAGAGCAATTGGAGGCCACGGAAGGAGAGTTGTATGGCATATACATACTTATACTTACACATACTATGTACATTTTACAGACACAGTATATTTTAAAATAGTTCTCTTTTGTTGGTTTTTAATCCCATTCTTCAGAAAACCTCAAACCCTCCCATCTATTTCTGAAGACGTCCAGTTTTAATTTCTATTTGACAAATATTTTTCAACTGTAATGTGATGTTTCACAAAAGTTCTGAACCTTTCTATTCTCATAGTTTCTACAGATTGTAAATGAAAGAGAAACATTTTGAGTATTATTATATTATTGATGGATTGACTATGGCTTTTTAAATCACCCAGCAGTTATATTTACAGAGTTAGCAATAATTATTCAGCCATTCCTGAACCTGCGACCAAAAACAAGGTAAACATGAACAGTACCAAAACAAATGACCTAAATATTCTGTCTCTTTGCAGCAAAATCTGCAGATCTGGGATGGTTCTATCCCTCATTTATACAGTATAACATTCTATTGGTTGCAAGAGTTTTGTGTAGTAATTTAAATTGAAAAAAATAAGTTTAGAATCTAGCATCGTTTTGTGTATCTGTTCATAAACCATGTGCCATGGAATCTGTACATCAAAAATCTATTTTCAAGCATTTTGCGATCTATATGGAATAATATCCAACAATTTTTAAAAAATATTCTGTGCGCTACGCATTTTTGTTAGTATTTTTCATTAGTGTAAGGGGCCTCCAATTTTTTTTATGGATTGGATCTTTATATATTTACCACTTGGGTTATGCCTCAGTAATAAAGAAATCAGACCTGGTTGAGTATCTGATCATCTACCAGTTTTATAGGAGTGATTAAAACATCCTAAATAAACGGTCCTCTGAGTACAGTACATAAAAAAAAGGTTTGGTATGCCATCCAGGCATAGGGTTTTCCTGGACTTGCACCAAGATGTTCCTCCTCTGTAATTTGGCCTTCACATGAGTCTTTCTGTACAGCTGTTCATTTTACATTATTCATAGAAAAAAATGTTGGATATTGGAGATGGAGGAGAAACCAAAACTTATGCTTAAAAGTACTTTCCCTCTTTCAAAATATTATTTGCTAAATCATGGGTGACTGTTATTTATAACAAGTTTCAGTAAATTATTTTTGGTGGCATTTCTATGTTGAAGATAAGAAATGATTTGGTGCATTTTTCCCTCACATTCCATCCAGTTTGATAATTTTTTTATAATATATTACTTCTTGAATAAGTTCCTTAATTTCTTTTTGTTTATCCTCAAACATATTCTGTGCCTCTACAGGAAAGTTTTTATTGCTATTAATCTGTCCCTCTATTTCATTATTTTTAACCTAAATTGCTTTTGTTTTAAAGATGAGTATTGAATTGCATGGCCTCTAAAGGCACATAGATGAACAAAACAGAAAGGGTATTTTCTCCAAGATTTGAGGGAGTGCGCACATGCTGCTGTTCTTTGCTGAGCGCTTAACAAAGAAACAGACACTTCTAGTTGCTTCATTTAGTTATTCATGCAACGTTAGTTGTGATACAAATGTTCGGGAATATGTTTTGATTTTTAATGCATTGTAAGGCTGCATGATGCACCTCTAATGATGATTTGAAAAAAGTTGCACCAAAGGCATGAGCTCTGCTTAGTGTTTTGAGAGGGTTGTACACACTTCATCAATGGAACTGATTTGGTTGAATTAATTTATTGCCAGCGGGGTCCGCTGGTGTAACTGCTAAACTGCTTTCTGACTGTACACTGTACTGCATGATTGTAGCAGCAACTAATGTGTTAGTTCTATTTTTTCTAGTTGACAATGATATGACAACTACAGTATGCAGGCTGTCTATAGAGGTTAGCGGTCATGATATGGTTTGGCTTGGAAAGGGTTTTTCACCTGGTCACCCACAGCTGTTGTGTTGTGCACTGGAGTCCACAAGGGACGGGAAAAGGTGAGGAGGGGAGCTTGTAGATAGTTACGAGAAGAAATGATATACAGTTGAAGTCGGAAGTTTACATACACCTTAGCCAAATACATTTAAACTCAGTTTTTCACAATTCCTGATATTTAATCCTAGTAAAAATTCCTTGTTTTAGGTCAGTTAGGATCACCACTTGATTTTAAGAATGTGAAATGTCAGAATAATAGTAGTGAGAATGATTTAATTTCATCTTTTATGTCTTTCCATCACATTTCAGGTCGGTCAGAAGTTTACATACACTTGATTAGTATTTGGTAGCATTGCCTTTAAATTGTTTAACTTGGGTCAAACGTTTTGGGTAGCCTTCCACAAGCTTCCCATATTAAGTTGGGTGAATTTTGGCCCATTCCTCTTGACAGAGCCTGTGTAACTGAGTCAGGTTTGAAGGCCTCCTTGCTCGCACACGCTTTTTCAGTTCTGCCCACAAATTTTCTAGGATTGAGGTCAGGGCTTTGTGATGGCCACTCCAATACCTTGACTTTGTTGTCCTTAAGCCATTTTGCCACAACTTTGGAAGTATGCTTGGGGTCATTGTCCATTTGGAAGACCCATTTGTGACCAAGCTTTAACTTCCTGTCTTGATATGTTGCTTCAATATATCCACATCATTTTCCTGCCTCATGATGCCATCTATTTTGTGAAGTGCACCAGTCCCTTCTGCAGTAAAGCACCCCACAACATGATGCTGCCACCCCTGTGTTTCAAGGTTGGGATGGTGTTCTTTGGCTTGCAAGCCTCCTCCTTTTTCCTCCAAACATAATGATGGTCATTATGGCCAAACAGTTGTATTTTTGTTTCATCAGACCAGAGGACATTTCTCCAAAAAGTACGATCTTTGTCCCCATGTGCAGTTGCAAACCGTAGTCTGTCTTTTATGGCGGTTTTGGAGCAGTGGCTTCTTCCTTGCTGAGCGGCCTTTCAGGTTATGTCGATATAGGACTCGTTTTACTGAGGATATAGATACTTTTGGACCTGTTTCCTCCAGCATCTTCACAAGGTCCTTCACTGTTGTTCTGGGATTGATTTGCACTTTTCGCCCCGAAGTACGTTCATCTCTAGGAGACAGAACACATCTCTTTCCTGAGCGGTATGATGGCTGCGCCGTCCCATGGTGTTTATACCTGCGTACTATTGTTTGTACAGATGAACGTGGTACCTTCAGGCGTTTGGAAATTGCTCCCAAAGATGAACCAGACTTGTTGAGGTCTACAATTTGTTTTTCTGAGGTCTTGGCTGATTTCTTCTGATTTTCCCACGATGTCAAACAAAGAGGCACTGAGTTTGAAGGTAGGCCTTGAAATACATACCCAGGTACACCTCCAATTTACTCAAATGATGTCAATTAGCCTATCAGAAGTTTCTAAAGCCATGACATAATTTTCTGGAATTTTCCAAGCTGTTTAAAGGCACAGTCAACTTAAGTGTATGTAAACTTCTGACCCACTGGAATTGTGATACAGTGAATTATAAGTGAAATAATATGTCTGTAAACAATTGTTGGAAAAATGACTTGTGTCGTGCACAAAATAGATGTCCTAAACGACTTGCCAAAACTATAGTTCGTTAACAGGAAATTTGTGGAGTGGTTGAAAACGAGTTTTAATGACTCCAACCTAACTGTATGTAAACTTCGGACTTCAACTGTAAACAACAAGTGAAGTGATCGTGCTGTTTTTACGTGGCTGTGTGATAAAAGGTGTTTTAATTCCGGCGATTCTGTTGAAAAACATTTGTTAAACTGAAGGAAACGGAACAAAACAGGGCTAAACATATTACACCCTAGATCAGCTAGATGCTGAGTGTGGTATTGAAGCGGTATTGAATGTGTCACTGTCTGTCACCTTGATTACTCAAAATTCTCCCGACCTGCGCACCTACGTTGCAAACTTTCATTCATAGACTAGGTTGTAGGAACCTCATGATGGGTACAGGGAACATTTTTGTATCATGTAGTAGCCTAAACCTACCGCTGTTACATTGAGCTTGGTGAACAGAATATGAATGACAGTCATCCAGTATGCTGTAATAGAAATAAGGCCATGCTCATTATGCTAAGCCATAGCTCAATACACAAATCCCGGTTTTCTGACTAGTCTGGAGCATAGGCCACTTTCTAGGTATGCATGAGATGTAGAAAATGCGTAATTAAGGTGACTAGTACCATTGACAGAAAAAAATAGGTAGCAGTTTCCTCAGACAAGGCCCGCTGCTGTGCAAGTAAAACACACTTCTGAAAGTTATATCGGTAAATCTACTCTAATCTATTGATTGAATACATTTAATGTATTAGTGAAACATTTATTAATGTTCACGATTGCATGTTAATTAATATATGCTTATTTTTGAAGTATTGCCTAGTCTCTTTAACGGTGTCCCCTCCCCTGCCCCAGTTCTGCGGTGTCTGGGCATCCCTGCCAGGGTGATCACCAACTTCAACTCCGCCCACGACAACACAGGGAACATAATCACAGATCTCGTCTTCAACTCAGTGGGAAATGTACTTGAACTGAACGAGCGCCTTACCAGAGACTCAATCTGGTAGTTATATTTCTGCTTATCCATTTGTATTGAATGAAAATGAAATCCCAGAACGTAGGTTTCTATAATCCTATCTTTCACTGTATGTACTGTAAAAACAGTTTAGTCATAGCATGGTGGAGGGTGAAATGGACTAGATGTCCCTGTTATCTTTAAATCAATGTGCTCCAAGAAGAAAATGATTGTGCAGAATCCCAGATAGTGTATTTAAGTGGTGAAGGATGACAGATTGTGTATCTCAGTGGTGCAGGATGCCAGATAGCGTACCTGAGTGGTGCAGGATGCCAGATAGTGTTCCTGGTGGGTGCAGGATGCCAGATAGTGCTCCTGATGGGTGACGGATTCCAGATAGTGTTCATGATGGGTGCAGGATGCCAGATAGTGTTCCTGATGGGTGCAGGATGCCAGATAGTGTTCCTGATGGGGGCAGGATGCCAGATAGTGTTCCTGGTGGGTGCAGGATGCCAGATAGTGTTCCTGATGGGTGCAGGATGCCAGATAGTGTTCCTGATGGGTGCACGATGCCAGATGTTATTGTGTTATTGAGAGGTGTGCATTGTCTCCACAGGAATTACCACTGCTGGAATGAGGCTTACTTGTCCAGATTTGACCTCCCTGCAAACCAGAACTTAGGTGGCTGGCAGGTGGTGGATTCAACCCCCCAGGAAACCAGTGATGGTAAGAGAGAAATTAGGATAATGGGAGAGACCATTAAAATGTATACACATTTTGTATGCTTAGAATGGGATTCAAAATTGCATAATGAAATGAATGAAAATGCAGCCATTTAAGATAGTGTGTTCCATGATAATTTGAAGGCTAAATAAATACAAATACTGAGCTATATTGTATGCAAAAACATTACATTATTTTATACTAATACAATTGCTCAGCAAAATATATTTCGTTTATTTCACAAGCAATACAAAACCATCTAAAAAAAGACAGGCGTCAAAATGATTGGCATCCCTGTTTTCAATAGTCCAGCACCCTCCCATTGCGAGGATAACGACACTGAGCCTTTTTCTTCAATGTTTTATGAGATTGGAGAACAAACACATTAGGAGTGATATTAGACCACAGTTCCTCGATAAAGAATCTCTCCGGATCCTTGAAATCGTACATTACATTTACATTACATTTAAGTCATTTAGCAGACGCTCTTATCCAGAGCGACTTTTTTCTTTAGTCTGCACTTATGGACTGCCCTCTTCAATTCAAACAACAGGTTGATTTTGTACTCAATTAACCATTTGTTTGTGGATTTTGATCAGTGCTTGGGGTTATTGTCTTGCTGGAAGATCCACTTGCAGCCAAGTGTCAGCGTCATGGCAGAAGCAACCAGGTGTTTGGATCAAATATCTTGGTACTTGGTAAAGTCCATGATGCCATTGATCTTAACAAAGGCCCCAGGACCAATGGAAGCAAAATAGTCCCAAAACATCAAAAATCCACCACCTTATTTTACCATAGGTATGAGGTACTTTTATGCATACGCTTCTGTTTTTCAACACCAAGCCCACCACTGGTGCGCGTGGCCAAAGAGCTTCATTTTCATGTCATCTGACCATAGCGCTGTTTCCAATCCATGTGCTAATGCCATTTATTAAACTCTAGGTGATGCTACAAATGACATGAAAATAGAGCTCGTTTTTTCTCTTTCTCTAAGCAATTGTATTAGTTTAATAGAACATATATATTTTTATACAATATACAGTAGCTCAGTATTTGTATTAGAATCATTTATTCTATACAGTCTTTTTTGCTCATCTTTATCAAGGGTGCCAATAATTACTGACCTCGCTGTTTATTTTTCCACATTTGCATTTTTTCATCTGAAATGAATGTTCTTGGGCCCTTTCTATGTTTATGGCTGTACTCGTACTTTTAAAACATTTACTTTAGAATGTGTTGTGTTGCAAAACAAGATACCCAACACACTTGTTTCATATATCCAGAGCCATGTGTTTAGAGAGTTGGGACATTGAGGTTTCTGCATTGTGATGCCTTCACATAACAATACAATATTCTATGGCAGCCATGTTAGCTCCCGAATGAGCATTATGTAATAGTCCCAGTTCTTGTTGTTTGTCTCTAATGATTTTTAAACTTAAAAGATGAAACACATTTTGTACGTCTTCACCACATCTGTGATTATTTCAGCAGATGTTATTATTTCCTAAAGTTATGAAGTATAAGGCTTTAGATTTTGAAAGATTTGCACAGAAACAGTGGATAACTGTTTTATCCCCCTGAATCCAACAATATAGTTGAAATGATAGTGACGTCAAATGTTTTGGGGAAACATGCTGCTTTGTTATTGAGAACACTGGACAAAATAGTAGAGTGCAGGCCTACATAATGGCATTTATATTCAAGAAAGTGTCTGAATGTAGCTGTTAACACAGGCTGTAGACTTGGAAAAAAACTGCAGCAGAAACAAAAACCGGGAAATCAGTTACCAGTCTAATAGTATTGAAATTGACAGCATCGCTAGTCCTTTGCCCATGCTTTGACCAGGGGCCCAATCTGGTATTTGACGACGAGGCAGGCAAAGGTGTAGAGCTGGTTGATGCTTCCAGTGATGGTGAGAGGGACGACGGTGTCAAACAGCTTGTGCTCCTTCTCTCTGCAAGTCAGCTGCTACACAGGGACCATCAGCCGAGATGTATTGCGTCTCCCTGAATTCTGCTGCTGGCGTCTGTGCTTTCTTTCAGAGGAACAATGGTCTGTAGACCTTACAGGGCTCACAGTCATCCACAAGGAAACCTTTTTCCACCATTATGGCCATCGCTGGTTTCAGCAGAGAAACGATGTCGGACTGCTTCAGGATCTCCTCACTGGCAGAGCCTCCATATGGGGCTGAAACAAAGAAATGTGTTAAGAAAGTTGCCCCATGTTGTCACGATGCAGCTCACAGTCCGCTGGTGGATGTTGAATCTGTGAGCCAGATCCCTCTGCTTCAGATTCAGTGAAAGATGAGTCATGAAAAGGACAAACTTGTCTGTGGGCTGCAGGGATTGTGACTGATGGAGAGAAAAAAGGATTAAGATGCATTACTATGCAAAATTATAACTAACCTGATCAGCCCTACAGATTGCAGATAAATTTGATAATATGGAATTACAGCATCGCCTCTGCTAGAAAGGAGTCTCTGTCAAAGGTTGTGGGTCAACCAGCAGGACAATGACCCAAAACACACATCAGAAAGCACCCAGGAATGGTTCAAGAAGAAAAGCTGGACTATTTTGAAGTGGCCAGTGTTGAGTCCAGATCTGAATCCCATCAAAAATCTACGGCAAGAACTGAAAACAGCAGTTGGTGGAATGCATCCCTAAAATATTGCAGAATTGGAGCAGTTTGCAGCAGTTTTAGGGATCCAATAAAAGATGCAGCAAGCTCATTGATGTCCACAGGAAGCATTTGTTGGCAGTTATCTGGCCAAAACCTCTGCATCCAGGTATTAGCTCTTGGGTGATAATAATTTTGTCCATGTCATTTAAACTCATTTTAGAATAAATTGGGAATTATTTATAAAAAGTGCAAGGGTGCCAATATATTAGGCCGCAATTGTACAGGCAATAATTTAAATGTATTAAATGGCTCTGAAAAGCATTGACTGCATCTTGAAAATGTACCAATACCCTGATAATTAATACAATCCGTTTCCAATTGCGTTGCTGTATTCTCCAAAAATGCTAGCCAATATATTCTAGAAGATGCTAAATAACCAGCTAACAAAATATCAAAACCGTTTGGATGAAATAACAGCACCCTAGGGAAGTCGTAAATAAGAAAACATTTAGAAATGTGAACTGTCCCTTGTAAAGTCAAATAGACAGGGTCATGGGTTGTTGATATTGTTTTTGCAGGATATTTCCGCTGTGGACCTTGCTCTGTCAAAGCCATCAAGGAAGGAATGCTTGGCTATCAATTTGATGCCCCGTTTGTGTTTGCTGAGGTAAAACAATATGTCTTCTTTATGCTTGACCAGTAACACTCTGTTGAATGTTCAGCCATAATGACTTCATCATCACTCTATGCCATGATGAAGCGTAACACAGTTATGCTTTATAACTTGCAATACATTTTATTTAATTAAAATCAATCATCATATTCACATTTATCTCTTTCTTTTAACCTCAGGTGAATAGTGACGTTTACAAATACAAGCTAAACTCACAAACTGGGAAAACTGAGTTACTAAGCGTAGACAAAACTTATGTCGGCATGAAAATCCTGACAAAGTCCATTGGTGGAAACAATTATGAGCCAATGGACATTACAGGGACGTACAAATACCCAGAAGGTATGTGGCACCTGGACAATGGAGTAGGCTGGCAAGGGTGCAACTGCAATTTTAAAGGTTGTTATTGGCAGTTTGCAAAATGTCTCATGAAACTAATGCAACAAGAATGAAGAATAGAAATGACTTTGCTATTGCTGCTTTTCAAATTACTTTGCAAAAATATAAACGTAACATGCAACAATTTCAACGATTTTACTGAGTTACAGTTCATGTAATGAAATCAGTGAATTTAAATAAATGTATTTGCCCTAATCTATGGATTTCAAATGACTGGGCAGGAGTGCAGCCATGGGGAGCCAGAACCAGCCAATCAGAATGAGTTTTTCCTCACAAAAGGGCTTTATTACAGACAGAAATACTCCTCAGTTTCATCTGCTGTCAGGGTGGCTGGCCTCAGAAGAAGCCAGATGTGGAGGTCCTGGGCTGTACAGTATATACAGTATATATATATAGGTGAAATAAAATTGCCAAGAGTTTCATATCAGTCCCATGGTTGTTCTTTTAAGGAGTGTGGTAGTCCCAGTCCTCTCATATTTGTCTGTCTATTCTATTTGATAGAGAGAGAGAAAAGATAGAAGAGAATTGCTAAAATAGCAGCGGGCCGGATTCTAACCTTTGCTGCAGCGATATATGTATTCCGAAGAGAGCGGTTTAGATCACTAGATCAGCCTAGGCCACCAGTCCCATGTTAACTCTATTCCCCTCCAACTCCCCCCACACACACAGGCAGTAGTCAAGATGAGGAGACCATGAAGAATGCCGGGAGAACCTACAAGGCGCATTTGCAATATGACGATGAGCAGGGCGTGGCGATGACGCTGGAGATCCCGCAGGAGCGTGTGAAGATTGGCCAGAACTTCCAGATGGCTGTGGTCTTCAGGAACATGAGTGAAGACACACGCACCATCCATGGCCTCCTGGTTGGCTCCACGATCTACTACACCAACATCCAAAGGGCTCAGTTCAAGCAGGAGACCTTTGACGTCACTCTGAACCCAATGGAGAGTGAGTAGAAACCTGGGTGACCCTTCATATACCTACTGTACTGTAGGTCATTTTGGGCTTGTCTCCATGTATCACAACTTTGTATGATAGTCCTGCAAAGCTTTCAGACCCCTCTGAAATAAAATCCTCAACAGTTTATAGAAAATGCTTTGCAGTCCTTTTACAGCTTTATGGCAACGTCCTGTTTCAGCAGGTGTGTGTATGTATTGTATTGTAAGAGAACGTGAGGTAACGATGGGATACTCTCTAGTACTTACCTCAAAATACTTTACAGGTAACAACCTGGTACTAAATGGTAATGAATGGTGAATCCAAAATAATCCAAATATGAATTATCAGGTAATAATTATAAAGTTATGTTCTGCCAAACATACACTCCTGTTGTTTATTGAATTTGTTTCGTTGTCAAATCTCTGTCTCCCTAAAACCAACAGCGTCGAGGATACAGGTGGTCGTGCTGGCCCAGAACTACATGCCCAAACTGGGTTGCCAATCCAGCCTCCGCTTCGTGGTGACGGCCAAGAGCATGGAGAACAACCAGGACATGACGGCCATACAGATAGTGAACCTGAAAGGCCCCGAGTTGGCCTTTGCGGTGGGCCTGGAACTTTCATTAGTCCTCTTTATTAGGATGTATTTCCTTAGTCCTTTAAAGGGATAGTTCACCCAAATATAAAAATGACATCTTGGTTTCCTTACCCTGTCAGCAGTAATTTGGTCACAGTGACCAGGTACACAAAACCAAGTCATGGATTGCTCTCTTACGTTGTCCATAGACTGCTGACATGGAAAGGAAAACTGTAATTTTGTAATTTGAGTGAACTATCCTTTAAAGTGTTCCGTAAAAGTATATATTAAATTTATTTATTTTTTCCCCAAGAGCTAATGTTTTAGTGTACCCAATTAAAGCCTTATTTGTGCTGCTGGTGTGCTGCATCTCTCCTCGCCTTTGATAAAGCAGCCATTCCGAAAAACATCCATGCTCCCAACGCAGGGGAGTTGATAATCCCTAGATTATAATGATGTCTTATATCACCATAGATTGTTGTGAATGGACCATCTCTATTTGAACAGATGAGTGGACCAGCGAAGGTGAACCAGGAGATATTTGTCAAGGTGGAGTTCACCAACCCGTTCCCATTCAGCCTGCATGACGTGAGGATGGCCATACAAGGGCCTAATTTCATCTCATACCGGGAAAAGTTGTACAAGTAAGAGGATTTACAACTCCAAGTCCTCACATCATCAGGATGTTCACACTTACATTAGTCTCACATTCACAAAAACAGATGTAGTCTGTTTAGTATGTCAATCTGTGTGTTTGTGTGTGTGTGTGTGTGTGCGTGTGTTTGTAGTGAGATCGCTACCGGCACCTCCATCGCCTGGATAGAGTCCTCTGTCCCTACGAGGTCTGGGAATACAATGATCTATGCTGTCCTGGACTGCTCGGTTCTTGGGAATGTGCAAGGCAATTGGGCCGTCAGCGTCCAGGCCTGAGCATCGCCCAGGAAGCCCTTCCCACCTGCTAATCGCCTGCCATCGACCGGAGAACCATGGACGAATAGAGGCTCTTGTATAGATCTGAAAGGATTTGATTGCTGGATATGCAATTCCATCTAGCTTATGAGAAGGTGAGGGCGAGCAAATAACATACCCCTTACGGATAAAACACATGATTCACAGGTGAAATTTCCTCCTGGGAAATCATGTGAAACCATGTTTTTTTTTTTTTAACACTGAAGTTTACATGTGGATTTTACATGTGATCACATAACCTTTCACGTGAATATTTTTCAAATGAGATTCCACAGATGATGCCCTGCAAACAAAATTGAGTCGTTAGGATACACACAAACAGTTCTTTTAACATAGTGTTTTCAATGTACATTTTTGACATACATAATTACATTGTGTATGTTTATTTATACAGTAAATATTATTCAACATGTCCTCAGCTGGGTTTTGAACTCACAAATTCTTGGTTCAGAGCATCCCGACCTTCCTGCTACACCATCACGTCGGTGTCAATTACAGATTGAACCTGTATTCGTACACTTTGGGTTTGAGTAAAGTAGCAATCAGCTTTATTAAAAATACACTATTATAAAGAACGATTATAGTTATCATAGTGATTCAGGAGTAACATTAAAACAGAATAATATCCCCCACAAACAGTAGACAGCTATTCAGAAAACTATACTTATTCTGAAATAACTATGAAATCTATGGTGAGAGAATAATACGATTAACTAAAATAGAAGTGCAGATGGCACTCTTTTGCTAAGTGCAGACATGTATTATATATAATGAATGTGTATAGGAATGCTATAGACTTTGATGGGCAGCAGAAAGATCAGCGTAACCCAGAAGTTGTCAATTCTAATCCCAGGTGGGGTCATATTGAAAAGTCACTACTAAGTGATCACTACTAAGTGATAATCATGTTGTCACTGATGAAATATTTTGTACACTATTTTAGCTGAATACGGTACCATTTACTTTAAAACCCACATATCATATGATTCCCTTACACAAAAATACATGCAAAATCACATTTTCACATGTGAAGTACCTGAAATTTTCACATAAAAAAAAGAGACTTGAGGTCAGTTCTTCACATATGAAACCACATGTTCACATGTATTCAAATTAGAGTTCACATGTTAACACCACCTTTTCACACATGTTTTCACCTCACGTGGAATTTGTTTTTCACGTGTGAAAACGTTCACATAGGAACATCTAACTCTCAAATGTGTAGTTTCATGGTATCGTACGTAGACATTTTGCATCCCCATGTTGTCACATTTATTTCACGAGATCATGTTTTCGCATGTGTAGTTTCATGTTATCAGATGTTGCTTTTACATGTTGTCACAGATGTTATCACATGTGAAATGTATGTGATTTTTCTGTAAGGGATTGCTTACACGATAAGATTTGTTACAGAATGGGCTAGGGGCTAGGAGTTGATTTGGAATTGGGCAGAAGAGGGAGGGCCAAGTCGCAATAAGCGCATCAGTTTATCTTATTATTTTCTCTGCATTGCCAATTATCAATCAAATCAATGTATTTTCAGGCATTGGTGACACTTAAAGTTGAAGGGCACCTGCATAAGGACTTCATCACACATTCATTAGCCATATATTCCACATGCATAATAGGTAGAACTGCAAGCTGACTTTATTTAACTAGGCAAGTTAGTTAAGAACAAATTCTTATTTACACTGACGTTCTACCCCGGCCAAACGCGGACGATGCTGGACCAATTGTGCGCCGTCCTATGGGACTCCCAATCACGGGCAGATGTGATACAGTCTGGATATGAACCAGAGACTGTAGTGACACCTCTTGCACTGAGATGCAGTGCTTTAGACCGCTGTGACTTTTTTGATATGTCAGAGTATCATCACTTGCATGTCGACTCTAAACATCCTGTGTAAACTTGCAGTTGTTGACATAGTTTTTTCATAAAAGTTAACCCTTCACAAGTGTTTCCAAAGACTCTCGGACGAAAAAAGTTCAAAAGTTATGATTCATATGAATATGATGGACAGAGTTTTTTATGTGTTCTAATTAGATTACATTTATATATCAGGGATTTAATTTGGTTTCGAATCAGCCGACTCAGTTTCGGGTTTCTGTTATTGTCGACCTTACAAACCTTTGCTGACTGTGAATTTCTCACACAATCATGACCTTCAATCTAATCAACGGTCCAGTGTTATCTGCAATAGATTTTAATCAAGCACAAAAGGTGCTGCATTTAAAGAAGCTATGCGTATTTGGGAAACAAAGTAAAAAATGTTTCTTTTAGACTGGGATTTTCGTTGCCAAAACGTTGCACATCACCCACCTATCATCTTTATATAAATAATTTAATTGTATGATATAAAAATATAAATAAATCACAATGTAAAGCAGGATGTGGACACCATTCCTCAGTTATTTTTGTTTGATTGTTTTTTGTATAGCCAGTAATATTGGAAAACCGTAATTTTTGGCTTTGCATCAAACTAAACATTTCAATTCACTGCCATTTACTGTTTTTAACATTTCAGCTGTGCACTGCTTTTGATTAACAATAAAATCATTTTCAAAATCAATACTGTTGTCACATCATTACATTTTTTTGTATCATTTAGTATTTTAAAACATTTCCGGATAGAGTGGGATAAAGTTAACAGGCCACCCTTAACTGCCAATATCATTGTTATGTTCACTGGTCCCATTTCATGAATAAAATCTAACACACCTTACAAACCTTCCAACCTTTTTATGACCAAAAACAACAGGCTTGCACAAAGTACTAGAAAACATTCAGACCATCAACTCGACACAGGTTCCACATTAACCACTGTAAATGAATGAGGAAGTGCAAGAAATGTATAATTGCATTAAAATAAGTGCAATAATAGCTAACTTTCACTTCAGTCTTAAATCAGTAACATTATAGCAGGCTGGGATGACATCCTATTAGACAGTGTTCAACAGTCTCTGATGTTCCAGGAACAGGTTTTATATCGATGGTTCCAGGTGATACCTTTATTTTACCAGGGAAGACATATTGAGACCTAGATCTCTATTTCAAATGTGCTCTGCAAACCACAACACAATTGACACATTATACACAAAGTATAAATACAGTGCATTCTGAAAGTATTCAGACCCCTTCACTTTTTAGACATTTTGTTACGTTACAGCCTTATTCTAAAAAGGATTAAAGACATTTTCTCCTCATCAATCTACACACAATACCCCATAATGACAAAGTGAAAACAGGTTTTTATACATTTTGGGAAATGTATAAAAATAAATATACAGGAATACCTTATTTACATAAGTATTCAGACCTTTTGCTATGAGAATCGAAATTGAGCTCAGATGCATCCTGTTTCCATTGGTCATCCTTGAGATGCTTCTACAACTTGAACGGAGTCCACCTGTGGTAAATTCATTTTATTGGACATGACTTGGAAAGTGTTATGAGAATTATGTTCTCAATGTTCCTAAACTGGGCTGGGCTCCCTGCCTGTGCCATTAAACCCCTACAACTCATCCAGAACGCCGCAGCCCGTCTGGTGTTCAACCTTCCCAAGTTCTCTCACGTCACCCCGCTCCTCCGCTCTCTCCACTGGCTTCCAGTTGAAGCTCGCATCCGCTACAAGACCATGGTGCTTGCCTACGGAGCTGTGAGGGGAACGGCACCTCAGTACCTCCAGGCTCTGATCAGGCCCTACACCCAAACAAGGACACTGCGTTCATCCACCTCTGGCCTGCTCGCCTCCCTACCACTGAGGAAGTACAGTTCCCGCGCAGCCCAGTCAAAACTGTTCGCTGCTCTGGCCCCCCAATGGTGGAACAAACTCCCTCACGATGCCAGGACAGCGGAGTCAATCACCACCTTCCGGAGACACCTGAAACCCCACCTCTTTCAGGAATACCTAGGATAGGATAAAGTAATCCTTCTCACCCCCCTTAAAAGATTTAGATGCACTATTGTAAAGTGGCTGTTCCACTGGATGTCTTAAGGTGAACGCACCAATTTGTGAGTCGCTCTGGATAAGAGCGTCTGCTAAATGATTTAAATGTAAATGTAAATGTAAACTGAACCTCAATTAACTTCTCTGGGGTAGGGGGCAGCATTCGGAATTCTGGATCAAATCAAATCAAATGTATTTAGCCCTTCGTACATAAGCTGATATCTCAAAGTGCTGTACAGAAACCCAGCCTAAAACCCCAAACAGCAAGCAATGCAGGTGTAGAAGCACGGTGGCTAGGGAAAACTCCCTAGAAAGGCCAAAACCTAGGAAGAAACCTAGAGAGGAACCAGTCCTCTTCTGGCTGTGCCGGGTGGAGATTATAACAGAACATGGCCAAGATGTTCAAATGTTCATAAATGACCAGCATGGTCAAATAATAATAATCACAGTAGTTGTCGAGGGTGCAGCAAGTCAGCACCTTAGGAGTAAATGTCAGTTGGCTTTTCATAGCCGATCATTAAAAGTATCTCTACCACTCCTGCTGTCTCTAGATGAAAAGCATGCCCAAATTAAATGACCTGCTACTCGGCTCAGAAGATATGACATGCATATAACTGGTAGATTTGAAAACCTGAGAAACATTCAGGAAGTAGTTTTTTGGAGAAGGTCTGTATGGAGGAGTGGGCCAAAATCCCTGCTGCAGTGTGTGCAACCCTGGTCAAGAACTACAGGAAACGTATGATCTCTGTAATTGCAAACAAAGGTTTCTGTACCCAATATTAAGTTCTGCTTTTCTGATGTATCAAATACTTATGTCATGCAATAAAATGCAAATTTTAGATTCCATCTCTCACAGTTGAAGTGTACCTATGATTAGAATTACAGTCCTCTACATGCTTTGTAAGTGGGAAAACCTGCAAAATCGGCAGTGTATCAAATACTTGTTCTCCCCATTGTATGTACATTTGATATTGATCCATGACTGTTCTAGGCCTATATCAAATTATAACTCTTCCTGTTAGGATTTTTATTACAATCCTCATAAAAAAAACAGTCTAAACATTAAAAATTGTCTTATCCAACATAGGCTCCTCGTAGTTAAAAGAAACGGAGCCAACTCCTAGGCCTGGAGGCCTGTATTCGTCATCCCACTGGCCGGAGCTCGGAATCGGTCCGTATCTCATCATCTCATTCATCATTGATCTTTCCAGAGTCCTGGTGATCAAACCTCTCACACATGGGAACAAAGAACATCCACACAGAACCAAAACACTCATACGGGTGAAAGTTGCCCACAACACAGGGATTATGACATTTTTCAATTTCCCAAACAATTTGTTAGAGAATTATCCACGCCAGAGTTCTCTGCTAACTCATGAGCTAATGTGGTTAACCTTTTTGGGAGAGGGGGCAGCATTTTCACTTTTGAATGAATAGCGTGCCCAGAGTGAACTGCCACCTACTCTGTTCCAGAGCTAATATATGCATATTATTATTGGTATTGGATAGAAAACACTCTGAAGTTTCTAAAACTGTTTGAATGATGTCTGTGAGTATAACAGAACTCATATGGCAGGCAAAAACCTGAGAAAAATCCAACCAGGAAGTGGGACATCTGAGGTTTGTAGTTTTTAAAAGCTTGGCCTACCGAATACACATTGAGATATGGATGAGGTTGCACTTCCTAGGGTTTCCACTAGATGTCAACCGTCTTTAGAAACTGCTTTGAGGATTCTACTATAAAGGAGGGGCTCATGATACCTCTGGTCTGGCAGAGAGCCTCGGTCTCATGACGCACGCTCCCGACAGAGTTACCTCTCATTCCAATGATTTTCTGAGAACAAAGGAATTCTCTTGTTGGAACATTATTGATGTTTTATGTTAAAAACATCCTAACGATTGATTCCATACATCGTTTGACATGTTTCTAAAGGACTGTAGAACCTTTCGAGTTTTTGTCTGGACGAAATGCTCGCGTCTCATGAAGATGGATTACTGTGCTGAACACGCTAACAACAAGTGGCTATTTGGACATAAATGATGGAACTTTATGGAACAAATCAGTCATTTATTGTCGAACTGGGATTCCTGGGAGTGCCTTCTGATGAAGATCATCAAAGGTAAATGAATATTTATGGTGTTATTTCTAACTTGATTCCAAAATGGTGAATATTCCTCTGGCTGATTTGGGCTCTGAGTGCCGTTCTCAGATGATGCTTTTTCTGTAAGATTATGATTTTTCCGTAAAGTTTTTTTGAAATCTGACACAGCGTTTGCATTAACCTCTCTAGGGTAGGGGGCAGCATTCGGAATTTTGGATGAAAAGCACGTCCAAATTAAACGGCCTGCTACTCGGCCTCAGAAGCTATGATATGCATATAACTGGTCGATTTGGATAGAAAACACTCTAAAGTTTCCAAAACTGTTGAAATAGTGTCTGTGAGTATAACAGAACTGATTTAGCAGATGAAAACCTGAGAAAAATCCATTCAGGAAGTCGTTTTTTTTGGTTTTGTAGTTTTCTATTCAATGCCATTACAGTATCCATTAACTTGGGACTCCATTTGCAGTTCCTATGCCTTCCACTCGATGTCAACAGTCTTTAGAAATAGGCTTGTATTCAGGCTTGTATTCTTATAAATGAGGGAGTAAGACCTGTCTGAACGAGTGGACCCTAACGCGGCGCAGAGTTTTTTCAGGCGCATGTGCATTTCTTGTTTACCTTTTATATTGACGACGTTATTGTCCAGTTGAAATATTATAGATAATTTAGGCTAAAAACAACCTGAGGCTTGAATATAAACATCGCTTGACATGTTTCTATGAACTTTACGGATACAATTTGGATTTTTTGTCTGATTGTTTTGACTGAGTTTGAGCCTGTGGATTACTGAAGAAAACGCACTAACAAAACTGAGGTTTTTGGATATAAAGAGACTTCATCGAATAAAAGGAACATTTATTGAGTAAATGAATGTCTTCTGATTGCCACCATATGAAGATCAGTTTTGTAACGCTTCTGCTTGGCTGGTTACTGTTTGTAATAATTTGTCAACTGGGCTATGTTCTGGGCTAGGTATGCTTTCGCCGAAAAGCATTTTATAAATATGACACTGTGGTTGGATTAACAAGATGTTAATCTTTAAACCTATGTAAAAATATGTTTTGTTTTCTGAATTTTTATAATGAGCATTTCTGTAATTGAATTTGGCGCTCTGCAACCTCACTGGATGTTGGCCAGATGGGACGCTAGCGTCCCACATACCCTAGAGAGGTTAACTTCTTGACGCTACCATATTCATGAAATCTCAAGTGCAATATTTTGAAACACAGCTTAGCCTTTTGTTAATCACCCTGTCGTCTCAGATTTAGAAATGATGCTTTACAGCGAAAGCAATCCAAGCGTTTGTGTAAGTTTATCGATAGCCTAACAAAGCATTATGTACATTTAGCATCAGGAAGCTTGGTCACGAAAATCAGAAAAGCAATCAAATGAACTGTTTACCTTTGATGATCTTCGGATGTTTTCACTCACGAGACACCCAGTTACAGAGCAAATGTTCCTTTTGTTCCATAAAGATTATTTTTATACCCAAAATACCGACATTTGTTTGTCGCGTTATGTTCAGAAATCCACAGGAAAGAGCGGTCACAACAACGCAGATGGAAATTCCAAACAGTCTTCATAATGTCCACAGAAACATGTCAAACGGTTTTTATAATCGTTCCTCAGGTAGTTTTTAAAATATATATTTGATAATATATCAACCGAGTGTGTAGCTTTTTCCATAACAGTGGGAGGAACAATGGCCGGTTTACTCAATTGCGCACCAACTCACTCTGAGAGCCCCCACCTCTCCACTTACGCAATGTGATCCTTCACGCTCATTTTTCAAAATAAAAGCCTAAAAATATGTCTTAAGACTGTTGACACCTTAGGGAACCAACAGAAAAAGGAATATGGTTGATATCCCTTTAAATGGAGGACAGGCCTGCATAGGAACACAGAAAATATTTTTACAGTTGTGGAAACTGTTTTCTATCCCAATCGGTCAATTATATGCATATTCTAGCATCTGGTCATGAGAAATAGGCCGTTTACTTTGGGAACGTTATTTTTCCAAACATAAAAATAGTGCCCCCTAGCTTCAAGAGGTTAAGGAGAAGTCTATCTTTAATTCTGTGAATAACATTTGTATCTTTTATCAATGTTTATTATGAGTATTTCTGCAAAATCACCGGATGTTTTCGAATCAAAACATTACTGCACGTAAGGCGCCAATGTAAACTGAGATTTTTGGATATAAATATACACATTATCGAACAAAACATACATGTATTGTGTAACATGATGTCCTATGAGTGTCATCTGATGAAGATCATCAAAGGTTAGTGATTAATTTGATCTATATTTCTGCTTTTTGTGACTCCTATCTTTGGCTGGAAAAATGGCTGTGTTTTTTCGACTTGGCTATGATCTAACTAATCATATGTTGTGCTTTAGCGGTAAAGAATATTTTTAATCAGACACGATGGGTAGATTAACAAGATGTTTATCTTTCATTTGCTGTATTGGACTTGTTAATGTGTGAAAGTTTAAAAATATATATTTTTGAATTTTGCGCGCTGCCTTTTCAGCAGAATGTTTCAGCGGAATGTTGCTAGCGGAACCCCTGCGCTGGAAAGATTAAACCAGCCAAGGCCTTGCTCACTGATCCGTCTGGAGCTATGTTATCGGGGATGAAAGTACAACATTCCGCTCCAAATATCACACACACACCCCCCTTCTCAGCCAGTAGCATATCCAATGCTATTCTCTTCTGCCATACCATCCAGCTAGTAGCAGCTGTTTGTTCTGCTAACCCTTTTATCGCCCTTCTAGTATAGTTGATGAAACACTGTTGGTTATAGTAGATATAATTGATCCAATCTACATTTTTTTTGAGAGTTAACCACCAGAAAATGCTTGATTCTAATCCAGCCCGTATCTGATTCCTAGCTTTGAACTCATCAGGCTTGTAACCCCAATGCTATCGATGTAAACTCTATTGTCAAAGGACAGGTTAGGCCACAGCTTCATACCTCCACACAACCACCGAACCTCCGCTCTAGGCCTTGTTATCTTGCTAAAGTCCTCGGAACTCAACCACCCAGTCAGGTCCCTCATTGTCTCGTCTGTGGTAACATTCTCTGTCCGGTTGCATGTCCTTACTTCCCCTACATTCCGTCCGTATGTGGTGTATCGAGCCATACAATAATAATTTCCTCCTGTAACTGTGAAAGGGGAAAGTCTGGATGTAATGGGCACATGGGGATACAGATAATGCATATCAATGCAACTGTCATTGTCTGGCTTCCCTGCCTTCATGAACAGCTTTACCATACAGGCCATTCCCCTGGGTAAATCAATTCCATCAAGTGGAAAGGGGATGGTTGTCAACTGAGGTTTGGCTGTGGCACAGGCATAACATTCTTCTTTATCTACTGATCTGGCTGTATACAGAATCCATTCCAACCATTGGTTGGAATCCCCATAACCAGTTTCCACCTCAATCACTTCCTTAAGATCTTTCGTCTGAACTATCCGCACCGGTCCTTGGCTCTGGACGACTCCACGGGTAATGTCCGTTTTGTCCGGGGTACTGCTGGTATTCTGGCTGGCTGTAGACCTATCACCAGATCTAAACTCTGCTACCCGGAATGGTACCGTAGTCTCGACCGAAACCTGGTCAAAACCAACATACCTTAACCTGAGATCGTCTTTCTTTACGTTTTTAATGGTCATTCATACCTTTATGCAATACTTCCCTTGCTCCGGATTACAGTCAAAAACCCTCACCTTCACTATACTCCATTTTCTCCATACTGGGTTTGTGGATTTATATAGCCCTCTCTCTCGGTGTGAGCTATGACCTGTTTCCATGAACTACATGGGGACCTGCACAGATATCTTCCATAATGGCTCATAGTCCTAGACTGCCAAGGGGTTAGAGACCCCATTTGGTCTACATAGAACTCAACTGAGACATCCTTCCCTAGCTCTACTCTCACTTCCTGTTTATCCAGATTAAGTGACCTTTTGTACTTTGTTAATCCTCATCTTCTACACTATGGGTCAAGTTACCACCTTCTGCCTTCTCGGTTGGGTCATGGTGTATTAGGAATATGGCTCCCACAATCAGACAGCTCAGACCGATCAGCACTCCTGTAAAGCCCCACCCTTTCCCGGAGAACATATCATCAGCTAGAGGCCAGCGCTCACTTCTATGAACTTCGTTCTTGGCAATCCTGTAACAATTCTCTGTCAAATGTCTTATCTTCTTTAAGATTTATCTGTGCTGCTTTGTATGGTTTTAAATGCCTATGTGCTTGTCTGTGTAAATAGTAACCTTTCTCTCCTTTCTTATTTCCCAGGCACTGGTCAATGCTACTATTTCGGCCTGTTGTGCAGAATAATTTCTGGGCAATGGTTCAGTGTCTAACACCTTAGTTCCTGAAACCAACTAAGCTTTCATTCCCCTTTTGTCTCCACTCAGTAACTGTTATCTACCCATTCTGTGTCACTTCTATCTTCTCTCCTCATGCTACCCCCAACCATCAAGGTCTCAGTAGTGCGGGGAGGGATTCTCCGTCTGCCTTTCCTTCTATCTGTCTGTCTCTCTTTCTTATAACAGTCAGTATCAAATATGGGTTGTTTCCAAATATTAACTATATGTCTCACTGTCTCCCTGTCTGAACTCATGGATTTTAGAACAATCAACAGGTCTATGGTAGTAATCTCTTAGTGTCAAATGTCTTACACTGCATACACCATCTGACTACCTAAAGGAATATACAACTTTACTAGATTTCTAAACCTTACTTAAGCCACCTTAAAATCAGTTTTACAAATTACCTTAAATTCATCATCCAAATGGCCCTCCCATGAGGCTGATCAGACCACAAAGGAAAGCCATGATAGAAGTCAAAAGTCATACCACCGTTTCACAGTAATGTTTCTTACTATATTCGACAAATTAAAGAAAAACCATCATACATTTCTACATGTTGTATCCCAGGTTCCCAGAACATTCCTTTATCAAAAGAATTCCCGTGTTTAATTCAAACTCAGAAAATAAAACTTCTAAAATTCCATGTGTGTGTACCCCTTTAAGATATCATTTCTCTAGGAAAAAATGGAAATCTCCTCAAACCCCTAGGTTAAAAACAAACAAAAACATTTCCAGACCTTTTCAATTTAGTAGAAATATGCCTCTATCTCACTCGCTCCCTTCAAGATTACAGCCCCCATAAAACATTTCCGAAGATAGAAAATGAAGTACTCCTTTTCCCAGAAAAAAAACACTTGGTCAGCATTCATTATACTACCCTGATTCAGAAACCCAAATGTTGACTACAAACAAAACCCAATAATAATGATAATTCCATTGTACTCCCTCCAATCATTAGTTTTAAATTTCCTCAATGGTTATATGTACTTAATTGAGCATGTGCTACCCTTGGATACAATACTGTACTTGAAATCTATGAAATACCCCTACTTAACATCCTACTTGACTAGTTTGACCCAAGCTTGCTTTGCAACATTAAAACCCATTCAGTCTGTCTGCAAACAGTCTCTCAAAATGCTTGATAGGAATACCCTGCCATTAGACACACATCACTGAGATGAATGTGCACTGTCCCTGCAAAATCAAATTAGCTCAACCTGCAATCCACTTTGCTGACCTGACATTGTTCCACGTAATGGAAACAGATGATAATGTTAGAATACATTAACTTTCTGTTCCAATTCACTGGTGTTACCTAAACAATCAAACCAAGAATCAATAACCAGAAACTATCACAAAACTTTTATCCGACATCAGTCAATCCGTAAGAATAAAAACAAATGTCGATGGGCACAACTCTATCAAAATGATCTCTCCACTATTATTTAGAATTCATTAGATTTAGGTAACTGTCTCTTCTATGATTCAATCATTTAAATACGACTCCATTCACAATAGGTTATTCCAGTAGATCAGTTAGGCAAGACAGCGTATTACATCGAAATCGCCTCGCTATTATTTAGAATAAATTAGTCTTTCAATTTAACCTAAACAAGCTATTAAAACGTTCAGTTTATATCTTAAACAAGCACTAACAACCATATATTTCCAGGCAAAACATATCAATAGTTCAACTACTATCCAAAACCCAGATTTTAGTCAATTGGTGCTTAGGCTGGGATACAAACCCGAGTCTCGCGCATGGTAGGCAAGAATTCTACCGCTGGACCACCAACACTTTTTGAAATGACAGAGACTCCACGCAAATAACTCTTTTTATAATTGTCTGTAGTCGTAAAATCAGGCACGTACTACCGAGACAATTCCCAGAAAATAGCGACAATTTAAAGGTCCGAGCGTTTCCCTAGCGAGGATTGTCCTTACTCTCTCTCTCGTTGTCTCTGCCTCTCTCTTTCTCTCTGTATGTCCCCTTATCTTCTCTTTTCCTTTCCTCTCTTGACACTTGTCACTCTCTCTATCTTCTACTCAGAATTTAGGAATAATTACTATTAGGACTTTTGATAAGTTATTAGGTCTCACACGCACATCATTTTTTCTCCTGCTGATATCCTTGTAACTTTCTCTCACCCTTTCTCTACACTTGCCTTTTTGCTCCGACTACTCCTCTTTTTCTTGGCCCCATACGCTCTTTTTCTAGCTTCAGCCAGCCAAATACGAGCGGTGTCGAGCCCTTCTGTCCGTTGCTTCTCTACCCTGCCATCACAAACCCTATTTATTTGTTCAATCATTGATTCAAAGTTTTCTATATTTAAACGTCCGTCAAAATCATACTTTTTCCTCCATTTCGGGCCAAAATAGATGTTCCTCTCATCTTTTCCCTGCATATATTTCTCATCTCCCGTTAATTCCGGGATTCCCTTAGAGGATTTATGACCCATGTTTCATACTTATTTTCACAATCTATGTGTATGTGCTTTTTACCGTTATTATTTTATTTATGGTAGTGCACATGTACCTCAGGTCATTGCGGACCTGCTCCCTCAATCGATTTTGGTTAACTTCTTGGTGACGGGGCAGTATTTTCACATCCGGATTAAATGCATGCCCAAATTCAACTGCCTGATACTCATGCCCAGAAGATAAGATATGCATATTATTATATATTTGGATATAAAAGACTCTGAAGTTTCTAAAACTGTTTGAATCATATCTGTGAGTATAACAGAACTTATTTAGCAGGCGAAACCCTGAGGACAAACCATTCAGATTTTGTTTTGTTTTGAGGTCACTCTCTTTTCAATGGGTTTCATTGGGAATCCAGATTTCTAAGGGACCGTCTTGCAGTTCCTATCACTTCCACTGGATGTCAACAGTTTTTAGAAATTGGTTGAGGTTATTCCTTTGTGTAATGAAGAAGTATGGCCATCTTGAACGAGGGTCACTTGAAGTGTACTTTTAGATAGAGGCGCATGACCAGAACACAGATCATCCCGTCTTCAATTTTATGATTATTTATGTTAAAAAATACCTAAAGTTGCATTACAAAAGTAGTTTGAAATGTTTTGGCAAAGTTTACAGGTAATTTTTGAGATATTTTGTAGTCATGTTGCTCAAGTTGGAACTGGTGTTTTTCTGGATCAAACGCGCCAAATAAATGGACATTTTGGATATATATCGACAGAATTAATCGAACAAAATGACCATTTGTGATGTTTATGGGACATATTGGAGTACAAACAAAAGAAGCTTGTCAAAGGTAAGGCATGATTTATATTTTTATTTCTGTGTTTTGTGTCGTGCCTGCAGGGTTGAAATATGCTTTCCTTTTTCTTTACGGGGGAGCTATCCTCAGATAATAGCATTGTTTGCTTTCGCCGAAAAGCCTTTTTGAAATCTGACATGTAGGCTGGATCCACAACAAGTGTAGCTTTAATTTGCTATCTTCCATGTGTGATTTAATGAAAGTTTGATTTTTATAATAATTTATTTGAATTGGGCGCTCTGCATTTTCCCTGGCTTTTATCCAAAATGTCAATTTATTTGGCGCGTTTGATCCAGAAAAACACCAGTTCCAACATATCCCAGAGAGGTTAATACACAAAGTAAAAGCCTCCTAGTGAATCTGTTCAGAATAACAAAGCTCCTATTATTGATATATTCTAAGTATTTAGAACATCAAATCAAAGATATCTTAAATCATTCCCCAGATACTGGTTGAAATGAAAACAGACCGAGGCCCAGCCAACAATAGTCGAATGTTTATTCCCGAGGACGTCCAGTCCGTTGTACAAAACCATCCATTTTATACTGGCTCCTTACGCACATACCTTCACACACAAACAGCAGGTATCCTACGCACATACTGTATCACTACCCAGCCGACAAAGATTAGGGAGACCGTGAGAAGTATTCCCTGTCCTCCCCCAAGATTAGGGAGACCGTGAGAAGTACTCCCCGCCCCTCCCAAATCTCTCAGAGGCCTAGCCAGGTCGGCACCGAATTTTGCTCAGACAGTCTGTGTTTAAGATACTATAAAGATATATTGTACAGATATATTGTTTTACCCTAATTCTGACTAAAACTACACACATCATTAATTATAATTTTACTGACTAAAACTACACACATCAGATTATAATTTTATGATTCTAATCAATTTCATACAATTATAAGGTTTCAGAGTGAATTATTTCATCATTAGCTTTCAACATTTATTTTATTCTTTTATCAGAAAGGCACACACCTGTCTATATGCTCTATGGTCCCACAGTTGACAGTGCATGTCAGAGCAAAAACCAAGCCATGAGATTGAAGAAATTGTCCATAGAGCTCCGAGACAGGATTGTGTGGAAGCACAGATCTGGAAAAGGGTACAAAACATTTCTGGAGCACTGAAGATCCCCAAGAACACAGTGGCCTCCATCTTAAATTGAAGAAGTTTGGACCCACCAAATCTCTTCCTAAAGCTGGCTGCCTGGCCAAACTGAGCAATCGGGGGAGAAGGGCCTTGGACGCGGCCCAGGAACCCGGTGGTCACTCTGACAGAGCTCCAGAGTTCATCTGTGGAGATGGGAGAACCTTCCAGAAGGACAAGCATCTCGGCAGCACCACCAATCAGGCCTTTGTGGTAGAGTGGCCAGACGGAAGCCACTCCTCAGTAAAAGGCACATGACAGCCCACTTGAAGTTTGCCAAAAGGCACCTAAAGACTCTCAAACCATGAGAAACAAGATTCTCTGGTCTGATGAAACCAAGATTGAACTCTTTGGCCCGAATGCCAAGCATCACATCTGGAGGAAACCTGGCACCATCCCTTCGGTGAAGCATGGGTTGGCAGCATCGTGCTGTGGGAATGTTTTTCAGTAGCAGGGACTGGGAGACTAGCCAGGATTGAGGGAAAGATGAGCGGAGAAAAGTATAGAGAGATCCTTGATGAAAGCCTGCTCCAGAGCGCGCAGGACCTCAGACTGGGGCAAAGGTTCATCTTCCAACAGGACAACGACCCTAAGCACACAGCCAAGACAACGCAGGAGTGGCTTCAGGACAAGTCTCTGAATGTCCTTGAATGGCCCAGCCAGTGCCCGGACTTGAACCCAATCGAACATCTCTGGAGAGACCTGAAAATAGCTGTGCAGCAACGCTGCCTATCCATCCTGACAGAGCTTTGGAGGATCTGAAGAGAACAATGGGAGAAACTCCCCAAATACAGGTGTGCCAAGCTTGTAGTGTCATACCCAAGAAGCCTCGATGCTGTAATCACTGCCAATGGTGCTTGAACAAAGTACTGAGTAAAGGGTCTGAATACTTATGTAAAAGTGATATTTCCAATTTTTGGTTTTATACATTTGCTAAATTGTGTGCTTCGGTGTGAGCCAAATAAAATAAAAAATATGTATCTATATATTGGTCACATACACATATTTAGCAGATGTTATTGGTCACATACACATATTTAGCAGATGTTATTGGTCACAAACACATATTTAGCAGATGTTATTGCGGGTGTAGCGAAATGCTTGTGTTCCTAGCTCCAACAATGCAGTAATATCTAACAATTCACAACAATACACAAATCTAAAAGTAAAAGGATGAAATAAGGAAATATATAAATATTAGGACGAGCAATGTCAGAGTGACATTGACTAAAATACAGTAGAATTAAAATCCAGTATGAGACGAGTTAAGCAGTGTGTAAACAATATTAAAGTGACTAGTGTTCCATTATTAAAGTGGCCACTGATTCCATGTCTATGTATATAGGGTAGTAGCCTCTAAGGTGTAGGGATGAGTAGCCTGGTGGTAGCCGGCCAGTGATGGCTATTTAACAGTTTGATGTTTTGAGATAGAAGCTGTTTTTCCAGTCTCTCGGCCCCAGCTGTGATGCACCTGTACTGACCTTGCATTCTACATGACAGCAGGGTGAACAGGCTGTGGCTTGGGTGGTTGATGTCCTGGATTATCTTTTTGGCCTTCCTGTGACATCGGGTGCTGTAGGTGTCCTGGAGGGTGTTGGACAGAACAGACCATACCGCCCTCTGGAGAGCCCTGCACTTGTGGACGGTGCAGTTACCATACCAGGCGGTGATACAGCTCGACAGAATGCTCTCAATTGTGCACCTGTAAAATTTTCTGAGGGTCTTAGGGGCCAAGGCAAGAGAGAGGCGCTGTTGTACCTTCTTCACCACACTGTCTGTATGGGTGGACCATTTGAGATCGTCAGTGATGTGTACGCTGAGGAACTTGAAGCTTTCCACCTTCTCTACTGCCGTTCCATCAATGTGGATAGGAGGGCTCTCTCTCTGCTGTTTCCTAAAATCCACGATCAGCTCCTTCATTTTGTTGAAGTTAAGGGAGAGGTTATTTTCCTGGCACCACTCCACCAGGGCCCTCACCTCATTCCTGTAGTCTCGTCATTGTTGGTAAACATGATAATGGAGTCGTGCGTGGCTACACAGTCAAAGGGTGGACAGGGAATTCAGGAGGGGACTAAGCACACACCCCTGTGGGGCCCCTGTGTTAAGGGTAAGCGTGGTGGAGGTGATGTTGCCTACCCTCACCACCTGGGGTCAGCCTGTCAGAAAGTCCAGAATCCAGTTGGAGAGGGAGGTGTTCAGACCCAGAGTCCTGAACTTGGTGATGAGCTTGGAAGGGATAAAGGCGTTGAATGCTGAGTTGTAGTCAATGAACATGATTCTCACATAGGTATTCCACTTATCTAGGTGGGTGAGGGCAGTGTGGAGCGCTATTGAGATTGTGTCATCTATGGATCTGTCGGGGCGGTATGCAAACTGGAGTGCGTCTAGGGTGGCTGGGATGGTGGAGTTAATGTGTGCCATAACCAGCCTCTCAAAGCATTTCATGATTACAGAAGTGAGAGCTACAGGGTGGTAATCATTGTGGCATGAAGCCTTAAAGTTCTTAAGAAAAGGGATGTATGTGGTCATTTTAAAACGTGGGGATTACAGACTGGGACAGGTAGTGGTTGAAAATTACTGTGAATATGCCTGCCAGCTGTTCTGCGCAGTGGGGAGGGGATGCGCCTTATTATCACTATCCACTGCCATATGCTGCTGAATGTTGGAACTTCGAAACTCAGCTCAGGTGTCCATGGTTCTGAAATCTCCACTATTAGTTTAATTTGTGTGTGTGAGATTACGACCATTCTAACTGTAGAAACAAGCTCCCACCACCAGAGGGCGACTAAATATCAGTTTATCGATGGAAAAAAGGTATACACCCGATGATGACGTCTACTAGGCTACTACTGTAGTTGATGATCTTAAGATGATCATATTAGAACATGGATCTTATCAGACAATTGCGACAAAAGACTCTAAAGAGCCTTATAGCTCATCAGACTACTCCGATATTCCTATGCGTCAATTTGCTTATGATATTTTGCATAATGAAGGATCCATTGGAAGTTAGGCTATACATTTATCCAAGGCTGTTTGTTTAACAACTATGCTGGTTAATTTATCAACGGGGAGGGACAATCTTTTTTAGGAAAAGTTCAAGAACCATATCTCATTCAAAAAAAGTCAAGGTTCTTTAACATAGTCAACCTATCAGAAAGAGGAAGAGTGAGGGAGAGAGGGGGGATAATCTTCTGGGCTCCAGCCAATATTACAGTTTCTAGTCCTTCACTAAAGGCTTATTGCAGCGCGGTCTCTGTTCTAAATTAACTTTTGGGGGCTAGTAACCCGCCGAGGCAAAGGGAGCTTGCAGTCCGCCGTTCTCATTGTGTGAGGATTCTCCTTTAGCAATTTGCCTGACGGAAACGTTTTAGTATTCTGGCGAGTGCCCCCGGGTCTGGCACTACAAAAGTGAAACTCATTGGCTCGCTATAAATTCTGCTGACGTCAGCGAGGGAGAGAGAATTATATTATCCTCCCTATTTTTTTCATTATGCAAACAATTTGTATGACTTCCTCACACACACACACACACACGCATGCATACACACACAGAAACACACACAGCTTTCCATGACACATTCAAGTGAATCTGAAATGACAAGCTACCTATCTACAGACGTACGCACCTACAAACAATGCGCCCACGCATACACACATTCACACACAGCTTCACATAAAACACCTTGCAACGGGCACTGAATCTGAATTTACTGGGTGAGTGGGTAAGTCATTCACATCAGTTTTAATGTGGAGGAATGGGGGGAGGTTCCCTTTTCCTTGTCACTAATGTGATTTTTTTTATTTATTAGTCTTGGCACCGAATAGGCTATATTGTTTGTGTGCCTTCAAAGGCAGGCATGCGATAGCCCCATTAGACCTTTTCAGAATAGCGTATGATTAAACAAATTAGTCACATATGAGAATGTGTCTGGTCCTCGTTTCCCAGTTTTAAGTGTTTGACAAACAAGCACACATAGAAAACGTTCGCTAAGTGCGTCGTTAGACCATGTGTCAATAATGATAAGATTGAGAGAGAAAAAACAGTGTTGCTCTCGGATCAGCTTTCTCCATTCAAATCTTACCATAGCATTATAATTATTCCACAACACTGACAATACCACCCATGGCTGCAAATATTGAGGCGGCGTATTCTAAATGCGTAGGTTAGAGCGTTGGGCCTGTAACCGAAAGGCTGTTGGATCGAATCCCCGAGCTGACAAGGTAAAAAATATGTCGTTCTGCCCCTGAACAAGGCAGTTAACCCACTGTTCCCAGGTTGCCAGTAAGTTTAAATAGGAATTTGTTCTTAACTGACTTGCCTAGTTCAGTAAAGGTTACATTTTTAAAAGGTTAGGCTACCCTATAATAATGCAAATAAGATTTCGCACACATGTCACAAATAATTCCTGTTGAAATATATTGAGGCACAAAATACAGACCCTAGCATTAGCTAAATATAATTAAATTGAATGAATATAAAAATGTATTTCAAAGTTATTGAAATATGTAGCTCTACATAGCCTATAATGTATTTACGACTTGCAGTCATCTCGGGTTTCATTTGGAGTATCGTTTAATTCTTTTGCATTGGCAACTTTGTATGTATACACAGCAAACTCGCTAGTGTTACCTAGTGTTGATTTTTCAGTAACATTTCTAGTGTTGGTTCAGGTGTGATATTTTACTGTACGTGTTAAATTAACACTCATTGGTGAAAAATAACCCCGGTGTTGGTGTTAATAACGAGTGCTATTAGGTAGTCTCATACCTTAACCTTCTTAACCCGTCAGTCATTCTAAATGTTGGATCTCCCCACTTTGGCTAGATTCCTAGAGGAATTACACCTAAAAGCTAAACGCGATTTGGCCCTTATAGTATATAGGCCTTGTGGACATTTTTATAATAGCTAAACAACACTGTTTTTTGTCAGAAGCGGAGTCTTTTCGTATTTGGTAAAATTATTATGAACATACAGTATTGTAATAAATAATACACCACAAACTTTCGTTATTTGTTTTTCTCTCTTGACGCTCCACGCTCTCTAGACACCAGCAATGTGGTCCTTGGCGATAACGTGTGCCCGTGACACAGATGCGGATATCACCACAGCTCTTTTAATGACTGTACGGTGTGGGCAAGGGGGAAAGACTACCCTTGCCTAGCAAATGAAAAAAACGTAGAAAGCGGGAGTCCAACTGTAACTTTTACACCAAGCATGCCATGTGGGCGTGAAGCAGAGAGATAGAGATAGAGAGAGAGAGAGAGAGACGCCCTCGCTTTACAAGGGGTAAACCATTTCACTCCTCTTCGCCACGCTGTGTAACAGGCAACGGGAGAAAAAGCTCCCCGAGTGCTGCTGGAAGTTGATGGCTATGTGTGATGCTCAGACCTCAACATCGTTTTTCAATCAGAGTTTTTAAGATCTGCATATGCCAATGGTTTTACCACACGTAGAATGGGATTAACTTGGTCCGGCAAATATATCTCACTGTTTCTTGCTGTTCAGTTAGGTGAGTGACTCTGTCACGGTCGATTCGTTATTGTCTTGTTTTTATATTTGAGATGATGAATAGCGAATTGTAAGAATTATAGTCAAACTATTTGGAATGTAAACTATTCGATAATTTCAGGAAAAATATATAGATTTTGTATTGCAAAGGAATGCATGAAATCAGTTTATTTTCGGGTTGCAATGGGATGCATGCAAACATAGCCACAACAAAACAAATGCTGTCACATTCCACGTTTTAATAGTTATAATGAAAAAATGTGAAACCAATTATTATTTATTTTGTATTAATCTATACGAATGCATATGTAAATTCGATTGGAAATGTGCATGGGGACGTTCGCACCACAGGAGCCTGTTGAGGGGAGGACGGCAAATAATAATGGCTGGAATGGAGTGAATGGAATGGTATCAAACACATGCGTTTGATGTGCTTGATACCATTCCATTGATACCATTCCAGCCATTACTAAGAGCCCGACCTCCTGAATTAAGGTGCCACCAGCCGCCTGTGGTTCGCACAAGTAGGCCAGTGTTTCGTTTGCATTGCATAACGCTGTCAGTGGAAGACGCTGCTCCTTGGAGTCCTGTAGTGGCAAGGGAATTAATTATAAATAATGCATGCCATAACAGCCGAGCCATTGTTGGAAAAACATAAATGATTTCACTTGACATGCTTTGTGAATGAAACATTTGACAAAAATACATCTAAAAGGCAATTGACGCTCGTTTAATATATGAGTGTCTAGCAG
Source organism: Oncorhynchus nerka (assembly GCF_034236695.1). Taxonomy (NCBI): domain Eukaryota; kingdom Metazoa; phylum Chordata; class Actinopteri; order Salmoniformes; family Salmonidae; genus Oncorhynchus; species Oncorhynchus nerka. The sequence goes on along the minus strand of NC_088417.1, from coordinate 37,240,029 downwards.
GTGCGTCGTCTCTTTTTTCAAACGAAATGCATTGAGTGCGCTATGTCGAACAGTCTAATGTATAGTAGGATTTCGAAAAATGTGAGATCATTTTTCATTAACGAATATGACTATTAAACTAAATTTAGTATACGAAGATAACATCATTTAAAAAAATTAAAAATCAACAAATGTAGCCAACCGCATAGATATTAAGTGTTTATTATATGCATATGGGCTATTTGGTCTATTTCATGTTGAGGCTATAATTTCGAATATATCTAAGAATGTAGGCTAGCCATATCCATTTGTTTCATCGTGTAGCCTAGCATTAACCTAGAAAACGGCAACTGGTAAACTATGGATAGTCGTTTTTATCACTTGGATATTACCTGGTGTTTTGTCTGTGACTGCAGGGTCGTCCGCATCGGTCGCTTTTAGAGTGTTATTCTACGTTGATGTGCGGTGTTTTGCTTTAGCTAAATCTATAGTGTGGGTGTGAAGGATTGACGAATGGTAGCACGAAGGCTACTGTAGCTAGCTACAGAGCTAAGAGCTGAGTCTATGCTGAGTCTATACTGAGTGCGAGAAACACGTGTGATGGATTCTCCTAAAACGCTGTCCTCATTTCACACATTAAAATAAAGGGTCCCTAAATTTTAAATCAGAGGGCATATCTATTTCAAACCTTTTATTGCACTTGTCAAAATAATTACCCCATTTACAAGATAATATTATTCTCAGGCTACTCAAATGATTGAAACTGGGTTGTCTTGATATATGCAGTTCTGCATTATAGACTGTATCGGATCGAATGTTAACATTCTATAATTAGAAGGTGGCATGTAGTACATTGCTGTAAACTTGCGATCTGGCATCATATACTTTCTGACCATAATGATGATTGCATTTCGAAGTCGAATATAGAGACAGAGTTTGTGCCAAGTGTAAGCGGCACACGGTGAACTGCTAGGCTATATGGGGGTTATGTGTAATTTTACAATGCAAATGATCATATAATCTCGCTCGTTGCCACTTTATAAATAATCCCTGCAAAATGTGTAATGCAAGCAGGTTGCTCCTCGAGATGCAGCGACATGAATTATTGCCTTTCGAATTTACGCATTAATCTGACCTCGACAGAGTCTATTACAAAATCCGCATAATGTATTTGGTGACATTGGATTCCTTGTAGGCTACAGCCCGATTTACTAAATGGCATGATGGCAATAAGAGTAGCCTCACATGTTTTACAACACTATTTAACGAAAACGTGATGCCGATATTGTCAACATATGACCTAAACCTAAATGCCTATAACAGAGGTTGTGCATTATTCTACAACCAATCGACATGGGACACCATTGTAACAAATGGTCAATCGAGCGATTCTCCCGCGTAATGGTTATCTCTGGTTAGAGATGCTCCGTGCGTCCACCATTGGCAAACAAAAAAATGTAGTTCGAGGGGGTTAAAGGGTTGGATTGAAGACTTGCACGTTTGGCAACAACATTGTCATTTTCTATATTTAACGAATTATAAAAGACGTAGAACGCCCCATAATCTGGTTGAATAAACACAGACACATATATTACTAAAATGTATTATAGCAGAGGGTACCCCCACACCCACACAAACACACGCACACGTGCAAGCACACATATGATAATTTCGTTACACTCGCAATAACATCGGCTAACCATGTGTATGTGACCAATAAAAAATGTGATTTGACATACATACAAAAGCCATGCAGTGAGAACCCCCCCCCCCCCCCCCGCACTCGGCGGTGCGTTAATCTCATCCTCCTTTGTTGCTGTTTTCGTGGCGTTCAATGCTGGGATCTCCGGATGTAATTCTCCAGATATTAGTGTATGATCAAGTGCAATGAAATTGTTGGACATATTAAAACGAACATTATACTATGGGAAAACATTCCGATATTTCTTGATCATAAATTATATTGCTCATTTTGAACTATTAGTATATGAAACATAGTCTGGCTAACACTTAACTCTTTAAGTCCTCCTGACTATTTGGTGTCACAATGCGTCGATAATGAAGAGGGCTGTGCTTTTATTGGTTGGCTTTCCTCTATGTCGTTTGCTCAAATTTAGCTGTAGGCCTAATTTAAGATTTTTGTCATTCAAAAAGCATGACAAGAATATTGAGGTTTTGATTTTGTCCAATGTAACAGTAAGCTAAATCTGGTCAATTGATAAAGCATACTTACTTTAACCTCTTGTTTTGACCTTGCATTGTTTTTAGCCTTATAGATTATGAAATGTTGATGTTTTCAGACAATGCAATTAATCATGATTAGAAAAAGAGTGCACTAAAATGACAAAAAGTGAACTTGCTTTAACTGATTAATAACTCTGACAGCCCTATACAAAAGTGAATAAATTATTTCCCCCCCAATTCCAGTTTATCTGCTACATGTGGTGAGAGCAACGGGGAAATGTGATACAGTATTCAAAGGTTTCTCCAATTGCTTGCTGAGACTGGGGGAGAATATGGCTAACTATCCACAGGAGCTGGATGAGAAGGAAAACCTACAGACCATCTGCACGTAAGTTGAATTTAAAAAAGGAAAGAAAAAAAAAACATGCTACATTTGATCAACTCCAAAAAGGATCAAGCAGGCACAACCCCCACCCTGTATTCCAAACCGGTTGGTGCAAAATGGCATGAGGGCCCAGTTTATCTCGACAGCTCCATTGGATTAGATACAGAGTCGGGTTCAGGGGGAGCCACGTGCCAGCTCAATATGGAAAAAAATGGTGTAGTGGCTTATTTGAAATGAACAACCTATGTGGAAATGGAATATTATAGCCCAAAAACTGTACATGTGATTGGACGTTAGGCATGTGAGAATGGGGGATCGACAAGCATGGGTGCTGATGATCTGGCTTTGGCTAGCTAGTTCGCCATAAGTGGTCGTTTAGGGCCCCCGGGCCGTCAGCCCCCCCCCCCCAAAAAAAACAAAAACAAATAGTAGAATAGACTCAGAATAGTAGAATCTACAAAGTGCTATTCCGCAAAAAAGAAATTGTGCATCAGTGGTTTTTCTCTTGTTATGTCAGTCACTGACAGTCACTCAATTAGCCATTTCAGCTAACAATTTTTTGTTTTGTAAGTTAGTCTAGCCAGCTATCTACATTTACATATTTACATTTAAGTCATTTAGCAGACGCTCTTATCCAGAGCGACTTACAAATTGGTGCATTCACCTTATGACATCCAGTGGAACAGTAGTGCATCTAAATCTTTTAAGGGGGGGTGAGAGGGATTACTTTATCCTATCCTAGGTATTCCTTAAAGAGGTGGGGTTTCAGGTGTCTCCGGAAGGTGGTGATTGACTCCGCTGTCCTGGCGTCGTGAGGGAGTTTGTTCCACCATTGGGGGGCCAGAGCAGCGAACAGTTTTGACTGGGCTGAGCGGGAACTGTACTTCCTCAGTGGTAGGGAGGCGAGCAGGCCAGAGGTGGATGAACGCAGTGCCCTTGTTTGGGTGTAGGGCCTGATCAGAGCCTGGAGGTACTGAGGTGCCGTTCCCCTCACAGCTCCGTAGGCAAGCACCATGGTCTTGTAGCGGATGCGAGCTTCAACTGGAAGCCAGTGGAGAGAGCGGAGGAGCGGGGTGACGTGAGAGAACTTGGGAAGGTTGAACACCAGACGGGCTGCGGCGTTCTGGATGAGTTGTAGGGGTTTAATGGCACAGGCAGGGAGCCCAGCCAACAGCGAGTTGCAGTAATCTATACTTGGAATAATCATAGCCGAATATCTACAGGCCATGTGGCCAGGCACCTGAAGCCCTTTGTCTACTTTCCCAGAGTCAGATGAACTCATGGATATCATTTTTATGTCTCTACATGCTCTTTGAAGGAAATTGCTATTGCTAACTAGCATTAGCACAATGGGTAGTCAATGGTAACTGCTAGCATGCTAGTAGTTAGCAGTTAGTTTTGCATGTCAATGCTAACTACTATCTCTAACTTACTTCATATTGAATGCAGAGACAAACATGGTATCCACGAGATCATCTGAGTCTGGGGAAGTACACAAAGGGCTTCCTTTTCAAAATGTCGAAATATGCCTTTAACATGGCCTAAGTTTTGGCAAATTGTGTAGAACTGCAGGAAATTAGCTTTAAAACTGCAAAAATGTCTCTCCACCCAAAGGTAAAATGGTAAAAATTGGCGACAATTATCTTTAAAACGTAAATGTTTTGCTCTACCTTCAAGAGGTGGGCCTTTAAAATGTTTTGCCCATGAGGTGGGGGACACAAGCAAATGTCACAAGCAAATGTCAGGTTAAAGCCCCCAAGGGCTAAGGACGGCCCTGAAGACGGGAATAGGTTGTGTGTGTGTGTGTGTGTGTGTGTGTGTGTGTGTGTGTGTGTGAGAGAGAGAGAGAGAAGTAGAGCAATTGGAGGGGTTGGATAAAATCACGTGACTTCAGGGAATCTTTTTCAGAGCTTGTGAATTACAACCAATGTAGATTTTGTTTGTCCTACTAGGGAGCTGTTAAAACAAGACTTTAGGCCTATGCATTTATTACTGGAATTATTTTTGGCGTTCTATTGTTATTAAAACAGTGTTAAAAGAAAACTATTTACTCTATTTGAATACAGCATGGACAATTGATGAAGAGAGAGAACAGGATTATAACAGTAATATAATACTCTAACGCCTGTCTTGTTTATTTTACATTTGATTTGCAGATATTGGGATGACTTCCACTCATGTGCGACCACTGCGCTGGTGGATTGCCAAGAGGGAGCCACAGACCTATGGGAGAAGCTCAAAAAGGAGTCCAGAAACTTAGAGTTCCGAGGGAGCTTGTTTGAACTCTGTGGCGGGGGGAACGGGGCCTCCAAATCCACAGTCGCTTTAGGTCTCATCATACTTCTAACGGCACTTTCTGCCTTAGTGACTTGGCTTGCATTTTAGCAAAAACAAACAAAGAAGAAGATAAAGGGGAAAAAATGCTAGCTATTGACACAAAAATACAAAACAAAAGAGACGTTTGAATTCATTTACACCCAAATGGATTATACTTCATCCGGGGAAGGCGACCTGATTTTGCTAGAGACATTGGCGGGTCGTCTTCCGGGACTGGTGCACCATATTTCTCTGACCTGGGGTCAATTACATTAAATATTTAGCAGGTATTGAGTTTAAATTATGATGACATTTAGATGGATCCTCGCCCGGTTACTATTAAAGTCGACTATTAATTATTTATATTAGTAGCCTAGGCCTTGACATCTGTTATTTCAGGTGATTGCAAACTGCTCATACTCTGTAGGCTAATGCGAGGCGCGCTTTAGCCCAACGAAATCTCCAGATCGGTCTCCAATATTCACCGTTTAGATATGTTATTTACTTTACTTTGCGAAATGTATCATGTCGAGCCAAGTATAAATGGAAAGTGTTGTTTGAGGATATGATGTTTCTACCTTCACACGATGCTAATAGCCTAACTATCACCCTAGAAAAAATACATGTAAAATAGCATAGTAATAAGAATGAAAAAAAGAGTACTCTGAAAAAAAGAGTACAAGCATTCAATGGTAGTTTGGTTATTACGTGAAAAGTAGCGTATGGCAATATGATGACAAAGTTGGTCAATGTAGAGAACGAAAACAGTGGCCGGAGAGTGATATTGACTGTTGCCATTATGTTGGCACTTTACCCATCAATTTACGAACAAATAGAAGCTACCCATGGGGTATAGTGTACATGAAACCATACTTTCCCAAAGTAGGCTACAGTAGCACGAGAATACTCGGAACGCGAAATCAATAGCTGGATGAAAAGAAATTAAGCTAGCTTTATTTGATGTTGCATAGACCACTTTTTACTGCCTTCAAAATATGTGTATTATGTTTGTTTGTTTTTGGGGATGTTGCATATAACACTTCACTATTTCAAATCATGTAAGTAAATAAGAGACTATGTATATCAAAGGAATTTTGAAAATATATATACTAATACTTTATCCCAAACATTTTTTAAAATAGATTGATTATTATATAACAAATCTGATTGCTAAAAGTACTACGAATATTGAATAAAACAGTTAATGTTTGAAAATAAGTGTGTGGTTCAGATTTGAACATGTTACTATTTGTAGTTTTGTTCCAAAATGTGTAGCCTACATTATGCTGCCAAAATGTGTACATTGGTAGTGTGTAAATCATCATAGCTGATTTTAACCTAACTCAATGATGTTGACAGGTGTCTTTGGCAACAAGATCTTTGGATGTTGGGTTCATTCATGGCTTTGAAGCAAACGAGATAAAGCAGTCATTTAGTATTCACTCACAACACACACACACACACACACACACACACACACACGCACGCACGCACGCACACACGCACACACCGAGTCACTTCATTGATTTAGGGAGAGAAAGCAAGAGACCATACTGCTGTTTGTCTTTCTGGGCAAAAACGTAAAATCTCAAAGCGACTGGCTACTGTGGCTAGGAAAAACAGAAACTGGCTAGGAAAAATAGAAACATTGAAACAGGCTACAGTATTTAGAAGAAAAATACTGATTTAAATATGTCCAATAAAGCATCCTAATGTGCAAAAGATGAATTCAAATCGAGATTAGGAGTGGCAGGCGACAGGCGTCTGCGTTGCGTGAACCTTAACGATTAATAAAACAATATGTCCCTAAGGAATGAACGTTGTGGGCTTCAGCTCGTGATTATTTTTTATATTTAGGTCTATGTTAAAATGTGGTAGAGCAATATGAAATATATATAAAACTTTTTTTTTACTAATATTGCTCACACATTTCGTCAATCAGAAGCTCATTTGTATTTTCTTTCCCCAGTGGAATACACTTTTGATTTCAAAAGCATGCATTAATATGGATGAAAGCTGTATGAATGACTGTCTCTCCTTCCAAGAAGAGAAAGAAACCTACAAACCTGCCTGTATTTTTCATTTATTTTCTTTTATTTGAGAAAAATTCTGTAATTGCAATGCAGTTTTTGTAGATTCTATATTTTGTATCGGTAGGGACAATCACCTATCACCTACACGCCTATCACCTCATACACCCCCCCCTCGAAATAACAGAAAATGCGTTTAGCCTTTTTCCATTTTTTTTCTACAGGAGAATAGCATAATTATAAAAATACACACTCTAACAGAAATATTTGACCAGCTTTTATCGCCTCCGTGAGATATCCCCTTGAACTCCTCATTAAAAATGTATGCTACTCCGGAGGTTCCAGCTAGTTCTATTCAAAGCATAATCTCGAAGGGGTTAAGGCGCCACCTGTTATAGACTATACTGTGACCTATAACGAACCCTACGTGTTGCCATTTCCTATGATAGTAATATTACTATAATAACGAAAACCTTAGATAAATTATAAATGAGAAGAATCACAATTTGAATGTTACAATAATCATAGCCTCATATCTTTATTCAAACGAAGCATGATACCTTATTTGGTTTAAAAGAAAGATGGCATTGTTTTTGCCTAGAATAATTGAAGTAGGCTAATATCACTCTGACACGTTTTCGTTATTAAAGTTTTTAACAGCGTGACAGAAAGTGTGACTATACATACACACTATATTAATTCAAACTACAGTAGACTGACCCCCCCCCCAAATTAAACTATACAAAAACGATGTCCAACTGTGATTAGCCTATCTTACAGTACATGGCATATGATATGTACATAACAGAATTAGCCTATAGGCCTATATGATTTTATCAAAGCATATAATTCTCTAAACATGTTTCTATTCAAGTGTTTAATGATATTGTTGTCTCTTTGGCTATTTCATATTAGGTTGTGAACCATGTGAAATCAGGATACTAAGTAACCAGCTTTTCCTATTTGAACCCTGGGATTTCCTGCAAAAGAAACTGAAGCTAGTTGCTGCATTCCACACACAAGCTCAAAAAGAAAACCTGCCAAAAAGACATGAAAGATTAACAAGGGAAAAATGTCAAGGCATGCCAAAAAAAAGATACAAAATAAGCTATTTATGTTTTCTAAAGTAACAGTTCAACAATATCGGAATAGAATGCAGAGTTAGGCATTTTGAAGAGCAAGAGGACAAAGGACCCTTTTGGACACTTCAACAAACAATTACATATTTCAAGTTGGTTTTGGCAGACTTCCATTGTACCTATGCCTGTTCCAGTCTCAAGAGAAGTCGGTCTCACCTTTCAAGGACTCCTCTTACAAAGAGAGCCCTCTTACTGTATCAAGGTATGGTATTGAGGTCAAATTGGCCTAGGATCTTGCTTGATTGCTATGAGTTATATTGATGTACTCAGTAAACAATTCCTCTAGAGTGTACTGTTCAAAAGTGTTCCTCTGAAGAATATCTGACCTTTGTTTCTATTTGGTAGATGTGTGGCACGTTGTGGCTGCCAAACTATTGAACATTGGAGAGAATGTGGTCAAAACCCTGCTTTCCTTTAGTGCCACAAGTCTTTCAGGACCATGGACAACTCCTGACTCCCATGCAGTTCATTCAGCACCATATAGGTCTAAGCCAGTCAGTCAGAACCACGGAGAGCTTCTACATTAGCTAGACAGTTCCTAGCCTTGCTTGCCAAGTTTAGTGCAGAACAGACTACAGCTCAACCTGAGCTCACAACGCCATCAGTCTCCTGCAGTAGATACGTCAATAAAGCCTGACAGAGAATGAGAGTCCTCACAGTAGACACTTATCCCTAACATCAACAATTGCATGAGAATCTCTGCTAAGCTGGGTCTTTGCCCAGAAAGGGATCCCAATACTCTTTTCCAAAACAGTAGAATGATCCTCACAAAATACAACATTTAGACAGTTTTTCAATAAACACAGTTGTCTGTTTTTAGAAAGGCTTCAGGTCTTTACAGATTCTCCCAGCAACAACATTGTACCATCATAGGTTACACAACAATAGCTGTATAACACATGTAAAAAAAAACACACCACTAAAATGGGATTTGGGTTTGGGACATAAAATATCTTGCATCATAGAAAAAATAAACTCCTAGTAAAATCCTTTGGAGAACCTTGCAGAGTTCAGAGAAGATTGACATTACAACAGAAAATGGGGGCAGTGCTGGTATTCACTGACTTGACACAAATTGATAAGTGTCACTAACCACATATCACATAGCTTTCACCAATCCAGCCATGGCAGATCAGCAAATTCCTCCAAGAAGGGAGGAAGAAAGGATCCAATCTTAACACCTTCGAACAGGGCCTGTTTCTTCTGGAATGCACCTCTTCTGGAAATGTCCCTCGCAAGAAACAGCCTTCCTCTACATATCTGCCAGTTCTGCCCATTGACTCTTACTAGAGAAGCCATAACTTCCATTAATCAGCTGGGGCCTTGTGAGTCGGCTAATGACTATCACATTTTGTCTTCAGACAATAAATGAAAGAATCAAATCAAGCAAACATTAGTGGTAGTTTAATCCTCCTTATTGAAGCACATGTATTTCATACCAAGACAAACTCAATTGGAACATGCTGATGATTGGTTGAGATAGATGCATGTCAAAAGGTCTCCAATCTTAAATATATATAATTTGATCATGAACATGTATACACGGTCATCGTGTTGTCAGGTGAGTTCTTCCAAATTTCATGGCTGACTCAAGATGTGTCTCTCGCAGCCATCCGCCGACAAATCTTCTCCTGCCAATCCTAATCGGATAAGGAATTCTCCCCAAGTCCTGCCTGCTTATCATGAAAGGTTTACTGTTGGGGAGATGTGTGCTGACACTGAGTCACCGGGTAGAATCCATAATCATCCAAGGCCTCAGCAGGGAGGCAACACAGGGCACAGGGTCAAATTGAACTTTAGCCCACTTTTCCATTGTGTTCATATCCCCTGATCGGAAACTCCAAAATGAAATAAGGGACATGGTCATTCAGCACCAAATGGAGGAAAAGGGACTGAAACCGGAAGGGACAACCTGGACTTGTCCAATATGAAATGCAAATGTTGGTTTCCGTTGCAAAACATTTCAAAACGTTTCTGTTATGTGCTCTAATAAACATGACCCGCGCAGGAATATGCCTCAACAGCAAGACATGTCCCCTCTATAAGTTGCCAATGAAATTGTATTTAAAAAATAAATAGCCAGCGTCATGGGGAGCTCTGCCAGTGAAAAATTACTTTGGAGGGCATTGTGACCTATTGAACATCAGTGGGGAGGCTCGTCAACGATTTTTGGAGAGCAGGCGAGTGCACCGCTGTGGGCCTGATTAATGCTGAGCTCCCTCCCACTTCAAATATTTCCCTGAGTCATTAAGTTTTCTGTCGACACTGAAACTTTCCCTCTCTCTGTCGACTAATTGACAAGGTCAATTCCACTTGGTTATTAAGTCTACATGGTTGACTTAGTGGCCTCCTCGGTCAATGCTATCATGTTGAGAGTGTACAAGGATTCCCTCAGGAGTCTAAAGGGGTCTCTCCAAATTACTGAGTAAAGAGACACCTCTGGCATCTAAATTACTTCCTTGGAATGTTAACCCTGCAGTGACTGATGTCTTAGAAATGTTTAATTGTTGCTGAAGTAATTGCTAGATCATCATTTATTCATCATTTATTCATCTCAAAGACTCAAACTACTGTGGCAGCCGGCAGGGAGAGGCGAGGGGAGTGATAATTGAGGAGAGATATCTTGCAGGTTGCTGGATCCACCCACAAGCCTTATATGGACTTCCTGCCCCAACGAGGCAAGACTGTATTTCATTAGTCAGGGAGTGCTTGAGGATAAAGGTGGAAGCAGCCTGCAAAAATAAAACAAATAAAAAGCATACTATCTGTGAGATTACACGTTGTGACCTGGACTGTCAGACTAACCGAGGACCCGAGTGTGAGGATTACCCCTGGAAAACAGAACAGACTAAGAGAATGACTTGTGGACTGTGAGGTGATTGGTGAATTCCCTCTTCTTTCCCCGTGTACAAAAATCCATAATAAACTTCCCCTTTGCGTTCTATTCGTGCTACTGGTGCCTGTTTTGTTATGGAACTTTGGTATTGAAAATTTCACAAATGAACATCCTTATTATAATAATGCAGATAGTCACAGAGATTTAGAGGATATGTGTAGTTGAAGTCAACAAGATAAGTTGTATTGCCAAATCTGTGTTGGAAACTACAACGCAGTTCCTAATATTGACTCCCACCACATCCAAAATATGGCAACTGTGATTACTGTACTGTTTGTAATTAGGATTTTGCGATGATTAATACATTGTCAAATCATCCTCTCAAGTTAACTGTGGGTAACTTTTGTGAGATGATCAAGTGTATAATCATTCTACAAGTTCCATTCCTCGGGGGTCAGCTTTATTACAACATTATTTCCCCCCTCAGATACCTCTCTCCTAGATGCACTCAAAACAGAGAGGAAAAACACTTTCTCTCAAGCGCGATGATTGTGACAGATGGAAAGAGAGAAAGAAAGCAAGTGGGAGTCAGAGCTAGAGAGAGAAAGATAAATAGATACAGAGAGGATGAGAGAGGGAGAAGCAGAGAGAGGGAAGCAGCACTAATTGCCTGGGCTCTGGGGGTGCCTGGGCATTTGAAATCTGCCACGGATCACCTGCACCCTAGGAGATAAATCACAGTCACGCCACAACCTCTGCGCTGCCGGCTAGGAACACAGGAGAGGGAGCAGGGGGACAGGAGGTCAGCACTGCAGCCCTCGGCAGCTATGCAGTTTGTGTGTGTGTGTGTTTGTCTGTGTAAGAGAGTGTGTGTGTGTCAAAAGGATAACTATGTAAGCCTGTGGGTTTGCATTGGCAGCTATCAAATATGTTGCTTGCTTGCATAGTAGAGGGGTCGACATGACATGCTTAATAAAACCAACAAGCTCTCCCTTGAAACCCCTATGACTTTCTAATGCCCTATGTGAAATGTAAAGCAGTACCCTACTCTGGGCACAATCAGTGGGTCTTTCTACAATAACATCCCCTTCCAACCTCATAGGACCTGTGTCTGGCACTAAGGCTGCTAGACTGCTGCCATTGCTCATCTATTTTCAATCTCTTCTTCCTTTCTCTCTTTCTCACACCATTCTTAAGGGAATAAGATGTGGGGAGGCTTTTTCAAGTCTGTTGCATCAGCCGCGCACCATGGAAAAACGTCTTCATCGGTATTGGTTAGAAGAGTGTTTCGCTGAGAAATGAGACTTCTTTAGATGCTCCAAGGCAGAACACACTGCCATGTGAAGTGTAATGCTGCTGCCTTCTAAAAATACATGCCCTGAATTGTTAAATGAACACGTGGAAAGCCTCCCATGGGACCACTGAACCGAGAACCCACTCCGAGCACGTTCGCACTCGTGTCGCCAGCTCGCGGTCAGCGTTCCTCGTTTTTACGTGGTGGCGCGCTGTAATATTTCATTCTATGGTGGTGCGAAAGAGCTATCTGGTGATGTATTCCCCTGTAAGCTAGCCTCTGTGAATGACGATTCTGCAGAGACGGCGATGAGAGGGGGTGTGAGGAAGAAACACTAAGAAGTGAACCCGATTATTACTCACAGTATTGTCTCTATAGGCTACTGAAGAATTCATACAAATCATTCCTTTCTATTCCAACTGTCCGTCTATTTGAACCCCCTCTATTGTCATGCCCTTATCTGTTTCACCTGTCCTTGTGCTTGTCTCCACCCCCGTCCGAGTGTTGCCCATCTTCCCCATTATCCCCTTTGTACTTTACCCGTGTTCTCTGTTTGTCTGTTGCCAGTCTGTCTTGTTTGTCAAGTCAACCAGTATTTTGTCTCAGCTCCTGCGTTTTCCCAATCTCTCTTTTTCTCGCCCTCCTGGTTTTGACCCTTGTCTGTCCTGGCTCTGAGCTTGCCTGCCTGACCACTCTGCCTGCCGTCCTGTACCTTTGCCCCTACTCTGGATTACCGACCTCTGCAGGACCTGACCCTGAGCCTGCCTGCCGTCCTGTACCGTTGCCCCACTACTCTGGATTATCGACCCCTGCCTGCCTTGACCTGTCGTCTCCAGCCGACCACGTACGCAGACTCAACCCCCAGAGATGTCTGTATTGCGGTACTGCCGGACAATATGTGCTTTCCTGTCCCTTCAAGAGGCCTAGCTCATTTGTAAGAATCAGTACTCTGGTGGGTCTTTAGGACAATTTTGCTTCTCCCCTTACTCGCCCCCCTTTCCATGCCACCCTGCAGAGAGGGGACCAGTCCAAGTCTCTCCAGATACCCATCGCCTCGGGGGCCGATATGAGTCTTATGGACGTTACCCTGGCGTCCAAGCTGGGCATCCTCACTCAACCTCTCTCGAATCCCATGGATGTTAGAGCGCTGGACGGGTGCTCTATAGGCCGGGTCACCCACCATACCATCCCCATCAACCTACGAGTGTCAGTGAACCACAGCAAGACGATCCACTTCCTGATAATTGAGTCTCCGCAGGTTCCAGTGGTATTGGGAATCTCTTGGCTCCAGCGACACAATCCCTCGATTGACTGGTCTACTGGTGCCATCTGGGGCTGGGGCCCGTTCTGCCACACTCATTGCCTGAAATCAGCTCTGCCTGCCCTAGGACGTCTTCCTGGGGGCTTGGAAATTGCCCCGGACCTCTCCGCCAGCCGGGCGGAGTACCAGGATCTACGGAGGGGTTCAGTAAGGCCCGGGCCACTTCGCTTCCGCAGCACCGACCGGTTTCCAAGAAGGTCAAGCCAGATGTGCTGGTACGCCACTATAGCCCCGCGGCTACAGCCCCTGAAGCCGAGACCTTCCCCCCCCGCTCCAAGAATATTAGCCCCTCTGTTGTTCGTCCTCCGTTGCCCCATACCCTCCGTATACTTCCTACCTTTCCTGTGTCAAGAATTAAAACCATGTCTCACAGCCCTTTGTCTCCTGTTTCCAGGCCCACCCCTCTCCCCCGTCTCATCGACGGCCAACTGGCGTACAGGGTGAGATGTCGGGGCATGTGATTCCAGTACCTGGTTGAGTGGGAGGGTTGTGGCCCGGAGGGAAGGTGCTGGGTCTCTGATCTGTTTCACCTGTCCTTGTGCTTGTCTCCACCCCCCTCCAGGTTTCGCCCATCTTCCCCATTATCCCCTGGGTACTTATACCTGTGTTCTCTATTTATCTGTTGCCAGTTTGTCAAGTCAAACAGCATTTTGTCTCAGCTCCTGCTTTTTCCCAGTCTCTTTTGCTCGCCCTCCTGGTTTTGACCCTTGCAGGCCTGACACTGAGCCCGCATACCTGACCACTCTGCCTGCCCCTGAGCCTGCCCGCCGTCCTGCACCTTTGCCCCACTACTCTGGATGATCGACTCCTGCCTGCCTTGACCTGTCGTTTGCCTGCCCCTGTTGCTGTAATACATATTGCCACTTCAACACAGTCTGCATTTGGGTCTTACCTGAAACCTGATGCTATAGGATATCATATCCGAGAACAATATGGTATAGATATCAACTAGCTGGTGTGACCTCTGAAAGATATAGGTCTATCACATGCAGCGAGGATATGTTAAATTATATCCAGGATATACAATGCAATAAAATATGTAAAGAGATATCCTTTTAGGTTGCATGTTAAGCGTCCTAAAAAAAATCTGATGAAATTCAAAACAACATTTGGGTAACACATACCTCATGCTTTCTTTATGAATGCTGTGCAGCCTTCTGTGCATCCACTCCATCCTCCATATTTTGAATACAAATGAGACAGACATGAATTATGGCGAGTGAAAAGTTCCTATTTCCATGCTCACATAAGTTTGCAGTAATGTTCAAGATAGAACCCTAATCATATCATTACATTTTGATCATGATTATTGAAGGCCACAAGTCATATTGCTGCTGCATGACATAGATTTCAGATTATACACAGATATGTTAATATAACTAATACTGTTCCTCAAGCCAAATTAAATCATACATAAAATGGTTATCAAAAGTGTACATGTGATGTAAAAATAAGTTGGCTTTAACATCAACACATGAGTTGGAACCAGTGGCAATTTTAGCATGTAAATCTTTGTGGAGCTAACCATTTAAAAGAAATGTTTATGCCTGCCAGCCAAGCCACTACACACGACTACACAAAGCTACTACACCCCCCCCCCCCCTCAGAAAACACATTTATTGCACTATAATGGTGACAAACAGTGCCCCAAAAACTATTAGGGCCTACATAAAGCTGTAACTCCCAACACATTACAACTGCAGCACCTGGCTATCAGCGGAGCCTTGTCTGGCAGCGAAACAGTTCATTCAGCCTCATTTACTGCCTTTAAAAAAACATAGCTGAAATAGCTGACTTGCTTAAACAAATGCGGTCTCTACTGACAATTGAGATGATAAAACAAGACAATAAAGATTGAGCTAGGAAGGACATAGTCAATATAATTATTTGTACAGCACTTTTGAAGTGACAGAATTCAGAACATGGGCCATTATTATAGAACCGTAGGATAAATAAAGGGGGCATATAAGCACACAATGAAAGCTCTTTTACAATATTCAATGATGACATTTCTCTAAAAACTAGAGGCTACATGAGGCAGAGGCTACATGTGCACCACCAAGTCTGAACAGTAGGCTAAGTTATTAGGGGAAAAGGGACCAAATTATTAGGGCGAGGCACATGGGCTACTAACAGCTTACTACACAACATACGGTTAGTATGTTGTGTATCACAACATACTATCACTTTCTTAGTTACAGTATACATATCTCCATGGCATATTACATCATTTCTGCAGAAGCATACAAGCCATTTTTGGACTCACCTTGTGCTGTGCTCACTTGAACAGGAAGGTGACACAACGGTCCTTCGTGGACAAATTCTGTCATCAAACTTTGTCATCAAAGTCTGGCATTCCCTGGATTTATGGTACTTACAAGACAATTGGGAACTCTGAAAAATACAAGGTTGAATCATGACATCAGTGATCTTCAGATCAAAGCTTTAGAAAGATGCCAGAGTTCCCGACTTGGATTTCCAGGTTGGATCACTGTTCAAAGCGTATTTTCCCAGTCGGAGCAATTTTTTTTCTGAGTTCCAAGTTGTGGTGAACTCACTGAAGTCTGAGATTTCCAGTTGTTTGGAACGTGGCAGTAGTCGTGCTGTATTGACAGCATGGCCAATGTTTAATGTTTATCCTTTAAAGAATGCTTGCAGTAAGCCACGGACTCCTTCCAAACCACTCATTATTGAATTTGTGATTTCCAACTTGTTGTGTAATGTAGGGGCACAACCTTCATTGGGGATGGGAGACATGTCCCACCCACATTCTGAAATTGCATTTTTGATACAAAACAAAAAAACTGTGTGCTTTAGGAACATGCGGATGCCTCTGAGCGGTTAGGTGGGATTTTTGGAGTGTTTATCCAACTGGATTAAAAAATAAAATAAATAAATGAGTGATGTCCCACCCACTTCTAAAACCAAAGTTGCTCACCTGGTGTAATGTTAATGTCCAATGGCCGATGAGCCCCGATACATTTTATATATAATTTCTCTTCATACTTTCTCTTCATACGACAAGGATTGAAAAGGATTTGCCAGTAGATTGTCAACTTGATTCATGATGATGACTGCTAGCTTGCTTGCTAAGATTTTGAAAGTATGATGTTGACATGATCAGTCCAATTAAAGCTATGGTAGATACAATGTGATTTGACTTCATTTTATCTGTGGCCAATGACCTTGAGCCTTCTTTTCGAGCTCTCCCTGTAGATTTTGCAGCGACGTAGTGTCCCCATGAGGGACAGAATACTGAGCCAATCACAGCACAACTGGAGAACATAATCAAATTTATTTCACATGAGATCATATTTTCACGTGCTCAAATGTTTTCACATGTATAGATTCATATTATCACATTGCTTTTACAGGTTGTTCCTTTTAATCACGTTAACTTCACATAAGATCACGTGAAATTCATGTTGTTTTTCCGTAAGGGCCATCAGTCTACAAATAAAGCCCCAACTCAGGCAGCCAGTGTTTTCAATGCAATCAAAAGCTATTCCAATATTTGTGTAATACTTAGAAAAAAGGATCTTTACCCATTTCAATCGCAAAGAGTTAGCGCTAGAGTACACAAATTAACACCCCATCCCCCTATCCTTTCCCCCGACTGCTATCTGTTCTGGTTTGAGGAGAGCTTTGAGTTGATCGCATTTGAGCCACATGGGACATGCATCAACACATCTCCCCAATGCCTCCAAAGCAAGAGGAAGAGGGAGTCCGGAAAACACACTGTTAAAAGTCATGGAAACCTGAATATTACAATATTAATTAATAATAGTCTAGTCATTTTTTAAAGACATGTCATTAAATATACTGAACAAACATATACAAGCAACGTGTAAAGTGTTGGTCTCACGATCCCAGAAATGTTACATATGCATAAAAAGCTTATTTCTCTCAAATGTTGTGCGCAAATGTGTTTATATCCCTGTTAGTGACCATTTCTCCTTTGCCAAGATAATCCATCCACCTGACAGATGTGGCATATCAAGAAGCTGATTATTACAGGTGCACCTTGTGCTGGGAACAATACAAGGCTACTCTAAAATGTGCAGTTTTATCACACAACGCAATGCCACAGATATGTCAAGTTGAGGGAGCATGCAATTGGCATGCTGACTGCAGGAATGTCAACCAGAGCTGTTGCCAGATAATTGTGTCTTAATTTCTCTACCATAAGCCGCCTCCAACATTGTTTTAGAGAATTTGGCAGTGCGTCCAACCGGCCTCACAAACACAGACCATGTGTATGGCGTCATATGAGCGAGCGGTTCGCTGATGTCAATGTTGTGAACAGAGTGCCCCGTGGTGGCGGTGAGGTTAAGGTATGGGCAGGCATAAACTTAGGACAACAAACACAATTGCATTTTAGCGATGGCAATTGGAATGCACAGAGATACCATAACAAGATCCTGAGGCCCATTGTCGTGCCATTCATTCGCCTCCATCATCTCATGTTTGAGCATGATAATGCACGGCCTTATGTCGCAAGGATCTGTACACAATTCTTGGAAGCTTAAAATGCCCAAGTTCTTCCTTGGCCTGCATACTTACCAGACATGACACCCATTTAGCATGTTTGGGATGCTCTGGATCGAGGTGTACGACAGCGTGTTCCAGTTCCCGCCAATACTTAGAAACTTTGCACAGTCATCGAAAAGGAGTGGGACAACATTCCACAAGCCACAATCAACAGCTTGAACAACTATGCGAAGGAAATGTGTCGCGCTGCATGAGGCAAATAGTGGTCACACCAGATACTGACTGGTTTTCTGATCCACGCCTCTACCTTTAAAAAAAAGTATCTGTGACCAACAGATGTATTCCCAGTCATATGAAATCTATAGATTAAGGCCTAATTATTTTATTTCAATAGACTGATTTTCTTATATGATCTGTAACGTTGCGTTTCTATTTCTGTTCAGTACACTCTATTTAGAATGGGAAGATGTTCCCAAATACATTTAAATCAATAGAACATTTATTTATTGCTTCCAAAATGCCCAAAAGCCACTGCAACTCAAGAATGACCCTTCATGCGTCATCTTAACAATGCCTCTCTACCCAGCACACAGGTGTAGCCCTGGTTATCATGTTATCATTGGTTATCATTGGTTATCATGTTAATGTCTTTCCCCTTTGCCGTGGCAGAATCGGCTGACACGAATGCTGTTATTAACCCATACCTTGCCTGCAACAGAGCTCCCTCCTGGGTGTATAGTAGATAGATATGGGGATACACATCGTGATATGTTGTCATTACGTGATAGAACTCTAATAGAAACAGATGAATGGGACGAAAGGAGAAACGCGAGACAAATGATGAGTTGATGCTGGGTGGGATGTTTGGCAGGGCTCTGTCTGTTTGAGCATGCCAACCTTTGAAGTGTGCGTCCGCCCTAGGACAACATTCAACCAATTATAAAGGTCCTTGATCAGGTGAATATTTATTAAGCACCGTCCTGATATAAATAGATGCACAAGGTCTGCAATATTGTAAGCTCACTGAATGTATATGTTCTACTGTGGAAATCAAGGTACGTTTTAAATATTACACATACTGAGCAATACAATAGGCATGATCTCCTAAGCTGGCATACTGCAGATCAATCAGTTTTCATTCAAGAAAGTTGCACTAAGATGTAAAGATACTGGGATAATATAATTTAATGGCACATTTAAAGGAATAGTTTGTTAGATGTTTTCATACCTCAAATAACTACAGGGGTGGTTCCTATACTGCATCTCTACCAATAATGTCTATAGTAAACGCGTATACAGTTCAATAGATGGTTCAACTCTGTCCCTTAAATGATTCATTGGCTGTCCCCATACGAGAACCCTTTGAAAAACCATTTTTGGTTGCAGGTAGAACGCTTTTGTGTTTCATGTAGAACTCAAAAGTGTTCTATCTGGAAGCAAAAAGGGTTCTTTAAAAGAGCAGAACAGCTATATACGGTTTGACGAGGGGTGGTGGTGTGTGTCTATTTGTCAATAATAGCTGGTACGCGATGTCTAATATTAAGGAAGTCTCGAGGTATTGCTCGCCTGAGTACCTCATGATAAGCTGTAGACCACACTATCTACCAAGAGAGTTTTCATCTAGATTTTTCATAGCCATCTATTTACTACCACAAACTGATGCTGGCACTAAAACCGCACTCAACGAGCTGTATAAGGCCATAAAAGCAAACATGAAAATGCTCATCCAACAGCGGCACTCCTAGTGGCCGGGGACGTTAATGCATGCAAACTTCAATCCGTTTTACCTCATTTCTACCAGCATGTCACGTGCAATCAGAGAAAAAAAAAACTCTAGACCACCTTTACTCCACACACAGGCTAAAGGCTAGAGCTGCCGCTTCAAGGAGCGGGACACTAATCCGGACATTTATAAGAAATACAGCTACGCCCTCAGACAAACCATCAAACAGGCAAAGCGTCAATACAGGACTAAGATTGAATCCTAGTACACCGGCTCTGTTGCTCGTCGGATATGGCAGGGCTTGCAAACTATTACGGACTACAAAGGGAAACCCAGCCACGAGCTGCCCAGTGAAGCGAGCCTACCAGATGGGCTAAATGCCTTTTATGCTCACTTTGAGAAAAGCAACACCGAAGCATGCATGAGAGCACCAGCTGTTCCGGATGACTGTGTGTTCACGCTCTCCGGAGCCGATGTGAGCAAGACCTTTACACGTTCCGGATTTCCAGAACGTGTACTCAGAGCATGCACGGACCAACTGGCAAGTGTCTTCACTGACCTTTTCAACCTCTCCTTGACTGAGTCTATAATACCTGTGCCCAAGAAAGCGAAGGTAACCTGACTAACGTCGGTAGCCATGAAGTGCTTTGAAAGGCTGTTCATGGCTCACATCAACACCATCATCCCGGAAACCCTAGACCCACTCCAATTCACATACTGCCCCAACAGATCCACAAATTACGCAATCTTAATCGCACTCCACATTGCCCTTACCACCTGGACAAAAGGAACACCGATGTGAGAATGCTGTTTATTGACTACAGCTCAGCGTTAAACATCATAGTGTCCACAAAGTTCATCACTAAGATCAGTACCCTGGGACTAAACACCTCCCTCTGCAACTATATCCTGGACTTCCTGACCCCCAGGTGGTAAGGGTAGGCAACAAAACATCTGCCATGCTGATCCTCAACACGGGTGCCCCTCAGAGCTCGTGCTTAGTCCCATCCTGTATTCCATGTTCACCTATGACTGTGTGGCCAAGCACGAATCCAACACCATCATTAAGATTGCTGACAACACAACGGTGGTAGGCCTGATCACCGACAACGATGAGACAGCCTATAGGGAGGAGGTCAGATACATGGCAGTGTGGTGCCAGGACAACAACCTCTCCCTCAACGTGAGAAAGACAAAGGAGATAATCGTGGACTTACAGGACAAGGAGGGCCGAACACACCCCTGTTCAAATCGATGAGGCTGTAGTGGAGCGGATCGAGAGTTTCAAGTTCCTTGGTGCCCACATCACCAACAAACAATCATGGTCCAAACAAACCAAGAAAGCTGTGAAGAGGGCACGAAAATGACTTTTCCCCCATCAATTGACTTAAATTTGGCATGGTTCCCCTGATCCGATTTGCGAGGTGGTCTAAGGCATGGCATCTCAATGCAAGAGGCGTCACCACAGTACTTGGTTTGATTCCAGGCTGTATCACATCTGGCCATGATTGGGAGTCCCATAGGGCGGCACACAATTGGCCCAGCATCGTCCAGGTTTGGTCGGGATAGGCCATCATTGTAAATAAGAATTTGTTCTTAACTGACTTGCCTAGTTAAATAAAGGCACTATCAAGAGCATCCTGACTGGTTGCATCACTGCCTGGTATTGCAACTGCTCAGCATCCGACCGTAAGGCACAACAGAGAGTTGTGTGTACAGCCCAGTACATCACTGGGGCCAAGCTTCCTGCCATCCAGGACTTACAGTGCCTTGCAAAAGTATTCATCCCCCTTGGCGTTTTTCCTATTTTGTTGCATTATAACCTGTAATTTAAATACATTTTTATTTGGATTTAATGTAATAGACATACACAAAATAGTCCAAATTGGTGAAATGAAATGACAAAAATAACTTTAAAAAATGTCTAAAAACACCCCCCGGAAAAGTGGTGCGTGCATATGTATTCACCCCCTTTGCTATGAAGCCCCTAAATAAGATCTGGTGCAACCAATTACCTTCAGAAGCCACATCATGTGTTAAATAAAGTCCATCTGTGTGCAATCTAAGTGTCACATGATCTGTCACATGATCTCAGTATATATATATATACACACCTGTTCTGAAAGGCCCCAGAGTCTGCAACACCACTAAGCAAGGCGAACCATCAAGCAAGCGGCACCATGAAGACCAAGGAGCTCTCCAAACACGTCAGGGACAAAGTTGTGGAGAAGTACAGATCGGGGTTGGGTTATAAAAACATATCCAAAACTGTGAACATCCCACAGAGCACCATTAAATCCATTCTTAAAAAATTGAAGGAATATGGCACCAGAACAAACCTGCCAAGAGAGGGCCGCCCACTAACACTGACGGACCAGGCATGGGGGGCATTAATCAGAGAGGAAACAAAAGACCAAAGATAACCCTGAAGGAGCTGCAAAACTATACAGCAGAGATTGGAGGATCTGTCCACTTTAAGCCGTACACTCCATAGAGCTGGTGTTACGAATCCCTTTTGGCCCGACAGTCTAGGGGGGATGGTAATGAGACCCGTAACATAACTCATGCAAATTATTATTGTGACAAAGTAAAAGTGTGCACGAAATAACCACGACAACAGAAATCTACCGTCAAACTCTAGGTTTATTTATAAACACACGGTAATGGGGGGGAGCAGGAAAAGGGGCTGAGCTGGACCCAAGAAAAGAAACAATAAGTATTCAAAAACACCCCTAAGCTAGACTAGCCTACTTTAACAACAGCTAACTAACTAACCAAAAATACAGTGGGTGGTCCGCCCAGTTCTAACTAGTGTATTTAACAAAGTTCACCTACGGGTAGTGTATGCCCATGGGCGACTTGTCTTGGTTTCCCCCTTTTCCCACCAGCAACAAACAAACACCATAACCAAAAACAATACTCACAGGTGATGACAAAGTGCTATGGAGGTGCTTTAAACAAAAGAGAGGTTAAGACACAAAGCGAGAGTGAAACACAGAGACCTACAGACATGGCATTTACAGAGAGATTGAGCTAGAGATTGAGCTAGAGATTGAGCTAGAGATTGAGCTCTAGAACAAACAAATGATGGGGTTTTTAAACCATGGGGAAGGAACTGTGATAGGTTAGGAAGTAGGAGGAGGTGTGTCTTCTGATTGATGATTGATTGTTGACTGATTGGGGAGTGATGGTTTTCACCTGTGAGGGGAGAAGGAGAGAAAAGAAACACACACAGGATACACACACACACAGGATAACTGTATCCGTAACACTCCCACCATTAAAAGAGCAACCCTAGGGGTTGCGACTACAGTATTTCAATGAATACTCACAACAAAGCAACAACCTTGCAAAACATACAGAAATCATTTTCACACACGAGACAAAGCATCTGCCAACACATTATCAGAACCCTTTTTGTGGCGGATCTCCAAATTATAATTTTGTACAATCAGCGCCCAACGCATAAGGCGCTGGTTCTGGTTGTACATTCTGTGGAGAAAAACTAAGGGGTTATGGTCAGTATATACAATCACGGGTAGGGCACTGGAACCAATATATACTTCAAAGTATTGCAGAGCCAACAACAAAGCAAGAGCTTCTTGTTCTATTGTCGCATAGTTTGTTTGACATTTATTAAATTTACGTGAAAAATAACAAACGGGATGATCCACTCCACTCTTGTCCTGCTGCAGTAGAACAGCACCAGCACCTCTGGCACTAGCATCTACCTCAAGTTTGAATGGTTGTTCAAAATCTGGAGCAGCAAGTACAGGTGTACTACATAAGAGTGCTTTCGCTGATTCAAAAGCTCTCTTACAATCAGGGGACCACACAAATGATCTAGCCGGACTAAGCAAATCGGTCAATGGAGCAACTACCGCAGAGAAATTTTTACAGAAGCTACGGTAGTAGCCAACCATCCCTAAAAAGCGGCGTAGCTCTCGTCTGGTGGTAGGTGCAGGAATGCAGTTATAGCCAAGACCTTGGCATCAACAGGGCGCACCTGTCCATGGCCAACCTCTTTACCGAGATAGGTAACAGTAGCCTTCCCAAACTCGCACTTTGCCAAGTTCAGGGTTAGAGAAGCAGCTGCCAACCGTTCACATACTACCCTTAGCGAGTCAACATGATCTGACCACTCAGAAGAATAAATCACTAGGTCATCAAGGTATGCACTACAATTAGGAACGCCAGCTAATACGGAGTTAACCAGTCGTTGGAAAGTGGCTGGTGCATTTCGCATCCCAAAAGCCATGACTGAGTACTGTAGGAAGTTGTCTGGGGTCACAAAGGCAGAAATCTCAGAAGCACGTGAAGTTAACGGAACCTGCCAGTAACCTTTAAGAGGTCTAACTTAGTTACATACTTAGCAGCACCAATAGTGTCGATACAGTCGTCCAGTCGGGGTAACGGGAACGAATCTGGCATTGTGACAGAATTTACCTTTCGATAATCCGTACATAACCTGGACGTACCATCAGGTTTAGGAACCAGAATGCAAGGAGAACTCCAAGGGCTTGAACTTGGCTTAGCCAGGTCATTCTCCAACAAATATTTCACCTCATCCCTCATTATCTTCCTCTTGGAAGCGTTGATACGATATGGGTGTTGCTTGATAGGTGTAGCATTTCCAACATTAATGTCATGTTCCAACACGTTTGTGCGAGTAGGAACGTCATTAAAGAGACATGGAAAACTGTGTAGTAGCCTCACAATATCATTGGCCTGTCCATCCGTTAAATGAACCAGACCGGATAGGATAGACAGCAGCATTTCTGAGTTGGGCAATCTAACACACTGCTGCTGAGTATTGCGCAACTCCAAGCCATCAACATCATCAATATGACAGTCCACTATCATAGCAGTAGTAGCAGAGGAGACAGTAGTACCTTCCTCTGTTTTTGAACTCTCTAACTGTGTGATGGGTCAGGTGTGGTAAGCTTTCAACATGTTAATGTGACACACACGAGATTGGCGTTGTCTATCAGGAGTTTGAAGCACATAGTCAGTTTCACTTATTTTCTTTTCAACTAAATAAGGACCCGAGAAACGAGCTGACAGTGAAGATCCTGGAACAGGTAATAACACCAGTACTTGGTCACCTGGCTGTAGTGGACGAGAAACAGCCTCTTTATCATAGTGTCTTTTCATGCTCCTCTGTGAGGAAGACAGAGCTTCCTTTGCGAGAGCACAAGCTTGGTTTAGGCGCTCACGAAAGCGACTAACGTAGTCCAACACATTCTCATCTCTGGTACACAACTCTTGGGACAAGAACTGTTCTTTAAGGACTTTCATTGGTCCTCTCACTGTGTGACCAAACACCAGTTCAGCCGGGCTGAAACCTAGGGACTCCTGCACAGTTTCACGAGCAGCAAACAAAACTAGAGGAACTCCCTCATCCCAATCTTTCTCAGATTCCAAACAATATTTACGTAGCATAGACTTCAGTGTCTGATGCCATCTTTCAAGTGCACCCTGAGACTCTGGGTGATAGGCGCTGACACACGGTGCGTAATTGACAAGGATTTTAACACCTGCCTGAAGAGCTTGGATAGGAAATTGGTACCTTGATCGCTTTGTACCACCCTAGGTAACCCGAATGTCGTGAAGAATTTTATTAAGGCTTTACTCACTACCGGGGCTGTAATCCTTCTCAGAGGAATGGCCTCGGGGTATCTTGTAGCCATACACATTATCGTTAACAAAAACTGGTTACCCGATTTTGTCTTCGGTAACGGTCCGACACAATCAACCACCACATGCTCGAATGGTTCACCTATGACAGGTATGGGACAAAGAGGAGCGGGAGGAATAACCTGATTTGGTTTTCCTGTTATCTGACATGTGTGGCATGTCCGACAGAAGACTGAGCCACATCTTGTTTTAAACCCGGCCAAAAGAAATGTCGAAGGATCCGATCATAAGTTTTTGTGATTCCTAAATGACCAGACCACTGGTGATCATGAGCAAGGGATAACACATTTTGTCGAAAGGCTGTAGGAATCACTATTTGGTAAACAGCATTCCAATCTCCATCCGCGTCAACATGGGATTTCCATTTACGCATGAGGAGATTACCATCAATGAAGTAAGCCACGTTCTTCTTCTTCACATCTTCCAATGAGACAACACTAGAAAAACATTTAGCAAGCTTGTTGTCAACCTTTTGGTTAGCAATCAGCTGCTCACGAGTGACTAGTAACTGTATTGCATCAGCAATAAGTTCAACGTTCTTTGCTTCTTTCCTGGGCTGTTTGTCAGAGGTGATCAGCTTCTCAGAGGTATCACACAATCCATCTTCTTGATCAACCTCTTTGAACAGAACAGTGTTCGACAAATCTATCACGTCACCCTCTTGTAGTGCCTGAGCACGAGTGACAGCACAAGCGGGGAACACATGTGGATAACTCTGTGCCAGCTCATTCGAGAGAGAGTGGTCACTTTTATCCAATACTTCCAATACGGGTGCTACCTTTCCTCCGGCAATATCGTTACCCATTATAAAGGTCACACCTTTCACTGGCAACATAGGGCGTACCCCCACTCTGAATATTCCACTGATTAACTCAGAGTGTACTTTCACAAAGTGCAATGGCACTGGGACAAAACCCATTTCAATACCCTGCACTAACACACTGGAACCACAGTATGTATCGTCAGATAAGGACAACACATCTGACAATATAAACGACTGCGCCGCACCAGTATCTCTAAGGATTTTAACCGGCCGTTGAGACGCTTCGTCATTCGTTAGGGACACAAACCCCTCGAAAATGAATGGTTCATAACTGCGGTCGGGGACTGAGACTTTCAAACTACAGTTACCCTGAGGCACCTGTTTTGTTGCAGACCTCACAACCGTACGAATTAGAGCAACACCTGTTGGTGGCTTGGCACGAAGAGGCATCCCTTGTTTGCGTTTAAGCAGGAAGCAATCATTAATCATATGTCCTACTTTATGACAATAGAAACAGGGACGCTCATTCTTCTGGCGTGCTTGATATACTACTGCTGGCCGACTAGGGCTAAAGGTAGGAAACTCAGTGGCTCTACTCTCAGTTTGAGCCGAAAACACACTCTTGTGCGTCAACACAAACTCGTCTGCCAACACAGACGCTTCTGCCAGGGAGGATACTTTCTGTTCGTTTAGGTAAACTACAATGCGTTCGGGCAAGCAATTTTTAAACTCTTCCAACAAGATTAACTCCCGGAGAGAGTTGAAATCAGTTACCTTACTAGCAGCATGCCATTTATCAAACAGATTTCCCTTGTCTCTAGCAAATTCCACATAAGTCTTACTAGAAGACTTTCTATGAGACCTAAATCTCTGTCGGTATGCCTCAGGCACAAGCTCATAGGCACAAAGAACAGTAGCTTTGACGACTTCGTAATTCAAACTGTCCTCCAGAGGTAGCGCTGACAAAACCTCTTGGGCTTTACCAGTTAATTTACACCGAAGTAATAGGCACCATACCTCTTCAGGCCATTTCAATGCTACGGCTATACGCTCAAATACACAAAAATAGGAGTCAACCTCTGACTCTCTGAACAAAGGTACTAAGGCAATCTGCCTACTAATGTCAAACGTGTTTGAGGACACAGTAGGTGAGGACGGCTCACAAACAGGCACAGTAGGACCGTCTGCCTCCAGTTCCATCTGGCGCATTTTGAACTCCAACTGCCTTTGTTCTCTGTCTGCATCAATTTTACACATCTCCAAATGCCGTTGTTCTCGTTCTTTTTCTGCCTCTATTTTACACATCTCCAACTGGAGAGTCTCTTGCCTAATTTGGGCTCTCTTCCACCTCCAGTTGGAACTGTGCTAAACGGACATCCCTCCTGGCATCACCATTTGACAGTGGGGATAGTGGATCAAAACGGGACAATGTGGCTGGTGTTTTAGCCTCGCCCTCATTATCAGACACCAATGGGCTTACAGGAGCAGCAACATCCGCTACAGGGGTAGTAGGCTCAGGCAGCGGTAACACAAGCACCTGCTCTTCCAACAATACATTTAATACTAGCCGTTTAACCTCCGCCTTAACTAAACTCTGCGGAATCGATACTGAATAATGGTCAGCCAAGGTCATTAAATCAACTCTACGACATTTGTCAAAACCCCCCCACGAAGGGTTATCCAAAAATGATTTCAAATCAAAAGTAGTCATTTTACACTACTTCACAAGTGCCAAAGAAAATAGCAAACACTAATGCTACTTCAGCTATGACGCTCAACACTGAACTATACCACTACAACAATCTACATGAGCGGCATGGGTGTCAGTTATGACAGATCCCGGATGAGGCTCCACTTATGTTACGAATCCCTTTTGGCCCGACAGTCTAGGGGGGATGGTAATGAGACCCGTAACATAACTCATGCAAATTATTATTGTGACAAAGTAAAAGTGTGCACGAAATAACCACGACAACAGAAATCTACCGTCAAATTCTAGGTTTATTTATAAACACACGGTAATGGGGGGAGCAGGAAAAGGGGCTGAGCTGGACCCAAGAAAAGAAACAATAAGTATTCAAAAACACCCCTAAGCTAGACTAGCCTACTTTAACAACAGCTAACTAACTAACCAAAAATACAGTGGGTGGTCCGCCCAGTTCTAACTAGTGTATTTAACAAAGTTCACCTACGGGTAGTGTATGCCCATGGGCGACTTGTCTTGGTTTCCCCCTTTTCCCACCAGCAACAAACAAACACCATAACCAAAAACAATACTCACAGGTGATGACAAAGTGCTATGGAGGTGCTTTAAACAAAAGAGAGGTTAAGACACAAAGCGAGAGTGAAACACAGAGACCTACAGACATGGCATTTACAGAGAGATTGAGCTAGAGATTGAGCTCTAGAACAAACAAATGATGGGGTTTTTAAACCATGGGGAAGGAACTGTGATAGGTTAGGAAGTAGGAGGAGGTGTGTCTTCTGATTGATGATTGATTGTTGACTGATTGGGGAGTGATGGTTTTCACCTGTGAGGGGAGAAGGAGAGAAAAGAAACACACACAGGATACACACACACACAGGATAACTGTATCCGTAACAGCTGAGCTTTATGGAAGAGTGTCCAGAAAATGCCATTGCTTTAACAAACTATAGTTTTGGCAAGTCGGTTAGGACACCTACTTTGTGCATGACACAAGTCATTTTTCCAACCATTGTTTACAAAAATATTATTTCACATATAATTCACTGTATCACGATTCCAGTGGGTCAGAAGTTTACATACACTTGTGCCTTTAAACAGCTTGAAAAATTAAAACAAATGATGTCATGGCTTTAGAAGCTTCTGATAGGCTAATTTACATAATTTGAGCCAAGTGGAGGTGTACCTGTGGATGTATTTCAAGGCCTACCTTCCAACTCAGTGCCTCTTTGCTTGACATCATGGGAAAATCAAAATAATTCAATCAAGACCTTAGAAAAACAATTGTAGACCTCCACAAGTCTGGTTCATCCTTGGGAGAAATTTCCAAATGCCTGAAGGTACCACATTCATCTGTACAAACAATAGTATGCAAGTATAAACACCATAGGACCACGCAGCTGTCATACAGCCCAGGAAGGAGAAGAGGTTCTGTCTCCTAGAGATGAACGTATTTTGGTGAAAAGTGGAAATCAATCTCAGAACAACAGCAAAGGACTTTGTGAAGATGCTGGAGGAAACAGGTACAAAAGTGTCTATATCCACAGTAAAACAAGTCCTATATCGACATAACCTGAAAGGCCGCTCAGGAAGGAAGAAGCCACTGCTCCAAAACCGCCGTAAAAAAGACAGACTACGGTTTGCAACTGCACGTGGGGACAAAGATCATACTTTTTGGAAAAATGTCCTTTGGTCTGATGAAACAAAAATACAACTGTTTGGCCATAATGACCACCGTTATGTTCGGAGGAAAAAAAGGGGGAGGCTTGCAAGCCGAAGAACACCATCCTAACCGTGAAGCACGGGGGTAGCAGCATCATGTTGTGGGGGTGCTTTACTGCAGGAGGGACTGGTGCACTTCATAAAATAGATGGTATCATGACAAAGCAAAATTATGTGGATATATTGAAGCAACATCTCAAGACATCAGTCAGGAAGTTAAAGCTTAGTCGCAAATGGGTCTTCCAAATGGACATTGACCCCAAGCATACTTTTAAAGTTGTGGCAAAATGGCTTAAGGACAACAAAGTCAAGGTATTGGAGTGGCCATCACAAAGCCCTGACCTCAATCATATGGAAAATATGTGGGCAAAACTGAAAAAGCATGTGCAAGGAAGGAGGCCTGCAAACCTGACTCAGTTACACCAGCTCTTTCAGGAGGAATGGGACAACATTCACCCAACCTATTGTGAGCAGCTTGTGGAAGGCTATCGAAACGTTTGAACCAAGTGAAACAATTTAAAGGCAATGCTACCAAATACTAATTGAGTGTATGTCAGCTTCTGATTCACTGGGAATGTGATGAAATAAATAAAAGCTGAAATAAATCATTCTCTCTACTATTATTCTGACATTTCACATTCTTAACATAAAGTGGTGATCCTAACTGACCTAAAACAGGGCATTTTTACTAGGATTAAATTTCAGGAATTGTGAAAAACAGAGTTTAAATATAGTTGGCTAAGGTGTGTGTACATTTCCGTCTTCAACTGTATGTATATAGTCTTAATTCATTCCTACTTAGATTTGTGTGTATTGGGAATATGTTGTGCAATTTGTTAGATATTACTGCACTGACAGAATTAGAGGCACAAGCATTTCACTGCACCCGCAATAACATCTGCTAAACACATGTATGTGATTTACTGATTTAAGTAACAACCTGATTTAAGTAAAGTCACTACCTGGTAAATAGCGGGCTTTAAAATAAAGGGTTATTGAAATATCTATAAACAGTACTGTCCGCAGGATACCTACCACAGACTATTTACTATTTACCACCAATAAATCCACGAAAAATGAGAATTTCAATAAGCATTTTTCTACGGCTGGCCATGCTTTCCACCTGGCTACCCAGTTCATCTGTCCTGCACTCCCCACAGCAACTCGCCCAAGCCTCCCCGATTTCTCCTTCACCCAAATATAGAGAGCTGATGTTCTGAAAAAGCTGCAAAATCTGGACCCCTACAAATCAGCCGGGCTAGACAATCTGGACCCTCTCTTTCTAAAATTACCTGCCGAAATTGTTGCAACCCCTTTCACTTGCCTGTTCAACCTCTCTTTCATATCGTCTGAGTTTCCCAAAGTGTATGTTTTGAGTAAAACAAGCCTATATTTTGGGTTCTGATGGAGTATGGCAGTTGAACTAAGTTCATGAGGCATTTATAATTTACATTCTTCAAGAATCAACAGGTATACATCATTCATTTTAAAAGTACATTTTTTTTAACCAATCATAGATTGCCCCTTCATGGAATGACACAGTCCACTTTTTATTTTGGAATTCATGCAGGACATTCTTCAGATGACTTCCCGAAAGAAATCAGAGTGGCAATTAAATGTACATGTCACAATATGTCGATAAGCTCCCCCATGAAATCCTGTCATCATAAACTACTGATTTCTGCCTTTGCCCAGAGGCGGTTACGCACCGCATTATATCTCAGTCTTTTCCCTAAAGAAAACAATAGATAGTTGTTTATTGTTTTGCCCATCCCCCCAAGCTAATTTCCACCAATTGATCTGGGCCCTTGTCAGTGGAGTTTGTCTGGGTCTGGGGCTGCTATTGATCTAGCCTGCACCACCACCACGCTCAGAGGAAACTAGCAGTTGAAGACTATTTCCAAAATGCTCTATCCACTCATTTTTCACGTTTTTTCATCAGACATTTTTGCTTATGGGCACCTTCACGTGTTTCTAAAATGTTACTGTTATCAGAAAAGCAATTCAATATTAGGAAACTGTTCTTAATGTTTTCTAAAATATGTGTATATCCACTGTTTAGCTGGAATGGAATGCTTGAATCCTGTATATTTTACTGTGATAGGCACAGACCATTATTCCTTCTCCACCAAACTTTACTATGCATTCGGGGAGGTAGCGTTCTCCTTGGCATCCGCCAAACCCAGATTCGTCCGGACTGCCAGATGGTGAAATGTGATTCATCACTCCAGAGAACGCATTTCTGCTGCTCCAGATGCTTGGCATTGTGCATGATGATCTTAAGCTTGTGTGTAGCTGCTCGGCCATGGAAACCCATTTTATGAAGCTCCCGACGAACAGTTCTTGTGGTGACGTTGCTTCCAAAGGCAGTTTGGAACTTGGTGGTGAGTGTTGCAACCGAGGACAGACAATTTGTATGCGCTTCAGCACTTGGCAGTCCCATTCTGTTTACTTGTGTGGCCTACCACTTCGTAGCTGAGCCATTGTTCCTTCTAGACGTTTCCACTTCACAATAACAGCACTTACAGTTGACCGGGGCAGCACTACTTGGGCAGAAATTTTAAGAACTGACTTGTTGGAAAGGTGGCATTCTATGACAGTGCCACGTTGAAAGGCACTGAGCTCTTCAATAAGGCCCTTCTACTGCAAATGTTTGTCTATGGAGATTGCATGGCTGTGTGCTCAATTTTATACACAACAGGTTTGGCTGAAAAAGCCGAATCCACTAATTTGAAGGGGTGTCCATATACTTCTGTATATATAGTGTGATTGTCTCACCTAGCTATCTTAAGATGAATGCACTTTCTGTAAGTTGCTTTGGATAAGAGCATCTGCTAAATGACTGAAATGTCAAATGTACATGTTTTACATACAGATCACATATTAGTGTATTGAATACTTTACAAAAAATGTCGTTATTTGTTATATGTTATATTTGACAGTGTAAAATCTAGCAGTACTGCTTATTTCTATGAGAGTGAGGCGGATATCAAGAATTTAAGAAAACAACATGATTATTGTTTCTCTGAAATGAAACCATCAAGTGACAAATTTTAAACAAATACATATCTGTCATTGAACAACCCCATGCAATGATTAGATAGTGAAAAACACACCAATCTCTTTCATAATTTATTTAAAACAAAATATAACCTGAAAATAGATATATAGCGTTTTGGAATGAAACATTGCAATTTAGCAAATTAGCAACTTTGCAACTACTTACTACATTTGACCTACTTTGCAACTACTTGGCATGTTAGCTGACCCTTACCCTAATTTCTAATCCTAACCTTAACCCCCAACCTTAACCCCTAGCTGAGCTAATGTTAGCCACCTAGCTAAAGTTAGTCACAACAAAATTAAATTCGTAACATATACAAAGTGGATGATGGACATCCACAAATTAAACTACATACCATACGGAATGTTACATATCATACTAAATGGAGGGAGCCACTCATCACGTCGCAATTTCATTTTCTCTGTTCCTCTCCAGCCAATTCAGAAGAAAAGGAAACAGAAACATTGTCATAAAGAATGGGCCCTTTCTTTGACAGCTCTATTCTGTTGGGTCGGTTTGTCAATCTAGTGCTCTGTATACCCAACGGCAGCAGTGAAACAACAAGAGAATCCCGAGGATTCTATTGACAAGAGATTGGAGCCAGGGGCTGATGAAGTGTCAATGTTTCTAATGACTTCTTAATGAAGAGGCTTACAGCACATCAAATAAATATGGGACACAGTCTCATCTGGTATTCACACAGGTTCTTCCAGTCGTAAATAGAATAGCGGGCGTAATAGACCGAGTGCAAATGCATAATCACTCTGTTAACGAGACTGACGAGGGCAGAGGTTGTTCCAAAAACCTTGGTGCTCAATCTGCGGTATAACATCATTACTGCAACTCCTCAAATATATGTGTGTGCTCTGCTCAGAAAGAACGATCGCCAGGACTTTAACCAAATGTCACGGTTTATTTGAAATCACCTGTTACGCAAAAGGACATAAAGAACACTCTTTGTACATTCACCCAGCACTGAGACAATAGTGGCTTTTATTACAATGCTTCTCAGGTAGTGTACCAACACATCCCCTCCTCACTCCTAATAACACATCTTTCATGAAAATATTACAAGTACAAATGTCGATTACATTTACATTACATTTAAGTCATTTAGCAGACGCTCTTATCCAGAGCGACTTACAAATTGGTGCGTTCACCTTAAGACATCCAGTGGAACAGCCACTTTACAATAGTGCATCTAAATCTTTTAAGGGGGGTGAGAAGGATTACTTTATCCTATCCTAGGTATTCCTGAAAGAGGTGGGGTTTCAGGTGTCTCCGGAAGGTGGTGATTGACTCCGCTGTCCTGGCGTCGTGAGGGAGTTTGTTCCACCATTGGGGGGCCAGAGCAGCGAACAGTTTTGACTGGGCTGCGCAGGAACTGTACTTCCTCAGTGGTAGGGAGGCGAGCAGGCCAGAGGTGGATGAACGCAGTGCCCTTGTTTGGGTGTAGGGCCTGATCAGAGCCTGGAGGTACTGAGGTGCCGTTCCCCTCACAGCTCCGTAGGCAAGCACCATGGTCTTGTAGCGGATGCGAGCTTCAACTGGAAGCCAGTGGAGAGAGCGGAGGAGCGGGGTGACGTGAGAGAACTTGGGAAGGTTGAACACCAGACGGGCTGCGGCGTTCTGGATGAGTTGTAGGGGTTTAATGGCACAGGCAGGGAGCCCAGCCAACAGCGAGTTGCAGTAATCCAGACGGGAGATGACAAGTGCCTGGATTAGGACCTGCGCTGCTTCCTGTGTGAGGCAGGGTCGTACTCTGCGGATGTTGTAGAGCATGAACCTACAAGAACGGGCCACCGCCTTGATGTTAGTTGAGAACGACAGGGTGTTGTCCAGGATCACGCCAAGGTTCTTAGCGCTCTGGGAGGAGGACACAATGGAGTTGTCAACCGTGATGGCGAGATCATGGAATGGGCAGTCCTTCCCCGGGAGGAAGAGCAGCTTTGTCTTGCCGAGGTTCAGCTTGAGGTGGTGATCCGTCATCCACACTGATATGTCTGCCAGACATGCAGAGATGCGATTCGCCACCTGGTCATCAGAAGGGGGAAAGGAGAAGATTAATTGTGTGTCGTCTGCATAGCAATGATAGGAGAGACCATGTGAGGTTATGACAGAGCCAAGTGACTTGGTGTATAGCGAGAATAGGAGAGGGCCTAGAACAGAGCCCTGGGGGACGCCAGTGGTGAGAGCGCGTGGTGAGGAGACAGATTCTCGCCACGCCACCTGGTAGGAGCGACCTGTCAGGTAGGACGCAATCCAAGCGTGGGCCGCGCCGGAGATGCCCAACTCGGAGAGGGTGGAGAGGAGGATCTGATGGTTCACAGTATCGAAGGCAGCCGATAGGTCTAGAAGGATGAGAGCAGAGGAGAGAGAGTTAGCTTTAGCAGTGCGGAGGGCCTCCGTGATACAGAGAAGAGCAGTCTCAGTTGAATGACTAGTCTTGAAACCTGACTGATTTGGATCAAGAAGGTCATTCTGAGAGAGATAGCGGGAGAGCTGGCCAAGGACGGCACGTTCAAGAGTTTTGGAGAGAAAAGAAAGAAGGGATACTGGTCTGTAGTTGTTGACATCGGAGGGATCGAGTGTAGGTTTTTTCAGAAGGGGTGCAACTCTCGCTCTCTTGAAGACAGAAGGGACGTAGCCAGCGGTCAGGGATGAGTTGATGAGCGAGGTGAGGTAAGGGAGAAGGTCTCCGGAAATGGTCTGGAGAAGAGAGGAGGGGATAGGGTCAAGCGGGCAGGTTGTTGGGCGGCCGGCCGTCACAAGACGCGAGATTTCATCTGGAGAGAGAGGGGAGAAAGAGGTCAGAGCACAGGGTAGGGCAGTGTGAGCAGAACCAGCGGTGTCGTTTGACTTAGCAAACGAGGATCGGATGTCGTCGACCTTCTTTTCAAAATGGTTGACGAAGTCATCTGCAGAGAGGGAGGAGGGGGGAGGAGGATTCAGGAGGGAGGAGAAGGTGGCAAAGAGCTTCCTAGGGTTAGAGGCAGATGCTTGGAATTTAGAGTGGTAGAAAGTGGCTTTAGCAGCAGAGACAGAAGAGGAAAATGTAGAGAGGAGGGAGTGAAAGGATGCCAGGTCCGCAGGGAGGCGAGTTTTCCTCCATTTCCGCTCGGCTGCCCGGAGCCCTGTTCTGTGAGCTCGCAATGAGTCGTCGAGCCACGACTCCAATTCGATTGAATCGTCAACAGGACTGTATTGTGTTCGTTCGTCGGTCTCTCTCGCCAGGCTGGTAAGAAGCCAATGGCATGAAAGGCTTTCGGTGACGTCCATATTAAATCAAACACATTCCACCTCCGGTGATGCGACGCTGTGAATTGTGTTATTTAAGAGCATCAGCCACTTCACACGAAAGGTTCCTGGAGGCTCTAATGATAAGAGTTGCTTGGTACTGAGGTGGAGTAGAGCCTATAGTTGATGTGTCGCTTTGTTCAGAAGAATCAGTGAATATAAATAATGTCACATAGCAGGCGCTTTTATTCAAAGAAATGTACAGTACAATGAGAGCATCCATTTTTATTATGTGATCAATGCAGGAATTGAACTACCTTGGCATTGCTAGAGCAGTGCTCTTACAAACTCTACCACTATCTAACAGTCACATTGAAGGACACTTTCAAGGAGGTCTAGTCGTTACCTATAGTCTCATACCACACCTCTCCTCAGGGACAGCCATCCGTTCCATGTATTTGAACTATTCCAGAGCTAGCACACCTGATTCAACTTGACAACTAATGATCAAGCCCTTGACTACTTGAATCAGGTGAGTTAGCTCAGGGCTACAGCAGGAAAATAGTCCTGCAGCAACAGGAAATATGAATTATTATGGTGATTATAATTTCTGGACCTTTTCGTTAGGGGTTTATACATTTTTCATTGGGGCAAATCAAGTCTGACATTTTAAAGTGGAAATGAAAAACTTCAGAAAAGTTTTTAAACTTTGAATACACTACAAAATTCTCAACAACAAAAGGGTAATCAAATTAAGATCCTACGTCTGTAGGTACTACAACCACTTGCATTATTGTTGTACTACCAAGAGGAACCCCAGGAATGGTCCGTAGGATTCCCCTTGTGTCTCTATGAGAGCCGAGAACAGAGTCAGCCGAAGTCCGTCAGCTTGAAATGTGTAAGTCATGGTTATGATCAGAAGGACACACAGTGACAAAATTATTGCAAAAGGGAAATTTGAGTTTGGGTAGTGCTTTTCCATTTTGCCAGGTTTTAAACCGATTTTTCCTGTTTACCGCCTACTGAGCATGACCCAGGGGAGGGTGCGGCGGAGGGGGTCTCAGTACCTCCCCTTCACGCCCAGTTCCTGCTCGGCGGTGTGCTCGATGGCGGCGTGGAGAACACGCACCTCCTCCTGGGTCAGGGTCCTCTCCATGTGGCGGTAGGTGATGCGGTAACAGTGGCTGTGCTTCTGCGTCCTGTGGGGAGAGAAGAAGAGAGACAGGGGTTAGGAGGACCGAGAGGGATCAAGAGAGGGTGCTGGTCACAATGGATTTAAAAAAAAGAAAAAGAAACGTCCCTTTTTCATGACCCTGTCTTTCAAAGATAATTCGTAAAAATCCAAATAACTTCACAGATCTTCATTTTAAAGGGTTAAACACTGTTTCCCATGCTTGTTCAATGAATCATAAACAATTAATGAACATGCACCTGTGGAACGGGTGTTAAGACCCTAACAGTTTACAGATGATAGGTAATTAAGGTCACAGTTATGAAAATTTAGGACACTAAAGAAGCCTTTTACTGACTCTGAAAAACACCAAAAGAAAGATGCCCAGGATCCCTGCTCATCTGTGTGAACGTGCCTTAGGTATGCTGCAAGGAGGTAATGGTATGAGGACTGCAGATGTGGCCAGGGAAATAAATTGCAATGTCCATACTGTGAGACGCCTAAGACAGCGCTACAGGGAGACAGGACGGACAGCTTGATCATCCTCACAGTGGCAGACCACGTGTAACAACACCTGCACAGAATCGGTACATCTGAACATCACACCTGTGGGAAAGGTACAGGATGGCAACAACAACTGCTCGAGTTACACCAGGAACGCACAATCCCTCCATCA
This sequence comes from Oncorhynchus nerka, assembly GCF_034236695.1. Taxonomy (NCBI): domain Eukaryota; kingdom Metazoa; phylum Chordata; class Actinopteri; order Salmoniformes; family Salmonidae; genus Oncorhynchus; species Oncorhynchus nerka. The sequence continues at coordinate 37,202,296 of NC_088417.1, read as the reverse complement.
GTGCTCAGACTGTCCGTAACAGGCTGAGAGAGGCTGGACTGAGGGATTGTAGGCCTGTTGTAAGGTAGGTCCTCACCATACATCACCAGCAACAACGTCGCCTATGAGCACAAACCCACTGTCGCTAGACCAGACAGGAGTGGCAAAAAGTGCTTTTTACTGACAAGTCACGTTTTTGTCTCACCAGGGGTGATGGTCGGATTAGCATTTATCGTCAAAGGAATGAGCGTTACACCAAGGCCTGTGCTCTGGAGTGGGATCGATTTGGAGGTGGAGGGTCCGTTATGGTCTGGGGCGGTGTGTCACAGCATCACCGGACTGAGCTTGTTGTCATTGCAGGCAATCTCAACGCTGGGCATGACAGGGAAGACATCCTCCTCCCTCATGTGGTACCCTTCTTGCAGGCTCATCCTGACATGACCCTCCAGCATGACAATGCCACCAGCCAAACTGCTCATTCTGTGTGTCCTGTCCTGTCCTGCAAGACAAGAATATCAGTGTTCTGCCATGGCCAGCGAAGAGCCCGGATCTCAATCCCATTGAGCACGTCTGGGACCTGTTGGATCGGAGGGTGAGGGCTAGGGCCATTCCCCCCCAGAAATATCCGGGAACTTGCAGGTGCCTTGGTGGAAGAGTGGGGTAACATCTCACAGCAAGAATGGGCAAATCTGGTGCAGTCCATGAGGAGGAGATGCACTGCAGTACTTAATGCAGCTGGTGGCCACACCAGATACTAACTGTTACTTTGATTTTGACCCCCCCTTTGTTCAGGGACACATTATTCCATTTCTGTTAGTCACATGTCTGTGGAACTTGTTCAGTTTATGTCTCAGTTGTTGAATCTTATTATGTTCATACAAATATTTACACACGTTAAGTTTGCTGAAAATAAACACAGTTGACAGTGAGAGGACGTTTATATTTTTGGAGACTAATGAACACAAACACAAGAGGTATGTTTGACCTCTCCAGTGAGATCCACATGGGCAATCCCAATTAGATCAGACAATATTCATGTTGTCTACAATATTTGTCACATCCCTCCATTCCTAAGGGATATAGAAAGACATTAGGTGAGATATTAGAGCCTATAGTAGTCAAGATAATGGATTATGCATGCACACACCCTAATGCACGTGCCCACACACGCACACATAGTCCCTGTCTCTCTAGGGGACAGTAATGAGGATCTTCAAAGTACAGCGAAGGATGAACGTGAACAACGGTAGTATCCGCCACATAAAGCAGTTCGAAAGCTAAGCGTGGCCCTTTTGTCATCTCCATATTGCGGTGCTCATTGAAACCAACGGCTGAGATTTGTATTGTGCCACAAAGCACCTGGCTAAGACAAAATGTCTGAGAGAAGACTTCTGAAAGACAGAGCCTTGGGATTCCATAGCTCAAACCCCATGGGATCCCTGATAAAATCAAAGTCGGCTTCATACCAGCAGACTCCCACTGTCAGGGGGACACATCTGGTGTCTACTGTTGCAGAGATAATAATTCAAACAGAGACGTGGTGACAAAATCACGCAGTGGTTTTAGTTCCGCAAACACTGAGGCAGGCTGTGGCGACTGACATCAGAAAGTGTCAACTGTGTTCTGATAACTCCTCATTTCAAGCACATTCCTCACCGGTCCTATTTTCTGTATACACATCACAATATGGGGGTGCATTTAAAAAAAAAAAACAGTACATACGGCTGCTGCAAATTACTGGGAAAACAGAGGCGAACTGTTTTCCCTGACAATGCAGATATCCACTGGAAATGAGAAGCTGCAATTACGGCGAGGCGGTGGCGACACTCAGGCCGAGTTTAGCCATGTTGAATCAGGAAATCCTTTAGGGCCATAAACGGAAGCTCCGCTCTCGCCTTTCATTTCTCTCCAGCTCCGGTAGACAGGAGAATAGATTACATTTCTCCAGCTTTACAGTGTTCTATATGGTGGCGGGGGCTGTGCCATAGGTGTCGGTTTCTTCCCTCCTCTACTCTCTGAAAGGGCAACCTTGTTTTACAGAAAACCCCTCCTCGCAGGCTGCCACGCTAAGAATAGCTGCAGCCCGAGAGAGTGTGATCTCTGGGTAACCTTGTCGGGAGGTGACTGACAGATGAGAAAATATAATTTAGAGCGCACGGCGCTGAAAGAGATAATTGGTTTATTGGACCGACATCCTCGTTAAAGAGAAAAAAGAGAAGAAAATAAAAATCACACTCTCAGTTAGAGAGCTATTGTGCGCAGCTTCGTAAATACCAGCCCTGACAAATTTATGCCACCACTGATTGCAAATGGGACATTGCATGAGGCTCACACGCAGCTATGTCTTTCTATACTTTTTGGGGACCAATCAAAATCCTATTTTCCCTAACTCTTAACCCTAAACCTAACCTTAACTCCACCCCCCCCCACCACAGCCAAAACCAGCTAATGAGAAAAATGTTTTTGAGCTTGCACAATGTTCTTCTCCCTCTCCCTCCATCATTGACTTGACATGTCAATGTATGACAATACATACTGTAGACATGCCAATGATGAGCTAATGGAATTAGCTCCAAACCAGAACTGTGTATTAATGATAATAGAGTGCAGACCATAACTATCAACTGTACAGGAGGGGAGGGGACATTTTCTGAGGCGATTCCGACTTGATAATGGAGAAATTAATTATTCAACGTCCGAGCCCATCAAAAATAATCAATGATTGGCCATGACACCCCGTTAGAAATGGCATTTGTTGTCTCCATTGTCTCCATCCACAGCAGTTGGTTCATGCATGGCTTCCCTCGTTTCCCTCTCTCTCTCTCCCCACTCCTGCCCCGTCTGTCTTAGCAAAAAGAGTATCTGACATTTCCGCAGAACGCACAGTTGTTCAATAATTCAGTACGCAGAAGAAGAACAGTGATCCAAACACAAAATACAATCACTATTTATTGTAGAAGTCTCCATTTTATTGCCCTGCAGAATTTGGTTTACATTCAGCCAGTCGGCTGTTGGTTATTCACACTGGTTTCTTCCAAAGGGAGAAAAACAGAGCTGTCCAGGAGCATAGAGGATTTGGCCTCCAAGGCCGGCAGAGCAGATGTGAGAAAACTATCTAACAAAGATTAGGGTGCTGTAATCGGGAATGTACAGTATGTTCAGAAAGAGTCATGTCGTGAAGCAAAGCGAGCTTTGTTGTGGCGGGACACCGAGTCAGACAGCTGACAATGTCAAAACAAAATGTTCAATAAAATGTGTGGTCAAACAAATACAGTTCTCCTGACACACGTTGTGATTTTGATGATTACATGTTGTGTAACTCTCCAGGCCACACTTTTCAGGAGTGAGTAGACCTATTTTCAGTGAGTGAAGAGGGTATCCAGCAGACTGCTTCACAAACTGGATGTAATGTGGTTGTATTCATGACGTCATTACAACCTATTTGGTAAAGGGCAAGGACTTGTTGTGTATTTACTGTCACGAGTGACAGAGCAATGAGATCAGTGATGCTTAGGGGGATGTTTGGAGGAGTTGGGCTGGGAGAGGGGTCCGTGGCTGGCTGAGGGAAGAGAAGCTGAGAGGAGGAGAGAAGCCCAACACACAGGAAGCAGGAAGTCCACTCTAATTGGTCCCAGTCAGCTAGAGAGAAGACTGCTTAGCCTGGGACACTTTCTCTCTCTCTCACTGTCTTTTATGCTCTCCAACACTGACTGACTGACACACACACACACACACAGTGCTCCAACACAGACCCGGTGCCAGGATAAAGTGACTATGGAGGCAGTTGAAATTGGCGAGGGGGATACATTTTTGGGGGTTCTTGCATTGGAATTATATTGAACTCTGCTTATATAATCACGCTATACCAATATAAACAAAGTTCAAATACCGAGACTCCAAGATCATTGAGGGCTTTTAAAATCTGTAGCTTCTCTCTGCTGCGCTGTATTAGCATAATGGACAGCGCGCTGAAGCTAGGCGGTTTTGGTAATGAATATAGGCTACAAACAGCCTATGTGAATCTAGCCGTACACACAACTGTCTTACCAAAATCATGTAAATCAAATGCTGAATGTAGTAACCTAGTTATTCATGCATGCAAACAAAAATACAGAATAGCAGTTTGGCTTAGAAAACCAGCACAACTGAATGCGAATAAACGCAAACAGAACAAAACAGCGGTACCAAGTAGTAGGCCTAGGGTTCTTTCATTGGAATTATATTGAATTCTACTTATATCAGGTTATATCATAATAAACACAAACGTTTAAAAAAATGCTTTTGACCAAGAATTTACAGGATCAACGGGACAAAATCTCACTGCGCTCCATCAGCACCATGGACAGCACCCTGCATACTAAAGCCAGATTTTGATCAAAACTAACCAGCTAGATAGCGGTGGTGCATCAGTGCCACTGGCACTGCACTGTGCCCAAATTGCTTCAAAATTGCTGTCGCACCTCAGCTTCTTGACACACTCAAAAGCACCACATTGACTCCAGTGTAAAGATCCGTTGCTTTTGCCTGGAGTAATTTGTTTGGAGGATCGAGAAGACCGACGATTATGTGCATTTAAAAAAATATATTTCACCTTTATTTAACCAGGTAGGCTAGTTGAGAACAAGTTCTCATTTACAACTGCGACCTGGCCAAGATAAAGCAAAGCAGTGAGACAGAAACAACACAGAGTTACACATGGAATAAACAAGAGTACAGTCAACAACACAATAGAAAAAAACAGTCTATAGTCTATATACAGTGTGTGCAAATGGCATGAGGTGGTAAGGCAATAAATAGGCCATAGTAGCAAGGTAATTACAATTTAGCAGATTAACACTGGAGTGATAGATGAGCAGATGATGATGAGCAGATGATGGTGTGTAAGTAGTGATACTGGTGTGCAAAAGAGCAGCAAAGTAAATAAAAACAATATGGGGGTGAGGTAGGTAGATTGGGTGGGCTATTTACAGATGGACTATGTACAGCTGCAAGCGATCGGTTAGCTGCTCAGATAGCTGATGTTTAAAGTTAGTGAGGGAAATGTAAGTCTCCAGCTTCAGCGATTTTTGCAATTTGTTCCAGTCACTGGCAGCAGAGAACTGGAAGGAAAGGCGGCCAAAGGAGGTGTTGGCTTTGGGGATGACCAGTGAGATATACCTGCTGGAGCGCGTGCTACGGGTGGGTGTTGTTATTGTGACCAGTGAGTTGAGATAAGGCGGAGCTTTAGCATAGCCTTATAGATGACCTGGAGCCAGTGAGTCTGGCGACGAATATGTAGTGAGGGCCAGCCGACTACAGCATACAGGTCGCAGTGGTGGGTGGTATAAGGCGCTTTGGTAACTAGTGTTGTATGGCATTGAAGCTCGTTTGGAGGTTAGTTAACACAGTGTCCAAAGAAGGGCCAGATGTATACAGAATGGTGTCGCCTGCACAGAGGTGGATCAGGGAATCACCCGCAGCAAGACCGACATCGTTGATATATACGGAGAAAAATGTCGCCCCGAGAATTGAACCCTGTGGTACCACCATAGAGAATGCCAGAGGTCCGGACAACAGGCCCTCCGATTTGACACACTGAACTGTGTCTGAGAAGTAGTTGGCGAACCAGGCGAGGCAGTCATTTGAGAAACCAAGGCTATTGAGTCTGCCGATAAGAATACGGTGATTGACAGAGTCGAAAGCCTTGGCCAGGTCGATGAAGATGGTTGCACAGTACTGTCTTTTATCAATGGCGGTTATGATATCGTTTAGTACCATGAGTGTGGCTGAGGTGCACCAGTGACCAGCTCAGAAACCGGATTGCACAGCGGAGAAGGTACGGTGGGATTCGAAATGCTCAGTGATCTGTTTATTAACTTGGCTTTCAAAGACTAGATTGGTGGCTCTAAACTTAAAGCCGGGGTCCGTCACTGCCTTCAGCAACCCTGTAGCCTCGAGTCTTACTTCTGTGTTGTAGGAACTTGTGTGTTTTTTCCTGTTTTTATGGAAACCCAAAAGGAGTTATTCCTGCCCGCCCAGTGGCTTTCCATAGCCCCCCGAACACCGCCAAAGTTTACATGACAGGTTGGCGCAAAACAAATCAGTATCTCCGCTCTGCTGTGTCACCCTGTCAATCAGTTAAACTTTTTTGCAAATTTTATATAAGGACATAATTCTAAAACTGAGGGAGCAAAAGTTTGAACTTAGCCCCCTAAGTTCCCTTTAACCCCCTCGTGTAGCCGGGTAACACCTATATGAGAATGCTGTTCATTGACCACAGTTCATATTGAAAACGATTCTCTCCTAGCTCAACACCAAGCTCAGAGCCCTGGGTCTGTACAACACCCTCTGAAAAAGGATCCCGGACTTCCTGATGGGCAGACTATAGGCTGTGAGAATTGGCAGCAACACTTCCTCCACACAGGCTCCTAAAACAGCCCCCCCCCCCCCAGGGGTGTGTTTCCTCAGCCCTTTGATGTACTCCCTGTTCACCCACGACTGCTTGGCTTTGCACGACAACAACTCCATCAAGTTTGCTGACAATACCACGGTTGTATGCCTAATAACAAACAACGATGAGTCAGCCTATAGGGAGGGGAAATGGGGTATATCTAGTCAGTTGTACAACTGAATGCCTTCAACTGAAATGTGTTTTCCGCATTTAACCCAACCCCTCTGAGTCAGAGAGGTGCGGGGCCTGCCTTAATCGACATCCACATCTTCAGCGCCCGGGAACAGTAGGTTAACTACCTTGCTCAAGGGCAGAACGACAGATTTGTACCATGTCAGCTCTGGGATTCGATCCAGCAACCTTTCGGTTACTGGTCCAACGCTCTAACCACTAGGTGGTAAGTGAATTGGCATTGTGGTGCTAGTACAACAACCACTCACTCAACATCAGAAAAACAAGAAGCAGAGGACTTCAAGAAGCAGATGCAACATCCCCCGATCCACATCAACGGAACTGCAGTAGAGTCAGCTGTTTTTAGTTCCTCGGCATCCACGTCACCGACGACTTGACGTGGACCAACTTGTCAAGAGAGCGCAACAGCACCTCTGCATCCTAAGGCGGCTGACGAAATTCGGCATGCCACCCAGGGTCCTCAGACTCCTTAACACGAACTGGACTGACCACATGCTCTGATTCTCTGCACCTTAACACACATGCAGTCACTCACGCACGCACACACCCACACAGACATACAAACATTCACACACACATTCCAACTGCTGCTACCAGACTCTTATTATGATCGCTAAATACTGCACAATAGAAACACTACAAAACACACGTAAATATTGGACTGTAAATTGTAAAAAGTCTATTCTAATGAGCCATTCACTTTGTTTCTATTCTTATATTTTATTATTTCTTATTGTTGTTGCATTGTCGAGAAGGAACCTGCAGGTAAGCATTTTGTTGGACGGTGTACACCATGTGTAATCCCATACAAAGGACTAATACAAATAAAACTTGAAAACACACACACACACACACACACACACACACACACACACACACACACACACACACAGTTCTTATACACTGGGAGTCCATATACAGTGGGGAGAACAAGTATTTGATACACTGCCAATTTTGCAGGTTTTCCTACTTACAAAGCATGTAGAGGTCTGTAAATTTTTATCATAGGTACACTTCAACTGTGAGAGACGGAATCTAAAACATAAATCCAGAAAATCAAATATACTGTACAGCTATTCAAATTGAGAGCACAGACCAGTTGTTTTCCCACCTCCAAACAATTTGTATTTGTTTTAATGTGATTACAAGTCAACTCATACTAAACATCCTATATTTTCAAGTAATTCATCTAGTCAGGATGGACGTTATCTTAGCATGGCACCAATGTAATTGAGAAATAATCTGAGTAATTGCAGTCCACAGGAATCTGAACATCCTCTGCATTTGCATACATTTCCATGAATTAATTTGTCATTTCAGTTAGTATTTTTTTCTTAAAGCTTTCTTTTCTTTTCTCTTCTCTCCTTGATACTTATGTAACTGGAGGGATACATCTAAGCCATCCTACATTTACCTGTCACAAGTCTTAGAAAAAGCATTGCTTTACATGTGGTGCCTTGTTGCTTCAGGCCAGGGGATGGGCAGCGAAAAGATGAGTGTAGCGTTTCATTCATGAGAGGGAAACGGAGGAAGGCTGCTTGCTGGGACAACCCCCCCCTGATGGCTGGCATTCAAGATGAGATTCTGAGATGAGAGGAGAGAGGAGCAGACCAGGGACTCTCTCCAGACTCCATGCCATGCTAATGATTCCAAGCAGTAACCAACAAGGCACTGGGATAGTAAAGCAATGCTGGTTCAGGTTTATTGCACCATTGAAGTGTTTAGGCTTCCTTTGCTTCCTCTGAGATCCTCTGGTATAGCACATTGACCAAATATGATAGCAATTAGAGGGTATAGGAGTTGCTACACTGGATAGTGGAAAACGCCTCGGCCGTTCAAGAGAAAATCTCTATTTCTTTTCACTTCAATGACAGGCTCTCCAAGACAGATACTGCTTTGTCATTCACAAATTATGCTTTCGCAATCCAACAAGGTTTTTCATTGTTAAAGGCTGAGGGGGTAGTTCTGACATGTTGTCTTTGTTGTGAATAAGCGTTGCTATCTATAGTCACACACATAGCCACCCCAATAGTACATGCGATTTCCAAACTAGCGATTTACTGAATAAAAGAGATGACATCACAGTCTGGAAAAGAACACACAAAACTCATAAATTAATTAGACCCAACAGACAAGTAGGGTTACAAAACAACTCGTCTTTGTCTGATGGTAATGCAACAGTTAGTACATTCATCTTAAGATAGCAAGGTGAGATATCACAGTCATAATAAGTACATACCCAGTAAGGAAGTTATCAGAAATGTCAATGCTAGTAGGAAAATGTAACTGCAAGTTATTATTTGTATTATTATTATTATTTGTTTTTGGAAGGGAGGACAGGGATTCTGCTGTTCTAGCATCAGGGGGAAGCTGGTTCCACCATTGGGGTGCCAGGAGAGAGAAGAGCTTTGACTGGGCTGAGCGGAGGCTGACCTCCCGTAAAGTTGGGACAGACAAAAGACCAGAGGAGGCAGAACAGAGTGCTTGAGTTGGAATGTAGGGTTTTAGCATAGCCTGAAAGTATGGAGGGGTAGTTCCATTTGGTGTGCCGTAGGCAAGTGCCATGGTCTTGCAGTGGATGCGAGCTTCAACTGAACGTCAATGGAATGTACGGAGGAGCGGGGTGACACATGTGAACTTGGGAAGGTTGAACACCTGTGTGAAGAAAGGTCATACTCTACGGATGTTGTAGAGCATGAACCTGCAAGAGTGACTCACTGTTTTGATGTTTGTAGAGAACGACAGGGTGTTGTCCAGGGTCACTCCAAGGTTATTTGCACTCTGGCAGGGGCCACCGTGGAGTTTGTCTTGAAGCCGGCAGGCCTTCCCTGTGAGGAAGAACAGCAACGTTGTGTCGAGGTTGTGGTTGAGGTGGTGGGCTGACATCCAAGCTTAGATACCGTATCTGTCAGGCACGCAGAGATGCGTGCCACGACCTGGACGTCAGATGGGGGGGGAATGACAAAAGTAGTTGGATGCCATCTGCATAGCAATGACAGGAGAGACCATGAGAGGATATGACGGAGCCGAGTGACTTGGAGGATAGAGAAAAGAGGAGAGGGCCTAGAACCGAGCCCTTGGAGACACCAGCAGTAAGAGCATGTGTTGCGGACACAACTCCTCTCCAAGCGACCTGCCAGGTAAGATGCAATCCAGGAGTGTGCAGCGCCTGAGACGCCCAGCCCTGAGAGGTTGGAGAGGAGGATCTGATGGTTCACGGTGTCAAAGTAAGCTTTGGCAGAGACGGAGAGCCTCCGCAACACAGAGGACAGCAGTCTCAGTTGAGGGACCCTTCCTGAAGCCTGACTGTTTAGGGTCAAGAAGATCGTTCTGAGAGAGTCAGAGACAAAGACAGCACACTAAAGTGGTCAGAGACAGCACACTGAAGTGTTTTGGAAAGAAAAGAAAGAAGGCATACCGGTCTGTAGTTATTGACATCAGAGGGGTAGAGTGTTGGCTTCTTGAGGAGGGGAGCGACTCTGGCCATCTTGAAGTCAGAGGGGACACAGCTAGTGGTCAGGGTTGAGTTGATGAGAGAAGTGAGGAATGGGAGAAGCTCCCCAGAGATAGTCTGGAGAAGTGAAGAGGGGATGAGGTCAAGTGGACAGGTTGCAGATTTTCATCTGGCGAGAGAGGGGAGAAAGAGGTCAAGGCATAGTGTAGTTCTGTGCAAGTGGGACCAGTGAACTCAGTAGACAGTGAATGAGGAGCAGATGTCATCAACCGTTTTTTCAAAGTGGTTGACAAAGTTGTCCATAGAGAGGGAGGAGGTGGAGGGAGAAGGTGGAAAATAGTTTCCCAGGGTTGGAGGCAGAGGCTTGGAATTTCGAGTGATATAAAGTGGCTTCAGCAGCGGATACAGAAAAAGAGAAGGCAGAGAGTGGAAGGATGATAGGTCCTCCGGAAGTTTAGTTTTTCTCCATTTTCACTCAACTGCCGGCAGCCACAGAGCAGGAGGGGAGGGTCAAGCCGGCTGGGAGGAGAGGGGACAGTGGGAATCAAAGGAGGCAGAAAGGGAGGAACATTTATCAGAAGGGAGAAATTATAGGATATATGGGGAGAGAGTAGTGAGAGAGAAAGAGTGAAGATTGCGACGGTGCATGACCATCTGGGTAGGGGCTGAGTGGGTAGGGTTTGAGAAGAGAAAAGTAGTGATCAGAGACCTGGAGGGGGTTGCAGTGGGATTAGTAGGCAAACAGCCTTCAGTAAAGATGAGGTCAAGCGTATTGCCTGCCTTGTGAGTGGGAGGGGGCTGGGTAAGGGTGAGGTCAAAAGAGGAAAGAAGGGGAAAGAAAGGTGTAAATAATCAAAGTCCGGTGTCGGGAGGTTGAAGTCGCCCAGTATGATGAGTGGTGAGCCATCGTTGGGAAATAATCTTATTAAGGTGTCAAGCTCATTAAGGAACTTTTCAAGGGCACCTGGTGGGCCCATAGGCGACAATGTTAAGCTTGAGTGGACAACTGACAGTGACAGCATGGAATTGAAATGAGAAGAAGTACCATTTAGGAGAAATGAGTATCCCTGTGCCACCACCGTGACGGACAGATGCTCTCGGACTATGAGAGAGCAGCTGGAGTAGCAGTGTTCTCTGTGGTAATCCATACTATGAATGTGCATTGTTGCTATCAGTCTTGCCTTACCTGCATGCCTTTCAAATTGACAATAAAAAATATTTTGTTAAGCCTTGATGTGTCATACTGTAAATTAAGGTAGGAGGTTTCATCAGAAAATCACCAAGCCTTGACTGAAAAAGTGTTGGAACACTGAATCTCATTTAGACATGAACCAGGCGGAACCACCTGGTGCACCAGTCGCTCACATTCCCTGTTAAATTCAACAGTATCTCTCCCCTATCTGCACTCATGCCCCAGATCTCCAAGACAATGAGTGAAAGTTACACATCCCACATGTCAAATTAATGTGCCTAATTAGAGATAAATAAATAAAGAATGAAAGAGGGAGAGTGAAGCGAGAAAGAAAAAGAGGGAGAGCGACAGAGAAAAAAGAGAGGGAGAAAGCGAAAGAGAAAGAGATCCTCTCACTATGAGAAGAAGAAACTTTTCAAAGGCCCCAAATTCAAATTCAAGCTCAGAAGTCTCCCGGTGGAACAGCAGCGATTTGAATTATTAAGATCTCTGTCACAAATGAGGGGGAAACACATTTTGGTGGTGGGCCCATATAAAGAAGGGGTCCCGTCTGCTAAATGACTTAAATGTAAAATGTAATGTAGCGCCAGGCATGCAAGAGGCTGTATGATTATGATCAACGTTCCATAAATGCATCACTGATTGGAACAGAGGGGTAGTGGATTGACGTCAAAGCTAGCTTAACACTGACAAGGTCTCTGTAGAGGGATACACAATTGAAGATGTTGATGTATTTTCATAAACATGTTTACCTACTCAGCTGATGTACAGTGCCTTCAGAAAGCATTCATACCCCTGGACTTATTCTGCATTTTGTTGTTACAGCCTGCATTCAAAATTAATTAAATATATACTTTTAAAAATTATATTTATTCACACAATACCCCATGACACAGTGAAAACATGTTTTTAGAGATTTCAGCAAATGTATTGAAAATTCTATACAGAAACATCTCATTTACATAAGTATTCACAGCATTGAGCCAATTCATTTTAGAATCACATTTGGCAGCTTTTACAGCTGTGATTCTTTCTGGGTAGTCTCTAAGAGCTTTGCACACCTGAATTGTACAATATATTAAAGAAGCAATAACACTGGCCTTCTTTAGACTAGTTGAGTATCTGGTTAGAGCCAGTTTGCTCTGTTCTCAGAACAAGAATAGACTGACAAGTTTCAGAAGAAAATTATTTGTTTCTGACCATTTTGATCCTGTAATTGAACCCACAAATGCTGATGCTCCAGATATTCAACTAGTCGAAAGAAGGCCAGTTTTATTGCTTCTTTAAATCAGGACAACCATTTTCAGCTGTGCTAACATAATTGCAAAAGAGTTTTCTAATAATCAATTAGCCTTTTAAAATTATAAACTTGGATTAGCTAACACAACATGCCATTGGAACACAGGAGTGATGGTGGCTGATAATGGGCCTCTGTACGCCTATGTAGATATTCCATAAGAAAATTGTTGTTTCCAGCTACAATAGTCATTTACAACATTAACAATGTCTACACTGTATTTCTGATTAATTTGATGTTATTTTTAATGAACAGAAAATGTGCTTTTCTTTCAAAAACAAGGACATTTCTAAGTGACCCCAAACTTTTGAACGGTAGTGTACATTTTTTAAATTCTTCTTGTTGATCATAGCTAGACAGCCATTTTCAAGTCAAAACTGTAACTAGGCCACTCAGGAACATTCAATGTCACATCAGTTAGTAATTCAATTGTATATTTGCACTTGTGTTTTAGGTTATTGTCCTGCTGAAAGGTGAATTTGTCTCCCAGTGTCCCTTGGAAAGCAGACTGAACCAGGTTTAGCTCTATTCCATTTATTTTTATTTAAAAAACTTCCTTGCCGATGACAAGCATACCATTACATGATGTTTGAAAATATGAACAGCGGTACTCAGTGGGGTGTTGTGTTGGATTTGCCCCAAACATAATGTTTTGTATTCAGGAAAGTTAATTTCTTTGCAACATTTTTTACAGTTTATTTTAGTGCATTATTGCAAACAGGATGCATGTTCTGCCCTGAGCGGTTTCCTTCCTCTCCGGCAACTGAGTTAGGAAGGGCGTCTGAATCTTTGTAGTGACTGGGTGTATTGATACACCACCCAAAGTATAATTAATAACTTCGCCATGCTCAAAGGGATATGCAATGCCTGCTTTGTTATTTTTTTTACCCAACTAACAATACCCATCTGCCCTTTTTATGAGGCATTTTGAAAACCTCCCTGGTCTTTGAATCTGTGTTTGAAATTTACTGCTCGACTGAGGGACCTTTCAGACATTTGTATATGTGGGGTACAGAGACGAGGTAGTCATTCAAAAATCATGTTAAATAAACACTATTGCAACACAGTGCGAGTTAATTCAACTTATGTGACTTGTTAAGCACATTTTTATTCCTGGACTTATTTAGGGTTGCCACAACAAAGTGGTTGAATACTTATTGACTCAAGACATTTCAGCTTTTCAGTTTTTATGAATTTGTAAAAAATTCTAAAAACGTAATTCCACATTGACATTATGGGGTATTGTGTGTAAGCCAGTGACACAACATGTTAAATTCAGACTGTAAAACACAACAAATTGGGGAAGGATTCCACAGGTGTGAATATTTTCTGAAGGCACTGTATGTATGTGCGTGCGTGTCCCAATAGAATTGGAACACACAAATTTCAGGTCTGCTGTGCGCAAACTTGAACATTGTGAAAATTCTGTGCAACTTCTAGCGTACATTTGTTACAGTTTTAAGAGTGGTCTTGTAGGGTACAGTGGCTTTTTGATCATAACGTAGGCCTACCAGAGTGGCCTACCATGAAAAACAAGAAAATGCATCCCATAACATTTTAACATGGAAACAGATGTTTTATCATTCAGCCTACAGTAGCAGCCAATGTGTGGTGTTCAATGTAGGCCTACATTCCATGAGACCTTTGGAAAAAAAAACATGCAGGGCTCGACATTAACCTGTTTATTCACTTGTCCTTCAGACAGAGGTAACTGAAAATGTTGTGCTGTTTGATGCAAGAAACCATTTTACAAAATGCATTATTATTCCCATATCATTATTACAGATAATCAGACATATTATGCTACCCTCTTGCCTATTGGCTCCTTAGCTTATTCAAGCCTGTCTCAAAATACAACACTGCCCCTTTAAGACAAAAAAAGGTCCCTACCTGACTTCCTTTTCAAAGATATCTAGAAACGTATATTCCCCAACTGCTGACTACAAATTATCTATAACTGGGCTAATAACTCACTAACTAGCAAAGGATATGAACAAAATGTGCACACATGGCTACATGCAGCTCTTGCTTTGATCTCAAAACAAGCACTTCTACTCACGACCGCTCATAATGTGAAAAAATTGGCCAAAACGCTAATAATTACAACAACCATGCAAGCCTATAGATACACTTTCCTACTCATTCATTACTTCTGCAGCGCTTGTTGTAGGGCTTGGTGGAAATAGGAAGAATGCCCATTTTATGGCTTATAAAAGTGTTGAATAGTGCTGAGTAAGAACTTACACATGAACTCACTCATAAAAACAGAAGCTCTTTGCTATATTCGTTGACAGTCTCTCTCTAGTCATGGTTTTAAACATTTTGAAATTTCACAGTATCAACTTTGCTGTAGCTTTCTTTCATGCCTGCTACTGCAGACACGGTCATCTGAGCCATGCGATTGGCCAGCGGTAAGTGCACTTGATTTGCTCTCTGGGCCCACAGGGAAGGCAGAGTTTGTACCTTAAACATTAAACCGTTAAAATGGCAACAGTTAGCCAACCTGGCGTGCAAGGCAGCTGAATCAGGTGCCTTGCACCTAAAAAAAATTAAAAATAGGAACAAGGCTTTATCATTGTTTTTTTTTACAGAAAGGTTTGACGATCAACTAGGAAGGGAGATCGACCAGTTGGTGAACACTGCTCTAGAAAATTGCATATAGTTCAATCTTGTGGGCTGATATTTCTGTGCAGCAGTCCTGGGCTCCTGCGTGGGAACATTGCTGTGACCCACTAGAATTACATGACACCATTGTGATGATGACATTTCTTTGAAATAATGACCAGATAAAGACCTAACGATGTAAACTCTGTTTTAATGACAAAGTACTATAATTCTAGTGCTGTCAGCAATCACATGTATTCCGTCTCATGTGTTTGGTTATGTGGGGGAGGGAGGATTAGGCGGTTTTATTTATTTCACCGGTTCCTCCAGTGATCAAAAGTTGGAAAGAGAGCAGTCACCAACGTTACAACGTAGTGTACAAACTACGGGAGGAAAGTTCAGATGCTTATAAAAGGATCTTAAATTCATTGTTCTTTCTTTTATTTGTTCCTAACTAATAACAGAAACCATGGTATCTCTCTCCCTCTCTCTCCACCTCTCTCTCCCTCTCTCGCTTTCCCTCCCATAAAATACCAGGTAATGATTGTAAATGTTTCGGAATTTCTCAGACATTTCTTCATTACTGTAACTCAACTAAAGTCTTTTGCATATTGCTATTTATCTTATGGAGTCTAAACATTTCAGAAGGCTAATTGCTTAGTCTTATTACAAGTCGCATGTGAGGTATTTATAATATCATATATACTGTATATACATGTCAAATATTACTGCCTACCACACACACAGCCACTATTTACCCACACTCAGGTGGATATGGCTTGTTTCATGGGGTCTGGTCTTGGTCTTGGCCTGGATCTCCAGAGTTCTCATCTTGACTTCATCTCTGGTTGGCCTTGAGGAAACTAGCAAACGATTCAGACTGCTAGCCTATAGCTAGCTACTGCTATGACAGCCATGTGATGGTAGCTAGAGTAATAAAGCATGTCTACTTTTCTCACCACAGTGACCAAGAACATACTGAAACGTTGTGTGCCAAGGTTTACCAGACATGAAGACGTTAACTACCTTTAAGATGCCATCGGTACATGGGGCACTGCTCCGGCACTGTAAATAACTCAAGGCTTGGGTTCGCCGTGGGAGGAGGGCTCCACTGCAGGGATTTTTTTTCTCGATATATGCCTTGACGACCTGAACCTCCGGTGGGGCCTGGAGACCCCGGCTCGGAATATATGAGTAATAAATACTCCCTCCCCTAGAAGCGAGGCCCTGGCCAGTGAGATATTGAGGGTTTGGGATAAATCCCGCATGGGCAGCTGGACGGAGCGGCGAGCCTGAGCTCAGTAATAACGTGGCCCTTACTGTCGTCATCATGACAGGCTCCCAAGAAAATGCTTAGGGGGAGAGCGACAGCTGAGATGAATCACTCCATGTTGTACATTACATCATGGCAGGTGGATTGGGCATTGCTTCTGAGTGTGTGTGCAGCCAGAGTGTGAGTGTGTGAGTAGGTCAGTGAGGGGTTACAAGACATTACGCTTCTCTCTCCATCTGATTGAATTCCCCTGCTAGAGACCGAGACACATTACGGTGGGAGGAAAATGATGTGAGCAGGCTACACAGACCTAGCCTAAACCCACAAAGGCCCTCTGCTGTACTCTGCATCCACTCCCTTCTCCTTACCTAGACTACAGGGTTCAGTTCTATCAAACTAGATAACTAACTATGCATTGATCATACATGCTGCTGAAGAAAAGCCATCTGCTGTATTGGAATGCTTATGAAAGAATAAGCACTTATCTAGACATCTCTTCTTTAACCATTAGCAATGATAAATCGGCACTCACATACAACAAGTAATAGCCAATGCAAATGATTATTATTATATCCATTACCGATTTAACTGTCCGTAATTGTCACACTGTCGCTTGTTTTGTCA
Source organism: Oncorhynchus nerka (assembly GCF_034236695.1). NCBI lineage: Eukaryota > Metazoa > Chordata > Actinopteri > Salmoniformes > Salmonidae > Oncorhynchus > Oncorhynchus nerka. The sequence goes on along the minus strand of NC_088417.1, from coordinate 37,185,251 downwards.
GCTCTGTTGTCTTCAGTTTGCCAAGGATTCTAGATGAACTTCTCATTGGTTCCTTTATTCACAGATCTAAAACCACATTACTGCTAATCAGATTGGAGGGAAACTGATACTTCTGTTCATTGTCCATTGTCCATAGTCATTTTTCTTCTTTCCATAGTCATTTTTTTTCTTGCATGAGTTTTAAATGCCTATTGATAGAGCATCTGATACAGTATAATAGGCATATTACCATGTAGCAACAACTTTTTAAAACTTTGTTTTTGAAACCTTCACTGGGAATTGCAAAAAAGTTCAATCAATTGCTTTAATCAACAATATTATACTGTATGCTCAACTTCTAAAAAGGTACTATGTTGCTCGTGTTAGTCTGAAGTAAGTGAGATGATTTTGGCATGCTAGTTGGGTCATGCTAACAGAGATGCTACCATTCCTAGTGTTTTGTTCTCAACAAGTAACGAGTGCTAAGCTGTGTTAACTGCTACAGGTTTAGTTTTTTCCAACAAAATGGGGGCTCGTCTGGGATTTTGGTTCCCATTAGTATGGTAATCGCTCTAGTCACCTACTCTGAAGCTCTAGTGTACCCAGATATTTGAGTGTTCAAAATACACTCCTTGCTTTGAAACAACAAAAGCTCAGCTGTGTGATCAACCCAGTCGATATCACATGAATGAGCTCAATGTTTCCATGGATTTTAACTGTTTGTTTCAGTTTGCCATCAGATGCATGGATCTCAGTGACATGGCATAATATATCAGATGCTTGGATCCTGGTGGCATGGCATAATATGATGCATGGCATAATATACAAATATGAAGGGCAAAAGATGTGCTTATCTATGCAGGCTATGAATGCTCCAGGCAAAATGAGAAATAACCAAAAATAGACCAATAGTTATGCTAATGCATCAGTATAGCAATGCTTATGCTACTGAATAACACATGAATAAAACATGTTTGTCTTAGAATATATTAAGGTCCTGGCAGAAAACAAACCAATCACAAAGAAGAGAGCCCGAGGCGGGAATCTAAATCGATGTTTCACCGGACCCCACATTACCAAAGATGTGGCTGCCCGCGTGGGTGCCCAATGGTAAGAGAGGAGGGTATCCACATTGCTGCATGCTCAATAATGAATTGTTTATGCAAGGTGCATCGGAGTGATGGTGACAGCTTTAATTTATTTCAACCTGGGTGTTGGGAGTACTTGAAGTTGGTGAAATATTCAAGGGAAAAGGGGGGCCAGTGGAGTCAAGTATTTCTCACCATGATGGTCTCTCTAGCTATAGCTTGTGTGCTTCAGATGGAAATCACAAAATCTTGTCAATTACACATCAAAAAGCTGGACAGTGAGATGACATTTGGGGTTGACACAGCTGACGAATTTCTGAAAAGCTGGAGCTGTCATTACACTACCGTTGTCGGATCTAATATTTTGTGGGTGACCGTATAATTTCTCTAATTTCTTTAACAATTATTCTAGGATTGATTGTGAAAATGACCTGTCAACGTCAGTCAACTGCTAGTCCCGATGACATTTGCTCGACGCATTTTTTGAGCATACTCCAGAAGACACATTTTTTTATTGACAAATCCTCTCAGGTGATGCACCACTGCCCTAGTACTACTGTACATTAGCTCAAAAACATGCAATCACATCTGTGTACTGTGTAATCCCTAAAGGTATTGTAAACTACAACCATACACTCCCTGAACTTACAGTACAGTAGCGACAGGTGCTTAAGTGTAATTATATTTCTATGGTTCCAACATCAAGGCCAACGTCCCATCGCTTCCCAACAGCAGCCCAGCTGATGAGCAGCCCCCTAATGAGTCATTAGGCCAAGTTCACTGGGTTTGTGAACGCATTTGACATTAGCCTGAGATTAACCCTGCTCATTCCCGTTATTTCATTGAATTATTTATGCCTGTTTTTTTTTTAATAGCTGACAAGTCCTGACTCGCATTTCCTCCTAAATTGTTTGTTAAACGTTCTACTTGACCTTCATTGGAAGATAGAGGCGAGATAAAACATTACGCATTCTTTCTCTTTTAAAACACCACAACTTCCATGGACAGTTTCTGCATTTTTTACTCTGGTTTTAAGAAACCACTTCTTCGATTGAGCGGATGCATGAAATCAACATGGGATTGCGGGCCGGCTATCTACTCACTGTCCATTCCCCCAGTGGAGACAACTATATGTAGACTGAAATAGAGTCCCCCAGCCTCTACTGACAACCATCATTCAGGTCAGTGAGACTGTCAAGCATTGTATTGCTCCCAAGATGCAGGCAACAGTGACGTGGCAGCAAGCAGCATCAGCAGTCACCGGCATAAATGTTTAATTCGGCTGTGGCATTCCAGCAGATCAACAATGGCCGACGACTTGAGCATAGATTTATGGGTGATTGCCGAGACAGGGGTGGACCCTGTGCCGTTATTGAGGTCAGGTTTTCACAGTCCGGGTGTTGGAGGAGCCGTGATTGCTTTTGGGCTTGTAAACCCAATGATATTCCCAGTGGTTTTTGCATAAACAGACGAGAGAGCAATCAAACTGAGGCTTTCCAATCCGGCCCACAATTTGAGTATCCAAATTACCCAGCGGGTCAATCATTTCATTTGGCGAGACTGGCATGGTTCACTAATAATGGTTGAATATTTTCCCAGTATTTTACAAATGTTCTATCCCAAGAATAAATCACTTTTCTCCCAGGTAACCCGCTATTTCCCAGAAGTGTCATTCAAAAGCATTATAAAGAGTATAAATGTCAGGATTTGATTAGAGCTTTGATCAGCATGAAAATTCTAACCTGAGCCTGATGAGCCATATTTTAAATACATTAACGACATTTCATGATCCCAAGCCCAAAAAAGCCCAAATTATTGTGCCGTTATACAATACATATGATATACAGTAGGTTACTGTACATTACGCATGACAGAAAAACATAAAAGCCCATAGCCTAGCTACAGTATATGCTCTCTTAGATAAATAAATGAAACTAGTTCCAGTAGGCTAATATTTTTGAGTGTGAACTGTATTACTGTACTGTATTATATGGACTGGAATTACGCACATCGCTCCAACCATGATGAAGCAGAAGAGAACATGCGATTCTAATGCAGCACATACAGCCTACAAAGTTACAAGTATAGGCTAGCAAAATTGATTTTAATTTGGAAATATAATAGGGCCTATTTGTATAATTAGTAGGCTGACGCATATGGGTCAAAGATGTATAAGGATTTCAAAGTAGCAAAAAAAAAAAACAGCAATTACAAATCCCTAAAATACTTTTAATGTTCATTGGAGTGTCACCTATGCCCTTATATGAGTTATATTCAAGAATAAAGCCAATAAATCATTTTTATTGTGATTCATATGAATGTACCCAAGCAAAATGTCATTCAGTATAACACGGTTTATTATTATTTTTAAATGTCCATTTATCATAATCACAAGGTTATATATCCATGCTTAGACTGGCAGAAATATAACTACCCAGAAAAAATGACATTATTTTATTTTGAATCCCACATATATGATGTGTCACAGGTGGAACATAAAATTTGTTGAAAGTTTTTACAAAACTTCCAGCCTTTCACTGAAACAAAATGCAGAAATCGATGAAAATATCTTTCACTTCATCCTTTGAGATTTGTTTTTGTCTCTCTGTGAGTCAATAAAACAAAGTTATTGTATTTTAATAAAATGCTGGCGTTATACTGTACGACAATATTTTTACCCTGAATGACACATTTCACTACGGCCCAGAAATGTTGATTAAATGTGATTCCTTCAGCAATAACAATAACGATCCTATGAACTATTATTAGTAGCAGCAATAGTATTTTTCCTTTAGCTATTTTTTTACTTAGAAAAAACAGGATAAGATGTTTAAAATGTGCAGGCTAGCTGACCTTAGATTGCTTCCATACTAGAGCAAGAGAGAGAAATTACCCATACGCCACACACAAAGAACATGGATTTTACTATGCAACATAGTTTAACTGACACATGAGGTACAATATAATTCACGTAGCATTAAATCAGCATTGAACATTTCAAACAAAGCATTCATTAAAAAACATTCCAAAAACATTGTGAAAAAAACTGTAGTTTTGCTTCATCACGAAACAGTGGATATATTTCTCAGGCATTTGAAAGAAAACACATAAAAAATAATTCCACCAACATCAAAACAAAACATTTCTGAACATCAGAATATTAACCAAATCTATTGTCTGAACATCAAATGGAACTCATCAACGTTCTCAAACAGAACACATCATTCAATATCTTTAAAACATGGATTTCTTTTCTATTTTTTAATTTTAATTTCTAGATTGCTTGTGTATGTCCGTTTCTTGTGTAGGCCTATGTAGTATTCTGTAGCCTAACTGGTGTGTAACTTGGAATTTGGAGTAATAAAGCTCTGTAAACTTTTCCCAGTCAGAGTTGCAGAGTTTTGAATTCCTTTGTTTTGGAGTAAACGCCTCTGGTTCGGAGATTACTGCTTGGACATCAGACTTGAAGTAGTATGTGATGTCCTTAACATGGGGTCATTCAGCATAACGGGTGAAACTGGTTTAACATGACACTTTTGTTGTGCTAAAGGACAAAGGCGTGATACTGAAGGACGGATTTCATACATAAACCTATTTAACAGGCAGTTCTTTGGCCACCTGTATAAAGTGATGACCTTGACCTATAAAGATTATCCTTACTTTTCAAATTTAATATAGCTTTTTATAAAATAATAACATGAAAAGTATGTTTTCTGTGTTGTACTGAAGGAAATCCGTTTTTGTTATTAGAGTGAAAAAGTGAAATCATCAAATATTTCAGAGAGATTTACTCACCACCTCACATTGATAGAGGGTATTCAATGGGGCTTCCTTGTGATGTCACACACTGTCACATGATTACCATCATGTGATATGCTTTAAAATGGCTTTTTACCTTTGATATACTGAATGACATTGATGAAGCGCAAACGTCTGGACAAAAGTTATTCAAGTGATACAGTATGTCGCCCATTATTCTATATATTGTTGCAAACCCTAACACAATTATGCCATGGGTGTTGATTTATATTTTTGGGATGAATTTCTAAATCTTAAAAACACTTTTGTCATTAAAATTTTAACATGGACAGTACCACTGAAGAACATTGACACTTTAGAGCTCAATAACTTCCTTAATCCTTTTTGGAATAGGGGGCAGCATTTTCACTTTTGGATGAATAGCATGCCCAGAGTGAACTGCCTCCTACGCTGTCCCAGATGCTAATATATGCATATTATTATTAGTATTGGATAGAAAACACTCTGAAGTTTCTAAAACTGTTTGAATGATGTCTGTGAGTATAACAGAACTCATATGGCAGGTGAAAACCTGAGAAAAATCCAACCAGGAAGTTATGTAATTTTTCAAAGCTTGGCCTACTGAATACACAGTGCCTATGGGGTCAAGTTGCACTTCCTACGGCTTCCACTAGATGTCATCCGTCTTTAGAAACTTGTTTCAGACTTCTGCTATAAAGGAGGGGGGAATGGCAGCTCAATGAGTCATGGGTCAGAAAGAGTGTCTCAGGCTTGTGACGCGCGCTCCCGACAGAGTTAGCTCTCGTTACAGTGCTTTTCTTCAGACAATGAAATTCTCCCCGGCTGGAACCTTATTGATGATTTATGTTAAAAACATCCTAAAGATTGATTCCATACATTGTTTGACTTGTTTCTACGACCTGTAACGGAACTTGTCGAGTTTTTGTCTGGACGAAGTGCTCGCGCCTCATGAAGATGGATTACTGGGCTGAACATGCTAACAACAAGTGGCTATTTGGACATAAATGATGGACTTTATGGAACTTTACGGAACAAATCAGTCATTTATTGTCGAACTGGGATTCCTGGGAGTGCCTTCTAATGAAGATCATCAAAGGTAAGTGAATATTTATAGTGTTATTTCTAACTTCTGTTGACTTCAACATGAGGGATATTTCTTTGGCTGGATTGGGCTCTGAACGCCTTACTCAGATTATGCTTTTTCCGTAAAGTAAAAAAAAATCTGACACAGCGGTTGCATTAAGGAGAAGTCTACCTTTAATTATGTGAATAACACTTGTATCTTTTATCAATGTTTATTATAAGTATTTCTGCAAAATCACCGGATGTTTTGGAATCAAAACATTACTGCACGTAACGCGCCAATGTAAACTGAGATTTTTGGATATAAATATGCACATTATCGAACAAAACATACATGCATTGTGTAACATTATGTCCTATGAGTGTCATCTGATGAAGATCATCAAAGGTTAGTGATTAATTTGATCAATATTTCTGCTTTTTGTGACTCCTATCTTTGGCTGGAAAAATGGCTGTGTTTTTTTTGACTTGGCTATGACCTAACATAATATGTTGTGCTTTCGCTGTAAAGCATTTTTTAAATCGGACACGATGGGTAGATTAACAAGAAGTTTATTTTCATTTGCTGTATTGGACTTGTTAATGTGTGAAAGTTACATATTTCAAAAAAATATTTTTGAATTTCGCGCACTGCCTTTTCAGCGGAATGTTGCCAAGGGGTTCCGCTAGCGGAACGCCTGCCCTAGAAAGGTTTTAATAGTTTGCAACACAAATATTTCTGGGTCAAAAGGGTAAGAGTTGAGTTAATTAATATTATATTTATACATATTTATCTTTTTAAGTTAAATGAATGGCCTTCGGACACCACATTTACGTCTCATCTTTGACCCATATATACCTTTCATAATGTTTTCACTAATGTTATTAGCCTACCTCCACTTTCTCTATTGTTGCTTTCAACAGTTGTCCTTATCTTAAATCATTCTTATGACATCCTTGGATAATATAGGACTAGAATTAGATGCAGAAGGCTTTCACTTCTCTTCACAAAGATTGAATGGTTATGGGTCTGAATAAATAACTTACAGCCTACCTGGAGCTCTATTGGCTGCTGTAAAACATTTAACATTCAGCAAAAAAAGAGTGTCCCTCTTCGAATAGTGTATTGGTATAAGAACTGCTATTCTATTCTAGCTTTTCCTGCATGGGACTCCAAGAGCTAAGGAGCATTTTTTAAGGAGAGGCCAGTGGAGCACATGCGCTTGCGTAAGACACATAGGCTATAATTTAGAAGCACATTATGCGTAACCCATCATGAATTATCTAAATATAAGGCTAATACTGCATTGAAAGTATTACCTGAAAGAGGTAGGCCTGGACATCTATAAATAGGGATATACAGTGGGGAGAACAAGTATTTGATACACTGCCGATTTTGCAGGTTTTCCTACTTACAAAGCATGTAGAGGTCTGTAAGTTTCATCATACTGTGAGAGACGGAATCTAAAACAGAAAATCACCAGAAAATCACATTGTACGAGAGAGTGCTCGCTGCGAGAGAGTGCTCTTGCGTGCAATGATTTAAAGCAATGATATGAGTGATAAGCGGTTTTAAAACTCTGCAGCAGCAATTAGAAGTTTAAACAATCCTTACAATTAGAACACAAGGTGACCCCCGAATGCCAGATGGAGATGGGTAAATTAGACGCACATATGGGTCTTTATATTACTGTAGCATAGGCTATGCTGCAGCAAATGCAGCAAATGTAGGCCTATCTGTCACAATAAAAAAAGTTACCATGATGAGATGATAGGTCTACATGCATTGTGAACTGAGCTCCATACAGAGATGGGCTATCTGTCCCCACCCTGTGCGTTGATTCGTAATGCAGAGGCCGTAGAGAAGCCATATTTAGACATTGCAAATCATTTAACAGTTCAATTTCACACCATGCTGTTCTCATATAAATAATTTATTGTAATTTACCGGTTTCTCGCAGTTATTTATCCTGGGAAAAGGGAGTGGTTTTGGACAGTTCCCACCATTCAACCCTACTTCTAAGCTCACAGAGCCATACGTTTCCAGGTAATGAAAGTGGTGCCTACAGCACACACAAGCAGAGGACAGTGTACATACTCGTATTTGTTTACGATGAGACATACAACTACTCATACAAGAGTAGAGAAAATCACACAAGCTGTAAAGCATGTAACACGAGTCATCATGCAAGTTCAGTTACCAGTACAGTTACCAGTACAGGTTAAGTCTTAGTTAGAAGTGGGGGGAAAAAGACAGTCATCATGTCGAATGTCAATCGAACCGGTGTTAATTTCCTACAGTACCACTTGGCCAGAGATGATCAATATCTAAATACTGGCTGATGAGGAAGCTTCAAAATACAAAATGGCTACTACAGTAGCACTGCATACAGAGGTATGCCTTAAGCCAGCCTGACCCTGGCCTCTTGCCAATGCAGAAGTCCAGAAACCCAAGCTCTTGCTAATTAGTGAGCCAGAGTAGCACATTTATGCTGCACTTTCCACTACCTAGTGCCCTGGGGGAGACAGCATGGGGTGCCCGGACTGCACGGTCTGAAACATTTAACAGTCCTTGAGGCCGTGGATAAGGCCTGGTACTGGCGGCCACAGAAGCATACAGAAGCATTCTACATCTGACTGTAATTTTGAGTGTCCTGTGACATGCTAAACACAGGCCTACTCTCATGGAGAGCCAAGGGTCAACAAAAGTCCTCAGCTGTAATCTATCCTGTTATGGCAAGATGAACCATCAATCAAGTCTTCACATTTACATGGCAGACGCAAAACTTAATTTGTCTCACTCAGATATCCCTTTAAGACTTTCAAATCTGGTTTGCACAGTCTTCCTGGTTTGCAAATGTAATATTAAATATTACATTTACAAATGTTACATGGCTTAGCGTGACTGACTTTACATCCCTCAGTGGAAGCTTTCCTCTTTGGGCAAATAGTTGGCTGGATGGATCAAGCTCGGTTTGAGCTCCAGTGAGAAACTTGAGGGTGCTAAAATCGGGACTTGGCTTTGTAAAGTACTGTGTGTGTCAGTGCACAGACTGATGCACACGCATCATTGACATGGTAATAGTGTCACAGTGCGTCACAGCATTGCAGTCGGACATTCTAAGTGAGGTTGCGTACAGCATAACAAATAAGGACGACTAAGGATAAGAAGGAATGTCCCTCTGTAATAACGACACAAGCATGCACTTACAGTGTCCTGGGAAGAGGATCATCTGGGGGAGAGGGGGCATGATCAGAAAAGAAAGTCTTCGATCAAATGTTGACGAGGGAATTGACACGAGAGTGCCGAGTTGCTGATGTGTTAGGACTTTGGTTCAATTTGTAATGAAACAATAGGCTAGTTCCGGTTCTCCTAGCTGATTAACTGCCCAATGATAATTCAAGCCATGACACTGCTCACAAGTGGATACAATGTTCACATGTGTTGGGTGTTTCACCTCTGGTTGACATTGAGGTACAAGCTAAACATTCTGTAATAAGTGTTCAGTATTAGAGAGGTATTACTTTTGTTAGAACAGAACACTTTTCAAACTCTCTGCAGGTTAAATGTGGTAGGATAGTACCTGGCTAGCATCCTTGCTTAGAAACTAAGCAGTGACTGAAAATGTCAGCAGATCTGAAATACTGGTACAACAGGTGCCTTATGTCCTATAATGCCCCTTAGCAGGCCAATATTTCCCAAATATCAAAAAACGCTTATCCATCACCACTTGTATTGCAGAAGACAGAGGAAAAGTCCATTACAGCAAACCAACAGACAAGCATGGTGTGTCAAAGGGTTCTAGCCTTTATAATCACTTAACTCTGACAAACAGTCTGCAAATGCAATTAGAAGCAAACTAACAAGCTATCCTCCTTGCTCGTCATCATATGCCCTGGAGTGAGGCATCTCTCTCTAATTATAAGAGGAATCTGGGGGGCAGGGAGGTGCACGATAGGGTTTACAGAGAGGGTGTGGGTGTGGTAGAAGAGCTAAAGGAAGCATAAGAGGGGTGCGGCCCCTATTTACCATCAGCCCCATTGCCTGCACGCAACCTTATTGCCACAAAGACGGCCTCATCGTTACTGTAAAATGGAAAGGGTATTGTCTTCCCGCTTATGTCCACATGGTTACAAGTCCACGGCCACACCTCTCCCTCCACAATGAAATTAATTCAAACGCTTCTTCCGAGTGCGCCTGGGTAATTTGAGCATATTATGCTGTGGATGGCTACTTGGGAGGAGGTAATCAATAGCTTTAATGCTGGGTTAAGTTAATCCACATTGTGCATTAGAGCGCCTATTCAGAAATAGATTTGTGCTAAAAGGACTTGGGTCCTGAAACTGGGAAGCAGCAGGTTCGGAGAAGGAAACAAAAAGCAGATACCAAAGTGGGACTTCGTTTTTTTGTTCTTGTTGCATGTATCCTGCACTCAAGCCTCCACACAAGTCCATTACGTGCTATTTGGTAGGACAAAGTGATTGGTTTCCGTTGCCTGCCTCTCCCGAGCCTCAAACCGACATCTCCATTGACAAGGGAGTCGTGGTCCAATATCCATCATTGAGATATTACTATTTCTATTATCGCCATCCTCCTTAGCCACTGCTTCACAAAACAATATAGTGTGGCTCAGTGGCACCGGCGTCTCGGTTAGCTGACTGAGGCGGCCCTGTTTGCGCCCAGAGGGGCGATGAGCTGTTATGAGGAGCCATAAACTGTATTGCATGCTCACAACAAGTTTTATCACCCTCTGCTACCTGTATGCACTGACGAAGGCCAACAGAAGAAGCTGGGATGTACTATAAATTCGTTATCTAAATGCACTTCATAGAAAGTGTTATAATAGCAGATAACATTTGCTAAAAAAAGTGCGGGGGGCCCCAAGGGCAACAGGCAGCACAACTGTATCAAGTGAAAATACTGACTTTGGTTGTGTATTAAATGGATTGTTCACTCTTTGAAGTTAGAGCTCATTTCCGACCTAGGGTGTTTGTTTCATTCAAACAACTTTTACGTTTGTTAGCTTGTTATCGGTGAAAAACAATTAAAGCTAAAAGAATATACATTAACTATCCCTTAAAAAGAGTTGGGTCTATTGTGTTGCTGGCATGTTTTTCATTGGCTGCCTTCAGGGGAAATAAATAGAACTCTGCCAAGCACGATTGAGAATTCACATTTGAATAGGAAATTGCTTTTTTCAATTACAATGAAAGTTTGCTCCAGTGTTGTATGACAAAAAGATTCTATAACGGGAATTTGCATTTCCTGCGTGTATTACTCGCTTGTTTTGTTTGGGGGCTGAGGACAATCAGGTGCGCGCCCATGTTTTCCTTTGCAAATTGCTTTCTCCGTCCAGATCTAGCTTACAAACAATTCTCCATAATGAATCAAAATCCTCTTTAATGAAAGCCAGAGACTGCTAAATGATAACAGGTACGAGACAATGCACCCCTGTCACCGAGTGATTGAGTGAGAGAAAAGCCCAAATCACGGTGCAATCAATCTGTCAGCGAGGTATCCCCCCAACAAACACATGCACGCACGCACACACAAACACACAATTCCCTCCATTGCCCCCCTGAGCGAAAGACGAGGGTTACAGGAACATAACAATGCTGAAAAGGTCAATGTAGTGTCAGCAAGCCTAAATGATGTTGTGAACTCATCCCGACCCATTTCTGTAACTTTAATCTCCTTTCTGTCTGTCTCCAGATTTCCCCTCATTTCTCAATCTATAGGTGCGAAAGAGCTCCATCTCCCATATAGTCTTTTCCATTAGCAAAGGCTGTCGGCTAATCAGCTGGTTAGACTCATTTTCAGCCAGCTCATTTTCCACTTCATATTAACTAGGCTACTTTTCATTTCAAAGTTTCAATTCGCTAGTTCATCGAGCCCTCTCCTACTAGAACGAACATTAGTATGCATCTTCTAACATCTAGTGATGGTCAGTCACAAAGCGAGTGATGACAGGGAAACGCAGCAGAGAGGAAGAGGCGAAGCGAGACAAAGTTTCACTCGCCAAAATCTGTCCCAAAATAAGCCTAATGCGTTTCTATGGGCTTATTTTGGACCTTAGAAAACTATTGGGTCAGTGACACATTTGTTGTTGTTTTGGCTCTGGACTCTAAGCATTTTGGATTTCAAATGACACAATGACTACGAGGTTAAAGTACAGACTGCCAGCTTTCGCTTGAGGGTATTTTAATCCATCCCAGTTGACCCGTTTAGAAATTAAAGCACTTTTTGTACATAACCAAAAGTGGAACAAATTCACTTATCAGTATTAAAGTAGACAAAAGTAGCACGCAATGATTACATCAAGCTGGTGACTCTACAAAATTGTTGGATGTATTTGTGTTTGTTTTGGTTGTGTTTCAGATAATTTTGTGCACAATAGAAATGAATGGCAAATAATGAAGTGTCATTTTGCAGTCACATATTTATTTATTTACATTTTTTCCCCCCTTTTTTCCCTCTCCAATTTCATGATATCCAATTGGTAGTTACAGTCTTGTCCCATCGCTGCAACTCCCATACAGTCTTGGGAGAGGCGACAGTCGAGAGCCATGCGTCCTCCGAAACACGACCCTTCCAAGCCGCACTGCTTCGTGACACACTGCTCGCTTAACCCGGAAGCCAGCCGCACCAATGTGTCAGAGGAAGCACTGTACGACTGGCGACCGTGTCAGCGTGCATGCGCCCAGCCCGCCACAAGGAGTAGCTAGAGCTCGATGGGACAAGGACATCCCGGCCAGCCAAACCCTCCCCTAACCCAGACGACGCTGGGCCAATTGTGCGCCGCCTCATGGGTCTCCCGGTCCAACCCGGATCTGTAGTGATGTCTCAAGCACTGCAATACAGTGCCTTAGACCGCTGCGCCACTCGGGAGGCCCCTGGAGTCACTTTTATTGTAAATAAGAATAGAACATGATTGTAAAGACTTCTGCATTAATGTGGATACTACCTTGATTACAGATAATCCTGAATTAATCGTGAATAATGATAAGTGATGAAGTTAAAGACGCACAAATATCATACCCAAGACATGCTAACCTCTCAGCATTACAATAACAGGGGAGGTATACTTCTTACTCATCATTACTCACAATTTATTCAGAATGATCCGTAATCATGGTAGCATCCACATTAATGTAGATAGGGTTTAGAAACATATTATATTTTTGTTTACAATAAAAGTGGCTCTGTTCATTTGGCTCCCTAATTTGCATAAGCTACTGGTAGACTTAGGGGCTTTTTGGCGATTATCTGCAGATAAATTATGAAAACATTCGATGAAGAATCATCACTGCAGGAAAAATACTGTAGGTAGTGGAGAGCCTCATTCTGGTCCAAATATTATAGGGCACTCATGGAATCCAGGCATGAAGTATATTGAAAATGTATTCATTTGCCCAAGTTCATCATAAAACAAGAACATAATGTATATCAGTGATTAGTATTTCCTTCAAATTTCCGAAGAGGCAACGAGAATGCACCCGTCTGTGTGGTGAGACTTTAGCGATGATACTAATGAAACCAGTCTTCCTGCAGCTGTCCCAAAAACCATCTCAATTAAATGTTAACAACAAAGTAGTCTATGCTTACCTGCCAGAATGACGTCACGATTATTTCCATCAATTCAGTGGGTATTTGTTATACAAATTCTACCATCATCTGCATAGCCGTGGGAAGTAGGGGTGCTGAGGGTGCTGCGGCACCCACTGAAAAATCGTAATAAAATATACATACAGTACCAGTTAAAAGTTTGGATACAGCTACTAATTTTATTTGACCTTTATTTAACTAGGCAAGTCAGTTAAGAACAAATTCTTATTTTCAATGACGGCCTAGGAACAGTGGGTTAACTGCCTGTTCAGGGGCAGAACGACAGATTTGTACCTTGTCAGCTCGTGGGTTTGAACTTGCAACCTTCCGGTTACTAGTCCAACGCTCTAACCACTAGGCTACCCTGCCGCCCCCAGATTTTTCTTTATTTTTTTACTATTTTTTACATCGTAGAATAATACTGAAGACATCAAAACTATGAAATAACACATATGGAGTCATGTAGTAACCAAAATTAGTGTTAAATCAAAATATATTTTATATCTGATTAAAGTAGCCACCCTTTGCCTTGACAGCTTTGCACACTCTTGGCATTCTCTAAACCAGCTTCATGAGGTAGTCATCTGGAATGCATTTCATATAACAGGTGTGCCTTGTTAAAAGTTAATTTGTCGATTTTTTTCCCTTCTTAATGTGTTTGAGCCAATCAGTTATGTTGTGACAAGGTAGTGATGGTATGCAGAAGATAACCCTATTTGGTAAAATACCACACCCATATTATGGCAAGAACAGCTCCCATAAGCAAAGAGAAACGACAGTCCATAATTGCCTTAAGACATAAAGGTCAGTCAATCCAAAAAATGTCAAGAACTTTCTTCAAGTACAGTCGCATAAACCATCAAGCACTATGATAAAACTGGCTCTCATGAGGACTGCCACAGGAAAGAAGACCCCAAAAAAACACTACTAAAGGACACCAATAAGATGAAGAGACTTGCTTGGGCCAAGAAACACAAGCAATGGACATTAGAACCGTGGAAAATTGTCCTTTGGTCTGATGAGTACAAATTTGAGATTTTCCGTTCCAACTGCCATGTCTTGTGAGAAGCAGAGTAGGTAAAAGGATGATCTCCGCATGTGTAGTTCCCACTGCGAAGCATGGAGGAGGAAGTGTGATGGTGTGGGGGTGCTTTACTGGTGACTCTGTCAGTGATTTATTTAGAATTCAAGACACACTTAACCAGCAGGGCTACAGCTGGATCTTGCTGCGATACGCCATCCCATCTGGTTTGCGCTTAGTGGGTCTATCATTTGTTTTTCACCAGGACAATGACTCAACACACCAGGTTGTGTAAGGCCTATTTGACCAAGAAGGAGAGTGATGGAGTGCTGTATCAGATGACCTGGCCTGCACAATCACCCGACCTCAACCCAATTGAGATGGTTTGGGATGAGTTGGACCACAGAGTGAAGGAAAAGCAGCCAACAAGTGCTCAGCATATGTGGGAACTCCTTCATGACTGTTGGAAACACATTCTAGGTGAAGCTGGTTGAGATAATGCCAAGAGTGTGCAAAGCTGTCATCAAGGCAAAGGGTGGCTACTTTGAGAAATCTAAAATATATTTAGATTTGTTGAACACTTTTTTTGTTTACTACATGATTCCATATATGTTATTTCATAGTTTTGTTGACTTCACTATTATTCTACAATGTAGAAAATAGTAAAAAAAACTTGAATGAGTAGGTGTTTCCAAACTTTTGACTGGTACTTTATATATGCATTAAAACAAATATTCACAAAAGTAGTGCACTGGGCCTTTAATAGTCCTATATTAGCAAAGCAATAGCTTTCTGCAGAGCGGGCAAAACCTTTTTTTCCACCCTCCCCCAGTGTACCCCGACCCCCACCTACTTCCTGCAGCTATGATCACATGCAGGGGTGCAACTATCACTGGGGACGGGGGGACATGTCCCGCCCACATTCTGAAATTGCATTTTTGTCCGGCCCAGTTGAATCATTGGAATGTATTACAAAACAAGGCAACGGTGTGCTTTAGGACTATGCGGACACCTCCTAGCGGTCGTGTAGGCTGTTTGCAGTGTTTATCCGACTAGATATGTCCCCCCAGTTCAAAAAACAAAGTTGAGCCCCTTATCACACGTGCACTAAAAAAACACCACTAAACAACAGCCTGTAGCTACTGTAGATGCACACTTGAATTAGGGGCAACTACACCAAAAACATCTACATTTCTCAGAATTATTCCAAACTTCAAAAATGGGTCTCATGATGTGATTTAAGCATTGTTGTTGACTTAGAAAAACAGATAAAGTTGATGTTCTATTTATAAAACTGACTTAGAGAGCGAAAAACAGGGAAAAACAGAAACCCGAAGAAAAAACGAATATCTAGATAATGCAGGCTATTTACTTAATTTTTCTGTTTTAATAAAATATATAATTTTAAGAACTAACATCATTCTGGCAATTCTTATCTTTCAGTAAAACTGTAAATAAGACTTTAATCTCAAGAGAAAACAGGTTAAATGTAAAAAAAAAAAAAAGATTTACCGAACTCTTCCTTAGAAAACAGTTCTGATCATATAGGCTTAGATCAACACAAAACCCCAAACAATTAACAATACACGGAAGTCATACATTTTCAGTAATTTATATTGTAATTTAATGTCGCTCTACACAATACCACAACACATTTTTCCAATCTGGGAGGGAAATAATGAATAATTTGCTGTGTATTTCAGATGGGATCAAGGCATTAGAATGTACCAGACGCCACCAAAATAAAGCTCTTTCGGCCAAAAATGTCAAACCCGGGGGTGCCTGGCTGGCTACTTTTTCTATTAGACTTGCTACTTGTGAAAAACACTGCTATATACACCTCCGGTTCTTCGTATCTTTCACCTCTTCTGATATTTGGTTTATTCTGCTCCATCTTCATTGGAAACACGTTTGTATGTGGGAAGAAAGTGTGTGTGGTGTGTGTGGGGACAAAGTGTATGAATGAATCTCCTCTTCCTGTCCATCATCCTCTCCTCCATTTATTCCTCTTCTCCCACACATTAGCTGTGACCTTTGAGTTTCTTATAGAGTTCGCTCTAACCACCTCTCTGCCTCCCACTCTGTAATTGAACTGGCATAGACATAGGTCTCTTTCGTGTAATGAAGTAATTACCCATTGAACTGGCATAGACATAGATCTCTTTCATGTAATGGAGTAATTACCTTGTGCTCTCCCCTTTTCCTCTCCACTCGACTGCTCTCCCTTCCTGTCCTCTCCACCCTGCTCCCCTCCTCGTCTCACCTGTCCTCTCCCCCTCCCTACGCCAGGTCGCTTCTTTCCCCTCCTCTCTTCCCTTTCCCTCCCCTCTCCCTTCTCCTCTCCTGCTATAGAACTGTCACTCATGATGTGATCTTTGGCCTTTGGACAGTAGACTGCTTTACAAGGCAGTGGACAGTGATGGGTTTATTCAGCTCACTGTCTTCAGAGGATGTAAGGTCGAGGGCGACAGCTGTGGAACTGTGTATGTGTTTGTGTTTCTGTGCGCACACGCCTGGGAGTGTTGTTTGTAATGATGATTGCTAAGCAGGGTTATCCCGCAGTCGGTTTTGTTTTCTCTGATGTGGAGAGGGCAAGGCGGCCCCCACAGCCCTCTGTTTATAAGAGCAGAGTAAAGAGTGACATTTAACTTGACCTTCTGCTGGCTACATAAGCCTCCTAGACAACCAGCCACTGGCTAGCACTGAAACAGCAAGTGCCAAATTCAACCAGGAAGACTGACCTGTAGATGTCATTACTCTTGTTGACTAGCAACCCGTGAGCACTAAAGTGAAGGTTTCAAACAGCCGCTCACTTACGTGCTCTCGGTTGCTGCTAAACCCAATATTCAATTGGTTACCTCCAACCCCAGAAAGATGGGGCCAAATGCAACACTTTTTGGTTTTCCATTTCAACACAGCTTCTCAAAACTCACTAAGGTCCTTGTGGTTGATGATACACCAAAGATATTAATACACAAAGTCACAAATACATACACGCACACAATCACAAGTCCTGCATTTCAAAAGATCATTCCATGATCCCTCAGGGGAGAGGGGAAAGAGATATTCCGGCCTGGCCTCTCGCTTGCCTGCCTTGCCACTGCTCTAATTACTGCATTGATCCAGTTGGCTCTGGCCCGCTCCCCCTCCTTCTCTCCTGACCTGGCCGAAGTTCTCCACCGTGACACATCGAAAACAAGGCCCCACGTCATTTCTTAGAAGCAATCTAAGCGAGAAGTCCTTGTGTAGTAAGGAATAACTTTGTTGAATGAGTCATGACAAATAAAATGTGTCCCTTTGCTCAGCAGACAACCGAATCAATTGGCGTGTTTTCGAAACGCTACCTAATAGAAGTGCTTCCCTCGCGGAGTTATTTCACTGGGACGAGGATAATGGCCGATAGGATAAAAGTCTAAAGTAATGGAGGAAGAAATGCCTTTAGAGTAAAATGTGGCAGGTGGTGGCTGTAGATTGCTCCCATTTATCCTCTTCCAGGGCCCAAAACTAATTACAGAGGCCCCATTTACTCCCCGTACACATCACCCAACCGCATCTTCTGCTAATTAGCAAACACTAGAATTATGGAAAAATTGTCGATTGTGCCGCTAACCCAGTGAATCAAATCAAATGTATTTATTTATTAATAAATCACTTGGGGGGGGGGGAGCACCTGCTAACTGTGTATAGACAATAACCCAAATGTATACAATCATGTAGATTCAGGCTTCAGTCAAGGTAAACAAATAGTACCTCTGTCTGGGACTAAGATTACTTTCAGATTTTTCTCTGTCAGATTTTGTTCATTCGGTTGTCGGTGTCACGTTCTGATCATAGTTCTGTTATTTTATTCTTTGTTTTAGTATGGTCAGGGCGTGCGTGAGTTGGGGTGGCCAGTCTGTCTTTCTATGTAGGTTTTTGTGTTCCGCCTAGTATGGTTCTCAATCAGAGGCAGGTGTCGTTAGTTGTCTCTGATTGAGAATCATACTTAGGTAGCCTGGGTTTCACTGTTGGTTTGTGGGTGTTTGTTTCCGTGTGAGTGTTTGTCGCCGCACGGTACTGTTTCGTTTTTCGTCACATCGTCTATTGTTTTGTATTTCAGTGTTCAGTTAGTTTTTTAATAAATCATCATGAACAATTACCACGTTGCATCTTGGTCCGATCCTTACTCCTCTTCAGACGAAGAGGAAATCTGCCGTTGCAGTCGGTCCCCAAGTCAGTTTTTTTTTGCCTGCCCATGTCTTGGAACCATCTCACTGTCCTGCCGTGTTCATTGTTCCTTTCATGGGGAGTTCCACTAGAAATCCAAAGTGTCTTTTATTGGGCAACATGCCTAGTCAATAGTCATATTTTTAAGCCTGGCACTGCCATTTCATTGACCCCATGTGGCTGGAGAACAAATCATTTCCCTCGTTCGTTAAGCCAGGAGAGTGGCGGCAACTGGCGGCCAGCGAGAGAGCAAAAGCGAGGACTTGCGGTTAACAAGCACTTTGGCATGCTACATGGAGGAGCACCGGTTTTCATCAGATGGCACAGTACTTCACCAGCGGATAAATCGCAGCGGCTAAACTCTCAGGGATCCACTACTAAAGACTGCGACTAGGCACCGAGAGCAGTGATTCACCCACAAGCATTTCAAGGGGGCTCTTGTCCAACGGTGGTCTTCATCATAAAAACAACTTTACATGAACGGTTGGGGATGGGAATGGGATGATTCATAAATGCTGGACCAAGGACAAGAAGCACCTGCCTCGCTGTGCTTAGGAGGACGAGGTTGTTCCGCGGTACGCACGACTTTCCAAACAAATGGCATCTTTCAAAATGGCAAAATGACTGAGAGTTCTTGTCCGTATTCTTTATGACAGCTTGGGGGCTTGTTGTGTGTAGGGGGGGGGGGGGGGGGGGGAATTTGATGATTTGGTCAATGTCTTGATGAAATAATAAGAGGGGACAGTGTAGAGGCAGCAATAATTGATGACTGTCGGTCGTCTAAAGGATCTCGGAGAACTGTCCGACCGTCTGCTCTTAGTCAAAGACGGCCGGGACTCTGGTAGCTTGAGTGGAGCGGTGTCGCTCAACCAATGGGTCGGACGTTCCTAATCAACACTGCTTAGGTGTAACGTTGACGAACAGCGGCTATGACAGGCTGAAACCACAGACTGCTCTCTTTCCAAGTTCCCTTTTTCTCTCTCCCAATCCCTCTCTTGCTCTCCTTCCCTGTCTCTCTCTTTCTTTCTCCAAATTGACAGCTCCATTTGAAGCCTCCCACCCTGACAGAATGGTGCTTACTGTTGAAAATCAACTTGAAGCTGTCTGCGGGGGAAAAAGCTCACCTGTGTCTGCAGCGATTAACCGAGGATGCCTGAGCACCGCCAGAGGAAATTAAACCAGCCTTAACTTAACCAAACAAGGGCAAGAACCATAGCAGATGAACTTTCTTATTGGTTATGATGACTAAATGGCACCCTGCCACACATATCAAACTGATCATAGAATAGCATGCCTGTAGAGAGAAAACCTACTATGAGGATTTACAGTGCACCACCTTCCCTTCGCCTGTCAAAGGGTCACTATTACAGTGTATTGCAACTGTAGGCTCACCTACAATATGTCAGGAGGCACAACACTATACTGGAAAAGCCTGCATGGAACCAAAACAGTGCAGTGCATTGTGGCAGACCTGTCAGCCTGAGGGGCTCTTCCCCCGTTACCCCCACTCTCAATTACACCCAGATTACCCAGCTGCTCCAGGCTGCTTGGCAGCACCTACAGCATGAATCTGGCCGAGCTCCCATTATGCTCACTTCAGCCTGGTAATGCCGTAAAGCACTCTTGTTAGCAAACTGAGGAATACGGTGCACTGTGCGCTAACGCTATGGGCTAAAAAATACCTAATAACTTGGAATACTGTGTACAAATGAGATATCATAAAGACGTTGGGATTCTATTATGTACAGAAGAGAATGGAGACAGGGATTGTCTTCTTTTCTTTTAATGATTTTAAAGTGTGGAACATTCATTTCATATGGATCCGCCTAAAATCAAATAAATGTAATGTTATGTCAATTAAATGTTATACCTGACAGATCATTTGACGGTAAATGTAATTTCCCTTTTACATATCTTTTTTTCACCCAATCTACCTGGAACTACCTGGACAATACACATTGTTACAGCATGTGTTTTGGCAAACACTATACCATCCGCAATAGGACTGTAATATGCATTCTATATGCATATTATTTTCTAACATCTAACATTTGTGAGTGACAAATCATGTGTGATGTAGGGTAATGCACTGTACCGTATTGAACTGTGCATATTAAACAACGATACATTATTCAAAGGCGTTTCCTGCAGTAGCTCCATTAAACTCAGTCTACTCTCTCTTCTTCCCTTGTCTCACTGCCTCTGCCAGCTCCCTCCTATCACTCTATACTGTCGCTCCCAGGATACCCCCCCCCCTCCCACACAACTCCCTCTCTCTGTTATCCCCTTCTCTCTCCTACCCTAGAATTTTCCCTCTCTCTACCAGTTCCTTCTCTCTCTCTAGCACACACAACCCCCACCCCCCGTCTCTCCATCTTCCTCCCTGGTCTCTGTCTTTCTCGCTCCTCCCTCTCTGCCTGCTCTACTCTGGCTCGGGGGCCGTGCTCGGCATTAGCCTGCTGCTTCGCCTTCTGGAAAGATCCCGGGAGGTTTCCAACAAAGAAGGCTGATTTTTAACAAGTCTGGCTCTCTTCAGCAACCCACTGCCGAAGACGGCCATTTGTCAAATGCACACACACCTCTCTCTCTCTCTCCATTTATCTCTAAACGTTTCACTGATCCTGGGACACAACACTCTGCATGGCACTCCTCTCTCTCACACACACACACACACACACACACACACACACACTTCCTCCATGTTCCTGTTGTCTACATATCTCACCTTCCACCCCCTTTCCCCATCTGTTTCTTTCTTCCTGCGCGTGCCAGCAGTAATTGTTAATTTGATCCAAAAAATGGTGGCCGGGTGCTCCCTATTCTGCCTAAGCTGAGAGGGGAGATGTGTAGGCCTTGTGAGGGACAGACTGAGGGCTCAGGCCAGGTGTGGTGGAGGTGAGATGGGCTTCAGGTCAGACAGTGTTAACGTTTGCCTCCGAGGACACAAGGCTAGTCTACTATATACACTATACTACTATATACACTAGCATGTACTGTACTATACTAGTATATTAATATGTACTGTATTATACTGTTATATACTATACATTCAGCAGAAGCTTTTCAAATTCTATTGGCCATTCTGGTGCCATTTTATGACAGTGGCTTTAAAAAAAATACCTTGCATATTTATAGTTTACAACAAGCAGTGTTGTGGTGGTTTTGTAGAGTACATACACAGGGATGCACACACACGCACATGATCACACGCATGCACACACTCTTCCTCATGAACGTCTCACATGGAAAGCATGCCTATGCGAGAAGAGCATGCAGTACAACACAGAGACCAGACGACAGCCTCTCCTCGAAAATATAAACCAGCAAGGGGGGTGTATCAATGGAACTTGCCCCTTGTAGAGTTGTAACATATACTGCTAGTTACATAGTAACACCTTCGTAGTGACATGGTAATACAGTTAAGCGGATAAACTCAGTGTTACAACTTTCCCACCTCCCTCCCTCCCCCGCATGCCGTTGACTTTCTGTCCAAGCTGCTTGATTGACAGCACGGTTGACTTTACAAATGAATCCGTCCCGATGAAATCTGACAGCGTTACGGACCAATAAATGCAGATTTGTGTTGCATTATAGTGCCTATCAGCTTTGATTTGTAGCGCCACGTCCGAGGAATACTAGTGCAGGCCAGTAAAACGTATCAGTGTGACTACAGTACGACGCAAAGGCATTCAAACGGAATTCTCCACTTTGAGCTGAGGATTCCACTTTGTAGTGACATTCCCGCCAATGCAACATCGAAATCTTGAGAAAGATGGAATGGTTTGTTTGAATGCCGGGTTCTGTAAATCACCTGGAGGAGCTTCTGCAGTGATGTGACAGTTAAAGGCTGCGAGAAAAATATTTTGATATTAATGGTTAACAATTCATATTTAACTAATAGTATGTGGGGTCGACCAGCCTCATTTATTGTAATAATTATTGAATAAAGATGATTGTTTAAAGAAATGACAAAGTCTCTCTCACTTGGCCCTTGTCGGAAAAAACACATCATTTTACATGTGAAAATCACCCAAAGATTCACATGTGGATATTTTTTGCAAGATTTCACAGCAAACAAAAATGTGTCATTTCCCATAACGTCACACAGTCGCAGTTTTTGGAACCTACATATTTTACACACTTTGACATACATTATTACATTGTGTATGTTTATACAGTGGAAAGAAAAAGTATGTGAACCTTTTTTGAATAACCTGGATTTCTGCGCAAATTGGTCATCAAATTTCATGTGATCTTCATTTAGGTCACAACAATAGACAGTTTCCTTAAACTGATAACACAAACAATTATACGTTTTCATGTCTTTATTGAACACACTGTGTAAACATTCACAGTAACTGGTTGACACTCCTTTGGCAGCAATAACCTCAACCAAAATGTTTTCTGTAGTTGCGGATCAGACCTGCACAACGGTCAGGAGGAATTTTGGATCATTCCTCTATACAAAACTGTTTCAGTTCAGCAATATTCTTGGGATGGCTGGTGTGAACCGCTCTCGAGGTCATGCCACAGCATCCCAATCGGGTCAGGACTCGATATAATACTCCACAAGGCGTATTTTCTTCTGTTGAAGCCATTGTTGATTTACTTCTGTGTTTTGGGTCGTTGTCCTGTTGCATCACCCAACTTCTGTTGAGCTTCAATTGGTGGATAGATTGCAGTAGAATGTAAGGCTAAATGTCTTGATAAACTTGGGAATTGATAGCAAGCTGTCCAGGCCCTGAGGCAGCAAAGCAGCCCCAAACCATGATGCTCCCTCCACCATACTTCACAGTTGGGATGAGGTTTTGATGTTGGTGTGCTGTGCCTTTTTTTCTCCACACATAGTGTTGTGTGTTCCTTCCAAACAACTCAACTTTAGTTTCATCTGTCCACAGAACATTTTGCCAGTAGCGTTGTGGAACATTCAGACATGCTTCAGACATGCAGCAAATGTTTTATTTGGACAGCGGTGGCTTCTTCCGTGGTGTCCTTCCATGAACACTATTCTTGTTTAGTGTTTTACGTATCGTAGAGTCGTCAACAGAGATGTTAGCATATCCCAGAGATTTCTGTAAGTCTCTAGCTGACACTCTAGGATTCTTCTTAACCTCATTGAGCATTCTGCACTGTGCTCTTGCAGTCATCTTTGCAGGATGGCCACTCCTAGGGAGAGTAGCAACAGTGCTGAACTTTCTCCATTTATAGACAATTTGTCTTTCCGTGGACTGATGAACATCAAGGCTTTTAGAGATACCTTTGTAACCCTTTCCAGATTTATGCAAGTCAACAATTCTTATTTCTTAGGTCTTCTGAGATGTATTTTGTTCGAGGCATGGTTGACATCAGGCAATGCTTCTTGTGAATAGCAAACTCAAATTTTGTGAGTGTTTTTTATAGGGCAAGTCAGCTCTAACTAACATCTCCAATCTCGTCTCATTGTTCACTCCAGGTTAGAGTCCTGACTCCAATTAGCTTTTGGGAAGTCATTAGCCTAGGGGTTCACATACTTTTTCCAACCTACACTGTGAATATTTAAATTATGTATTCAATATAGACAAGGAAAATACAATAATTTGTGTGTTATTAGTTTAAGCACACTATGTTTGTCTACTGATGAAGATCAGATCAAATTTGATGACCAATTTATGCAGAAATCCAGGTAATTCAAAAGGGTTCACATACTTTTTCTTGCCACTGTCATTATATTCAACTTGTTCTCACTTGGGATTTGAACTCACAACCTCATGGTTCCATGGCATTCCGATCTTCCTACTACGACGCCATGTTTGTAGACTTGAAAGTAAAATCTCAGCTTGATTAAAAATACACTCAAGAAAAACAATTATATTTATCACAGTGTTTCAGGAGTAACATTACGTGAAAATCGAACTTGCAGTTCTACTCGTGAATTACGTTCCGATGTGGTCACGTGTAGTTTCTGGTATGACATGTTGAAATTTTAGCATTCACGTTTTCACGTGCTCAAAACGCTTTCACGTGCAGTTTCACGTTCTCACATGTTGCTTTTACACGTTGTCACG
Organism: Oncorhynchus nerka; assembly: GCF_034236695.1. NCBI lineage: Eukaryota > Metazoa > Chordata > Actinopteri > Salmoniformes > Salmonidae > Oncorhynchus > Oncorhynchus nerka. Next base: position 37,160,465 of record NC_088417.1, on the reverse strand, counting down.
TTAACTTCACATAAGACCATGTGATCGCATCCTCTTTCTGTCGAGCCTGCGGAAAGTGATCAAATTGCAACCTAGTGTTACGAGTAACACTTTACCTCATCAGATCCTCCTCTCCACCCTCTCAGAGTTGGGCATCTCCGGCGCGGCCCACGCTTGGATTGCGTCCTACCTGACAGGTCGCTCCTACCAGGTGGCGTGGCGAGAATCTGTCTCCTCACCACGCGCTCTCACCACTGGCGTCCCCCAGGGCTCTGTTCTAGGCCCTCTCCTATTCTCGCTATACACCAAGTCACTTGGCTCTGTCATAACCTCACATGGTCTCTCCTATCATTGCTATGCAGACGACACACAATTAATCTTCTCCTTTCCCCCTTCTGATGACCAGGTGGCGAATCGCATCTCTGCAGGTCTGGCAGACATATCAGTGTGGATGACGGATCACCACCTCAAGCTGAACCTCGGCAAGACAAAGCTGCTCTTCCTCCCGGGGAAGGACTGCCCATTCCATGATCTCGCCATCACGGTTGACAACTCCATTGTGTCCTCCTCCCAGAGCGCTAAGAACCTTGGCGTGATCCTGGACAACACCCTGTCGTTCTCAACTAACATCAAGGCGGTGGCCCGTTCTTGTAGGTTCATGCTCTACAACATCCGCAGAGTACGACCCTGCCTCACACAGGAAGCAGCGCAGGTCCTAATCCAGGCACTTGTCATCTCCCGTCTGGATTACTGCAACTCGCTGTTGGCTGGGCTCCCTGCCTGTGCCATTAAACCCCTACAACTCATCCAGAACGCCGCAGCCCGTCTGGTGTTCAACCTTCCCAAGTTCTCTCACGTCACCCCGCTCCTCCGCTCTCTCCACTGGCTTCCAGTTGAAGCTCGCATCCGCTACAAGACCATGGTGCTTGCCTACGGAGCTGTGAGGGGAACGGCACCTCAGTACCTCCAGGCTCTGATCAGGCCCTACACCCAAACAAGGGCACTGCGTTCATCCACCTCTGGCCTGCTCGCCTCCCTACCACTGAGGAAGTACAGTTCCCGCGCAGCCCAGTCAAAACTGTTCGCTGCTCTGGCCCCCCAATGGTGGAACAAACTCCCTCACGACGCCAGGACAGCGGAGTCAATCACCACCTTCCGGAGACACCTGAAACCCCACCTCTTTCAGGAATACCTAGGATAGGATAAAGTAATCCTTCTCACCCCCCCCTTAAAAGATTTAGATGCACTATTGTAAAGTGGCTGTTCCACTGGATGTCTTAAGGTGAACGCACCAATTTGTAAGTCGCTCTGGATAAGAGCGTCTGCTAAATGACTTAAATGTAAATGTAAATGTACCTCCGCGTTCTTATTGCCGTGTATTTGCTCTTGTAAGTAGAGGGTAACAGGTAGTACAATTACAGCACAGAAGTAACCCTAACTCTAAGTACAACGCAACAATAACTAATTACAATACATGTTGCACTACAATGACTGTGATTTCACCTACTTTCGTTGAATTCACCGATTGTAAGTTGCTCTGGATAAGAGTGCCTGCTAAATAAGTTCTGCTAAATGAATTCTTGATTGGTGGCGCCGTGCCCGCTTTTCACAGGACACGGTGTACATCAAGGAGGAAACACAAGTCTCAGAATACTCCTCCCTGCTTGCGCAGGTTATATATAAATGGCGTACAGACAGAGACAGAAGGGTACGGTCGCCCGCCCGCCCTCATCAGGAGCAGCTTGCCTAATTCCATGAGTCAGCGTTGATGCTAAGCAAACAATGTGAGCTCGGCCCACCTCAGCTCATCTCTCTCTGGGTAAAAAAAGGGTCTCTGGTGAAACTGCGGCACAAATGATCCCAAAATGCTCATGACCTTGAGGACAATCATTCTCACAATATGCTATCTCAAATTCACAAAAACACACACCCTTAAAGACACATACACCTAAAAAGACAGGAAAGACAACATTTACATATTGTGAATCAGACAACTGTGATACTGTTCTTTCTCGCATTCACAGTACACACACACACACACACACACACACACACACACACACACACACACACACACACACACACACGTCAGCCCTAATGAAGGGTAGGGAAAAGGTCGCTATTTAAAAAAATATTAAAAGCAGGGACAGAGATTAATGCGCACAGGCAATTTTACACACCACGGGCCCCTTTTTTCACCATTAAACACACTACACACACACACATTCATGGTTCGGTAAACTACTAGGATGCGGGGCGGGCATAAGTCCTGCGCCAAGCTGTGTCCACTGCCTGCCCTTTACGCCCTGTATTTAAAAAATTAGACGTCAAGGCTGAGGCTCAGGGGTGAACGCTAAGAACAGGATAGTGAGGGAAAAGGAAACAGCTTTGTCACTACAGAGAGGGAGTGTCCCTCAAGGGTGAATCTCAATAAGGAATAAAGTGACTTCCTCTCCTCATCTCCTTTCCTTGAGCTGCACGGACCTGTGAAAGGGGTGGATTGGTGAAGCAAAGACATCCGCCATGTTGCTTTCATCCATCCTGTGTTTTCAGGTTTTTATGTAAATTTCAAATGTAAAGACAGACGGGGGCGAGCAAGGCAATGCCCTACTAAAAACGTGCTACTGAAACGTATCGACACACATTGTGTAAATCCTTGATAGGAATGCGATGGAAGTAGTAATCTATTAGCCAGGGCAAAGCCAATCAGTCTCTGTGATTGATCTGTCACTGGGCCATTCCTTGTTTGTTCCTGTCGGTGCTGGGATTAGTCCAAAAGGTTCTGTTTGTTAATTGTGTGTGTGCGTGCGTGAGAGAGAAAGATAATTATGTGTGTGTATGACAGAAAGAGATAGAAATGGAGAGAGAGAGATAGAGAGAGAGAGAGGGAGTAGGTGTGAGCGTGAGTGCAAGACAAACAGAGCGAGCCTCATGTCGCCGATGTGAGTCGGGTCAAATGAAGATGTGCCATTAACAAACATTGACCCTCGGTCCTTCCTTGTCATTCGACTAAGGGCTCCAATCAACGGAGCAAACAGCACTCGGCTCAGTCGGGCTCCATTATCTTGCATAATAAGGAGCTATCAGAGTAGAAAAGATAAGCTAGACGCGGAGACATATCCACTATCAAAGACCAAACAATCCAATCCCGAGCCTCTCTGATGAATAGAGCATCGCTTAACCTTTTCTCTCCGAGCCCATTTGTCAAGCAGTGGAATAGATCTTACCTCACCCCTAATAGCAAACAACACCGTACAAACCAAATGAAGAGCATTCACCACATCGTTGTATCATTATCATTAGCCACTAAATGGTTTAACCTGTTAGTTACATTTGAACTAATATGTAATGCATATAGAGTCACAACATTGTTACACCCAGTGTTAAGTGTTTTTTTGTCTCTCACGACAAGCACATTTTTAAAGGGGGCATGAGGGGAAGGGGCAATTGTCTGGGGGGGTGGGGGCGGTTGGAAACTGAAAACCTGATTATGGTGGTAGCAATTCAGTGAACAACTAAATGAGAGTCATATACCAACTTTTCGAAGGTAATGCCCTTATCAGAGTGAGGGGCACTATGCCCATCGTTGTTCAGTCGTGGCACCCTAGGTATGCCGTTTGAGTACCACTGCTATATCTTCTTGAGGGCGTGATGTCTTACTTTGGATGTGTGGTGGATGAGAGCAGTGTTTTGAGGACCCCCTGCGATTGCACTTATTTGATCTAAGCCAGTATAAGCACACCTGATTCAACTGGTCAACTAATCATCAAGCACTTGAATCAGGTGTCAGGTCAGGTAGTTAAAATCAGAACCAAACGGAGGTAAACGGACTGAAACGGGGAGGGACTACCTGAACTTTTCCAATAGGAAACACTTGTTTTCCATTACAAAACATTTTGCTAGTGTGCACTAATGAATACGACCCAGGTGTGCTAACACTAGGAAACACTGTGTTGAGTCCTACAGCTCTGTGTCTTGTGAAGAACATGGAGCCTTACTTTGGATGTTTGAACTGGTCAACCAGGGTGACCTTCTCCACCAGGTCTCCTCCGATGCTCCTCACCAGGTCATAGAAGTCGTTCTCTGTGTAGCCCTCGGCCGGTAGCCAGAAGGAGATGTCGTTGATCAGAGGTGGGTACTTACTGAGGGGCTTGAGGAGGGGAGGAGGAGGGGGAAGCGGGATGGGGAGGAGAGGAGATAGAAGCAGAGAGGAAAGGGGAGAGAACTTTTAGAACAAAGACTAACAATGAGACACAGCAATGCACGCTTTGCCTGATATGGAGGTCCTGGATGGCAGGGAGCTTGGGCCCAGAGACGTACTGGGCTGTCCGCATCACCCTCTGTGGCGCTTTGCTGTCGAGGGTGGTGCATTTGCAATACCAATCGGTGATGCAGCCAGTTAAGATGCTCTCGATGGTGCAGTTGTAGAACTTTTTGAGGATTAAATATTTTCAACCTCCTGAGGGGGAAGAGGCGCTATAGTTATTTCCACACTTGTCCAGGTGGGAGAGGGCAATGTGAAGAGCAATTGAGATTGCGTCATCTTTGGATCTGTTGGGGCGGTATACGAATTGGAGTGGGTCAAGGGTGTCTGGGATGATAATGTAGATGCGTGTCATGACCAGCCTGGTACGTCTATGTGTGCACATATTTACAATGACGGTCTACCCGGACAACACTGGGCCAATTGTGCACCGCCCTATGGGACTCCCAATCACGGCCGGATGTGATACAGCCGGGATTCGAACTAGGTACTGTAGTGACGCCTCTTGCACTCAGATGCAGTGCCTTAGACCACTGCACCACTCGGGAGCATTATCAGGACAGAGAAACCAATGGTCACATGGAGCACTCCAAACAAAAGCCAATGAAAACATTTACAAATCTCACAATTGATGCTTAGTTTGTGTTGTCCAGAAGCCAAAAGAACAATTCTAGTCAAATTAGCAACCCAATCTAGTTGTTGCATCTTTAGATACCCCCCCCACTTTTACATTTTCTAACAGATTTTCCTCTCCGTCACATTTGGAACAGCAATCAGGTGGGCTATTTATAATGGTGTTTTCCCAGGTGCTCTGTTTAGAATGGTGTTTTCCTGCTAATTGCATTTTGGCTAGTTTTGGCACAACATCATGGCCTTGGGAATCCTCTGTCACTCTTCAACACTGACACAGGGGAAATATGAGACTAATTATACACTCTCCGTGAATCCCAAATTGAACTAGCCCCTCCTCCCTAGGCACATCTGTAGAGGGCACTTCTGTAAATCTGAAGAGATTGGATACTGTAGGTGTAAGCAATATGGAACATTTCCACAAAGCTTATCTGAAGGCAAGGTGACGCAAGTACCATATTGCTTATACCTATCCTATCCCTTCAGATCTACACGAGTGCCAACGCATTGATTTGGGATTTAGCATAAACCGCTTTTCCCCCCCAAAACACATACAGTAAATGTATCCCCTTGTATGTCTTTGGTACTACTGAAGATGACAAAATCTTTTAGCAGAGGTTTTCACCCAAAGCAACTTCCATCTAACGCATAAAAATAAGTTGAAATTGACCAAAGTATTTGGTCTCCACAATTCTTTATTTCTCTGTTAATATTACAGAACCTTTGTTTTTGATTCAGAACTTAATATATCCATTTAAATCAGAAAAACAGAAATGGAATTGAAAAAACTATTGACACCCCAGACTTAATATTTGGTAGCACAGTCTTTGGTCAAGTGCTTCCTATAGCCATCGATGAGCTTCCTGCACCTCTGTACTGGCAGTTTGGACCACACTTCTTATGCGAACTGCTCCAGTTCTCCCAGATTTGAAGGGTGCCTTCGCCCAACTGCTCTTTTCAGATCTCTCCACAAGTGTTCAATGGAATTTAGATCTGGACTCATTGCGGGCCACTTTCAGAACAGTCCAGCATTTTGTCTTGAACCCTTCCCTTCCTTTTTGAAGTGTGTTTGGGGTCAATGTTCTGCTGGAAGACCCATGACCTTCGACAGAGACCCAGCCTTCTGACACTGGGTCTGACATTGTGCTCCAAAATGCCTTGGTATTCTCCTGATTTCATGACGCCATGCACATGTTCAAGGCACCCAGTGCCCGAGACAGCAAAGCAACCCCAAAACATCACTGAACCTCCATGTTTGAGTGTAGGGAAGGTGTTGTTTTCCTTTGAAGGATTCCATTTGTTTTCTGTTGACATAGAAAAGGTATGCGTTTATCAAAAAAGCTCTACATTTAGCATAGGATTTTGTCATGTTCAGGTGCGCTTTGGCAAATTGCAGTCGGGCTTTCTTATGTCGCTCTCTCAGCAGTGGGGTCCTCCTGGGTCTCCTACCATATAATCCCCTTTCATTGAGTTGGTCGACAGATGGTGTGAGTTGAAACTGTCGTACCTTGTGTCTGAAAGTCAGCTTGAATCTGTGTAGCAGTTGATTCGAGGTGCGTTCTCCACCATTCACGCGGTCCCTTGCTGCAATCTTCCATCAGGTTCTCAGGGAGGTTGGCTACAGTGCAATAGGTCTTAAACTTCTTGATAACATTACGTACGGTGGAAACAGGAACACCAAGGTCTCTGGAGATGGACTTGTAGCCTGGAGATTGTCCAGGCTCGGCTACAATCTTGCGTCTGACTTCAGATGGTTCTCTGGTTAGTTTTCTTTTCTCCATACTCATTGCGGTACGCACCGTCACACAAAACAGGAGAATGAGTCGTTTTCTTTATTAAATTAGTGATTTTTATATTGCAGACGCCAAGATCAATTCCCAAGTATTTGGGCAGTTTCTCCCATTCTACTCTGCAGATCCTCTCAAGCTCTGTCAGGTTGGATGGGGAGCATTGCTTTGCACAGCTATTTTCAGGTCTCTCCAGAGATGTATTTGGTATTTTATTAGGATCCTCATTAGCTGTTGCAAAAGCAGCAGCGACTCTTCCTGGGGTCCACACAAAACATAAAACAGAATGACATAATACAGAACATCATTAGACAAGAATAGAACTACATACATTTTTAAAAAGGCACACGTAGCCTACATATCAATACATACACACAAACTATCCAGGTCAAATAGGGGAGAGGCGTTGTGCTGCGAGGTGTTGCTAAGTGAAATCTGTTTTTTGAAACCAGGTTTGCTGTTTATTTGAGCAATATGAGATGGAAAGGAGTTCCATGAAATATGGGCTCTATATAATACTGTACGTTTTCTTGAACATGTTCTGACTTTGGGGACTATGACAAGCCCTAGTGGCATGTCTGGTGGGATAAGTATGTGTCAGAGCTGTGTGTAAGTTGACTATGCAAACAATTTGGGATTTTCAACCCATTAAAATTCTTGTAAAAAGAAGAAGTGATGCAGTCAGTCTCTCCTCAACTCTTAGCAAAGAGAAACTGGCATGTATAGTATTTATATCAGCCCTCCGACTACAATTAAGAGCAAAACGTGCCGCTCTGTTCTGGGCCAGCGGCTGTTCTAGGCCAGTCGCTCTGGCTGGGCCACTAAAGGATATTCAGAGACTTGTCCCGAAGCCACTCCTGCATTGTCTTGGCTGTGTGCTTAGTGTCATTGTCCTGTTGGAAGATGAACCTTCTCCCCAGGTCCTGAGCGCTCTGGAGCAGGTTATCATCAAGGATCTCTCTGTACTTTGCGCCGTTCATCTTCGCCTCCATCCTGACTAGTCTCCCAGTCCCTGCCGCTGAAAAGCCCCACAGCATGATGTGGTAGCATGATGCAGCATGATGCTGCCACCACCATGCTTCACCGTAGGGATGGTGCCAGGTTTCTTCCAGACGTGATGCTCGGCATTCAGGCCAAAGAGTTGAATCTTGTTTCTCATGCATGGCCTGAGAGTCTTAATGAGGTTGGGAGATTGGGAACTTAAATGGACGAGCTAAAGCCAACTTCATAAAATTCCTAGGTGACTAGTAGTATTAGCGAGAAAAAAATAAAACTATATTTTTTATTTTAACAGGACAAATCTGAGGGGGCATGTGCCCCTATGCCCCCTATGAGCATGACGCCTCTGCTTATGAGCATGGCTCTTTATGGAACCTTAAAAAAGGTTCTATATAGCACCAAAAAGGTATCCGCTATGGATACAAGCCGAAGAACCCTTATTTGGCACTAAAACATTTTTAACATTTTTTTTGTGTGTGTAGGTGTTGGACAAACCTACCGAGGTCAATGAAATAAAGATGTAAAAATAAAAACATACGAGAAATAAAACACGCGTACATTCACGTGTTTTTATTTCTTGTGTGTTTTTATTTATCTGACCTAGTATTGAATACATGCTTTAAGATCCTATTCAGGATTTTATTACCAGTGATATTGAACACTGCATTATACAAAACAGTTTGTAAATCAGCATTTCACTGTGCTTTTTACATCTATTGTATCCTGTGCACGCATCAAGTCAACTTTGATTTGATGTGAAAGTCTCATCATGTACCAGTCCAATTAATGATGTGCAATTATCTGCACAGTAAGCACATTCTAATAGGCCCCAATTCTGACCCCCCAAAAATCTATCAATCCCGGCTAGCTAAAAAGCCATTAAGCTATCTCAGTTTCTAGCCAAATCCTCCAACAACAACGGCTCCCATTAAGTCATTACAGCTGGGCAGCAATAATGACTCGGAGGATCAAAATTATTGATTCAGTCCTCCTTTCTCTGTCTCACTCAGGATGTTTGAAGGAGTACTCGTTAATTTGAGAAAAAAATACAAAAAACCCCAGCCATTTGGTTTGCTATAAAGCGCAGGGATGGAGCTGTAGAAATGAAACCACTTTTACATTTGTAGATTTAACGATATTTTGAGGCTAAACATTGTATGTTAACAACATAATTTAGAAGCAATAGCGTAAAACAATTTTTGGGGGGTTATTTGATGGGGATAGTACAGTTGAAGTCGGAACTCAGTTTTTCACAATTCCTGACATTTAATCCTAGTAAAAATGATCTGTCTTAGGTCAGTTAGGATCACCACTTTACATTAAGAATGTGAAATAATAGTAGAGAGAATGACTCATTTCAGCTTTATGTCTTTCATCACATTCCCAGTGGGTCAGAAGTTTACATGCACTCAATTTGCATTTGGTAGCATTGCCTTTAAATTGATTAACTTGGGTCAAACGTTTCGGGTAGAATTCCACAAGCTTCCCACAATAAGTTGGGTGAATTTTGGCCCATTCCTCCTGATAGAACTGGTGTAACTGAGTCAGGTTTGTGGGCCTCCTTGCTCGCACACGATTTTTCAGTTCTGCCCACAAATTTTCTATAGGATTGAGGTCAGGGCTTTGTGATGGCCACGCCAATACCTTGACTTTGTTGTCCTTAAGCAATTTTGCCACAACTTCGGAGGTATGCTTGGGTCATTGTCCATTTGGAAGACCCATTTGCGACCAAGCTTTAACTGATGTCTTGAGCTGTTGCTTCAACATATCTACATAATTGTCCTTCCTCATAATGCCATCTATTTTGTGAAGTGCACCAGTCCTTCCTGCAGCAAAGCACCCCCACAACATGATGCTGCCACCCCCGTGCTTCACAGTTGGGATGGTGTTCTTCAGCTCGCAAGCCTCCCCCCTTTTTCCTCCAAACATAATTATGGTCATTATGGCCAAACAGTTGTATTGTTGTTTCATCAGACCAGAGGACATTTCTCCAAAAAGTACAATCTATGTCCCCATGTGCAGTTGCAAACCATAGTCTGGCTGTTTCATGGCGCTTTCGGAGCAGTGGCTTCTTCCTTGCTGAGCGGCCTTTCAGGTTAAGTTGATATAGGACTCGTTTTACTGTGGATATAGATACTTTTGTACCCGTTTCCTCCAGCATCTTCACAAGGTCCTTAGCTGTTTTTCTGGGATTGATTTGCACTTTTTGCACCAAAGTACGTTCATCTCTAGGAGACAGAACACGTCTCCTTCCTCAGCAGAATGACGGCTGCGTGGTCCTATGGTGTATATACTTGCGTACTATTGTTTGGACAGATCAACGTGGTACCTTCAGGTGTTTGGAAATTGATCCCAAGGATGAACCAGACTTGTGGAGGTCTACAATTTCTTTTCTGAGGTCTTGGCTGATTTCAATTGATTTTCCCATGACGTCAAGCAAAGAGGCACTGAGTTTGAAGGTAGGACTTGAAATACATCCACAGGTACACCACCAATTGACTCAAATAATGACAAATAGCCTATCAGAAGCTTCTAAAGCCATGACATAATTTTCTGGAATTTTCCAAGCTGTTTAAAAGACAGTCAACTTAGTGTATGTAAACTTCCGACCCCCTGGAATTGTGATACAGTGAATTATAAGTGAAATAACCTGTCTGTAAACAATTGTTGGAAAAATGACTTGTGTCATGCACAAAGTAGATGTCCTAACCGACTTGCCAAAACTATAGTTTGTTAACAATAAATGTGTAGAGTGGTTGAAAAACGAGTTTTAAATGACAACCTAAGTGTATGTAAACTTCTGACTTCAACTGTAGTTAAGCCAAGCACATGATGCCTTGAGCTGAGATTCGGGATACGTTTTAAGAAGCTTTTACGTGCAGTTGCCACACCCTGTGGCAAAAACAAATGTTCTGAAAAGACTTAAAAGGGACTAGTAAGTTTGTTTGTTATTGTTTTTGGTCCAGGAGCTAAAATGGAAAACAAATCCTGCACACTATGCTTGCAAAGTATCGCTTATTTATGCTGACGTTTGCTAATGTTTCATTTGATACCTTCTTCATTAAAACAATGGCTGCTGATATGGTCCGGGAGCATCATAATGGCTTTTGGTTGAAACCAAAGCCATGTATTACGAGAGTTCGGCCAGGTTTTAGAACGGCCACCACGTTAGAAGCCCATTTATTCTAGAAATGTTATTGATGTAACGTTGGTGTCAACAAATTGCATGGATGCTTTCCCTGAACATCTTCAAAGGTTTTGAAAAATATCAGAAATGAACAGCACAATGCAGAAGCATCAACTATCACCGAGCAACCACTATGGGGGAGAAAGTGGCGCTCTCGGAACATTCAGACAGAACCCCCATTGGCCTAACTCTCAATATACGACTCTTTATCTATCTTTGCCATTGATCTCTTGGGCAGCACCATTTAGTGTAGTCAATTGAAAGTAGTACATTTATTTTTCTTCTACTTCTATGAGTTTATTGGCAGTTCATAAACAAACTGAAAAGATGCATGGAATGTGTAGTCTGAACAAGCCAAGGTTGGTGAACTACTGCCATCTGCAGTGCTGGAAAGTTTGCTCAGGAGTATAAATCATTGTCTGTTCCTCTCTGAAGTCTCCCCCTGTTGCCTACCTTAAAATGGGCTTTGAAACCTCAACAGCCAAACTCTGCATTAAAAGTGAATAATAGTGGTTGAAAAATATAATAAATATAACCTAGAGCTTTACTTGGAAGGTGACTGGGTCGTTGATGCTGGGCAGGCAAAACTGCTTCAGGAAGCGGTCGTCCTGGCTCCAGAAGAGGCGGATGTCAGGGATCCCGTACAGCACCATGGCCAGGCGTTCCAGGCCCAGTCCAAATGCCCAGCCCATCTTGTTACTCACTCCCGCTGGAAAAAGGACACAATAGGAGATTAGAGCAGCTGTTCCCAGAACTTTTTGTAGTGGGGGAGGTTTGGTTATTCAACCACTAATTGGCCGACATGGGTTCATTTACTTGAATTCCATTTTTTTTGGTGAGTCCAATGCACTGTTTCTCTAGAGAGAAATTAAATAATTAATGAGAAAAATCTGACAAATCAAGTCAAGAACTATGTGGGACGCTGAGCTGAAGGGTAGTTTTCAGTAAGCCAATATTCAACCTAGTTCAGCGCAGAAATTTGTTAATTAACCACAATGACTATAATCCATTGCACCATTTTTCCCCAGCTCATAGACAGGAAGAGGCGTGCACCCGAAGGGCGCAGCGGTCTAAGGAACTGCATCGCAGTGCTAGAGGCGTCACTACAGACCTGGTTTCGATCCCAGACTGTGTCACAACCGGCCATGATCGGGAGTCCCACAGGGAGGCGCACAATTGGCCCAGCGTGGTCCGGGTTAGGGGAGGGTTTGGCCGGAGGGGCTTTACTTGGCTCATCGCGCTTTAGCGGCTCCTTGTGGTGGGCCGGGCACCAGCAGACTGGCCTCAGTTGTCAGTTGAACGGTGTTACCTCCGACACATTGGTGCGGCTGGCTTCCGGGTTAAGCGGGCAGTTAAAAAGTAAGAAAGAATGTAAGAGGCGAAGCAAGAGGTTTCACTCTAGACAAAAACTGTAGAAAATTAGCACAATGCGCTTCTATGGACTTATTTTGGACCTAAGCTTGAAGCCTTCCTTTCCGCCTTTGGGCCATTGACTCCCATTGTTAGGGCGAAGACATGAGCATCTTGTCATTATATACAGATCGCTTGACAAATACACTTTTACGCCTGCTACACTAGGTGAGATACACACAGACTGCATGAGAGAGGAATGTACACAACACAATGATGAGAGGGAGAGACAGTTCGTGAAAGTATACCTTAACAACTCTGAACAACTAGTAAAATAATTTTGTCAAACAGCTCTGCAGCATACTGAGAAACGCTAGCTAAAAATGATGACTAAAGACTGTACAGCAACGTTTCCCAAACTTGATCCTTGGGATGCCAAGGGGTGCACGTTTTGGTGTTTGCCCTAACACCACACAGCTGATTCAAATTATCACAGATTGAAGATTAGTGGATTATTTGAACAGCTGTGTAGTGCAAGGGCGAAAAGCAACACGTGCACCCCCTGCGGTCCCGAGGACAGAGTTTGGGATACCCTGCAGTACAGTATGGGGAACACAAAATGTTAGATGGCCTGGCCGGTTGACTGATACTGCCTGAGCAGAGATGAGATGATTACTTCAAGGAGTTAAAAATAATAAACTAATCAAATAAAAACTAAATAATATACACAACTGAAATATTTCATTTTTTTCTATTGATGTCTACTAAATGTGGACCTGATAGAGACATATGGAATATTTTAAATGTTTTGGCAATTTACATTTAAAAGCTCTAAAAGCATTGCAACGTAATTATTTCATAATCCATTTCATGTTTGAAAATAATTTGCGAAACAGAACTGACCTCAAACAGCACTAATCGCTCAGCACTCTCAGTGATCCAACAATTATACGACACAGACATAACGAGGCACAAAGTATCAATATCTGAAGTGTTTCGAGCTAATAATCTAGAGAAAATGAGTTCAACTCCAGCCTACACATTCGTATTGCAGACCAAACTATTCAAGGGCTTAATTAATAGTTCTTGATGAGACCCCAGGACATGACTTGAGAAGCCCTGAAGGAACTGGAATAGCAACCAGGTGTTTCCAGGTACAATTCTGGACAGGAAACTGTATCATCTAGTGCATCACCTTAATGGAATGTCAATAAATCAATAACAAGTTGTTTTGATGTCGACTGTTCTCGGACAACCCCGGGATGAAAAGTCAATGCATTGGACTGCTTTAAGATGCGTCCTGTCAACCCATCCACTGGAGGACAAATATCTTTAGTTTTTCTTTACAGCTTTTCTGCTACATATACATACACACACACACATATACATTTTACATACATGGTACTTTCATATAAAGCAGTCACATAACAATAATACCAAACGCAAGCTCTTTAATCCCGCTCCTCAGCCACTCTCAGCCCGTGTCCCACCTTTCACCATAGACCACCCTCGTTTGGCTTCCATGTGCCATATATTTTTCAAAGAACGTGCTGCGACGTTGTATATATTTTTCTTGCCTTTTTAAAAATCGTATAGTATCCACAGATTGTGAGCTGAAAAGGTGAAAGCCTTTCCGAGGAGTATTATTATATTATTTATTGACTGACTATGGCTTTCCAAATCACCCAGATGCATCCTGTATTGATGAACTCGCTACAAGGCTAACTGAACATGCTTCCATACTTTTTTTTCGGGCTGAGGCTCTGTAAATCTTACAAACCAAACAAATCTGTAAATCTTACAAACCAATTAACATCACAGGCCAACTTAAGTAGCGAACCAACTGTTTTCCAAAATAATAAAATCAGCAAAGACTAGATAACGTTTTGTGTATTTACTCATCTTATATATTTACAGTAGAGAAACATCCTTTATAAAAATACAATGGTGCCCTGGGTGAGGATAAACCATTACAGCATTCAGATATGCATAAAAAAAACTACATGTGGTTGCAACACGACCACAGACCCTTCGCCTCAATCACGTTTGGTAGAGCTAACATTCTGTGATTCTCAAACAGAGAATCTGAACTCGTCCAATAGGAATGCTCATATTGTGTATCGTCCTTCATCTAAATATCTCGGCAACCAGTTAGGCTAAATGACCGCAATAGGTTTATTGACCTGCAATCACATTTCCACAATCGTGTCAATGGTAGAGGGCAGCAGCTGTCTTGTGAGTGACAGGGGAAGACTCTAGTTCAGCAGTGAAATCTGTCGCAGGACAGGGCAGGATAGGGGTGTTAACTTTACTCTGGTTGTAATAATTATTTGCTTGGTGACCCTCGTGACCCGTAGATAGATGAAGGGGGTGCAAACGGCAAAGCTCCTCGTTTCTAGTCCGATCTCGTACTTTTCCCTCGACTGCGGCGGGATTCTGCTTTATATGGTAATGAGCGAGGGGGAGCATGGCGGGTCAACGCTGACTGAGGAACACACGACTAAATCGTAACTTCATAAGGAGGAATCAAAATCAGCCTCTCTCCCTTCCTCCCTCATATACAAAGTGAAGGCATTTACATGTCATGAGAATCACAGTCATGGTTAAAAAAAAAAATATATATTTTTGTCTCTTTGTGACTGATTTCTACCTCAATCTCGTAACTATTCCCGTTCGCACACAGTACATATGTAGTCGTGTATTGCTGCAGTGCAATGTACAGGTGTTTAAAAATAATCATTGTGCTCACTGATCCGGGAGTGATAAAAGAGGGGCATACAAAAATCCTGACAGCCGCTTGTGTGTGTGGCAGAGTTGAGCTGGCAGTCTTTGGCAGAGAGCGCTAACGCTGCCACGGTTACCAAGGATGTCCACAAAAGGATGACACGATGACATAGAGCACTCAGCTATGACCTCAGCTGAAATACAGGGGGAACAGGGCTGGAGGGGAGTGGGGTTTGTCTTACGAGGCCCAGCCCCCCCCTCACACGCCGTACCACAGTCTGCTGTGACACCATCCCCTTTCTCTTAGCCAGTCACAGCGGGTGAGAGGGGTTGTGTTTGTGGTGACGAGACTGTGGTGTCTGACAGTACACCCACCTTCTGGTGACATCAGTAGCTTGCTGTGGCATCACCGCCTCCTCTCCTTTCATCCAGTAACTTCTCCATCCTTTAAAAAAATTACAAAAATCTGTGCCACATCGTCCCCCCCCCCCCCAAAAAACATCACGCCTCTCCAATCTCTCGTCCGCTGTTCTCTCCAATTCTCGTCCCTCGCTCACATTGCTTTACCTCCTCTCCTTTCCTTCCCTGCTGTTCTGCCTCTACATACATGTTTTTCTTTCTCCAGTTCCATTCCCTCCATCACTTCTTTTGTCTCTCTTCATTCATTTTCAAACGTTTCGTCTCTCACTGAAGCCCAATTTACCCACAACCTCTTCTTCTTCCTAAATCCCACTGGCGGTCACGCAACCCATGTTAGTGGGAACAATGGGTAAAACTTTACTTAAAAGTTTCTTGTTAAGTAACGATATTAACATTACAACGTTAATATAATGATGTTACATAGTGTTTGGAAACTAGATTATAATTGCATAATGGAGGTGAGTGGTTTCTGTAATTACCCAAGTTGAATATTAGGGACTGTCCCTTAACAGCGACAACTACCACCTCCAATTCAATGCATTTCCAAACCTACAGTATCTGGGTTACTTTGACAAGACAGTACAGAGACCAAGTGAAAATGTATTCACTTAATAAATAATTGGCTTAGATAACATCATTGATCAACAAACCTGATTTACAGGGACAAACAGATCATATTAAACAGTGTTGTTGGAGCAAGACACATGCTGGTCACGCATAATACCATGACTCACCTACCAGGATATTACACATCTATTTAAGAGAGACCTATCTCAAGAAAGCACTGATTAAGGAAAGGGAATGCCTTCAACTGAAATGTGTCTTCCGCATTTAACCCAACCCCTCTGAATTGGAGTGTAGCTGTCAGATAAAAAAAACAAGCATGTTCAGGAGTTACCTGTGGCAGTTATGGCATGACCATCCTCAACTCTACCCATAGGACAGTAGGAGATATGGGAAGTGTGTATGTGGGTCGAGCAGTCAATTTTCTCACACACACACACAAACTTACCCCCCTACTGGGTGCGTTTATCCTTGTTTTCTATTCCTCTGGAGAGAAGCAGCACCATCTTTCCCACCATGGATCCATATGTGCATGGCAGCAGAAATGTCAGTTATGGATTAATGCCCCATGTTTCGCCATGTGACATTTTACCTGCAGATTTCAAGGGAGAAGTCGGATTGGGTGATCTAATTGCACTCTTCTAAATTCTGCCCGATAGTGGTAATTACATCTTTCATAATCTCGACTCATTAATGACTCACTGCTGGCTTGGAAAACAGTTAATTTAATACAAATTACCATACAAAGTACGAAACACAACACAGCATGATCAAGAAAGACATACTGGGCCTCCTGAGTGTCGCAGTGGTCTAAGGCACTGCATCACAGTGCTAGCTGTGCCACTAGAGATCCTGGTTCGAGTCCAGGCTCTGTCGCAGCCGGCCGGGAGACCCATGGGGCGGCGCACAATTGGCCCAGCGATGTCCGGGTTAGGGGAGGGTTTGGCCTGCAGGGATTTTCTTGTCCCATCGCGCACTAGCGACTCCTGTGGCAGGCCGGGCGCAGCGCACGCTGACACGGCCGCCAGGTGTATCCTCCAACACATTAGTGCGGCTGGCTTCTGGTTTAAGCGGGCATTGTGTCAAGAAGCAGTGCGGCTTGGCTGGGTTGTGTTTCAGAGGACGCACGGCTCTCGACCTTCGCCTTTCCCGAGTCCGTACAGGAGTCACTGCCTCTCACTCACGCAGCGATGGGACAAGACTGTAACTACCAATTTGATACCACGAAATTGGGGAGTAAAAAGTGGCAAAAAAAAGAAAAAAAAAGTAAGACATACCACCACAAGAACGTAGTAGACATGGATACATTTACAATGGCGTGCTGATTTTATTATGTTAAAGCTGCAATATGTAACTTTTTGGACGACCCGACCAAATTCGCATAGAAATTCACAGCGGTTTAGATGTATAGCGGGGTGCGTAATTGGCGGCAGAGAAGACAGGCGCAGGAGAGCAGAACTGGGTGATAACCGGAGATTTATTAAGAAAAACAAGATAAATAGGCACAAAAATAACCCGTCGTGCACTCAAGTGGAACGTGCACAAGCACTACAATAAACAATCCCACACAAAGACATGGGGGGAACAGAGGGTTAAACACACAACAAGTAATTGCGGGAATTGAAACCAGGTGTGAGGAAAAACAAGACAATACACATGGAAAATGAAAAGTGGATTGATGATGGCTAGAGGACCTGCGACGCCGACCGCCGCCCGAACAAGGTGAGGACCCGACTTCGGGCCAAGCTTGTAGTACTCAAAATGGCCCCACATAGCTTCCAGAAAACGGTCACTTTCAAACTAGGGATTTCGTGGTTGAGGTAAGATATTTATTCTGCAGGTATGAACAACACATTGACAAACCAGCCCAAAAAAGGAGATTTAAAAAAATACTTACGCAGTTGCCACAATTCCAGGAAGTCTCTTGTAAGGAAAATACCACTCAAAAAATATATATTTTGGTATTAGTTTCATTAGTCCTCTGTTGATACAGTCCCACAATCTTTAGCATGGGCTCCTGAGTGGCGCAGTGCTGTAAGGCACTGCATCTCAGTGCTAGAGGCGTCACTACAGACTCAATTCCAAGCTGTATCACAACCGGCCCTGACTGGGAGTCCCATAGGGCTGCACACAAGAGTACAGGCATCGGTGTAATGCACATTCCTTCAACGATAAATGCAAATCCGACCATCACCCCTGGTGAGACAAAACCGCGACTTGTCAGTGAAGAGCACTTTTTGCCAGTCCTGTCAGGTCCAGCGACGGTGGGTTTGTGCCCATAGGCGACGTTGTTTGCGGTGATGTCTGGTGAGGACCTGCCTTACAACAGGCTTACAAGCCCTCTGTCCAGCCTCTCTTAGCCTATTGCGGACAGTCTGAACACTGATGGAGGGATTGTGCATTCCTAGTGTAACTCGGGCAGTTGATGTTGCCATATTGTACCTGTCCCGCAGGTGTGATGTTCAGATCTACCGATCCCGTGCAGGTGTTGTTACACGTGGTCTGCCACTGCGAGGATGATCAGCTGTCCGTCCCATCTCCCTGTAGCGCTGTCTTAGGTGTCTCACAGTATGGACATTGCAATTTATTGCCCTGGCCATGGCTGTAGTCCTCATGCCTTCTTGCAGCATGCCTAAGGCACGTTCACGCAGATGAGCAGGGACCCTGGGCATCTTTCTTTTGGTGCTTTTCAGTAGAAAGGCCTCTTTAGTGTTTTAAGGTTTCATAACTGTGACCTTAATTGCCTACCGTCTGTTAGTTGTTAGTGGCTTAACGACCGTTCCACTGGTGCATGTTCGTTAATTGTTTATGGTTCATTGAACAAGCATGGGAAAAAGTGTTTAAAACCTTTACAATGAAGATCTGTGAAGTTATTTGGATTTTTATTAATTATCTTTGAAAGACTGTCCTGAAAATGGACGTTTCTTTTTTGGCTGAGTTCAGAGGACTTTGACTCCAAAGTTTCCTTTAGACAATGAAAGAGAATATTCAATATTCATTATTCATGATGGGGAAAACGACAAGGCTTAACCTCCTTTAAACTCCGAATCAAAGACTAAGCTGTGTCTAGTTCCAGTTTAGGAAACTTCCTCTCTTCACTCCCCTGCCATTGGAATCAAATTATTTTCAAATGCCTTTCCACGCTCCACATCTGTCATGCCCTGACCTTAGTATTCTTTGTTTTCTTTATTATTTTGGTTAGGTTAGGGTGTGACATGGGTGATGTATGTGTTTTTGTTCCTGTCTAGGTGTTATGTATGTCTATGGGTGTTCACTAGTCTAGGTGTTATGTATGTCTATGGTTGCCTAGATTGGTTCTCAATTAGAGGCAGCTGTTTATCGTTGTCTCTGATTGGGAACCATATTTAGGCAGCCATATTCCTTGGGTATTTCGTGGGTTATTGTCTATTTTTTTCTTCCAGTCATCCAAATGAAAAAGCAAAACAGCAAAACAAGAAGATTTGTCACAGGTCAAGACATCACTGACCACATTCGAGCCTTTGCAAATATGGTGGTGCAACTCCTATTTATTACTATCCACCCAAATGACAAATGCCCATATTCTTTCCATACTTTGTAACTCTATGGACAGACTGCAATCCACCTTTCGGTATGTTAAAATACCCACTTTCACTAGCCGCTAACTTCCGCATTTACGAACGATCCCTTCATTCACTCAGTGAAATTAGCGTGTCGGGTTATTAATTAAGCCATTACGTCTCAATTAGCTTAACATGGCTGATCAGGGATGACTGTTAGGTCCCCCCAGGCTGCAGCTGCCAGGGGACGCAGGGCCCATGCTCTCACAGTGACATGTTCATCAACACTCCCTCACTACTTCCATATCAGGAAGTCAATTCACAAACAGATTCGTATGGAGCAACAACAACAACAACAATTCCTCTATGAACATAACACAGCTATTAACTCAGTCTGTCTGGTCTGTTTGACATGTCATTATTTTGTCATCTTTGTATAATTGAGGTTGTAGAGTGCATCTACTCAGGATATTGATCCAGTATGTGGATTCTGGATAGCGCAGAGAAAAATGTTTTTGTCAGGTTCCCTTACTTGTATGCAGAAGTGAGAAAAGGGTGATATCAGTATTTTCTAATCAGCACACTATTTACAACTGGGAAACTAGGCAAGCCCGGCTCATTATTCAACACAAAGCTACAGTTAAGGATGTGCGAGGAAAAAGCGCAGTCGCTGAACACACAGAGAACAGAAATATTGATGAGGGTTAAAACTCCCTTTCCGTTGGGGTGCTGTGAGAGGTAGCCACGTCATATCCACACCCTCACCTTACAAAGGTTCAATGCAGCAGATTTTTATCTCAATATCAAATCAATTCTGGGTAACAATTAATTACCGTACTGAGATTGTTTAAACAAAATGAAACAAAAATAGGTTCTTAGCAAAGAGCAATTTCTATGCAAGAATTTTGCTAGGACTTTTTGGGAGTAGGGAGGGTGAAAACTGTAAACTAGCTGTTTTTTGGAACTCTTTCATATTGGTCTATAAACGAATTAACTCACAACAGGCTGAAATGTCAGGCGGTCTATTCAAACGTCTCTCACACTAAAAAGGGCATTATCCTAATTTTCACCATTTCACAGCATTACTCCAACCACACTGCCTGCCCTTCCAGGACACCTACAGCACCTGGTGTCACAAGAAGGTCCAGAAAATCATCAAGGACCTTAGCCACCCGAGCCACTGCCTGTTCACCCTGATACCATCTAGGAGGTGGAGACAGTACTGGTGCATCAAAACTGGGACCGAGAGATAGAAGCCACTAGCCAGCTATCACCTGGTACTCTACCCTGCACCTTAGAGACAGCTGCCCTACGTACATCATCATTGAACACTGGTCACTTTAATAATGTTTACATTTGGTTTTACCCACTTCATATGTATATACTGTATTTTAGTCATGGCTCATTCTATATAACTACTGCTGTACACACCTTTTCTATTCACACTTACTTATTTTGGGGTATGTGTGTATTGTTAGGTATTACTGCAAAAATGTGTACGTGTCCAGTAACTTTTGATTCGATTTCATTCCTAGTGTGGACATATATATAAAACACATAAAAATCACATTTTTGACTGCACCGGGTCTTTAAGTCATGTAGTCAGCCTGGAATGCAACCGTTGGCTTGTAAGTGCAAACAGCTGACCCTCATGAACTCATTAAGGGTGTGGCTAGCAGCTCAATCAGCCACCATTCCATTATCAGCTGCTATTTCCCTCACTCAGAGGAGAGGACTGGAGGCAGTGAGCAGGTAGCTGACACAAAAGGCTCTGCACGAGAAACCTAGCCTAGCTTGGTCTGTGGCAGCACCTCCCCAGATGCTGCCACAACGTCTAGACCCCGAATCTTGCATTTTGTCTTGTATTCGCTTTGGTGTAAAAAAAAAAGAAGCTGTTTCCTCTGCAATCAGTATGTATTATGATACCTACTTGAACTGAACCCCTGCCCCCTAGATGTGGCATAATATCTAGCACTGGCTTAAGAGTATCCGTAAATCACTTTGATGGAGATGAAGAATCTTAGGATGCAACTTGCCAAACATTGTGAATTAATATACAATTTAAATTCAGGAAGTCTAATACGAGAATGTAAAAATCCCCATTACTTCAATGGGTCTTTAAAATGTGACCCAATGCTGATATTAAATGATTATTTATGCATTCAATAACATTTCCTTTTGGAGTTTATCCCCAGTGGAACAATTGAATAACCCCTTAACCGAACCCTCTCTCTAGCTAGAAGAACACTTGTGATAGTCATCCTGTAAAGTTGTTGTGAGATTATCTTGCCCCGTCCAATCCTCTCCTCCGTGTCACAATATCGATCCCCTTTATCTTTACTCACTGATCCCTCACAAACAAATCACTCTACATGTTTATGTTTACCTTCTTCTCGGTCTCCCAGAGAGAGAGAGAGAGAGAGAGAGAGAGAAAGAGACAGAGAGAGGGTAATTAACAGATTGTTAATTCAATTAGGTTATTTCATTCAACATCTTGGTTTTGTTGATTTATAAATCTGAAGCTCGGGGTCAACTTGTTTCTGCACATTTGCATGCGACTTAAATTAATATCAACCATAAACAAGTCTTGATTGATCATAACAAACACTGCTCCTCTGTTTCGTATTATGACCAAAAAATATCATTGTTTTAATTGATGTTGAGATGTCTTAATAAAGAGCTGCCCAACCCTGTTCCTGGAGAGTTACCCTCCGGAAGGTTTTTGCTCCAACCCCAGTAGTAACTAACCTGACTCAGTTTATCAATCCTAACCTGACTCAGTTTATCAATCAGATAATTATTAGAACAGGTGCACCTAGATTAGGGTTGGAGAGAAAACCTTCAGGATGGTATCACTCCAGGAACAGGGTTGGCCAGGCCTGTCTTTATACCTTGAGATTGAAGTTGAAATCATTTTAGAATAAAGCTGAAACTTCAAGAATAAAGTCACTCACAACAGGCTTGGCCAGCGGCTAATTTTACAATAGAATTTTAATCTAACGTATCTCCTAAATGAGACAAACGGTTTACCTCTGAAATACAATTGGATAAAGATGGGAGAGATTGACATCATCATCATCATTATAATGTATGTGGAACAACAACTACATGGGACACAGTGATTGACTTTCACTTTGATTGCAATCCTGATTGATTTCCTTTCGGGCTGCAGTGGTGGTGCTTGGAGCGGTGGGTTGTAAAACCACCAACATTACAACCACTGCTACATAGACAAATAATGAATGGTAGTAATGAATAATGACCAATAGTACTGATCTGAATACTTCCTGCCCCATTCTGATCACCACAACACCAACACGTTTAAAAAGTGGTTTAACAAGGTTGAGGGACATATATTTCCGGAATAGTCTGAGATGAGCCAGTGGAAAGGGGGGCTAGTGTGTAAATAAACAATCTAAAGTTCCTTACTCTCCTTGACTTTATACTATCATCTGTGCTGCTGCTGATGTGAAAGAACTGAAAAGGATATAAAATACAGTCAGTCTCTACATCAATTGTGTTTGAGCTTTTGGTGGGACAGGATTGGAGGGCAAGAGGGGACTTGTTATTAGGGCTCCTATGTGAATAACTCTACATATATGAAATATTTACTCCACAAATGCCCTTTCAAAGCTACCTTACGGGCCAAATTTTCCTCTGGGCGCAAAGTAACACATGGCTTGGTGAATATTGTTTTAGCTTGATGGGATTTGATAACCAGCTCAGCCTCAATATATTTAGCACGATTCAAATACTACCCAGCTGGCCCAATTTGGCACATGAAGTCTTGACTACGTAATTTCCTGGTTGTGTACAGGTTTTTATGGTTGTGAAGACAATTTCTTTTGGACCATTTTGTGGTTGTGACAACAGGGAAATAAGTCATTTTGGAAGTTTTTCAGGTTGCTAAAAATATTAGAACATTAAACAGCCCATATACAACCTCACCATGATGTCAGAAAACATGTCATATTGGCGGCATTGTAATCAGTTTGGCCCGCTGGGCACAGTTCATCGCTGTATCATTGAATTCTCACTCTATATCATCTCTCTCTCTTTGCCCTCACCTGGGCTTCCGGCAAAATGTCTAAGGCCATGTCGCTTCCAGTCCCATATCCCCCCTCATTAACGGAAGCCTGGACAAAGGAACAAGCTGCGACGGGCCCGTAGCCGAAGTGAGTAAGGGAAAAGTGTAGTTGCTGTGGTGTCGTCACTCCTCCGTTCCTCCTCCTCCTTGTATTTGTTCGCCACCCGTGTTATAATTTGCATCCTTGTCTCTCACACTCCCACGTGGCTTCCCCGCCCACCGCATCGTGGGGAAAACAAATTAGCATTCATAAACCGATCAATTAATAATGCCATGACAACCACAACACCAGCGTTTTGGCGGACAACAGGCATGCGAGGCCCCCGCACATCTCTTACTCCAGCTTGGTAAAACCACAATGCACAACTGCTGTGTACTCGTTAATATAATTGCTGCACTCATGGATGCATTTGCATGTCTTCATTATGTTGCGTTCCTATCTCTTAGCAAACAAACAGTGTTAGTGAAACACACTAACACAGTTTCACTTAGACACACACACACACACACACACACACACACACACACACACACACACACACACACACACACAGACACATCTCCTTCACAGTTCGAAGCAGGCTATATGTCTGAATGACTGTCAGATGATACGACACGTTACCATGCAGCAGCACACTGTGCCTTATCAGTGTCTTCTCTTTCTATAGATTCTACCCCTCCCTCCCCCAACTCTCCACATAACAAGCAGTCTTTCACTGGCTCACCAGTTTCAAAACACAAGTATTTGTTTGCTGAGCAGAGCCTCGTGACTGACACAATTTTTTACAAACAACTTTCTACAAGCCGAGAGCTTGTCTCCTTTCCCAGAGTGCTTTGTTCCCTGTCTGTCGATTCCCTCTGGGATGGACAAGGTCCCATGCTCGTGAGGGGTGCCAGACGCCATCGTTCCTTCAAATGAGCCTCACATCACAAATCTTACTCCATTGAATGCCGAGTCAGCGAAACACACACACACACACACACACACACACACACACACACACACACACACTCTCTCTTAAAAAACCCTCTCTCTCACACACACACAGACAAAGCAGACAGACAATTTAATGAATGCGTCGTTAACTAACAACAAGGGCAAACTGTGGCAACACGATTTGAAACTGAAAAATAAAATCAGCGTTTATCAATGGAATTGCTCAGGTACCAGTTTTACTTGGTTCCAAAACGTTCTCTCCCGGTTCGTGCCTATATCCCTGGCAACCACGCTTGGTCTTCTCAGTCAAAAGGGCTAAACAAATGGATGACCCATTCGCGACCAATCTTCCTGACTGATGCCTTGAGATGTTGCTTCAATACAACATAATTGTGCTATTTTGTGAAGTGCACCTGGCCTCCTGCAGCAAAGCACCCCCACAACATGATGCTGCCACACCTGTGCTTCACGGTTGGGATGGTGTTCTTTGGCTTGCAAGCCTCCCCTTTTTCCTCCAAACATAACGATGGTCATTATGGCCAAACAGTTGTATTTTTGTTTCATCAGACCAGAGGACATTTCTCCAAAAAGTACGATCTTTGTCCCCATGTGCAGTTGCAAACCGTAGTCTGGCTTTTTTATGGCGGTTTTGGAGCAGTGGCTTCTTCCTTGCTGAGCGACCTTTCAGGTTATGTCGATATAGGACTCGTTTTACTGTGGATATAGATACTTTTGGACCCGTTTCGTTTCCTCCAGCATCGTCACAAGGTCCTTTGCTGTGGTTCTGGGATTGATTTGCACTTTTTGCACCAAAGTACGTTCATCTCTAGGAGACGGAACTCGCCTCCTTCCTGAGCGGTATGACAGCTACATGGTCCCATGGTGTTTATACTAGTGTATTGTTGTTTGTACAGATGAACGTGGTACCTTCAGGCGTTTGGAAATTGCTCCAAAGGATGAACCAGACTTGTGGAGGTCTACAAATTTTTTTCTGAGTTCTTGGCTGATTTCTTTTTACTTTCCTATGATGTCAAGCAGAGGCACTGAGTTTGAAGGTAGGACTTGAAGTACACCTCCAATTGACTCAAATAGCTTATCAGAACCTAAAGCCATGACATCATTTTCTGGAATTTTCCAAGCTTTTAAAGG
Source organism: Oncorhynchus nerka (assembly GCF_034236695.1). Lineage (NCBI taxonomy): Eukaryota > Metazoa > Chordata > Actinopteri > Salmoniformes > Salmonidae > Oncorhynchus > Oncorhynchus nerka. Next base: position 37,134,849 of record NC_088417.1, on the reverse strand, counting down.
CACAGTCAACTTAGTGTATGTAAACTTCTGACCCACTGGAATTGTGATACAGTGAATTATAAGTGAAATAATCTGTCTGTAAACAACTGTTAGAAAAATAATTTGTGTCATGCACAAAGTAGACATCCTAACAGATTTGCCAAACTTTTAGTTTGTTAATTTAAAAGAAATTTGAGGAGTGGTTGAAAAACGAGTTTTAATGACTCCAACCTAAGTGTATGTAAACGTACGACTTATCTGTATATCCCAAAATATTATGCCAGTTGAATCATGATTTCGATTGGCTGAGAAACGCTGCCCGCCCGTCTGTCTCGTCCCGACACGTTCATTACATTACTATGGGACAGCAGGAGATCAAATTTGAATATTGAAACAATGTTGGAAATTTCGGAGAGACAGACAGCAAGGTTTATACACATCTCCGCTGTTGAAAACTGAATGTTAGTCTAAAATAAAGGAGATAATGTCTTAATGCTTTTTATAGTGACGATGAAGTTCATAAATTGCTTGGCTGGGCTGATGAGGCAATGGATTGCACAGTCAGATGGAACTGAGTAAATAGGCATTTGAATGTCATAGATTTAGCCAGCGTCAACTTGCGGAATAAACACTGGCAGGAATGCGGTTTTAACCCATCAGCATTCAGGTTATACCCACCCATTGTATAATACTCAATAGAAGTCTGCGGCGCTGCTCCGTGACAGAACAGCGCTAACTTCAAACGTCAACTGACAAGCTAACTAGTGGCTGCAGGTTAACTTCTTGCTCCTACCCTCTACTTTTTTGAACATTTTGTTAAAAATCGCGCAACATTTCAGCGCCCTGCTACTCATGCCATGAATATAGTACGTTCATATGGTTAGAATGTGTGGATAGGAAACACTCGGACGTTTTTAAAACTGGTTAAATCACGACTGGCTATAACATAACGTGCGTTACATCGGAAAGCGCAGGAAAACCTGATCACAGAAAATGGAAATAAATATCCTTGCGCCACTTCCAGCAATTGTTCACAGTGAGCTGAATTAGATAAGACCGAGCATTCAACTCCCACAGCATCCCCATGTTGTCTAGAGTCTTGTGAATTGAATCATCTTTGATTCTTGGTTGAACCGAAACAGAGGAACCACTTACCTCCAGTCTCCGCCCAGATCATTTTGAAGAGCTCTCTCGTGAAATTTTTTCCAAGACGACAGCTAATGATTTTTACATCGCCTCCTGATGATTTTTATCGCTTATTAACGTTTACTAATACCTAAAGTAGCATTACAAACGTATTTCGAAGTGTTTTGTGAAAGTTTATCGTCTACTTTTTGAATTTAAAAAAAGGACGTTACGTTGTGAAATCGCTGTTTTTTTCGTTTATCACACAGTCTACATATAACGATATCTTGGCTTTATATGGCCCGATTTAATTGAAATAAAGACCCAATAGTGTTTATGGGACATCTAGTAGTGCCAACAAAGAAGATGGTGAAAGGTAATGACTGTTTTCTATTTTATTGTGCGGTTTGTGTAACGCCGAAATGCTAATTATTTTGTTTACGTCCCCTGCTGTGCTTTTGTGTTGTAGTGTATTGGTGCATGCTATCAGATAATAGCTTCTCATGCTGTCGCCGAAAAGCATTTTAAAAATCTGACTTGTTGCCTGGATTCACAACGAGTGTAGCTTTAATTTGATACCCTGCATGTGTATTTTAATGAACTTTTGAGTTTTAACTAATACTATTAGCATTTAGCGTAGCACATTTGCATTTCCAGAGCTCTAGTTGGGACGCAAGCGTCCCGAGTAGAGGGAAGAGGTTAATGAGTGAAAACATGGGCTATTTCTAAATTAAATCCGCTGAATACAAAACTAAATAGGGACTAAATTTAGATTTATTTACAAATCTAGCAGACTGAGTTTCAATATCCACCCTCCGAAGACAATCTGTTCCGGTTTCCATTTGGTATTTCTGAGTCTTTCCCTTTAAAACGCCATAGAAACAGCCCCTCTCAACGTAGATTGATTGTGATTATAGGCAATGAAAGCCAATGATCTGGAGGTGAAAATGACAAAGGTATCAAGTTGATTTTGATTGGTCCAACCAGCAGAAATGCTTCCAAAATGGTCCAACCTCACAATCCCAAATATGGAAGAGACACAACCAAGAGCAGTGTAGTCTAAACTAGCAATGGCCACAGCAAATTAACACTCTTATGTCATCAACACTATCAAGTACAAGTATAATTAAGGTTATAATAGAGAACAATGTAATTTATAATGACATAGGGCAAAGAAAACTACGTTTGACATTCATTTTGTAGCTTTTTCTTGAATTGCCCTGTTTTTCTCTACATTGTAGAGAGGTGACCACTCCTGGCTAGCGTTTCCATCCCGGAGCAAGCACCAATTAGTCTGAAGCTAGCCCGGCCAGGGCTCCTGTGCTACCACCGAAGCCCACTCCTGGGCTACAATTCCCGGACCCCTTCCACTGCCGGTACGGGGCACGGAACCCCGCCGATCCTCTGCGACTGGAATACCGACATAATCTGCCTGAGGATTCCAACAGGCCCCTCAGGCGCAACGCCGGCTGAAGGCCCATTCTGCTAACTACCTAGAGATACTTGGAACCATACTAATTCCACGACTGGTCTATCGACGTCACCACACGAAGAGGCAAAAACAGACTTACCCCCATCGCAACGTCGCCTAAAGGCTAACTTGCTAGCCCCGGTCTGCTAACTGCTAGCTTGCCTTGCTCCGGTCAGCTAACTGCTAGCCCCTGCTAACTGCTTGCTGGCTGACCTGGTCTGCTAACTGCTAGCTTGCCAGCCCCGGTCAGCTAACTGCTAGCTTGTTTAGCCTCGGCCTACTAACTGTTAGCATCGGCCTGCTAACTGTCTGAATCGCCGTGTCCCCAGTCAGTCCAACCACTCACTGGACCCATTTGTTCACTTGGCTACGCATGCCTCTCTCTAATATCAATATGCCCCGTCCATTATTGTCCTGGTTAGTGATTACTGTCTTATTTCACTGTAGCGCCTCTAGCCCTGCTCACTATGTTAGCCCTGCTCAGTATGTTGATCCCTGTACGGGGATCGCAGCCATAAGAGGATAAACCAACCATGTTGTCCCACCTCCTACATATGCGATGACATCACCTGGTTTAAACGTCTCTAGAGACTATATCTCTCTCATCATTACTCAATGCCTAGGTTTACCTCCAATGTACTCACATCCTACCTTACCTTTGTCTGTACACTATGCCTTGAATCTATGCTATCGTGCCCAGAAACCTGCTCCTTTTACTCTCTGTTCCGAACGTGCTAGACGGCCAGTTTGTATAGCATTTAGCCGTACTCTTATTCTACTTCTCCTCTGTTCCTCTGGTGATGTAGAGGTTAATCCAGGTCCTGCAGTGCCTAGCTCCACTCCCACTCCCCAGGTGCTATCATTTGTTGACTTCTGTAACCGTAAAAGCCTTGGTTTCATGCATGTTAACATTAGAAGCCTACTCCCTACATTTGTTTTACTCACTGCTTTAGCACACTCTACCAACCCCCGGATGTCTTAGCCATTTCTGAATCCTGGCTAAGGAAAACCACCAAAAACCCTGAAATCTCCATCGCTAACTATAACATTTTCCGCCAAGATAGAACTGCCAAAGGGGGCGGTGTTACAATCTACTGCAAAGATAGCATGCAGAGTTGTTCTGTATTACTATCCAAGTCTGTACCCAACCAATTCAAAATTGTACTTCTAAAAATGCACGTTTCCAGAAACACGTCTCTCACTGTTGCCGCTTGCTATAAGACCTTCCTCTGCCCCCAGCTAGCTGTGCCCTCGATACCATATGTGAATTGATTGCCCCCCACCGATCTTCTGAGCTCATGCTACTAGGTGACATTACCTGGGACATGCGTAACACCCCGGCCATCCTACAATCCAAGCTTGATGCCCTCAATCTCACACAAATTATCAATGAACCTATCAGGTACAACTCTAAATCCGTAAACACAGGCACCCTCATAGATGTCATCCTGACTGACTCGCCCTCCAAATACACCTCTGCTGTTTTCAATCAAGATCTCAGTGATCACTGCCTCATTGCCTGCATCCGTAATGGGTCTGCGACCAAACGACCACCCCTCATCACTGTCAAACGCTCCCTAAAACACTTCTGCGAGCAGGTATTTCTAATTGACCTGGCCGGGGTATCCTGGAATGACATTGACCTCATCCCGTCAGTAGATGATGGCTGGCTATTCTTTAAAAGTGCCTTCCTCACCATCTTAAATAAGCATGCCCCTTTCAAAAAAAATTAGGAACTAGGAATAGATATAGTCCTTGGTTCACTCCAGACCTGTCTGCCCTTGAACAGCACAAAAACATCCTGTGGCATTCTGCATTAGCATCTAATAGCCCCCTTGATAAGCAACGTTTCAGGGAAGTTAGGAACAAATATACACAGGCAGTTAGGAAAGCTAAGGCTAGCTATTTCAAACAGAAATGTACATCCTATAGTACTAACTCAAAAAAGTTCTGGGACACTTTAAAGTCCATGGAGCTCCTCCCAGCTGCCCACTGCTCTGATGCTAGGAAACACTGTCACCACCGATAAATCCACTATAATTGAGAATTTCAATAAGCATTTCTCTACGGCTGGCCATGCTTACCACCTGGCTACCCCTATCCCGGTCACCTGCCCGGCAGGCTACCCCTATCCCGGTCACCTGCTCTCCACAGCAAACCACCAAAGCCCCCACCATTTCTCCGTTACCCAAATCCAGATAGCTGATGTTCTGAAAGAGCTGCAAAATCTGGACCCATACAAATCAGCCGGGCTAGACAATCTGGCTAGACAATCTCGACCTGGCCAAGGCTTTCGACTCTGTCAATCACCACATTCTTATTGGCAGACTCGACAGCCTTGGTTTATCAAATGATTGCCTCGCCTGGTTTACCAACTACTTCTCTGAGTTCAGTGTGTCAAATCAGAGGGCCTGTTGTCTGGACCTCTGGCAGTCTCTATGGGGGTGCCACAGGGTTCAATCCTCAAGCCGACTCCCTTGTCTGTATACATCAATGATGTTGCTCTTACTGCTGGTGAGTCTCTGGTACACCTCTACGCAGATGACACCATTATGTATACTTCTGGCCCTTCTTTGGACAATGTGTTCACTAACCTCCAGACGAGCTTCAATGCCATACAACTCTCCTTCCGTGGCCTCCAACTGCTCTTAAACGCAAGTCAAACTAAATGCATGCTATTCAACCTATCACTGCCAGCACCTGCTCGCCCGTCCAGCATCACTACTCTGGACGGCTCGGACTTAGAATACGTGGACAACTACAAATACCTAGGTGTATGGTTAGACTGTAGACTCACATTAAGCATCTCCAATCCAAAATTAAATCTAGAATTGGCTTCCTATATCGCAACAAAGCATCCTTCACTCATGCTGCCAAACATACCCTCGTAAAACTGACCATCCTACCGATCCTCGACTTCGGTGATGTCATCTATAAAATAGCCTCCAACACTCAACTCAACAAACTGGATGCAGTCTATCACAGTGCCATCCGTTTTGTCACCAAAGCCCCATACACTACCCACCATTGCGACCTGTACACTCTCGCTGGTTGGCCCTTGCTTCATACTCGTTGCCAAACCCACTGGCTATAGGTCATCTACAAGTCTCCATAGCAGCACCCACTCGTAGCACGCGCTCCAGCAGGAATATGTCACTGGTCACCCCCAAAGCCAATTTCTAATTTAGTCGTCTTTCCTTCCAGTTCTCTGCTGCCAATGACTGGAACGAACTGCAAAAATCTCTGAAGCTGGAGACTCATATCTCCCTCACTAGCTTTAAGCACCAGCTGTCAGAGCAGCTCACAGATCACTGCACCTGTACATAGATGGGCTGTTTACAGATGGGCTATCTACCTACCTCATCCCCAAACTGTATTTATTTATTTATCTTGCTCCTTTGCACCCCAGTATCTCTACTTGCACATTCATCTTCTGCACATCTACCATTCCAGTGTTTAATTGCTATATTGTAATTACTTCGCCACCATGGCCTATTTATTGCCTTAACTCCCTTATCTTACCTAATTTGCACTCACTGTATATAGACTTTTTGTTTTCTTTTGTTCTACTGTATTATTGACTATGTTTTGTTTATTCCATGTGTAACTGTTGTATGTGTCGAATTGCTATGCTTAATCTTGGCCAGGTCACAGTTGCAAATGAGAACTTGCTCTCAACTAGCCTACCTGGTTAAATAAAGGTGAAATAAAAAAATAAAATAAAAAATTGTACAGCATTGAGTGAACGCCTTACAATATTCTTATGGCTGTAATGAATTATTCACCACAAAAGCCCTGTACATTTTGTTGTGTTAGGCTTTGAACAACATCCACAATGATCACGTTTCCCACTCAGTTTCAACCTGTTGTTGAACTTCCTTCTTCAAATTGATCAATCACAGTAAGGTGAGTTTTAAAAGCAAAATGTTTTAACGACAAGTGTTTGATGTGATTTTCGATTGCATTGATGTCAGACTTAGAGGGACAATAGAGCCCTGAGTACCAGGCCATTAGCGACCTGATGGTATTTAGCGAGTTGGGTACTACCAATGCATGTGCACAAGAGGACATTTCCGTGGCGGTAATACAGTCACCGCAACAGTGCCATGCCTGGAAACTACAACCATACCTCGTTCAAAGGCTCTTAAATCTTTTGTCTTGCCCATTCACCCTCTGAATGACACAGACACAATCCATGTCTAAATTGTCTCAAGGCCTAAAAATAATTTTTTAACAAGTGACATCAATAAGTGATCATAGACTATCCAGGTGAAAGCTAAGTCATGGAAAGTGCAGGTATTCATAATGTTTTGTACACTCAGTATATGACGTATTCGCAAAGGTGACCTAAGGCACTGCATCAATCCAGTCTGTTAATTAGGCCACACTGACTCTCCACTTTGCCCTCTCAATGACATCCTCTCGCCCTCTCTCGGTCCCTCTTCCTCTCCGTTTGTCTGGGTCTTTTTGGCCCATGCGAAGGCAAGCTGACTCAAATGGAACGCGGCACAAACTACTGTTTTTTGCAGGCCCTGCAGACTCAGGGGACAGGGAGTGGTAGCTGGCGTGTGTGTGTGCGTGGACCAGCTGTCTCCACCCTCTGTCCCACTAGTGATTGCCTGCAGTGGGACCACTGGGACTGGGGCTAGAGGAGGGGAAGGTGAGGGGAGGGGGAGGGCCACCTGCCAATTGCTTTGGGGTGAGGGGCCAGAGAGTGGGAGGAGTTGCCACCTTAACAAAACATGAGGGGTCACAGTATTAACTGGTTTCTCTCTCTCCCCCCATACGCCCTCTCTTTATCCCCCTTTATCTCTCTCCTTAGTCTATAGCTATTTTGGTTTGTATACTGCAGTCTCTCTCTTTGTCTCTAGATAGAGATACTGATCCCTGCTTTTACCAAGATATCAATTGTTTTGATCAACCCTTCCTTCCTTTTCTCAATCTCCATCTTTTCCTAATCACACATCAGCAGCGTTTTCTTTCCCTATCCCTTTTTTCCCTGGGTCCTTTTCCTACGAGGGGGAACTGGCATTAATAATCAAAGAAAAGAAAGGCGTCAGTCAGAGGCCAGGGGGGCGTGGGGTTTAGGGACTGATTAAAATCTTCAACTCGTAAAATAAATAGAAAAAAAAGGCCAGATCTGACAGAAGGTGGTGTAATGAGAATGTAGACATCGAGAGGGGACGGGTCAGAATTGGCACATGATTTATTCAGTGTATAAGGGGAAGGGAGGTGGATTAAGACTTTAGGTGCCACCTGAACCAATGCCCCTCCCCCCACCAGCCTATCCACACGCCCCACGCCTCTCTGCTGTCCCTTGGGAGCTTGTGGCCCTCTGGCACAGGGACTTGAAGGGACGCTAATTGTCAGCCGAACACAATTTTAAATCACATTGGTGGGGTCTACTGTGCCCTCCGGGGCGTGACTAAACTGAGGCGGGGGGGGTTGGGGTAGGGGGTGACATGTGCAGTCATTAACACCGGGTCCCATATGCGATGGTCAGGTTCTGGGGAGGCCCCTCAGTAGCGCCCCCTCTCCATCACACACACCCTTGCCCACCCTTCAGCTCCCTGTGGAATCAAAGCGTGCCAAGGGATTACACACCGGCGCTCTAATGAATATCTAAGTGGGACCGCCAGCACTAATGGAGACTGGAGACCTCCTCTCCCCCGCATCACTTCCTTCACCCCTCCATCCTCCTTTGATCTGTCCCTTAACCCCAAGCCTGTGGCACACCCCGTCCATGCTCAGAATATGGCTGGTCATGCTTTAAACCCCCCCCCACTGGCAACCCGGCTGCTGGTCCCGTCTGGAGAGAGAACCCCACACATTTAATACCCTCTCTGCCATCTTTTTCTTATTGTCTCATTGTTCCTAAGGGAAAGGGTGCATGTATGCGTTTGTAAGAGTTAGTGAGGGTGGGTGGGTGGGTGTGTGTGTATGTGGGGGGGAATGAATGAAGAGTTGCCTTGGTAACAGAAGGCACACTGATCTGCCGCAGTGAAGAAATGGGGGGGGCAGAGTTGAGAGTGTAAGAATAAGCATGAGCGGGGAGCTAGTCTGTGTGGGTGTGTGTATCTGTGTGTGTTAGAGTGGGAGGGAGAGAGAGAGTGGCAGGGTGTGGTTAACAAAGTCCCTGCAGTGAAGAGTGAGAGGGAAATGTGGAAATAAAATACAAGTGTGGGTCTGTGTGTGCATATGTGGGCACATGTGGTTTTGTGTGTAGTTTGACAAAGTTATTGAAGAACAACCCTCTCCCGCGGATTAATGTCAAGAGCATTGCAGCAGAGCAATGTTCTTGACAGGGCAGCGGGACACTTCCATTGATATGCAATCAACCCCCACTCCAGTGTGAACTGGTCCCATTAAAGTGACACACACACACACAGCGTAGCAACATCATACGTCACCCCAGTTTTGCATGCCTATTTATTTCCAGAGAGAGAGAAATGAGGACGTACTTGGCTTGGGCGGTATACCGTCAACACCGTTGAAACTATTTCTTTGACGTTTTTCTTATACATTTTGATATTTGTAGATACTGATGTAAATATTTGCAGTCAACTAGTGCAATACGTCAGGAGATGAAGCAGATCGCATCCTTCATTTCACCTGTCACATGAAGCTCACCATAGTTCCCCAGAACAGTTGAGCCAGTCACGTGTTTGTTTGTAAAAAAGCGGGAGCAGGTGAGTCTAACTGTGAATTGACAGGAGTCACGTTTTTTTTTCTTCAATAGAGTGATCAGGGACGTGCAACTATAGTTTTGCTTCACATAAAATACTGTACATTAGTGCAATATTTGGCTGAAAATAGCTTCATTGTCATCAGATGACAACAGAAGTGCTTGCGTGTGCACTACAGTAGGGTGGCTTTCACACTATCGTGCCAACCCGAACAGTCTTTTGACGCCTTCTGTATATTTCACTGAAGCAAAAGCGTAAGACTACTGATTCAGTGATTCCGTACTATTCCCTCTTCTCGAATGGCTTCAGTAAAAGTCTAGGGGTGGATGGCTGGCTGGCTGGGAGCTATTGCTGCAGCGTGAGGGGGACATTCCAGGTCCTCTCCCCTGGAACGAGCCTTTGTTTGGGCCGCTGAACCAGCTCCCCTCCCCTGGGGCCCAACAGAGTGTCTCCCTGCCTCACGCTCCCCAAATGGGACACTCCCACCACTCCCAAGCTCACCTCTGGCTCTGCCCCCTGTTGCACAACACTGCCATCTGCTGGTGGAGGCAGGAAGTGTGACTGCACTGCAGAATGGCAAAGGACGGAGGAGAAAGGTTTGACCCTAGCCACAACAGCAAAGGGCCCTCGGTTGGGGGAGGGAGCAAACACTAGAGCTAAACTGGAGTCATGTTGTTTTGGCGTCCATTTAATGTATTATTGATTTCTAGATAAGTGGGATATTTATTGAGGCGCATCAGCACACATATTTGTTCAAGGGCAAAACAGCAAGAGTTATCTCTTAAGTATACAATTCTGTAAAGAGTACTGTCTGTTGTTCGCTTGTGTGTACCCTCCGTATGTATTTAGACAGTGAAGCTAAAATGTTACATTTGGCTCTATACTCCAGTATTTTGAATATTTTACCTTTTAGAAATAGATCTAGTCCCCTCATTTGAACATGTCATAATGTTTCACTAATAGGGTTTTAAAGTAGTTAAAAGTGTAGTATTTGGTCCCATACTCCGAGCACACAGTGACTACATGAAGCTTGTGACTACACACTTGTTGGATGCATTTGCAATTTGTTTTGGTTGTTTTTTTGTTTTTTTTGCCCAATAGGAACTGAATGGTGAATAAAGACTGCAGTTATTTTCTTTCAAAGTGTGTAGATAAGATGTTTGTGAACACTTCTAAATTCATCCTGATAATGCATTGCTAAAGACAAATCATGAATTAATTATGAATAATGATGATTGAAAAAGTTGCAAAACCTGAACCCCCCCACCCAAAAAAATGCTAACCGTTCAGCTTTTGCAACTTTTTCATATATATATATATATATATATATATATACACATATATACACACACGCACATACATACACACACACAGTACCAGTCAAAAGGTTGGACACGCCTACTCATTCACAGTACCAGTCAAAAGGTTGGACACGCCTACTCATTCAAGGGTTTTTATTAATTTTGTACTATTTTCTACATTGTAGAATAATAGTGAAGACATCAAAACTATGAAATAAAACAGATGGAACCCCCCCAAAAAAGAGTGATAAATCAAAATATATTTTGTATTTGAGATTATTCAAATAGCCACCCTACGCCTTGACAGCTTTGCATACTCGTGGAATTCTCTCAACCAGCTTCAAATGGAATGCTTTTCCAACAGTCTTGAAGGAGTTCCCACATATGGTGAGCCCTTGTTGGCTGCTTCTCCTTCACTCTGCGGTGCAACTCATCCCAAACCATCTCAATTGGGTTGAGGTCGGGTGACTGTGGAGGCCAGGTCATCTGATGCAGCACTCCATCACTCTCCTTCTTGGTGAAATAGCCTTTACACAGCCTGGAGGTGTGTTGGGTCATTGTACTGTTGAAAAACAAATGATAGTCCTACTAAGCGCAAACCAGATGGGATGGCATATCGCTGTAGAATGCTGTGGTAGCCATGCTGGTTAAGTGTGCCTTGCAAAGCCGCGGAGCCAGATGGATTACCAGGACGTGTACTCAAAGCATGCGCGGACCAACTGTCTTCACTGACATTTTCAACCTCTCCCTGACTGAGTCTGTAATACCTACATGTTTCAAGCTGACCACCATAGTCCCTGTGCCCAAGGATGCGAAGGTAACCTGCCTAAATAATTACTGACCCATAGCACTCATGTCGGTAGCCATTAACTTTTTTTTCACACTCCACACTGCCCATTCCCACCTGGACAAAAGGAACACCTATGTGAGAATGAATACAGCTCAGCGTTCAACACCATAGTGCCCACGAAGTTCATCACTAAGCAAAGGACCCTGGGACTAAACACCTTCCTCTGCAACTGGATCCTGGACTTCCTGATGAGCCGGTCCCAGGTGGTAAGGGTAGGCAATAGAGGTCGACCAATTAATTAGGGCCGATTTCAAGTTTTCATAACAATCGGAAATCGGTATTTTTGGGGCGCCGTTTTTAAAAAAAATTTAAAGAGAAGATCACATTCCTATTTTCAATGACGGCCTAGGAACGGTGGGTTAACTGCCTTGTTCAGGGGCAGAATGACAGTTTTCACCTTGTAAGCTCGGGGGATCCAATCTTGCAACCTTACAGTTAACTAGTCCACAGCTATAACCACCTGCCTCTCGTTGCACTCCACAAGGAGACTGTGGAGACTGCCTGTTACGTGAATGCAGTAGAAGCCAAGGTAAGTTGCATTAAACTTATAAAAAACAATCAATCAATCATAATCACTAGTTATAACTACACATGGTTTATGATATTACTAGTTTATCTAGCACACATATGTCAGAGTCAAGGCCCGCGGGCCACATCCGGCCCGCAAGAAGGTTTTTTACGGCCCCTGGGATGATCTTGATTTATTATTAGAACCGGCCCGCAGCAAGCCGGCAGCCCGCAGATCTTTTACACGCACCAATACTACATTTCCCACAATGCAAAGGTGACGCACCGAGCAGTAGGCTGCTTCATTTCAATATTTATTGGCACAGCAGTCGTCAGCATCACAGTAAAATTAACTTTCAGATACCCATCAAAAATGGCAAAACGGAAGGTGGATACTGAGAACCGGGGGTTTCAAACAAGGTGGGAGTCGGAGTATATGTTCACGAAGGTAGCTGGAAAACCTGTGTGTCTTCTGTGTGGAGAAAGTGTGGCGGTACTGAAAGAGTATAATCTGAGACGACATTATGAAACGAAACACGCGGACAAAAACAAGAATATGGACATGGAACAAAGGCTACAAAAGGCAGAGGAATTAAAACGAGGCCTCAAATCTCGACAGGCTCTGTTCAAAAAAGCCAAATCACAAGGCCAGGCTGCTGTCAAGGCCAGTTTTATTTTGGCAGAAGAGATCGCTAAATCAGCCCGGCCATTTACGGAGGGGGATTTCATCAAAAACTGCATGATTAAAGTTTGTGACGAAGTTTGCCCAGAAAAAGGCAACTCTTTTTAAATGTGAGTCTGAGCAGAAACACCATTGCCGAGAGAGTAGACCAGTTGTCCATCAATCTAAAAGAGCAGCTTGTGAAAAAGGGAAAAGATTTTATTGCATATTCCTTGGCTGTGGATGAGAGCACCGACATTTCTGACATTGCCCAGTTGTCAATTTTCATCCGCGGAGTGGACTCCAACCTAAGCGTGACAGAGGAGTTTTTGGCTTTACGTCCTATGCATGGCACAACTACGGGCATGATTTGTATGAAGAGGTGTCAAGATGTGTAAATGAGATGGAGCTGCCTTGGGAAAAACTCGTGGGTTTGACAACCGACGGAGCACCTGCGATGTGTGGACACAGGAGCGGACTGGTGGCGAAGATACGGGAAAAGATGCAAGAGGAAAACGCGACAGGTGAGCTGACAGCTTATCATTGTATCATACACCAGGAAGCGTTGTGCGGTAAAGCCTTGAAAATGGAGCATGTAATGAGCATCATCACGCGCACAGTTAACTTTATCAGAGCCAAAGGTTTGAATCACCGCCAGTTCAAGGCATTTCTGACGGAGTTAGAAACGGAGCATGGTGATTTGCCTTATCACACAGAGGTGCGATGGCTAAGCCAGGGAAAGGTGCTTCAAAGATGTTTCGAGCTTCATGAGGAGATTTGTCTGTTCTTGGACAGCAAAGGAAAGACACAACACAACTCCGAGACGAAATGTTTCTGTGTGAAATGGCTTTTCTGTGTGACATTACGAGTCATCTGAATGCAATAAACTTGCAGCTGCAGGGTCGGGATCGTGTCATCTCTGATATGTACAGTACAGTGAAGGCATTTAAAACCAAACTGACTCTGTGGGAGACGCAGATGCGGAAAGAAAATTTGAGCCACTTTCCCAGCTGCCAGACCATGAAAGAGAAGCTCTCTACCAGTGCGTTCCCGAGCACACAGTTGGCTGATAAAATAGGTATGCTTGCCGCTGACTTTCGACGCCGATTTGCTGACTTTGAAGCACAAAAAGCAGGTTGGAACTGCTCGGTAACCCATTTGCTGTTGACGTGGAAAGCTCACCACCAAACCTCCAAATGGAGTTGATTGACCTCCAATGCAATGATGCACTGAGGGCAAAATATGCGGCAGTGGGTGCTGCGGAGTTCGCCCGTTTCCTCCCCGGCACAATGCCCCAGCTGCGCATCCAGGCTGCTCAAACGTTGTCTATGTTTGGCAGCACATACCTGTGTGAACAACTGTTTTCTTTGATGAACCTGAACAAAACATCACACAGAAGTCGACTTACTGCTGAACACCTCCACTCAATTCTGAGGATTTCTTCAGCTCAGAGCCTTACCCCGAACATTGATGAACTTGTGGAAAAGATGGGACACCACCAAGTATCACCCTCAACCTCAAACAAGTGAACATTACTGTGCAATCACATATTTAGAGTTTTTACTCAGTTCAAGTTTAAAAGTTAAAATTTAATATTTGTTTTCACTGCATGTTACTTCTCCTTAAACAAAGTGTTGTTTTTGATTAATAGATTTTTGCACTTTATTTTTTTGTATTTCAATCCAATTATATTTTAAAAATATTTCAGTTGAGTGGATGATAGAAAATTGCTATTATTGTTTTTTCTTTGAAGTAAATTTAGCCCACTTTTGCTAAAATAGAAAATATAGTCTACTGATGGTGCCTTGAATACCGGTTTCTTTCATTTAATGTTCATGTTATGGGGATATTTATATAAAGGAAATTTGTCTTTTGTGTCTGTTGAAAATTAAAGATTACTGACAGAGCCATAAGAAAATATTGCTTTATTTATCTGATCATATTGTAATATATTTGTTAGGTTTTCAGTAGGTTCAATTAGGTTCACTAGACTATATGCGTCATTTAAAAATTTTTCAATGAACATTCGAACAGTCCGGCCCTCGTCTTGTAGCTGATTTTTTTATTTGGCCCTCCGTCCATTTGACTTTGACACCCCTGATCTAGCGTGTCCTGCGTTGCATATAATCGATGCAACGCTGGGGGATGATTTAACAAAAGCGCATTTGTGAAAAAAAAAGCACAATTGTTGGACGACAGTACCTAACCATAAACACCAAAGACTTTCTTAAAATCAATACACAGAAGTACATATTTTTAAACATGCATATTTAGCTAAAAGAAATCAAGGTTAGCAGGCAATATTAACCAGGTGAAATTGTGTCACTTTTCTTGCGTTCATTGCATGCAGAGTCAGGGTATATGCAACTGTTTGGGCATCCTGGCTCATTGCGAACTAATTTGCCAGAATTTTACGTAATTATGACATAACATTGAAGGTTGTGCAATGTAACAAGAATATTTAGACTTAGGGATGCCACCCGTTAGATAACATACCGAACGGTTCCGTATTTCACTGAAATAATAAATGTTTTGTTTTCGAAAAGATGATAGTTTCCGGATTCGACCATATTAATGACCAAAGGCTCGTATTTCTGTGTGTTATAACTAAGTCTGACTGAGCGATGGTAGGCAGCAGCAGGCTCGTAAGCATTCATTCAAGCGGCACTTTCGTGCGTTTTGCCAGCAGCTCTTCGCAAGCACAGCGCTGTTTATGACTTCAAGCCTATCAGCCTAATGGCTGGTGTTTCCGATGTGAAATGGCTAGCTAGTTAGCGGCGTGCGCGCTAATAGGGTTTCAAACGTCACTCGCTCTGAGACTTGGAGTAGTTATGCCCCTTGCCGGGCTTTTGTGGAGCGATGGGTAACGCTGCTTCAAGTGTGGCTGTTGTTAGACTCCAGTCACCCAAGTCATGGACTGGTTTCTCTGCTACTGCACGGCAAGCGGTACCGGAGCACCAAGTCTAGGACCAAAAGGCTCCTTAACAGCTTCTACCCCCAAGCCACTGCCGAACAATTCATAAAAATGGCCACCCGACTATTACATTATTACATTGACCCCCCCATTTGTTTTGTACACGTACACTGCTTCCACTCGCTATTTATTATCTATGCTCAATCACTTCACTTTACCTCGAACCTGTACCCCCGCACACTGACTCGGTACCCCCTGTATATAGCCTCGTTATTGTTATGTAATTGTGTTGCGTTAGTTTATTTGATAAATAATTTCTTAACACTTCTTGAACTGCACTGTTGGTTAAGGGCTTGTAAGTAAGCATTTCATGGTAAGGTCTACACTTGTTGTATTCGGCGCATGTGACAAATAAAGTTTGATTTGAATTCTAAATAAATCACAGACAGTGTCACCAGCAAAGCACCCCCACATCATCACAACTTCTCCTCCATGCTTCACGCTGGGAACTACACATGCAGAGATCATCCGCTCACCTACTCTGTGTCTCACAAAGTTGGAACCCAAAAACTCAAATTTGGACTCATCAGACCAAAGGACATATTTCCACCCGTCTAAAGTCCATTGCTCGTGTTTCTTGGCCCAAACAAGTCTCTTCTTCTTATTGGTGTTCTTTAGTATTGGTTTCTTGGCAGAAATTCGACCATGAAGGCCTGATTCACGCAGTCTCCTCTGAACAGCTGATGTGACTGTTACTTGGACTCATTGAGGCATTTATTTGGGCTGCAATTTCTGAGGCTGTAACTCTAATGACCTTATCCTTTGCAGCTGAGGTAACTCTGGGTCTTCCTTTCCTGTGGAGGTCCTCATGAGAGCCAGTTTCATCATAGGGCTTGATGGTTTTTGCGACTGCACTTGAAGAAATGTTCAAAGTTCTGGAAATGTTTCGGATTGACTGACCTTCATGTCTTGAAGTAATGATGGACTGTCGTTTCTCTTTGCTTATTTGAGCTGTTCTTGCTATAATATAGACTTGGTCTTTTACCAAATAGGGATATCTTCTGTATACCAACCCTACTTTGTCACAACACAACTGATTGGCAAAAATGCATTAAGAAGGACGGAAATTAAATAAATTAACTTTTGACAAGGCACACCTGTTCAGACCTGTTAATTGAAATGCATTCCAGGTGACTACCTCATCAAGCTGGTTGAGATAACATCATCAGGGCTACTTTGAAGAATCTACAATATATTTTGGTTTGTTGAACACTTTTTTGGTTACTACATGGTTCCATATGTGTTATTTCATAGTTTTGATGTCTTCACTATTATTCTACAATGTAGAAAATAGTAAAAAATAAAGAAAATGAGCAGGTATCCAAACTTTGACTAGTACTGTATGTAAATAAGGTATTTCTGTTTCTTATTTTCAATACATTTGCAAAAATGTCTAAAAACGTGTCTTTGCTTTGTCATTATGGTGTATTGGTGTAGATTGGTGAGGGAAAAATAACTATTTAATCCATTTTAGAATAAGGCTGTAACATAACAAAATGTGGAAAAAGGGAGAAGGGGTCTGAATACTTTCCGAATGCACTATATTTGTATGTGTGAGTGTATGCAAGCATACATTTGTATTTGCCCAAGTGTGTATGTCTATGAAAGTGCATTTTCTTGTGAAAGCATGTTTGTGTTCATGTATACAGTAAGTGCATGTGTGTTTGGGAAGAGTGAATGAGGGTGTGTCTGTGTTCATGCGTTTGTGTGTGAGTGTTTACGTGTGTGTGTGTCTGTCAACAGATGTGCTTACCAGAGTGCACCAGCTCCTGCTCCATTACTCCACAGCCCAACACCTCCAGCCAGTCCTCCTGGAAACGCACCTCCATCTCAAAGGAGGGATGGGTAAAGGGGAAGTAACACTCCACCCAGCGGATCTCCAGCTCTGGCACAGAGAAGAGAGGATCATGTGAGAAAGTATATGGAGGAGAAGAAAGGACAGGTTGAGACAAAAAGGCGAGGGACTGATCCCAAAAGTATCAAAAAAACGTCCTTTCTAGAGACCACTGGCATTAAAGGACTATGGGAGAATTTTAATTGCATTTCTTCTCTCTTTCTCAAGACCCATCGGAAGGTAAGATGTCCCTATCAACAAACTTGAACTTGGAATGTTGTTTACCTTCTCCAAACAGGTGTCTGACCATACGGTCGAGGGTCTGTTTCAGATCAAACTCCACAAGCTTAACCGCCTCCAGAGTGTGTGTCTCCTGCTTCTGAGGGGTCCGGTGCCCCCCGCTCTCAAAGAGAGACAGGTCCTCTCCACTCGACACCTTGGCAAACAACTTGGGGGTAAAAAGGTGAGTTACTGTGTGTGAATCTAAGATGACTTATCAATGTCTTTACAGCACTCAACACAGCATATTTAAAATCGATAAAACAGAAGATCTTGCCGCTGTGTAACAAGGGCCCACTGTAATCATCATACTTTGTGTGTCCTACTCTTTGACCTTGTTGTGACACTACAGAGAAGGCCTTGACCTTGTGGTTAGGAGCAGAAGCTAATCAATAACACTGGAGCTTCTCATGGCAGTGCTGAGTTTAGTACTTTAACTCCACAACCATTTATACTGACCTCGTGGTTGGAGAAGAGGCGTACCCCCTCCATCTGATGGAACACAGGGTAGTGGCTGGCGTCGATCTCGTCCCTTCGGTACACGTCACCCGCCAGCAGGAAGGCGTCCAGCCCCGAGCACACCAGCTCCCTCTGGTGGGCGGACGTGTGAGCTCGCAGCATGGTGCCCCGGTTGAGGTAGTAGTTGTCGCCTCGCTTCCGGCTGGGGTGGTCGGGCGGGATGAGCAGGCTGTCAAAGTTCTGCTCCGTCGTCACCACCGGACTGAGGTTGTCATGGACCGAGAAAAGCGGGTTGCCAGAGCGCATGATGTAGGCACGGTAGAAGTGGGCTTTGATTCGCTCTTTGATGAGCCAGATAGGATGGTGGGCTTGGTTGTGCAGGTTGAAGCCCACCTTGGCCAGGATCTTGCTGGTCACGTTGGTAAAGTCATCACGAGGGTAGGAGTAGCCCATAACTTTGACCGTTGTATCTTGGCCAACCAGGGGCTGAGAGGAGGGGACATCAGTGGTCAGGTGACAGGGGGAGGGGAAGGGTCTGGGGGCTGTGGTTGGCCTGCCATTGGCTGGGAGGCAGCAGAGCGGCCTATGATGTGCTAGGGGCTTGAGGATAGGGAGGAAGAGGGGAAGGATCCTGCAGTGCAGCCTCATGGTACCTGCTCCATGGACCTATAGAAGACAGGGACAAGTGTCAGTTCCGGCAGCCTTTCAATTCCATAGCAACAAAGTGACACAGGGACTCCAATTTCTCACTTTAAAATGTATGTCAAACAAAAACAAAATGGTTACTAAATTAAATAACCAAATGGTTACAAAGTAAAAATCCATGCACAATGACTACTTAACAATTTCCACAGAACATTTTACAAAAACATTACATGACAATATAATTGAAACACTTGAGTAAATGAAGGATACAAAGTATATTGAAAGCAGGCCTTTCCATACCGGTGTGGTTCCTGAGTTAATTAAACAATTAACAACCTATCATGCTATAGGGTCACGTATATAAATGCTGGGATGTACGTACATATCCCAACCAGAAGCCCTGGATTATAGGCAATATCCGCATCGAGCTAAAGGCTAGAGCTGACACTTTCAAGGAATGGGACACTAATCCGGACACTTATAAGAAGTCCCGCTATGCCCTCAAACGAACCATCAAACAGGTAAAGCGTCAATACAGGATTAAGATTGAATCCTACTACACCGGCTGACGCTCGTAGGATGTGGCAGGGCTTGCAAACTATTTCGGACTACAAAGGGAAACCCAGCCACGAGCTGCCCAGTGATGTGAGCCTACCAGATGAGCTAAATGCCTTTTATGCTCAATTCAAAGCAAGCAACATTAAAGCATGCATAAGAGCACCAGCTGTTCCGGGCAACTGTGTGATCACACTCTCCGTAGCTGATGTGAGCAAGACCTATAAAGCCGTGGTGCCAGATGGCATGCATGGACTAAGAGGTAAGTGTCTTCACTGACATTTTCAACCTCTCCCTGACCGTGTCTGTAATATCTACGTGTTTCAAACAGACCACCATAGTCCCTGTGCCAAAGAGTGAGAAGGTAACCTGCCTAAATGATTACTGCCCCGTAGCACTCATGTCGGTAGCCATAAAATGCATTGAAAGGCTGGTCATGGCTCACAACACCATTACGCTGGAAACCCTAGACCCACTCCAATTTGCATACCGCGCCAACAGATCCACAGATGACGCAATCTCAATCGCACTCCAAACTGCCCATTCCCACCAGGACAAAAGCAATACCTATGTGAGAATGCTGTTCATTGACTACACCTCAGCGTTCAACACCATAGTGCCCACAAAGCTCATCACTAAGCTAAGGACCCTGGGACTAAACACCTCCCTCTGCAACTGAATCTTGGACTTCCTGACGGGCCGCCCCCAAGTGGTAATACACCTGCCACGTTGATCCTCAACAATGTTGTTGGGGTGCGTAGTCCACTCCTGTACTCCCTGTTCACCCACGATTGCGTGGCAAAGCACGACTCCAAAACCATCATTAAGTTTGCAGATGAGATAACAGTGCTAGACCTGATCACCGACAACGATGAGAAAGCCTTTAGGGAGGAGGTCAGAGACCTGGCAGTGTGGTGTCAGGACAACACTCTCCCTCAATGTGAGCAAGACAATGGAGCTGATCGTGGACTATAGAAAAATATTTGACGGGCCTGTAGTTGAGCTGTGTCGAGACTCAAGTTCCTTCGTGTCCACATCACCAAACTATCATGGTCCAAACACACCAAGACAGTCGTGAAGAGTCCGCTCCATCATTCATTGAATCAGAAGGCTCATTCATCACAAAACCCAGAGATTTTGCCAACTACTTTAATAATTTTTTTTCATTGGCAAGATTAGCAAACTTCGGCATGACATGCCAGCAACAAACGTTGACACTACCCATCCAAGTATATCTCACCAAATTATGAAAAGACAAGCATTGTAATTTTGAATTCCGAAAACTAAGTGTGGAAGAGGTGAACAAATGATAGCTTTCTATCAACAATGACAAGCCACCGGGGTCTGAAAACTTGGATGGAAGATTACTGAAGATAATAGCAGACGATATTGCCACTCCTATTTGCCAAATCTTCAATTTAAGCCTACTCGAAAGTGTGTGCCCTCAGGCCTGGACAGAAGCAAAAGTTATTCCCCTACCTAAGGATAGTAAAGCCCCGTTTACTGGCTCAAATAGCCGACCAATCAGCCTGTTACCAACCCTTTGTAAACTTCAGGAAAAAATGGTGTTTGTCCAGATACAATGCTATTTTACAGTAAACAAATCAATAAGACTTTCAGCACGCCTATAGGGAAGGACATTCAACAAGCACAGCACTTACACAAATGACTGATTATTGGCTGAGAGAAATTGATGATAAAAATATTGCGGGGGCTGTTTTGTAATACTTCAGTGCGGCTTTTGACATTATCGATAATAGTCCACTACTGGAAAAACGGATGTGTTATGGCTTTACACCCCCTAATATATTGTGGATAATGAGTTACCTAACTAACAGAACACAGAGGGTGTTCATTAATGGAAGCCTCTCCAACAAAATCCAGGTAAGAATCAGGAATAACCCATTCAACTGTCAAGGCCCCTTACTTTTTTCAATCTTTACTAATGACATCCCACTGGCTTTGAGTAATGACTCAACACTATACACGTCAGCTACCACAGCGACTGAAATGACTGCAACACTTAACAAAGAGCTGCAGTTCGTTTCAGAATGGGTGGCAAGGAATAAGTTCATCTTTAATATTTAAAAACTAAAAGCATTGTATTTGGGAAAAAAATCTTTCACTAAACCCTAAACCTCAACTAAATACGATGTATTTCAATGTGGAAATTGAGCAAGTTGAGGAGACTAAACTGCTTGGAGTAGCCCTGGATTGTAAACTGTCATGGTCAAAACATATTGATACAACAGTAGCTAGGATGGGGAGAAGTCTGTCCATAATAAAGTGCTTGTCTGCATTCTTAACAGCACTATCAACAAGACAGGTCCTAAAGGCCTTAGTTATGTCACACCTGGACTACTGTTCAGTCATCTGGCACACAGTGGAGGAGAGATTGACTTCATCACTACTTGTATTTGTGAGAGGTAATGACATGTTCAATGCGCCAAGCTGTCTGTTTGAGTTACTAGCACACAGCTCGGACACCAATGCATATACCCCACAAGACATGCCACCAGAGGACTCTTCACAGTCCCCAAGTCCAGAACAGACTATGGGAGTAGTACTACATAGAGCCATGACTACATAGAACTCCATTCCACAGCAAGTAACTCATGCCAGCAGTAAAATTTGATTTAAAAAAACATATAAATAAACCTTATGGAACAGGGGGGGACTGTGAAGCAACACAAATATAGGCACAGACACATACAAAACGCATGATAACATAGACACTGTACGCACACACGCGTACACATGGATTGTGTGTTGTAGATATGTGGTAGTAGAGTAGGGGCCTGAGGGCACGCACTTAATATGTTATGAAATCTGTTGTGAATGTATTGTAACGTTTTTTTTATTTTTTAAATGTATAACTGCCTTAATGTTGCTGGACCCCAGGAAGAGTAGCTGCCGTCTTGGTAGCAGCTAATGGGGATCCATAATAAATACAAATACATCCCGCCAAGAGATCCAGACACTTGTAGAATGTATTCCATGGCGCATTGAAGCTGTTCTGGCTCGTGGTGGCCCACTGTCCTATTAAAGACACTTTATGTTGGTTTTTCCTTTATTATGGCAGCTACCTGTACATTTTAAAGTGAAAAAATCTGGTCACAGTGTTTGTGGATTTGACCTGTATCACAAATTTGTCTTGAAATTATAGTAGGGCAACGTCTAAAGAACATCTTGAAAATTTCTGCAATCCTTCAGTTGGTCTGATACAAAACCTACGCCCAACCATACTACAACTGAAAATGCCTAGAGGATTGAGAATTTAGTTTAAAAGGCCAAAGAAGAAGAAAAAAAGACGCTGGACAGAATGTATTCATGTGGGATTGGATTGGTGCTCAAATGAACTTTATGGCCTTCTACATTAAATACTGTCTCTGTGTTTGAGGTTACGTGAGGCAAACAAATTAAAGGCTGAACACCCTGGCAAGAGGCTAGATGTCGACACAATGCGACCTCATCTAAAATATACACGTCACGTAAAATTTATGAGCACAGCTATAATAATGAACTGCAGACAAGCAGTGATTTATATGAGAACAAATTCATTTAAAAATCAACCCTGTGTCACTCTTCCTTTCTCTTGCTCGTTCTTTCCCCTTGTGAACATTTGCCAGGCAGGTTTGCTTCAGCAGAGAAGACTGAATCGAAGCACCTGGGAGGATTGACTTGTATTTATTTCTGGGCTAACAGTGCAGCTCTATTGGCCCCGCTCAAATATTTGCCCCTTCCCAGCTATTTTTCATGAGCTGAGGAGAACTGAGTTTTTTCTTCCACCTCCCTCTCACTGGCACAATATGGTGAAATAGACACGCACGCACATACACTGAGACTAAGGACACACACACACACACACACACAATGAGAGACTAAGGACAAAGGATGTTGCATTGCAGGGCATTGCAGCAAAGTGGATTAAGGTTCTTAATCCGGAAAGCTTTTGACAGTTTAAGGCTTGTGTTTTACAAGTCTAAATCGTAGGTTATACAAGGTGAGTCCCACAAATGTGCATAATTCACTAGGTGTATGCAAGAACATACAAATAAACTCCATCAAAACACACACACACACAAAGTCTCAAATGGGGGCCCATGAAATAAATAATCTACTCGTCAGTCGGTCTCCCCTTCCTTTTGGTTAATGGTAGGGAGAGAATCGCCTCGTCCACACAACACATGACCTGCTTCTGATTCCAACCCCCACGTAGCACATCTACAAATCTAGTCAGTATTCAGCAGTGTCAGAGGGAGAGAGAGAGAGAGAGAGAGAGGGTGAGGAGGGAAGGAGTCAGTGTGTGTGAGAGACAGCGTGTCAATGTGTGTAGGGGGAAGGAGGGATGTGTGAGAAGGAAAAAGTGTGTTCGAGTGAAAGCGAGAGAGAGGAGAGCAGGGTAGCAGAAGAAAGTCCACAAACACTGCATAATTCATGGTGAGGGGCACCACTTGATTCACATCACATCTCCCTACAGAGCTTTGAATAAGACCTAAAATAGCTTAGTCCTAGAACCTCGCAGATCAAGCCTTAAATACACTAACTTTCTCATTGCAAGAATGAATTAAAAGGACTTTGCTGCTGCTTGTACAGTACGGTATATGTTACACACTGACAGGCTGAGTTCTGTGACAGCAATCAAAACAAAGTAAATAATCCTTTTTCCCCCTTTCTCATATATTTGTTTGATCGATGAGCATTTACTAAAAATGCTTGGTTTATGAATGCGTTGGGTGTCTATAGAATAGGTAGGTGTACATGCCAATAGGATGTTTTTGTGTGTGTACATACAGTACCTGTCAAAAGTTTAGACACACCTACTCATTCAAGGGTTTTTATTTTTACTATTTTCTACATTGTAGAATTATAGTGAAGAAATCAAAACTAAGAAATAGCACATACTGTATGGAATCGTGTAGTAACCAAAAAAAACAAGAAGTATATTTAAGATTCTTCAAAGTAGCCACCCTTTGTCTTGATGACGGCTTTGCACGCGTTTGGCATTCTCTCAACCAGCTTAATGAGATAATGACCTGGAATGCATTTCAATTAACAGGTGTGCCTTGTTAAAAGTTCATTTGTGGAATTTATTTCCTTCTTAACCTCTAGCGACGAGCAATCCCGTATCCGGGAGCGTAATCATAGCCTCGAGCTCATTACCATAACGCAACGTTTCCTATTCATGAAAATCGCAAATGAATTGAAATAAATATATTCAAACACAAGCTTAGCCTTTTGTTAACAACACTGTCATCTCAGATTTTCAAAATATGCTTTTCAACCAAAGCTACACAAGCATTTGTGTAAGAGTATTGATAGCCTAGCATAGCATTAAGCCTAGCATTCAGCAGGCAACATTTTCACAAAAACAAGAAAAGCATTCAAATAAAATAATTTACCTTTAAAGAACTTCGGATGTTTTCAATGACGAGACTCTTAGTTAGATAGCAAATGTTCATTTTTTCCCAAAAGATTATTTGTGTAGACAAAATAGCTCCGTTTTGTTCATCACGTTTGGATAAGAAAAAGACCGGAAAATGCAGTAACTTACGCCAAACTTTTTTCCAAATTAGCTCCATAATATCGACAGAAACATGGCAAATAATTGCAACGGAGGACACCAATCGACCACCTGGTAGATGTAGTCTCTTATGGTCAATCTTCCAATGATATGCCTACAAATACGTCACAATGCTGCAGACACCTTGGGGAAAACGTAGAAAACGTAAGCCGACTCCTAGCTCATTCACAGCCATAAGGAGTCATTGGCATGAGGCGGTTTCAAAAAATGCGGCACTTCCTGATTGGATTTTTAACTGGGTTTCGCCTGTAACATCAGTTCTGTGGCACTCACAGACAATATCTTTGCAGTTTTGGAAACGTCAGAGTGTTTTCTTTCCAAAGCTGTCAATTATATGCATAGTCGAGCATCTTTTCATGAAAAAAATAGCTTGTTTAAAACGGGAACGTTTTTCATCCAAAAATTAAAAGAGTGCCCCCTATATCGAAGAAGTTAATGCATTTGAGCCAACCAGTTCTGTTGTGACAAGGTAGGGTTGGTATACGGAAGATAGCCTTAACTGTTAAAAGACCAAGTCCATATTATGGAAAGAACAGCTCAAATAAGCAAAGAGAAACAACAGTCCATTACTACTTTAAGACATTCAGAGTCACCCGGGAAAATTAACAACTTTGAAAGTTTTTAAGTGCAGTTACAAAAACCATCAAGCGCTATGATGAAACTGGCTCTCATGAGGACAGGAAAGGAAAAGCCAGAATTACCTTTGCTGCAGAGGATAAGTTATTACTTTTCTATTAGACTAGGCTAAGTCAGTTCAGTCAGTTCAGAACAAATTCTTATTTACAATGATTGCATACCAAAAGGCCTCCTGCAGGGACGGGGGCTGGGATAAAAAAAAAACTCTGAAATTGAAGCCCAAATAAATGCTTCCCAGATTTCAAGTAACAGACACATCTCAACATCAACTGTTCAGAGAAGTGAAACAGGCCTTCATGGTCACATTTCTGCATAGAAACCACTACAAAAGGACACCAATAAGAAGAAGAGACTTGCTTGGGCCAAGAAACATGAGCAATGGACATTAGACCTGTGGAAATATGTCCTTTGGTCTGATGAGTCCAAATTTGAGATTTTTGGTTGCAACTGCCGTGTCTTTGTGAGACGCAGAATAGGTAAACGGATGATCTCTGCATGTGTAGTTCCCACTGTGAAGCATGGATGAGGAAGTGTGATGGTGTGGGGGTGCTTTGCCGGTGACTCTGTCAGTGATTTATTTAGAATTCAAGGCACAATTAATCAGCATGATTCCCTGGTCTGATGAAACCAAGATTGAACTATTTGGCCTGAATGCCAAGAGTCACGTCTGGAGGAAACCTGGCATCATCCAAACGGTGAAGCATGGTGGTGGCAGCCTCATGCTGTGGGGATGTTTTTCAGCGACAGGGACTGGGAGACTAGCCAGTATCGAGATAACGATGAATGGAGCAAAGTACAGAGAGATATTTGACGAAAACCTGCTCCAGAGCACTCAGGACCTCAGACTGGGGCGAAGGTTCCGCTTCCAACAGGACAATGACACTAAGCCCACAGCCAAGACAACGCAGGAGTGGATTCGGGACAAGTCTCTGAATGTCCTTGATGTATTTGATACCATTCCACTTATTCCGCTCCAGCAATTACCACAAGCTCGTACTCATCAATTAAGATGCCACCAACCTCCTGTGAATGGAGACTCTGTACTGTTTTTTAATCTTCTAGCCTCCCAAGTTTTAAAATACTTGTGGAGGAACAGGAAAACATGCAGCTGGAGAGAGCATTCTCAAGCTGAAGAGCCTATCGGACACAAAGCGAGCCTCCAGGAAACAGGCCACTGAAGGGGTTATGCAGAGTGTGCCCGCGATCCTTGAAGCCCTGCGCTGAGTAAAGCACCATAACCATACTACACCAAAAGACGACCTCTGAAGTCAATGACCTTCTCTAAAAAAATGACTACAATTGAGTTTACATTTATATTGGTGTTTTGGAACAGTTTACTAAAGAATACGTACATCCTTTCTAACTATCAATTCAATTGACACCTACATGACTGAGATTATACAGACACACACAGATGAGGCCTAAGACAAGTTGGAGAACACTGAGAAAGAGATGGGCTAACAAAATAAAGCAACAACTGAGTTTGCAGAGAGAGCGCGCAAGAGGAAGAGGTTTCATGACGGGGACGCAGAGGGCGACCCAATTCTGGAAAGCAGAAGGTGCTTTGAAGTTGAGCGTGAAAAACCCAGTAGCGTTGCAGTTCTTGTCACACTCAAACCGGTGCGCCTGGCACCTACTATGTACCATACCCTATTAAAAGGCTTTTAAATCTTTTGTGTTGCCTATTTACCCTCTGAATGGCACACATACACAATCCACGTCTTAATTGTCTCAAGACTTAAAAATCCTTATTGAACCGGTCTTCTACCCTTCATCTACGTGGATTTAAAAAGTAACATCAATAAGGGATCATAGCTTTCAACTGAATTCACCTGGGTCAGTTTGTCATGGAAAGAGCAGGTGTGGTTAATGTTTTGTATACTCTTACATACTTGATGTTTTTGTGAGGCAGTTTGAGATTCGATTTTCCGACTTCAGAGAAAATGGCACAACTGTTCTCTGTGCTCAACCCAAAGCGCTTTGAGCACCATGATGCAGAATGGAATATGCTTGAGCTTTCACATTTCCAAGCCAGAGGAAGTTGTGGATGCATTCCTCTCTTTCTGCACAATGTATTCAGAGTTAGCCACGGATCTCAACACTGATGCAGTCCTACCATTTCCTCACTGCTAACGACATGCACCGAGCATATCCAAATCTGACAATTCTCCATAGAAAATCGACCATTCCCGTCAGCAGTGCCAAGCAAAGTTTTAGCTGCCCGAAGCTCATCAAGAGCTATTTGTGTGCATGCATGATGAATGAGGGCAGATTTTCCAACCTCCCTTTGCTTTGTATTGAGCGGGAGACATTGACACAGTGGTTGGCAGGTTTGCCAGCATAAAGGAGGAGGATGATGTTCTAAAATGGGTACTTGATTTGTATATTCTTCACCTTTTGGGACTATTATTTTATTCTATGGAATGCATGATGGAATAAACAAATGGACTAGACTGCATCAAACGACAACATTGCTACATCGGCTGAGCAGAGACAACCTATTGAGTGAAACATCCTTTTTTATTGGTCTTTGGTTAATAAGATGAAAGCAGTCAAAATGTTATTACAGAACCTCTTGCTTATCACCTATCGGCAGAAATGTAGTATGATTCGTGGGCCGACTGGCAACCTATTCTCTTTTTTTGTGTGTCTTTCAAAACATGCATGATACACTATTTGTAAAAATGTCCAAAAACATAAGTCCACTTTGACATTATGGGGTCTCAATTTGATACATTTTAAATTCAGGCTGTCATGCAACAAAATATGGAAAAAGTCCAGGGGTGTGAATATTTTCTGAAGGCACTTCAGTTCTACTGATTTAATCAAAGTGTTGACAATGATGTCAACACTTTGCTTTATGTAAAGCAAAGGCCATGTTTAACACCTGGTTCATTGCAATTTTTAATTGTACCTTTATTTTACTAGGCAAGTCAGTTAAGAACAAATTCTTATTTTCAATAACGGCCTAGGAACAGTGGGTTAACTGCCTGTTCAGGGGCAGAACGACAGATTTGTACCTTGTCAGCTCGGGGATTCGAACTTGCAACCTTTCGGTTACTAGTCCAACGCTCTAACCACTAGGCTACCCTGCCGCCCCCAATAATACCTGTATTGCAGATAGCTAAATAATAAATAAAAAAGCCTCTTAAAAGGAAGCTTGATGTCAGCAGTTTCAAATTGAGTTTTTCCTAAAAGTAAAAAAAAATTCTAGCATTGTTTTTTCCTAATTGCTGGCTGAAAATACAATCTAGCAGTAGAGTGTATTAACGGCCATCAACAATACAGCTTGTTTGGAGGTGGGGGGGCTGGCAGGCTACATTTTCTATTTGGCTGGCCTATCCATGTGCTTGTGGAAAACACTGACGTGAGTGCACTTGCATCGAGTGTGTGTGTGAGGGTGCTTGCGTTGTATGTGTGTGTCAGGCATATAGGAGGAATTGTGCAGAGGTGGCAGAGGCTGAGCCCTGAATGAAGAGGCTCAAATTGATATGGCCTGTCCACACCAGCTACAGCAGCTAAATGTCTGCTCTAGAATCAACACTTAAATACACTAACCAGCTAGAGTTAGCAACTATCATCAGCAGACAACACTTGTACAGTTGAAGTCGTAAATGTACATACACTTAGGTCAACAAATTATAGTTTTGGCAAGTCGGTTAGGACATCTACTTTGTGAATGACAAGTCATTTTTTCCAACAATTGTTTACAGACAGATTATTTCACTGTATCACAATTCCAATGGGTCAGAAGTTTACATACACTAAGTTGACTGTGCCTTTAAACAGCTTGGAAAGTTCCTGAAAATGATGTCACGGCTTTATAAGCTTCTGATAGGCTAATTGACATCATTTGAGGTGTACCTGTGGATGTATTTCAAGGCCCACCTTCAAACTCAGTGCCTCTTTGCTTGACATCATGGGAAATCAAAAGAAATCAGCTAAGACCTTAGAAAAAAAATTATAGACCTCCACAAGTCTGGTTCATCCTTGGGAGCAATTTCCAAACGCCTGAAGGAACCACAGTCATCTGTACAAACAATAGTAAGCAAGTATAAACAACATGGGACCACACAGCAGTCATATCGCTCAGGAAGGAGACGCGTTCTGTCTCCTAGAGATGAATGTACATTGGTGCGAAAAGTGCAAATCAATCACAGAACAATAGCAAAGTGTGACCTTGTGAAGATGCTGGAGGAAACCGGTACAAAAGTATCTATAACCACAGTAAAACAAGTCCTAAATCGACATAACATGAAAGGCCGCTCAGCAAGGAAGAAGCCACTGCTCCAAAACCGCCATAAAAAAAGCCAGACTACAGTTTGCAACTGTAAATGGGGACAAAGATCATACTTTTTGGAGAAATGTCCTCTGGTCTGATGAAACAACAATAGTTGTTTGGCCATAATAACTGTTTGGTCACAATGACCATAATGTCATTTGGATGAGGAGTGATGGAAATGAGTAATCCTTCATCGATACAGTACACTGTACAATCTTTGTTATTATCTGATAAATTTTGACATCGTTATCATTAAGATTACCTATACATTAATTGGTATCATATAATGTATTATGATTACATTCAGAGTATTGCATCTTTAACATGGAATACAGTGGGCAGTCAGTGTGATATTTGAAGTAACAAGGTTCTATAAAAAGGTACAAAAAAATCTAATAATATGGTTGGTGAGCTTAAAGTCCTTCAGCAAGGAGGTGTCTGTTCAAGCCACAGCTCAGTGTGTGCGAGTTATAAAGTGTAAAGGTCACAAAGCTAAATGGTCCCAAAATTAACTCCCAAAGCCGCAACACCCACTCTTTCCCCACTGGCTAAAATTCCATCTCTTTTCCCACTGCACCTTGGCGCCTCCACTCTGGACCCCCCTATTTCTATGTGTGCCACTACCTCTTTTCAAACAGTCGCTCACACAAGCAGTCCATAACAACATCACAGCATCAGTAAGAAACTAGAACTTGGCTTAGTCGGTGGGAAAGTCGTTGTCCACTGCTCTTCCTTTAAAAGGGGGGTTCTACTAAATTATTTGAAATAGTTTTAATAACTTTATACCAAAGATCATCAAACATTATTTGATGAAAATTTTATTTGGCCTTACTGCTATTAGCCAATACAAACACATGGAATAATGACAGATCGTCCCCCAAAAACATCTAAAAGGAAGTTTGTTCTACAGTGCATTCAGAAAGTATTCAGCCCCCTTGACTTTTTCCACATTTTGTTATGTCTGGATGAAAGTCCCCCCCTCATCAATCAGCACACAATACCCCATAAAGACAAAACAAGTGCAGGTTATTAGACAAAAGGAAATATCACGTTTACTTAAGTATTCAGACCCGTTACTCAGTACTTTGTTGAAGCACATTTGGCAGCGATTACAGCCTCGAGTCTTCTTGGGTATGATGCAACAAGCTTGGCACACCTGTATTTGGGACATTTTTCACATTCTTCTCTGCATATCCTCTCAAGCTCTGTCAGGTTGGATGGGGAGCGTCGCTGCACAGCTATTTTCAGGTCTCTCCAGAGATGTTCAATCGGGTTCAAATCCTGGCTCTGGATGGGCAACTCAAGGTCATTCAGAGACTTGTCCCGAAGCCACTCTTGTGTTGTCTTGGCTGTGCGCTCCGGTTCGTTTTCCTGTTGGGAGGTGAAACTTCTGAGGTCCTGAGCGCTCTGGAGCAGGTTTTCATCAAAGATCTCTCTGTACTTTGCTCCATTCACATTTCCCTCGATCCTGACTAGTCTCCCAGTCCCTGCCGCTGAAAAGCAACCCTACAGCATGATGCTCCCACCAACATGCTTCACCGTAGGGATGGTGCCAGGTTTCCTCCAGATGTGATGCTTGGCATTCAGGCCAAAGAGTTCAACTTTGGTTTCATCAGACCAGACAATGTTGTTTCTCATAGTCAGAGTCCTTTAGGTGCCTTCTGGCATCTTGCCAATATCATAAATGCCTGATTGGTGGAGTGCTGCAGAGATGGTTGTTCTTCTGGAAGGTACTCCCATCTCAACAGAGGAACTCTGGAACTCTGTCAGAGTGACCATCGGGTTCTTGGTCACCTCCCTGCCCAAGGCTCTTCTCTCCCGATTGCTCAGTTTGGCCATACGGCCAGCTCTAGAAAGAGCATTGGTGGATCCAAACCTCTTCGATTTCAGAATGATCGAGGCCTCTGCGTTGTTGGGGACCTTCAATGCATCAGAAATGTTTTGGAACCCTTCCCCAGATCTGTGCCTCGAAACAATCCTGTCTCTGAGCTCTACGGACAATTCCTTCAACCTCATGCCTTGGTTTTTGCTTTGACATGCACTGTCAACTGTGGGACCTTATATAAACAGGTGTGTGCCTTTCCAAATCATGTCCAATCAATTTAATTTACCACAGATGGACTCCAATCAAGTTGTAGAAACATCAAGGAGGATCCATGGAAACAGGATGCACCAGAGGTCAATTTCAAGTCTCATAGCAAAGGGTCTGAATACTTATGTAAAGAATGTATTTGTTAAAAAAAAAAAAATGTATAAAACCCTTTGTTCACTTTGTCATTATGGTGTATTGAGTGATTGATGAGATAGAAAACAAATGTAATCCATTTTGAGGCTGTAATGTAACAAAATATGGAAACAGGGAAGGGGTCTGAATACATTGTATATCTGAGAATTATAAGAAAGTTCAGGAAACATGTTAAATACCTGCAAATAAAATAATATTATCTTATTTTTTGTCACTAAATAGTCTCCATTTATAATTCCATACATTTGTGGAACTGGTACCAGGGGACCTTCAGACAAGTCTTGAGGCCTGTGGGAATCCTAGAGCAAAACAGACCTGTACATATTCAGACGCTAAAGACAGAAGTCAGATCAGCTGTACGGGCTTCAGATGAGACCCAAGATGCTTGTGGGGGCAAAACTGAGAAAATCATTGTGTTCGTCAGAGACACCTTTCCATAGAGGGGTCATAAAAGTTTAGACGTTACAGATGATTTTGTGAGATGACCGAGGTTAGGGATGTCTCATGGTCAGACAAACACCACTTTAGCTCTGTCACCTTTCACTGTAGAGGCGGAATTGTGACATTGGCAGATGTGGTGAATTGAGACGCATCCAATGCAAAAACAGATATCTCTAGCTTAAAAGAACAGATTTAAAAATATATATATATTATGCTAATTTGATTTATGTGGGGGAACAGACGTCGACACTGTGGAGATATTATTAAGGCCCATGGTGCGTGGGGAAACACTGGAACTCAAAGCCCTTTTACTCCACTTGGCAGAAGGACACACTGCTGGCAGTCCCTTAATTGATGCCTTGGTTTAGAGAATCGAGCTGCGCTTTCCCACATCATCGCAGAGGGAGGCTCTCGCAATCTCTCTCTCTCCATATGTCTGCTGAGAAAAATAACTGCGGGCAGACTCATTCAGGTGTGCAGCCACTACCAGTCACCTGACTTGATTAGTGTAGTGCCAACAACGCAGCCACTGCCAGCTAGCCTACAAAGTCAACAACGCAGCCACTGCCAGCTAGCCTACTTCAGCAGTACTGTATCATTTTAATCATTTTAGTCAATAAGATTCTTGCTACGTAAGCTTAACTTTCTGAACATTCGAGACGTGTAGTCCACTTGTCATTCCAATCTCCTTTGCATTAGCGTAGCCTCTTCTGTAGCCTGTCAACTATGTGTCTGTCTATCCCTGTTCTCTCCTCTCTGCACAGACCATACAAACGCTCCACACCACGTGGCCGCGGCCACCCTAATCTGGTGGTCCCAGCGCGCACGACCCACGTGGAGTTCCAGGTCTCCGGTAGCCTCTGGAACTGCCGATCTGCGGCCAACAAGGCAGAGTTCATCTCAGCCTATGCCTCCCTCCAGTCCCTCGACTTCTTGGCACTGACGGAAACATGGATCACCACAGATAACACTGCTACTCCTACTGCTCTCTCTTCGTCCGCCCACGTGTTCTCGCACACCCCGAGAGCTTCTGGTCAGCGGGGTGGTGGCACCGGGATCCTCATCTCTCCCAAGTGGTCATTCTCTCTTTCTCCCCTTACCCATCTGTCTATCGCCTCCTTTGAATTCCATGCTGTCACAGTTACCAGCCCTTTCAAGCTTAACATCCTTATCATTTATCGCCCTCCAGGTTCCCTCGGAGAGTTCATCAATGAGCTTGATGCCTTGATAAGCTCCTTTCCTGAGGACGGCTCACCTCTCACAGTTCTGGGCGACTTTAACCTCCCCACGTCTACCTTTGACTCATTCCTCTCTGCCTCCTTCTTTCCACTCATCTCCTCTCCTCTTTTGACCTCACCCTCTCACCTTCCCCCCCTACTCACAAGGCAGGCAATACGCTCGACCTCATCTTTACTAGATGCTGTTCTTCCACTAACCTCACTGCAACTCCCCTCCAAGTCTCCGACCACTACCTTGTATCCTTTTCCCTCTCGCTCTCATCCAACACTTCCCACACTGCCCCTACTCGGATGGTATCGCGCCGTCCCAACCTTCGCTCTCTCTCCCCCGCTACTCTCTCCTCTTCCATCCTATCATCTCTTCCCTCTGCTCAAACCTTCTCCAACCTATCTCCTGATTCTGCCTCCTCAACCCTCCTCTCCTCCCTTTCTGCATCCTTTGACTCTCTATGTCCCCTATCCTCCAGGCCGGCTCGGTCCTCCCTCCCGCTCCGTGGCTCGACGACTCATTGCGAGCTCACAGAACAGGGCTCCGGGCAGCCGAGCGGAAATGTAGGAAAACTCGCCTCCCTGCGGACCTGGCATCCTTTCACTCCCTCCTCTCTACATTTTCCTCTTCTGTCTCTGCTGCTAAAGCCACTTTCTACCACTCTAAATTCCAAGCATCTGCCTCTAAACCTAGGAAGCTCTTTCCCACCTTCTCCTCCCTCCTGAATCCTCCTCCCCCCCTCCTCCCTCTCTGCAGATGACTTCGTCAACCATTTTGAAAAGAAGGTCGACGACATCCGATCCTCGTTTGCTAAGTCAAACGACACCGCTGGTTCTGCTCACACTGCCCTACCCTGTGCTCTGACCTCTTTCTCCCCTCTCTCTCCAGATGAAATCTCGCGTCTTGTGACGGCCGGCCGCCCAACAACCTGCCCGCTTGACCCTATCCCCTCCTCTCTTCTCCAGACCATTTCCGGAGACCTTCTCCCTTACCTCACCTCGCTCATCAACTCATCCCTGACCGCTGGCTACGTCCCTTCCGTCTTCAAGAGAGCGAGAGTTGCACCCCTTCTGAAAAAACCTACACTCGATCCCTCCGATGTCAACAACTACAGACCAGTATCCCTTCTTTCTTTTCTCTCCAAAACTCTTGAACGTGCCGTCCTTGGCCAGCTCTCCCGCTATCTCTCTCAGAATGACCTTCTTGATCCAAATCAGTCAGGTTTCAAGACTAGTCATTCAACTGAGACTGCTCTTCTCTGTATCACGGAGGCGCTCCGCACTGCTAAAGCTAACTCTCTCTCCTCTGCTCTCATCCTTCTAGACCTATCGGCTGCCTTCGATACTGTGAACCATCAGATCCTCCTCTCCACCCTCTCCGAGTTGGGCATCTCCGGCGCGGCCCACGCTTGGATTGCGTCCTACCTGACAGGTCGCTCCTACCAGGTGGCGTGGCGAGAATCTGTCTCCTCACCACGAGCTCTCACTACTGGCGTCCCCCAGGGCTCTGTTCTAGGCCCTCTCCTATTCTCGCTATACACCAAGTCACTTGGCTCTGTCATAACCTCACATGGTCTCTCCTATCACTGCTATGCAGACGACACACAATTAATCTTCTCCTTTCCCCTTCTGATGACCAGGTGGCGAATCGCATCTCTGCATGTCTGGCAGACATATCAGTGTGGATGACGGATCACCACCTCAAGCTGAACCTCGGCAAGACGGAGCTGCTCTTCCTCCCGGGAAGGACTGCCCGTTCCATGATCTCGCCATCACGGTTGACAACTCCATTGTGTCCTCCTCCCAGAGCGCTAAGAACCTTGGCGTGATCCTGGACAACACCCTGTCGTTCTCAACTAACATCAAGGCGGTGGCCCGTTCCTGTAGGTTCATGCTCTACAACATCCGCAGAGTACGACCCTGCCTCACACAGGAAGCGGCGCAGGTCCTAATCCAGGCACTTGTCATCTCCCGTCTGGATTACTGCAACTCGCTGTTGGCTGGGCTCCCTGCCTGTGCCATTAAACCCCTACAACTCATCCAGAACGCCGCAGCCCGTCTGGTGTTCAACCTTCCCAAGTTCTCTCACGTCACCCCGCTCCTCCGCTCTCTCCACTGGCTTCCAGTTGAAGCTCGCATCCGCTACAAGACCATGGTGCTTGCCTACGGAGCTGTGAGGGGAACGGCACCTCAGTACCTCCAGGCTCTGATCAGGCCCTACACCCAAACAAGGGCACTGCGTTCATCCACCTCTGGCCTGCTTGCCTCCCTACCACTGAGGAAGTACAGTTCCCGCGCAGCCCAGTCAAAACTGTTCGCTGCTCTGGCCCCCCAATGGTGGAACAAACTCCCTCACGACGCCAGGACAGCGGAGTCAATCACCACCTTCCGGAGACACCTGAAACCCCACCTCTTTCAGGAATACCTAGGATAGGATAAAGTAATCCTTCTCACCCCCCCCCCTTACTAGATTTAGATGCACTATTGTAAAGTGGCTGTTCCACTGGATGACTTAAGGTGAACGCACCAATTTTTAAGTCGCTCTGGATAAGAGCGTCTGCTAAATGACTTAAATGTAAATGTAAATATAAATAGGATGGAGATCAAAGGAGGTGGTGTTGATGGTGACGACAGCGATGAAGGTTATGATGATGATGATGATGGTTATGAAGACGACAATGGAATCTACGATGATGAGGAATATCCGATGACAAAGCTGACAATGATTGCGTGAACCCCAGACAGACAGGAAACCAGACAACGTCTGTGGGGGTGTTCTCATCCCTCCCTTCAGCGAGTTGGGGGATTAGGGAGATTTCGGCCGACACAGATTCAGTCTAATCATAATGACAATGGTGACTTAAAAAAAAAAAAAGCAGTAGAAATACCAGTAGCAATGTCAACGATGCGGCAGAAGCCATGAAGAGGAAAAATAAAGAGGATGTTCAGATGACGGGATGACCTAAGTCACGTCCTCTGAACCTTCCCGTAGGCAACTCTTTACAACCACTCATCATCTCCTTGATGGTAGAGAGACTGACGTAATCAATCATCTTGTCATCAGGCATCAAGTGCTACGAAGGGGAGAATTAGAGGGAAGCAGGGAGGGAGAATGCAAACTGAAAAGGAGATGTAAAGAATAAAAAGGATAAATGAGAACATGACAGGTAGAGAATTGGGTAAGTGAGAGAGATGGTCTGAAAGATGGACGACAGAGCGAACAGAGTAATACGAGAAAGGAGAGGGGGATGAGAAAAGCGCATCATGTGAAATGGAAACGTTTTGATACAGAGAAAGCAGGATACGGGACTAGAAGAGAGAAAGTCAGAGAGAGAGAGGGAAGAACAAGAGAGAATAATGAAGAGGAGACAGAACGATATAAAGAGGGAGAGAAAATAAAAGAGAAATATATATATTGTTTTTAATCACTCACAGAGGGAAGGTACAGAGAAAAAGCACCAGAGAGGAGAGAGATAGATGTGGTATTTATCGGCTGGCTGCATGCTCTCGTTTACACCCCGGCGCGCCACGGTAAGGCATGTGGGGGCACGCGGATGTGGCTTGTGACTGCAAGAGTAATTGATGGCGAGAATTACGTCGGCCTTTCCTGTGGATGTCTGCTCAATGAGCGGGACCCTGCCGCGGACCCAGCGGAGTCATGTTTCACACCAGCTCTCAGGCCCGGACAGCTATGCGGCTGCTGAAGCACCTACTCCATCACTCGGCACTAGCTGGCGAAAACACAACCGCCAGTGAGGAACCAAACTGTATGAAAGTAGTGCCAAAGCATGTCACTATAATTACAACCGGAGAAGAAGACTGATAAAATAGATCTTCCTAATCAATACAGAAGAGCAATGAGCACTTAACATTCCCACCCAATTAGTTATTAATGTACTGGTTCGGGATGAGATGTTCTGGTTAGGGATGTGATTGGAAAACTACACAGTACAGACTGATCCACTCCACTCCAATATTAGTCCATCACGGCCCGTATGTCTAAAGGATCTTACAATATTATTATGTCTTAAATAAATCGAAAAGTAATCATATGCTTAACAGTGCTGGGAGTCATTTTTAGCAACATGGTTACTTCATTGCTAGGAAATCAAATCTGCTTCATGCATACAATTGATTACTTTGACCACTGAGGTGCCGGCAGGGTAGTCATTCCTTGTAATACAAGGCTTTGATGCCGCTTCAAATCTTGGAGACATTTGGCAAATGTGTTCAGAATATTTATGTTCAGAATGTCCTAGTGGGAGCGTGGTATCACATCTAGGGCTGGAAGGGTATCAGGGCAGTAGTTTACAAGTTGGTTGTGTTCTTTGATTAAGGTGAAGGTCTTCCAACTGTGCTGTAATTTGTTTACACTGGTATGGAGTGCTTGAAGCGTCGCTTCTCCAGATAGTCTATTTTAGCCTGACAAGGCTGGCATGGTCGCTGCACCATACGTCTGTTCCCATGGCTGCTTGGCTAACGCACAAGCATTTGGCTTGGCACAGACGTGGCAGAGTAGGCCTGCAGGGAACTAAAAACGGAAAGAGCCAACATGGGTGCAGGAAACACAGATAGGACTTGGTAACACTTTATCTTAAAGCCCAATTCAAGCTGGTACTAACATAATATTAACTACGAAACCGGCCTGTATTAGCACAGGGTGCCAAAAGACCGCTCAAAGACTAACCTAACGTAGCAGGCGTAAAAGAAAACGCCTGAGCGGAGTTCCCACATCAGGTTTTCAATGGAAAAAGAAGCTAGGTTGAATTTGTTGTATCCCTGAAAAGCCGGATGCATCCGGTTGTTGGCAAATCCACTAAGGGTGCTCAAAGACTAACACATTTGGTAACTAAAGGTGACTCTCTCTGACAGGTCTCTTATTCCTTCTTTGAACATACAGTATCTTATCAGTATTTCATTTCATGATTTGGGGCAATGCTGAGGGGATGGATAAACATCTGAACCACTAGAATTAGAACTACAATCCAGCACACTAGGTCCTGCCACGTACAGCTATCAGATCAAGAATTTATACTGAACAAAAATATTAAGAAACGCAGCATGTAAAAAGTATTGGTCCCATGTTGAGATGAAATAAAAAAAATCATATCAAGAAGCTGATTAAACAGCATTATTATTACACGGGTGCACCTTGTTCTGGGGACAATAAAAAGCCACTCTAAAATGTGCAGTCTTGTCACACAACAACAATGCTACAGACGTCTTGAGGGAGTGTGCAATTGGCATGCTGATTGCAGGAATGTCAACCAGAGCTGTTGCCAGAGAATTGAATGTTCATTTCTCTCCGACGTCATTTTGGAGAATTTGGAAGTACGTCCAACCGGCCTCACAACCGCAGAGTTTGACAAACTCTAAGCAAAGGAGATGTCTCGCGCTGCATGAGGAATATGATGGTCACTCCAGATACTGACTGGTTTTCTGATCCACACCCCTACTTTTTTTTTTTAAAGGTATCTGTGACCAACAGATGCATATGTGTATTCCCAGTCATGTAAAATTCATAGATTAGGGCCTAATGAATCAATATTAATTGACTGATTTCCTTATATGAACTGTAACGAAGTAAAATCTTTTAAAATTGTTGCATGTTGCGTTTATATTTTTGTTCAGTGTAGATCGGAAACAACGGAGGTCAAAATTACATTGCACAAAATGTAACGTCGTAAACAAAATCAAGTGCAAAGGCGATCCAATCAATTATGTGGTTCAGAGACTCGCTGGCACCTCGTAGTATTTGGAGGTTGGATTTCACCCTATAAAACTGGTACTCGGGAGACAGTGGCTATAAATCAGCAGCTGCAGTCCGTAGGGGTGGCAAACCATGGCATCATGCCATCCGCCGAGGGCCATGACAGGAATGAATAAGAGACAAAACACCACCCAAGGTCAATGAGGTAATAACTTGTCAATGAGACCATGGCACAGAATGACATGCGTCAAAAACCTGCTGCCCTTCGAAGTCGCTGATGTTGAAAGAGACATTATACATGGAAAGTGTTTGATATTACAAAAGAAGTCGCACATAACTCAATGCTAGCTGCTAAAAATATCAATGTAGTCAATGGTGGCATGGTGAGACACAGTGACAGAGTCTTCACACTAGTATTTAGCTTACCTTACAAAAAAAATCAGTCTTTTGGTATGGGTTTCATTAGTCCATTGTTGATATAGTCCCAAAATATTTTGCATGTCAGCAATCAAGTTTAAGAGATATAGCTTTCAAAATACTGAAAAAAAAAAAATACCAAAAGATCATTTTTGGGTGGAGTGTTCCTTTACCCTCAGCTAAATCCCTTTCTTACCTAGTACTGTTGCCACTACTACACTATTTTGACTTCAAGTAAGAGTCAGAAGTAACAGAGAAGCACTGCTTCATCCCAACTCAGGTGGCATGTTGGTCGAGCGGGTTAGCCTTAAGCGGCTTTGGGAAAGCAAGAGCAAACTGCCCCATGGTTAATGCCTCCTCACTGCACACACAGTGGGACCGTGGTAGACTGATGAGCTGGCCATTGATACAGGCAACCGAGAGTCGAGGAGCCCTCATAGCGTCCGGGGAGTTCACGCCTGGGCACTAGGCCAGGGCATGCAGCCCTTGGGTCGGGCCAGTAACTGGTGGTACCTACCCCCCCCCCCACGCAGACCTTGTACCACCAGACTGGAAGGGATATCTCCACTCCGATCTCTCACTCACGCACGCATGGATGGCGCTCCACCCATGCCATGGCGAGAACACTGCTTCCTGTGCACAATTGGCCCTGCGTCGTCCGCGTTAGGATTTGGCCATGGTAGGCCATCTTCGTAAATAAGAGAATGGTCCTTAACTGACTTGCCGAGTTAAATAAAGGGAGTTCAATGTCACTGTTTCTACGACCTTAACGCAAAGAGAACAAAGCGTGTTTTGACTCATGATATTAGATGAAACCTGCAATACCAGGGATAAAAATGCAATAAAAATGTCTTTCCCCTGGAGAAGCGCAGCACACAGCAATTGTCTGAAGCCAGAGTGGGAGTTGTGAGCGACGACAGCACAAACAAGGTGCATTTTTACGGGTGGCTGAGAAATGTATGGAGGCTGGACTCTTCACTCCCACCACATACATTCAACCCCACACCATCAAAGCCAGTATCTATCCCACTGGCCCTTGGGGGGCCAAACGTGTTCTATTTGCATTGTCTCTATTTGTCCAGTCTCCATCAACCAGCAGATCTGATGAAATAACCTCTAACATAATGTTAACACAACTGCCACAAAACAATTATCCAGTATGCTTACTACACACTTTCCATATGTGTGGTTCATATATGCAAAGTGCTGTGGAGCCTTTATAAGTGATGGACATTGAATGGTGGTGAGCAAGGTGAGGCCATGTTGCTCTAAGGTGATTGTGTACTGTAGTGGGAATAGAGATTACATTTCTCCGGAGCGTGTCATTGTGGAAGGAAATAGACTAGACTTCTTCCCCAAGACTGCATGTCAGGGTTGACAGAGGCGAACACAACTTGATTCCTCTTGGGACAAAACAAGTGAATTTAAAAAGGGCTGATTCACAAGGCGGTAGGCAGCTCTCCTTTTGAGAAGTCATTTGAGACTCTGCAGGCAGGGTTGGTTTGTAGTCTTGCTGCTCAGGGACTATTCCAAGATTCTCAGCTCATTCAACTATGTCACGTACAAGATCAAAGTGTCAGATAGTTGGTATTGAGGGTCCTCTGCAGTTTTTTTGTGTGTTATTTCTATATAGAAACACACAAGCATAAGACAGCGCCTAGGCATTTGTTTTTGAATGGAAGTTGTGAATTCAGGCGAAATTCTACTCTTAAGGGATACGGAGTAGGGAGGGCGTCCAATCAAAAAACCTATATGTTAACCAATGGGTAAAGTGAATTGTGTAGATAATCCTCTAAGAAAACCAATGGTCCAAACCTCATGTCTAGATCATTAAAAAAAATCATAAGAAAAAAGTTATTGGAGTTTTTAACCCTTGTAGGATGGCCAAAATTACAGTGACTCAATAAATGGCCAGAGAAAAGAAGTGGTACAAAATAAGGAAAAATAAGGAACATTGCACAGCATCACGTCAGCTATGCTGGATAATGTGCGCTTATAAATGCTACCTGACGGGCTCACTTTCCCGCTGATCTCATCTTTCATCCCCAAAGCGCATTTTCACCCACTCTGAGCAGAGTTGCTGGACACCCTATACTGAGCAATCAATTCAATCGAGCACTAATTTCAGTATTTAAATGTGGGTACAGTATCTTTTGGGGTACATTTCCAAATCCTTGCCTGGGAAGCTGACTGAGAAAAAACACACCGGTTGTGCCATCTGTGAAATACACTGAAGGGTTGCATAGACAGAGGGAACACTAAAATAGCAGAAACAGTGAGGGAGCTGAAGACCACCTGTGTTGGTGGAAGTGCGTGGGGTGTACGAATACTAGCAAGGACCAGGGTTGGAGGTGTGCAATAACCTTTCAGTGTCAGCATCCAGATGCAGGCGTCAGTGAATTGACGTGTCTGTGATGC
Organism: Oncorhynchus nerka; assembly: GCF_034236695.1. Lineage (NCBI taxonomy): Eukaryota > Metazoa > Chordata > Actinopteri > Salmoniformes > Salmonidae > Oncorhynchus > Oncorhynchus nerka. Next base: position 37,092,564 of record NC_088417.1, on the reverse strand, counting down.
CCAAGCCTACACGCCCGCACGTTAATTCACTGACACCCGCATCTGCATGCTGTCACTGAAAGGTTGTAGCACACCGCCAACCCTAGAAATTTGAATTGATCACTGGTGAGAAAACATACTGCTTTCTGTTCAGAAATTAATGCTGCGGGGGATCAAAAAGAGTGGAACAGACCACCATTGCAAAGAAGGTTGGTATTACAAAGTTTAGGGCTTGGGCAAGTTCAGGCACGCCCCACAAGGAGACAGGATATATTGAACTGCCCATTCATCACAGTGCATTGTCTTCAGCTACTGTCATGCAGTAAGATGGTGCGTGTGTGTACAACCCTGCACAAGTTCTAGAGTGAGGCTTTTCATGAGAACCCATCTGTCAATGGTCATGCTTGGGCTTTTTGTTTACTCATTTGGTCCCATTGCAAAAGACAGTTGCAGCCAAATATATTGCACTTTTCTTATTATAATTCTTCTAAAATAAGATGAAATTGAAAGAAATAAACTTTTGGTCTCCGTCCCAAGTACTAGCTCTGGGGTGCCAATAAATTTGTCCATGCCATGTTTTTTTTCTAAATAAAAAATGGTAAACTTAAGTTTACAAAAATGTTAATTGAATCTGCAATGTTGAAAAATCCTATAACAAAGGTGGAGAATAAAAAAAAAATTCAATTTCAACTTATTTCAGAAGAAATAGGGAATTATTTAAGGAAAGTGCAAGGGCGCCAATATATTTGTCCGCAACTGTGTACGGAACATACTAGTGGTGGGAAAAGTACCCAATTGTCATACTTGAGTAAAAGTGAAGATACCTTAATAGACAATGACTCAAGTAAAAGTGAAAGTCACCCAGTAAAATACTACTTGAGTAAAAGTCTATAAGTATTTGGTTTAAATATACTTAAGTATCAAAAGTAAATGTAATTGCTAAAATAAAATTATGTATCAGAAGTAAAAGTACAAGTAAACATCATTTCAAATTCCTTATACTAAGCAAAACAGACAGCACCATTTTCTTGTCCTTAAAATGTACGCTCTTTACGCCACTGGAACATACTGACAGCCTGCTTTCTAATGCAAAAAAATTGTTAACAATTCTCTGCAGGCTTTAACCAGCGACCGCTTAGCCAACATTTCAACAACAACCTTGAGAACCTTTTGTGTGAAAGACCCACTGAACACTACAACGGGAGCCCACACAGCACGGGGATCTGTATTACATCGCCTCTTTTTAATCAAAGTTGGAGCAAAGCTGCAGTTATCCGATGATTCCTTTTAACTCCAAATGCACATTTTCATGACATGAGGATATCTATCGGAAAAGAAAACCTGTCTTTGAAAAACAACCGTGCCCTTAAACTTAAAGTGCTACAGTTCATCCCTTAGTAAGACTCTGATCTTGTATGTGAGCGCTAAAACTTCTCCCTGAAATGAAATGGTGGAAAACTGAGTTTGTCTCCCAGGACTAGAGCCCTGCATGGGCATGGATTTTATGCCCGAGGCCTACCCATGCCCACGACTTTCAGGGCCTATAGAGCCCCACAGTGGAGGTGTCATAATACCCATAAAACCTAGCGGTCCAACAGGAATATGGTTCCAATCGTTTTTCCACCATTCATTTGTCCATAGGGGATTTTAGAAACACTTCAAATAATGGCTGTGTTTCGTGTAGGCTTATCCTGGCGTGACATTTTGATAATCATGTAAATCTCTCCCGGACAAGGTGACTTTTATCAATATATGCAGCTCCATTTACGCTCAGATTCGAAAATGCTAATTAGCATCAAAGTAGACATCATGCAAAACTACAAATCCCTGCAAGCTCCTGCATATCATCTCTCGCTGACACTTTTGCGAACAGGTATTGTGTCAATTCGTTTATTTTGCACAAGACCGTTCATAGAATTATCTATTTAAAGAAATTTTGGGAATTTATTAAATACTACATGTAGCTAACATTAGATAGTTAATCCAGAGATTCTGCCTCGATTCGGCAGTCTTGTCCAGATCATCATGGCATTTGTAGTTCTTTATGATTGCCACATTAGCATTTCATTTTTGGGGGGTAAATACAGCCGAATATATTGATAAAAGTCACCTTGTCTTACACGGTTGTCAAAATGTTGCGCCAGGGTAAGCGTACACGAAACGCAACCCTTTTTTAAAGCGTTTCTAAAATTCCCTATGGAAAAAATGAATGGTGGAACAACGATTGGAACCATTTCCCTGTTTGACCACGAGGTTATGGGTATTATGACTCACACTGTGGTACTCTATGACCTGTTTGGAAGCCAGTTGTCAAAAATGTCCTCAAACTTCATCACTCTCAAAGACGTTCAGGTCAGTCAAATTAAATCTCAATCCAAATCAGTCAGGTTTAATCTCAACGTGAATCAGCTAAAACCAGAATTAAGCTATCCTAATATTTATAGGAGCTCAACTGTCATTTACCAGTTCCCAAATTACAACAGGTCAGAGTGTGCAATGAGCTAGAATGGATGACTTGGCAAATCACAAAAGCCATTTGCTCACTTAATGGTTAACATGGTCTAATCTAAAAAAAAAAAAAAAGGTAGTAAGACTATTAAGAGTTGATGGTGTCATGAGAGCTTGAGCAGAAACCGTGACAGACAACATAACATGATCCCTTTAAAGGCTGTAATAGATTGTTGAATCATGTATTTAAGCCTGGATACCATAAACTCTTAATTGTATTCCTACCTTTTTCAGATTAGACCATGCTCTCTGGAATGTGCAAGTGTGTGTGTGGCTCTGTTTGCGGGCAAAGGTTTGGTGCTCAGGAAGAGCTTTACTGAGAAAAATTGGGGTACACCGACCCGAGACGCCGCCATAGACCAGCGAGAGGAGAGACTTGGCTCTTAAGATAATATAGCGACCGTAAATGATTACGAAAGCATGTTTCTGAGGAATTTGTTCCACATCCCAGGTAATATTAGGTGGTGAAGAACAGTGTTGCTGTGGCCAAAACAGTAATGTCGCACGGCAACAGAACTGCAACAAACTAGTACAAAACAGGGAACAACCCAGTAGTGGTTTGCTAATTAAAATCTAATGTACTGCAGATGTTGTCTACCACAAGCCAGCAAAATAATACTTCAGAAATCCATTGATCCCTCTGAGAGCAAAACATTGGAAAATGTGCATAGTTTTAGGTTAAGTAACAGTTTGTGGTTTAGGTTCAAATTAAAAGCAAAAGGCCGTAGAACCACAACCTCTAGAGAGCTTGGCCGATCAGCGATCAAGACATTGAAGCCTACTGCGATAGTATGAGAAGAGACAACGGAGTACATTTAGATTAGTTTAGGCCTACTTCACTGACTTAGGTTTTATTTGCTTTAATTCCTTTTACCACAACTCCCTGACGACCTTGGCAAAATCAAGGTCCTATTCTCTTACATGTCTTTGCAGAGAATGGGAATTTGCATTACTCTCGATCATGGTGAGCGTCAACAAATTAGCTTAAAATGACTCAGGGATATGACGTAGATGCACAGAGTAAACAGCATAGTGGGTCAATTTCCACAACAATCTAAGACCACTGAAGAGCAAAGGGTAGACGTCTCCGCTGTTATGGTCCCATACCTAACACGCTGTAACGGCGTGAAGCGAACCTGTGCACATGTGCAGATACTGCGTGTGACAGTGATAGCAAAGTCTCACATCTCGTTCATCGCATTATCTGCAATGCTGCTTGTTTTATTTAGTTGGCTCCATATTCATGTTCTTAAAGGTAGACAACTGTCCTTTCTTGGAGTTGGACTGGGCAATTTGAGACCCCCCATCCCCTTGCCGCAGTGCATCTCTGGCAATTTCCAACAATTATCACAATGGCTAATTTATCTCGGTGACAGCCAAGCAAATTCTACAACCCTGCACACAAGGTCATTACCCGGGGATTGCCAGCTAATGTGTTTACTTACGTCTTTCCAAACACTCCCATCCCCAAAAAGTGATTACGGTTCTCTGCAACACGGTTACACTCATGGGAATAGCACTCAAAACTGCCTACAGCCCTGTAAAACTGTAATGTACAACGTATAATTACGTTAGTAGCCCAGGTCTATGGTCCCCATGATGAAAGAGATGTTGCATGGCCTCTGAGGCTTCTGCTACATCGAGGTCCCTTTGGATATGGATTGAGGTGGTAGCCATGGTCATAATGCATGGCTATTGGCTGCCTTCTAAAAACCAATACCCTTAGGTCATACCTAATTTCTAGGATATATCTCCAAAATGCTAATGCCTCACTATCGATTGCTGACAGGAGAGGGCATGTGTTGGTGCATGGTTGCTGAAATGTTGTTTTTAGTAAGCAGCCTAATAATGGTTTTTGCCAGGGGCTGATTTGTTTTGTTTTCCATTTTCCCTGGGAATGAAGTGGTTAGTCCCGTTTTAGCTGTTGTTTGAGTTTGTTTGCTTCCTTTCACAATGACCTCCCTTACCTGAAGGCACTGCGGGCAGGATGTATCAATCCTTATTTGGATGGATTGTATTTCTTCATAAGGAAGCCCATCTGGTTGGTTTTGCACTCTCTCTGTTATTTTTCATTTCCTTGCTTTCCCCCCTCTCATCATTGGACTGGGACAATCTGACTAGTGGCTATGATTTCTTAAAGTGAGGTCCTCGATTCCCAGGGAAAGACATGCTCTCCAGTGATCATCATGTGAGTGAAGATTTATTGGAGGGCAAGACGCTACCTAATGGCCTGCCAAACAAATGTGGCGTAATAAACATTTCACTGGCAATCTCTTCTTCTCCTCCAATCGGGGCTGACATCAAGCTCATCTGACTGATGCACCGCCAAGGGGCAACGGAGTGAAGATGGACTTGTTCAATTTGTGGTAAGAGACTTGGATGAACTAATAACCGGATCTCTCTCGGACCTCGAAATAGACTCTAGGCCAGGGCTCTCCAACCCTGTAGGTTCTCTCCAACCCTAATCTAGTGCACCTGATTGTAATAATTAGCTGGTTGATAAACTGAAATCAGGTTCGTTACAACTGGGGTTGCAGTGTCCTGCTCTATGCACTCCTGCTGTAAGCAGGTGAACTGCTTTAAAAAAGGGAGAGCGCACGCTTTTTGTTCATGCGCATTTTCCACTTAAACACCTTAGATAAGCCTTCATTTAATCTAAAACAGGATTTTAAAGATTGTTGGCTAGTTATTTAGTCTTGCCCAGCATCTTCTGGCTAGCATTTTTGAAGCATATAGCAATGCAAGTAGAAAGTATAAGAATCACGTAACAGTGCACTCAAAAGCATAAAAAAAGGGGATCTATCCCTTTAATGCAGCCGTTTTGGCAAAGCAATGGTATGGCTGTCAAAATACAGTTTGAGGCGTTTAAAAAGATGAGGTAGTAGGGCGACATTTTGACAGCGTAAAAAGCGGTTGTTATTATCAAAGCACAGCAAGTCACTTCAAATACAACAAAAATAATATTGCATTATATGTGTGCATAAATTATAACTGACCAATGTTGATATTTTGAAATAAATCTCACTATATTGTTTGGGAGAATAGAATTCCACCACAACCATTGTTGGCCTAACATTGGAGCAACTTTGTATTTGTGTTTACATAAAATGTTGTGCCTCTTCCTATCAATGTCCTTTTTGGGGATACTGGAAGTGGAAGAGCACTGAAGGGTCAAGTGAGTAAACTACACATTAAAAAAGGACAATATTCGTTTGCTATACATGTTGATTTTTTTAATAATACAGTGCATTCGGAAAGTGGTCAGACCCCTCGACTTTTTCTTTATTCAAAACTATTTTTTCCTCATTAATCTACACAGAATACCCCATAACACTATTTTTTTTATATATATTATTTTTTATATTTCAAATAAAAAACAGAAATGCCTAATTTACATAAGTATTCAGACCCTTTGCTATGAGACTCGAAATTGAGTTTAGGAGCATCCTGTTTCCACTAATCATCCCTGAGATGTTGCTACAACTTGATTAGAGTCCACCTGGAGTATATTCAATTGATGGGACAGGATTTGGAAAGGCACACACACCGGTCTTTATAAAGGTCCCACAGTTGACAGTTCATGTCAGAGCAAAAACCAAGCCATGAGGTTGAAGGAATGGTCCGTAGAACTCCGAGACAAGATTGTGTCGAGGCACAGATCTCGGGAAAGGTACCAAAACATTTCTGCAGCATTGAAAGTCCCCAAGAACACAGTGGCCTCCATCATTCTTAAATAGAAGAAGTTTGGAACCACCAAAACTCTTCCAAGAGCTGGTCACCTGGCCCAACTGAGCAATAGGGGAGAGGGCCTTGGTCAGGGAAGTGACCAAGAACCTGACGGTCATAGTGACAGAGCTCCAGAGTTCCTCTATGGAACCTTCCAGAAGGACAACCATCTCTGCAGCACTCCATCAATAAGGCCTTTATTGGTAGAAATCAAATCAAATCAAATTTTATTTGTCACATACACATGGTTAGCAGATGTTAATGCGAGTGTAGCGAAATGCTTGTGCTTCTAGTTCCGACAATGCAGTGATAACCAACAAGTAATCTAACTAACAATTCCAAAACTACTGTCTTATACACAGTGTAAGGGGATAAGGAATATGTACATAAGGATATATGAATGAGTGATGGTACAGAGCAGCATACAGTAGATGGTATCGAGTACAGTATATACATATGAGATGAGTATGTAGACAAAGTAAACAAAGTGGCATAGTTAAAGTGGCTAGTGACATAAGAATGCAGTCGATGATCTAGAGTACAGTATATACATATGCATATGAGATGAATAATGTAGGGTAAGTAACATTATATAAGGTAGCATTGTTTAAAGTGGCTAGTGATATATTTACATCATTTCCCATCAATTCCCATTATTAAAGTGGCTGGAGTTGGGTCAGTGTCAATGACAGTGTGTTGGCAGCAGCCACTCAATGTTAGTGGTGGCTGTTTAACAGTCTGATGGCCTTGAGATAGAAGCTGTTTTTCAGTCTCTCGGTCCCAGCTTTGATGCACCTGTACTGACCTCGCCTTCTGGATGATAGCGGGGTGAACAGGCAGTGGTTCGGGTGGTTGATGTCCTTGATGATCTTTATGGCCTTCCTGTAACATCGGGTGGTGTAGGTGTCCTGGAGGGCATGTAGTTTGCCCCCGGTGATGCGTTGTGCAGACCTCACTACCCTCTGGAGAGCCTTACGGTTGAGGGCGGAGCAGTTGCCGTACCAGGCGGTGATACAGCCCGCCAGGATGCTCTCGATTGTGCATCTGTAGAAGTTTGTGAGTGCTTTTGGTGACAAGCCGAATTTCTTCAGCCTCCTGAGGTTGAAGAGGCGCTGCTGCGCTTCTTCACGACGCTGTCAGTGTGAGTGGACCAATTCAGTTTGTCTGTGATGTGTATGCCGAGGAACTTAAAACTTGCTACCCTCTCCACTACTGTTCCATCGATGTGGATAGGGGGTGTTCCCTCTGCTGTTTCCTGAAGTCCACAATCATCTCCTTAGTTTTGTTGACGTTGAGTGTGAGGTTATTTTCCTGACACCACACTCCGAGGGCCCTCACCTCCTCCCTGTAGGCCGTCTCGTCGTTGTTGGTAATCAAGCCTACCACTGTTGTGTCGTCCGCAAACTTGATGATTGAGTTGGAGGCGTGCATGGCCACGCAGTCGTGGGTGAACAGGGAGTACAGGAGAGGGCTCAGAACGCACCCTTGTGGGGCCCCGTGTTGAGGATCAGCGGGGAGGAGATGTTGTTGCCTACCCTCACCACCTGTGGGCGGCCCGTCAGGAAGTCCAGTACCCAGTTGCACAGGGCGGGGTCGAGACCCAGGGTCTCGAGCTTGATGACGAGCTTGGAGGGTACTATGGTATTGAATGCCGAGCTGTAGTCGATGAACAGCATTCTCACATAGGTATTCCTCTTGTCCAGGTGGGTTAGGGCAGTGTGCAGTGTGGTTGAGATTGCATCGTCTGTGGACCTATTTGGGCGGTAAGCAAATTGGAGTGGGTCTAGGGTGTCAGGTAGGGTGGAGGTGATATGGTCCTTGACTAGTCTCTCAAAGCACTTCATGATGACGGAAGTGAGTGCTACGGGCGGTAGTCGTTTAGCTCAGTTACCTTAGCTTTCTTGGGAACAGGAACAATGGTGGCCCTCTTGAAGCATGTGGGAACAGCAGACTGGTATAGGGATTGATTGAATATGTCCGTAAACACACCGGCCAGCTGGTCTGCGCATGCTCTGAGGGCGCGGCTGGGGATGCCGTCTGGGCCTGCAGCCTTGCGAGGGTTAACACGTTTAAATGTCTTACTCACCTCGGCTGCAGTGAAGGAGAGACCGCATGTTTTCGTTGCAGGCCGTGTCAGTGGCACTGTATTGTCCTCAAAGCGGGCAAAAGTTATTTAGTCTGCCTGGGAGCAAGACATCCTGGTCCGTGACTGGGCTGGGTTTCTTCTTGTAGTCCGTGATTGACTGTAGACCCTGCCACATGCCTCTTGTGTCTGAGCCATTGAATTGAGATTCCACTTTGTCTCTGTACTGACGCTTAGCTTGTTTAATAGCCTTGCGGAGGGAATAGCTGCATTGTTTATATTCGGACATATTACCAGACACCTTGCCCTGATTAAAAGCAGTGGTTCGCGCTTTCAGTTTCACGCGAATGCTGCCATCAATCCACGGTTTCTGGTTTGGGAATGTTTTTATCGTTGCTATGGGAACGACATCTTCGACGCACGTTCTAATGAACTCGCACACCGAATCAGCGTATTCGTCAATATTTCCATCTGACGCAATACGAAACATGTCCCAGTCCACGTGATGGAAGCAGTCTTGGAGTGTGGAGTCAGCTTGGTCTGACCAGCGTTGGACAGACCTCAGCGTGGGAGCCTCTTGTTTTAGTTTCTGCCTGTAGGCAGGGATCAGCAAAATGGAGTCGTGGTCAGCTTTTCCGAAAGGGGGGCGGGGCAGGGCCTTATATGCGTCGCGGAAGTTAGAGTAACAATGATCCAAGGTTTTACCACCCCTGGTTGCGCAATCGATATGCTGGTCAAATTTAGGGAGTCTTGTTTTCAGATTAGCTTTGTTAAAATCCCCAGCTACAGACGGAAGCCACTCCTCAGTAAAAGGCACATGACAACCCGTTTGGAGTTTCCAAAAGGAACCTAAAGACTCTCAGACCATGGGAAACAAGATTCTCTGGTCTGATGAAACCAAGATTGAACTCTTTGGCCTGAATGCTAAGCGTCACGTCTGGAGGAAACCTGGCACCATCCCTACGGTGAAGCATGCTGGTGGCAGCATCATGCTGTGGGAGACTAGTCAGGAGGGAAAGATGAACAGAGCTAAGTACACAGAGATCCTTGATAAAAACCTGCTACAGGGCGCTCAGGACCTCAGACTGGGGCGAAGGTTCACCTTCCAAAAGCACAACGACCCTAAGCACGACCCAGCCAAGACAATGCAGGGGTGGCTTTGGGACAGATCTCTAAATGTCCTTGAGTGGCCCAGCCAGAGCCCGGGCTTGAACCCAATCTAACATCTCTGGAGAGACCTGATAATAGCTGTGCAGCGATGCTCCCCATCCAACCTGACAGAACTTGAGAGGATCTGCAGAAAAGAATAGAAGAAACTCCCCAAATACAGGTGTGCCAAGCTGGTAGCATCATAACCCAAAAGATTAGAGGCTGTAATCGCTACCAAATATGCTTCAACAAAGTACTAAGTAAAGGGTCTGGATGTAAATGTGATACTTTAAAAAAATATTTTTGATATGTCATTTTGGGGTATTGTATGTAGATTGATGAGGGGAAAATATATTTTTAATCAATTTTAGAATAAGACTAACATAACAAAAAGTGGAAAAAGTCACAGGGTCTGAATACTTTCTGAATGCACTGTATACCGATTGATTCTAGGAGAACATAACATATACAACAAACACTTTGAGCTTAATTCAACTGTCTTAACCCATCAGAATCCCAAATAAGCATATTTTACTCCACTGTTTATAAACAATGTCATTGTAAACAAACACAGTATAGCCTAAAAACATGGTTTAAACTCAAATTTAGATCACGTCAATTGGTCAGTCCATCCATAACTCTGTCTATGAATTTGAGAGTGGTTACATTTCTCCAGCCCCATCCCTGAGCTCTTTACCAAAACAGAGGCAGTGTGACCGGCGACCGCTTTGTTTGAACTGCAGATTGCCCCTTTAAGTAATAAAATCATCATCGTGCATCAAGTCACAAGTAAAGTACAAGTAAAGTGCACCAAGTAAAAAAGGAAAACAACGACATCAATACAATGTTCAACTCAGGCAAAACACCATGTCAGGTACCTACCTCTCCAGGGTGAATGGTACGGAAGACTTTGGGCTCACGATCTGTGGGATGAGAGGAGCGAGGAAGAGGCTATAGTTGTGTTTCAGTTCTGGTCACCCTCTGGCCTGAATCCTTCCAGCTGCCTGCACATGAGACAAAAAATTAATAAATCGATGGATCAAAGGCCTTGTTTTGTCAGGCGGAGCAGCGAGCGACCACCTCGGTGCTGGTGGGAGGAGACCATGGATTCACCCCAAAGCCAAGCAACAAGTCCATAATATACTATGCAGGGGAGAGGAGTCAGGCCTAGCATCAGTTTGAGTTTTCACTTGACTGATTTGACAGTGAGTTCAGCAGGTTAATATAACCATTAAAAGGCAACAAATATATCTTCTATTTTGTAATTAGGAAAACAACATTTCCTACCAATTTCTCTTTTCACTCCTTATTAATTTTACAAGGGAGTGGGATGACCATTTCTCATTGCTTTTTAGAAAATAAGTCATTTACGCAAACCACCCACCCACGCAAACTCCGACGGCGCCACATCTCTTGGTCCGAATCCCTCACTAACCGCGAGACCCACCATGTCAGAGGGTAAGAAGGGCCCCATAGGAAATCAATAGGAGGAGACTCCACTCCTGAATGACTCGTCTTCTGAAGTGGCTGCAGACCAGCCGTTATGGCTCTCCCATGCGGACAGACTCGATAAAGGGTGGCTTGAGTGATCATCGCTCCCGCTCCACACTAACTGGAGCTCAGCTAGTCAGTCAGCGAGCAAGCAAATGTGCTACCTGGTACTGAAGAAGGAGAGAGTGGGAGTTGTGGGTGTGTAGTCACAGCAGGCACTCAGCTGCATGGAGTACTCCCATTGACAGGCCTGCAGGCTTTTTTCATATAACCTTTATTTAACTAGTCAAGTCTCTTCTTCTTATTGGTGTCCTTTCGAAGTTGTTTCTTTGCAGCCATTCAACCATGAAGGCCTGATTCACACAGTCTCCTTTGAACAGTTGATGTTGAGATGTGTCTGTTACTTGAACTCTGCGAGACATTTATTTGGGCTGCAATTTCGGAGGCTTTGTATACACCTATCAGCAATGGGTGTGGTTGAAATAGCTGAAACCACTATTTTAAAAAGGGGTGTCCACATACTTTTGTATATTTAGTGCATGTAAGAAGCACAGAAGCTTTGGATTCATTTGAGAAATTAGGCTGCCTTTTGTCAGCTTTTTCACTGAACCTCAATGGATAACAAAGTCCTTTAGCAGAAGGGTGATGTTGCATGAATGAGATATCAATTTCCCTTTACATATGTGGAGTAGCAAAAAACAAGGTATCCAAATGAAAATAGATATTCTATATGGAAACGTAACATTCAAAACAACCCCTTGTCGTGATACCCAATTGGTAGTTAGTCTTGTCCCATCGCTGCAACTCCTGTACGGACTCGGGAGAGGCGAAGGTCGAGAACCATGCGTTCCCCGAAATACAACCCCACCAAGCTTCTTGACACACAGCTCACTTAGCCAGGAAGCCAGACGCACCAACATGTTGGAGGGAACACCGTACAGCCACAAGGAGTCACTAAAGCGCGATGGGACAAGGACATCCAAGCTGGCCAAACCCTCCCTGTACGATTCTGGGTCAATTGTGCGCCACCTCATGGGCCCGATATCTAGTAATATCATCAACCATATGTAGTTAACTAGTGATTATGATTGATTGTTTTTATAAGATAAGTTTAATGCTAGCTTGCAGCTTACCTTGGCTTACTGCATTTGCGTAACAGGCAGTCTCCTTGTGGAGTGCAACAAGAGAGAGGCAGGTCGTTATTGCGTTGGACTAGTTAACTGTAAGGTTGCAAGATTGGATCCCCCGAGCTGACAAGGTGAAAATCTGTCTTTCTGCCCCTGAACGAGGCAGTTAACCCACCGTTCCTAGGCCGTCATTGAAAATAGGAATGTGTTCTTAACTGACTTGCCTAGTTAAATAAAGGTGTATATATATATATATATATATATATATATAAAAACCGGCAAATCTGTGCCCAAAAATAACGATTTCCGATTGTTATGAAAACTTGAAATAGGGCCTAATTAATCGGCCATTCCGATTCATCGGTCGACCTCTAGTATAAACACCATGGGACCACACAGCAGTCATACCGCTCAGGAAGGAGACGTGTTCTGTCTCCTAGAGATGAACGTACTTTGGTGCGAAAAGCACAAATCAATCCCAGAACAACAGCAAAGGACCTTGTGAAGATGCTGGAGGAAACAGATACAAAAGTATCTATATCCACACTAAAACGAGTCCTATATCAACATAACCTGAAAGGCCACTCAGCAAGGAAGAAGCCACGGCTCCAAAACCGCCATAAAAAAGCCAGACCACGATTTGCAACTGCACATGGGGACAAAGATCGTACTTTTTGGAGACATGTCCTCTGGTTTGATGAAACAAAAATAGAACTGTTTGGCCCTAATGACCAACGCTATGTTTGGAGGAAAAAGAGGGAGGCTTGCAAACCGAAGAACACCATCCCAACCGTGAAGTGCGGGGGTGGCAGCATCATGAGGCAGGAAAATTATGTAGATATATTGAAGCAACATCAGTCAGAAAGTCAAAGCTTGGTCGCAAATGGGTCTTCCAAATGGACAATGGCCCCAAGCATACTTCCAAAGTTGTGGCAAAATTGCTTAAGGACAACAGAGTCAAGGTGTTGGATTGGTCATCAGAAAGCCCTGACCTCAAACCTATAAAAATGTGTGGGTAGAACGGAAAAAGCGTGTGCGAGCAAGGAGGCCTGCAAACCTGACTCAGTTATACCAGCTCTGTGAGGAGGTATTGTCCAAAATTCACCCAACTTATTGTGGAAAGCCTGTGGAAGGCTACCTGAAATGTTTGACCAAAGTTAAACAATTTAAAGGCAATGCAACCAAATACTAATAGAGTGTATGAAATACATAAAAGTTGAAATAAATCATTATCTCTGCTATTATTCTGACATTTCACATTCTTAAAATAAAGTGGTGATCCTAACTGACCTAAGACAGTGAATTTTTACTAGGATCAAATGTCAGGAATTGTGAAACTGAGTTTAAATGTATTTGGCTATGGTGTATGTAATCTTCCGACTTCAACTGTATGTGTACCGCTTAGATAGCTAATCAAATTGTCATATTCTTATAATTCAAGGGATAGCCTATTCATTAAATAGGCCTAGTTTAAATGACTTAACCTTAGACTGTGACAGTAAACGAACATGAGATATCAACAGCAGATTGCTTGGGGGTTATTTATATTTCTGACGAATGCATGAAATGTATAGGCATGGGTCATGCGTTATGACTGGTGCCAATACAACATTGTCTTGTTAAATAACCAGTTCATGGGAAGGTCATGTGTGGCAGAGAGGAAGTGTAAGCCCTATATAGTATGCCAAATTCATAATAAACATTTAAATTAAAGCAGCAATCTGCAGATGAAACGATCAACTCTACCCCTGCCACTGTTTCTGTAAAAAGAAAAATCGGTGGGTTGGGGCTGGAGAAATGTAACCACTCACAAACTAAAAGACAGAGCTATGGACTGACCAGCCATGATATTAAAGATTTAACCATGTTTGGAGCATATACAGCATTTGTTTACATGTACTATGTTTACAAACATTGGAGTAAAACAAGATCATATCTGTGTTTCTGATGGGATAAAACAGTTGAACTAAGCTCACAAGGCATTGAAAGTCATATTCTTCAAGAATCAATGGGTACATATCATTCATTTATAAGTCCAAAAATGGATGTAGTTAACTGCTGATTGCCCCTTTAAAAGACAACATCCAAATGTAAATGATTACTATCATGAATTTGTCGTACTATATAGGGCTAAGCAAGTGTGTGGTTATCTATTTCAAGAAAACCAATTCCTACTCTACAATACCAGCGTTACAGGTGATCGCTAGCTACAGTAGGAAGATATGAATGTCTAAAAAGGTTTACAGTTGTCCACTTTACCTGTTCCTGACATGAACAGAAAATGCAATAACATAGACTGGAACTAACTCTAGCAAACTAGTTAGTCTCTTCGTTTCAACGGTTTTCGTAAAGCTAACCGCAATGCTAACCATAGAAGCATAGCTATCTGGTTTATGATTGTGAATGGGGTGCCCTGGAAGGTTGAATCATTTGACAATGCCAATGTACTAAAACTCAGACATGGCAGTGTTGGTCATTTACAAAGAAGAAATGTGTGTGGGGAAAAAAACAAGAACATTACAAAAAGCACAACTGAACGTTAGCTCACCTTTTACCACTGTGGAACGGTGGATTGTTTTGAGAAGACCGAAGATATGCCTGCAAAGAATAAGATATATTTACAGTTGTTTTGAAAAGAATGTGTAGATTACTCGTGAAATATACTCATTTTCGTATCTTTATGATACTCTTTTATGGTCATTAATCTGAGAGACTTTCTAAAGCGAAACTGAAAAGAGTAATTTTATACTGGCGCTCACCTAACCACGTTTAATCGAGGTCCTGAGCACGACCGAAGGTCGGAGCGTTTTTTGCAAGATGGCAGCGTCTACAGCCCAGGTGCTTTCTCTGTATCGCAAGCTTATGAAAGAAAGCAGTAAATTTCCCTCTTATAATTACAGGTAAAAGCTTTGCTGTTTCCTATTGTCTGTGTTCTAGCTAGCGATATATATGGTTTAAGTAGTCTCATTGCCGGTCAACATTCTGATAGATTGGGTTGTGTAGAAATGAAATTAGACTTCAACAGAAAACTGGCTTATGTTCATGTGATTCAATTTCAAATCGTCTAGTCGGGGTTGGGCTGTTTAGCACCTTTGGCCATAACCTGCCTATAGTACTTCAAGAGTTCAGGCTGGTCTCATAGAATAGACGTAAACAGAAACCACGTTTACATAAACGGTGTTTATGCAAGTAAAGTCATCACTTATTTGTCGTCATATACGTCATTGGTCATACTTTAAAAAAGTGATGGAAACCGGAAGTTTCGGTAAAATTGTATAAATGCCGACAGATGATTTGTTGGTTCGACATTGTGACGTTTTTGTGTCGGTAAAATTCAGTATTCGAAAATGGCGGTGGAAACGCCATTATGTGTAAATATTGATGTCATAACCATAATATCTAAGTAAACTTGGAGTCGCGATTATATGGTGTGTGGTCCTCGCAATACGACTCGGGAAACCATACAGTTTATTAGGCTACATATGAAATCATTTGTGATTGGGTGTTTTTTAGTTTTTTGATCAGAAAGGGTCGCGGACTAGTCAATGCTAATCCCTAGTCAATAATGGCACCAAATCACCTGTCTGGAATATTAAATTCAACACGTTTTGTCCAATATCTCAAGATAGGTTGGTGTATATTGTTATTACATTTTTAGGGTTGATGTCAAACACAGATGATTCAAATAAAAGTACAATGTAAATACTATGCGAATAAGGCAGTACAGAATACATAATTACAGTAATTTAAGACTAACGTAAACTCTTACATCGCCTTGGTCCGAACAATTGCCCTTATTTTAGCGCCCCAAAAACGTAATACTTCCAGATCAACTGTAATGTCAATACCATTGTAAAGCAAAACATTTTTTTATGGACTCATCAGACCAAAGGACAGATTCCCACCGGTCTAATGTCCATTGCTTGTGTTTCTTGGCCCAAGCAAGTCTCTTCTTATTGGTGTCCTTTAGTAGTGGTTTCTTTGCAACAATTTGACGATGAAGGCCTGATTCACCCAGTGTCCTCTGATCAGTTGATGTGGAGACGTGTCTGTTACTTGAACTCTGAAGCATTTATTTGGGTCACAATATGAGTTGCAGTTAACTCTAAGGAGCTTAGCCTTTGCAGCAGAGGTAACTCTGGGTCTTCCTTTCCTGTGACAGTCCTCGAGAGCCAGTTTCATCATCAATCACATGGTTTTTGCAGTTGCACTTCAAGGAACTTATGAAATTCTTGAAGTTTTCCAGGTTGACTGAACTTCATGTCTTAAAATAATGATGGGCTGTCATTTCTCTTTGCTTATTTGAGCTCTTCTTGCCATAATATGGACTTGGTATTTTACCAAATCTTCTGTATACCACCCCTACCTTGTCACAACACAACTGATTGGCTCAAACGCATTAAGAAGGAAAGGAATTAAACCTTCAATAGTGAACATACTAGCAATATGCTGGCTGTCGATAGTCTGCAAAAAGAAAGCATTTGTCTTGGCTAGCCTACTGTAGCCATGTCTATATATTTTGGAACATGTCTTAATGGGTGAGTGTCCTATTTTCATGTCCTCTCAATGACATACTTTCTAAATAAAAATGAATGCAGTTAATACAATGCAATTCTAAAGAATATAGTTATGTCTTGGATTTCAAAATTATTTTACACAGCTTTTTTTTTATAAAGTGCTTTTGGAAGGTATTCAGACCCCTTGCCTTTTTCAACATTTTGTTACGTTACAGCCTTTTTCTAAAAATGATATTTTTTAAAATTTAATCCATCTAAACACACTACCCCATAATGACAAAGAGAAAACAGCTTTGTATTCAGACCCTTTGCTATGAGACAAGAAGTTGAGCTCCGGTGCATCCTGTTTCCATTGACCAACCGTGAGATATTCTACTACTTGATTGGAGACCAGCTATTGTAAATTCAACTAATTGGACATGATTTGAAAAGGTCTGTCTATATAAGGTCACACAGTTGACAGTACATGTACATTGAAGGTCCCCAAGAATATAGTGGCCTCCATCATTCTTAAATGGAAGACATTTAGGACCAAGGACTAACTAGAGCTGGCTGCCCGGCCAAACTGAGCAATCGGGGGGAGAAGGGCCTTGGTCAGGGACGTAACCAAGAACCCGATGGTCACTGTGACAGAGCTCTAGAGTTCCTCTGGGGAGATGGTTGTTCTTCTGGAAGGTTCTCCCATCTCTGCAGCTCTCCACCAATAAGGCCTTTATGGTAGAATGGCCAGACTGAATCCATTCCTCAGTAAACCGGGATTAGATAGCTAGGCTAATTGAGGCTGCATGCGCATTTTTGTCCTGCACAGTTACAAACAACTCCATTCAGAAGATAAAGTAGCAGCCTGTCTGTTGGCTCCTGGATGTTGTAGCCTATCCTTCTCCTTTAACTTTAAATTCCGTCTTACGTTGATTAGATATATCCTAACTTTTGCCCCACACAGAGGCTCGATTACTGTGGGCTATTGTCACTTTGATTACTTATGATTGGTCAACGACAAGCTTACACGTGCCCCTCGTGAAGTGCGAAGAGCAGCCTCATCAATGATAGGCCTACATTTCTGTCTCTACTGCAGCAGTCTCATTCGGCTCTATATGGGTCCTTATGGAAAAGTCAGTTAAAATGACGATTACCTGAGACCCGTGACATTCATATCAGATCTGACCTAGACCGTTGACAATATTTTGGTCGCGGATCGTGTCTTGGGTATTTTGGGAAAGGTTGATCCGTGTGGACCTCTACTGCAAGCTCTTACAGGATTCTTTAAAGGCCCAGTGCAGTCAAAATACATTGTTTCCTTTTTGTTTTATTATTATTATTATTGTACAACATTTGATGATACTAACACAGTAAAAGTGTGTACACATTTGATCTGTGTTATTTCCTGATAGTTGCTGGCTGTAAATGCAATCTAGCATTAGAATGTACCAGAGGCCACCAAAATAGTGCTAGTTTGGGAACCCATTCTTAACCAGGGTGGGGGCAAGCCCCCACGGAACTCCCTTAGCCCTGGGGAGCCTGGCTGGCTTCTTTTTCAATTTAGCTGGCTACTCCATGTGCTTGTGGAAAACACTGTGGCTGGCAGGGAGCTCGGCCCCAGTGACGCACTGGGCCTTCTGCACCACTCTCTGTAGCACTTTGCCTCCCATGGTGGAGCTGTCTCTGGCTGACCACCTTCACCCCATGTTGTGCTTCTGGCACTCCCCTCCCTGGAAAGACGTTGCGCATTTCTGCATTTCCATAAGACATACAAAAACTTGCTCAGTGAATCAGAGCACTCTTTTATTGTTGACTTACCAGGCAGAGTTACTGGAAGATGTGGGGGAGCAACTGAATATGGGGACCCTGAATCTCAATCCTTGGGATGATGTTTTATCGCATGTTCGCTGACTGTTAAGCGTTTTGCAAGGAGAACTGTTGAAATCAAGGTATGGGCCTCCCAAGTTGTAGCAATGAGACAAGCTCGAAAATTGGGGATAAATAAATAAGATATCAAGGTTATAGATCTCGGGTCAGATCAAAGTACATTTGATATTCACCCTGTTGCTTCACCCTATTTGCTTTGCTGAAAAGTATGGCCCATAATAACACTGCTAGCTTAGATGCCATGTCCAGAAACGTGCATCTCTTGCCTACAACATATAGATCGGTGTAAGCATTATGAAGGGACATTCCACCTAACTATCAGAGCTTAAAGGAAAACTCCACTCTGAAAACTATCTTTTGGGATTTTATTTTATTATTCCACTGTTGATACAGTCCCAATATGCTTTGCATACCAACAAAGTTTTCAAGATATAGTATTTTCAAGGTGCAAAGTGTCACTTGCCACATGATGATGCATCATCATCATGATGTTTAAAAATGTAAGTGACACTTTGCTTATGAAAGTCCAATATCTAGATAACTTGACTACAGACATGAAAATCATTTTGGGATTGTTAACCTTTTCAAGTGTATGTTCCAAATATCTCTAACGGTCACCCCAGCGTGAGTTGTTTTATGCACGTGATGTCAGAATGCACTCACTGTTCCAAAATGGGATTGTTACTGAACAAGACAGTTAACACACGCTGCCTGATAATTATCAATAGGTTGTTTGAACTTGCCAATTTCAAATGATTTTCTAACAACAGTTGGAATTTAGGTGTGTTCCGCCGCCTCATTAATTCACATAGAAGTAGCCCATTTCACTGTTGCGGACAATTTATGTTTGAGACTTTACTGAGGCAGACGAACTTCTCTCTTCAAGGAGAGCCCAAGCTCCTACCCAGTGTTCCTGCAGATCAGGTATGCAGACATTTGCGCAGTTTTGCACGAACTGGCACATGTTCTGACTGGCACTCGCATTGCCTTCATTGTTGTTTTCCTCACACATAATAACTTGTGTGCATTCCTATCAAAGTAAATGCCTTATTTTCTGTATATCGTGTTGTCGTTTCTACTGTATGTATGGAGCATAATGTATTTACAGTTTTATTCATGTTTTCAAGTACTGGTGACAATGCATTCGGATTATTATATTGATTAATGGACACCTATGATGTGTGTGTATAAAATACTTTTTTGACGCTTGTGTTGATTATGATGAGCTAATGCTAAGCTATTTTCTAGCTACAGTGGGGCAAAAAAGTATTTAGTCAGCCACCAATTGTGCAAGTTCTCCCACTTAAAAAGATGAGAGGCCTGTAATTTTCATCATAGGTACACTTCAACTATGACAGACAAAATGCGAGAAAAAAAATCCAGAAAATCACATTGTAGGATTTTTAATGAAATTATTTGCAAATTATGGTGGAAAATAAGTATTTGGTCACATACAAACAAGCAAGATTTCTGGTTCTCACAGACCTGTAACTTCGTCTTTAAGAGGCTCCTCTGTCCTCCACTCGTTACCTGTATTAATGACACCTGTTTGAACTTGTTATCAGTATAAAAAACACCTGTCCACAACCTCAAACAGTCACACTCCAAACTCCACTATGGCCAAGACCAAAGAGCTGTCAAAGGACACCAGAAACAAAATTGTAGACCTGCACCAGGCTGGGAAGACTGAATCTGCAATAGGTAAGCAGCTTGGTTTGAAGAAATCAACTGTGGGAGCAATTATTAGGAAATGGAAGACATACAAGACCACTGATAATCTCCCTCGATCTGGGGCTCCACGCAAGATCTCACCACGTGGGGTCAAAATGATCTCAAGAACGGTGAGCAAAAATCCCAGAACCACACAGGGGGACCTAGTGAATGACCTGCAGAGAGCTGGGACCAACGTAACAAAGCCTACCATCAGTAACACACTACGCTGCCCGGGACTCAAATCCTGCAGTGCCAGACGTGTCCCCCTGCTTAATCCAGTACATGTCCAGGCCCGTCTGAAGTTTGCTAGAGAGCATTTGGATGATCCAGAAGAAGATTGGGACAAAGTCATATGGTCAGATGAAACCAAAATAGATTTTTGGGGTAAAAACTCAACTCGTCGTGTTTGGAAGACAAAGAATGCTAAGTTGCATCCAAAGAACACCATACCTAATGTGAAGCATGGGGGTGGAAACAATCATGCTTTGGGGCTGTTTTTCTGCAAAGGGACCAGGAGGACTGATCCGTGTAAAGGAAAGAATGAATGGGGCCATGTATCGTGAGATTCTGAGTGAAAACCTCCTTCCATCAGCAAGGGCATTGAAGATTAAACGTGGCTGGGTCTATCAGCATGACAATGATCCCAAACACACCGCCCGGGCAATGAAGGAGTGGCTTCGTAAGAAGCATTTCAAGGTCCTGGAGTGGCCTAGCCAGTCTCCAGATCTCAACCCCATAGAAAATCTTTGGAGGGTGTTGAAAGTCCATGTTGCCCAGCAACAGCCCCAAAACATTACTGCTCTAGAGGAGATACGCATGGAGGAATGGGCCAAAATACCAGCAACTGTGTGTGAAAACCTTGTGAAGACTTACAGAAAATGTTTGACCTCTGTCATTGCCAACAAAGGGTATATAACAAAGTATTGAGATAAACTTTTGTTATTGACCAAATACTTATTCTCCACCGTAATTCGCAAATAAATTAATTGAAAATCCTACAATGTGATTTTCTGGATTATTTTCTTCTAATTTTGTCTGTCATAGTTGAAGTGTACCTATGATGAAAATTACAGGCCTCGCTCATCTTTTTAAGTGGGAGAACTTGCACAATTGGTGGCTGACTAAATACTTTTTTGCCCCACTATATGTGTGGCGCCATGTTCACTCATCTTTCGGGTAAACTTTCAGAAGTGAATGAAGGGATGTGAATGATCGTAGACAACACACCCCCTTCAACTCACAAACAGACAACTTATCTTGTCTTATATCTTTGGTTGACGTGAAAAAACAAACGTGGCACGCATAAACTACCCATCGTCGGATTACTTCCGATTTTATTGAAAGTGTACTACTCAATTATTTCAATGAATGGTGAGCTCACCAGTGACGTGATTAATTGTAAATAGTAATTGCTATTAGCTAATCCATATTGTGGCTTCTGTCAGATGAGAGATAGCTAAATATGACCGCTTGTGTTACATCAATCTTTCCTCAATTAGGGCTAGGACCAATGTAGCTTACATTTTCTGGTTTGGATGACTGTGTTATGCTGTCATTACTTCTGGGAATGTCTGTCTGAATATAGCATCCAAAAATAAACTGGTCACACTCAGGACATTTCTCATTAGTCAATGGACTAATGAGAAAATGCCCCCCAATTTTATATATATATATATATATATATAAAAAAGGGGAGGGGGTCTTTTTAAGTGGAGCTACCATAATTCATATTTTCAGTCCCTATATGGGAGGGGATGGGGCCAATCTTATTTGAGATACGGTCCTTTCCATTTCAGTAAGAGGGGCTGAGTGCGTTACAGGTAAATAGTCTTTATTGCAGTTGCACTACACTGATTATCTCACAACGGCTAGTCTTGTGCACCTAGATTTGCATCACAACTGCAATTATGAATTACCTTGCTCGCAACTTTTGCCACTGCTCTGTGATCTAGCTTACAACTGGTCACCTTTGCAATTGTAGTAAGCCCACTTATAGGCTATTATTCTCCACAACGTTCAATAAGTTGTTTCTTTAGGCCTATTTATGCAAACTTTAAGTAAGTCACTGAAAACATGTATCTTTGACAATGATAAAGTAATTGTGAGGTAAGGACAGCCAGTGTTTCCACTCATGTCAGTTAGAATAATGTTGCATTGTGCAACAAAGCATGATGCTGTCTGTGGCACAGAACAGCCCTGATTAATAATTGAAGGCTTAAAGAGACACCTCTTTCTCACTCTGCTTAAAGTGAAACTGAGTATTTTAGCAACATATCTAAAAATCTGTTCATATACACCCCTTTTTTTTCTTTTTGACATTTTCTGACAAGTGAGCACATGGTGACTTTAACATTTTAATACATTCATAGAATACATCATTCTCAAACATTCTAAGGCATTTGTGAAAATTCAATAGCAATATAGAGTGGGAAAATGGCTGTGTACTTGGACAATTAATAGACACTGCCATAGATAAAACCTAATAAAAACATCTGTTTTGTCCAGGACCGATGTCTATGCAGACCGGTGCGTCATAGCCAATCAGCGCTACATTAGGCCTATATGCAAATAAACCATTTATATCACACGGGCCTGTCATCATTCACATTCAACTGGACTGTGGACTTTACAGGCAGTAGCAACAGCACTTCAGGTTATTAGATCGCATTCGCCAAAAGTCACAACACATCTTAATGTATTTCTGTAAATATGTAATTACCACAGGAGTTCCCTTACATTTGTGAACTTCAGTCCTATTGATCAAACCATGAAAAAGTAGTCTCTCTGTTGCCTATGCACATCAACAAGATCAACAACTAATGCTAGCCAGAGCAAGATGAGCTAAAATATAACGAAGACACTCTAGCTAGATAAACTCTCTCAAACTTTTCAGCTAGTTGGCTGTCGAAATTGTATTGTTAAACGATGGGGAATGGCAGCCTGCCCGTCCTTCTGCAGCTTGCCTGCCAATGCATGCCTGTCCCAACCTACGTAACTGAATGGGAACTTGTCTCCCTGCCTGCCAAATACATTGGCTGTCTGCCAACAAAAAAAAGAGCAAAATAATAGTTTTCCAGCCTTTGCTGCTATGCTTGCAGATTTGCGTAATATGCTACGACCCAAATCAAAAAGTTCTGAACTCCAAATGACAAATGTAGTTATAGGTTGTTGTAACGTTTAAACTTAAAACTTTTTTGCATTGCATGGATCACCGGTGCAGTTGAATGCTGCATTGCTGTATGGTGCACTCAATATATTTTAGTTGAGTAGTCAGCCTAGGCTACTGCTCAAATGTTGCTGTAATAAGCCTATATGTTTCTCCTTTGCATGGTGTTTTGTTTTTTGGTTAATCATTGTCGAGCTTTAAAAACCAAGGCCAGGCTGCAACATTTTAGTAGCTTAGCTACTGTGACCTGTCTATACACTTTCCTTCTGCTGTCCGCTGCAAACAGAACAAACAAGAGCAGCACAATTTTGAAGTTGAATTCACAGATGCAAGTGAATCATCCTGTAATTTCAGAAAGTAGATTACTTTACTGTTTGGTATTTTATTAGGATCCCCTTTAGCTATTGGAAAAGCAGCAAGCTACTCTTCCTGTGGTCCACACAGAACATGACAATACAGAACATTAAGGACAGAACAACATAAGTTTAAAAAAAAGGCACATGTATCAATCAATGCATAAACACAAACTATCTAGGTCAAATAGGGGAGAGGCATTGTGCCGTGAGGTGTTGCTTTATCTGTTCTTTTGAAACCATGTTTGTTGTTTGTTTGAGGTATATGAGATGGATCGGAGTTCCATGCAATAATGGCTCTATACAATACTGTACGCTTTCTTGAATTTGTTCTGGATTTGTTGGACTGTGAAAAGACCCCAGGTGGCATGTCTGATGGGGTTAGTATGTCTTAGATCAAATCAATCAATCCCAGAAGAACAGCAAAGGACCTTGTGAAGATACTGGAGGAAATGGGTACAAAAGTGTGTGTGTGTGGTATGTGTGTGTTATTTATATATATTACACACACAGTAAACCGAGTCCTATATCGACATAACCTGAAAGGCCGCTCAGCAAGGAAGACGCCACTGCTCCAAAACCGCCATTAAAAAAGCCAGACTATGGTTTGCAACTGCACATGGGAACAAATATCATACTTTTTGGAGAAATGTCCTCTGGTCTGATGAAACAAAAATAGAACTGTTTGGCCCTAATGACCATCGTTATGTTTGGAGGAAAAAGGGGGAGGCTTGCAAGCCGAAGAACACCATCCCAACCATGAAGCACGGGGGTGGCAGCATCATGTTGTGGGGGTGCTTTGCTGCAGGAGGGACTGGTGCACTTCACAAAATAGATGACATGAGGATGGAAAATTAAGCTGTAGCATTAGCAATGTCTTTCAGAAGGAGAAAACTCACAAATGCGGAAATTCTGGAACATTTTTAAAATCTGAAAGTAAGGAATCAGATTCTGACAGTGACAGTGAGGAGCTGCCATTGAGAACCCTGAATCTGAGGACCCCTTGTCCACTGACAAAGTCCCAGTTCCCTTTGAAGGTGATGGAGGCAGACCGATAGTGGGTGAAGTACAGGAGTTCTGTCGTAGCTGGAAGGCTGCCAGCCATTTCACCCCTCCTGGCCCTGCTGTTTGCTTTGATGAGTCCCAGTCTGGAGTGCAACACCCCTTGCAATTTCCGTCTGAGGCAGAGTGCTTCAAGTTGTTTCTGACAAAGGAGCTGGTGGAAGACAGAGCAATCACTATGCCTTGGAGCTACAAGAGAAGAGAGAGCCAGGAGTGAGGAGGAAACTCGCTGAATATGTGACGACCACAATTAGTGAAATGTATACCTTCCTGGCGACCGTCCTTCTCATGGGGATAGTAAAGAAAAACTCCCTAAGAGAATATTGGAGCACAGATCCTATGTTTGCAACTTCCTTCTTTTCCCAAGACTGCTTCCTAGTTCTGCTGCGATGACTGCATTTCATCAACAATGCTACTGCCATCCTAAATGACCCGTTATACAAACTAAGAAATGTCAACAGCTGGCAGTAAAGTGGCATGACAAACAAGACATCATGTCCTATCCACTGTCCATACAGCAACCATGTCGGCCACAGGGAAGGTTGACCACCTGACGGAAGAGAGAGAAATCAAACCAGACTGTGTGCTTGACTATAACCTCAAATTGGGAGCAGTGGATAAGGCGGACATGATAAACAGCTTTGTGGAATGCACTCAGAAAATGACCAGGTGGAATAATAGATTATTAACTATGACTGCAATGCAGGCAACAGACGGAAAATGTGAACGTGTGTGCAGGACGTGAGATGAGCAAATGTCTGCAGACTTGAACTGCACAAACAATTGGGAAGTGTTTGGGGAATTTTGTCTGGGTCAGAAATGTAAAAAATAAATAAAGATTGGTCCGCAAAAGTAAAAATTTCGACTTTTTATGTGGATGAATTACGAACACACCTCAATTCAAACTTTTCTTAGAAAATAAAAAAAAATTATTAGAAAATTATTTGAAATTGACAAGTTGAAACCGCCTATAAATAAAAATAGGCTGCGTGCCTTGGTTTGAGGGCAGCGCTGATTAAATGTACTGTTGCGTAACAATCGCATTCTGGAAAGGAGAGAACGTTCTAACATCACGTGCATAAGAAAAACTCACTGGGGCAACCGTTAGAGATATTTGGAACTCACGCATGAAAGGGTTTCAGTGACTTCATTAGCTGTGGTTTCTGATGCTTATATGGTTGACTCATCAGCGTTCATGGGCATGCATGCTTTGTTTAATGCCACTGGCAGGTCATTAGTAAAACATTGAAAAGAGTAGAGTGCCTAGAGAGCTGCCCTGCGGTACACCACACTTTACATGTTTGACATGAGAGAAACGTGCATTAAAGAAAACCCATTGAGTTCTATTAGATTTCCATATCGTTGATTCAGAGCTGAGATTGAAAAGCCATAACACACGTTATTTTTCAACAACAGGTTATGGTCAATAATATTAAAGGTTGCACTGAAATCTAACAGTACTGCTCCCACAATTTTCTTCTTATCAATTTCTTTCAACCAATCATCAGTCATTTGTGTCAGTTGACTCGCTTGTGCGTCCTATTCGGCCCGCGGCCCTTGTGCTTGACACATACGCTAGCCTATTAGTCACATTATGACTGACTTGTGATCATTGCCTTTGCTAGTTTGAATTTGACATTCCCAGCCTTAGTTAGTCATCCATTTTTGTTCAAAATATTTAGTAATTGAAACAAACAGTGCATCCCAAATGTGTAGAGACCGCAAACAATGTATCAGGCCAGCTGTGATTTACAACCTTATAGCAATGTGTTTTGGACTACCAAGAACTGTATTGGTGAATTATATTAATTATGCATTAAACTGCATCCATCTATTCTGCCAACAATGCCTTACTGTATGTCATGGAATTTTGAGTCGAATAGAACCCATTTTTAAAACCTATCTTTTTTGGTTTTGTAGCATAAACTAGGAATTTTATAGATTTTACTTATGATTGTCCGTTTGTTTCATCTGCAAAGCAGTGAAGACGCTGTCGGTACTACTTTAAAGTGTGTTACGCCTGGTTAGGGATCGTGTAATAGACCTAAAGGTGCTGTTTTAACTTCATGGTCAAAAAACTTAAGCCACGTATGTCCCCAGACAGTGCTTCAAATTGGCTACAGCAATATCACTGCATTCACAGGCAAACGTGGAAAATAAACCAGAGGACGCATGAGAGGATGCTTTTTGATTCTCTTCACCGCTCATGCATTACCAATGGTGGAAACTCACTCCGGCCGAAGCGTAAGCCATTTCAACGCTTTCAAATCCATGATGGGGAGTGTTGAAGTGCACAATTCAGGAGAAGGGGATGTAGGCGGGCCTTGTGAGAGCCATAGGGGAAGACTGTGTGAGGTGGGCAGAGAAGGATCGAGTGGGAGAGGGAATAACATGAATGAATAGCAGATGTGCTGAAGTAAGAGAAAATATGAGAGAAAGGGGGTGGGGGGGGGAAACTCCAAGAGAGTCTCGGAGAGAAAGACTGAGAGGGAAGGTAAGACTGAGATGGGGAGAGATGAGATATTCTGTGAGGGAGAGATGTAGACTTTATTGCAGACACACTGCAGAATATGAACCTTATCAAAGCAAGGGCGGACTGGCATAAGTAGGTCTTGCGTTATTTTTAACTTTTCCCCTGTGGCTTCCAGCGCTAACACTGTGCTAGTGTGGAGTCGGTGACGAGTCATGTGCAGCTGTGCGATGGCTCTTATTCATCAAGCAGAGAGTCAAGAATTAAAACCTTGAAAAGACGTGGCTAAATAAGTGATCATGGAAAGCAACCCTTGTGCCACATGGAGTGTTATTCTCTGTGAAATCTCTACACATCTGTCTGACTGTTTCCCTGCAGACATGTTTGAGGGATTTGAGTGCACCCATATTCAGTCATGTTTACAGCGAGAAGGTAGAACCCATGTTTTCTCTTCAAACAGTACAGAATGATGTATGCCTTGTTTGAGAACACCTTTGTCAATTGTTATTGGTTCATATTTAGTACGTCATTTCAAAGCAAATGTTTTTTCTCCTTGTTTTCTTTCTCATTCCTCATTAGGAGAGATGTATCTGGAGAACACTAATCACTGCTTCATACTGTAATGTGGAGCCTCCCCCAATGGTGATGTTGGCCATTTTGGTTCCCAAATGGCCATTTCTGTCAACTCTAACATCAAGAATACTGCACATCGGTCTGAAAAAACTACAACAATGTTAATAATAAACCCTGCCATTTAGGTACCTACAGGACATTTGGAAAGTATTGACCCCTTCACATTTTGGTACGTTCCAGCCTTATCTAAAATGGATTCAATAAAAAATTGTCCTCATTAATCTACACAATATCCCATAATAACAGAGCAAAAACTGTTTTTTTAGAAATGTTTGCAAATGTAACTATAAAAACACCTTGTTTACATAAGTATTCAGACCCTTTCCCATGAGACTAAATTTAGCTCATGTGCATCCTATCCCATTGATCATCCTTGATGTTTCTACAACTTGATGGGAGTCCACCTGTGGTAAATTAAATTGATTGGACATGATTTGGATAGGCACACACCTGTCTTTATAAGGTCCCACAGTTGACAGTGCATGTCAAACGAAAAACCAAGCCATGAGGTTGAAGGAATTGTCCACATAGCTCCGAGACAGGATTGTGTCAAGGCACAGTTCTGGGGAAGGATACCAAAACATTTCTGCAGCATTGAAGGTCTCCAAGAACACTGTCCTCCATCATTCTTAAATGGAACAATTTTGGAATCACCAAGACTTCCTAGATCTCATCGCCCGGCCAAGCCGAGAAATCAGGGGAGAAGGGCCTTGGTCAGGGAGGTGACCAAGAACTCGATGTTCACTCTGACGGAGCTCCAGAGATTCTCTGTGGAGATGGGAGAATGTTCCAGAAGGACAACCATCTCTGCAGCACTCCATCAGTAAAAGGCACATGTCAGCCCGCTTGGAGTTTGTCAAAAGGTACTTAAAAGAACTCTCAGACCATGACAAAAACAAGATTCTCTGGTCTGATGAAACCAAGATTGAGCTCTTTGGCCTGCATGCCAAGCGTCACGTCTGGAGGAAACCTGGCACCATCCCTACGGTGAAGCATGACTGTGGCAGACTCATGGTGTGGGAATGTTTTTCAGTGGCAGGGACTGGGATACTAGTCTAGATGGAGGGAAAAATGAACATAGCAATGTACAGAGATCCTTGATGAAAACCTGCTCCAGTAAGCTTGAGACTGGAGCGAAGATTCACCTTCCAATAGGACAACGACCCTAAGCACACATCCAAGACAGCGCAGGAGTGGCTTCGGAACAAGTCTCTGAATGCCCTTGAGTGAACCCAGCCAGAGCCCGGACTTGAACCCGATCCAACATCTCTGGAGAGACCTGAAAATAGCTGTGCAGCAACGCTCCCCATCCAACCTGACAGAGCTTGAGAGGATCTGCAGAGAAGAATGTCAAACTCCCCAAATACTGGCGTGTCAAGCTTTCCCTCTATCCTGACTAGTCTCCCAGTCCCTGCCACTGAAAAACATCCCCACAGCATGATGCTGCCACAATGCTTCACCATAGGGATGGCCAGAGAATCTCGTTTCTCATGGTTTGAGAATCCTTAGGTCCCTTTTGGCAAACTCTAAGCAGGCTGTCATGTGCCTTTTTACTGAGTGGCTTCTGTCTGGCTACTCTACCATAAAGGCCTGATTGGTGGAGTGCTGCAGAGATGGTTGTCCTTCTGGAACGTTCTCCACAGAGGAACTCTAGAGCTCTGTCAGAGTCACCATTAGGTTCTTGGTCACCTCCCTGACCAAGGCCCTTCTCCCCTGATTGCTCAGTGTAACTGGGCGCCCAGCTCTAGGAAGACTCTTTGTGGTCCCAAAATTCTTCAATTTAAATCAGGCACTGTGTTCTTGGGGAACTTCAATGCTGCAGACATTTTTTGGTACTCTTCCCCAGATATGTGCCTTGACGCAATCCTTTCTCTTAGCTCTGTGGACAATTACGTTAAACTCATGGCATGGTTTTTGCTCAGACATGCACTTTCAACTGTGGAACTTTTATATAGACAGTGTACATGATTTGGAAAGGCACAATCAATTGAATTTACCACAGGTCGACTCAAAGTTGAAACCTCTCAAGGATGATCAATGGAAACAGGATGAACCGGAGTTCAGGGGTCTGAATACTCATGTAAATACTCATGTAAATTGTTTAATCAAACCTTTTTCTGATATCAGGACATAAAAACTACAATAATTAGCCTAGTGTGCATGTGCGGCCCGAGCTCGTTTTCCCCGTCTAAACTAGCTGGCTAGCTGAACTATGCTAGTTTTCGTACACAAATATTGCGCCCGCAACTTTAAAACTCGTTATGCAACCATGTAACTAAGAAATTCGACAGAAATAAATATTTTTGTTGTTGTTGAATAGTCATGACTGGTTCGAGATCTGTCGTAAGACTACGGTGGCAAAGTATATCTTTGCTACTTAACGCGGATCCATGTTCAGTTTTCAGATCCACTGGGGTCATTGGTGTAGATTAGCTGCACGTTTCTGACTGGTCTTGGAACTTTGACAGCAGGCAGCCTCTCCTCACTTGGCTTGACAGGATATGTAGTGGTTTTGCCAACACAGTCAGATATTTATACACTCTTGTACCCTTATCCATTTTTTAACTGACTGTGTTTGTTGATTAAATGAGACTTTATTACTATAATGAGTAATCCAGGAAAGTTTATTGACACGAGAAAATGTCAACTCTACAGAGAGCAATGACTACAATGAATGGCTAAATTACTTCTGGACACGAAGGGTCCGTGGTGCTCCTCCTCACCCCTCTACACTGAGTGTACAAAAGATGAAGACCACCTTCCTAATATTGAGTTGCACCCACCCTTTTCCCCCTCAGAACAGCCTCAATTCATCAGGGCATGGACTCTACAAGGTGGTGAAAGCGTTCCAAAAGGTTGCTGGCCCATGTTGACTCCAATGCTTCCCAAAGTTGTGTCAAGTTGGCTGGAGGTCCTTTGGGTGGTGGAGCATTCTTAATACACATGGGAAATTGTTAAGCGTGGAAAAAGCCAGCATCATTGTAGTTCTTGACACAAACTGGTATGCCTGGCACCTGCTATTATACTCTGTTCATATGCACTTAAATCTGGTCCTGCCCATTCACCCTCTTAATGGCACACATACACACAATCTATCTCAATTCTCAAGTCTTAAAAACCCTCCATTTAAACTGCCTAGTCCCCTTCATCTACACTGATTTTAAGTGGATTTATCAAGTGACATCAATAAGGGATCATAGCTTTCACCTGGTGAGTCTGTCACGGATAGAGCAGGTGTCCTTAATAATGTTTTGTTCGCTCAGTGTATAAGCTGTCAGCTTAGCCTGGGGGGTGTGTTCCAGTGCGCTTTCCTGCCAAAAGCTGACACTGTCATTGACACTGACCCAACTCCAGCCACTTTAATAATGGGAATTGATGGGAAATGTTGTAAATATATCACTAGCCACTTTAAACAATGCTACCTTATATAATGTTACTTACCCTACATTATTCATCTCATATGCATACGTATATACTGTACTCTACATCATCGACTGCATACTTATGTAATACATGTATCACTAGCCACTTTAACTATGCCACTTTGTTTACTTTGTCTACATTCTCATCTCATATGTATATACTGTACTCGATACCATCTACTGTATGCTGCTCTGTACCATCACTCATTCATATATCCTTATGTACATATTCTTTATCCCCTTACACTGTGTATAAGACAGTAGTTTTGGAATTGTTAGTTAGATTACTTGTTGGTTATCACTGCATTGTCGGAACTAGAAGCACAAGCATTTCGCTACACTCGCATTAACATCTGCTAACCATGTGTATGTGACAAATAAAATTTGATTTGATTTGGCTGAATTTCACGCAGTCATTTGAATATGTTAAAGCTTTAAGGCCACATTCATGACCATGATAACTTTTTTTTAATGTAAGAATTGGGGCATTTTATTCAGTCAAAACTGGTATTCAGACATGTCTGTGGTCTGGACCTAAAACTAAAGTATCCCTTTGGTGCAGGAAATTGCGTTTGCTTTAGGTTCTCAGCTAATCTGATGATTCACTTTTGATTGTGTGATCCAAGATTACTCACTTGGTAAAGGCATGAAGATGCATTTTCTTCTCTCTAGAACACACGTCATTCTTCCTTCCATAATCTGTTTTGAGCTCCCCGCTCTCCTGTCACAACTGAACGGCAGATGGGGTGATTGCTTCTCCGGCTGTCGTAAAAGGCCCCATCCTCGTATTCTTTTGATGACTCAATTATTCCCACACCATGGACGAAGTGCACACTGTGTAGACTAATTGACCAGCAGTCTTAAGCAGACCCCGCAGTGTGCCTCAAGCTGGTCTGTATGGCATATCAACAAGGCTTGGTAGGTTACTTTCTAAATGTAATCCGTTACATATTACCAGTCAACTTGCAATCAGTAACATCATTTTTGGTTTACGCAAACTAAGTAACTTAATCGTGAGCGTTTCAATCACTGCTTATAGCCATTGACGAGAGAGGCTATTGATTTCGTTGGGCCTAGCGATTTTGCAAAAATATGCCTATGAGGATGTTATAAGAATTACGTTAAAGTACCATTTTATTATGAATCATGTCATTGATGTACTCCAGAGAAACAGGTTTTGCTTTTGTCCTGTTGTGTTAAGTTGGTGGTTCGCCATTAGAAGGCTTTGGGCTATTTTTTCCGAAGTATGTCTTGGTGACCTGAAAATAGAATAGCTTGATTGGTCATGTTTAAAAATTCAGCTGCTGTATTTTTTAAATTTTTCAAGCAGATCCAATTGTACTAACTCAGCAACTAATAATTAGATCATGCAAATGCACCTTAGACTCAAAAAATTGATATGTTATTTGTTTGCTTCAAATCCTCCTCTGGCTCCCAATTGGCGTAGTGGTCTAAGACATTGCATCTCAGTGGAAGAGGCGTCACTGCAGTACCTGGTTTGAATCCAGGCTGCATCACATCCTGCCGTGATTGGGAGTCCCATAGGGTGGAGCACAATTTGTCCTAGTCTGGGTTTGGCCGGGGTAGGCCGTCATTGTAAATAAGAATTTGTTCTTAACTGACTTGCCTAGTTAAATAAAGGTTATATTGTTTTAAATATATATATAAAAATGGAGATTCCCATCAGTCTAGGAGAACAACCGCTCTGCTACTTTTTCTTCGGTGGGTAACCAACGTTTTCTTCTTTTGTCAGAACCGTACTGTTAATTATTATTTTTTCAACCAGTTTTTGAAGAACCTCCCTATACACTTACTCATACTCTTTCACACTCGCTTGTTCGCTTCATACTCATCCTCCGCCTTGTGTTTTGGGGAAAAAAAGATGGGTCCTGGCTGTCAATAAGGAGCTGCTTGTCAGTTCATCTCTCAGCACAGGAGCCTCCCTGGGTGCCAGGATGCCAATTTGATCTTCGCATAACACTTCCTGCCCACTTCACACAGGGCTTCGGCTGCCAGATAAAAGCTAACAGCCACTCGTTTCCAGCCTCTCGCTTTCCAGCGAATGGAGAACCCCATTATCCACAACCCCTTAACTAGAAGGCTGATTCACACGGCACAGCCCTTCGGCTAACAGTGGTTTCTCTAATCCAATTGAAGGGTGGGGGGTATTTCCCTCCATCGGTATAAATGAGTCTTGTAAATGGGGTTCTTTGGATTTTTATGTAGCAGACCGAATGCTTTGTGGTGCTTTGAATCGGATTGGGCCGGGGTTTCCACATTTTCATTGTGTTACGATGCATCGCTAACGTGTGGCGTTAAATTAGGATTTTCCTCACTTTGACAAGTGCCACGTTAATCGATTGCTTCATTTGTTATTGATGTGTATACTGAATGCCGTATATGTTTTCCTCCAGAGTTTTATGGGTATGTTGATAAGTGTAGAATTTGTGTTTTCATTCAGGACGTACGCCTTACGCCGGGTGCAAGATGCCTTCAGGGCAAACCGGAGTGTAGAAGACCCTAAGATGGTGGAGCAGCTCTTAAACCAGGGCAGGGACAACCTAGACATGATCCGGAGACAGGTAGGCCTACCACAAACACACGCACACACACACACACACACTGGTTCATGTAAGAACAAAGTTATTCCAGCAAGGACTTAAGTATTTTGATGCTCACAGCAAAATCTTATTTTTCCACCACAATCATTTCTCCAAAGAAATGTTTGCCATTAATCGTCCAACTTAACCAAAATATCACCTTGTCGGGATACCTCGGAGTCTGTACTATAGTTTCTAAGGACAGTGGGTGGTTATTTTTCCCCCATCCTCTAAGTTGCTCATTCCCCCAGATACATGTTAGTTGAGCACCTGCTTATTGTCCACCTGTCGACTCTCGCACGGCGCCAGAGTGCTAATCACCACTGATGCCCTGCTGTTGGCCGCTTTGTTCCCATAATGCACCTCCAACCGCCCATCCCATCTCAGGGGACCATGGGGAAGGCTCCAGCCCTCGCTCTCTCTTGGTCTCTGTCTTTCTTGGTCTCTTTATTCAGCTATGTCTGTCTCTATCTCTCAATCTCAAGTTTCTCTCTGTTTCTGAGTGTATGATTTCCACGTCATTCTCTTGGGCACCGTCCTCTAACATCTATCCTCGGTTCCCCAAGGCTCTATGTGTTGTGCTGATAACCAGCAGAAATGTATGACTTGGTCAATGACCTATAAAGAAGGCAATTGGCAAAACACAGTAATGTTTGCATTGAGATGCATGCAGCTCGTCTCATGATAGACACAAATATTCCGATGTATATATTGTTTATATGGGCTCATCCTACAGGCCTATTCAATGAGAATATAGAATAAAAACAAATACAATTATGCAACATTGCTCTACATCTCACGAGCGTTCTTTGACGTCTAGAGGTAATGTCAAGAGAGACGAGTACCACTAAGATAGTTAGTGTGTTTATGTGAAGCTGTGTGGGTGGCACTGCTCTGCAACTACGCCGGTGCTAAGCAGCAGAATAGAGCAGCTGCGCGTGTGTGTTTGCATATCCCAGCAGATGCGAAACAGCCTTATGTAGAGGATAAGACCCACGTCTCCCACACACACACCACATGCATATTGATGCTCGAATATACACCCGTATTATATACACACCAAGCGTGTCTTGACAACTTCAACCTTGTGTGCTCAAGCAAGTATAGCACTTTTGGCACAGAGAATATTCTTGGCTCTCTGCCTCTCTCTCCAGCGGACACCACAATGTGAGTGCCAACACAGGCGGGCATGAGTGGAACAAGGAGGCGGGTAGTGTGGGGGTGGCACTGCACTGTCACACTATGACCACCCACCCCCCAACCACACACACACACACACACGCGCAAGCCCTCCTGCATACACATGACGCCTTACAGAACCTGTGGATTATGTTGTGTGTTTGAAAATGACAGATGGGTGTCTTTACCACTTGCAGTATGTATACGTGGTGTGTTGCTGATGGTACAAGGATGACTAAACCATTCACTTACTCACCACGTATTCTCTAGTCCCTGTATACGCAGCCCTCTCCCGCTTCAAAAGAAGAAGCTAGCTCTTTATTCATCCATTTGCACCAAAATGTGTTATTTGCTGTCAGACACTATCCAACATGGCACACGCACACAGAACAGATAGGAGCATTAAGTGCCTTGCTGAAGGGTGCAATCACACCGTGTTTATCTTGCTTTGACATTTTAGCTTTTTTTCCAATAGCAGCTGTGGGTTGCGTGTTTAAAAAAAATATATATATATATTTATTATCGTTCTGTTGTCTGCTCCACCAGGATCCCTACTCCTACACACGGTTTCGAAAAAAGCCTGGTGGGGCATGAATGTTAATCCAGAGCCCAACCCTTGCGTACGAAGTTCAGGCCCTACCCTATCCAGGCTCAATTGCTTCTGCCAAATTTAAGACCCAACCTGAAATCAGAAATATATTCCTCCGCTAATAAATCCACCCTGAATGCTGCTCGCTCTGCATGTGATTTGATAATGGTGGCTCTGAATAGTGTTGTCAGGATTTGATGCCAGATTTTCCTTGGCAAAAATGAACAGAAGCAGATGGAACTCTATGGTCCTTTTTGAAACCTACTTTTGGAAAATATTGTGTGCTATATCTTGAAAAAATATAAAAATGTGACTGGTTGACAACATAATGCATTTTTTTTTCAACATTAAAACTGCTTTCCTCAAGAAATTTAATCCAGTTCATGTTTTGCTTTCTTACTTCCTAGTAACGCGTTACTGTTATCGTGACAACACTAGCTCTGAGTCTGAGTATCCATAGCAACGGCTCCACTTGGGTTGCTATGCTCAATGACTAGACATGACAGAGCAGTTAGCTACTTTTTGTAACTCTAAACTCCAACAAAATTCAAGCAACATAATTATATATAAATCTCTCCTGTTTTATATAAGCACTTCTGACACCATGTTATGATCTTAGTCATATGACTGCACTGCGCAGCATAGCAGCAGCAAATGGGTCAGCTTCAAAATGTTTGTCAAATTAGTGATGCCCTGCCCCTACCCTAGTTATTGATAAAAACCAGGCACTGCCCGGCTCTAAACGATGTAGAATGTCAGGGCTCAGGTCGGTTTGCAGAGCTCTAGGATATATACATTATTAATATGCCCCCTCTCTCAAAATACTTTAGTTAGGGGGTTGTAAGAAGCAACAAATCATTGGCTTCAGGTTCAGTAATAGCTCTCACAGCACTAGAAGCCCATTCCTATAACGGCGTGCTTGGCAGTGTCCCCACCCCGGATTTGAATTTTAATGTGGAATGTGAGGTAGGCAGCCTAATGAATGTCAGATAATTTTGGCTCACACTAACATTTTTTTGCCTACTCCTCCCTTTCTCCCATTTTAGAAACAATGTCATTGAAGAGCACCTCGCCTAAAAACAGTATATACCCAGCCACAAGCAACAAAGACATGTTTATTGTATATCCAGGGCTTCAAGTGCAACCATTTCGTCGCATTTTGCTGCCATTTGTGCGAGAACATTTAAAAAATATACATATTATTTTTGGCCGCATCAGTGCGAGCTGCAAATTCTAAACTCTGCAAAAAAAGTAACCGTCCTTTTTTCAGGACCCTGTCTTTCAAAGATGATTCGTAAAAATCCAAATCGTCACATATCCTTAAACACGGTTTCCCATGCTTGTTCAATGAACCATAAACAATTAATGAACATGCACCTGTGGAACGGTCGTTAAGACACTACCAGCTTACAGATGGTAGGCCATTAAGGTCACAGTTATGAAAACTTAGGACACTAAAGAGGCCATTCTACTGACTCTGAAAAACACCAAAAGAAAGAGTCTTAGGGTCCCTGTTCATCTGCGTGAACGTGCCTTAGGCATGCTGCAAAGAGGCATGAGGACTGCAGATGTGGTCTGGGCAATAAATTGCAATGTCCGTACTGTGAGACGCCTAAGACGGCACTACAGGACGGACAGCTGATCGTCCTCGCAGTGGCAGACCACGTGTAACAACACCCGCACAAGATCGGTACAACCGAACATCACACCTACGGGACAGGTATAGGATGGCAACAACAACTGCCCTAGTTACACCAGGAACGCACAATCCCTCCATCAGTGTTCAGACTGTCCGCAATAGGCTGAGAGAGGCTGGACTGAGGGCTTGTAGGCCTGTTGTAAGGCAGGTTCTCACCAGATATCACCGGAAACAACGTTGCCTATGGGCAAAAACACACTGTCGCTGGACCAGACAGGACTGGAAAAAGTGCTCTCACTGACGAGTTGCGGTTTTGTCTCACCAGGGTTGATGGTCGTATTCGCTTTTATCTTCGAAGGAATGAGCGTTACAGCGAGGCCTGTACTCTTCAGCGGGATCGATTTGTAGGTGGAGGGTCCGTCATGATCTGGGGCGGTGCGTCACAGCATCATCGGACTGAGCTTGTCATTGCAGGCAATCTCAAATCAAATCAAATTTTATTTGTCACATACACATGGTTAGCAGATGTTAATGCGAGTGTAGCGAAATGCTTGTGCTTCTAGTTCCGACAATGCATTAATAACCAACAAGTAATCTAACTAACAATTCCAAAACTACTGTCTTATACACAGTGTAAGGGGATAAAGAATATGTACGTAAGGATATATGAATGAGTGATGGTACAGAGCAGCATAGGCAAGATACAGTAGATGGTATCGAGTACAGTATATACATATGAGATGAGTATGTAAACAAAGTGGCATAGTTAAAGTGGCTAGTGATACATGTAACACTGTGCGTTACAGGGAAGACATCCTTCCCCCTCATGTGCTGAGGGCTAGGGCCATTCCCTCCCCAGAAATGTCCGGGAACTGGCAGATGCCTTGGTGGAAGAGTAGGATAACATCTCACAGCAAGAACTGGCAAATCTGGTGCAGTCCATGAGGAGGAGATGCACTGCAGTATTTAATGCTGCTGGTGGCCACACCAGATACTGGCTGTTACTTTTGATTTTGCCCCCCCCCTTATGTTCAGGGCCACATTCCTTTTCTGTTAGTCACATGTCTGTCGAAGTTCTTCAGTTTGTCTGTTGAATCGTATGTTCATACAAATATTTACACATGTTAAGTTTGCTGAAAATAAACGCAGTTGACAGTGAGGGGACATTTCTTTTTTTGCTGAGTTTAGTTGGTCACCTCACTCAACAAAAAATATTTTGGTGTGGCTAAAACAATGATTTGGTGAGACGTTTTTTAAAATTTGTATTTGCAGCACGGAACATTTATACGAAATGGATGAGCGTGCACAATTTTCAGTGACTCGCTTTGGCTAGTGAGCACTACTTTCAAAATTTCTGGATGAAATTATTCAAGACATGCATTGATTTGATTCCTGCCATGAAAGTATCTGCCCTGACCCCGACAGTGCCTATTTTAGCTAGTGGCTGTGATGAGCGAGCCTTTTTCTCTCCCTCTTCCCAATGTGCGCTCTGAGTATAGGGAGAGAAAATGCATTCTGATTTTACAACATTTCAAAATGCAATTGCGGGGGAAAATACTGCTTTCGAAGCAAGTATACTGTTCTTAGTTGAAGAGAGGGGGGGCCTCTGCCTTTTCTAGGTATCTGATGTATTGCTGAACTCTCATTATTGAGTGAAATTTCACCAATTTATAACCTACGTTTCTGGCATGACTTTGAGATACGGAGCCGAGGTTGGCCATTTGTGGGTGAGTGCATTCTATCAAACCCCCTGGAAAGATTTGCTCAGCTGTATTTCCAAAAGCTGAATGAGTTTCTCTCGGGGCTACACCCATCTGTAAATCTGCACTACATGAAGGGGGCCAGCTTCAATAGGAGAGGGCGATATAACTTCCCATGATAATCCAGATAGAGCCATAGTGTGTAGGGGAAAGACGGGCTCTATATCAGCCGGGCATTTCAGGTTAATGCCCTCGGGAAGACCCATTTCACCTCTCAGTGGAGCTCAGACCTGTGTTCAAAAACTATTTGATATCTTTAAAATACTTTGAGTGTTTTATTTTTTTCTAGCCTTCCTGGATTGCTAGATTGGTGGGGTTTGCAGTTTTGGGACTATTCTGTTGATCCATTTAAGCCTGGCAAGCTCAATCAAGCACAGACAAAGTATTTGAAATGACTTCAAACAGCATTGGAACCCTGTATGGTGTTACTCACAGATAGGAGTGTAGGAGTTGACGATCTAATGTTAGCATATTCTAATATTGCCATTATTGCTATAATGTAGTCCTTTTCCATAGCAATTTACACTTTTCAAATGCTGTGTCCCTATGT
Source organism: Oncorhynchus nerka (assembly GCF_034236695.1). Classification (NCBI taxonomy): domain Eukaryota; kingdom Metazoa; phylum Chordata; class Actinopteri; order Salmoniformes; family Salmonidae; genus Oncorhynchus; species Oncorhynchus nerka. Next base: position 37,052,982 of record NC_088417.1, on the reverse strand, counting down.
TCCCATCAATTTAGCCATTTGAGCAACTGTAGTGGTAGTTTGTTACCTCACAGACATACGCCTGGCCCCTGTTTACCAGTCATGGTGAGCTAATCTTTCCTATGGGGCTGGGCTATGGGGGTTTGAAATGTCCCTTCCCTCATGCGAGTCATGTCAGTTACTAATCTTTCTGCTTAGACACCCCTGTTCTAAATGTCCTTTCTTCCATTATTTCTCATCTCTGCCCTTTCTTGGTCCTTTGCTGCAGTAAGATGTCAGTCTTTTATAAGTCGGCTTGTATGTAACTATGATGGATTGCACCTGCAGGATGGTATTTATGTAGGGAACCGCATGATCTTGCCAAAACGAATGTGGCTTTTCTGTTAATGGGAGATCAAATGAAAAAGATCCCTTTGTACAAATGCCATTGGTTCTGCTTGAGCGTGTGTGCTTTTTGTTCGCTCTTTTCTATTTCTCTCTCTGTGTGTGTTTGCCTCCATGTGCCCGCGTCCTTGCCAGACATCGTCTGTCAGCCCGTATCGGATTCTTGAGAAATGATATTGCCAGTGACAATTCTATGATCATGACTTCTATTGCATTCTTGTTTGGTATAAACTATGGATGTGATTTACCTATCCAATGTTCCCGCTAATATTATACCCTGCAGGGCAATCCAGCACAAATGGCTGCTACTAATGGCACTTGATGTCAAAGTATTTCAACCATTCTGGGGCAATGAAGATGAAAGGTCAGTTTAGTGAATTATATCTGACATGTACTGTGCAGCGACACAAGGCTATGTAGCAGGGCCCAACTAGCCTGCAGGAGGTTTGATTTGTTATGTGTTAAAAAAATACTTCAGTTCTCTCTAGAACATCTAAAACTAGATCGAAAGTAACTCGTCACACTGCGATTGAGGGATACATAAGTCTACCATGTACAGAACCAACTGTTTTTTTTCTTTCAGGTTTCTCTTGGGTCACTGGTGGAGAAATATTACAGCATCCATCTTTGGAGACCTTGAATATATTACAGTATAACGTGTCCTCATCCAACCTTCTCATAGATTGCCAAGCTCTAGATGAAAGAGATGTATTTTGGAAGACAACTTGCATCTCGTTATGTTCATAATGAGCACACAACGTGTGTGTGTGTGTGTGTGTGTGCGCGCGCCTTGAACAGAGTGACTGGCATAACCCAGTAAACACATTAACACATCCGTAGGAGGTGAAACCATAAGTCTCCATCACTCCTGATTCAGGGCTAAACGAGCTTTAAATGGCTGGTACTTTCACTCTCACTGAGTGGGAAAACAGGGGAGGTGGGGGTTCGGGAGGCAGGCATTCAGAGGATACCAGGATGTCCGCTTTGAGTCATTACCCTTGCTGCCTCGTTGCTCTGGTCGCCGCCCCGGGTCAGATAACCACCCACATTGTCACATTCACACACAACAGTACTGTGTCCTGTGACTGCAATTGAAGATGCTATAAAGTTACAAGAGGGGAGCGAGAGAGAGTGTGCATTAGTGGTGCTTAGATAAAGGTGGGAGGGGGGTGATTGCTGAAGCGAAGGAGAGACTGGTGCTGTAGTGGGAGAAAAAGGAACTGAATGTAAAAGTGCTTGGACAAATGGCAGATAACACGTTTGAAGGGATCAGTTGTTTTAGCAAGCAAGGTGCAAATTCAAATTTTGATCACTGTTATTTGCAGTGTGATTTGTAGATCAGTGATTCTGCACACTAATTGCAATGCAGTTGATCTCAAACATGCACCATATAATGTGTCTCGAAACGAATGGTCAGATGTGGGGTTGTCTTGACCTGATATGCTACTGGTCGCTATGTTCCTTCCCTAACTCCACTACCGAGTCCTGGACTTAGCTACATTGCATAAAAGGTTCGGTGAAGTAAAAAAATGTGGCTCACACAACCACTTTTCCATCCAGGTACTTAGAGGAACCCAATGAAAGTTGATCACATTGATCCACCCGTGTTTCTCTTTTGTTTTCTTTTACGTAGAGTTTTAACAGCTGGATCTGGACTGCTATCCTCTTAGCCAAGAATGCCTCTGAGCACCTGTGAGGCTATAAAGTGCTCAATAAAAGTTTAATTGTTTGCAGAGAGCCTGGCAGGGGCTGCCAAATACCACTGTGCCAAATATACTGCTGAGCAGGATGGGGGGAGGTAGATGTATTCCTCCTGAGCTTCCATCACTGAACGTTGCATTCTATTCACCTCCATCTTCTCACCTATATTCCTCCTCTGGCTTCTTTGTCCTCATAACGCTTCTCTCTCCCTTTCTCTTCATCCAGCCACAGAGCTGGATTTTGAATAGTACGTCGTCTCTTACCATGAATCTGCGTATTAAACTTAATCTTTTCTAAAAGTTTCTCTTGTTGCTCTTGCAGGCCCACCTTCTCACTAAAATACCGGTCTTCCTGACCGAGGCTACTCCTACTGGTTAGGAGGAGTAGTGAAGGTATTTTTTTGGTTCTCAAATGAATGTTCTCTTAGGAAGGTTGTGTGTGTGTGAGAGAGGAAGTTTGTGTTGCTACCAAAGGAGTACAAATTATTTTATCTTTGAGACAGCACAGGCCTTAACATTAAACAAAGGAAAAATCAACCAATTCAAAAAGCTGTAGTATCACTTTTCCAGCTAGATGTAACCTATAAAAACCCAACCAATAAGATAGTACTGCTAAACCCAACCTTGTAGATTAGAATATCACCTTCTACAACTTCACCTATTATGACGTCACGTCTCTGTGAAATCGCGGCAGGGTAGCCTAGTGGTTAGAGCGTTGGACTAGTGACCGGAAGGTTGCAAGTTCAAACCCCCGAGCTGACAAGGTACAAATCTGTCGTTCTGCCCCTGAACAGGCAGTTAACCCACAGTTCCTAGGCCGTCATTGAAAATAAGAATTTGTTCTTAACTGACTTGCCTGGTTAAATAAAGGTAAAAAAATATATATTTTAAAAATCAGGCTTTGTAGCATAAAACTCAGTACAGAGTTAGCTGCGATAGTCTGATGGCCTGTTATTACACAGTAGCGGTACCCCGGGCGGTAAATCATTGGAAATTAATATTCCCCTGTCATTTATTTCGATGCAAAAACTGGTGTCACATGGCCAAGTGCCAATGCCTTTTAGCAAACTCCAGGCATTTACATTTGTTGGATGACATGAAAATGGAGCTCTTTGGCCATGCAGTGGTGGGTTTTGCATCAAAAGAAACATGCATGAGCAGAAAACAGGAGGAGGATTATTTAAGATACTTTTTGAAGGGGTAGGTTTTCAGATATTTTCAGAGGATGGGCAGGGACTCTGCTGTCCTAGCTTCAGGGGAAAGCTGGTTCCACCATTGTGATGCCCTGGAAAGGGAAGAGCTTGGACTGGGTTGAGCAGGAGCTGCCCTCATGTAAAGGTGTGAGGGCCAAGAGACCTGAGGCGATAGAACTTGTGCTCGGCTTGGGGTGTAGGGTTGGAGCATAGCCTAAAGGTAGGGAGGGGCAGCACTAGGGTATTGTAGTGGATGCGAGCTTCGACTGTAAGCCAGTGCAGTGCGCGGTGGAGCGGGGTGACGAGAGAACTTGGGAAGGTTGAAAACCAGGCGGGCTGCAGCATTCTGAATAAGTTACAGGGGTTTGATTGCGCAAGCGGGGAGCCCAGCTAACAGCGTGTTGTAGTAGTCCAGACAGGAGAAACAAGTGTCTGGATTAGGACTTGCACCGCTTCCTGTGTGATGTAGAGTCATACTCTACGGATATTGTCGAGCATGAACCTGCAGGAGTGTGTCACTGCTTTGATGTTTGCAAAGAAGGACAGGGTGTTGTCCAGGGTCACGTCAAGGTTATTTGTACGCTGGGAGGGTGACACTGTGGAGGAAGAGCAGCTTGGTCTTGTCGACATTGAGCTTGAGGTGGTGGGACGACATAAGTTGAGATATCTGCCAGGCATGCAGAGATGCATGTCGCCACCTGGGTCTCAGAAGGGGGAAGGAGAAAAGTAGTGGAATGTCAACGACAAACCAATGATGGGAGAAACCATGTGAGGATATGACAAGGCCGAGTGACTTTATGCATAGAGAGAAGAGGAGAGACCCTAGAACCGAGCCCTGGGGGATGCCAGTAGTGAGTGTGGTGCAGACACAGATCCTGTCCACATCACCTGGTAGGAGCAGCCCACACGGGTAGGATGCAATCCAAGAGTGTGCAGAGCCTGAGATGCCCAGCCCTGAGAGGGTGGAGAGGAGGAGCTGACTGATCTAGGAGGATGGGAAAAGAGGAGAGAGAGTCAGCTTTGACAGTGCGGAGAGCCTCCGTGACATAGAAGAGCAGTCTCGGTTTAATGGCCTATCTTGAAGCCTGACTGGTTAGGGTTAAGAAGATGTTTCTGAGAGGGATAACGAGGAAGTTGATCAGAGGCCGCACGCTCAAGTGTTTTGGAAAGAAGGATACAGGTCTGTAGTTTATGACGTCAGATATGTTGAGTGTTGGTTTCTTGAGTAGGGGAGCGACTCGGGCCATTTTGAAGTCAGAGGGGACACAGCCTGTGGTCAGGGATGAGGTAAGTGAGGAATGGGAGAAGGTCTCCAGAGATGGCCAAGAGGAGGGGATGGGGTCGAGCTGGCAGGTTGTTGGGCGACCAAACCTCACTAGTTGCAGGATGTCATCTGGAGAAAGGGGACAAAGAGGTCAAGGCATAGGGTAGTTCTGTGTGCGTGAGACTCAATAGGCTGAGTGAATGAGTACTGGATGTCATCAACTTTCTTTTCAAAGTGGTTTATAAGTCATCCGCAGAGAGGGAGGCGGTGGAGGAGAAGGTGGAAAAGAGTTTCCTAGGGTTAGAGGCAGAAGATGGAAATTTAGTGGTAGAAAGTGGATTTAGCAGCAGATGCAGAGGAAGAGAACGTAGAGTGAAAGGATGATAGGTCCTCCGGAAGTTTAGTTTTACTCCATTTTCACTCAGTTGCCTGTGTGCCAAGCCGGTCTGGAAGAAAAGGGACAGTGCGAGTCAAAGGTTGCGGAACGGGAGGAGAGTAGGGTTGAAGAGGCAGAATGAGGAGCCGAGAGGGAGAAGGATTTAGCAGAAGGGAGAGATTGTGGGATAGAAGCAGAGAGCGTGGTGGGAGAGAGCGAAGATTGCGATGGCACATGATCATGTGGTTAGGGTTGGAGGAAAGGGAGACAGAAAAGGGAAGAAAGTTGTGATCAGAGACCTGGAGGGGGGTTCCAGTGAGGTCAGTAGGTGAGCAGCCTCTAGTAAAGATGAGGTCAAGCTTATTGCCTGCCCTGTGAGTTGGAGGGGATTGGGAAAGGGAGAGGTCAAAAGAGGCAAGGAGGGGAAAGGCAGAAGTCGGGAGGAACAAAGAGCGGTGAACCATCATCGGGAAATGAGCTTATCAAGTTGTCAAGTTCATTGAGGAACTCTCCAAGGGCACCTGGTGGGTGATATGACAAGGTTGAGCTTGAGTGGACAAGTAACAGTGACAGCATGGAATTCAAATGAGGAGATAGACAGGTGAGAAAAGAGAATCTCCACTTAGGAGAAATGAGTACATCTGTGCCATCACCACGATGACCAGATACTACCTCTTGGATGAGCTCTTGCATGAGGCAGAAATAATGCGTTGCGACTCGAGTTTCCGCATCAGCTGGAAGACTGTACTTTTCGGTCACTGTCAGTGGAGGAAAGGGAGAGTGGAGGGATTTGCTGCTCTCCCTCCGCTGAGACTGACCACCAGATACATGCACCATCAGCCAAGTAAAATAAAAAGCGAATTATTTAAATGTATGCTCACTCAGCTGTGCTTCACAAGTAATAAAACAACGGATCTATTACCGGTGTGATCATATAGCCTAGATCCTTTTTATTTCTTTTTATATATACACTGCTCAAAAAAATAAAGGGAACACTAAAATAACACATCCTAGATCTGAATGAATGAAATATTCTTATTAAATACCTTTTTCTTTACATAGTTGAATGTGCTGACAACAATCACACAAAAATTATCAATGGAAATCAAATGTATCAACCCATGGAGGTCTGGATTTGGAGGCACACTCAAAATTAAAGTGGAAAACCACACTACAGGCTGATCCAACTTTGATGTAATGTCCTTAAAACAAGTCAAAATGAGGCTCAGTAGTGTGTGTGGCCTCCACGTGCCTGTATGACCTCCCTACAACGCCTGGGCATGCTCCTGATGAGGTGGCGGATGGTCTCCTGAGGGATCTCCTCCCAGACCTGGACTAAAGCATCCGCCAACTCCTGGACAGTCTGTGGTGCAATGTGGCGTTGGTGGATGGAGCGAGACATGATGTCCCAGATGTGCACAATTCGATTCAGGTCTGGGGAACGGGCGGGCCAGTCCATAGCATCAATGCCTTCCTCTTGCAGGAACTACTGACACACTTCAGCCACACTTCAGCCACATGAGGTCTAGCATTAGGAGGAACCCAGGGCCAACCGCACCAGCATATGGTTTCACAAGGGGTCTGAGGATCTCATCTCGGTACCTAATGGCAGTCAGGCTACCTCGCCATGGAGGGCTGTGCGACCCCCCCAAAGAAATGCCTCCCCACACCATGACTGACCCACTGCCAAACCGGTCATGCTGGAGGATGTTGCAGACAGCAGAACGTTGTCCACGGCGTCTCCAGACTCTGTCACGTCTGTCACATGTGCTCAGTGTGAACTTGCTTTCATCTGTGAAGAGCACAGTGTGCCAGTGGCGAATTTGCCAATCTTGGTGTTCTCTGGCAAATGCCAAACGTCCTGCACGGTGTTGGGCTGTAACCACAAGCCCCACCTGTGGATGTCGGGCCCTCATACCACCCTCATGGAGTCTCTGACCGTTTGAGCAGACACATGCACATTTGTGGCCTGCTGGAGGTCATTTTGCAGGGCTCTGGCAGTGCTCCTCCTTGCACAAAGGCAGAGGTAGCGGTCCTGCTGCTGGGTTGTTGCCCTCCGACGGCCTCCTCCACGTCTCCTGATGTACTGGTCTATCTCCTGGTAGCGCCTACATGCTCTGGACACTACGCTGACAGACAGAGCAAACCTTCTTGCCACATCTCGCATTGATGTGTAGATGTAGATGCACTTGTTTTGAGATCAAATCAAGAGCCCCGTGTAGCCACGTGTGCAGATTTTGTTCATTGATTTTGCAAGTTAGTGAATTATTATCCCAGTTATAGATCATTTGTAGTCAGCAATAGGGGAGGGATTGCTTGTGACGTGGTGTTTTTTGTGTGTGTTTTTTTCTTCATACATTTGCAAGCCTTAAATGCACATAATTACAATGACACACTGATGCGTTTCAGGCGGCGTTCATTTTGTGGGCCTACTAGACATGTTTTGAATCACAATAATTACGCTATCGGTGTTAGCGTAGCTTCCCAGTAATAACTCTGCAATGGGCCTTACAACGTCCTTAGCTCTGTGTGATTGGACTGTGTTAGGAGTGAGTGATATCGGCATTAGCAGTGTGTCTAGGACCTGAGGGCCTTGGTAAGAAAACCAATAGTGATTCCCTGCTGAACATTTTTAAAACGGCAGCAACATGTATGACCTAACCTCGAAACACACTTCATCACCCTATACGGTTATCAAGACCTTCCTTTATCTGGGCCCAAATAGAACGTGTTACAAGAATATTTAGTGGATTGGACAGCTATTAGTTCCCTTATGGAAAGCTATTTAGGCTGGGCTACTGTTGATAATGAGCGTGTGCCTGGCTGCCTGTACCGTGTACCCGGGTGTGTTTGTTCCTGAGCTTGTGTGACTTGTTTGCTGTGTGCAATGCATGTTTACCCATGTTTTGTGTGTATGTGTGTAAGATGGCGAGTTGGGAATAGGCCAGTGAATGAGCTAGGCCAAGCAGTAGTTAATGCCGTATATTATACAGCCTAATACGCCATAAAAGTGAATGATTGTGCTTCTCGGAATTCCATCTACATGAATACAAATGGACCCATCTGAATGGAGTGAAATTCCAATGGAATTGACTTCCATGAAGTGCACTACGGTATATCCATCACTCTAGACAGGGGTGGCTAAATTGGTTGGCTCGATACATTTCTTGGTCATGGTTTCAATCCCGTTGGACTGGCTCTTGTCCACATTTATTTTTTTGGTCTCCTTTCCTCTTTTCCAATAAAACACAGTTTTAATGTTTCTCATCCATTGACCCAGAGCCTGTTGTTCCCCACACTGATACAAGATTGCAAGTGGAGAAGCACGGAGCAGTTTGGGAAGATATTTTTTTTGACTAGTGTTCTTCTCAAAAGCCTAAAATGTACATTTGGTCACAGGGTGGCAGAATTATGATTCGGAACGAAACCCACGGTGTTTGTTGTCGACCAAGGATAACAATTTGGCTTGAGCATATTGGACGGCTAGTGCTCTGTTTTACTGCGGCCGGTTGAACACTGCCAGCGTGTGTTGCCGTGGGCCGGCACGTCGCATATGGACCCCCGCCGTGACATGGCACCAGAGGAGAAACTGAGTCACGCATTTCTTCCTCCCTCGCAGCTTGCAACACCTTAGAATCTGCAACACCTTATCCATGAGTCACCATTTATTTACTCTCTACCTGTCTATCTGTTCTACACTCCGATATGCCGATCTGTTTTATCTGCTCTGTCTATCTATTCTAATAATACATACATTTTATGCCCAGATATGTCAGCCTACTCTAATATCACATTGCATACCGACTTCTCAAACTTCTGTACCAAGTATTGTAACACTTTTTAGCGATATTTTAAACCTAGATCTAGGCTAGAGTTACCCCAAATATTATCATGCTTCTTATTAAGTGAAATGTGCATTTGTGCTGATAAGGTGTAGGGCCATCCCCCCCAAAGTGAATCTTCTTATCAACTGTATGCAAGATTTGCCATGTGTTGTCTTAGGAATTCCGCATTCTCTGTGTTGGTCTTGCCAACCCGCATTGTCACATCTCTGAGAAGCAGAGGTTACATCATATTAGGTTTGATATCTGATTGGAGGTTAACTTTACAGTAATACTATTGGTCAACAACTCAGATTTTGAATACCAACAACTCGATGCTTATAAAGGGGTCTTAGATTTATTGTTCTTGGTCTTTATTTGTTCCCGATCTGCTGTGGTGTGATTTTCTCTCTCCACCCCATGGACTTTTGGGGCATGGCCTTTCACGCTATGGTTTATCTCAATTCAATTTAAGGGCTTTATTGGCCTGAGAAACATGTTTACATTGCCAAAGCAAGTGAAATGGATAATAAACAAAAGCGAAATAAACAATCTTAACAGTAAACATTACTCATAGAAGTTCCAAAATAATAAATACATGTCACATGTCATTATGTCTATATACAGTGTTGTAATGATGTGCAAATAGTTAAAGTACAAAAGGGAAAAATAAACTACAATGGTGTTTTTTCTTCACTGGTTGCCCTTTTCTTGTGGCAACAGGTCACAAATCTTGCTGCTGTGATAGCACACTGGTATTTCATCCAATAGATATGGGAGTTATCAAAATTAGATTTTTTGGTGGTTGAAAAACACATTTTTATGACTCCAACCTAAGTGTATGTACATTTCTGACTTCAAGTTTGTGCGTGCGTGCATATACCTGTGTGTCATTTGTTTCCTTCTGCATGGTCATGATGCCTCTGATACTGAGTGATGCAGTCGGTGGCAGAAGTCCCCCGCAACGTCGCTCACAGTGCCGCAGTGATAAAGCAGATTGTATTAATGACCCAATCCACAGCCCCATGGAAAAAAAGGGCGATCACCTTTCAGTTAGTAGCCATGTTTCATGTTTTTCCCTTCCGAATGATTTGGCATCACAACCAAAGAAAATGTACATGAAAAGTTAGGGATGCTAAGCTAAACAAGCTAGCTGGTCTGAGTGTCTTTTAGTCTTTAGTTTTGTGATACCAGGTTTAGTATAACTATACTCGATACGGCCACTATAATCGATACCAGAATGATACCACGGTAAGAAAAAAGGCATATTACCTTAAGTCACAGAATGGCATTTGAGCCAGACAAACTCAGTTACTGTTCTATCATTGGGCATCTTTAGCATTACATTTGACATTTGATGTATGCATTAATTAATCAATTGTAGATTATTTTCTTCATTCAATTTGTTTTTACCAGTCTAACTACATAACGTAATGGTAAAAATGTATTAGAATGGCAAATCCCTATTGATAAACTGGGTAAATCAAGATGAATATAGCTAAATGCATGTTCAATAGGAGAGTTATTGAGCTTGTTTTTGCTGATTCCACCTGGCTACAGATGGCAATATATTTTCCTTCATGTTTCCCTTCCATATAGCTCGTGCTATAAGGAGACATTGGCTGTGGCTGCGCTGATAGACAATTCCTCACCTTGCTTTCACTCGCTCTCTCTTCCTTGTTCCACCTCCCTCCTCCTCTCTCCCACTTATCTTGCTCTCTTCTCAAGAGCTGAGATCAGATGGCCATTTGTCTCTGGAGAGAACTAGTTGCCTACGTCTAGCCTGGCCTTGCTGTATAGGCCTTGTCTGCCAGTGGCCCCTAAGTACTTATTGATTACGACCACTTACTTGGAGCGCCATCCCTTTAAGTGCTTGGTCCCCTGGAATTCAATCCCAGCTGAGAGTCCAGACCTCTCACTGCAGCAAAACTCCCACATAAGTTTTTTTAAGACAAACATAATGCAAGAGACTAAGAAAGACAGTGGGAGAAAAATGGGAGCGTAGCTGGGCTAGCTATTTTTACCCAGCACTTTTTGCTATGCTGTGCTGTGTGGTGGACAGAAGTGAAAGATCAGAGCTAGTCTGTGAACAGTGGTTCCCGGGGGAACTCCACACACGACACTACTGGGTTGTCGTCATCGCTTCAACATCCCCAATTAGACCGTGTGTTCTCATTGAGGTATGAGGCAGAGACCACTCGGTTCTCCACATACACAAAGTGTACAAAACATTAGAAACACGTGAAAGCTATGAACCCTTATTGCTGTCACCTGTTAAATCCACAAGTCAAAGGCTGTAATCGCTGCCGAAGCTTCTTCAACAAAGTACTGAGTAAAGGGTCTGAATACTTATGTAAATAAGGTATTTCTGGTTTTTATTTTTAATACATTTGCAAAAATGTCTAAACTGTTTTCGCTTTGTCCTATTTGTTCGCTTTGGGTTACTGTGTGTAGATTGAGTATTTAAAGAAATGTCATCTATTTTAGAATAAGGCTGTAACGTAACAAAATGTGGGAAAAGTCAAGGAGTCTGAATACTTCCCGAATGCGCAGTATACCTCATCATTATCTGGGTGTGATCATACCGGGCAAGAGCTAATCGGATAAGGTGACTTTATTCTAATTATGCATAATAGTATCTCATTAGTTCCCGCCGTTTGATCAGGCAAAGCTAATTGGGCCACAGCTTTTGTGTGTGTGTGTGGCCTGTTGAGGCTGCCTGTTGAGGCTCACATCGCCCAATTAGACGACACTCAGACCAGCTAGCTTGTTTAGCTTAGCATCCCTAACTTTTCATGTACATTTTTTTTGGTTGTGATGCCAAATCATTCGGGAGGGAAAAACATGAAACATGGCTACTAACTGAAAGGTGATCGCCCTTTTTTTCCATGGGGCTGTGGATTGGGTCATTAATACAATCTGCTTTATCACTGCGGCACTGTGAGCGACGTTGCGGGGGAATTTTACAGATTCATGTGGCGTACTGCACATCTCGTTAAAAGTTGCTTCAACGGGGGACAGTTTTACATGCAAAAACACAAAAAAAAACTCCCTCCATTTTGCCAAACCCCATTGCACTGACAGGCTTTTCGTTTCAGGGGAGAGCTTCCCTCCATATATGTGTAGTTTGGACACGGAACCACCGCCAGCCAGATCTACGTCCCAAATAGCACTCTATTCCCTTTTACAGTGCACTACTTTGGAGCAGGGCCCATAGGACACTATAGATGGAATGGGTTGCCATTAAGGACGCAGCCCAGGTCTTGTAGCTCGAGGCTTTCCAGAGAAAAGCCTTGATTCAGTTTATAAGCCGTGATGCAATAATACCAAACATTGGGAACCAGGTAGCACAGGACGACCCAGGTATTGAATTACACAGGAGGCTGCTGTGATGTGGGCACCGCCATAACAAATCAGGACAAGCCCTCTCTATTGCTTTCTCAATCTCCTTCTGCCTTTCTCAGACTAAACAAATATTGTTCGCCATTAGAAAACCAAGTCACAATGACGGCTGAATCCCTAACACACTCACTGAACAGGGCCACCACATTTTTGGGGTGTCATAACTCGTCCAACTGAAGGTCGGGGATGGAGTGGGCGCTCCCGGGGGGGGGGGGGGGGGGACAGACCCGAGAGGACCTGACCTCATGTTGACCCCACAGTCTCACTGAAACTGCCATTGACTTGGACGAAGAGGAAGAAATTGTCATCATTCTTTCATATGCATTGAACGATCATAATGTATACATAGTGTATGTTTATGACCAGAAAATGTATAGTGTAACCCTGCTATGACTTCCTAGCATAATTTAAAAAGTTGACATTTTCGGCTCAAAATCCAACCGGAATCACCCTACATTTCACTATTTATTTTCACTAGGATTCAGAGGCTAGAGGTTTTACGCATAACATCAGTACAAATTGTCCCAAATTGTTCAAATTAGTGTGAAAATTGTCTAAACTTAAATGAGTTAATTGATTTTCTTTCAGCATTCAAGGAAACCATAAGGCTTATACATCCTAGATTTCTATTAAGTGAAATTAGGCCTACCAGTCATGCTTTTTTGTAGTGTGTAATAAGCTTGGACGATATACCGGTGTATTTGCAAATGGCCACAAGATGTTTTATTTTGAAGTTTTTATTTATACATTTGAATATTTACCTGCAATCAACTTGTGCAATATTTGAGGTGATAAAGAAGATCGGGTTCTTCATTTCACCTGTCACAATTTTACATTATGAAGTTTACCGGTAGTCCCCAGTCATGTGGTGTTTGTTTACAAGCACACAGCAATGGGTGACCGGAGCCTTGTGAGTCACTCACTGTTGTGCAGCCAGGTGATCTAGTTACAGTATGGAATTCATAACTAAATGTCTGCTAGCTAGATATCTTAGAACTATTAACTTAACTGTCTAAAATGTTCTGAGTGCTCTGCATTTGTATATTTGGTTTGCTAATTTAGTAGCTAGCTAAGTGGTTAGCATCTTCCAAAATCAGGTTTTGCTTGGTAACAGCAGAGAATCCCCCTCCTGGGTCAAGAGGCTTGCTGTCTAATACTTGTTTTGTGCATGCAGCAAACTGTGAGTAGCATGTTTTAGTTACTTGTATGACTTTATAAGCTGGGATGTCTGTCCTGCAAATACTTTAGGTCAGCGACTGGGTGAAATGTATGCAATGCGGTTTTTAGCATTTAGTTAGCATTCTCTATGGGATTTAACATGTACTTGTTAGCATTGCTATCCTTCAAATTAGAAGATCAGTGGGGTTTGAAAATAGCATCCCTTGTGTTCAGTGCTGGTATTACTGAATATCCCAGTATGACAGTCTGGAAGCCTAGTGTGTAAGTCACTTGTATACTGAATTCAAGAGAGCAGCACAGACTCTAGCTATTTAATCTGCAAATGTCAGAGGGTGATTGGTGGATCAATGGGAGGCTTTTCCCTCTGCCTCATAAGCATCAGCTTTGTGTGTGTGTGTGTGTGTGTGTGTGTGTGTGTGTGTGTGTGTGTGTGTGTGTGTGTGACAAACCGGCCATAATCGCTGGTGAGGCCAATTCTGATCAGGTAGCCAGCATAGAACACAGGAGAGATGGGTCTGTCCTTTAGAAAACCACTGCACACTCCACTTGTTACTGTATGTTTGAAAGCAGATAATTTGTAATTGCACACCGCTCAAGCGTAGAACAGAACGCATTGACAAGAAAGGCAATGTACGCTTGGTAATGTTTCCCTCCTCCCAAAAAATATTTTTAATCAAGCTTAGTGATGTTTAAATTTCGACTGCCTTCGTCTTTGTACGTGTACTAACCTAGAAATTATGTGAAAAATGTGAGATTATTCAAAGTAGACACCATTTGCCTTGATGACAGCTTTGCGCATTCTTGGCATTCTCTCAACCAGCTTCACGAGGTAATCCCCTGAAATGCATTTCAATTAACAGATGTGCCTTGTTAAAAGTTAATTTGTGGAATTTCTTCCCTTAATGCATTTGAGCCAATCAGTTGTTGTGACAAGGTAGGGTTGGTATACATTACGATAGCCCTATTTGGTAAAAGACCAATACCATATTATATTATGGCGAAAAAAGCTCAAACTTCATTAGTTACCACCCTCAGAAATTGCAGTGGAAATAAATGCTTCAGAGTTCAAGTAACAGACACATCTCAACATCAACTGTTCAGAGGAGACTGTGTGAATCAGGCCTTCATGGTCATATTCACTACTGAAGGACAACAATAAGAAGAAGAGACTTGCTTGTGACAAGAAACACAAGCAATGGACATTAGACTGGTGGAAATCTGTCCTTTGGTCTGATGTGTCCAAATTTGAAATCTTTGGTTCCAACTGTCTTGTCTTTGAGACTCAGAGTGGTGAATGGATGATCTCCGCGTGTGGTCCCCGCCGTGAAGCATGGAGGTGGTGTGATGGTTTAGGGGTGCTTTGCTGGTGACACGGTCTGTGATTTATTTAGAAAATCAAGGCACACTTACCCAGCTTGGCTACCACAGCATTCTGCAACGATATGCCATCCCATCTGGTTTGCGCTTAATGGGACTATCATTTGTTTTTCAGCAGGACACACCTACAGGTTGTGTAAGGGCTATTTGACCAAGAAGAAGAGTGATGGAGTGCTGCATCAGATGACCTGGCCTCAACAATCACCCGACTTCAACCCAATTATGTGGTTTGGAATTAGTTGGACCGCAGAGTGAAAGAAAAGTAGCCAACAAGTGCTCTGCATATGTGGGAACTCCTTCAAGAATGTTGTAAAAGCATTCCAGGTGAAGCTGGTTGAGAGAATGTCAAGAGTGTGAAAAGCTGTCATCAAAGCAAAGGGTGGCTACTTTGAAGAACCTCAAATATAAAATCTTTTGATTTGTTTAACACTTTTTTTGTTACATCATAATTCCATATGTGTTATTTCATATTTTGATGTGTTCACTATTATTGTACAATGTAGAAAATATTCAAAATAAAGAAAAACCCTTGACTGAGTAGGTGTCTAAACTTGACTGTTACTGTACATGTACTGAAATCATCCATCACTACATCCTCTGCTTCCCCTACATTTCAGAACTTTTTGTCAAGAAGATACAGTAACTAATGTAGGGGAGTGGATGGCAGCCATTTTGTGTGCAGTAGAGCCGCAGTGCGCTAGTGGAAACCTATGAGGGGCAGTGTTACCCGGGGGACAATGAAGGCATCTCTCTCCCCCAGTTTCAAGGGCATGCCTCCACAGTCAATAGTGCCTACAGTAACTGTAGATGAGGGCTGTAATCAAAGATCCCAAAAGCCCACTCCTGGGACGCAGGAGTTAGATAAAAGAAGTGCTGCGTGTGGTGATGATGATCCACCCCTCTCCTCTTTTGTGGCTCCTGTCCCCCGGTGCTCCAACAAGGAACTCTGGTAGGATCTTGTTGCACTGGCTACTGTAAAGGTGCTGCAGAGTTGTGAAAATACTTTGTGGTGTGTGTGTGCACCAGAAAGCGTGTGAGAGAGTGTGTTTTTGAGATATATATAAATGGTAAAGATCGGGACTAAGTTACCAGCCTCAGCCAGTAATTTATTTTTATTTTTTACTTACAAAAACAAACACACACTGGGTGTGGTGTTGCACGGTATACCTCAACTGGCAGCTTCATTAAATACTACCCACAAAACACAAAACACCAGTCTCAACGTCAACAGTGAAGGGGCGACTCCAGGATCCTGGCCTTCTAGGCAGAGTTGCAAAGAAAAATCCATATCTCAGACTGGCCAATAAAAAGAAAAGATTAAGATGGGCAAAAGAACACACACTGGACAGAGGAACTCTGCCTAGATGGCCAGCATCCTCGAGTCGCCTCTTCAATGTTGACGTTGAGGCTGGTGTTTTGCGGGTACTATTTAATGAAGCTGCCAGTTGTGAGGTGTCTGTTTCTCCAACTAGACACTCTAATGTACTTGTCCTCTTGCTCAATTGTGCACCGGGGCCTCCCAGTGCCAGTTTGCCGTGTTCCGTGAAGGGAGTAGTACATAGCGTTGTACGATGTCTTCAGTTTGTTGGCAATTTCTTGCATGGAATAGCCTTCATTTCTCAGAACCAGAATAGACGCGTTTCAGAAAAAAAGTTATTTGTTTCTGGCCATTTTGAGCCTGTAATCGAACCCACAAATGCTGATATTCCAGATACTCAACTAGTCTAAAGACATTTACATTTACATTTAAGTCATTTAGCAGACGCTCTTATCCAGAGCGACTTACAAATTGGTGCGTTCACCTTAAGACATCCAGTGGAACAGCCACTTTACAATAGTGCATCTAAATCTTTTAAGGGGGGGGGGTGAGAAGGATTACTTTATCCTATCCTAGGTATTCCTGAAAGAGGTGGGGTTTCAGGTGTCTCCGGAAGGTGGTGATTGACTCCGCTGTCCTGGCGTCGTGAGGGAGTTTGTTCCACCATTGGGGGGCCAGAGCACCCACAAGGCAAGATCAGTACAAGTGCATCACAGCTGGGACAGAGATTGAAAAATAGCTTCCATCTCAAGGCCGCCAGATTGTTAAACAGCCACCACTAGCAGAGAGACAGCTGCCTACCTACAGACTTGATATCATTGGTCACTTTAATAACTGGAACACTAGTCACTTTAATAATGCCACTTTAAGAATCTCACATTACTCATCTCATATGTATATACTGTATACTTCACTATCCATTCTTTACTATCTATTGCATCTTAGCCACTCTGTCACTGCTCATCCATATATTTTATACTTATATATTCTCATCCCATTGCTTTACTAGTATTAGGTTTTGTTGTGGAATAGTTAGATATTACCTGTTAGATACTGCTGCACTGTCAGATCTAGAAGCACAAGTATTTCACTACACTCCCAATAACATCTGCTAACCATGTGTATGTGACCAATAAAAGTTGATTTGATTTGATTCAAGTGCATATAGGCAACGGTAGGCAGGCTCCAGCACGTCACACCACTTTGCAATGAGCTGGAGGAAGTATTCATTTTGAAAACATATACTTAATTGTTTGAAACCTGAATGGTTTTACTTCATGTGAGGCATGTCTTACCTTGCTTCAAAGTAAAATCCAACCATAGAAACAGAGGCAATTATTTTATAAAGACTTCCATATGCCATTGAAACCTTTAGCCTGTTTATCTCATGTTCTATTGGTTTTAAACTTTATTTCACTGTCCAGTAGCCAAAGGCACAATCCTAGTCATATTAGCAAACCATGCTAATTGTTGCATCTTTAGATCTCCCTTTTAAAAAAAAATTATGGATATTTTCAGCACTGTCACATGAAACCTCTCAAATGTGCAATGGTGTTTCCCGTTAATTGCATTATGGAACGAACATTTGCTTAGCCTACTGCCTCGTGCGCATTGCTGCACTTATAAAGTGAAGAAATAATAGTTTCTCAACATTTTAAGCTAAACGTTCTGATCTGTTGCTTCAGCCTTATTGTTTATTTACTGTAGCCTGGTTGTATGAATTTGGAATCGGTCGTCCCACAACTGTCCCAGAGTGTTAGGAATAGGCTATTACTCGCACAGAACGACAAGCCGACCAATAGAACAGGTACACTTTTCTACTATGGGGGATATTACTATGGGGAATATTAGATAGACATAGGCTAGTGATTTGGCTGTTCGTTACTCGTCTTGTTGGCTGAGTAAAAGTAAATGTGGCAGTTATTCTAACATCTACAAAGTGCGCATTTGAATTCGGTAAGAAGGAAGCAAGCTGTTGCATCCTGGAGTTGCATGTTCTGTTAAGAAGAATGACCATAATCTAAATGTGATCTGTCATTATAAGCAGAGTGGGTGGACGCCCTAATCAGGTTATGCACCCAATGCATACGGGTCTGGTACAATTCTCAAATGTCTGTTAAATTAAAATGCTGCCGGTCAAATGAAACCCTGACATGCACACAGTCGACCTGACCAATAAGAGAAGAGTACCTCCAGTAAGCTCAGCCTTCAGCTGATGATTGCCTGACTTCACATGTAATGGAGAGACTGGTGGATGCTAGTGAGTGAGTGAACACACACACACACCAGGGTTGGGAAACTGAAGGGGTGGGGGCCACAAAAATATCTGGGCCGCTGCTTTTGTGGAGCGATGGGTAACGATGCTTCGGGGGTGACTGTTGACGTGTGCAGAGCGTCCCTGGTTCGCGCCCAGGTCGGGGCGAGGGGACGGACGTAAAGTCTATACTGTTACACGAGCAATATCTTTTAGCGGCCCCACTCGACTGTAGAAGGGCATACAGAACATGTTGCAGTTTAAAGCACGTTTGTTGCAATTCTACAGATTTTGCCATGGGGCAGAGAGAAGATTTAGCAATCGACCATGTTTCTAAAAGTTTAGATATCTGGCCGCTCGACTAACTTACCAATCAAGAAGGAAAAAAATGCTGTCATGGGATAATTGAGTGACTGACATAACAAGTGTAAAAACTGATGATGCACAACCAAATCTTGAAATTACACCTTGTGTATTATATAGGGCTGTCAAAGTTAACGCGTTAATAACATGTTACATTTTTATTGCTGATCAATTTTGACGCCATTAAATCACATTTCCATTTCTTCACCGCACGGAGTCTTTTTAAGCACGGACCCTATGGCAGCTGCTGTTATGTAGTTAGCACTGTCTGTCCCTTAAACATCCACAATTTGCTCAGCTTTGAGCAACAATTTTGAAAGAAAACTTACAGAAAGTTCAACCATAAACATATTCTCATGCATTTCTTTAGATAAACAGCAAAAACAATTTGTACAGATTTAGATAGCTAGCTAGTTAATGGTAGCATAACTAGCTAACCAAAATCATGTTTACAACGCCATGGCTGAATGGCTCTTGATATAACTAACTTCCCACAATGATTTTAAATCAGAACATCCATTCCATTAGGAATCTGTTTTTTTTTTTAGTTCAGGTCAAAAGATTTAAGCAAATTATCAAAATTCTAGTAATAGCAGCTTGTGACTGGTTCATGTCAAGTAGCCTAGGCTAGATTTAATAGCCGTATTACATGAGCTCAGACCTGGCTGACATGTTGTTATTGTCTAATGTGGAATTCATAACATTGTTGGACAGGTTTAAAATGCTCTTTGTGTGCCAGTTCTTTTTTTCCTGTAGTCAACCCTCCAATCAGATATTGGGAGAACACTCATTTAGAATTCCTGAAGCTGTAACAGTGTGTGTGCATGCTATTAAACTTCAAGAACATTTATAAGAGGGAGCAGGCATACTTAAACATTGGGAGCATTTTGTTTCTGATACAGATTGTGTTTATGTCCCCTACAATCAAAGCATGGTATGCCTGTAACTCAATGCACTGCTTTTTAAAAGGAAAACCTTTCTTTAGAGCCACATTTTTGCAAATTCTAAATGATTAACTACAGAAAATCATGCGATTAATTGCGATAAATCGTTTGAAAGCACTAATAAGACAAGACCCTGCTAGGTAAAGTCCCCCCTTATCTCAGCTCGCTGGTCACCATAGCATCTCCCACCTGTAGCACACGCTCCAGCAGGTATATCTCTCTAGTCACCCCCAAAACCAATTCTTTCTTTGGCCGCCTCTCCTTCCAGTTCTCTGCTGCCAATGACTGGAACGAACTACAAAAATCTCTGAAACTGGAAACACTTATCTCCCTCACTAGCTTTAAGCACCAACTGTCAGAGCATCTTACAGATTACTGCACCTGTACATAGCCCACCTATAATTTATCCCAAACAACTACCTCTTTCCCAACTGTATTTAATTAATTTATTTATTTTGCTCCTTTGCACCCCATTATTTTTATTTCTACTTTGCACATTCTTCCATTGCAAAACTACCATTCCAGTGTTTTACTTGCTATATTGTATTTACTTTGCCACCATGGCCTTTTTTTTGCCTTTACCTCCCTTCTCACCTAATTTGCTCACATTGTATATAGACTTGTTTATACTGTATTATTGACTGTATTTTTGTTTTACTCCATGTGTAACTCTGTGTCATTGTATGTGTCGAACTGCTTTGCTTTATCTTGGCCAGGTCGCAATTGTAAATGAGAACTTGTTCTCAACTTGCCTACCTGGTTAAATAAAGGTGAAATAAAAATAAAATAAAATAAAATAATAGAAGGGCAACTCCCAACAGGAAGTAGAGACCTCAACCGAGTTACCATTTTTTATCCGTGGGCCTACAAAAGGAGGCCACAGGCCTCCCGATATAGACAGACATATGGGTCGCCCCATGAAATGACTGCCTTTTGCATCCCTTTGAAATTTTAAGTATGAAATTGTGCACAAATAGAAATAATATATTATATTAAATGCCCTTTAACCATTTACAATTGTGGTAATTGGCCTGTATGGATAGGGATACATTGAAATGTTTCTTACAGAAGAAATATGAAAATGCATAACCATTGTAGCAATTGAAAGTAGAGGTCGACCGATTATGATTTTTCAACGCCGATACCGATTATTGGAGGACCCAAAAAAAAGCCGTTACCGATTAAAATCGGACAAGTTTTATATATATTTGTAATAATGACAATTACAACAATACTGAATGAACACTTATTTTAACTTAATATAATACAGCGATAAAAATCTATTTAGTCTCAAATAAATAATGAAACGTGTTCAATTTGGTTTAAATAATGCAAAAACAAAGTGTTGGAGAAGAAAGTAACAGCGCAATATGTGCCATGTAAAAAAGGCCAGTTTTATTGCTTCTTTAATCAGAACAACAGTTTTCAGCTGGGGGCTAACGTAATTGCAAAAGGGTTTTCTAATGATCAGTTAGCCTTTAAAATGATCAACTTGGATTAGCTAACACAACGTGCCATTGGAACACAGGAGTGATGGTTGCTGATAATGGGCCTCTGTACACGTATGTAGATATTCCATTAAAAAATCATCCGTATCCAGCTACAATAGTCATTTACAACATTAACCATGTCTACACTGTATTTCTGATCAATTTGATATTTTAATGGACAAAATGTGCTTTTCTTTAAAAAACAAGGACATTTCTAAGTAAAACCAAACTTTCGAATGGTAGAGTGCGCACACACACACGCGCACACACACACACACACAACAAGCCAAGGTAGGAGAGTCAGACACACACACATGCAACAACATCACTCCCACTTATTTCTGTATTGGAGTTGTTGGTTCTGTGGGTCGGGCTGATTGAGCGATGGCTGCAGAAGCTGGGGTCCTTGGAATATTTAGCCTCCTCTGGATTTGAGGTCTTACCAATGCCTTTCCCAGCTTGTTGAGAAACAACTGTATCTGGAGCTTCCCTCTGTTCCAATCTGGGTTCAACGCCATCCAGATTACATTTTGTATGCCAAGATGTTGAAGAATATCTAGCGTAGGGTTCTAATTTTGCAGTCATAGCCAGTCACCAGCTTGTCTAAATTGTCCACCCCTCCTTTTGTGGCATTGTAATCCATTAGGATTTCATTTTTTTTAATGTTCCTAGCCACAGATTCTCCTATCCCTATGCGGCATACTCATGAGTACCACATTTTTCCCTGCCATTGACACGTAGGACACTAGAAACTTGTTGGCCGTGAACACAAACGTAGCGGAATTGTTAGGCCTGTTCCATGTATACAATAGCTGAGGTGGAAGCTCTGGCTTTTTTGTTTTTTCGTTCCTACTATCGTCAGCTTCCTCTTGAGAAGCTCCTCTAAGTAAAAAAAAAAAAGGTTAGCGCATGTGGTGTTGTGGCCACAGTGTCACTGTGTCACATCCAGAGCAACCCGCATCCCTTAGTTCTTCTCAGGGGCTCCTCTATCTGGCTTCCCCGTATACACTTGCAAGTTCCACGCATATGATGAAGCAGCATCACAGGCAGCCCAAATCTTGATTCTATATTTTGCAGGTTTAAACGGTATGTACTGCCTGAAGGGGCAGCGGCCCCTAAATGGCATAAGCTGCTCATTAACAGTAACATTGGGCCCAGGGTTGTAAAACAGGGGAAGATGGTCCACCCACTTGTCCCACACTAACCTGATTGCTGGTAGCCTAGTGGTTAAGGGCGAGAGGTAGCCTAGTGGTTAGAGCGTTGGGCCAGTAAACTAAAGGTTGCTGGATTGAATCCCTGATCTGACAAGGTAAAAAGCTGTTGTTACACACTTGAGCAAGGCAGTTAACCCACTGTTCCTGTTCAAAATAAGGCTGTCCTTCCTGCACATGAGTAACCGCCATCTGCGTCAGCCCTGATTGCATCCTTATCA
The DNA here is from genome assembly GCF_034236695.1 of Oncorhynchus nerka. Taxonomy (NCBI): domain Eukaryota; kingdom Metazoa; phylum Chordata; class Actinopteri; order Salmoniformes; family Salmonidae; genus Oncorhynchus; species Oncorhynchus nerka. The sequence goes on along the minus strand of NC_088417.1, from coordinate 37,030,506 downwards.
CATTAGGAGCAATGCAGGGTGGCTCATTCCTTTGGCAAGAAGACCATTAAATTTCAATTTCACATCCATATTTCTCCTCCTGAAGGCTGCTGATGAGCTGTTTGCTGACGGGCTGGGACTGGCTGCTGACTGGCTGGTCCAGGGGCTGGCTGAGGGTCACTCATCCTCTTCTTCCAACTCACTGTCAGACTCCGAATTGACAGACATTTTCGGAAAATTCGTCTTCCAAAGTGGAAGGCGCTCCTTCCACACTAGCTCTCTGAAGAAATTATTTTTAAGGCCCTATGAGCAGAGATGATTTTTGCCATACTGATTGATTGTGGTAAGGAGTCACACATGCAAAGCTACTTATTTGTTGTGTCCCTCCCCCAATTTGCACCTAGCTGGGGTAGAGCGTGGGGAAATGCTGATTTACATTTTTTTATATAAAGTATTGTAATAACATTGTGCAGGTTCTTGCAAGACATTGTATAGTTTCACACACTACAAAGGGTAAAGAGTGCAAGAAAAGTGGGAGACAGGCAGGAAGACAGACAGGTTCTTGATGCTGTGTTGAAACAGCAGGCCCAGGGAGGAGGAAGGCACACAGCAAACCTTTTTAGTTTCCTTTTTACTTGTTTTCTCTTGAACACTTTTCCACACTTTTTTATTACCCATGGGTCCAGTGGATCTGAACACCACATATGTAATATAAATGTGTAGGGGGGTTACACAGTGTTCACTCAATGAAAATGTGTTATTTTACATGTTCTTCACAGAAAATGAGCCAAGGCCAACGAGTCTCAGGTTGAACAAATAATTCATTGTATTATTTTTCTTTTAGTAAACATTGAAAATGGGTCCCACAGACCCGAACACCTCAGAAGGGTTCAAAAATAGCTTTACCTTGAGACATGATTCTACTATGAATTCTGCATGTAAGGTTTTTAAATGACTGCTCTCCCATTCAGCATATTACCTTTTTAGAGTCCCTAGTTACATTTAACATTTTAGTCATTTAGCAGGCGCACTTATCCAGAGCAACTTACAGTAATGACTGCATCCCTTGCTATACTTTTTTATCTACCTGTCCCCGTGGGAATCGAACCCACAACCATGGCTTTGCAAGCGCCATGTTTTACTATCTGAGCCACACGGGACCCATACTTGAAACCATAATGCCTTCTTTATGACAAACATTCATACCACAGCTCTATATTAAAATCCCTCTGGTAACAGTACAATGTATGCTCTTGTCTTCTAGGTTTTTGTGTATCGTTACTGTAAGATGGAACAATACCATTCACACACCAATACCATTCAGATAGATGGATACTGTTCCCTCTATGTATTTGGACAGTGAAGAGCTGTACTATATCAATTTGGATTTCAGATCAAATGATCAGATGATCAAATGAACCTGTGGCAACTGTACAGAATGGCACCTTTTTTATTTGAGGGCAGGCGTTGAGGAGGGAGTGTCTATTATAGAGGGTGATGAGTCATTCCTAGTCGATCATAGCTGACCACATTACCTTTTGGAGCTTCCTGTCAAAAGGGGGAATCCCTCTTCAGGAGAATGTCCTCGGTGCTCCCCTCCCTCATACCTCCGTCTGACTTCTGCCTCCCCCTTCAAATCCCACCCTCACACACACCCCCCCACATCCATGCCTGACATCCAAGACTTGTATCTCGCAATTTCTATCAGTATCTTCTCCTCTCATAATAGGATGTGTCTGTTCTATTTGCTGAGACCACACAGTCTTGTTTTAAAGTTACACTGAAGAATGCTGCAAATAAGAACTTTTCTTTGTGGAGTTTGTGCATGTCCATAGGGTGAGATGATCTCAGGGCTCGGTACAGAAGAGTTGTGTGAAAGACCGGGAAGCCCGCGTTAACCTTTGCACTTTAAGTTACGTTTGTCTTTCTGTTTGTCTTTGTCTCAAGCCGTGTTTCCCCCATTTATTCCTACCGAGACTTGAGGGAACACTTTTTCAATTTGTCGCTGTGTGTTAGGTTTGGTGTGTGCACACAGAGTGAAAGGGGTGCGTCTGTGTGTACTCAAAGGTTCTGTGTCTTCAGTGTACCTACCTCACACACGGTTTATTTCATGATCATACGTGATCATGGCATGTGTGTTGTGCAATCACATCACAGGGATGTCTTTAAAAGGTATTGTATGTGTGTGTTCAGTTTGCTTAGCTCAGCACACTGTGTGTATGTGTTGGGAATCTGCAGTGCGATATCCTTGCTATGAGCCGCCTGCTTGCTACATCCGCAACAATTAGCATGAAAGTTAATTGTTTCGGCTACATTCCCTGCCCGTCCCCTCCACCACCACATTCCACACAGCCCTGTCGGTGAAATAAAAGTGTGTGTGTGTATTGGAGGCGCGGGATGCATCTCACGTACTGGTGTACACCTACAAAACGAAAGATGTGTGTGTGTCAGAGAATGAGACGGACGGAAAGAATGTGAACGACAGAATTAAATGGTAAAAGACCGACACAGACTGGGTCAGGTTAAGTGGGTAGCGGCTTCCCTCTTGTGGTACTGCTGAAAAATGACAACTTCGATCGCACTTATTGAGGGGCCTACAATTCCGGACCTATTTTTAAAACCAAAAAAAACAATGACCAGACTAACCCTCTTTTATATGAATCAAATATTAACTTATTTACAGTTGAAGTCGGAAGTTTAGAGTCATTAAAACTCATTTTTCAACCACTCCACAAATGTCTTGTTAACAAACTATAGTTTTGGCAAGTCGGTTAGGAAATCTACTTTGCATGACACAAGTCATTTTTCCAACAATTGTTTACAGACGGATTATTTCATTTATAATTCACTGTATCACAATTCCAGTGGGTCAGAGGTTTACATACACTAAGTTGACTGCCTTTAAACAGCTTGGAAAATTCCAGAAAATGATGCCATGGCTTTAGAAGCGTCTGATAGGCTAATTAATATAATTTGAGTCAATTGGTGGTGTACCTGTGGATGTATTTCAAGGCCTACCTTCAATCTCAGTGCCTCTTTACTTGACATCATGGGAAAATCAAAAGAAATCAGCCAAGACCACAGAAAGAAAATTGTAGACCTCCACAGGTCTGGTTCATTCTTGGGAGCAATTTCCAAATGTCTGAAGGTAGCACGTTCATCTGTACAAACAATAGCACGAAAGTATAAACACCATGGGACCATGCAGCCATCATACCGCTCAGGAAGGAGATTTTGTCTCCTAAAGATAAACGTACTTTGATGCGAAAAGTGCAAATCAATCCCAGAACAACGGACCTTGTGAAGATGCTGGAGGAAACAGGTACAAAAGTATCTTTATCCACAGTAAAACGAGTTCTGCTCAGCAATGAAGAAGCCACTGCTCCAAAACCGCCATAAAAAAAGTCAGACTACGGTTTGCAACAGCACATGGAGACAAAAATTTTACTTTTTGGAGAAATGTCCTCTGATCTGATGAAACAAAAATAGAACTCTTTGGCCCTAATGACCAAAATTGTGTTTGGAGGGAAAAGGGGGGATGCTTGCAAGCCGAAGAACACCATCCCAACCGTGAAGCATGGGGGTGGCAGCATCATGTTGTGGGGGTGCTTTGCTGCAGGAGGGACTGGTGCACATCACAAAATAGATGAGTAAGGGAAGTCATGAGTAAGGGAAGTTATGTGGAGATATTGAAGAAACTTCTCAAGACATCAGTCAGGAAGCTAAAGTGTGGTCGCGAATGAGTCTTCCAAATGGACAATGACCCCAAGCATACTTCCAAAGTGGTGGCAAAATGGCTTAAGGACAACAAAGTCAAGGTATTGGAGTGGCCATCACAAAGCCCTGACCGCAATCTTATAGAAAATGTGTGGGCAGAACTGAAAAAGCGTGTGTCCGAGCAAGGAGGCCTACAAACCTGACTGTTACACCAGGAGGAATGGGCCAAAAAACCTATTGTGGAAGGCTATCCAAAATGTTTGACCCAAGTTAAACAATTTATAGGCAATGCTACCAAATACTAATTGAGTGTATGTAAACATTTGACCCACTGGGAATGTGATTAAAGAAATAAAGCTGAAATAAATCATTCTCTCTACTATTATTCTGACATTTCACATTCTTAAAATAAAGTGATGATCCTAACTGACCTAAGACAGGAATTGTGAAAAACGGAGTTTAAGGTGTATGTAAACTTCCGACTTGAACTGTATGTGTATATTTGATTTAATCAGGTCCCGTTGAGAGATTGATCTCTTTTTCAATGGGTCCACTGTATACATCAAACACGCATGTTTAAAAAGGCACGGACAACAAGACGCTTGTGTGGGATGTCGGAGTCTAGCAAGTCTCTTGGCATTACTGTCTTACATGTCTTGCCAATTCCATTCTTCAGCACAACCGCCTCCCCTGACTTATAACACCTTTTAGCTGTTAGTTGTCGGCGTGCCAGATACTGAGCCTTGACACATTTTGTAGATTTTTGATTACTACTTCTTCACATAGGCTTCGTCTTGGAATGGTGGCGCTTTGCTACCGGAGGAAAAAAAGATATCCAATGGGTCGAAGAAGAAAACGATGAAGATTGCATTATTGTCTATAGTCACAGGACACAGAGATGTCGTTTTGCTTTATCTCACAGAGAGGTTGAAGAACTGGGTCAGTGCAGAGCCCGCCTGAGCCGTTTTAAGGGTGAGGTGCCTTGCTCCCAGGCACAACAGCATGATATCATGTCATTGTAGAATGCTTTGCCACCAGATGTTAGTCATGCAAGAAACAAATTTAAAAAGAAACATTCTCACAGCGACTCACCTCTTTCTAAAGATCTAATTTAACTGTACTGTATACTGTGCATTCAGAAAGTATTCAGACCCTTAATTTTTCAATTTCTTTATGTTACAGCCTTATTCTAAAATGTATTTTTTTTTATTATAATCCTCATCAATCTACACCTTACCTCAATGACTGTGAAAACAGGATTTTTAGAAATGTTTACTAATTTATTGAAAATAAACTAACCCTATGTAAATAAGTATTCAGACCCTTTGCTATGAGACTTAATTGAGCTCAGGTGCATCCTGTTTCCATTGATCATCCTTGAGCTGATTCTACAACATGAATTGGAGTCCACTTGTGATAAATTCAATTGATTGGACATGATTTGGGAAGGCACAGACCTGTATATAAGGTCCTACAGTTGACAGTGCATGTCAGATCAAAAACCAAGTCATGAGTTTGAAGGAATTGTCTGTAGAGCTCTGAGACAAGATTGTGTCGAGGCACAGATCTGGGGAAGGGTACCAAAGCATTTATGCAGCATTGAAGGTCCCTGAAGACCACAGTGACCTCCATTCTTAAATGGAAGAAGTTTGGAACCACCAAGACTCTTCCTAGAGTTGGCCGCCCGGCCAAACTGCGCAATCAGGGGAGAAGTGACCAAGAACCCGATGGTCACTCTGACAGCTCCAGAGTTCCTCTGTGGAGATGGGAGAACCTTCCAGAAGGACAACCACCTCTGCAGCACTCCACCAATCAGGCTTCTATGGTAGTGTGGCCAGACGGAAGCCACTCCTCAGTTCAAGGCACATGCTAATCCGGTTGGAGTTTGTCAAAAGGCACCTAAAGGATTCTCAGACCATGAAACAAGATTCTCTGGTTTGATGAAACCAAGATTGAACTCTTTGATCTGAATGTCAAACAGTCACGTCTGGAGGAAACCAGGCACCGTTCATCACCTGCCCAATAACAATCCCTACGGTGAAGCATGGTGGTGGCAGCATTATGCTTTGGGGTTTGATTTTCAACTGCAAGGACTGGGAGACTAGTCAAGTTCGAGGAAAAGATGAAGGATGCAAAGTATAGAGAGATCCTTGATGAAAACCAATTCCAGAGCACTCAGGACCTCAGATTGGGGCAAAGGTTCACTTTCCTACAGGACATCGACCCTAAGCACACGGCCAAGATAACGCAGCAGTGGCTTTGGTACAGATCTCTGAATGTCCTTGAGTGGCTCAGCCAGAGCCCGGACTTGAACCTGATCGAACATGTCTAGAGAGACTTGAAAATAGCTGTGCAGCGACGCTCCCCATCCAACCTGACAGAGCTTGAGAGGATCTGCATAGAAGAATGGGAGAAACTCCCCAAATACAGGTGTGCCAAGCTTGTAGCATCATACCCAAGAAGATTAGAGGCTGTCATTGCTGCCAAAGGTGCTTCAACAACAACAGTACTGAGTAAAGGGTCTGAGTACGTTTATGTATTTATTAAGAAGGAAAGAAAGAAATTTCACAAATGAACTTAAGGCACATGAAATGCATTCCAGGTGACTACCTCATGAAGCTGGTTGAGAGAATGCCTAGAGTACATGTATGCAAAGTTGTTATCAAGGCAAAGGGTGGCTACTTTGAAGAATCTCAAATATATTTTGATTCAACACCTTTTGTTGTTGAGTTACTCCATATTTCATTGTTTTGATGTCTTCACTATTATTCTGCAATGTAGAAAATATTTGTATTTTTTTATAAAACCTGGAATGAGTAGGTGTCCAAACGTGTGTGTGTGTGTGTGTGTGTCTCTCTACCATTTTTATTTAGAATTTAATGTAAAATCTTATTTTCTTGTCTATTACTATTCTGTTTCTATTTTCCATAGCAAAATAGACTAAATTCACAAAGTAGACTAAATTCTTCGCTACTTTAGAACCCGCTTTATTTTTTAAACATTTTTATTTAACCTTTTATTTCATCACGGAATCATACAAAAAGGAGGGGGAAGACTATAGCTTGAAAAATTATTTTCCTACATTCTGACTGTTTTCCTCAAGAAATTAAGTCGGATTCCTTTCCAGCTGAGTATCGCGATACTGCTATTGCGACAACTTCCCAACCCATATGGTCTACCATGTAGGGAACCACGGAGAACAGGCACACCAAAGTGTTTATTCCACTAATTGAGGTGTGTATTAAAGGCACTGGACCATTAGAGGCAGAGTGTCAGAATCTAGATGTACCACTATTTGAGGCAACCCTGGACAGGTTGGGAGGAGGAGACAAATTGAATGTCAGCAAGGCACAGAAGTCTGAGAGCCCCATTCCAAAACAACCAAGGGCATCCCTTCCTTCCTTCCTTCCTTCCTTTAGGAGAGCAATACTGTACAAATCTTCTCAACTTTCCAACTTTGTTAGATGAAGGAATTGGTATTGTAGTGGGGGAGGGAACAATGTATTTTTAAGGTCTTTTGAATGGGGCTGAAGGTTTTGGGGGGGGTTATTTTCCAACGTTGGGTGATTGCGCTTTTGAGAACCCCCCCCCCACAGTTTTCCCTATCTGATACATGGCCAGGTGTTTGCATGTCTTTGAAATTCGCTGGAAACATTTGGCTTCACACCAGCTGTGAGGAGAATAGATATAGAAGAAGCACTAGGAGGTTGGGAAACAGGTGAATTTAACAAGATAACGAGTCCCCACGCCTCATCCTAGCCTTAAACACTCCTGTTCTTCAACTCCATGGGGTGGGTAGCAGCATCTGGTACCCCCTATATATTTGCTGAAGGACAAGGGCATGCCCATCACAGGTGTTCCCCTGGGGTGCCAGCCACCCAATGCTTTGCTGATGTCAGGGAAAAATACATCTGCAGTACCACTCCACATTGGCCCCAGGTGCAAGCAGAACTGGCACACTTAGAGGGCATGGGGTTGGTAGACTGTATGGATGGCACAGAGCAATGGTAGGAGCATAGAGCAGGGCTGGTGTTATGGTTGGGCCTTAGGGGGCCTGGACCACCATACTGTACCTCCTTGTCCGTCCAACTAAAATACATTGATAATTAATTTGGCCAAGGCTCGCGCCTTGGAGGTGCTCTTATTCTCCATGGACTTTAGTGTCCCAGAACTTTTTTGAGTTTGTGCTACAGGATGCAAATTTCTGTTTGAAAAAGCTAGCCTTTGCGTTCCTAATTGCCTGTGTATATTGGTTCCTAACTTCCTTGAAAAGTTGCATATCGCGGGGGCTATGTGATGCTAGTGCAGTACGCCACAGGATGTTTTTGTGCTGGTCAAGGGCAGTCAAGTCTGGAGTGTACCAAGGCTATATCTGTTCATAATTCATTTTTTTGAATGGGGCATGCTTAAGATGGTGAGGAAAGCACTTTTAAAGAATAACCAGGAATCCTCTACTGATGGAATGAGGTCAATATCCTTCCAGGATACCCGGGCCAGGTTGATTAGAAAGGCCTGCTCGCTGAAGTGTTTTAGGGAGCGTTTGACAGTGATGATAGGTGGTTGTTTGACCGTGGACCCATTACGGACGCAGATAATGAGACCGTGATCACCGAGATCCTGGTTGAAGACAGCATGGTGTATTTAGAGGGCAGGTTGGCCAGGATGATATCTATGAGTGTGCCCGTGTTTACGGATTTAGGGTTGAACCTGGTAGGTTCCTTGATAATGTGTGTGAGATTGAGGGTGTCTAGCTTAAATTGTAGGACGGCCGGGGTGTTAATCATATCCCAGTTTAGGTCACCAAACAGTAAAAACTCTGAAGATAAATGGGGGGGCAATTAATTCACATATGGTGTCCAGGCCACAGCTGGGAGCTGTGTGAAAATCAATATTCCAAACATAGTCTGGGACAGTTGTGGGATGCGATAGATTATTGCAACCACTAGCATCAAAAAACCTGTTTTAAGCAATGAGCCTGATGCAAGGTATGAGAGCATTTGAACTTAAAATGTTGATACTGTTAGGCTATTTCTTCACATTATAAGCTTGGCAATGTGCACACGGTAGTAGGCTATTAGCGCAAATGTTCCAATAGCAGGAAAACACAATTCTCAAAAGTGACCACAAATGCGATTTATGCATTATGCTAAAGGTGCATTTTTATGATGAAAATTATCTTACTCAAACTTGAAACTGACACACTGCGTATGTACAGTGCCTTCGGAACGTATTCAGGTCCTTTGACTTTTTCCACATTTTGTTACATCACAGCCTTATTCTAAAATGGATATAAAAAAATATATCAATCTACACACAATAACCCTATAATGACAAAGCAAAAACCATCTATTTTTATTTTATTTTATTTTAGCAAATGTATTAAAAATAGAACACATACCTTATTTACACAAGTAATCTGACTCTTTGCTATGAGACCTGAAATTGAGCTCTGGTGCATCCTGTTTACTTTGATCATCCTTGATGTTTCTACAACTTGGAGTCCACTTGTGGTAAATTCAATTGATTGGACATGATTTGGAGAGGCAGAAACTTGTCTATATAAGGTCCCATAGTTGACAGTCCATGTCGGAGCTAAAAACCAAGCCTTGAGGTCGAAGGAATTGTCCGAGCCCCGAGACTGGATTGTGTCGAGGCACAGATCAGGGGAAAGGTACCAACAAATATCTGCAGCATTGAAGGTCCACAAGAACACAGTGACCTCCATTCTTAAATGGAAGAAGTTTGGACCCACAAAGACTCTTCCTGGAGCTGGCCGCCCGGCCAAACTGAGCAATCAGGAGAGAGGGGGCGTGACTAAATGGTCACGCTGAATTTAACTGTGGGGAAGACTATAGCTTGAAAAATTATTTTCCTACATTCTGACTGTTTTCCTCAAGAAATTAAGTCGGATTCCTTTCCAGCTGAGTATCGCGATACTGCTATTGCGACAACTTCCCAACCCATATGGTCTACCATGTAGGGAACCACGGAGAACAGGCACACCAAAGTGTTTATTCCACTAATTGAGGTGTGTATTAAAGGCACTGGACCATTAGAGGCAGAGTGTCAGAATCTAGATGTACCACTATTTGAGGCAACCCTGGACAGGTTGGGAGGAGGAGACAAATTGAATGTCAGCAAGGCACAGAAGTCTGAGAGCCCCATTCCAAAACAACCAAGGGCATCCCTTCCTTCCTTCCTTCCTTCCTTTAGGAGAGCAATACTGTACAAATCTTCTCAACTTTCCAACTTTGTTAGATGAAGGAATTGGTATTGTAGTGGGGGAGGGAACAATGTATTTTTAAGGTCTTTTGAATGGGGCTGAAGGTTTTGGGGGGGGTTATTTTCCAACGTTGGGTGATTGCGCTTTTGAGAACCCCCCCCCCCCCCACAGTTTTCCCTATCTGATACATGGCCAGGTGTTTGCATGTCTTTGAAATTCGCTGGAAACATCTGGCTTCACACCAGCTGTGAGGAGAATAGATATAGAAGAAGCACTAGGAGGTTGGGAAACAGGTGAATTTAACAAGATAACGAGTCCCCACGCCTCATCCTAGCCTTAAACACTCCTGTTCTTCAACTCCATGGGGTGGGTAGCAGCATCTGGTACCCCCTATATATTTGCTGAAGGACAAGGGCATGCCCATCACAGGTGTTCCCCTGGGGTGCCAGCCACCCAATGCTTTGCTGATGTCAGGGAAAAATACATCTGCAGTACCACTCCACATTGGCCCCAGGTGCAAGCAGAACTGGCACACTTAGAGGGCATGGGGTTGGTAGACTGTATGGATGGCACAGAGCAATGGTAGGAGCATAGAGCAGGGCTGGTGTTATGGTTGGGCCTTAGGGGGCCTGGACCACCATACTGTACCTCCTTGTCCGTCCAACTAAAATACATTGATAATTAATTTGGCCAAGGCTCGCGCCTTGGAGGTGCTCTTATTCTCCATGGACTTTAGTGTCCCAGAACTTTTTTGAGTTTGTGCTACAGGATGCAAATTTCTGTTTGAAAAAGCTAGCCTTTGCGTTCCTAATTGCCTGTGTATATTGGTTCCTAACTTCCTTGAAAAGTTGCATATCGCGGGGGCTATGTGATGCTAGTGCAGTACGCCACAGGATGTTTTTGTGCTGGTCAAGGGCAGTCAAGTCTGGAGTGTACCAAGGCTATATCTGTTCATAATTCATTTTTTTGAATGGGGCATGCTTAAGATGGTGAGGAAAGCACTTTTAAAGAATAACCAGGAATCCTCTACTGATGGAATGAGGTCAATATCCTTCCAGGATACCCGGGCCAGGTTGATTAGAAAGGCCTGCTCGCTGAAGTGTTTTAGGGAGCGTTTGACAGTGATGATAGGTGGTTGTTTGACCGTGGACCCATTACGGACGCAGATAATGAGACCGTGATCACCGAGATCCTGGTTGAAGACAGCATGGTGTATTTAGAGGGCAGGTTGGCCAGGATGATATCTATGAGTGTGCCCGTGTTTACGGATTTAGGGTTGAACCTGGTAGGTTCCTTGATAATGTGTGTGAGATTGAGGGTGTCTAGCTTAAATTGTAGGACGGCCGGGGTGTTAATCATATCCCAGTTTAGGTCACCAAACAGTAAAAACTCTGAAGATAAATGGGGGCAATTAATTCACATATGGTGTCAGGCCACAGCTGGGAGCTGTGTGAAAATCAATATTCCAAACATAGTCTGGGACAGTTGTGGGATGCGATAGATTATTGCAACCACTAGCATCAAAAAACCTGTTTTAAGCAATGAGCCTGATGCAAGGTATGAGAGCATTTGAACTTAAAATGTTGATACTGTTAGGCTATTTCTTCACATTATAAGCTTGGCAATGTGCACACGGTAGTAGGCTATTAGCGCAAATGTTCCAATAGCAGGAAAACACAATTCTCAAAAGTGACCACAAATGCGATTTATGCATTATGCTAAAGGTGCATTTTTATGATGAAAATTATCTTACTCAAACTTGAAACTGACACACTGCGTATGTACAGTGCCTTCGGAACGTATTCAGGTCCTTTGACTTTTTCCACATTTTGTTACATCACAGCCTTATTCTAAAATGGATATAAAAAAAATATCAATCTACACACAATAATGACAAAGCAAAAACCATCTATTTTTATTGTATTTTATTTTAGCAAATGTATTAAAAATAGAACACATACCTTATTTACACAAGTAATCTGACTCTTTGCTATGAGACCCGAAATTGAGCTCTGGTGCATCCTGTTTACTTTGATCATCCTTGATGTTTCTACAACTTGGAGTCCACTTGTGGTAAATTCAATTGATTGGACATGATTTGGAGAGGCAGAAACTTGTCTATATAAGGTCCCATAGTTGACAGTCCATGTCGGAGCTAAAAACCAAGCCTTGAGGTCGAAGGAATTGTCCGAGCCCCGAGACTGGATTGTGTCGAGGCACAGATCAGGGGAAAGGTACCAACAAATATCTGCAGCATTGAAGGTCCACAAGAACACAGTGACCTCCATTCTTAAATGGAAGAAGTTTGGACCCACAAAGACTCTTCCTGGAGCTGGCCGCCCGGCCAAACTGAGCAATCAGGGAGAGAGGGGGCGTGACTAAATGGTCACGCTGAATTTAACTGTCTAATGACTCTTGACCGCCGGTGTGGTGTTAATACGGTCACAGTAACAGCCCAAGTCATGACACGGGCACAATGAAAGAGCCATAAGTTATAATATAATAATGTTATTATACCAGAATCCAATTGGTAGCATATTACATGGAAAATTAATGATTAATGTATCATTTACAATGTAATGTGTTTACTGGTGATTTCACAATTTTAATTTAATCAACACATTCACAAATTGTGTCTGTGATCAGTTTTTAGGTTTGGGTTGATTTGAGTTTTATAGCTAGTAAGCAGCCCAAGCAAACATCATTGTGCATATCTTTCTTCACCCACCATCAACATCAACAATCTCTGTAATCCTCCTCCATGCCATTCACCTTCTGATTTTTGTCTCCGTATTCTAGCGAAGCGACATCATATAGAGTTGGAAAACCAGACCCAGCAATGATTGACTTTCCTCCATATGTTTTGGTTTTGCTTGACCGGAACTAATGACCGGTGGAACTGTGTTTCATGAACGGAAGATTTTCAAGCAAACATCTGCTCCTCACCGAATTAGGTAATGGCAGCGGAAGCCACGTGCAATTTGCATCAAGTTCTACCGCTCCGCTGGCAGGGTTCTTGCCGCTCACCTTCCCACAATCCACTGCGCTTTGCTCCACGTTCCCCCATTGAAAATGAATGGGGGCGGAACGTCGTCTGACACATTCAGAAGTGGTGAAAACCCTACACAGCCTACTACAAAATAGCCTATAGAATGGCGCACAGAATACAATCCAAACCAGTATCCTGTTGAAAAGGCCTTGGTCTTTGTACAGCTGGACAGGCAACAGTGTTGAAGTCTTTGCCCAATACTTTAATGTCCAGGCAGAAAGCAAGACCCCCCAAAATAACACCAAGGCCTTTGGCATCACCTCTATTTGTTATAAGCCAGGTAAAGGGAAACTGCAATATTCCGTGCTTTTTAAAATCCAGCAATATTAACTGGTACAAACTGTAACACAGTAACGAAGAAGATGGCAAAAAAAAAAAAAAAAAACAGGTGCCTGTTGCGAAGCTCTGATTGGTTTATAAACCTGCTACGGTAATGTAGCTCTGCACCTTTTAAACCAGCCATAAGCAGGTGCAAACTTTAACACAGGCCTTGTTGGTTTATATATCCACGTCCAGTAGATGGCTGTGCTCCCTGTTCTGGCTGTGGCAGCCGTAGGGGGTTCTGACGGATGGCTTGTGTCAACAGAACACAGGCATATTTACACAGGGGCGGGGGCTCTGCGAAATGGATCTTAATGCTCCTCTTTGCTGAGCCATCCCTTTGAGAAATGAACAGTCACAGCCTTAGCCGACCTTGCATATGTTCGCTCATTTCTCTGTCACTACTGCCTTTCCCGTGAAGGCAGCAAGTTGCCCGCACTTTACCAGCCGGGCTTTTAACAGATGGCTTCCTTGACTCACTTTGACGCATCTTTTAATGTCGAAACCATATATTGGATTTTGCCCCAGTGTCAGTCAGTGTTTGGGGAAGGGGATACCTAGTAATTTGCACAACTGAATGCGTTCAACCGAAATGTGTCTAACGCATTTAATCACGTCCATGTCATCGGCGCCTTGCTTAAAGGCAGATCTTTCCTCTTTGCAGGCTTAGGGAATTGAACCAGCGACCTTTGGGTTACTGGCCCAACGCTCTTAACCTCTAGGCTACTTGCATGAGAAGAGGGAGGAATGAGCTGCTTTGGTTCTGTTGATACAGCAGGTTAGGGTGTGTTTGTGTGTGCGTGTATGTATGTGAACTCAGCAAAAAAAGAGACGTGCCTTTTTCAGGACCCTGTCTTTCAAAGATAATTCGTAAATATCCAAATAACTTCACAGATCTTCATTGTAAAGGGATTAAGGTCACAGTTATTAAAACTTAGGGCACTATAAAAGAGGCCTTTCTACTGACTCTGAAAAACACCAAAAGAAAGATGCCCAGGGTCCCTGCTCATCTTTTGTGATCGTGCCTTAGGCATGCTGCAAGGAGGCATGAGGACTGCAGATGTGGCCAGGGCAATAAATTGCAATGTCCGTACTGTGAGACGCCTAAGACAGGGAGACAGGACAGACAGCTGATCCTGCAAGACAGGAATGTCCGTGTTCTGCCATGGCCAGCGAAGAGCCCGGATGTCAATCCCATTGTGCACGTCTGGGACCTGTTGGATCGGAGGGTGAGGGCTAGGGCCATTCATTCCACCCAGAAATGTTTGGGACCTTGCAGGTGATTTGGTGGAAGAGCAAGAACTGGCAAATATTGTGCAGCCCATGAGGAGGAGATGCACTGCAATACTTAATGCAGCTTGTGGCCACACCAGATACTGACTGTTACTTTAGAATTTTACCCCCCACCCTTTGTTCAGGGACACATTCTTCCATTTCGGTCAGTCACATGTCTGTGGAACTTGTTCAGTTCATGTCTCAGTTGTTGAATCTTATGTTTCAACAAATGTTTACACATGTTAAGTTTTCTGAAAATAAACGCAGTTGACAGTGAGAGGACGTTTCTTTTTTAGCCGACTTTGTGCTTGTATATACCGTATGTGTATTGAGTGCTGATAAGATAAAAGCTGTGAATAACTTGAGACATGGGAATTGTGAGTCATCGCTTGATGTTTGAAGTAGCAGGTGACTGTCAAGAATATGTGCAAATATACAAAGATACCCATAGCAAGGGAAAAGTATGCATTTTAATCTGAGCTGTTGAACTGGTACCACTGTTAAACAGATTGTGCACTCATGAGAAGTCCTGACTCTCTCGATTCCAATTTCACTGCGGACTATCAGAATAGGTCACCAGACTTTGATACTGTAGGTCAATGTTGTAACTTGCTGTATCGATGAACTGAGCTTTGCTCCCACAGTTCAGTATGGATTTGACAGACATCATCTGCCTACAGTATTTATCTGAACCACTAAAATGGTGTGGGGAAATGAAGCCCAGGTTGTCTGACAATCTCAACAACTAAGTGTTATTTTCACACAAATGCTCCCTATATAGTGATGTTTATTTACAAAATCAATCAGTTTTGCAACACATTCGATGTGATTGCCAACACAACTTACCCTAACACTGTTTATGGACGACATATCAAATAATGGAATTCCGGTGAACTTCCCTTTTAAGTAATTTATTTTCTCCTTTCTCCACAGGTTGCCATAGGCAAGATGTACCCGACCCAGAAGACTATTGTTGAGGGGTAGGGTTCGAAGAGAAACCACCAATGGGCATTGATGGAGTGTCTCAGAACGAGAGGAAACGATGCCCAAGAGACCATGGGAGACTGAGCACTGAACCTCAACCTCACTTTCCCTTTCACACGGAAGCTTTATTTTCCGACGCCCTCATTGGATGGATAGGGGGAAAGCCTATGGGTTGGGCCTACTTTGTCCGACATCAAATGGTTCTTTATCTCTAGACCAGTGTTCCCAACCCTCCACATTTTTGTTCTAGCCCTGCACTGATACACATTATTCAACTAGACAGGGGCTTGCTGATGTAGTTGATCATGTTAATGTGTCAGTACAGCCCTAAAACAAAAATGTGGACTATAGCATTCCCCACGAGACGGTTGGGAAACACTGCCCCTAAACATTTTGTGATGGACTGTCGTAGATCTGAAAGCATCAGATAGGCATTAAAAATAATTGTAATAATGCCACCTAGCCTTTTGGTAGGCAATAGAGATTCTACCATATTGCTCACACCTTTACATATATATATATGGTGGGAAGAGACAAGGGGATGGTTGATTTCCGACTTGGCAACTGTGCAGCGTTGACGACGTAACAATTGTCCTTGGTCCCTATATACTGTACCCTCTTCACCATACTAAAATAATGAGCTTCTTTTGTGAGCTGTAAGAGTTGTAGCAGTGCCACGGTGTACACACGGTCTTGATTCCCTGTTATATTTTTCTATTGTGTGTTGTATATATGATTTGTCGTCATGTAAGATGGTGTATAAACAGATTAAAGATATGCGGATCTGAATCGCATTATTGTCTCCATACTCTTTAGTCATGACTCAGTTGGTAGAGCATGGCACTTGCAATGCCAGGGGTCATGGGTTAGATTCCTGCTGATGCCCCCCATACATCAAATGTATGCATGCATGACTAAGTTGCTTTAGGGAAAGGGGGATACCTAGTCAGTTGTACAACTGAATGCCTTCAACTGACATGTGTCTTCCGCATTTAACCCAACCCCTCTGAATCAGAGAGGTGTGGGGTGCTGCCTTAATCAACATCCACGTCTTCGGGGAACAGTGGGTTAACTGCCTTGCTCCGCTTTATGACACTATTATTCTGTTATGACAAGTCTTACAATGCATTAAAGCTGCATCATAATGCATTATACCTGGAGGCAAATAATGGAAATGGATGATGTTACACATGATTTGAAGAAGGCAGTGAATTGGAGTTGGGTGAGAGGGTGAATGTATCCCTTTTGTTGGTTTTAGATAAGCAGAGACTGATATAAAGATTCTATTAACACACAAGGATCAAAGTTGAAAGCTCCCGCATATGTCATCTCCAAATATCTTATCTGCTTCTGATCAGTTTTTTTGATCAACAAAAGCTGTTTTGAAGCACATGAACATCAAGGGAGAGGACCTGGATTCAAATATGGTTTAAATACTTTCTGTGCTTGATTGAGCTTGCCTTGCTTAATGGACCAATATAAAAGTACCAAATGGCAAGTCCTGACCATTTGGCATTCCAGGCAGGCTGCAGTGACCACTCAACGTATTTTAAAGATTTCAGATAGTGATGCTTCCTGGGTTCAAATTCTAAAACAACTGGGACTGATTACGTTTGAATAATAAGAGGATACTTGCTAATGACATTTTAGTCATTATCAACATGTCGTGTACTGTTTAAGAAAAGGAGCATTCCGCATTTAAAACATTTTGTCCATTTCATTGGTTCATATACAGTTAAAGGCGGAGGTTTAACATACACCTTAGCCAAATACATTTAAACTCAGTTTTTCACAATTCCTGGCATTAATCCATGTAAAAATTCCCTGTCTTAGGTTAGTTGGGATCACCACTTTCAAGAATGTGAAATGTCAGAATAATAGTAGAGAGAACTATTTATTTAAGCTTTTATTTCTTTCATCACATTCCCAGTGGGTCAGAAGTTTAAATACACTCAATTAGTATTTGGTAGCATTGCCTATAAATTGTTTAACTTGGGTCAAATGTTTCGGCTAGCCTTCCACAAGCTTCCCGGAATAGGTTTGGTGAATTTTGGCCCATTCCTCTTGACAGAGCTGGTGTAACTGAGTCAGGTTTGTAGGCCTCCTTGCTCGCACACGCTTTTTCAGTTCTACCCACAAATTTTCTATGGGATTGAGGTCAGGGCTTTGTGATGGCCACTCCAATACCTCGAGTTGGTTGGCCTTAAGCCATTTTGCAACAACTTTGGAAGTATTCTTGTTAATTTGGAAGACCCATTTGCAACCAAGATTTAACTTCCTGATGTCTTGAGATGTTGCTTCAATATATCCACATAATTTTCCATCCTCACGATGCCATTTATTTTGTGAAGTGCACCGGTCCCTCCTGCAGCAAAGCACCCCCACAACATGATGCTGCCACCCCTGTGCTTCACGGTTGGGATGGTGTTCTTCGGCTTGCAAGCTTCCCCCGTTTTCCTCCAAACATAACGATGGTCATTATGGCCAAACAATTCTATTTTTGTTTCATCAGACCAGAGGACATTTCTCCAAAAAGTACGATCTTTGTCCCCATGTGCAGTTGCAAACCGTAGTCTTTTTTTTATGGCTGTTTTGGAGCAGTGGCTTCTTCCTTGCTGAGCGGTCTTTCAGGTTATGTCGATATAGGACTTGTTTTGCTGTGGATAAAGATACTTTTGTACCTGTTTCCTCCAGTATCTTCACAAGGGCCTTTGCTGCTGTCCTGGGATTGATTTGCACTTTTCACACCAAAATACGTTCATCTCTAGGAGACAGAATGCGTCTCCTTCCTCAGCGGTATGATGGCTGCGTGGTCCCATGGTGTTTATACGTGCTTACTATTGTTTGTACAGATGATCGTGGTTCCTTCAGGCGTTTTGAAAATTGGTCCCAAGGATGAACCAGACTTGTGGAGGTCTACATTTTTTTTTCTAGGGTCTTGGCTGATTTCTTCTGATTTTCCCATGATGTCAAGCAAAGAGGCACTGAGTTTGAAGGTAGGCCTTGAAATACATCCACAGGTACACCTCCAATTGACTCAAATTATGTCAATTAGCCTATCAGAAGCTTCTAAAACCATGACATTTTCTGGAATTTTCCAAGCTGTTTAAAGGCACAGTCAACTTAGTGTATGTAAACTTCTGACACACTGGAATTGTGATACAGTGAATTATAAGTGAAATAATCTGTAAACAATTGTTGGAAAAATTACTTGTGCCATGCACAAAGAAGATGTCCTAAACGACTTCCCAAAACTATAGTTTGTTTACAAGAAATGTGTGGAGTGGTTGAAAAATTAGTTTTAATGACTCCAACAAGTGTATGTAAATGTCCGACTTCAACTGTATTCAATAGCCCAATTGATGTCATAGTGCATGAATCACAGGATTAAAACAACATAGCGTGTTGCACTGTTACATTAACATACAGTACATGTACCATTTAAGAATGAGACAAACTTTGCAATTTCACATTGTCTAGTCAGTACATTCAGTTCAGTAGGCCAAGGTCTAAGACTGGACAGTTACATGAACATGCTGTGCGGACTCCAGACCTGAGTTCAAATACTATTTGAAATGTTTTCATTTCATATTTGAACACTGGTCTATGTGGTTGTTGTCCAGAGAGATTCTTATCACTGCAGAGCTTCAGCCTGGAAACCAGCCATTCTCTGTTGACAGAGTAAACTCCACATGATTTGCTGATTTGCCTCTTGAACTTTGGTCAGGGGACAGGTACGGTATGGGACAACCACCAAGTACTACTGCACTAAAGGGTACATGACAGGCCAAACAAGGGAAGTGACATCACTGGCAAGAGTAGTGTGCTGCTCACATACCCACCCGCAGTATTCCAAACACACTGGGAAAGTTCTGACTGTAGAGAAAGTAGTGGAGTTTTGATAAGGTGATGTCATCAAAGAGATTCTATGTAATTATATGGATGTCAAATAAGTTTTCCATTAAATGTAATACAGAATGATGTAATTGGCCTATGTATGACTTAATAGCTAAGTAGATGTGTAATATATGCTTTATAATATGATATGCAGTTGACGTAAAGCATGACCAAGTTCCACCCCCAAACATGTAGAATATATACAATTCAGTCATAGCTGTAATGCCAACAGGCACTGTGTCATGCTAACACATAGAGCTCTGTTCTTCTCATTAATTGAAGGAAACCAGTGCTCTCCAGAGAACAGTAAATACTCTAATATGTGACACGAACCTGCTGCCTCTTAGACCATTTTATTGAAATCAAAGTGTATTGGTTGTGTATACAGATCTGCAGATGTTATACCAGGTGCAGCAAAATGATTGTTACTAGCTCCAACAGTAGAATAAAAACATGAGCTGGCACACACCCAGAAAAACTATTTTGTGTGGAGATGCTGATTGATGGCGAATTAAATATAAACTAGCTCCAACAGTGCAGCAGAATGTCTCGCAAATACAATACAAATACACAAATCATCAAAAAATATAGAATCAAGAATTGACGAGTCCAATTAACAGTCCAGTGTAGATATTCACTGTTCAAAATCTTACAAGCCTTTCACTGTGTAGCCATCCACACCAATATAACAGATTGCTCATTAAATCTTTCCTTGGTGTCCATGGGAGTACAAACAAGAATTAATATGGTTTGTGGCAGAGAACTCTGGCAGATTTAGCTTCTCACATGATTTTATAACTAGGATAAGTCCCACATTTTCAAACTGCAATATCCTGGGCCCTGAATCAAAGGCTATGACTGAAATGGTACACTACTTAAGATCAGCCATTCCCTTTAATGCAATGCTTTTGACCAGAGATTGAAAACATTGCACTATAGGTCAAAAGTAGTGCACTCTTTTCAGAAATAGGCTGCCACAAGTTTAGCATGATCTTTTACCGTTGTTTCACATAGGATTAGGTGGTGCACACTGTATCAGTTGACTATATGAAGTACAGTGCCCGGCGCTTATAAGTATGACAATGTGTACAGTGCCAAGGACATTGTACATTTAAGGATGTTTACATCATGTATTCTATCCTTTTCTTTTAGCACTAAATTGATTATTTGATTCAGTCATTAGCGGAGTGCACTGTACTGCAATTGTTAATATGGCCGAGAACATTCACAATGATGAAACTGATGAACACAATTCATAGAAAATATCTGAATTCATAAGTCATTACAATTCACAACAAGTAGGATAGCGCTCCTGATCAGATTACATGATATGCAAATATTATGTAGAACAGGTGACATCCCCTTTGATTATGGGTATTTGTACTGTAATGTCTCTTAAAATACTTAATTGGCAGTCTTTTAGTATGGTCTTGGGTCTGTGCAGTCCCCACTGGCAGTGGAGCTGATAAATGTTCATCAGTCATTCACAGATCCTAATGGCAATTATTGTGTTATTAAATGCTGTTCCAGAAGAGGTTAGAATGCTCAACTGGACAGATGTAAACTTGGCAACTCCATGTTTTACTTTTAAAAAAGGATGGATCAGAGTGGTTCCCTTTTTTGGTTCAAAGTCAGCACATCAATCTTCAGTAGGCCTTAAGTCATAATCATTATGACCGCATATCCACCTTGATAATAACACGGTGGGGCTAGATGTAAAGGGAAAAATACTAACTTTATTGAAAAGTATATATCAATCCACGTGATAGAGAACAACTTCCTAAGAACACTTGTTGAACGACACCAACTTTACGAACGTGCATAAGAGCGCGTTTTAAGTGGCGTGAAATGCCGCGCTCTCGTAGGTCACCATGCCTGTACAGTGATACTTCAAGGTATAGTTGTGTCCATTGTTGTTATCCCAAAACTCGCCCTGGTCATTCCTGATGTACACGGCGAAGTGCACCGAGGAAGTTGGGTCTAGGAACGGAGGTGTGTACAAGGTAAAGGTATAACGCTCACCGACAATATTGTCATCCACAGGCATGGGTATCGCCTGCGCGTCCACGGAAGACAGCCACTCGTTGAACGTGTACCTCACACCAACTTCCCTCGTGCAACAACTTTGAATATTTGTCCGAATCTGCCCACGGACGTCAAACCGGGTGATGGTCACCTTCTCCAGGTTGACGTGGCGCTGCAATACCGTGGTCTCAAAATGTTCAGACTCAACTGGCATCTTGAAAGTTGGGACGAGACGGTCCATGGTCAAGGTGGATTGAAAGTTTATGCACAGGTCCCCAATTGGATACTCTCGGTCCTGTTGTTGAGGGGGAAAGCTCTGCAGTCTTAAAAATACCTTGGAAGGGATTTGCGGTTCTTCTGTTGTGCTGAAGTGCTTCACACTTGCCAAATCAAGCCCCATGGAGTCTGCGAACTTCACCCGTTTTCGGCCGTTATTGGCTATTTCTTCAAAAAGCGTAGCCTGCTTTGGGTACGCGGGCAGGGATTTCGCTCTTCGCCTGTCTTTCATATACATTTCTGGCGGTTCCAATAAGCCATCTTTCAACTCCTCATCATGACCATTCTCCGTTGGCTCCTCGTCAATTCCCGATAGCATGGTTTTACCTGAAATCGGAGAACACTGTTTGGAATCAGACAGGAGGCCTGAATCAGACATATTGGTAATGCGTGCGTTATGAATAAACACCGGAACAGTTCCAATGATGAAGTTTACATTCCCGTGGAACTTCTCAGTTAGTGTGATACGCCCATTTAAAAGCTCATCATCCAATTCTGCCTGTTTCTGTGTTCAGCATCAGTCTTTGGAAAGTTAATGCAATTTCATTTCACGTCATTGCAACGTAATAGAGAGCACTATTCGATGTGGTAAAATAAGGAGGCAATGGAATGATGACGTTCCATTTACCAACTTGGCTTGCATTTAATTAACTAATCTGATCTAACAAAGTGGATATTCGTCAAAATCCGTCATTATTTATGTATTGTAACAGGCCCACAATGTGCTTACCTAAGTCCGATTTGGATATAGTTGGCTGTTTTCGCTGCATAACATGTAGAAGTTGTCACTTTTCAGGTTTAGAAGAAGTGACTGCAGTTCGTATAAGCTACCATGCATACATCTTTGATGGTAGTAGTCAAAGTCGTTTTGTAATGCAGTTGATTGGTAAGGATGACATAAACATGCTTTGGGATTGACATCCATACAAGCATCATGCTCCGTTTTGTACCTCAACATAGTGTGAAATACACATAAACAATAGCCTAAATGTAGGTTAATTTCGCTGGGTGTAATGAGGAGATTCAGGATCCCCCCCCCCATGGCCCTTTCCCCCACATATTTCCATGGCAATTCCATAGTTTTTTGTAGGCAGTAACTCTGCAATGACTTGGCCAAAGCCTATAGGGAAAATAATGGTGTTTTTGTCTGTTTTTTTAAATATTTTTTATAAACACCAAGAAATAAGGTTTGTGGTAACACAGTTTTAGGAGATCTTACACATTTTGTTCTATTTATGTGCTTGTTTTGATTGGATAAGTGCTTAAAAAAAAATCATATTAAGTTACTTTAGGTGATGAAGATTATCTCATAGAACAAAACCTAATGTAACTTTGGTACATTTTTAAGCATTTATCCATTCAAAACAAGCACATAATTCCTCAAGGTTATCTTAACTGACTGATGTTATCTAATTGAACAAAACGTATAAGATCTCCTAAGCCTGTGTTAACCTCAGACTGTATTTTCAGCATTTCCCAGAACCCCATTCATTTCCCCCACAGGAATGGATGAACGAACCAGAGGTAACTAATTTCTGTTGTTTAGGACTATAAGCTGGCGAGCTCTATTCAAGCTTACGAACAGCTCACCTGCAGACATTGTGAATTTTAAAGCACTTATCCAATCAAAACATGCACATAAAGTGCATAAATGCTTCATAATTCATAAAGGTCATGTTAACGGACTGATATATCATAGAACAATACGTATAAGATCTCCTAAGCTTACAAACAGCTCACCTGCAAGGCACGCTGGAGCGTGTGCTAAAGAGGCATTAGGGTATTGGGCTATAAAGTCATCAAATTATACATGATCAAAATTGTCATTCAATATTAACAAATTCACGTTTTAATGCCAACATCTACATGTAGTTTGGTGACAATATAATACTGTAGGCTATTTTTGCATCAGAAAATAAATAGACCCACATTCGAGACCCTTTCAAACCCTTGATATGAAAATAACCTAGTAACCTAGATAGAATAGGCCTATACTTGTTTGTTGCTCAAGAATGATCATTACTGTGATTTCAGCCACAAAAACAACATTGCATTGATAAGTGATAGCCTTCTGTGTTTCCAGTTGCATCACAGTAGATAAAACCTGTCACAAAATCCATATAGGTCCTCTGCACAGACATCATGCAATGACATTTGGTTCACTTTGTTGGATTGTTCACCATATTTGGCCAAGCAAGTAGTAATATCTGTTAACATCAACAGCATCTCGATAATCAAATCACACATTTCATTAAAATGCCTATATTGTTCATCTCTGTGTAGATGATATCACATCACATGTTTCATCCAGAATATGAAAGTGACAAGTTTCCTCCTCATTCAAACCTAGGGCTCTCAATAAAATAAAATATATACTTGCAAATAAATCATTTAAAATATTTTATTTAACTAGGCAGTTAAGAACAAATTCTTATTCGCAATGATGGCCTACAAGGGAACAGCGGGTTAACTGCCTTGTTCAGGGGCATAACAGATGTTTTACCTCGTCAGCTCGGGGATTTGATCCACCAACCGTTTGGTTACTGGCGCAACACTCTAATCACTAGGCTACCTGCAGCCCCACAAATAGGTAAGAACTACTGACACAAACAACCAAAGCTTCCCTGATGACATGCAAAGTCCTAGATGTGGGCTCTATACCACATTTTAATAATGGCCACTTTAATAATGGAACACTAGTCCCTTTACTAATGTTTACATATTGCTTTACTCATCTCATATGTATATACTATTCAACTGTATTTTAGTCAATGCCACACCAACATTACTCATCCTAATATTTATAGATTTCATAATTCCATTATTTTACTTTTATATGTGTGTGTTGTGAATTGTCAAGATACTACTGCACTGTTGGAACTAGGAACACAAGCATTTTGCTACCGCAATAACATTGCTAAATATGTGTGACAAATACAAGTTTTCCACTAGATGGTGCTCTATAACTATTCTACAAAGCCACAGACAAATTATAATGGGAATGCACAGAGGTGGGTTTTGCAAAAGTAATACCCAATCAAAGTATGATAATAAAAGTTAGAGGAATGTTACAAATTAGCATACTTTTGATGGTTTAATACCAGCTGTTTCTCTGTGGACCAAAGCTTAATTGTTGATATATGATCAAATAAACTACTTTAAAACACATTTTTTTGAATTATTTTATTGAAAAAACAAAAATGGAAGATGTCAAATTACTTTTGAGCAGCTGTAGAACATTCAGTGGCGAGTTCCCCTGCCTTCTAACACCCTGGCAGTTTAAAAGCAGGGACAACCATGATATTTTACCATAAGAAAAAACACATTGTACTGGTCATATGGGGTCAACTTAATCCCGATTAAAAATGGCTCCCAAAGTGTGAGTCTCGACACAGCAGTCACTTAAAATCAGTGCAAGAATGTGGCCTTCTCTATGGAACATTGAGACCCATGTCACCAGAAATGTGGGACCAGTGGGTTAACAGTTTTGCATACTGGGTTTTGGGACCATTCGGTGCAGTTTTGCATATGTTAAAATGCAAAGGTAAGATGTGAAGCACATAAGATATTATAGGCTGCTTTTATAAGCCTAAACTTCCATGTTCTGTTTCAATAGCAGGGTTACAGTATGTTAGAGTAATAGTGATATGACAACATAAACATATATAAAAAGGTAACTGCCAAAATCATGGAAACTCAAGTAAATACAAAGGGATACAAAGTATATTGAAAGCAGGTGCTTCCACACAGATGTGGTTCAAGGGTGAATTAAGCCATACAAATTCCATGTATAAAAATGCTTTGCCCGGCCAGTGGATGACAATGCCCCCATCCACAGGGCACGAGTGGTCACTCAATGGTTCGATGTGCATGAAAACGATGTAAACCATATGCCATGGCCATCTCAGTCACCAGAGGGGTATCCTACGAAGCAGATGAGGAGTTAGGTAACTTTAGTCAACTCGGGCTAACTGGACATACGAAAGTGGTTCACCTTTTAGCCAGGTAAATTTCTATGGCAACGAATCCTTCAGAACTAACCTGCTCCGGCACAGGCTAACTCACTACTAACTCCACTTACTGAATGAAATGACTGAGCTGTGAGTTGAGACCAGTGAAATCAGATACCCTCCTTGCAAAGATTGCATTATTTCATTATAACTTGCCCATGGATTGATGTTTCAGCATTGTCTCAATGAAGAGTTTGGCGTTTGACTAGCCATGTACGACAGGCATACACAGTTACAAGCCTGCTAGAGTTAGAGGTAAGCAGAGGAGCAATATCCACCGTCATAGTAGATGAAGCCTGAGCTGGAATGTGAAGCTAACTGAAGCCGGCAAGCTTTAGAAAACACTGAGTAGATCTAGCTTGCTTCATAGAATACCGCTAAAGATTTCAACCCAATTGAACACTTATGGGAGATTCCGGAGCGGCGCCCGAGACAGCGTTTCCACCACAAATAACAAAGTACCAAATTATGGGTGGTGTCGCATCCCTCAGAGCTCCAGCTGTTCTGGCTCATGGTAGCCCAATGCCATATTAAAACACCTTTTTTCCCTTTATTTTGGCAGTTACCTGTCGATTTCAATTTTACATTCTCAATACATGAATCTACATTTGTCTAAAATCTCCATATGTAAATACGTATTTTATTTATATATACACAGTCATGTGAAAAAGCAAGTATAACCCCTGGAAAGTAGTCTTAAAAAAATACATACATAACCAGTCAAAAGTTTTGGACAGACCTACTCATGCCAGGGTTTTTATTTATTTTTACTATTTTCTACATTGTAGAATAATAGTGAAGACATCAAAACTATGAAATTACACATATGGAATTATGTAGTAACCCCCAAAAAAGTGTTAAACAAATCAAAATATATGTTATATTTCAGAGTCATCAAAGTAGCCACCCTTTGCCTTGACAGCTTTGCACAATCTTGGCATTCTCTCAACCAGCTTCATGAGGTAGTCACCTAGAATGCATTCAAATTAACAGGTGTGCCTTGTTAAAAGTAAAATATTTTAATGTATTTCCTTAATGAATTTGAGCCAATCGGTGTTGTGACATGGGTAGGGGTGGTATACAGAAGTTAGGCTTATTTGGTAAAAGACCAAGTCGATATTATGGCAAGAACAGCTCAAATAAGAGAAATGATAGTCCACCATCACTTTAAGACATGAAGGTCAGTCAATCTGGAAAATGTCAAGAACTTTTCAAGTTTCTTCAAGTGCAGTCGCAAGAACCATCAAGCGCTATGATGAAACTGGCTCTCATGAGGACCACCCCTGGAATGGAAGACCCAGATTTACCTCTGCTGCAGAGCATAAGTTCATTAGAGTTACAGCCCAAATAAATGCTTCAGTTCAAGTAACAGACACATCACAACATCAATTGTTCAGAGGAGACTGCGTGAATCAGGCCTTCAGGTCAAATTTCTGCAAAGAAACCACTACTAAAGGACACCAATAAGAAGAGACTTGCTTTGGCCAAGAAACACGAGTAATGGCCAATAGATCGGTGGAAATCTGTCCATCGGTCTGATGAGTCCAAATTTGACATGTTTGGTTCCAACCGCCATGTCTTTGTGAGATGCACAGTAGGTGAACCGATGATCTCTGCATTTGTGGTTCCCACCGTGAAGCATAGAGAAGGTGTGATGGTGCTTCGCTGGTTACACTGTCAGTGATTTATTTAGAATTCAAGGTACACTTAACCAGCATGGCTACCACAGCATTCTGCAAGTGATACGCCATCCCATCTGGTTTGCGCTTAGTGGGACTATCATTTGTTTTTCAACATGACAATGACCCAACACAACTCCAGGCTGTGTAAGGGTTATATGACAAAGAAGGAGAGTGATGGAGTGCTGCATCAGATGACCTGGCCTCCACAATCCCTCGACCTCAACCCAATGGAGGTGGTTTGGGATGAGTTGGACCACAAAGTGAAGGAAAAGCAGCCAACAAGTGCTCAGCATGTGGGAACTCCTTCAAGACTGTTAGAAAAGTATTCCAGGTGAAGCTGGTTGAGAATGCCAAGAGTGTGCAAAGCTGTCATCAAGGCAAAGGGTGGCTACTTTGAAGAATCTAAAATATATTTTGATTTGTTTAACACTTTTGGTTACTACATGATTCCATAGTTTTGATGTCTTCACTATTATTCTACAATGTAGAAAATAGTAAAAATGAAGAATGAGTAGGTGTCCAAACCTTTGACTGGTACTGTATGTGTAATGTAAATGGCTATTTGAGCTAAATTCCAACTACATTCATTGATAAAGGTAACCCAATCTAACAAATCACATAAAATTAACACTTTGAATATGTTATGCAATTAAAATAAACAAAAATCTAATTTCCTTATGCAGAAAAGATTGTACACCCCTACCTTTACCATCACATAAAATTGCTAAATTTTTTACCAGAACCGGTGGAAATTATTAGAAAATCTTTAGAGTGTAACTTGGGTGGGTCCAGCCTTCCAAAAAGATTAGAAACTTGGTCTGGTTTGGTCTTAACCAATTCAGCCCAAGAACTGACCGAAAGATGCTCATAGAAGTCTCTAAGATCCCAAAGGTAACATCAAGGGATCTACAGGCCTCTCTTGCCACAATTAATGTCGAAGTGCCGGAGTCAACTGTCAGAGAGTGCACAAACTTGGCCTACATGGGAGGTCAGGAAGAAAGAAGCCTCTTCTCTCAAAAAAGAAAATCAAGACACGACTGACATTTGCCAGACCACACTTGGGTAAAGACCAAAACTACTTGAACAATGTGCTCTGGAAAGATGAGTCAAAGTTGGAAGAAGAACCTCTTACCAACTGTAAAGCATGGGTTTGGTAGCATTATGGTTTGGGGCTGATTATGGAATGGTTGAGTCAAGGCTCAGATCTCAATTCTGTCGAAATGCTGTGGGGGGACTTGAAGCAGGCTGTGCATGCAATAAAGCCCTCGAACATGGCACAGTTGAAGCAGTACTGTAAAGACGAGTGTGCAAAAATGAATCCCAGTCGATGTAAGAGACTGATAGACAGTTACAAAAAACAACTACATTAAGTTATTTCAGCCAAAAGGGGGCAACACCAGCTACTTATTTTTTCAGCAGTGGAATTGCATTTCTGTACATTTTTTATGAATAAATGATTGCAAAGTAATCATTCAGTGTCATTGGTTAAACTAGGTTACCTTTATCTGTCAATAGTGTTAAAGTGAAGATTACATATCCATTTGTCCATATATGTTTAAAAAAATATTTTAAAAATCCAGGAGGTGTACTTACTTTTTCCACGACTGTATATATCAATATGTAAATCAGGAGAGGAAAATGAAGGTTAACACAATAACAAAATTATATGACTTCATTGACATGATGCCGAGCGATTGGATGAAAACATTAAATTAACCCTGTGTACTATAGT
This sequence comes from Oncorhynchus nerka, assembly GCF_034236695.1. Taxonomy (NCBI): domain Eukaryota; kingdom Metazoa; phylum Chordata; class Actinopteri; order Salmoniformes; family Salmonidae; genus Oncorhynchus; species Oncorhynchus nerka. Next base: position 37,001,336 of record NC_088417.1, on the reverse strand, counting down.
ACTGCATATGAGCTGTACAAATCCCAAAAGGCAGCAATGGTTTCTCAGGGATCAAACAAACGCAGGCTCTGTAGCTGTCATTCTGAAACCAGTTATATTGATTGACATTTGATTTGCAAAGGTGACGTACGGATGGCGCAGTCACTTCTCCGACGTGTACATTTGGTACATCACCGTGACGACAGCCGCAGCCAAACAAGGGATCAACCAGTTTGTCCACCAACTGTTGAGGAGTGAGGAACAAGAGCTCACATACAATACATCAGTAAAACCATCAGCTGAAAGTGTACAAAAGGTGATAAAACACAAATGTCATAGAAAAGCAATGTTGGTTCCCCATTAGATCACTGCAACAAATAGAAGATATACTTTATTCATCCAGACGGTAATTTGTCATCTGCGATTACCCAACCCCTCTGCTATACACACAAACAAACATTAGGTTGGAGAAGCTGGAGCAGAGATTTCTAAACAAACATGAGGAACCACATTTGCTTACATAAACACAAGCATCTGAAGCAACCATTACTCATGTAGATGCAAACTTGCAAGATTAAATTGTAAATTGATTTAAAACCAAGAAACTGAAGGGAAAAAAAATCAGGGGTGCCTACATACCTAGAGGTTTCCTTGAGTGGTTCCTGCAAGAAAATAAAAAAGTGCACAAATATTTACACGCATGTCTCAGTATCTTTGAGTAGGCCTATCTTTATGATACATTGTGAATGTTTCATATGTGCTGTACATGTCAACTACAGGCGTTTTCAAAATGGCTCTTGAGTAAGGCAGCTTGCTGTCGAAACCTAACACCTTAGTATGTGTGCTGGAATATGAGTAGCGTAAATTGTCACATTTGAGATAGTTGCCTGATATCCACATGAATTTGTTTTACTTACTGAAGGTTTGTCAATCTTCAGTCGGTCATCCTACACGAGAGAGTGAGGGAGATAGAAGAAGAGGGAGAGTGGAGAGTGGGAGGAAAAGAGAAAGGTTGTTTATTATGCTATGAGAGATGGCAGGTATTCAACAAATATAGGACCAGGCATTCCTTCCCCTTTAGATTACACTAGATGTGTAAGAAGCCTGAGAACTAAATTATTTATATCCTCAGCAGAAAAGCAGTCTACCAAAACAAACTAGACAGATTCTTTTGCAAATAAGTGTCACATCAGCCAACTGAAACCAGAATGATTAATCAATCATACCATTGCCATGATGTAGCCTACACATGTTATGCTGTGAAATCTAACATTTCACACTCAGAGGTGTCTATTTTAACAGAACTATGGGACCACTGAAACTTCCTACATAATATCATGGTCATCTGCATTCAATCAAGATGACATCCAGAGAATAAAAGGGTAGCCAATGGCATTCAATGAAGACAACAGGGCAGAAAACACAATCACAATACCCTACACTGTTGTGTTCAGCCAATCTACTCCACTCACAGTGCCAGACTTGTCTTGAGCAGCGCCTCACACTCAATAGGTCACAGGAAGACCAACCAGGTCACCCGTGATACAAGTCAGTATTCAAAGTTTATCCATGTCTGAGGAAATTGGGATATGATGTGGAAACCGGCCACTAGGGGGTAACAGTCTTACCTTCAAGTAGGTTTTGATTTTGCTAGGGCGTTGAGGACGGTGATGGCAGAGGGGTGTAAGCATCTGCCTCTGATTCCAAAGGTTGCAAGCTTGTATCCAGCAATAGAAATTTGTTTGACATTTGTTTTTAACCCAATCCCAAACCTTAACCATAACCTTAAAAATGTGGCCTACCATTTAACCTTAACACTTTGAAAGTTGATGTTTGATAAAAATAAACGAGTGTCTAATTCTGACGTGAGACTGTGAGCTGGCATTGTGCAAGGGCCTGTGCGGTCGCTGTCGAATAGTAACTTTATGGTTGTCTGGGTGTTTTGTTTTTATCTGTATTCTAACAATCTAGTCCCACGCTTCCAAAGAGAGATGAATTGTGCCTGCTTGCCCTGCTAACTCTGAAATAGAATACAACCTATAAATTACTTTGTTCCTCTGGGATTAATTAAAACAAACACTACCAATAGAATAGAGGACTGGGCATGCCCCCATTCTCATCGACGGGGTTGTAGTGGAGCAGGTTGAGAGCTTCAAGTTCCTTGGTGTCCACATCACCAACAAACTAACATGGTCCAAGCACACCAAGACAATCATGAAGAGGGCGCAACAAAACCTATTCCCCCTCAGGAGACTGAAAAGATCTGCCCGAATCCTCCTCCAAATTTCACAGCGGGTGTGAGACACCGTGACTTGTAGGCCTCTCCAGGTCTCACACCCACAATGAAATTTGGTGGAGGGTCGCTGATGATCTGGTGGTTCTTCAGCAAGGCTGGAATCGGGCAGATTTGTCTTTGTGAAGGACACATGAATCAAGCCATGCACACGGTTGTCCTGGAAGAAAACTTGCTTCCTTCTGCTCTGACAATGTTCCAACTCTGAGGATTGGTTTTTCCAGCAGGACAATGCCCCGTGCCATACAGTCAGGTCAATCAAGGTGTGGATGGAGGATCACCAGATCAAGACTCTGTCATGGCCAGCCCAATCTCCAGACCTGAACCCCATAGAAAACCTCTGGAATGTGATCAAGAGGAAGATGGATGGTCACAAGCCATCAAACAAAGCCGAGCTGCTTGAATTTTTGCGCCAGGAGTGGCATAAAGTCACCAACATCAATGTGAAAGACTGGTGGAGGGGATGCCAAGACGCATGATAGCCGTGACTGAAAATCAGGGTTATTCCATCAAATATTGATTTCTGAACTCTTACTAAGTTAAAACATTGGTATTGTGTTGTTTAAAAATGAATATGAACTTATTTTCTTTGCATTATCCGAGATATTTTTTGTTATTTTGACCAGTTGTCATTTTCTGCAAATAAAAGCTCTAAATGACAATATTAGAGATTTGGGAGAATATAGAATAAAACAAAACCATTTTTTTTTTACCCAGATCATACCTGTAAATAGTAAGACCAAAGAAACTGATAATTTTGCAGTGGTCTCTTAATTTTTTCCAGAGCTGTACACTCAGTTTATTAGGTACACCCATTCAGTACTGGTTTGGACCCCCCTTTCCCTCCAGAACAGCCTGAATTGTTCAGGGCATTGATTCTACAAGTTGTTGGAAACGTTGGTCCATGCTGACGCAATGGCATCATACAGTTGCTGCAGATCGGACGGGGGGTACATTCATGCTGCGACCAGCCCATTTCCATCTCAATGTTTCTCCACTCTTCTATTGTCCAGTGTTGGTGATCGCGTGCCCACTGGAGACGCTTTTTCTTGTCTTTAGCTGATAGGAGTGAAACCCTGTGTGGTTGTCTGCTGCAATAGTCCATCCGTGACAATGACAAGTTGTGCCTTTCGAGATGCCGTTCCGCGCCATTATTTTCCTGTTTGTATCCTGCCTGTTAGAGTTCACGATTCTTGCCATTCTTCGACCTCTCTCTTGTTTTTGCCCACAGGACTGGATGTTTTTTTGTTTGTCGCACTATTCTCAGTAAACCCTAGAATGGTGCATGAAAAGTCAAGGAGGTCAGCCGTTTCTGAGATATTGGATCCGGCCCGCCTGGCACCAACGATCATACCACTCTCAAAGTTGCTTAGGTCACTCATTTTGCCCATTCTAACAATAAATCGAACACTAACTGAATGCCTCGATGCCGGTCTGCCTGCTTTATATAGCAAGCCACGACCATGTAAACTATCCAGTGAGTGTATTATCGATGGCTTACATCAAATTTTGGGTGGAATATTGGCTGTATGGTTCATAAATTATAGTATATTATATTTATTTTCCTTATCTCATGACAATTTGTTGAATGATGCACACATCATGTAGCCTAGCCCATAGGCCTATATGCTTTGATAAGGTTTGTATCACAACTAAAATGGCCAAATAACTTACAACCAGTGTAGAGTCTAACTGGTATACATAGGCAGCATGTGAGTTTAGTTTGGGGAAGATAATTTGCACCATAAAAATGCACCTTTATAATAGTGCATTAAATACATGAATCACATTTGTGGTCACTTTTCAGAACAGTCACACTTATAGCTTACTGCGATGTGTGCATTTTGATGGATTTGATGAAACCACAAATCTTTCAGGCAAACAATGTTTCCTTTTGCTCATGGGTGTGGGAAGGTGTACCCAGTGGTGTAGTGGAGGGTAACTGTACGGAAAACACGGGCTACGCACCATTTTTATTTTGCTCGCGTTTACCTACCTTTAGTGTAAAAATGCATTGAAAAGTTTAGGGAGCGTTACTTTACTCACCGGGAACGGCGATTAGCGCTTACCCACCTATTTTCTTCACTACTACAACATCACTGTGTATACCCCTTTCTGTCCAATGAGGTCATTTCTGATGATTTATGGGACAGACCCCTTTTGGCTCAAGAGCACCCCCAGAGGCAAACGTTTTCTTATAGCCTATAAATAAAATAAAAAACAGGTACGGAAGGAGTGCTTACTGGATGCAGTTCTCCAATGACCATGTTGGCAGCCATCTCCCTGGCATCTGAGGAGTGTCCGACATCTTCAAAGCTCTCTGTGGCATCGCCGCCGGCCTGCTCTCTCAAGACCTCCTCTCCACCTGGGTGCTGTAATATACATGTCAGAGTCAATCAATTTAGGCTTAATAAAACGCATTCTAGGTGTCCATTCTCATTGTTTTGCACTAAACCTTGATGCTAAGCTGTAGCTTTATAGACAAAACCACATCTTGGATCAGTGGTTCTCTGTGTTCAGACTAGGGCAGGGATTCTCTAACTTTTTCACTCAAGCCCCCCTTCCAGCATTGGGGAAGATGTTGATGTGGCGCAGGCATGACTTCTATGGGCACAAGCACTGTTCACACCTCTCTTGTTGACAGAGAAAAAAGTTGTTCGCATATTTCCTGTAATTCTGAACATTTTTAGAGAAAATGTTAAAGCAAATTTTCTTGCAATTCTATACATTTTGCCATGTCCAATGAGTATTCATATGATATTTGACTGACTAAAACATTACAACTAGCCCATGTCAACTATAAAACATTAGCTGACATGGGCTAGTTGATCTGAACATTTCTGAGAAGTTATAAATAGCTCAGATATGCAATGACTGACATGACAAGAGGAAAACTGATGATGCACTTCCTAATTTCGAAATTACACCTAAGGCTGTTACGGTGACCGTATTACCACCAGTCACGAGTCAAATTCCAGGTGACTGTTTAGTCACGGTAACTAGCCTTCTCCAAGCTCTGATGCTGCTGATGGTCATTAGTACCAAACTTGCTGGTAGCCTGGTACTTGGCACTATTGTCCCTCTAATATCAACGCAAATGTATTCGAAAAATCTAACCAAACACTCCATGATGTTGCACATCTTTTCTATAGGCTATGCAACTGTGTGAGAGAACAGCATTTTGATGGCCTCTATTAAAAGGAGGATCCCATCAGCTTTATATAGGCTAGGCCTACGATATTTGTTAACAACTTTCCTAATGTTAAGCACATTGCATCAACTTACAACAGGAGTATAGCCTACCAGGCTGGCATGAAAATGAACCAAATCAAAACTAATTTCACACATTATTTAGTATATGTAAACACAACATTAAATAATTAATTATCTGATGGGTGACAATATTAGCCCATCACTGTTGAATGATGCACACATCATGTAGCCTAGCCCATAGGCCTATATGCTTTGATAAGGTTTGTATCACAACTAAAATGGCCAAATAACTTACAACCAGTGTAGAGTCTAACTGGTATACATAGGCAGCATGTGAGTTTAGTTTGGGGAAGATAATTTGCACCATAAAAATGCACCTTTATAATAGTGCATTAAATACATGAATCACATTTGTGGTCACTTTTCAGAACAGTCACACTTATAGCTTACTGCAATGTGTGCATTGCTGAGCTTATAGTGTGAAGAAATAAACTATTAGGCAATCAACATTTTAAGCTAAACATTCTAATCTGTTGCATCAGCCTCATTGCTTTTTAAAAGTTTTTTGATGAGTGGTTGTATTCATTTGGGATCTATAGCATCCCACAACTGTCCCAGTGTATGTTTGGAATATTTATTGACCAATAGAATAGCTCAAGTTTTGTACTATGGGGGATAGTAGATTGACATAGGCTAGTGGTTTTGCGGTTTATTAGGCCTACTCATCTTGTTGGCTGACGAAAAGTAGGCTAAATGTGGACAGTTCTTCTAACATCTTCAATATGCGCCTCGGAATTCGATAAGAGGGACGCGTGCAGATGCCTCCATGATGTATCCGTCTTCACTTGTAGCCTACTTAGCTGATATGCCTGTGAAAAGGACCCCAATCAAGTGACGGGCATTGGCTAATAAGAATTGAGAATTCTGAGAAAGCCACGTGAGTGAGGTTTTTTGGAGCTCGGCAGCCAGGAGAAGAGAATTACAATTACTATATTCAGCCCAAGGGCACAAGGGCCACAAAAGGCATTTTTCGGGGGCATTATGGCCACACAAGGGGGATGCCGCTAGGAAATTCAAGGCCTGGTGAGAATATTATCAAATGCTTGTCAAAATTGTGAATGAGAGACTGATGAAGTGTGCGCAGCCTGCACAAGAAACAAAACAGAGCGCATGCCTTTCATGCAACTTTTTTCAAATCATTAGTCGAATCAGTCGGCCTTAGAATGCATTAAAAATGTAAACATATAGCCCAACATTTGGATCACAACTAAATTAAGGAGGAGCTGTTCCTTTGTTAACTGCTCAACACAGAATAGCTGTATGTGTGCACTTTGGAAATCGTTAGGATATTTTCTCCATTCTCTTTTATTCAGCTATGTTCAATTGTATTCTACCTACTACTACAAATAATGCCACGGAATTCTAAGCTAATCTTGTCTGCTTAATGAACTAGTGTAGCCCACAGCCATACGGCAAAGCCATATCAGGGCCCAACATAAGGACAACTCAAAGTATGCTATTCTCTTCTTCTGAAATATACTTTTTCTGTAGACCCTTCTAAAATAAATAATGGATTTATTGTGATGTGTAGGCTATATTAAATGGATTTATTTGACTTTTTAAAATGAAGATGTTCCAAAGGTCTGCATCAGTGGCTTGTAGGCTGTGTGGAAGCCAGGAGAATGTGTCATGGTCAATTACTGAGAGATCGGCGGTTATTTTGTTGACAATCACCGGCTGACAAAATTTCATGACTACCACAGCCCTAATTGCACCTTGTGCACTCTACGAAGACAACTTTCAAGAGTAAGAGTAAGTTGAAAACCGGACAGAGTTCCGTTTGGGGGGGGGGGGGGGGGGGGGCGCACAGTTTGGGAACCACTGGACTAGGGTGTCCACAACATTAGGTAGATCTGTAATTTTAGTATCCAAGTTTAAATCATATTTAAATCCTCTTTCAGCAAAACCTATTCTGCTAGTTACATGCGTTATTCAAGACACAGAGGTATAGAATTTTTTGTATAATATTATAGAAACTTGTGAAAAATCTTGAACACACACCTATATTTTGGGGGAACACAGGGTCAGCAACAGCGTAGCTCTGGAGAAGCCCTGGAGAAGTTAAGGGTTCCATTTCTTGCTCAAGGGTAAAACAGTAGTGGATATGGTCTGAAACCAGAAGCCTTCCAATTGTCAGTTCAGTTCCCACTCTTCATCACCCAAAGTGGGACTTTAACCAGCGACCTTCTGGCTAATGGTCTTCCTTCATCACCTCTGAGCTACTTATCCTGTACTATCTGATTGAAAGATTAAATTAATCTGTAACCAGGACAATGTGTGAACTCGGATAGGAATTGTGACTTGCCAGGTTTTGGGGATATTCAGTGTCCACGATTGAACACAGTCTTTCAAAGGACGGATCAGAAAGCTTGCGGACTGCTTTACTTGTCTAAACTATTTTATCTGCCCTTATCTTATTGTCCATAGACTACAATGTAATAACAATAAACTAGGCCATCCAAAGTGCAAAGAAACCCAGGAGAGAAAACATATCAAATTGTATTTGTCACATACACATGGTTAGCAGATGTTAATACAAGTGTGGTGAAATGCTTGTGCTTCTAGTTCCAACCATGCAGTAATATCTAACAAGTAATCTAACCTAACAATTTCACAACAACTACCTCATACACACAAGTGTAAAGGAATGAATATGTACATAAAAATATATGAATGAGTGATGGCCGAACGGCATAGGCAAGATGCAGTAGATGGTATAGAGTACAGTATATACATATGAGATGAGTAATGTAGGGTATGTAAATATTATAAAGTGGCATTGTTTAAAGTGGCTAGTGATACATTACAGACATTTTTCCATTATTAAAGTGGCTAGAGTTGAGTCAGTATGTTGGCAGCAGCCACTTAATGTTTGTGATGGCTGTTTAACAGTCTGATGGCCTTGAGATAGAAGCTGTTTTTCAGTCTCTCTGTCCCCGCTTTGATGCACCTGTACTGACCTCGCCTTCTGGATGATAGCGGGGTGAACAGACAGTGGCTCGGGTGGTTGTCGTCCTTGATGATCTTTTTGGCCTTCCTGTGACATCGGGTGGTGTAGGTGTCCTGGAGGGCAGGTATTTTGCCAACGGTGATGCGTTGTACAGACCTCACTACCCTCTGGAGAGCCTTACGGTTATGGGCGTAGCAGTTGCCGTACCAAGCGGTGATACAGCCCGACAGGATGATCTCAATCGTGCATCTGTAAAAGTTGTGAGTGTTTTTAGTGACAAGCCCGAATTTCTTCAGCCTCCTGAGGTTGAAGAGGTGCTGCTGCGCCTTCTTCACCACGCTGTCTGTGTGGGTGGACCATTTCAGTTTGTCCTTGATGTGTACGCTGAGGAACTTTTAAAAAAACTTTCCACTCTCTCCACTACTGTCCCTTCAATGTGGATAGGGGGCTGCGCTCTCTGCTGTTTCCTGAAGTCCACGTCAATCTCAATCTTTGTTTTGTTGACATGGAGTTTGAGGTCACTTTCCTGACACCACACTCCGATGGCCCTCACCTCCTCCCTGTAGGCAGTCTCGTCGTTGTTGGTAATCAAGCCTACCACTGTAGTGTCATCTGCAAACTTGATAATGGAGTTGGAGGCGTGCATCGCCACACAGTCGTGGGTCAATAAGGAGTACAGGAAAGGGCTGAGAATGCACCCTTGTGGGGCCCCAGTGTTGAGGATCAGCGGGGTGGCGATGTTGTTACCCTCAAAACCTGGGGGGGGCCGTCAGGAAGTCCAAGACCCAGTTACACAAGGCGGGGTAAACAACCTAGAACCTAGCTAGGTAAACAACATGTAAGATCACACACACGTTAGTTGGCTGGCTCGTTAGCTGATGGGTGCTAGTTAAACCACAATGAACAGTGCCAAATAATGTCATTACTACCCTGCATAAACCTGTTGGGAGCTGACCAACAGCTAGCTAACATTAGGCTCTAACTAGCAAAGCTAATGGATTGGGGATATGAATAATAACACCACACACAACGTTAGCTAGGGAGACATCCAGCCAGCTAATGTTAGCTAGCTAACAGTACACTTTAGCTTAATACATGTAACTAGCTAGCTAGGTAAACAATTAACCTAGCTAGGTAAACACCATGTAATATCACACACACACGTTAGCTAAAGTTAGCTAGGGAGCCAGGCAGCTAACACTAGCTAACAGTACACGTTAGCTAGAGATATGTAGCTAGCTAGGTAAACAATGAACCTAGCCAGGTAAACATGTAATATCACACACATCACAAGCCAGCCAGCTAACGTTAGCTAGTTAAACAACAATAGATAATAACGGTATACACGTAGCGTTAGCTAGGGAGCCAGCCAGCTAACATTAGCTAGCTAGCTAACAGCACACTTGAGTTTGAAATGAAACCACTCTTTCAAAATTAGTGTAATATCTGAAAATGGAGCTAGCTAGACTATTTTACCCGTATACATCATCATGCATGATGGACGGGTCTCCCTGTTAGGGAACCATGCCACAAATGCCCTTAGTTTGAAGACGTAATCCGGAAACAGGTGTTTTCTCCATCTCCTTAGCTGTCATACTCTAATTCCACTGGTTTCAAAATTTGATCCTCCAGAAAGTGGAGAGCAACACTTATGCAGCTACATTTAAAAAAGCCGCGTTCGCCTCCTTTTTGGCAGACCAATCCGAACTCCTCTCTCGCCATGTCCAGCCCACTAATTATCTCAGCCAAACATGGCTAGTGGGAAGTTTGCTTACTTTTTCTGTGGTTTACCAAGAAGGCTCGAAATTTAACAATTGTATTCGTATTTACAGATGAAATACAAGTTTGTTATTAATGGACATGAAAGTTCACATGTTCCAGAAGGCATTTCTGCTAATTTTTAAAAAAAAAACATAAATTTAAAAATAACAAACATTCAAATGGCTATCCTGCGAAGTCGTGACTTGCGACATACGCCTAGTACCTGAAACGGGTCACATGAGAGGCAATTTAGCATTTAGGATTCTTTATCTGTAATGGTTATGATAAATAAGCCATTGTTGCATGAGGTTGGCATATTGATAAATGCGCACATATTTTTTTCCAGTGCGGGGCGATTACTCAAAAAAGAAAATCATGCGAGTACTCAAACAGTCACTAAAGTTCAAATGACCATCTCTAATTGCAATTCGACATTTATTGCGATTAGATACTGGGATTTTATTGCAATTCAATGTTCCAAACATATTGCTCACCATATGTCTGCTGCAGAGGGCCAAGAGAAAACAAGTTTTGATCAGTCATGGAAATATAAGCACTGAAAACAAAATAGCTCCTTATTTAAAAAGAAGATGGAGAACAAGCTACGAATGAAAAAATAATATTGCAATATTGTCAAAACGATACATTGTCGTTTCCCCCCCTATCACTATTGTACCAACCTGGACCCAGGTGTACACACAACATAGTACATGTAAATCTGTGACACTCAGATTAGTATGATCCGGTATGTTACGTTTCGTTTGGTATAGATTCATTTGTGAATGTCCATCATCCATTTCATATGATACATGTTACAAATTACAATTCAGATGATACGAATTGCAAATCGTACAATATGTTACAAATTTGCCAGACGTTAAATATGTTACAATGTACAATTTGTTAGGTGGCTAACGTTAGCTAGGCTAGGGTTTGGGATAAATTGAAGGTTGTGGGTTAAGGTAAGGGTTAGCTAACATGCTAAGTAGTTGCAAAGTAGCTAAAAAGTAGTAGTTGCAAAGTTGCTAATTAGCCTAGCAAAAATATTTCAAGATGTGATTTGAAACACGCAACCTTTTGGTTGCTAGACAATCGCATTATATGCTAACCTATCCTCCCCGACCAAACTCTCCTTTCGTGTTTGGCGTAACCCTTGTAAGTCTAAACCCTTAGATCATGGAATTGTTTTAAGATCGTCATAAAATGTATAACTTAGCCTCTTGATTTAGAATTTTAGGCATATACATTTTTTTTATGAAACATTGAATTGAACATGGAGAGACAGCAACCAACCAAGCTTACTCGCACTATAGTAGAATAATAGCTGCTATAGCTATGTCATTTATCATCCAATATGACTACGTAGTACCGGTCTTGACTGTATCAAACCAGGGGAAGCTAGTTAAGTTAACTAGCTAGGCTAATTGAGTCTGCATGCACTTTATTGTCCTACTCAGTTACAAACAACTCCATTCAGAATATAAAGTAGCAGCCTAGTTGTTGGCTCTTGGTCATTGTAGCCGATCCTTCTCCTTTTAACTATGAATTCAATCTTCCTCCATTGATTAGATGTATCCTAACTTTTGCCCTACACGGAGGCTCTAGAACAAGCGACACGCACAATTCATGAAAATCAAAGAGCAGCAGCATAAATTATGCCATTTCTCTCCCTCTCTCTCTAATGCAACAGCCTTGCGTAACCATACCAAACATAGCCTGTTATCACACTAATTTGACTGATTATGTTTACTGTGTTACGTATCGTTCCGAGGCCAGGCTGATACTTTTTTTGTTTTACTCTAAAGTTCGTGCGTCGTTCTCCCTATCCTCACATAATGAAAATGTATTTATTGACTTCTCACACAATAGTACGAAATGTTGCCATGGATAATTACCTGTTGGCTATGGCTATTATGGATAAGCATATATTAAGTCAAATGTGATGGGCTATAACATTGGGGGCGGCAGGTAGCCTAGTGGACAGTAACCGAAAATTAGCCAGATCGAATCTCCGAACTGACAAGGTAAAAATCTGTCATTCTGCAACTGAACAACGCAGTTCCCCTGTAGATCGTCATTGTAAATAAGAATGTGTTATAAACTGACTTACCTAGTTTAAATAAAGGTTTAAAAAAACATGAACTATTCGTGTAGCACAATTTTCTCACCTCCTCCAAAAATGTGGTGACATCGTAGACTTTATGGTTGATTATAATCCATGTACTCTTGAATGAATTTCGTTCCTCGATTTCCGACAATCGGTAGTATTTTACAGCGTGTCCGTTCTCGTCTTTATCCTCCATTTATCTTGTCAATAAATATATCTGATATGAATGTGAATCCAGAATGTTACAATCTATCAAATGATTCGAAGTAAGAACAGAGTTCAGAGTTTTATTGTAGGTCATGGTGCGTATCAGGAACCGCCCATAGATTTGCCCATGATTGCGGTGATTGGTTATTTTATATGTATTTTTCATTCGGGGGCTCTCTTATTGGTGTAACCCATGTCAGTCTGTCCCTGAAGAGAAAACTCATTCATGATGATGAGTAGGCTAAAGTTCATAAAAGTTCATCTCGAGGACCTATTTCTTACGCAATAAAACAGATAGGCATGCCTTTCTACCTGTGCATTGTGTAGGCCTATTGCCTTATTCCCCAAAAATATGCTAACAAATAACGAAATGGGAAGAGAAAAAAAAGAATAAGAAAAAAATATATATATATAACGATATGGGGGACGTGCGGCTCTAACTATTTGTTCTTTGGGCTACTCTATATTCTAATGTAAAACAATAAATACATACAAAACAGTATACTGTAGGATTTATGGGCTTCAGTAAATGCTATTGATTGATTATACATTGGTTGGATAACCTTGATAATTCTGTGATTAAACATCCACTCCAGCAAATCCAATATTTCGAGCTGAAAGATGATGGCCAAAGTTTACACATGATGTAGCACAACAGTTTAAGTCAGTACGTCATCTTTAGTCAAAGTATGATACACTATATACACAAAAATATGTGGACACCCCTTCAAATGAATAGCTTTGGCAATTTTAAGCCACAACCGTTGCTGACAGTGTACTAAAGAGCTCAGTGACTTTCAACTTGGCACCATCATAGGATGCCACTTTTCCAACAAGTCAGTTTGTCAAATGTATGTCCTGCTAGAGCTGCCTGGTCAACTGTAAGTGCTGTTATTGTGAAGTGGAAATGTCTAGGAGCAACAACGACTCAGCTGCAAAGTGGTAGTCCACACAGTCTCACAGAAAGGGACCGCCAAGTGCTGAAGTGCGTATGCAAAATACACATATGTATGGTCATATTCTTTATATTTTATTTTGTTTGTAATTTTATGGGGCCATCCCTTGTAGAATTTTCTAGGCCTCCTAGGAATTTGCATTTAAAATATTGTGTATTAGTATTGCCACTAGGGGGCGCTGTGGCGTCAAATGGGAGCATTAGTGAGATTGTGAGTTCTTGGAGATTTCTTCTTCAATCTTGGAGAATATCTACTACTGAACACCACTAACATTTCTCCATCTCATCATTTTATCCTGTTATTTCAGGTATGTAGGCCCAGAAAACTGTAAAGACAATGCCTTCATCAAACAACACTGTTTCACAAAGAATCAGTGACATGGCAGGAGATGTTTTGAAACAATTACTGCTTCCCATACATGCCAACAGATGTGGCGGGCCTAGCACAGCTCCTGGTATATATCAGTTACGTTTATGGAGGGTCAATTAAGGAAGACATCCTCTTCTGCAAACCATTGGAAACCAGGACAACATGAGAGGATATTTTTAAAGTACTGGACAGCTTTGTGACATCAAATGGACTTGGTCAAGACGTGTTGGTATGACAGGGAGACAGTGGAGCGGTAATGCGCGTGCAAGCAGTTGTTCCCAATGCCACTTGGGTACACTGCAGCATCCACGAGAGGCTCTTGCTGCCAATGGAATGCCTGACAACTTGAAAGATGTTTTGGACACTACAATAAACATTTTTTACTTTGTTAAAACTCAATACTTTGTTAACTCTCGTGCATTTTCTGCATTATGCAATGATATGGGCAGCGACTATGTAAAGCTTGTACAACATACAGAAGTGTGCTGGTTATCAAGGGGCAAAGTATTGACATGTTTTTTTAAATTTAGAGACAAGCTTAAAATGTTCTTTACTGACCATAATATTCACTTGTCTGACCGCTTGCATGACACCGAGTTTCTCAGACAACTGGCCTATCTGGTTGATGTTTTTTCTCGCCTGAATGATCTGAATCATTGAGGCTATGATTAAGAAGTTTGAGCTCTTTTCTGTCTGCATTAACAAGGACAACACACAGGTCTTTCCATCATTGTAGGATTTTTTGTGTGCAAATGAACTCAAGCTTACGGACAATGTCAAATGTGATATAGTGAAGCACCTGAGTGAGCTGGGTGCGCGAGGACGCAGGTACTTTCCTGAAACGGACGACAGACACAACTGGATTCGTTATCCCTTTCATGCCTTGCCTCCAGTCCACTTACCGATATTTGAACAAGAGAGCCTCATCGAAATTGCAACAAGCAGTTCTGTGAAAATGTAATTTAATCAGAAGCTACTGCCAGATTTCTGGATAGGGCTGCGCTTAGAGTTTCTTGCCTTGGAAAATCGCGCTGTTAAGACACTGATGCCCTTTGCAGCCACTACCTATGTGAGAGTGGATTCTCAGCCCTCACTAGCATGAACTAAATACAGGCACAGACTGTGTGTAGGAAATGATTTAAGACGGAGACTCTCTCCAATACAATCTAACATTGCAGAGTTATGTGCATCCTTTCAAGCACACCCTTCTCATTAAACTGTGGTGAGTTATTCACAATTGTTGATGAACAAATTAGGTTTAATATGTAAGATGGCTAAATAAAGACAAATTATTGATTATTATAATATTATTATTTGTGCCCTGGTCCTATAAGAGCTCTTTGTCACTTCCCACGAGCCGGGTTGTGACAAAAACTCACACTCATTCTTATGTTTAATAAATGTATCGTATAGTGTGTGTGGCTGACCCTGGTGCTAGAGGGGGTACGCAGCTGGAGGTTGAATGTTTGAAGGGGTACGGGACTATAAAATGTTTGGGAACCACCGAGCTAGAGGATAGAGGTATAGCTCAGCTACTGTTTATGCAATATGTTGTTGTTTATGTCTAAACAAGGTGACTCAGACGTCAAGTAAGACAATCATACGGTCCAAAATGTGTACCTACACACAGTGTATCAGGATTTAGCTACAAAACACATCGGCATCAGAAGGGAGTTGAGACTCCTCACTGATAACACTGTGTCTGATGAAGCATTGCCGAGGCATGTGATAAAAATAACAAGCGATGCGAGTGAGAGACAGCGTAGATTGGGCCAAATTTCACGTCGTAAGACGACAATGCCCAGCTCGAAGCTGATGAAGTCAAAGTTGAGCAAAATACTGAGCTAAAGAGCAAAAACAAAACTATCCAGCAACTGAGCGCTCAAGTCGAGGCCCTAAGAAATGTTATTGAATCCTTGAAGCAGCCCAAAACACCAGAACATTTGTGTCAATGTACTTCCAGTAAGCCAGCGTTTCAAAGAAGAGAGACCATACAGCTGTTTAAGATGTGTAGAGAGGCGCAATGGAATGCCACCATTTCTTAGCATGTGGAGAAGAGGAACACCAAGCTGTGGATTGTCTGAAAAAACTGAAGTGTTCGGGAAACGGGGTTTGGTCATTGCAGGAGGACAGCGAGTGGCCAGCATAAACCAACAGTCCCAGCCTGATGCAGTTCACGCACCCAATCAAAATCAAGTCAACTGCACAGTTTCATCACATACTAGTCAGCCAACACAAGGCAAAGTAGTCCAGCTAGTTGGAAAAAAATATATACTCAAGTGTTACATGAATGGCTATTCTGTAAACATTCTGCTATACACACACGGGTGCGCAAGTGAGTATTCTGGACCACAAA
The DNA here is from genome assembly GCF_034236695.1 of Oncorhynchus nerka. Lineage (NCBI taxonomy): Eukaryota > Metazoa > Chordata > Actinopteri > Salmoniformes > Salmonidae > Oncorhynchus > Oncorhynchus nerka. The sequence goes on along the minus strand of NC_088417.1, from coordinate 36,985,085 downwards.
TGGAAGGAAAAAGACTTACCTGATCAAAAAGTCAGACCACTGACCGAACTCATGGGAACAAAGCCCATGTCATGGCTGTCAATGGAGATGCTATGCCTTTCAATGGTTGGGTCGAGGTGAGGATGGACCTCCTGGGAAACGGTGATCCAGATCTGTCAATACAGGTACCGTTTCTGGTCACATGACACTAGAGAGACCACTCCTAGGGTTCAATGTCATCCAAGAGCTGATAAGGGGACAACATAGTGGAGCACAGGTGCTGCTTACAATAGCCAGCCTGCTTGGTGCAGCTCTGGAGATCCAGGGAGAACAAGCTAATGCAATAGTAAGTTTCATACAGACCCAGAACACTGACGATGACCATACTGAGGTGAAAGTAGGGTTCCAGGATGCTGTCATCCGCCAAGGCCAAGTTGCTCATGTCAAGTGTAAGGTGCCAGTCAGTTTTAATTTATCCAACCAAGTTGTTCTGTTTGAACCACATGAAGTGAGCGCACAGCTGGAGCAACTAGATGTTGGTGAAAGCCCTTCAACGCCACGGAGTGAAGCTGAGACCAAAAAAGTATGAACCGTCCCGGAGAGAAGGCAGGTACATGAGACGTCTGGTCTCTGCAGATGGAGTTCGGATTGATTCTAAGGTCCAGGAGGCCATCTTTGTCTTGAGAGACAAAAAGCCCGGTACTGTTGGGGACGTTGCAAACTACTCAGATTCTTAAGTTACTACCGCACTTACTTACAGGACTTCTCAAGAATCTCGAAGCCAATCTACAAACTACTCAAAGTAAAAAATGGTACAGCCATCAGGGAAACCGTGGTAAGAGAAAGGAAAATGTGCTCAGTTGTCATCCAGGATGCAGTGGAATGAACCGAGGCACACCACAGCACACCTGGGTGACTGATAGACACATAAGCCAGTCCGCCTGTCTTAGCCTACCCCCACTTTGACTTGCCCTTCACACTGCATTAGCTTGGAGCTGTCCTTTACCAACGCCAAAACGGGAAGCTGAGGGTGTGGATCAAGAATCCTCTCTTCAGCCAAGAAGAATTACAACCTTCTCTCTGGCAAACTCAAGTTTCTTGCCTTGAAGTGGTCTGTGTGTGAAAAGTTTATTTTACGCCCTTTACTTTACCATCTACACGGATAACAATCCCCTGACATACGTCATGAGCACTGCCAAGCTAAATGCAGTAGGCCACAGATGGGTTGGGGAACTGTCAGACTTTAGGTTTGACATCAAGTACAAACCAGACAAAGTCAATATAGACACAGACACACTATCCCATTTGCCCCTTGGCATAGACCAGTTGTCAGGTGAAGCTGTTCGTGCAACATGGCAAGGGAAACAGGCAGCACAGGGAAACGATATAGCAGCCTTGCACCTGTCACAAGACTATGTAGAGGAACAGTACACTCATGAACCCCTGCCAACTATCGTCCATGGCGAGCTAGAAAAAGCCCAAAGAGACGATCAAGCTATTAGAGAACTATTGATACTAAAAGAAACCAACAGTATACTTACCAGTGAGGCAAGACAAGGAGTAAGTGCCACTACCAAGAAACTGATGCATGAATGGGGGAAAACTACACATTGACAATGGAGTCCTGTACTGGAAAACCAGTCAAAGACACCAGCTAGTCTTAGTCTTAACAGTCCAGTACAAGCAGATGGCATTGAAACATCTTCGTGATGATATGGGTCATGTTGGAACAGAGAGAGTCCTCAGTCTGGCATGAGAAAGGTTCTATTGGCCATTTATGAAGAGAGACCTTGAGGAATATGTAACCAGACGCTGCCGCTGAATCAACCAAAAGAAGCCAGTCACACATGTAGCAGCACCGATGGGCAGCATCACCACAAGTTCACAACCTCGAGTTAGTCTCTATTGACTACATGCATCTGAAGGCCAACAGAGGAGGCTTCGAGTACCTACTGGTTGTAGTAATAGACCATTTCACAAGATTTGCACAAGCGTATCCGACCAGAAGAACAGCAGCCGAAAAGATATTCAATGACTTCACCCCAAGGATCATGCTTCACCATCTGGCAGTCCGACGGACAAATCTGAGTTTGGTGGATGCCAGGAGACATACATACCACACACACATACAGTATCAGTCAAATGTTTGGACACACCTACTCATTCAAGGGGTTTTTCTTTATTTTGCTATTTTCTACAATGTTAAATAATAGGGAAAACTATGGAATATCATGTAGTAACCAAAAAAAAGTGTTAAACACACCAAGCACTCCATCACTCTCAAAAATAGCCCTTACACAGCCTGGAGGTGTGATTCCATGTGTTATTTCGTAGTTTTGACGTCTTCACTATTATTCTACAATGTAGAAAATAGTACAAATAAATGAATGAGCAGGTGTGTCCAAACTTTTGGCTGGTACTGTATATATATATCTGACCTTTTTATAAATGTTATAATTGTGTGACATATGATGGCATTTTGCAAACCCGCTCCCCCCCATCTCCCAAAGAGGAACTGTTTTGACCACTAAAGTTTTGCTTCACTACACGCTCAAGTGTCTATCCAGATGATGAAAAGGCAGAAAAGCAAAAGGAAATTAAAGGAACTTATAGTTAGTTACATGTCATTTGCAGCATCCATGATCATGAGCAAAGTCATTGTAGCCTATCATTTCACTTCCCCTGTGAGAACCATGAGCACAGCTTGATTGGCTTTGCTGTCCCACAACAAAAACCAGAAGCCTACCCAGTGAGCAAAATTACATTGAGAACACGTCTTCTATATGTTTTTTCCAGATGTCCGGTGCATTTAGTTTATTTCAGTAGAGTACAGTTGAGTAAAGTACATTACAGTATAGTTGAATTCAGTAGAGTACAGTACAGTTGAATTCAGTGGAGTACAGTACAGTTTAGTTCCGTAGATTACATTAAAGTAGGGTACAATACTTTACTTTTTTTTACTGTACTCTACTGTGTTCTACTGTATTGCACTGTACTATACTATACTCTTATTTACTTTACTGTGTACTGTAATGTAATGTACTGCACTGTGCTGTACTGTGCTGTCCAAACTTGTGAAACACAGATGTCTATGATTGCTTCAGATCTGGTCAAGTCCAACTCGGTTCAAATCTGAACCAATTATAGACGTCTATGTTTGGGCCAAATATTGTCTGGTCCGGACGTCTGTGGATGTTGAAACCAAGGCCTGTTCAGACGGGACAAAATCTGAACCAAACATAGACATCTATGTTTGGGCCAAATAAAGGCCTGTCCAGACCGGACCAAAAATATAAATAAATTAAAAGGAGTCCAAAAGATGTCTCAATCGGTAAATGCTTAGTGGGTACCTACCAAAGATTGCACTGTGTCCATTACAATGTAAAAAAATGAATATCAGCTCTCAATAGTTATCCAAAATCCATATTACCAGAGCTTCAACTGATTATTTTAAACTATTTCTACGGCGGATTTGCAGCCACAATTTATGAAAGATGCCAAAACTCTGGAGATAGGCCAGTGGTTTCCATCTCTGGCAAAGTCTTCCCTAAATCAATGCTTATGACAAATCCAGCTCCAGAACTATGCATAGAGTCAGCTGGGTAATATTTTGAATACTGTAGTTGAAAAAAAACAGCAACATCAGATAACATTAGCTAGCTAGATAAGGTTAGAAAGATAGCTAGCTAGCTAGCTACCAAGATAGATACAGTGGGGCAAGTATTTAGTCAGCCACCAATTGTGCAAGTTCTCCCACTTAAAAAGATGAGAGAGGCCTGTAATTTTCATCATAGGTACAGTTCAACTATGACAGACAAAATTAGAAAAAAAAAATCCAGAAAATCACATTGTAGGATTTTTAATGAATTTATTTGCAAATTATGGCGGAAAATAAGTATTCCCACTTCTTCGGTGGGGTTTTAGGGCGGACTACAACCTGAAAAATTGTGTATTGCCACCTGCTTCTGGATGCAGAAAAGGAAAAGGGAAAACTAAAACTTTTAACTCCCTCTTTATGTTCAAAAAACATCATAAACAAAAAAACGTAATCCTCAGTCATTAAAATTCACTCAGAGCCCTACACGAATCAGGGGACCTGAGAGAACAGAACTGCTCCAGCCAGTATTCTGTTTAGCTCTTCGCCTGTGATATCATTCAATCCTAAGAAGCCTCCAGCTGCAGATATGATGATATCAATATTTCTTGAATTCTTATCAACTCCAAAAGTGCAGTTTATTAACATATCAATAAATACCAAACATTTATTTTTTCACTATGACTCTGAAATCTTAAAGTTTTAATGTTTGTTGAAACGGTTAAAGAACGGTAACATTTAAAATGTCAGTAGTTGTGTGGCAAATGTATGCTAATTACCACTGTTTATAGTTTATAAAGGTTTTTAAGAATGTGAAGTGAGAACGTTGGTTTGGTGTCTCTTGGTCAAACAGTTCTAGAGTTAATGTTGGTGAATTATGTTATCCTAATTTATGCAAATATGAATTGATATAGTATATAAGGTTTTAAGAATTTAGAGACACGCTGGACAGCTCTTACCCTGGCAATCTCTTCCTCCTTCAATCTAACAGGTGTTACACAGGATTTAGCTAGTTAAAATAAAGGGTATTTCTACGTAATGACGTATTACTCATTACCAAGTGAAAATACCTTCAAACAAAAGATGAGCTTCAACTTTAGTCAACTTTTTTGCAACCTGTAAAAATGGCTTAAATTTCTTACAAAGTAATATGTTTTATTGTTAATAAATGTATTAATTAATCAAAGATATATGCCTACACAATAACATAATTCTGTAGCCTAGATCATCGTTTCCCAACTCCAGTCTTAGAGTATCAACAGCACACATGTTTGTTGTAGCCCCGTACAAAGACATCTGATTCAACTCATAGAGGGCTTGATGATTAGTTGACATATTGAGTCAGGTGTGTTTGTCCGGGATTCAATAAAAATGTGTACTATTTGGTGTACTCTAGGACTGGAGTTGGAAACGCTGGCCGAGATAGCTAAATTAGAAAAACAGGATTGCCCTTTTCTTCCCTTTTTTTAACATGACAAAATGTACATCAACAACTGTCTCTGTCTTCATCTGTTTCTTTCTTGTAAGCATTTGCTCATCCAGGAGTCTGACCTCTTGTAGGAATCTGTGATTATACATGATTTCATGATTTCTATAGTTTAGGCATATAGCTAGGCCTACCTAGCGATCTAGTTATTTGTTGCTTGCTAACACTAATAAGTAAGCTAGTGTTTAGCTACATTCAAAAGGAACTAACGTTACTCAGTGTGTTGACACAAGTAGCTAGTTAGCTAGTGAGTTGCGACTAAAGAATAATTGCCAAGGTTAGAAAACTAGCTAGCTACCTAGCATGATAGCTAATCCCCAAAAACTCAACAGATTGCATGGAAAGTATATTCTGTAGATGGTAACTAGCTAGCTATCTAGCCTAGTTGGTAGGCTAGCTAGAACAAAAATGCCGGCAAACATTTGCTAGCTAGCTACAGTTAGCCAATACTAGGCTAGCTAGCAAACTACCTATGCTTAAATCGTCTAGCAGAATTATATATCCAAAAATGCTAAACCAATTGCATGGAAAACCTACTTTCTGTATCCCGTGTTGATGCTTTTGACCTACATTACAACAGTTTGTTTCTTTCACAGCAATCTTTCATGTCTGGATTTTGCAAACTGACCTTCTTCTCGACATGATGTCAGTGTCAATTCTTGGGATAGATAAATAATTGCACCAATGCATCCCATCCAAAAGTGAGAATGTTCTTCAACCATGAAAACCCTTGCAAGGTTACATGATGGAATAAGAGTCTTCTGATAATTTAAGTGCATTTATAAACCATTATTCAACCAAGCTTAATAGGTTCATAATTTGGCAATTATCTCATGATTTTAACCATAACTGTTTATTCATATGTCTACATTTTTTTATTGATGGTTAAAGTAATTGACCCATTGTCAAATGCACCATTAAATTATGTAAAAAAATATATATATATTTTTTTTATGTGGGCATCAGATTCCATAGCATTTTATTGCAGAGTTATGTCAATGAGGTGCTCGGTTTTCAATTGGCCAACACTGAAATATGGTAAGGTCCGTGCTATCCGGAATTCATGGGACGTCCCTATCCTATTGAAGTTGTCATTTGAAACTGTTAAGGTTATGGTTAGGTTTAGGTAAGGGTAGGGGTTAAGGCTACGCTTCAAACACCCCGACAGCGTCATTGCATTTTGGTACACCTGAATAACATTAATTTCCAATGAAACGCTGCATTTGCCTTGCAGCATTGTGTTGCAGAGGCGGTTGCAGTGCATTCAGTGTGGTGCATATGTTGGATTTATCAAATGTATGCGTCAAACTGTATGCATAGATGGCTTGACAGAAATGGTAGCAGAAGGTGAATTTTGAACTTTTGTTGCACACATATCCAGATGATGCTGTGTGCTATTTTGCGCAATGACACTGTCGGTGTGTTCGAAGCGTTAGGGTTACGCTTCAGGGTAACGATTCGAACACACTGGTAAGACTCAATGATTCATGTTTGTGAATTAAATTCCCTTGTTTGACTAAATAATTGTTAAAGGCCGAGTGCAGTCAAAAACATGATTTCCTGTGTTTTATATACTGAACAAAAATAGAAACGCAGCATGCAACAATTTCAACAAGTTCATATAAGGACATTTGTCAAATGAAATAAATTCATTATGCCCTTATCTATGGATTTCACAATGACTAGGAATACAGATATGTGACCGACCTGCTCAAATCAGTCTTATTTAGAAAATTATGGAAGTGTTTTTTTTTTTTACATTGGATAAAAGTAGAGACTCAGAGCTACAAAATGGTAAATCATACACTGCATTTTTGAGGAACAATGGGAAAGTAATTCTGCTTTGAACTTGTAACCTTACATTTGAGAAAATGGTCTTTGAATGTTTTGATACCTACTGGAGAGTTCTCCTTTGTCTACACCCATTCAGCATTGTTCATACCCTCTGAAGACAGCCCCACTCATAGGTCATGTGCTAAACAGTGAGTATTGTAGATTGTAAATTAAAAGTAGTAGCCTACAATAAGGAAAAATTCCAGGTAAACAGAAAGTGCACAGATAAAAATATTAGATGACTCTTAGCCAGACACACTTGTCTAAAATGATGGGTCATGTGAAAGAAATGTTATAATCCCCACCCATATCTTGCCAAGTGCATGGGTATATAAAGAAGGTGTAAACAGTACAGCCAAATGGTTATTTACATAGTACTGTAGCAATATGAGAAATAGATAGTGTCAATATCAATAAAATATACAGTATGTACAAAAACAATATCAGTGATAGATGAGGTAGTTACAGTTGAAGTCGGAAGTTCACATATACCTTAGCCAAAGTTTTTCACAATTCCTGACATTTAATCCTAGTAGGATTCGAATTAGTTAGGATCACCACTTTATTTTAAGAATGTGAAATGTCGGGGCCTCCTGGCGCTGTGGTTAAGGGCGCTGTACCAGCTGTGCCACCAGAGACCCTGGGTTCGCGCCCAGGCTCTGTCGCAACTGGCCGTGACCGGGAGGTCCGTTTGGCTGATAGTGATATCCTTGTTTCATCGCGCACCAGCGACTCCTGTGGCAGGCCAGGGGCTAACTAAGGTTGCCAGGTGCACAGTGTTTCGTCTGACAAATTGGTGCGGCTGGGTTGGATGCGCAGTGCGGCTTGGTTGGGTTGTGTATCGGAGGACGCGTGACTTTCACCCTTCATCTCTCCCGAGCCCGTATGGGAGTTGTAGTGATGAGACAAGATAGTAGCTACAAACAATTGGATACCACAAAATTGGGGAGGAAAAAGGAGTAAAATAAAAAAGAATGTGAAATGTCAGAATAATAGTAGAGTGATTTATTTCATCTTAACTTTTTTTCATCACATTCCCAGTGGGTCAGAAGTTTACTCAATTAGTATTTGGTAGTCTTTGTCTTTGTCTTTAAATAGTTTAACTTGGGTCAAACGTTTCAAGTAGCCTTCCACAAGCTTCCCACAATAAGTTGGGTGAATTTTGGCCCATTCCTCCTGACAGAGCTGGTGTAACTCGCTGGAGGTCAGGGCTTTCCCATGGCCACTCCAATACCTTGACTTTGTTGTCCTTAAGCCATTTTGCCACAACTTTGGAAGTATGCTTGGGGTCATTGTCCAATTGGAAGACCCATTTGCGACCAAGCTTTAACTTCCTGACTGATGTCTTGAGATGTTGTCTTGGAGCAGTGGCTTCTTCCTTGCTGAGCGGCCTTTCAGGTTATGTCGATTTAGGACTCGTTTTACTGTGGATATCGATACTTTTGTACCTGTTTCCTCCAGCATCTTCACAAGGTCCTTTGCTGTTGTTCTGGGATTGATTTTGCACGAAAGTACGTTCATCTCTAGGAGACAGAACGCGTCTCCTTCCTGAGCGATATGACAGCTTTGTGGTCCCATGGTGTTTATACTTGCGTGCTATTGTTTGTACAGATGAACGTGGTACCTTCAGGCATTTGGAAATTCCTCCTAAGGATGAACCAGACTTGTGGAGGTCTACAATAGTTTTTTCTGAGGTATTGGCTGATTTCTTTTGATTTTCCCATGATGTCAATCAAAGAGGCACTGAGTTTGAAGGTAAAGCCTTGAAATAAATCCACAGGTACACCTCCAATTGATTCAAATGATGTCAAATAGCCTATCAGAAGCTACTAAAGCCATGACATTATTTTCTGGAAATTTTCAAGCTGTTTAAAGGCACAGTCAACATAGTGTATGTAAACTTCTGACCCACTGGAATACAGTACATTTTAAGTGAAATAATTTGTCTGTAAACTTTTTGTCATTTGTCATTTGTCATTCCAGCTTCAGACGCAATCGTTAGGCAAGGTTCATTTAAGTGTAGGAAAGTATGAAACACTGTCTGTGACACCAGTAAGTACAGATAGTAGTATAAATCCCCTTGCACAGACCCCGCAGCTGGACAATTTCCTAATGGCTTCTGGAGGGAAATGCTGTAGGAATGCTCTACCAGTGTCGCTCATTCAGCTACAGAAACTTTCAACCGGTTCTCCCAATTAAGCAGCGGGTCGGAGTCAGGGGCCGAGCCTTCTCTGGTCTCTACTCCTCCCGTTACGGGGTCTGAGCCACCGAAGCCTCCCACCATTAGCTCTGACAAGTTGAAAACTCTAATCATTGGTGACTCTATTAGTCGCAGTATTAGAATTAAAATAAATCATCCAGCGATCATACACTGTTTACCAGGGGGCAGGGATACCGATGTTAAAGCTAATCTGAAGATGGTGCTGGCTAAAGCTAAAACTGGCGAGTGTAGAGAGTATAGGGATATTGTTATCCACGATGGCACCAACGATGTTAGGATGAAACAGTCAGAGGTCACCAAGCGCAACATAGCTTCAGCGTGTAAATCAGCTAGAAAGATGTGTCGGCATTGAGTAATTGTCTCTGACCCCCTTCCAGTTAGGGGGAGTGATGAGCTCTACAGCAGAGTCTCACAACTCAATCGCTGGTTGAAAACTGTTTCTGGCCCTCCCAAAAGATAGAATTTGTAGATAATTGGCCCTCTTTCTGGGACTCACCCACAAACAGGACCGAGCCAGGCCTGCTGAGGAGTGACGGACTCCATCCTAGCTGGAGGGGTGCTCTCATCTTACCTACGAACATAGACAGGGCTCTAATTCCCCTAGCTCCACAATGAGATAGGGTGCAGGCCAGGCAGCAGGCTGTTAGCCAGCCTGCCAGCTTAGTGGAGTCTGCCACTAGCACAGTCAGTGTACTCAGCTCAGCTATCCCCATTGAGACTGTGTCTGTGCCTCAACCTAGGTTGGGCAAAACTAAACATGGCTGTGTTCGCCTTAGCAACCTCTTCCATTCCTGCCATTATTGAAAGAGATTGTGATACCTCACATCTTAAAATAGGGCAACTTAATGTTAGATCCCTCACTCCATTCCTAGATGCCCTTCTATACTCCCTCCACCTGCCCAAGGACGTCAGAGTACAAAAATCACTTAACCACCTAACTGAGGAACTCAATTTAACCTTGTGCAATACTCTAGATGCAGTCGCGCCCCTAAAAACAAAACATTTCTCGTAAGAAACTAGTTCCCTGCTATACAGAAAATACCCGAGCTCTGAAGCAAGCTTACAGAAAATTGGAACAGAAATGGAGCTAAACAAAATTGGAAGTCTTCCGACTAGCTTGAAAAGACAGTACCGTGCAGTATCGAAGAGCCCTCACTGTTGCTCGATCATCCTATTTTTCAAACTTAACTGAGGAAAATAATAACAATCCAAAATTTATTTTTGATACTGTCGCAAAGCTAACTAAAAAGCAGCATTCCCCAAGAGAGGATGGCTTTCACTTCAGCAGTGATAAATTCATGAACTTCTTTGACGAAAAGATCATGATCATGATCATTAGAAAGCAAATGACAGACTCCTCTTTAAATCTGCGTATTCCTCCAAAGCTCAGTTGTCCTGAGTCTGCACATCTCTGCCAGGACCTAGGATAAAGTGATACTATATCTCTTGACACATTGATGAAAATAATCATGGCCTCTAAACCTTCAAGATACTGGACCCTATTCCAACTAATCTACCGAAAGAGCTGCTTCCTGTGCTTGGCCCTCCTATGTTGAACATAATAAACGGCTCTCTATCCACCAGATCTGTAGCAAACTCACTAAAAGTGTCTGTAATAAAGCCTCTCTTGAAAAAGCCAAACCTTGACCCAGAAAATATAAAAAACTATCGGCCTATATCGAGTCTCCCATTCCTCTCAATTTTTTGGGGAAAAAGCTGTTAAGCAGCAACTCATTGCCTTCCTGAAGACAAACAATGTTTACGAAATGCTTCAGTCTGGTTTTTGACCCCATCATAGCACAGAGACTGCACATTTGAAGGTGGTAAATTACCTTTTAATGGCATCAGACCGAGGCTCTGCATCTGTCCTCGAGCTCCTGGTTTAGATCTTATCTGTCGGAAAGATATCAGTTTGTCTCTGTGAATAGTTTGTCCTCTGACAAATCAACTGTAAATGTTGGTGTTCCTCAAGGCTCCATTTTAGGACTATTATTGTTTTCACTATATATTTTACCTCTTGGTGATGTCATTCGGGAACAATGTTAACTTTCACTGCTATGCAGATGACACACAGCTGTACATTTCAATCAAACATGGCGAAGTCCCAAAATTGCACCCTCTCTGGAAGCCTGTGTTTCAGAAATAAGGAAGTGGATAATGTCAAATCTTCTACTTTTAAACTCGGACAAAATGGAGATGCTTGTTCTAGGTCCCAAGAAACAAAGAGATCTTCTGTTAAATCTGACAATTAATATTGATGGTTGTACAGTCGTCTCAAATTAAACTGTGAAGGACCTCTGTGTTACTCTGGACACTGATCTCTCTTCTGACGAACATATCAAGACTGTTTCAAGGACATCTTTTTTCTATCTACGTAACATTGCAAAAATCAGAAACTTTCTGTCCATAAATTATGCTGAAAAATAAGTCCATGCTTTTGTCACTCCTAGGTTAGACCACTGCAATGCTCTACTTTTCGGCTACTCGGATAAAGCACTAAATAAACTTCAGTTAGTGCTAAACACGGCTACTAGAATCTTGACTAGAACCCCAAAATATGATCATATTACTCCAGTGCTAGCACTTTACACTGAATTCCTATTATGTCAAGGGCTGATTTCAAGGTTTTACTGCTAACCTACAAAGCATTACATGGGCTTGCTCCTTCCTATCTTTCCGATTTGGTCCTGCCGTACATACAGTTGAAGTCAGAAGTTTACATACACCTTAGCCAAGTACATTTAATCTCAGTTTTTCACAATTCCTGACATTTAATCCTAGTAAAAAATCCCTGTTTTAGGGCAGTTGGGATCACCACTTTATTTTAAGAATGTGAAACGTCAGAATAATAGGAGAGAAAATTGTTTATTTCAGGTTTTATTTCTTTCATCACATTCCCAGTGAGTCAGAAGTTTACATACACTCAATTAGTATTTGGTAGCATTGCCTATAATTTTTTAAAACTTGGGTCAAACGTTTCAGGTAGCCTTCAACAAGCTTCCCACAATAAGTTGGGTGAATTTTGGCCCATTCCTCCTGACATACAGTGCCTTGCGAAAGTATTCGGCCCCCTTGAACTTTGCGACCTTTTGCCACATTTCAGGCTTCAAACATAAAGATATAAAACTGTATTTTTTTGTGAAGAATCAACAACAAGTGGGACACAATCATGAAGTGGAACGACATTTATTGGATATTTCAAACTTTTTTAACAAATCAAAAACTGAAAAATTGGGTGTGCAAAATTATTCAGCCCCCTTAAGTTAATACTTTGTAGCGTCACCTTTTGCTGCGATTACAGCTGTAAGTCGCTTGGGGTATGTCTCTATCAGTTTTGCACATCGAGAGACTGAAATTTTTTCCCATTCCTCCTTGCAAAACAGCTCGAGCTCAGTGAGGTTGGAACAACAGAGCATTTGTGAACAGCAGTTTTCAGTTCTTTCCACAGATTATCGATTGGATTCAGGTCTGGACTTTGACTTGGCCATTCTAACACCTGGATATGTTTATTTTTGAACCATTCCATTGTAGATTTTGCTTTATGTTTTGGATCATTGTCTTGTTGGAAGACAAATCTCCGTCCCAGTCTCAGGTCTTTTGCAGACTCCATCAGGTTTTCTTCCAGAATGGTCCTGTATTTGGCTCCATCCATCTTCCCATTATTTTGAACCATCTTCCCTGTCCCTGTTGAAGAAAAGCAGGCCCAAACCATGATGCTGCCACCACCATGTTTGAAAGTGGGGATGGTGTGTTCAGGGTGATGAGCTGTGTTGCTTTTACGCCAAACATAACGTTTTGCATTGTTGCCAAAAAGTTCAATTTTGGTTTCATCTGACCAGAGCACCTTCTTCCACATGTTTGGTGTGTCTCCCAGGTGGCTTGTGGCAAACTTTAAACTACACTTTTTATGGATATCTTTAAGAAATGGCTTTCTTCTTGCCACTCTTCCATGAAGGCCAGATTTGTGCAATATACGACTGATTGTTGTCCTATGGACAGAGTCTCCCACCTCAGCTGTAGATCTCTGCAGTTAATCCAGAGTGATCATGGGCCTCTTGGCTGCATCTCTGATCAATCTTCTGCTTGTATGAGCTGAAAGTTTAGAGGGACGGCCAGGTCTTGGTAGAATTGCAGTGGTCTGATACTCCTTCCATTTCAATATTATCGCTTGCACAGTGCTCCTTGTGATGTTTAAAGCTTGGGAAATGTTTTTGTATCCAAATCCAGCTTTAAACTTCTTCACAACAGTATCTCGGACCTGTCTGGTGTGTTCCTTGTTCTTCATGATGCTCTCTGCGCTTTTAACAGACCTCTGAGACTATCACAGTGCAGGTGCATTTATACGGAGACTTGATTACACACAGGTGGATTGTATTTATCATCATTAGTCATTTAGGTCAACATGGGATCATTCAGAGATCCTCACTGAACTTCTGGAGAGAGTTTGCTGCACTGAAAGTAAAGGGGCTGAATAATTTTGCACGCCCAATTTTTCCGTTTTTGATTTGTTAAAAAAGTTTGAAATATCCAATAAATGTCGTTCCACTTCATGATTGTGTCCCACTTGTTGTTGATTCTTCACAAAAAAGTACAGTTTTATATCTTTATGTTTGAAGCCTGAAATGTGGCAAAAGGTCGCAAAGTTCAAGGGTGCCGAATACTTTCGCAAGGCACTGTTGCTGGTGTATCTGAGTCAGGTTTGTAGGCCTCCTTGCTTGCACACACTTTTTCAGTTCTGCCACACATTTCTATAGGATTGAGGTCAAGGCTTTGTGATGGCCACTCCAATACCTTGACTTTGTTGTCTTTAAGCCATTTTGCCACAACTTTGGAAGTATGCTTGGGGTTATTTTCCATTTGGAAGACCCATTTGTGACCAAGCTTTAACTTCCTGACTGATGTCTTGAGATGTTGCTTCAATATATCCACGTAATTGTCTATCCTCATGATGCCATCTATTTTGTGAAGTGCACCAGTTCCTCCTGCAGCAAAGCACCCCCACAAAATGATGCTGCCACCCCTGTTCTTCACTGTTGGGAGGGTGTTCTTCGGCTTGCAGGCCTCCCCCTTTTTCCTCCAAACATAACAGTGGTCATTATGGCCAAACAGTTCTATTTTTCCAGTTCTCCAAAAAGTACGATCTTTGTCCCCATGTGCAGTTGCAAACAGTAGTCTGGCTTTTTTATGGCTGGTTTGAAGCAGTGGCTTCTTCCTTACTGAGCGGCTTTTCAGGTTATGTCGATATAGGACTCGTTTTACTGTGGATATAGATACTTTTGTACCCGTTTCCTCCAGCATCTTCATAAGGTCCTTTGCTGTTGTTCTGGGATTGATTTGCACTTTTCGCACCAAAGTACGTTCATCTCTAGGAGACGGAACACCTTTCCTTCCTGAGCGGTATGACGGCTGCGTGGTACAATGGTGTTTATACTTGCATACTTTTGTTTGTACAGATAAACGTGGTACCTTCAGGCGTTTGGAAATTGCTCCCAAGGATGAACCAGACTTGTGGAGGTCTACAATTGTTTTCTTAGCTCTTGGCTGATTTCTTTTGATTTTCCCATGATGTCAAGCAGGCACTGAGTTTGAAGGTAGTTTGAAGGTATGCCTTGAAATACATCCACAGGTACACCTCCAATTGACTCAAATGATGTCAATTAGCCTATCAGAAGCTTTTAAAGCCATGACATAATTTTCTGGAATTTTCCAAGCCTTTTAAAGGCACAGTCAATTTAGCTTATGTAAACTTCTGACCCACTGGAATTGTGATACAGTGAATTATAAGTGAAATAATCTGTCTGTAAACAATTGTTGGAAAAATTACTTGTGTCATGCACAAAGTGGATGTCCTAACCAACTTGCCAAAACTATAGTTAGTTAACAAGAAATTTGTGGAGTGTTTAAAAAATGTGTTTTAATAATGACTCCAACGTAAATGTATGTAAACTTCCATCTTCAACTGTATAAGCTGTTGATATAAAGCTTCCTTCCGTCTGTTATGTGTAGCATGAAGAGGGGTCAGATAATCAACATCAGCCACCGGATGCCTCCCCGAGAGCCCATCCATTGCTAAGCTGATGTCCAAAATCACTGGAGCAGTCTGGTAGGCTACAGCCTGGTCCCACATCTGTTTTGTCAACTCCTATCATCACTATCATGACCATGGACATAGGAGTTGGCAAGACAGAACAGATCTGAGACCAGTCTAGAATCATAAGGGTTGCCTAAAGCTGCCGTGAAGAGACATCACATACTGTATGTCATAACTAAGAGTTTTTTCTGACCACGTTACCTGACTTGGATTAGCTCTGGATCCTAGTAAAGGTCATGATTCCAGGTCTGGTCACCATGTGTCACAAAAAAAAACCTGACTCATTCCCTAATAGGTCACCTAACTGTCTAGGCATGACGGCTGCTTGCTTGCTTACCTCAATGATATGTAGTGTCACAACCATGTCAAGTTAGTTGACTGTAAATGATTTCTGTTAAGTCAACAACAGTGCAAACTCACATCTCTGTAACACACACACACACACACACACACACACACACACACACACACACACACACACACACACACACACACACACACACACACACACACACACACACACACACACAGACTACTCTAGGGAAATGTTGTTTTAATGGCAACCACAGGACCGAACTCTGTTCAACCACATGAGATCCCATCGCTCACGTTCATGTCTGTCAACATATGTCAGCAACTAAACATGGACATGGCCGTGTGTGTGCGTGTATGTGTGGACTTGGCCTGTCAAAATGACAGTATAACAGACTAACGTTGGCTCAAAACACACCCACTCTGCCTAACAGTTTACTCCACCATCATTTTGTTAATTAAGGATCTGTTAGAGCTGTTAGAGCTCCAACTCAATCATCAAGTTTGCACTACAGTGGTAGGCTTGATACCAACAACGACGAGACAGCCTACAGGGAGGAGGTGAGGGCCCTCGGACTGTGTCAGCAAAACAAAAGAGACGATTGTGGACTTTAGGAAACAGCAAAGGGAGCACCCCACTTTCCACATCGATGGGACAGCAGTGGAGAAGGTGGAAACTTAAGTTCCTCGGTGTACATATCACCGACAAACTGAAATGTCACAGGAAGGCAAAAGAACATCAAGGACAATAACCACCCGAGCCACTACCTGTTCACCCTGCGAGGTCAGTACAAGCTGATACAGAGAGATTGAAAACAGCTTCTATCTCAAGGCCATCAGACTGTTAATCAGCCACCACTGGCACAGAGAGGCGATTTCCTACCTCGAGACTTGACATCATTGGCCACTTTCATAAATGGAAGACTAGTCACTTTAATAATACCACTTTAAGAATGCTTACATACATCACATTACTCATCTCATATGTATATACCGTATATTGTATCCTTCACTAACTATTCTTTACTATCTATTGCATCTTAGCCGCTCTGTCACTGCTCATCCATATATTCTATACTTATATATTCTCATCCCATTCCTTTACTAGATTGTGTGTATTCTTTTTTGTTGTGGAATTTGTTAGATATTAGGTTTTGTTGTGGAATTGCTAGATATTACCCGTTAGATACTGATGCACTGCCGGATCTAGAAGCATAAGCATTTCGCTACACTCACAATAACATCTGCTAACCATGTGTATGTGACCAATAAAATGTTATTTGATTTGATTGCAAGTGAATCCATGAGTTTACCAGTCAAATTGTCAGGGTTAGAGGTTCCAAGCCCTTTCTGTTAATTGTTTGCTACAACACCTGGCTTGTTTCTTCACTTTGTTAACAGTCTATGTTATTGCAGAAATGGACTCATCTGCACAAATGCCCAGCTGTCCCGTCTTCAGTCATCTGTTCGTAAAATATTTCTCACAAAAATGCCATTGGTAGATATTCCAGTAGTACACGATGCTCCTTAATGTCTCAAAATGGTCCCTAGAACATATCAATGGTTAAACAATAAGCACACAGTACAGCCGCTGTTTAAGAAAATATATTCAACATTTTATTGCAAAACAGTCACGCTGTTGTAATAGACTTTTTCAATGCTGAGAAATTATATTTTGTCCAAAAAGATTTAGACCCCTTGACTTTTTCCACATTTTTTTACATTCCGGCCTTATTCTAAAAGTCATTAAATAAAATAAAAATCTTAGGAATCTACACATAATACCCCATAATGACAAAGCGAAAAAAGGTTGAGACATTTTTGCAAATTTATTGTAAATAAAAACAGAAATGCCTTATTTACATAAGTATTCAGACCCTTTGCTATGAGACTTTTTTTTGAGCTCAGGTGTATCCTGTTTCCATTGATCACGCTTAAGATGTTTCTACAACTTGGAGTCCACCCGTGGGCATGATTTGGAAAGGCACACACCTGTCTTCATAAGATCCCACAGTTGACAGTGCATGTCAGAGTAAAAACAAAACAATGATGTCGAAGGAATTGTTCATAGAGCTCCGAGACAGGATTGTGTCGAGGCACAGATCTGGGTAAGGGTACCAAAACAATTCTGCAGCATTGATGGTCCTCAGGGGGGAGAAGGGCTTGGTTAGCGAGGTGACAGACTGGTCACTGACAGAGTTCTAGAGTTCCTCTGCGGAGATGGGAGAACCTTCCAGATGGACAACCATCTCTGCAGCACTCCACCAATCAGGCCTTTATGGGAGAGTGGTCAGACTGAAGCCACTCCTCAGTAAAAGGCACATGACAGCCAGCTTGGAGTTTGCCAAAAGGCACCTAAAGACACTCAGACCATGAGAAACATGGCCTGAATGCCAAACGTCACATCTGGAAGAAACCTGTCACCATCCCTACGGGGAAGCATGATGTTGGCAGCCTCATGTTGTGGGGATGTTTGTCAGCGGCAAGGACTGAGAGACTAGTCAGGATCTAGGCAAAGATGAATAGAGCAAAGTACAGAGAGATCCTTGATGAAAACCTGCTCCAGAGTGCTCAAGACCTTAGACTGGGATAAGGTTCAACTTCCAACAGGAGAATGACCCTAAGTACACAGCCAAGACAATGCAGGAGTGGCTTCGGGACAAGTCTCAATGTCCTTGAGTGGCCTAGCCAGAGCCCAGACGCTCCCCATCCAACCTGACAGAGCTTGAGAGGATCTGCAGAGAAGAATGAGAGAAGCTACTCAAATACAGGTGTGCCAAGCTTGTAGCATCATACCCAAAAAGACTAAATGTCTGAATGTCTGAATACTTTCCGAAGACACTAAGTGTTTCTTCACAGTGACTTTTCTACCAAAACTAAAGTGTGGATTGCAGTCACTCCTTAGAGCAGTCTAATCTAATCTCAGAAGTAAAACACTTGCATAATTTAGCCAGCTGTGTGATTAAGTTCTGGGTCCATATGTGAAATGGGGAGTTCCACTAATTTCACCACACAAGAAAAGTAGTCAAAGTTTAACCACTGCCTATGGCCATTCCTTGTACTTCCAAATAATCAGTGATGAGAAACGCAAACACTGGAACTACTGCTGCTCATTGTCCTACGCCATTGATCACATAATTAGATTCAGCTGTGAGGCGATCTTTCTTAAACGGATGGTTAGGGGGCCGAACATATTTACAAGTAATTTGTAGCCCAAACAGATATTATTTGATGGAAACATAATTTCAAACCTTGCTTAAATTTGTATACGATCACATATATTTCATGTTCAACAATAAAAACATATTATTGTTTTACTCAGAAAACTTTGGGGGTGGCAAATAAAATCCTTCCTAGGCATTCCGTCCTGTCTCAAGCGATTCTTCGGTTTACAAGTAGAATCTGTCCACAAGAGATTAAGAGCAGTCCATATACTGCTTAAGAGGTAATACAAAAATATCTGCCTACATTATTTTGCTGAACTATCACATCACTTTTTAATAGTTACTACCTTTAAAGGTCCTGTAGAGGTGCCGCCAAACAAAGCGATGTGTGAAAATGGTTTGCGGTTAAAAGACACCTAGATCTGTGAGGATTACCCCAGACACTCAGAGGACGGCTTCTTCCACGATTTTTAAGACCAGGAAAAGGAACCACCCAGGTTCCCCAACAAGAGAGGGAGAGGATGTGAAAGAGGCCAACAGGGAGGGGGAGGAAGAAATCAAAACTATGCAACCACACGGCGCAGGACCAGAACAAGGCTGTGATCAACATTTCTGGGGAACCCCTTTCTGATGATTGTGTAAGGTTCTTGTCTAAAGGACTGTCACTTGCCCCTACATGCTCAACTATAGAATTCAATACAACGATTGACATATTTAGTTTCTACAGAAATCTACATCTGAAGGCCTGGTACAAGCAAGACACCTCTTCAACTACAGACACCAGTGTTTCAGGTCTGGCAGTTTCTGTGCCCTCAAAATACACCTTTTAAGCCCATTGTCCAGAATGTCACACTAAATACATTTGCCAAGAAGGTGAATTTTGATGTGGAGAATCTGTTTAAGGGTAAAATTGACTCTAACCAAACACGACATAACTTTTTTAAGACAGAGAGGGATGCAGTTGAATTATTGTCTAAAAATCGACAGATTTTGGTTAAAAAAGACAAAGGAGACTACGGTAGTGTGGAGTAAAGATAAATATGTGACAGAAGCCTACCCTAAATTAGACAATAATGAATTCTACCAACCTCTTACCTTCAAAGCTACAGAAGACCTAAAAACTGAATTGAAATGGATCCTCACAGGATCTAAGTTTGACGCCTACATCTCAGACAGTGGATTCTTATTATCTTCTTCCAAAAGTCCACAAGAATCTTGAGAACCCCCCCAGGCAGACCAGTTATTAGTGGTAATGAAAGTCTGACAGAACCCATCTCCAAATATATGTCATGTCCTGACCATAGAAAGCCTTTGTTTTCTATGGTAGAGTAGGTCAGGGCGTGACTGGGGGGTGTTCTAGTTTATTATTTCTGTGTGTATTCTATGTTTTCTATTTCTTTGTTGGCCGGGTATGGTTCCCAATCAGAGGCAGCTGTCTATCGTTGTCTCTGATTGGGGATCATACTTAGGCAGCCTTTTCCCACCTGTTGTTTTTGGGATCTTGAATTTTTGTATTGTTGCTTTGAGCCCCACAAGGCTGTACGTTTGTTTATTTATTTTTATTGTTTTGCTGCTGGTTCACATTTAAATTAATATGATGAACCTAAACCACGCTGCGCCTTGGTCTACTCATTTTGACGAGCGTTACAATATATTCATTACTTTATTAAGCCTTTTCTGCCATCACTCCCAGCCTGTCTTCAAGATACTACAGATGTGTTGAACAAAATTAAGGTTTTTAACCACATAGGTACAGATTCATTTCTTGAGTACCTGGCCGGAGACTGAGATATCTCCCATACAATTCATTGTCTCATTGCCTGAATGGACTCTAAAGAGTGGACTACATTTACATTTAAGTCATTTAGCAGACGCTCTTATCCAGAGCGACATACAAATTGGTGCGTTCACCTTAAGACATCCAGTGGAACAGCCACTTTACAATAGTGCATCTAAATCTTTTAAGGGGGGTGAGAAGGATTACTTTATCCTATCCTAGGTATTCCTGAAAGAGGTGGGGTTTCAGGTGTCTCCGGAAGGTGGTGATTGACTCTGCTGTCCTGGCGTCGTGAGGGAGTTTGTTCCACCATTGGGGGGCCAGAGCAGCGAACAGTTTTGACTGGGCTGCGCGGGAACTGTACTTCCTCAGTGGTAGGGAGGCGAGCAGGCCAGAGGTGGATGAACGCAGTGCCCTTGTTTGGGTGTAGGGCCTGATCAGAGCCTGGAGGTACTGAGGTGCCGTTCCCCTCACAGCTCCGTAGGCAAGCACCATGGTCTTGTAGCGGATGCGAGCTTCAACTGGAAGCCAGTGGAGAGAGCGGAGGAGCGGGGTGACGTGAGAGAACTTGGGAAGGTTGAACACCAGACGGGCTGCGGCGTTCTGGATGAGTTGTAGGGGTTTAATGGCACAGGCAGGGAGCCCAGCCAACAGCGAGTTGCAGTAATCCAGACGGGAGATGACAAGTGCCTGGATTAGGACCTGCGCTGCTTCCTGCGTGAGGCAGGGTCGTACTCTGCGGATGTTGTAGAGCATGAACCTACAAGAACGGGCCACCGCCATGATGTTAGTTGAGAACGACAGGGTGTTGTCCAGGATCACGCCAAGGTTCTTAGCGCTCTGGGAGGAGGACACAATGGAGTTGTCAACCGTGATGGCGAGATCATGGAACGGGCAGTCCTTCCCCGGGAGGAAGAGCAGCTCCGTCTTGCCGAGGTTCAGCTTGAGGTGGTGATCCGTCATCCACACTGATATGTCTGCCAGACATGCAGAGATGCGATTCGCCACCTGGTCATCAGAAGGGGGAAAGGAGAAGATTAATTGTGTGTCGTCTGCATAGCAATGATAGGAGAGACCATGTTAATAACATAACATATGCTAATAACATATGTCTTTCAGGACCGTATCTTTAAACATGTCAAAGGATGTGCCATAGGAGGTTGCTACAGCCTTTCCTATGCTGGTTTGTACTCAGGTAAATGGGAAAATTACTTCATTTTGAATCTTTCTAAAAACCAGTTCTTTGACCGGATTATATGGTGGGGACGCTATATTGAATGTTTGCCTGTTCTGGCTCAGAAGATTAACTTATTTCCTTCTACTAATACCTTAACAGCATTAACCCGAACATCAAACTAACTATGGAGCAAGGATACCATTAATTTTTTTTGTACCTTGACATCAGTAAAAATGACAGGTTGCTTGCACACATCAACCCTTAGGAATCCTACAGATGGGAATACCATTCTAAAAGAGAACATTCCATATGGCCAATTCCATTACAGTGCTCAGGTCCTGAAAGATGCAGGTTTTAGGGCTGGATGACTTGACAAAGATAACTTTTAGTGAAGGGCAGCACTTCGTGATGCACCAGAGTACTTTATTAGAAAATAATAGCACTGAAGCAGAGACCATTAAAATTGTAATTAAAAATATTTGGGTCATCCAAAGGGATGCGCTACTACTCCAATTCTTCCCAGAGCCACCAGTCATCAAGCTTTAAGAAATGTCTTACCCTAAATGACATTAGTCCACATCTACCTTCCTGGTGACTCTCAAAAAACTAGGCAAGAACACAAACACAAAAAAGCTTCTAAAACAGAGTATCAAGTCAAGCATTTCATGAACTGCAACACCACCCATGTCATCTACATACAGATTGGAATGTCCACAGTGCAAGTTGTTCTAAATTGGACGGACAACTAGACGCCTTCAAGGCAGCTAGAGGAACACACGTACGCCATTCGGGTAGACATTGAAGACTGCCCCATGCAATGCACTACAAGTCCTTACAACACGGCGACCCTGCCTCTTTACAAGCTATGGGTAATGATCATGTTCCGGCCTCAATTAGAAAAGGGGATTGTCTTAAACAGCTGAACCAAAGGGAACGTTTTGGGATTTACAAACTGCAGGCCACTAAGTATCCTGGTTTAAATTAAGATATAGATTTCTCACCTTTCCTGTAGGGTCGTGAGAGGTCCCTTTGCTGTCATCTAGTGGACATATTGCTCTATTGCCCTCAGCTATGTTTAGACTGATGTGGTTCATGTTTGCTGTGATCTAGTGTACTATGAAATAGATGGCTTTAATTATTACCACTTTGCCCAGTCAAATTCAAGGTTAGAACTACTTTTCTAGGGGTTCTGATGCTTCTAGTCTTGATTTGCGTATTGATAACTGTCTTTCATATTTCACATTTTAATGTGTATAATAGTTGTTGTCTAATGAATTCTGTAACCACTCCCTCTTCAATTCAGGGTTGATTGGAGAAAGCTGTTCGAAAGAGGACATTTTATTATATCTTTGTTCGGCCATGCAGCCGAAACGCGTCAGGGTTTTTAATCTTTGTTACCATTGAACATGCTATACAAATAAAGGCATTTAATTCATTATATGAAGAGTGCCTTGGTCCTCCTTCATTTTTGATAACTGAAGCATTTAAAGCTTAGACATGTAACATTTCTACCTGCAAATTATATGTAACATTTATACCCCAATCAAATATCAGTGGTATATGAAAACCCGTCTAGTCCGGTTAGCTGTTGTTTGTAGGCTACATCTCCCTGTTTTATGATTCGTTTGCGAGTTTGACAACATTAGCAAAACATTCACATTTACAACTCTTCCTCAAATCCTTGCAACAGTTGTTTCACAACAGTTTTTGTGAATGAAATGGTCTATATACATTATTTCCTTTGACATCCTGTGTTGTGTGCTTGTTATTTTACCATTGATATGTTCTAGGCTATGTTGAGTTATTAGGAAGCACCAGGCAATGCTGGAATGTCTACTAATGGCATATGCATGTTTTTGTGAGAAATTACACTGGTCATTCAAAAGACAAAGTATTTATAGAGTATAAATAGCGCACACTTTATACCAGGCCCTGTAAAAAGACTGATCTAATGATTAGTAATAATTAAAGGATTAATAAACAATTTACTTATCCATTATAAATGCTTTATTTGTAAAGTGTCACCAAAATAACATTTTTTGTAAAGGTGATGACGGTTATTTTATTTTCATGACAGTCTCATCTATAACCATCAGTTGACTATTGTATGTCAGCCTTGGACAAGAGTTTTGACTGGCCCGTTGGGTTGGGCCAGTGGAGAGAACACATGGATGAGACTGCTGGCTGATATTAAAGCTCAACAAGTTACAAGTGTTCGTCTGTCATCATATATGTGAGTGGTTAAAGGCCCAATGCAGCCATTTTACATCAATATTAAAATAATTTCTGGATTACAGTAACCTTATAGTAATAGACAAAAAAATGTGCAAAAATAGCTTTATTAGCAAAAAACTATTTCTCAAGCATGAATTTAGCTAGGACTGTCTGGGAATAGTCTGAGTGGGGAGGGGATCACTGAAAATGAACTCTTATTGGCAGAGGTTTGGAACTCACTTTATTGGTCTGTTAACAAATTTGCCACATGATGTCACGATGGAAAGCCAAAACTCCCATCCATGCAAACCTGCTGATTAGAAGGTCCTTTGTAGATAGTTGCTTGTTGAAAATACAATCTGTAATGAATACTCAGGGAGAAAAAGGTGTAGATTCATGCACAGCGCGCGGCAGGTGTTTATTTCACCTTCACAGAAGGCAGGAATCGTGATCACAAGCAGACAATGGTCATACACAGGTAGCCAAACAGGCAGGTGAATCAAAACTAGGACTGAAGGCTCTAACTGGTTTCTCACAAACAAGCTAGGAAAAGGCTTAAGAGTGTCAAAACGAACAATATCTCACAAAGACACAAACGGAATGAACTGAATTAAATAAGGAGCTGATGAGACCAGGTGAGTACTAACTAACAAAAGTGAAATCAATGAACAAAAATGAAAGACATGGCTACGTTCAAGAACACAAAGAAACAAGGCTACGTCCAGGAACACAACAAAACAGAACACAAGGTTGACTAAGAAAATAAATACAGAACCTTACACTGTCAGGAAATGACACTGATCAAAGTTGTTCACACTTTTACAGTATTAGTTTCATCAGCTGTTGTACAATATGATATAAAACACAGGAGAAAAACAGATTTTTGGCTGCACTGGCCCTTTAACAACCAGAGTTGGGTCATGTTGAGGGTTAACCTTGGGTCACAAACAAAAACTCTCCCTTGCTCTCTCTCATACACACCCCCTTTGTTTGACACTATTAGCTTACACACATGAACTCAGCAAAAAAGACAAGTCCCTTTTTCAGGAACCTGTCTTTCAACCTCTCTGGGATATGTGGGACGGTAGCATCCCACCTCGCCAACAGCCAGTGAAATTGCAGGGCGCCAAATTCAAAACAACATAAATCCCACAATTAAAATTCCTCAAACATACAAGTATTTTACACCATTTTAAAGATACACCTGTTGTAAATCAAGCCACAGTGTCCGATTTCAAAAAGGCTTTACGACGAAAGCACACCAAATGATTATGTTAGGTCAGTACGTAGTCACAGTAAAACACAGCTATTTTTCCAGCCAAAGAGAGGAGTCACAAAAAGCAGAAATAGAGATAAAATGAATCACTAACCTTTGATGATCAGATGACACTCATAGGACTTCATGTTATACAATACATTTATGTTTTGTTCGATAAAGTACATATTTATATCCAAAAATCTCAGTTTACATTGGCACGTTACGTTCAGTAATGTTTTGCTTCCAAAACATCTGGTGATTTTGCAGAGAGCCACATCAATTTACAGAAAAACTCATCATAAATGCTGATGAAAATACAAGTGTTATGCGTGGAACTTTAGAAACTTCTCCTTAATGCAACCGCTGTCAAATTTCAAAAAAGCTTTACCGAAAAAGCACACCATGCAATAATCTGAGTACAGCGCTCAGACAGCAAAACATGCCATACAGATATCCGCCATGTTGTGGAGTCAACAGAAGTCAGAAATAGCATTATAAATATTCACTTATCTTTGATGATCTTCATCCGAATGCACTCCCAGGAATCCCAGTTCCCCAATAAATGTTTGATTTGTTCGATAAAGTCCATCATTTATTTCCAAATACCTCCTTTTTGTTTTCACTTTTAGTACAAAATCCAAACTCACGAGGCGCGGGCAAGTCCAGGCGAAAGTTCAGATGAAAAGTCATATTACAGTTCGTAGAAACATGTCAAACGAAGTATAGAATCAATCTTTAGGATGTTTTTATCATAAATCTTCAATAATGTTTCAACCGGAGAATTCCTTTGTCTTTAGAAATGCAATGGAACGCAAGCTAATTCTCACGTGAGCGCGCATGATCAGCTCATGGCACTCTGCCAGACCCCTGACTCAATCAGCTCTCATTCCCCCCTCCTTCACAGTAGAAGCCTCAAACAATGTTCTAAAGACGGTTGACATCTAGTGGAAGCCTTAGGAAGTGCAATATGACCCCATAGACACTGTATGTTCGATAGGCAATGACTTGAAAAACTACAAACCTCAGATTTACCACTTCCTGGTTGGATTTTTTCTAAGGTTTCTGCCTGCCATAAGAGTTCTGTTATACTCAAACAGTTTTAGAAACTTCAGAGTGTTTTCTATCCAAATCTAGTAATAATATGCATATATTAGCAACTGAAGATAATTCGTAAAAATCCAAATAACTTCACAGATCTTCATTGTAAATGGTTTAAACACTGTTTCCCATGCTTGTCCAATGAACCACAAACAATTAATGAACATGCACCTGTGGAACGGTCGTTAAGACACTAACAGCTTAGGCAATTAAGACGGTAGGCAATTAAGGTCACAGTTATGAAAACTTAGGACACTGAACGCACAATCCCTCCATCATTGCTCAGACTATCCGCAATAGGCTGAGAGAGGCTGGACTGAGGGCTTGTAGGCCTGTTGTAAGGCAGGTCCTCACCAGATATCACCGACACGTCACCTATGAGCACAAACCCAGCATCGCTGGACCAGACAGGACTGGCATAAAGTGCTCTTCATTGACGATTCGCGGTTTTGTCTCACCAGGGGTGATGGTCGTCGAATATATCATCAAAGTAATGAGCGTTACGCCGAGGCCTGTACTCTGGAGCGGGATGGATTTGGAGGTTTGGGTCCGTCAGGGTCTGGGGCGGTGTGTCACAGCATCATCGGACTGAGCTTGTTGTCATTGCAGGCAATCTCAACACTGTGCATTACAGGGAGGACATCCTTCTCCCTCATGTGGTACCCTTCCTGCAGGCTCATCCTGACATGGCCCTCCAGCATGACAATGCCACCAGCCATACTGTTAATCCGTGCGTGATTTCCTGTAAGACAGGAATATCAGTGTTCTGCTATTGCCAGCGAAGAGCTCGCATCTCAATCCCATTGAGCGTGTCCGGAAATTTGCAGGTGCCTTGGTGGAAGAGTGGGGTAACATCTCACAGCAAGAACTGGCATATCTGGTGCAGAACCATACCTGGTTCACCAACTACTTTGCAGACAGAGTTCAGTGTGTCAATGGGGGTGCCACAGGGTTAAATTTTCGGGCCGACTCTTTTCTCTGTATATATCAATGATGTTGCTCTTGCTGCGGGCGATTCCCTGATCCACCTTTACGCAGACGACACCATTCTGTATACTTCCGGCCCGTCCTTGGACACTGTGCCATCTAACCTCCAAACGAGCTTCAATGCCATACAACACTCCTTCCGTGGCCTCCAACTGCTCTTAAACGCTAGTAAAACCAAATGCATGCTTTCTATTCCGCAACAAAGCCTCCTTCACTCACGCCGCCAAACTTACCCTAGTAAAACTGACTATCCTACCGATCCTCGACTTCGGCGATGTCATCTACAAAATAGCTTCCAATACTCTACTCAGCAAACTTGATGCAGTTTATCACAGTGCCATCCGTTTTGTTACTAAAGCACCTTATACCACCCACCACTGCGACCTGTCGGCTGGCCCTCGCTACATATTCGTCGCCAGACCCACTGGCTCCAGGTCATCTACAAGTCCATGCTAGGTAAAGCTCCGCCTTATCTCAGTTCACTGGTCACGATGCCAACACCCACCCGTAGCACGCGCTCCAGCAGGTGTATCTCACTGTTCATCCCTAAAGCCAACACCTCATTTGGCCGCCTTTCCTTCCAGTTCTCTGCCGCATTGTGACTGGAACGAATTGCAAAAATCGCTGAAGTTGGATACTTTTATCTCCCTCACCAACTTCAAACATCTGCTATCTGAGCAGCTAACCGATCGCTGCAGCTGTACATAGTCTATCGGTAAATAGCCCACCCAATTTTACCTACCTCATCCCCATACTGTTTATATTTATTTACTTTTCTGCTCTTTTGCACACCAATATCTCTACCTGTACATGACCATCTGATCATTTATCAGTCCAGTGTTAATCTGCAAAATTGTAATTATCCGCCTACCTCCTCATGCCTTTTGCACACAATGTATATAGACTCCCTTTTTTTCTACTGTGTTATTGACTTGTTAATTGTTTACTCCATGTGTAACTCTGTGTTGTCTGTTCACACTGCTGTGCTTTATCTTGGCCAGGTCGCAGTTGCAAATGAGAACTTGTTCTCAACCAGCCTACCTGGTTAAATAAAGGTGAAATAAAAAAATAAAAAAAATAAAAAATGAGGAGGAGATGCACTGCAATACTTAATGCAGCTTGTGGCCACACCAGATACTGACTGTTACTTTTGATTTTTTCCACTCCTTTGTTCAGGGACACATTATTCAATTTCTGCTAGTCACATGTCTGTGGAACTTGTTCCGTTTATGTCTCAGTTGTTGAATCTTGTTATGTTCATACAAATATTTACACATGTTAAGTTTGCTGAAGATAAATGCAGTTGACAGTGAGAGGACATTTTTTTTTTGACTGAGTTTACAATACACACACAGTTACCCTGTGAATGTATTTGTCCTCACTACTTCTTCCTTCCTTGTTGTTTTTTCATATTTTTCAGTATGGCTACCGACTCTCCCAAAATGACGAGGAAAAAAGGAATCTAGTGCAGCATGTACTTCAAACTGGTTGGAGAAAGGCTGGTCACGTGTCTTTTTACACCCGTGGTATGGATTGGGGAACATCTGAGGCTTCTGCCTTTGTCCCACTTATCGAATGCTATGTTGTTATGCAGTCACTTTAATGTCTACTAATTCAACTATTATTAACATAGGCTACAGCTATTGTTTGCATGTAATTGCTTGTAGCCAGCATGTGTCCCTTGATAGGCTGTAAAATGAAACAGTAGTGGAAAGAGGGAGAGAGAAAATAACAATATGGTGTAATATGGGTCACATTTGGTTACATATGCTGCTCTTTAAATCAGTGTTCACTCTCTGTTTAAATTAATACACATTTTGCAGACATTTCAAGTAAAAGGACAATTACATCGTTACAAACCATGTAGTAAAACAAGCTTAGAGTATATTTTGGCTTCTGATAGCATTGATCTAAGCTCTTGAGACATTTATAAGTTCTATTCAAGAATCAATTTCTTCAATTAATTTATAAGCCCAAAAATGGATTGCTCCTTTAAAGTGAGTTCCATCCAGACAGCGGAGTTGGTCCGTTTCTTAACTAGTCAACTGAGGTACCCTCTGAGCTGTATCCGGACTGAGCCGGTGTAGCACTGTCCCAGAGTCAACCGCCAGGGGGTGCTCAGATCCTTCCTGTCCTACCTGAGGGATAGCCTTCAGGCAGTCTGGATTTCCAGCCTGCGTGACCAGCAAGTCCTGCTACCACATCGCCACACACAGGTACAGAACTCTCGACTGTCATTGATACGACGTATGCCATTTTCACATGTAAACACACATACTGGTACTATGTTTTGCCTCTCATATGTTTATCTTGCATTTCAAATGACACACACAAGATTTGTAAGTGTTAGAAATAAAATAATTTTTTTTAAACAAATAAAAGCGTCACATTTCTCAAGATCCAAAAAAGTATTCAACATATTCTTCTCATCCCCTGCCTGTCAGAGAGGAGCTGTGATGATAATGTCTGGGTCCTCCCAAAAGTATGTGAGAAACAAGCAGACAGAGAGAGAAGGCGCCGGTTCCCTCCTCTGTCCTCCCACTATTTCTGGTGATTTATTAGTACAACCTGGGTGAATAATACAAGGCATATTAAATCCTTGAGTTTCCAAGTTCAAACAATGGCAAAGCCATTAGAATGTATTCATTAGTGCACATGTAGCAAAACGTTCTACAAAGGAAGATGTTTTGCCACAAAAACGAGTGTTTCTTATTGGACAACTTCAGGTTATTTCCTCTCTGTTTAAATCTATTTTCTTCAATTAGATTCCCAGTGAATATGACCCTCGTTTGTTATGGCCCACAGATGGCGGAAGTGGTGGAAGCGCTGGCTGCCAAAGTGAACAGAGTTTATTTGTACTGGACCTGTAACGCGATGGTGATATTAAAGTTTGACAAACGAGGTGGGAGCTTGATTGAAAGAGCAGTATGTTTCAGCGGACACAGATGTCAGTCCATTTTATGCCAGCAAGAAGTTAACACATTCACAGTTTTTAAATGAAGAAGTTAATGAATAAATAGGACTCACACTCTCACAGTAATCACTCATTTTACAGGAGTTATACATTTATAGGTACAGTAGAAGTCGGAAGTTTACTTATTTACTTACTGACTTCAAATTTTTGTTGAAGTGTCATGTACACATTTAAGGTGGCGTTTAAATACAAAACAAAATTGACAATACAACTTTCATAACAGTTACATACAAAAAAAATAAAAAATAACAATCATTATAATAAATAAGGAAGTTTGCATTTAGGTTGGAGTCATTAAAACTTGTTTTTCAACCACTCCACAAATTTCTTGTTAACAAACTATAGTTTTGGCAAATCGGACTGAGCTTAGAAACTTCAAGTCATTCTTCCAACAATTGTTAAAATTCACTGTGTCACAATTCCAGTGGTCAGATGTTTACATACACTAAATTGACTGTGCCTTTAAACAGCTTGGAAAATTACAGAAAATTATGTCATGGCTTTAGAAACTTCTGATTGGCTAATTGACATCATTTGAGTAAATTGGAGGAGTACCTGTGGATGTATTTCAAGGCCTACCTTCAAACTCAGTGCCTCTTAAATTGACATGGGAAAATCAAAAGAAATCAGCCAAGAAAAAAATGTAGACCTCCACAAGTCTGGTTCATCCTTGGGAGCAATTTCCAAAATGCCTGAAGGTAGCACGTTCATCTGTAAAACAATAGCACGCAAGTATAAACACCATTTGACCACTCAGCCGTCATACCGCTCAGGACAGAGAAGTGTTCTGTCTCCTAGAGATTAACATACTTTGGTGTGAAAAGTGCAAATCAATCCCATAACAACAGCAAAGGACCTTGTGAAGATGCTGGAGGAAACAGGTACAAAAGTATCTATATCCACAGTAAAATGAGTCCTATATCGACAACCTGATAGGCCGCTCAGCAAGGTAGAAGCCACTGCTCCAAAACTGCCTTAAATAGCCAGACTACGGGTTGCAACTGCACAAGGGGACAAAGATCGTACTTTCTGAAGAAATGTCCTCTGGTCTGATGAAACAAAAATACAACTGTTTGGCCATAAGGACCATCGTTATGTTTGGAGGAAAAAGGGGAGGCTTGCAAGCCAAAGAACATAATCTCAACTGTGAAGCACGGACGTGGCAATGTCATGTTGTGGCTGTGCTTTGCTGCAGGAGGGACTGGTGCCCTTCATAAAATAGATGGCATCATGAGGGAGGGAAATTATGTGGATATATTGAAGCAACATCTCAAGACATAAGTCAGGAAGATAAAGCTTGGTCGCAAATGGGTCTTTCAAATGGACAATGACCTCAAGCATACTTCCAAAGTTGTGGCAAAATGGCTTAAGGACAACAAAGTCAAGGTATTGGAGTGGCCGTCACAAAGCCCTGCCCTCAATCCTATAGAACATTTTTGGGCAGAACTGAAAAAGTGTGTGCGAGTAAGGAGGCCTACAAACCTGACTCAGTTACACAAGTTCTGTCAGGAGGAATGGGCCAAAATTCACTCAACTTATTGTGGGAAGCTTGTGGAAGGCTACCTGAAATGTTCGACCCAAGTTAACCAATTTATAGGCAATGCTACCAAATACTAATTAAGTGTATGTAAACTTCTGACCCACTGGGAATGTGACGAATGAAATAAAAACTGAAATAATTCGCTCTACTTTTATTCTGACATTTCACATTCTTAAAATAAAGTGGTGATCCTAACTGACCTAAGACATGGAATTAAATGTCAGAAATTATGAAAAACTGAGCTTAAATGTAATTGGCTTGTCATGTTCGTCGTAATGAGGAGACCAAGGTGCAGCATGACAAGCGTACATAACTTTTTTTAATAAAAGAAAGAACACTGAACAAACTATCAAAACAACAAAACAAACCGTGAAGCTAATATGTGTAGTGCAGACAGACCTAAACATGTATGGGAGGGTCTGGGTGGGCATCTAACTTTGGTGGCGGCTCTGGCTCTAGACGCCGCCCCTTTTCTTTACATTGAGCCCTCCGCCCTTGTTTCACTGACCCGTGGATCGTCGCCGGAGGCTAATTACTGATGATCATCGCTGGAGACCCCGAGCTGGGGACCGTCGCTGGAGACCCCAGGCTGGGGACCATCACTGCATGGATCATCACCGGAGGCCCTGGGCTGTGGCCCGTCGTGGGAGGTTCCGGACTGTGGCCTGTCGTGGGAGGTTCCGGACTGTGGCCCGTCGCAGGGAGGTTCCGGACTGTGACCTGTCGCCGGTAGGTTCTGGACTGTGGCCTGTCGCCGGGAGGTTCCGGACTGGGTACTGTCGCCGGATGCTCTGGACTGGGTACTGTCGCCGGACGCTCTGGACTGGGTACTGTCGCCGGACGCTCTGGACTGGGTACTGTCGCCGGACGCTCTGGACTGGGTACTGTCGCCGGACGCTCTGGACTGTCGAGGCGCACTATAGGCCTGGTGCATGGTGCCGGCACTGGTGGTACCGGGCTGGGGACACGCACCTCAGGGCGGGTGCGAGGAGCAGGAACAGGGCATACTGGACCCTGGAGGCGCACTGGAAGCCTGGTGCCGGCACTGGTGGTACTGGGCTGGTGACACACACCTCAGGGCGAGTGCGGGGAGGAGGAACAGGACGTACTGGACTGTGGAGGAGTACTGGAGGTCTGGAGTGTAGAGCTGACACAACCCGTCCTGGCTGGAAGTTTATTTTCGTCCTACAAATGCAGGGCGCTGGCACAGGACGTACTGGGCTGTGTAGACTCACCGGAGACACAGTAAGCAAAGCCGGAGCAGGATATTCTGGTCCAAGGAGGTACACTGGAGACTAGAAGCGCTGAGCCGGCACCCCTCCTTCCTGGCTGGATGCCCATTCCAGAGCTGGAATAGAGCGCACCGGGCTAGAATAGCACACTGGAGACACAATGCATTCTACAGCATAACACTGTGCCTGACCAGTAACACGCTCTGCACAGTAAGCACGAAGAGTTGGCTCAGGTCTCCTACCTGACTCAGCCAATGTCCTCGTGTCCCTCCCCCCACCAAAACAATCTTGGGGCCTCTCTTTCCTCCTCAGAAAGGGGATACTCCCCCGGCTGCGTCCAGGGTCCTGCCCCATCCAATATTTCCTCCCAGGTCCATCTCCCCATTAAATGCTGCTCCTCCTTTTTCACGCTGCTTGGTCCTGTTCTGGTGGGTAATTCTGTCACGTTCGTCATAGTGAGGAGACCAAGGCAAAGTGTGATTTGAATGCATTCTTCTTTTATTAACGAAGAACATTAAACAAACTAACAAAAATAACAACCCAAACGTGTCGCTATAAACAACGAGTGCTGAAACAGGCAACTAAACATAGACCGTAACCCACAAAATACCCAAGGAATATGGCTACCTAAATATGGTCCCCAATCAGAGACAACGATAAACAGCTGCCTCTGATTGAGAACCAATCTAGGCAACCATAGACATATAAACCCCTAGACATACAAAACCCCTAGACATACAAAACCCCCTAGACAATAAAAAACTAAACAAACCACCTTTGTCACACCCTGACCTAACCAAAATAATAAAGAAAACAAAGACAACTAAGGTCAGGGCGTGACATGGCCCTGACAAGTCAACAAAGACATGCCACCAGAAGAGCTTCAATGCGCCTTGGCATAGATTCTACAAGTGTCCAGTACTTTATTGAAGCGATGCGACACCATTCTTACACAAGAAATTCCACAATTTGGTGTTTCGTTTATGGTGGTGGAAAATGCTGTCTCAGGAGGCGCACCAGAATCTCCCATAAATGTTCAATTGGGTTGAGATCTGGTGACTGAGACACACACTCACGTAGAATTAGTGCTGCCACTTTGACTGATTCGTTTTCGGGCTCGGGCACACATAGGCACTAAATTGACATATTGACTTAATGGCAGCATTGCAATGAAGACCCAGGAACCTGCAGGCTACCCCTGGATTTCTTAAAGTATCTGTCCAGTGTTCCAGATTTTTATAAAATATGACCTAAAATGTTTTACAATATGAATGAAATAGATGTCCTTCCAAAAAATTACAATGAATCTTTTCTCTATGCCCCTGCTTGGCCTGCTAGGAAACAACAGAGTGGTCTGGGCATGTATTGGGCATATACTGGTAAAAACAAGTGAGACATTCATACACTTGGATATACAGTATGCCCGGCACTACTTTTAAAAATAGATTTGTACTTGTACAGTTACTTTAACATTCAACTAACGGAAGGTTTACAAGGAGCTCCGAGCTAAAATAATGCTTGTTGCAATGAACAAACTGCGGAACAAAACTAGTAGACCAGCTGATCTGACGGTGTTATTTGTCATGCCGGCTTTATAATAGGCAGCGGGAATGGCAGGGGAAATGGTAATAGTCTGCATTCACTACTTCCGGCCCATTAAAATAACATCCTGTTAGGACAAACGATGGAAGATAGACGGAAGAATATGACATATAACAAACAAAATTAAATGATTCGACTGGAAATGTAGTCTTATGTCAATTACGATGATTTATCCAACATGTTGATTTGCAGACAATTACTTATGCCTGCACCAAGTGATATGGAATTCAGCAACATGTGTGATAGAAAACTTGAATATCATTATAAAATTAAGAATCTGTTTGGTTAAGATATCGACTTCCAAATGATACGAAATTACTCTCCCTACCAAATTTCTTTCCAATTCAGAATGTTTTTTCTTCAGTAGAGTGCAATATGCCACAGAGTGTTATCCATTGTTCTACCAATAAATAATCTCCATTTTCCACACAGCATAGGAAATGCTACTCATAATAGCTTAAACACGATAAACATTTGTGCAACTTTGTTAGAATGCAATATAATTTCATTCAAAATACAACACAATCACAATCAGTTTAGTTTCAAATGTCAAATGTGTAGCCTACAGTTCAGGAATATTTCCTTTCCCCCTCTTGATAAGAAATTAGCATATTTTTTTAGGACAAGTAAGGTCATTAATGGATTTGTCACGACTTCTCCCGAAGTCGATGCCTCTCCTCATTCGGGCGGTGCTCGACGTCGACGTCGCCGGTCTTCTAGCCATCGCCGATCAATTCTTCATTTTCCATTTGTCTTGTCTTGTTTTTTCCACACACCTGGTTTTCATTTCCCTCATTATGTGTTGTGTATTTAACCCTCTGTTTCCCTCATGTCTTTGTGTGGTATTGTTTATTCTGTTTCATGTTATGTGCACGTTAGTCTGTTGCGCTGGGTTATGTTAACCTGAATTGTTATTTTGTGTTTATTTTTGCCTGTGCTTTTGGTTCGCCTAAATAAAAGTCTCCGTTGGCTACCCAATATCTGCTCTCCTGCACCTGACTCCCTTACAGCCAATTACGCATACCTGACAGGATTACATCATTTGAAAATGAAAAATGTATCGTATACCATGAAAGTATCCAAAAGGGCCAAAATTACATAAAATACTTGAAAGTTACAAAAATTCTGGCAGTTTGCTGGGAAACGTAGAAAGTTTCCAGTAATATACCCTCCCTTTGCAACCCTAATCAGGACTAAAAGATAACCCCCGACATCCGTGTTATGGAGTGGTAAATCGGTGGTGGATGATGGTTGCCAGTGAGATCAGCTGTTCCAGTGATTTTAGCGCATATTGATGGTTTAATGAGAGCTCAGTTGGCGATAACCTAGTGGCCATCAGTGGTTGCCATTGGCTCAATATACTTTAGGGAGGGATAAGAGCGTCTGCTAAATTACTTAAATGTAAATGTAAAAATCTACAGGGTTATTAATCTCCAAAATAACAAAAAAAAACACCCATTGGAGCCAGGAAATTTGCTTACATCTCCACAAAATCTACAGAAAGTGCATTTTCTCTGTACAATAAAGAATACTAGCAATCACAACCCATAATGTAGGGAAAACACTCATGTAAGAAATGTCTCGACGTTTGAGGTGCTCGCCCTCATAAAAAGGTGAAGGTTTCTCACTACCGTGTCTGATGAAATCTCTCAACTCTCGTAGGCTTCCTTACTCTCCGAACTCTCCAGACGTTCCTTATCTGTCGATTCAAGAGCTATAATTGGAAACTCAAGTAAGCAAAGTAAGCATCCGGAAGATGACATTATACAAAGATTACAGTATACCTGTCAGGAGATTCTCTACCGCCTCAGATTCTTTGTCGACTTATAGTAGGATGAGTAGGATGTAAAACGTGCTTCATGAAATACATTTGATTGATTGTCTGTCCGAACGTGTCCTGTTTGCTACTCAGCTTTTGAAGACCCTGCAGGCCTGGCTGAAGGGCAGCGGAGTGGTGGTACGACTCCAAGGACAGGAAAGTGGAGCTGGTGTCAAAGGTCATGCATTGCCTGAGTGAATCTTGAGTGGTGAGGGCCACCTTCCAGACAGACACAGCGACGGGTCACATTACACTTTGCAACATCACTGAGAACGAGCCGGTTTTAAGATAATTGATAGTGAGCTTTGCATTGCTATCATCAGGTTTCACCATGGTTTCAGGTTTCACACTATGGTGTTCTTGTCATGGAGCTAGTAAGATGTTTCTGGCATTGAGGTTCAGGTAAGAAAATACGTTTTTAGCTAATATATTTAGTTAACATATAAAGAGTAAGATATCTTATTTACATTGTTTTGTTTTATATATATGTGTGTTTTTATGAATCCCCATTGCTTTTCTTATTGTTCAGTACATCATTTTATGTAGTGTGTCTGAGCTTTATTCCAGAAAAGGTAAAAGCTAATGTTTGTTAGTGGAGTTTTCATTTGCAGAGTTGTAATGCTTAGTCAGTATTTATTCAGATCCTTTGAAATTGTGCATACCCATTGACTGCCATAACAAAACAAAGATGTTGTTTTACATAGACAGAAATAGACAGAAGGATTCCCCATCATATGCCGCATTGCACTTTCTGCTTTCTGCAAAGTGAATGTTCTCTGACCAGACCTGAGATCCATTACAATTAGAAATCTTTCAAAGACTTTGAGTATTTGCTTTAACGTGCATGGAGTGCCAGGTGAGTGGGGTTTGCACTTTGGGGACATTTCTATTGGTTCCATTGCAACAGGCAAGCTCAATAAAGCACAAATAAAGAATTTGAAATTATATCAAATAGAATTTGAACTCAGGTCTGCCATTGTCCACATTGAAGTGTGCTATGTTTACTGAGCCAGCAAGGCAACTCACGTATTCTGTTCAATGCCTCTCTCAAAGACAGAATTCTAGAGTGTGACGGCTGCTGTGACAGCAGAAAAGTGTGGTCTAACTAAGTATGACGGAAAGCGCTGCGATGGTTGTTTGAGCCAGCTGTAATGATACCCTCAGTATGGATTGACGGCAGAAAAAGAAGCATTTGAGTGAAATGTAAATGAAGGATGCCGACTTTGA
Source organism: Oncorhynchus nerka (assembly GCF_034236695.1). Taxonomy (NCBI): domain Eukaryota; kingdom Metazoa; phylum Chordata; class Actinopteri; order Salmoniformes; family Salmonidae; genus Oncorhynchus; species Oncorhynchus nerka. The sequence goes on along the minus strand of NC_088417.1, from coordinate 36,947,499 downwards.
TGGCAAGCGTCAGAAGCCAAACTGCATCACTTTCAAAGAGGACACTTTAAGCTCTTTCTTTATGGTTTATTCAGACAAAAGCTTAATGATCCGTACAAATCTGACAGCTATGCATTTAGTTAGGGTTCACGACATGGCAAGATTCTACTTTTCTTTCAAGGTTTTTTAAAGCCATTATTTTGGAGGGCTGGTGTTTCAATACATCAAAGTTTTTAATGTGAAACAGACTGGATTCATTTTTCCTCTTCCCTTTCTTGTCTTTAAGGGCGACTGTTAGTTATTAGAGTATATGGCCCCATGCATCATGGCTCTTTTATGGATGCATGTGCTCTTTGTGACAGTAACGTGATATTACTTTGATAATTAGCCTGCTAGTCATTACCAGCAGTACAGTAGTTGTGTTTCAATCTTCTTCTTAATCAATCCATTAGTCCAACATATCTTTTGTCAAATATGGGTTGCATATCTAATTTCCAATGCCTACGGGTACACAAAATGCAATGGGGTGTGATTGGAGGCCAAAATCACTTCAAGCCTAATAGTCTTAAAGGTCCAATGCAGCCATTTTTATCTCAATATCAAATCATTTCTGGGTAACAATTAAGTATCTTATTGTGATTGTTTTCAATGAGATGGTCAAAAAGAAACAAATATAGCTTCTTAGTGAAGAACAATTTCTCAAGCAAGAACTTTGATAGGACTGTCTGGGGAGAACTGAATACTAGCTGTTTACATTTTAGTCATTTCGCAGACACTTTTATCCCAGAGCAATTAGGGTTAAGTGCCTTGTTCAAGGGCACATTGGTATATTTTTCACCTAGTCTGCTCGGGGATTCAAACCAGAAAACTGTTCCAGTGCTCTTAACCGCTAGGCTACCCGCCGCCCTGCTGTTACTGGCAGAGAGGTTGTAAAATCTCTTTCTTATTGGTCTAATAATGAATTTACTGCATGGTAATGTCACCAGGCACCCCAAAACTTCATCCCACCAAAACAGGCTGACATGTTCAAACAGATCGTACACTAAAAGTGAATTATTGTACTTTTCACAATTTCACAGTATTATTCAAAATTCATACTGTGGGAATATACACTGCTCAAAAAAATAAAGGGAACACTTAAACAACACAATGTAACTACAAGTCAATCACACTTCTGTGAAATCAAACTGTCCACTTAGGAAGCAACACTGATTGACAATAAATTTCACATGCTGTTGTGCAAATGGAATAGACAACAGGTGGAAATTATAGGCAATTAGCAAGACACCCCCAATAAAGGAGTGGTTCTGCAGGTGGTGACCACAGACCACTTCTCGGTTCCTATGCTTCCTGGCTGATTTTCTGGTCACTTTTGAATGCTGGCGGTGCTTTCACTCTAGTGGTAGCATGAGACGGAGTCTACAACCCACACAAGTGGCTCAGGTAGTGCAGCTCATCCAGGATGGCACATAAATGCGAGCTGTGGCAAGAAGGTTTGTCAACATAGTGTCCAGAGCATGGACGCGCTACCAGGAGACAGGCCAGTACATCAGGAGACGTGGAGGAGTCCGTAGGAGGGCAACAACCCAGCAGCAGGACCGCTACCTCCGCCTTTGTGCAAGGAGGAGCAGGAGGAGCACTGCCAGAGCCCTGCAAAATGACCTCCAGCAGGCCACACATGTGCATGTGTCTGCTCAAACGGTCAGAAACAGACTCCATGAGGGTGGTATGAGGGCCCGACGTCCACAGGTGGGGGTTGTGCTTACAGCCCAACACCGTGCAGGACGTTTGGCATTTGCCAGAGAAGACCAAGATTGGCAAATTCACCACTGGCGCCCTGTGCTCTTCACAGATGAAAGCAGGTTCACACTGAGCACATGTGACAGACGTGACAGAACGTTCTGCTGCCTGCAACATCCTCCAGCATGACCGGTTTGGCGGTGGGTCAGTCATGGTGTGGGGTGGCATTTATTTGGGGGGCCGCACAGCCCTCCATGTGCTCGCCAGAGGTAGCCTGACTGCCAATAGGTACCGAGATGAGATCCTCAGACCCCTTGTGAGACCATATGCTGGTGCGGTTGGCCCTGGGTTCCTCCTAATGCAAGACAATACTAGACCTCATGTGGCTGGAGTGTGTCAGCAGTTCCTGCAAGAGGAAGGCATTGATGCTATGGACTGGCCCGCCCGTTCCCCAGACCTGAATCCAATTGAGCACATCTGGGACATAATGTCTCGCTCCATCCACCAACGCCACGTTGCACCACAGACTGTCCAGGAGTTGGCGGATGCTTTAGTCCAGGTCTGGGAGGAGATCCCTCAGGAGACCATCCGTCACCTCATCAGGAGCATGCCCAGGCGTTGTAGGGAGGTCATACAGGCACGTGGAGGCCACACACACTACTGAGCCTCATTTTGACTTTACATTACATCAAAGTTGGATCAGCCTGTAGTATGATTTTCCACTTTAATTTTGAGTGTGACTCCAAATCCAGACCTCCATGGGTTGATACATTTGATTTCCATTGATAATTTTTGTGTGATTTTGTTGTCAGCACATTCAACTATGTAAAGAAAAAAGTATTTGATAAGAATATTTCATTCATTTAGATCTAGGATGTCTTATTTTAGTGTTCCCATATTTTTTTGAGCAGTGTATATTAAAGACAGGAAATTAAGTTTTTGATTGCACTGGGCCTTTTAACAAAGCTGAGATTTACTTTGAAGTCCAAACTCTATGAATACAGGTCAAATCAGTTATTGATATTGACGTGGTGGCATGGCAGAAAGATCGCAATGCCATGAATCAAGAGATTATGAATTCATATCCTATGCATGTTGATTAATAATTACTGTATAAATAACCATACAAAGTGTGTCAAATATGTAGGTTGCAAACACTGCGACTGTGTGATGTTCTGGGTACATCCTTTTTATTTTATTTTATTTAACCTTTATTTAACTAGGGAAGTCAGTTAAGAACAAATTCTTATTTACAATGACAGTTTACCCCAGCCAAACCCGGATGGTGCCAATTGTATGCCAATTGTATGCCGCACAACGGGACTCTCAATCCCGCCCGGATGCCTGTATTCGAACCAAGTACTGTAGTGAAGCCTCTTGCACTGAGATGCAGTGCCTTAGACTGCTGCGCCACTCGGGAGCAAAATGACGCACTTTTGATGGCAGGGAATTACCTGTGAAATGTCATGTGAAAAATACCCACGTGAAACTTCCTATGCAGTAACATGACATGTGAAGTGTTCCAAAACCACATGGATATATTCACATGATTTCAAATGTGGAAGGTTATTTTTGATCACTTGAAAATCCCTGTGAAACTTCATGTGAAATATCATCACATGTGAAGTGTTCCAAAACTGCATGGTTTCACATCATTTCACAAAATAGAACGTTACATGTGTAAAGCGTGAACATTTCACATGTGAAATCATGTAATTTCCATATGTAAAATCATGTGGATTTTTCCATAAGGGACTACTTTGTTGAATGTTTCCCTGTATATGCTTGGAGAAAAACAAGGACGTCAATGTTTTCACAACAAGGTCTTTCTCAAGACCAGTCTCAATGAAAAGTGCACTGTTTTCATTGAGACTGGTCTTGAGAAAGGCCTTGTTGTTTTTCTATATATCCCCAGGGGATTCGCATCCATTGTGTAGCGCATATCTTTCTTATTTCTACCCATATACTGTATGCTGCCATTTCTATCCAGCCATTGATTTGAGCATAACTCACTCGGACAGCTCAGTAAAGCTTTCTCTCACGGGTGGTTTTCCATGTGGTGGGAACTGCTAATCAGTTTAGAAGCAGTCTAGCTGCTCTCTTCTTAGCTGACACAGTTAGCAGGATATGCTCCTCATGCTTCCTGCATGTCAGTATGGGTAACACCACCACAGGAAGATAAGCATTACCATGCTTTAGTCAGGCTGTGTTAGCGCTGTAGCAGGTGTCAGCTGGCTTCGTTCACCCACCCCACTCCATCCAAATACATCTGATTAACCCTTTCTCTGACCCCCGAGTCTAGATGCAAGCTGGTAACAACAAGGTGGTCTTATGGGATACACAGTCTCCCCTGATGGATTTTTTCCCCAAAATGTGTCACCCAAAACATTCCCCCCTCACAGGTTGATCAATAATGTTGGAAGTCTTTTACTGAACCGGTCTCTCTTGCAAAATAGATTTGTATCTAAATGAGAATACATTTGTATTAATAAAGGTTCAACAAAAACTAAGTAGTGACCATAACACTCACTGAATTTCTGTGGCTCTTGAACAAAGGGGTTGGACTTGAGACGATCATGAGGTTGTACTCAATGGGCAGTGGAGGGGAAAAGAATAGGTGGAGAAGTCTAGCCTTAACAAAAAGGACTCGAGTGTAACAAGCGGATAGATGTGAAACAGCCTAGATTCGAACCAGGTACTGTAGTGAAGCCTCTTGCACTGAGATGCAATGCCTTAGACTGTCCATTAAAACTGTTGCGCTCCCATGGTTTATGATGGGAATTTCACAGTTATATTTTTGGGGAGAGAGCAGTTCATGTAATGTACTAGTTTTTGTTGTGTTAGCTGGAGAGTCCATTTCCACACTGCCATGGGAAGGTAGTTGGATGTTGATAGAGAAAGGCCAGCTGCATAGGCTATGGAAATATTTTTCTGGTTTCAAAAATAAATCCCTCAACGAAAAATCACTGCCAAAACTGGCACTTATTTTGTTTTCTTAGGACTCAAATTATTGATGAAAAAAGATTTGTTACAGAATATTAATATCATTTTGTGACCTAAAAATTCAGGTTTCCATAGACAAACGTAACAATATTACTGTCATGATGGATTAATGTTAGTGTTCTGGGCTTTTCATTTGGGTCCATACAGTACATATACTAACCAAGTATCTGTTTTGCATTTACATCCAGCAATGCTAAATTTCTCAAACAAATTATGTAAAGAAAGACCATTGCCAGTTTACCACCTTTTTCAATTACGTTCTTGTATCATCGCTCCCCAATGGGCTCGGGAGAGCCTAAGGTCGATTCCTGGGTCCTCCAAAAAATGACCCGCCAAACCACGCTCCTTAACCTGGAAGCAAGCTGCACCAATGTGTCAGAGGAAACACTGTTCAACTGACAACCAAAGTGAGCCTGCAGGCAAACACTCTCCTAATCTGGACAATTGTGTGCCGCCCTATGGGACTCCCAGTCAAGGCCAGTTGTGACACAGCCTGGGATCTAACCCAGATCTGTGGTGATGCCTCAAGCACTGCGATGCAGTGCCTTAGACCGCTGTGCCACTCGCGAGGCCCAAATGTTGCCAAATCTGATTGTACAATAGCAAATTGGGGTTTCATGGCCCAAGCTACTGTGACGAAGAATCATCTATGGCCTTTAGAAATATTCCAGACTATTATGATACTGTTCCCTCTTAAGTAATGTGTCCAAATTAATTTTACGTTAAGGTTTGGATTCAATCGAAATCACAAAGGTCTTGCTCTGCAGCTCACAAAATGATTCATGTGGTGTAAGTATTTCCATGATTTGTCTCATGGGGATATTTGCATTGTTCATTCAAGAGGTGGTTATGTCAATTCAACTTTAAAATACATTTCAATTCCATACAGGTGAAATTATTTTACTCCTCTGCCCTCCCATTAATTACAAACATGTTAGTGCTCCCCGATCCTGACATTTCATTACATCTGGTCGGCTTGTCTTTAGGCGACCGCTCCCTTTCCTAAACCATCCTCGCTGTACTTTCAATGGAGATGGCTCAGCTAAATGTTGGGGGCGTAGCCAAGAGATACTTCCCCTAATCGTGTTATTTCCCCTGTGTGACATTCTTTGCTTCCTGACCTGGCTTTCCTCACCGGGGGACGAAGACCGCCCTGCCTCCCAAAATAAAACAGTTCCCACCAGGGATGGGAATCTGTCCTTCATGGATACATGCTATCACTTGAAAACATCTGACTGTACTGCAAAGGGACAATGTTTTTTTACTGAGAAACGGATATGGAAGATGTCTCGGGAAGCAAGGCATCATCGCGAGACAGCCTCACACCCTCTCTGATGTCTCAATGTCAGCTCACGGTTTACAAAGGCTTGGAACAGACCATCTCAAATGCTTGAAGGGACTTACTCACAGCTGTAGATGAGGCTCTGTCATACATGTGACCAGTGGGATTAGGCGGACGCTCAGGGCAAATCATCTGAGAGCTGAAAAGATAGTAGAGAAAGAGCACAATTCATAACACAACCTCTTTGAAGTCCTCTTCAAGCGGTTCTGCTTTATAAGCTAAACTTTTCACCTCAACCTAATCTAACATACTTGTCCCCTGAATGTACGGTCATTGGGACAGACATTACTGGTATTCATAATGATGAGCATTTCTGTATTTTCCTGAAGGGTTCGAACTATGATGATAAGTATGACCGACACAGTACCGTTCAGAATACATGTTGTGACTTAGTATGTGACATTATTGGATACGGCCTGTTATCTACTTTGGAGACTACTACTGGGTTTCACGTTACTTGATCTAAATACTCTTTAACCGAACTTGAGAGCCAAAACCTGGACTCTTGGCTGCATCCAAATATCTTTAAAGACATGCTATGGAACTTTGGCTACTGCGAAGTATTTTTTAAATGTCCCGATTTGGGCTGGATGTGTCAATGTGTAGTTCATACATGTATGATCTATGAGCACAATTACTGTTTAACTTCAATTAGCAACAAAATTCCTAGTTTGAAAGCGACAGTTTTTATGGATGCTGTGCTGTGCCATTGTCCTAAATTTCCTCCCACATGGGCCAGCCCACCTAGCAATTTCAGTTCAACCATTGAGCTTCAGCCCCTCGCCATATGAGTGACAGCTAGCAAGAGGCACATCATGCACACAAATAATATCGAGAGAGAGAGAGAGAGCAATGATGTGGTGAACAAATCTGCACGTATGTGACGTAGTACTTAATTTTCGAGGGACAACTTTTGGCTCGTGAGCACTACTGAGCGCTCCTAAACTCAAAGCATTATATTGAATGCATGCTATTTATTTTAAGTTCCCAAGAAGCTGTCACCACGCCAGACACCATTTGGCCACCTTTGTTTTTGTGAGATGGCAACTAGATTGTTGCAATCCAAGGCTGATATTAATCGGAATATCCTTGTTAACCCTGATTGCCACCACAATGAAAAGGCTTTATACAAGTTGGTAAACAGAAGGATTGTGGGAAATCCTCTAATTGAGTAGAGCTTCAGAATCAAGGAGATGACTGGACAGGTGGGGACAGGCATGGAGCTTCTGCAAACTTAATCCAGCCCCTGGGGAGAGATCAGCCAGGTGTTGAAATAGACCTGCCTCAACACAGGTGCAAAACATTGCCAAGGAACTGAAGAATTTGACACTGCTGTAACTAAACACAAGAAATCGGATGAACTTTGGAGGAAATGACAACATTGTTCATTTCAAGAGTGTGCAGATGGAGATAGGACTGAGCTCACTCTTTCTTTAGCAAGTCGTGCACAGTGGCCTTCTTGCAAGATCTGAAGAAACAATGGTCCTTTTTTTGTAGGTCACTACCATTCAACATACTCAGGCACGGGCCCATGTGGTTGTACATTTTTTTTTTTTATGACAACTTTATTGTCTTCAAATGAGGTTAATGATAATAAATGAGGATGATACATACTGTATATCAAATGTATCAAATGAACACAATATCTATCAAGCTTTTTCCCTTTTTTCATTTGACTTTACAAAGGTTACACCGAGAAAGGACTCATTCATCTGGTGTGTGGCTGACCTAGAAAGTAAAAAAGGTACTGGCAAGCACACAAAAGTTTCACTCTGTCTGAGCTCACGGAGTCCAACTCCTGCCTTTGTTGGGTGACATTTCTCACACGTCGCTCCAATGGGTTGCCCTGGAAATGTGCTGTTTTCACCGTTTTTGTGAGGCCAAGCTGTCCCTTTGGAGGAATCAGTTCACCTTTTATACTGAACAAAAATATCCTCAAATTGCAACAGTTTCAAAGATTTTACTGAGTTACTGTTCATATAAGGAAATCAGTCAATTGAAATAAATGTGTTAGGCCCTAATCTATGGATGTCACATGACGGGGCAGAGGCACAGCCATGGGTGGGCCTGGGAGAGCATAGGCCTAACCACTTGGGAGCCAGGCCCACCCACTGGGGAGCCAGACCCAGCCAATAGGAATTACTTTTTCCCCACAAAAAGGATTTATTACAGACAGAAATACTCCTCAGTTTCACCAACTGTCCGGGTGGCTGGTCTCAGACGATCTCGCAGATGAAGAAGCCGGATGTGGAGGTCCTGGGCTGGCTTGGTTATACGTGGTCTGCGGTTGTGAGGCCGGTTGGACTGCCAAATTCTCTAAAACGACATTTATGTTAGAGAAATTAACATGAAATTCTCTGGCAACAGCTCTGTTGGACATTCCTGCAGTCAGCATGCCAATTACACGATCCCTCAAAACCTGAGACATCTGTGGCATTGTATTGTTTGACAAAACTGCATATTTTAGAGTGGATTTTTATTGTCTCCAGCACAAGTTGCAACTGTGTAATGTGTAATGATCATGCTGTTTAAGAAGCTTCTTGATATGCCACACCTGTCAGGTGGATGGATTATCTTGGCAAAAGGAGAAATGCTCACTAACAGGGATGTAAACAAATTTGTGTACAACATTTGTGAGAAATAACGTTTTTGTGCTTATGAAACAATTCTGGGATCTTGAATTTCCACTCATGAAACATGGGACCAACACTTGCATTTCTATTTTTTTGTTCAGTGTAGTTTGAGTCTTCAACCTACTTCTCCGTGTGATGATAGTCAATGCCCTTTATCTCTGACATTGAACAATGGTGCATAAGGTGCGCGTTACCGGAGCAGTGAACATGGCCTCTTTCTTATCTATATTGGAATGTCAGTAGAGATTGCCCAGATACCCATCAAAGGTGCGTGTCTCTGTTAACAGCTTTTTGAGGTTCTTCTGTGCTGAGTACCCCATAATTTGGTGGTGTAATATTTTATTTTATTTTATTTAAAACCTCTTAAGGATCGGAACCCTTTAATTTTTTTTTTTGTTGCCTAAAATGACATACCCAAATCTAACTACCTGTAGCTCAGGACCTGAAGCAAGGATATGCATATTCTTGATACCATTTGAAAGGAAACACTTAGATCCTTAGATCTACCACATTAGATCTGGTAAAAGATCATACAAAGACAAAAACATATTTTTTTTCATCAACTTTGAAATGCTAGAGAAACGCCACAATGTACTATTGCAGTTTAAGCGCAATGTAGATTTTGGCCACTAGACTGCAGCAATGTATGTGCAAAGTTTTAGACTAATCCAACCATTGTATTACTGTTCAAAATGTCGTATCAAGTCTTCCCAAATGCGCCTAATTGGTTTATTGATACATTTTCAAGTGCATAACTGTGCACTCTCCTCAAACAATAGCATGGTATTAGCTACTGTAAATTGGACAGTGCAGTTAGTTTAACAATAATGTAAGCTTTCTGCCCATATCATATATGTCTATGTCCTGGAAAATGTTCTTGTTACTTAAAAAGTCATGCTAATCACATTGGCGCACATTAACTCAACCGTCCCGTGGGGGGACACACACCGATCCCGTAGAGGTTTTTAACCTTCATTTAACTAGGCAAGTCAGTTAAGAATAAATTCTTATTTACAATGACGGCCTACACAGGTCAAACCTGGACGATAATTGGCCAATTGTGCACCGCCCTATGGGACCCCCAAACACACCCTGTTGTGATACAGCCTGGGTTCAAACCAGGGTGTCTGTAGTGACACCTCAAGCACTGAGATGCGATGCCTTAGACTGCTGTGCCACTCCGGAGCCCCAATCACCTGGCCAACAGTGATCACAACGGACAGCGTTGGCAGTTGTGAGGAGCGTCAACATCTGTGACAAGTTAGAGAAGTGTATCCATGGATCCCATGGATAATGTTTCATGTTCCACTGCTTTTCCCATCCATACTATGCCAATGAGGTGATGTATAATTGGTGTACGCCTCTCCTCTCCTCCTCATATCCTGTACTGCACCACAGACAGACTGGCTGGCCGGTGGCAATGGAAGTGGGTTAGTCAATGAGGTCCAATATTTTCGACTTCATTTGCGGTATGTACAGTAATGTGATTAACTGGGATAGAATCTGGGTCTGCTGCACACCACAGCAATGAAATAACCCGCTGAGCAAAAGCTTAGGCACGTCTTCAGGTCTACTCATTACATTAGTCTTTTCCATTGTTCCACCTACAGTAGCATAATGAGCATAATAAGATTTATAAACATTGGAAGGTATTTGCATCTGGGAAGCCTACATCTGGGAAACCTACTGTAACAGCCACTGTTTGGGATCCATGGATATAGTTCTCTAACTTGTCACAGATGTTGACGCTCCTCACAACTGCCAACGTTGTTCACAGTCACTCACTTTTGGCCAGGTGATTCCCATCATGGCAGGAGGCCAGTGAACTTTCCAAACCTAACCCTGGGAAAATGCATGGAAGCTCGTGGTAACAGACTCTCAGACATTTCCCAAGAAAGTTGTGAGTTCTGTGGTTTCTGTTTTCCATTGAAATTTCAACATGCTGGTATATGGATGGTAAATGCCCCCATTGAGAGGGTTGTTGGTCAGTGATACAGGTCATTGGTTATTTGTAGTCTGGGTTAGTACTGCAATTCCTTGGCCTCCATATTGTCACATTTTGCAGGAACACTTCGTATAAGTACATTTCAGCTTTGGACCCTGTTGTGCAATCAAAAAATATTGTTTACTGAGATGCCACATGATTGCATTGACCCTGATGTGAGCATGATCCCTTTGTAGTACAGAACATTTATAATTTGTGGGATTCCACTCAAACACAACAGCAGTGTGTTTTCCCATGAAACACTGGATTTTATGCCTTGCTTGGGAAAATGGACTGAATCTACAACTGATTTCACATATCGAAAATCACCCGATTTCATGTGAAATTTCCATGTTTTGCACATGTGAAATTGGATTTCTCGTGAAATTCCACTTGAAATCATGAGAAACCTTGTGTTTTTTGTACAATTTACATGTGATGATATTTCACAAGGAGTTTCACGTGGATTTTCACATGATCCCATAACAGTTCATATGTGAATTAAAATGTTCACGAGAATATTTTTCACGTGAGATTTCACAGGTGATGCCCAGCGAACAAAAATGAGTTGTTAGGATACACACACCAACAGTGCTTTTAACATAGTGTTTTCAAGTTACATATTTGTCACTATTATATTGTGTATGTTTATACTGTAATTATTATTCACAATTTTGTGCTCACCTGGGATTTGAACTTACAACTTATTGGTTCAAGGTATTCCGATCTTCCTGCCATGCTACCATGTCTGTGTTGATGACTGATTTCACTTGTAATTCCTGCACTTTGGACTTAGGTCAAGTAAATAGCTGCTTTGTTAAAAATACACAGAAGAAAAACGATTACATTTATCATAATGATTCAGGAGTAACATTAACACTGACTAATATGCCCCCCCTACATTAGACAACTTTACAGAAAACCCCTCAAATTTCTGAAATAGGTTAATTAAATCTATGATGAGAGAGTAGTCAGATCAACTGATAACAAAAATAGAAGTGCAGATGGCATTATTTTGCTAAGTGCAGAGATGTATTGTAGGTAATGAATGTGTAGAGGAATGCGACAGACACAGCACAACAGAAAGGTCAGCATACATGTTGAGCTGAAATGTACACGTACAAAAAGAGTCACGTGAGGTCAAATCTAACTGGCACATGTATTTTGTGAAAAGCTTTCTTGAAATGTTGCATCCCCATAATGTAACATATATTTCACGTTAACACATGTTGCTTTCCCATGTTGTCACATTCACTTCACATGCGATCACATGTTTTCCCGTGCAAAATGTGTGTTTTTTCTTTAAGGGTAGACCTAATTCATCCCCATCTCTCACTCAGCTCCTCTTAAGAAAAAAAACAAACATAAGTGCTTTAAAAAGATATGCTCTCCCCCTCAAAGAATGCATGCTACTGATCCTTTTACTCTGGCAAGGGTACATATAGCGAATGACACAGTGGCTACCGATGAGATGATGACTGAGAAATGATCAAATTTTACATTTTTACTTCAGCCAATTATTCACACTTACTATGGAATGTGAGTCTTTTGGCCAAGACTGTCATTCATGAGCACTGCCTGGCTGCTGATATCCCTTCTATCGGATGTTATTATGCACTTTCCGATGTCATTACTCATGTGGAATCTACTTCAGGGACTTACAAACTATTTAAAGGAGCACTGCCTTTATTATTTTATAACTCATTGCTGTTTTCATTGTTGAAAACTTCATCATATTCAGTCAGGCTTGAGTGGAGGGCAGACCGTATGCATCAAATATTTGATCTATTTATGAATTTTGATTGGCAACACTATTGTTCATTTTGTGACTACGAGTTAACTTCAACCAGATTCAATATCCTTCGATGACTAGGATTGTTAAATTTGCTCTTTACCGTTGATGTTTATTGTGGGTCCAAAATATTTTTTTTACACCCCATTTTGAAGCTCTATCCCAAAGTAGTGTTCTTGATTTCAGATTAATATTTTTTTTTAAAGTGAAAGATTTCTGGGCAGTTTTAGTTTCCCAGCAGTGGTGATCCTCCTCTTGATTTTTTATATATACCTTGGACAGCTTCTCCGCTGTAGGGAAACGGTTGAGGTAATGTGAGGCTCATCCACATCTGTCTCGCACTACTCTTGAAATGGATCCCAGATTTCAATGTTAACACTCTGCTATCTTGTTTAAGAGGATTTGCAAAGGTATGATTCATGGTAAACTCAATTAGTTGAACTGTGCTGCGTTCGCTCAGAAAATTAATTAAGAACCATGCTGATTAATGAGGTGACTGGAGAATTAACTCATTAACATTTCATTTCATGCGCAGGGCTGTATTATGAGTAAGACCAGACAAATTTGTCTTGCAGACAGCTCATTTTGTACATCATGATGAATTAGGGAAAGCTTATTGACTTGATTACCTGATCAGGAACCATTTTCTTTTCCTGCATTTTGTTGATTGGAAAAAAGCCTTCCCCAGCTTTATGCCAAAAGGAACGGGAGACTGTCCAGCTAGCACATAACGTTCTGAGAACCATATGTTTCTTAGAGCTTGGCGAGAGCGTGATTGTCCTATGGTTATTTTGCATGCAACCTTCCCACAGAGAGGAAATTCAAAAGCTAATTTGACCCATGCACTAACAAGGCGTTTCAGCATAACCAGCGTGACTACTGCTAGAGTACTGTCGCTTTATTGATCTACTGTACTTCAACAACAGACGTACTCACATTGGATGGGTGATTAGATTTCAAACCTTCTCTCAAACAGCCTAATACAAACTCTTAGAGTAGGTTTACCCCATTAATGTACTTGGTTTGGTAAACATGTTTTTACATGTAAGACATTATCCCATTTCACTCGTTTCTACATTCAAATCAAATCAAATCAAAAATTGATTGGTCACATACGCATGGTTTGCAGATGTTAACGTGAGAGTAGAAAAATGCTCGTGGTTCTAGTTCCGACTGCAGTAATATCTAACAAGTAAACTAACAATTCCCCAACAACTACCTAATACACACAAATCTAAAGGGGTGAATGAGAATATGTAAATATACGCATATGGATGAGCGATGGCCGAGCGGCATAGGCAAGGGGCAATAGATGGTATAAAATACAGTATATACATATGATATGGGTAATTTAAGATATGTTAACATTATTAAAGAGGCGTTACTTAAAGTGGCTTTGTATAAAGTGACTTGTGAACCATTTATTAAAGTATGTGTAGGCAGCAGCCTCTCTGAGTTAATGATGGCTGTTTAGCAGTCTGATGGCCTTGAGATAGAAGCTGTTTTTCAGTCTCTCTGTCCCAGCTTTGATGCACCTGTACTGAACTCACCTTCTGCATGGTAGCGGTGTGAACAGGCAGTGGCTCGGATGGTTGTTGTCCTTGATGTTCTTTTTGGTCTTTCTGTGACATCAGGTGTTGTAGGTGTCATGGAGGGCAGGTAGTTTGCCCCCGGTGATGCGTTGTGCAGACCGCACCACCCTCTGGAGAGCCTTGCGGTTGAGGGTGGTGCAGCTGCCGTAGGCTAGGTCAAATGTGGGGAGGTTTTCCCGGAAACAGATTAAGCCTAGTCCTGGACTAAAAAGCAAGATCAATGGAAAATCTCCATCCCAAATTATGTCTAGTCCAATCTGTGTCTGCAAAAACACTCCTTAATAACTTCTTCGGATTCGGTGTCCCTTCCACGAGACAGTTGAGCTAACGTAGGCTAATGCGATTAGCATGAGGTTGTAAGTAACAAGAACATTTCCCAGGACATAGTCATATCTGATATTTGCAGAAAGCTTATATTCTTGTTAATCTAACTGCACTGTCCAATTTACAGTAGTTACTACAGTGAAATAATACCATACTATTGGTTGAGGAGAGTGCACAATTTTGAACATGAAAAGTTATTAATGAACAAATTAGGCACATTTGGGCAGTCTTGATACAACATTTTGAACCGAAATGCAATGGTTCATTGGATCAGTAAAAAAACGTTTCACATACACTGACACATCTAAATTGCACCTGGGCTGGAAAATTACATTATGGTCTTTCTCTTGAATTTCAAAGATGATGGTACAAAAATAATACTTGGAGAACGGTTGGATTTTTCTTTGTATTATCTTTTACCAGATCTATTGTTATATTATACTACATTCCTTTCACATTTCATAAACTTCAAAGTGGTTCCTTTCAAATGGTACCAAGAATATGCATATCCTTACATCAGTGCCTGAGCTACAGGCAGTTAGATTTGGGTATGCCATTTAGGTGAAAATTGAAAAAAAGGGGCTAATCCTTAATCCCACATTTTACCTAGCCTTAAACATAAGCCTACTCAGACAAGGTAGTTGACAGTATTTTAACATATTTTGGTTTATGTTCCTGTTATAAACAATGGAGTAATGCAACCTTATATTTTGGGATATGGTAGGGTAAAAGAGTTGTGCTATGACTTTAATACATTCTAGTATTTAAAGGGTGAATCTGTGATTACTTAATACATTTTGTGACTTTAAAAATTATTAACACACACCCATTGATTCTTAAAGAATATAACTTATATGAAAAATGCATCATAAGTTTAGTCCAATTGTCATTCCCCATCAGAACCCCAAATATATTCTTGTTCTACTCAATGGAGCCCATTTTGCCATTCCCAATGTCTTAAAGCAGCACAGCCGTCCCCTCCTGTACTCCCTGTTCACACACAACTGCATGGCCAGGCACGACTCCAACACCATCATTAAGTTTGCAGACAGCACAACAGTGGTAGGCCTGATCGCCGACAACGATGAGACAGCCTA
The DNA here is from genome assembly GCF_034236695.1 of Oncorhynchus nerka. Classification (NCBI taxonomy): domain Eukaryota; kingdom Metazoa; phylum Chordata; class Actinopteri; order Salmoniformes; family Salmonidae; genus Oncorhynchus; species Oncorhynchus nerka. The sequence goes on along the minus strand of NC_088417.1, from coordinate 36,932,013 downwards.
TAGGGAGGAGGTCAGAGACCTGGCCGGATGGTTCCAGAATAACAACCTATCCCTCAACGTAACCAAGACTAAGGAGATGATTGTGGACTACAGGAAAAGGAGGACCGAGCACGCCCCCCATTCTCATCGACGGGGCTGTATTGGAGCAGGTTGAGAGCTTTAAGTTCCTTGGTGTCCCACATCAACAACAAATTAGAATGATCCAAACACACCAAGACGGTCGTGAAGATGGCACGACAAAGCCTATTCCCCCTCATGAAACTAAGCTTAAGATTTGTCATGGGTCCTGAGATCCTCAAATGGTTCTACAGTTGCAACTGCAATTGCTCTGCCTCCGACCGCAAGGCACTACAGAGGGTAGTGCGTACGGCCCTCCTGCCTGCCATCCAGGACCTATATACCAGGCTGTGTCAGAGGAAGGCCCTAAAAATTGTCAAAGACCCCAGCCACGCCAGTCATAGACTGTTCTCTCTACTACCGCATGGCAAGTGGTACCAGAGTGCCAAGTCTAGGACAAAAACGGTTCTCAACAGTTTTTACCCCTAAGCCATAATACTCCTGAACAGGTAATCAAATGGCTACCTGGACTATTTGCATTGTGTGCCCCCCATAACCCCTCTTTTATGCTGCTGCTACTCTCTGTTTATCATATATGCATAGTCACTTTAACTATACATTCATGTACATACTACCTCAATTGTCCTGACCAACCAGTGCTCCAGCACATTGGCTAACCGGGCTATCTGCATTGTGCCTCGCCACCTGCCACCCACCACACACCAACCCATCTTTTACGCTACTGCTACTCTCTGTCCATCGTATATGCATAGTCACTTTAACCATATCTACATGTACATACTACCGCAATCAGCCTGACTAACCGGTGTCTGTATGTAGCCTCGCTACTTTTATAGCCTCACTACTGTATATGGCCTGTCTTTTTACTGTTGTTTTTATTTCTTTACTTACCTATTGTTCACCTAATACCTTTTTTCCCACTATTGGTTAGAGCCTGTAAGTAAGTATTTCACTGTAAGGTTGTAATCGGCACATGTGACAAATAAACTTTGATATGATTTGATGGCTGCAATTTACAAAACTGTTGTGCTGCCACCCTGTAGCACAGCAGTTCCACTTTGCTTTTCCTCTTGTCTCTGCACACTGTAACAGGTGACCTTGCCCAGCTTTTTTCATAGTAGAGAACACTCAAGTTATGTGACATATTTATTTTAACATCTGTTTTCAATTCAGTCTAGCAATCATAGGGTGAAGAAACTTCAAAGTGTCACACAGGATAATACGCATTGCAACAAAGGATGGGGCATTTACACCACAGAACCATGACATCAGTGGTTCTAAGCCCACCAACGATGAGGTGGGGAAGCTTCCCACTGGGCACACCACGTCATTTCAGTGTGGAGAATCGGGTAATAGTTGGTAGATATGCTGAACAATGAGATTCCGTCCTCTTTTAACACACTCAAAAAGACAGCTATAAATTGGTTGAATTCCAACTGCATTATCATTATATTTTCAACCATCTAATAGCACAAGCAAGTTCCAAATTAAAATCATCATCTGATTTTTGGTTTAGTTGTCACCTAAATGTGTTATCACTGCGCTTTCAACCATTTAAAAGCAAAATAAAGTTGAAATGGGAATACAATGTCAGATATTTTGTTTGTTTATACAAAAACTTAATGTGTTAACACTGTTTCATCTAATAGCACAACCAAATGACTTGGATTACAGTTGAGATTACATTAAAGTACATGGTATAAGTGATCAATGCCGTTTGAGATTCTGTGCAGATTATTCTAGCAATTGTGAAGATTTCCAAAGACCTTCGACCCTGAACATGCACACTTTTTATGATTACGTAAGAAGGCAATTGTGTTGCAGTAACATACAAATGTGGCCATGGATGTGTTACTCATTTTAAGGTTGAATAAATACTGTTACATTAGTTTGTAAGACAGTCTTAACATTAAGCTGTTTATTTATTATTATTTCAAAAGTATTATTGAATTGTGTTTGATCAGTCGCATGTATTCATGGGTACCAAGGGAAGCCATGCTTCCACCAAAAATGTACCAATATAAAAACGAACTAAAAACAATTCTCTCTGTGTTTCATAATTTTCCTTCAATTTGCATGAGGCTGAATAGACTTCACTGGAGAAAGCATTCGAGCGAGCGAAACAGCGCCCCTCTGTATATGTAGACCATCTATCTGATGCTGTCTGGTCAAAACGAGTATGACATTGTTGCCGCCCATAGCAATGAATGCAATGGAAGCCACCGAGCATTTCCCCTCTCTTGATAAAAAAAATCTATAACATAATAGCCAATCAGCGTTAAGCTAAACTGAGTGAGCTCAACTGTGAATGGTCCTGGTGCACAAAATAAGTATCATGTGAAGCCAGTTTGGATTTGGCTTCACACCAATCACATCACATCAAAAGCCAAACGTCATTGACAGAAAAAAATTGAAATGTTGCATCTCATTGTGTCGTTACTCTCTGTTGGCTAGCTAGCTAATAAGCACATTTGTCATTTTCCTAAATTAGCCATGGATGGAGATACACATTTGGACTTGATGTTTTACTTAATTTTCCGTACTGGCCAATGACTATAACAATGATTATGATCCAACCAGACACTCATACATTGTTTCACTGGCCTGAGAGGATGGACGTTTAATATGTATCTAGATGTAGTAGTCTAATGTTAACTAGCTGGCTCATCATTGCCCATGAAAAGAAGTGAGGCTAATGAGCAAGCATTTTAGCCAAGTACTAAAAACAAAAACTAAAGGCATGTATAGTGCCTTGCATAAGTATTAGACCTCCTTGGCATATTATGTTGCATTACAACCTGTAATTTAAATGTCATTTTACTTAGATTTAATGTAATGGACATACACAAAATAGTCCAAATTGGTGAAGTGAAATGAAAAAAATGACTTGTTTAAAAAAAAATCGAAACAATTAAAAACAGAAAACTGGTGAGTGCATGTTTTCACCTCCTTTGCTATGGAACCCCTAAATAAGATCTATTGCAACCAATTACCTTCAGAAGTCACATAATTATTTAAATAATTAGTTAAATAAGTGTCACATGATCTGTCACATGATCTCAGTATATATACACCTGTTCTGAAAGGCCCCGGATTCTGCAACACCACTAAGCAAGGGGCACCACCAAGCAAGGGGCACCATGAAGACCAAGGAGCTCTCCAAACAGGTCAGAGACAAAGTTGTGAAGAAGTACAGAGTTGGGTTATAAAAAAATATCAGAAACTTTGAACATCCCAAAGAGCACCATTAAATCCATCATAAAAAAATGGAAAGAATATGGCACCACAACAAACCTGCCAAGAGAGGGCCCCCCACCAAAATTCACAGACCAAGCAAGGAGGGCTTTAATCAGAGAGGCAACAAAGAGACCAACGATAACCCTGAATGATCTGCAAAGCTGCAAATTGTCCATAGGACCACTTTAAGCCGTACACTCCACAGAGCTGGGCTTTACTGAAGAGTGGCCAGGAAACAGTTATTGCTTAATGAAAAAATAAGCAAACACATTTGGTGTTCACCAAAAGGCATGTGGGAGACTCCCCAAACATATGTAAGAAGGTACTCTGGTCAGATGAGACTAAAATGGAGCTTTTTGGCCATTAAGGAAAACGCTATGACTGCTGCAAACCCAACACCTTTCATCACCCCGAGAACATCATCCAGTGAAGCATGGTGTTGGCAGAATCATGCTGTGGATGTTTTTCATTGGCAGGGACTGGGGAACTGGTCAGAATTTAAGGAATGATGGATGGAGATAAATACAGGGAAATTCTTGAGGGAAACCTGTTTCAGTCTTCCAGAGATTTGAGTCTGGTTACGGAGGTTCACCTTCCAGCAGGACAATGACCCTAAGCATACTGCTAAAGCAACACTTGAGTGGTTTTAGGGGAAATATCTAAATGTCTTGGAATGGCCTAGTCAAAGCCCAGACCTCAATCCAATTGAGAATCTGTGGCATGACTTAAAGATTGCTGTACACCAGCGGAACCCATCCAGCTTGAAGGAGCTGGAGCAGTTTTGCATTGAAGAATGAGCAAAAATACCAGTGGCTAGATGTGCCAAAGCTTAAAGAGACATGCCCCAAGATACTTGCAGCTGTAATTACTGCAAAAGGTGGCTCTACAAAATATTGACTTGGGGTGGATAGTTATGCATGCTCAAGTTATTCGTTTTTTTGTGTCTTATTTCTTGTTTGTTTCACAATAAAAAAATATTTTGCATCTTCAAAGTGGTAGGCATGTTGTGGAAATCAAATGAAACAAACCCCCCCAAAAATATACTTTAATTCCAGGTTGTAAAGGCAGCAAAATAGGAAAAATTCCAAGGGGGTGAATACTTTCGTAAGCCACTGTACTGTATGTCAGAGTCATAGACCATTTCATCAACATGAAAGGAGGATGGCATTGGCATTTTTATAGAAGTAGGGTGAGTCAACGCATGTTTCTCAATATGCATGCTATTGTGCTCCACACTCTGATGCTCTGAGTGTAATCTCCTACGACACTCTTTTTTATAAAAAAAATAAACACATTTACTTTACCTTTATTTGACTAGGCAAGTCAGTTAAGAACAAATTCTTATTAACAATGACAACCTGCCCCCAAACCTGGGCGACACTGGGCTAATTGTGCCCCGCCCTATGGGACTCCCAATCACGGCCGGATGTGATGCAGCCTGAGTAGGTTCTTGTGAGGCCGAGAGTGCGGAGAACACATAGAACATTACATTTGAGAAGCACTCACACTCCCCCTACTGTATTACCTCACTCTTCACCTCTCCATTCACTGATACTTCTTCCAGCCAGGACAATGGTAACAATAGGCGAAACAAGATGTACACAAAGCAAACATTCTACTTCATAATTATCAGCTAGATGTGTGAACCATAATAATCTAGCTAGCCAGCTAGTTAAATGGGCACAAATGACCTAAAATGAATGTTAAGCAAGGTAGATGTACATTTTTCGTGGCTAGCTGGCTTGCCAGTTAGACCTATTGACCTATGCACTTACCAATTCACTGAACCGTCTTTCAAACAGGACAATAGCAACAGAGAAGAAACAACATATACACAAAACATCCATTTTACTTCATAATTATCAGCTACAGTAGTTGCAGTGCATTTGGAAAGTATTCAGAGCCCTTTACTTTTTCCACATTTTGTCACGTTACAGCCTTATTCTTAAATTGATTAAATAAAAACAAATCCTCATCAATGTAGTGGTGTGGGGGCTGTGCTTTGGCAAAGTGGGTGGGTTATATCCTTCCTGTTTGGCCCTGTCCGGGGGTGTCCTCGGATGGGGCCACAGTGTCTCCTGACCCCTCCTGTCTCAGCCTCCAGTATTTATGCTGCAGTAGTTTATGTGTCGGGGGGCTGGGGTCAGTTTGTTATATCTGGAGTACTTCTCCTGTCCTATTCGGTGTCCTGTGTGAATCTAAGTGTGCGTTCTCTAATTCTCTCCTTCTCTCTTTCTTTCTCTCTCTCAGAGGACCTGAGCCCTAGGACCATGCCCCAGGACTACCTGACATGATGACTCCTTGCTGTCCCCAGTCCACCTGGCCATGCTGCTGTTCCAGTTTCAACTGACCTGAGCCCTAGGACCATGCCCCAGGACTACCTGACATGATGACTCCTTGCTGTCCCCAGTCCACCTGGCCATGCTCCTGCTCCAGTTTCAACTTCCACCTGACTGTGCTGCTGCTCCAGTTTCAACTGTTCTGCCTTATTATTATTCGACCATGCTGGTCATTTATGAACATTTGAACATCTTGGCCATGTTCTGTTATAATCTCCACCCGGCACAGCCAGAAGAGGACTGGCCATCCCACATAGCCTGGTTCCTCTCTAGGTTTCTTCCTAGGTTTTGGCCTTTCTAGGGAGTTCTTCCTAGCCACCGTGCTTCTACACCTGCATTGCTTGCTGTTTGGGGTTTTAGGCTGGGTTTCTGTACAGCACTTTGAGATATCAGCTGATGTACGAAGGGCTATATAAATAAATTTGATTTGATTTGAATCTCCACACAAAGCGAAAACACGCTTTTAGAAATGTTGGCACATTTATTACAAATTATAAACAGAAATACATTTTTTACACAAGTATTCAGACCCTTTGCTATGAGACTCGAAATTGAGCTCAGGTGCATCCTGTTTCCATGTATCATCCTTGAGAAATTTCTACAACTTGTTTGGAAAGGCACACACCTGTACACATTTGTAAGGTCCAACACTTGTCAGTGCATGTCAGAGAAAAAAACAATCCATGAGGTTGAAGGAATTGTCAGTAGAGCTCAGAGACAGGATTGTTTCAAGGCACAGATCTGGGGAAGGGTACCAAAAATGTATGCAGCATTGAAGGTCCCCAAGAACACAGTGGCCTCCATCATTCTTAAATGGAAGCAGTTTGGAACTACCAAGACTCTACCTAAAGATGGCCGCCCGGCCAAACTGAGCAATTGAGGGAGAACTGCCTTGGTCAGTGTGGTTACAAAGAACACGATGGTCACTCTGACAGAGCTCTAGAATTTCGGGAAATGTATAAAAATAACAGGATGCGCCTGACCTCAATTTCGAGACTCATAGCAAAGGGTCTGAATACTAATGTAAATAAGGTATTTCAGTTTAAAATTTGTAATACATTTGCAATAAACATTTTATCACTGTTTTTGCTTTGTCATTAAGGGGTATTGTGTGTAGATTGATGAGGAAACAAATGTATTTAATACATTTTAGATTAAGGCTGTAACTTAACAAAATGAGGAAAAAGTCAAGGGGTCTGAATTCTTTCCGAATGCACTGTAGGTTGGAATATGCCTTTTTTGGAGGGGGATCCTCTGTGATTTTACCCACACGCAGCTTGTGTGTTTGGGAAAGGGAAAAGGGGGTTGACACTGTATCCAAATATCAACATTTAAATGATATGCATCTACTGCTTAGATAGTTAGATCTGAGCCACTGGCTTATTCCTATTATTTTATTTCTTTAACTTTTAATTTTGGTTGAGATGGAGACGTGAATCCTCATATCATATGTTAACTTGTTGACAATTAATAGACTATTTAACGTGCATCGCAATCAAATATCAACATTTGAAGGAGACGTTTATTTTTCTTGGATATATCCATCTGTGCCTCTGAGTCTGGTATTAATTCCAGTTTGTCTACAAATTAATAATTGATATGTTGGATTCAAGTCTCCTTTTCAACCAAAAAAATCCACCATGTCATTTAGGTTAAAAGTTGGGTGAAAAAAATACAAAATGCCCTTACTTTGATGACATTTTGCAAATCCAATTTGTTTTCACGTCCTCATACAAATATTTTGGGTTGAAATTACGTGGAAACAATGTTGATTCAACAAGTTTTCCAACCATATCCGCAGTGGGATATGTCTAGGGTTTCAAGCTTTAGATGATTTTAAATGGAATCTACAAGTTAATAATACTTGTGTTGTATTCACTTCTCCATCTCAACCAAAAATTAAAGTTAAAGTCAAATCAAACCTTAAATGCACTTTAAACACACTTTACTTACATTTTTGGTTGAGATGGAGATTGAGATGTGTTTTGCCCCCCCCCCTCCCATCCCACCCTCCCTTCCTGTCCAAAGCCTGTTCTTCATCTTATTTCCTCCCCCTGTCCTGTGGTGAACCAGCTGGAGAGCCTAGGGAACCTGATTTTTTTGGAAGCTAAGGCCACTGAAGAAAGAAGGGGAGTACTCGCACTGCAGCATCGCCATTTTCCATTGGAACAGGCGACCAGGCCGGATGGTGGGAACCAAGCACAGTTTCTGATATATGCTTCTCCCCGTCCATTAGCCTGGAAAGTGTTGACATGTTACTTGAAACAAAAGGTGGACCTGACAACAGGCAGCTGTGGTTTTGGCTAGTGGATCACAAGCGGGTGCATGACTACAAACCTTCCGTTCATACAGACATTGCAAAACATTTTCAAAAAGCTCTGAAGTGATCATGAGATTATAGGCCGACTGTACAAAAGGGTCAAAAGAAAGTTTCTGCATTTATTTGAGGTAAAGATGACTCAAATAGATTGACCACTTGCTTGATAGACCATCAGTTATTGGCAGATGCTACAGTAATACCTCTGAAACAGCCATAGTCTGCTTACTGTAGGTACTAAAGAACATAGTCAGTGCTAACAGCATCAGAGCATTTTTTGTCACTTCAAAAACCAGTATCATCCAGTCCTCAGGAACCACCTCACAAAATGCAAAACATCAAAAAAAAATTAAATTAGCGTCTCATGAAGCCAATACTGTTGGTTTCTCCACTGAATAGTTTTTGTGAGGGGGAACAGTGCAATGCTTCAGAAGTTAAGAGCTGTGTGAGGGTGAATGCCCTCTCTATCTTCTCCCCCTTCGCCCCAATGCTCAGAGGATGTCCCTTGGTGGAGGAGGCCCGTGAGGAGGTCTAGCAGCCGCTTCTGGACAGCCCGGTCTTGCTCCTCGTCCTCGCCCCCCGCAGTCTCTACGCACTCCTGCACCGCCCGCTGGAGGTCCACCTGGGGGGGGAGGCCCGCCTTGGCGCCCAGCAGCGTTGGAGAGAACCAGGGCCTAAAGATCTTCTCACAGATCACCTGTCCAGAGCGGAAGAGGGGGTGACAGACCAGAGAGGAGTGAAGAAAGGAAGAGAGAAGAGGGGGTGACAGTGAGAGACCCAAAAGGAAAGAGGGTAACAGAAAGTTGAGAGAAGTAGAGGGGGCAATCAGTAGTCATTGTGAGAGTGACCTACTGTTCCTCTGTTCTTATTTAATTATCACTGGGGTCATTATCAGTCATATTCTTATTACACGCCAATTTGAAGGGGACATAAGCCACCCAGACACAAATACCCTTTCCTCTACCCCTGCAATCGTTAAATGACAAAGCCTCTATTGTCTCCTTGTATGGCAGGCAATACAATGGAGAGGTAGGGGTCAGCGAGGGTTACGATAAGTGATCAGAAGTGGAGGAAAGGTATCGCAGCAGCCACCTGTGGCCTTGAGGTGGACCTGGTGTAATCACGTCAACGGCATTATCTGGGAGCTATCCACTTCTCCAGTGCATCCGGCAGTGTGAGTGACAACAGTATGTCAATTTATCAATTGGATGCGTAGTATGTCAAAGACTAGGTATTGACTCGAAGCCGGTATTCAAACAAATTCGGATCTGCGATCTGCGTACTGCATTTACTTTTGGGTTGGGATTCAATCTGATTGCAGATGTGGACAATATGCCAAGGTCATTTTCGATTGAGCCTGACGTGCAGTGTTCACCATGAATGTGGTCTCCATGAACACAGAAATATTGCCTTTATAACGTGCATTGCCGGAAAAATGCAATCGGATTGGATCCCGGCCTCAAGGGTGTTATGCGTGTGATCTCCGCGAATGTCTGGGAAATTATATTTAAAAATGTATTTCCGTGTGCAAGGCATTAATAATCTGCATTAGATTACATCCTTTACAATCCCTTGCAATTCGTGATTTATTTGGATCAATGCCCCTTGACGCTAATAATACTATTGAGGAACTCTTGAAGTCTTATCTAACCTGGATTTGCTTCTTGTATTGTGAATATGCTCTGAAAAACCCTAGTGTTATCATAAGAAATTAACATTCCTTGTAGCACTCAACTACACACTCACAATTAAAGTAATTAAAAGTTAAGGGTATGACTAGGGTGGGCATTTTAGTTTCTTTATTTCTATTTCTTTGTGTTTGGCCGAGTGTGGTTCTCAATCAGAGGCAGCTGTCTATCATTGTCTCTGATTGAGATCCATACTTAGGTAGCCCTTTTTCCACCTGTCTTTGTGGGAAGTTGACTTTGTTTAGGGCACATAGCCTTTAGCTTCACGGTTTTGTTCTGCGTCTTTTCAAATAAAGAGAAAATGTACGCTCACAACGCTGCACCTTGGTCCAGTTCCTTCAACAACCATGACAGAGAGTATTATAGTATAGATATTGAGAGGATCAACCAAGTTACAATTCAACAACTTGTTTAATCATAATGTGTAGAGTGAGTTGAAAATACAATGAACAACATATACATGCAACTTACAACAATTTCAAAGATTTTACTGACTTACAGTTCGTTCACATAAGGAAATCAGTCAATTGAAATAAATTCATTAGGCAGTAATCTATGGTTTTTACATGACTGGGAATATAGATATGCATCTGTTGATCACAGATACCTTTAAAAAAAAAGGTAGGGGCGTGGATCAGAAAACCAGTCGTTGTCTGGTGTGACCACCATTTGCCGCATGCAGTGCAACACATCTCTTTCGCATAGAGTTGATCAGGCTGTTGAAATTGGCCTGCAGAATGTTGTCCGTCCCGCTTCTCTTCAATGGCTGTGAGAAGTTGCTTGATAATGGCAGGAACTGGAACAACCTGTTGTACACGTTGATCCAGAGCATCGTGCGACATGGCTGGTGAGTATACAGGCAATTGAAGAACTGGGACATTTTCAGCTTCCAGGAATTGTGTACAGATCATGGGGCCATTCATTATCATGCTGAAACATGATGTGATGGCGGCGAAGGAATGGCACGACAATGGATCTCAGGATCTCGTCACGGTATCTCTGTGCATTCAAATTGCCATGGATAAAATGCAATTGTGTTCGTTGTCCGTCGCTTATGCCTGCCCATACCATAACCCCACCGCCACCATGGGGCACTCTGTTCACAACGTTGACATCAAGAAACTGCTCGCCCACGCAATGTCATATGCACTGTCTGCCATCTGCCCGGTACAGTTGAAACCGTGATTCATCTGTGAAGAGCACATTTCCCCAGTGTGCCAGTGGCCATCAAAGATGAGCATTTTCCCACTGAAGTTGGTTACGACGCCAAACTGCAATCAGGTCAAGACCTGAGCATTTGAGCACAGCGCTCTATGAGCATGCAGATGAGCTTCCCTGAGAGGGTTTCCGACAGTTTGTGCAAAAAGTGTTGGTTGTGCAAACCAACAGTTTTTCATCAACTGTCCGGGTGGTTGGTCTCAGACGATCCCGCAGGTGAAGAAGACGAATGTGGATTTGCTGGGCTGACATGGTTCCACGTAGTCTGCGGTTGTGAGGCCGGTAGGACGTACTGCCAAATTCTCTAAAACAACATTGGAGTCGGCTTATGGTAGAGAAATTAATATGACATTTTATAGCAACAGTTCTGGTGGACATTCCTGCTTCTGATTGGCTAATTGACATCATTTGAGTCAATTGGAGGTGTACCTGTGGATGTATTTCAAGGCCTACCTTCAAACTCAGTGCATCTTTGCTTGACATCATGGAAAAAGAAAGAAATCTGCCAAGACCTCAGAAAAACAATTGTAGACCTCCACAAGACTGGTTCATCCTTGGGAGTAATTTCCAAACGCCTGAAGGCAGCACGTTCACCTGTTCAAACAATAATATGCAAGTATAAACACCATGGGACCACTCAGCCGTCATACCACTCAGGAAGGAGACACGTTCTGGCTCCTAGATATGAACGTAATTTGGTGTAAATCAATCCCAGAATAACAGTAAAGGGCCTTGTGAAGATGCTGGAGGAAACAGGTCCAAAAGTATCTATATCCACAGTAAAATGAGTCCTATATCAACATAACCCGAAAGGCCGCTCAGCAAGGAAGAAGCCACTGCTCCAAATCTGCCATAAAAAAGCCAGACTACAGTTTGCAACTGTACATGGGGACAAAGATCGTACTTTTTGGAGAAATGTCCTCTGGTCGGATGAAACAAAAATAGAACGGTTTGGCCATAATGACCATCGTTATGTTTGGAGGAAGGAGGAGGAGGCTTGCAAGGCAAAGAACACCATCCCAACAGTGAAGCACGGGGGTGGCAGCATCATGTTGTGGGGGTGCTTTGCCTGCAGGAGGTATTAGTGCACTTCACAAAATAGATGTTTTCATGAGTAAGGGAAATGATGTGGATATATTGAAGCAACATCTCAAGACATCAGTCAGGAAGTCAAAGCTTGGTCGCAAATGGGTCTTCCAAATGGACAATGACCCCAAGCATACTTCCAAAGTTGTGGCAAAATGGCTTAAGGACAACAAAGTCAAGGCCCCGAACTAAATCCCATAGAAAATGTGTGTGCAGAACTGAAGAAGTGTGTGTGAGCAATTAGGCCTACAAACCAGACTCAGTTACACCAGCTCTGTCAGGAGGAATGGGCCATAATTCACCCAATTTATTGTGGGAAGCTTGTGGAAGGCTACCCAAAACATTTGACCCAAGTTAAACAATTCAAAGGCAATGCTACCAAATACTGATTAAGTGTATGTAGACTTCTGACCCACTGGGAATGTGATGAAAGGAATCAAATCTAAAATAAATCATTCTCTCTACTATTATTCTGACATTTCACATTCTTAAAATAAAGTGGTGATCCTAACTGACCTAATACAGGGCAATTTTACTGGATTAAATGTCAGGAATTGTGAAAACTGAGTTTAAATGCATTTGGCTAAGGTGTATGTAAATTTCCGACTTCAACTGTATTTGTACGTATAGAACATTTCTGGGATCTTTAATTTCAGCTCATTAAACATGGGACCAACAGTATTTTTTTTGTCCATCATAGTATGGAATACCGTTCATATTTTGATGCAACCATACATACCTGCAGGTTGCTATTTCTCCGCTTGGAACTGCACTTGTTCGTCTTCATGTTGCATTTGGATATGCAGTCAAAGAAGTTGCAGTCGTCGTCGTTAGTGCAGTTCTGCTCAAGGATGTCTCGCATTTTGGGCTCGAAGAAGGCCATGTCCACATCTATAGCCACCACCTGCAGATCAGCACAGAGAGTGAGTAAGTGCCGGAGGTCTGGTCATGTTGCATTGCTGCCAACTCCGGAGCTCACACTGACCACAGAGGCAAGGATTCAATAGTCAAATGTATTAGGCCTCTCCTTTCTTACATCCACCATTATCAGTCTTGCTTTTGCCTTTTCATCCATCTCCCTATTCCACCGTCTGAAAAACACATTTAAAAAAAAGGGAGGGTAATAAATCAAGAGTAACCAAATTGTAAATATTCCTGTTGGATAAATGTGGAATTTGTCATTGACGTGATCATTGAGAAAAAAAAGTCCTCCTTTTCTCTCACATTGCTGTTTAAGGGAGTTGCTGTTTAATCTGCATGGCTTGATATGTTCGTCCTCTTTGCAGTAGATGGCTCGTAAAGAATGACTCCACTGCAGCACTTCATGTCAGCTACAGCTGATTTATGGCAGAACACGCCACCAAATAAATAACACCTGTCACTGTCGAACCTTGGAAGGTCTTCGTGATCAGTGAAAATAAGAGACAGTAAGCATACGTAGCGTTTGAAGGAGCTGTAGATCTGACAGACATGATAATAAGTGCTATTCTCAACGAAGCAAGCCAACCCAACATGTACACCAATATACTTTTAATATATACAATATACCCCCTCAATATACTGTTTGCCCCAACATACGTTTAATATACACAATCTACCCCCAATATACCCCCCCCCGAATATAACATAGACATTTCACTTCCTCTGTTTATTATCACATGAGAAAACGGAAGCAGGGATCAGCTGTATCCCCTGGAGCTATAAAACAGAGAGAGGAGGGATTGGAAGTCTACTTTGTTTTAATTACAGAGCAGCTGAAACATAAACAATAACAAGCCTCCTTTGGATTCATCTCCTTTCTCCTGGTCTTTGTTCACATGATAACATGAGCTCACTGTTTGTGTGAGCCATGACAGGTACAATAATATTATGTTTCATTTCAAACAGTGTAATCTTTTGAACTTCGATGCTTTCAAAAAAAGTGTAAACTTACCAGCAATTATACAGGGGGGGAAAAAACATGACGGAGATATGGTTTCCAAACCGTTTTCTCTCCCGAACATTCACAAGCAAAATAAAAGCTTGCGTGTTACTTTTTATCTTCGAAGGGTAATTTAAATCGGCATTCTGACCCGCATGCACATTACACACTAAATGATGTCCATATAACAATGGTTATCTCATTAAGGGCCTCATCGAAATAATATTTTCCTGTCACGAATGACATTTACATTTTACATTTACATTTACATTTAAGTCATTTAGCAGACGCTCTTATCCAGAGCGACTTACAAATTGGTGCTTTCACCTTATGACATCCAGTGGAACAGCCACTTTACAATAGTGCATCTAAGTCTTTTAAGGGGGGGTGAGAAGGATTACTTTATCCTATCCTAGGTATTCCTTAAAGAGGTGGGGTTTCAGGTGTCTCCGGAAGGTGGTGATTGACTCCGCTGTCCTGGCGTCGTGAGGGAGTTTGTTCCACCATTGGGGGGCCAGAGCAGCGAACAGTTTTGACTGGGCTGAGCGGGAACTGGACTTCCTCAGTGGTAGGGAGGCGAGCAGGCCAGAGGTGGATGAACGCAGTGCCCTTGTTTGGGTGTAGGGCCTGATCAGAGCCTGGAGGTACTGAGGTGCCGTTCCCCTCACAGCTCCGTAGGCAAGCACCATGGTCTTGTAGCGGATGCGAAAAATGACGCTGCAACAATGATAATATGGTGCATAACAACGACGTATTTTTCTCCATCCTAAAATAGGAATAACGATTTCCTTTCTGAAGCTACATTTGCGTCATAGTTACATAAGCCAAGTCTACAGACCCTGAAAATAAGACGTGTGTTTTTCATTGATTGCTCAAACAGCTGTTTGTGGCCCTTTTATGGAAATCAAATGAAAATGGTGCCGAGGACTGTTAATACATTGTAATACCCTCTGTTCTCACACTATCCTTTTGTGTGAATGATGTTAGCTTTTCATTCCGCTTACGTGACCTATTCAGAAAGTAGTTATATCAATGTTCGATGTCTGTTCACGCTATGAATCACCCGTCAGCAGAAACACAACACAAATCCAATGCAAGGTGTTCTTTGCACCTTGCTCTCAGTCCTTGATAGGTCATAATCAGCCAAATATGCATCGGTTTCAAACAGACCAAACTAAGGTAAAAACCAATGTAGTACAATGTTGATAAATGGCACAAGCGGCCATTTTTGTTCTTGTGGAAAACAATTAGGCAGCCTGGAGCCTCGTCATTCTTTGTACACCGCATTGCTCTCATCAAACTGTTTGCACTCTGCGGATGAATGTGCCGCTGTATTGTGTGGATAAATTAACTAATGCGAATGGGGGCAAAATCGGGTCGGTCTGTGTGTCTTAGTGTGAAAAAAGGGAGCTAGATTTCCTAACCTTGTCTTGTTTACACAGGAAGAAATCTAAACTCCCCCACTAAAGAGAAACATATCTCAGATCTGTGACGGTTACCCAGCAGCCGTTTTGGGACTGTTATAATGACAGCTTTCCCTTCACACAAGGCTCCCCTGTTGTTTTGTGTGAGGGAGTCAGCAACTCTTTGCTTTGAGGTGTGTGCATGTTAGTTGAATGTGTGTCTATGGGTGCACTGTGTGTGTGAGTGTGCGTTCCTTTGCAGGCTCAAGTGTGTGTGCAAACGTCAGCTCACCGTAAGGTCCTTCCGGATAGCAAAGTTCTCCGGCTTGATGTCACACAGGTGGAGGCGGTGCGAGAAGTCGTTGTCGAAGCGCCACGCCATGTCCAGGAAGCTGAGGGCGATGCGGTGCACCATGTCCCTCGCCGTCCGTGGGCCCGCCGATACCTCCTCCAGCGAGAAGATGTTCTGGTCCCAGGCGTGGCCTGCCGACAGGTACTCCACAGCGTAGAAGTGTCCGCAGGAGCCCAACACCTTGGCTAAGTGGCGGCTGAGGTCCTGCAGCACCCTCAGGAAAGTGTACTCCTCCTGCTGGAGCAGGGACCACAGCGATGCTAGCTCGGCCCGCGAGTAGGCCTGCCCATGCTCCCTAAGCCTCTGGCCCCACAGCGGCGGCAGAGAGGCGTTGCCGCTTATATCCAGCCCCAGGGAGTTCCTGATCTCCAGGGTGGCGTAGAAGACCACGTCCAAGGGAGAGAGCTCTTCGGCTGGGTCCTGGTACTCCAGGAGACCCAGGCTTTCGTATGAGGAGAAGTTTTCCAGTTTGGACTTGAGCACCACGGGCGTGTCACGCCACCGGGCCTCGATCACCTTCTTACCGTTCTCGTAGTAGAGGCAGCGCCTGTACTCCACCTGGCCGCTCACGCACAGGTCCTCGCACAGGTCACCGGTTAGGGCGCCCTCGTGATACTCCTCACACTGGGACAGACAGACAGACATAAACACACACAGACAAAATCTAATTATTTTTGGTGTACATAATACGGTTGTCATGCATTTGAGGTAACAAATAGTGGCCATTTTTCAACTAAAATGTGATTTGTAGTCCATGTCTCATCCCAATAAGGGAATGGCACTGTGTGATTGTGCTACTGAACCTAAAATGGGCAATTCTGTACGCATCAGTACATTTGATGCACATTTTTCAGTTGATGCTGAATTATATCACATCACACTTCAGACTCGGCCTCTAACCTGCTCTCAATGTCTCGGATTAGCGAGCAAATGGGATTGTTATAAGTCTCTGTGCATAGATGTCGGTCCAGAGGTTGGAAATTATTAGTGTTCCTGGGGGATTAGAGAGAAAATCCCTCTCTGCCCACATTCCAAAGTAAACAGCTGTCATCTTGAGTTGGTCACGATTTCAACAAGATCAGATGCTTAATGGCTTTACTGGGTGGCATGGCATTAGCACTTTAGCCATAGCTGTGTATCCCTTATCACCAACCCTCACAATGGTTTATTGGTCCTTCCCCACCCTTTCCTCTGTGGCCTCTCTTACATGTTACATTGAAATTGCAAGCCTACAAGCCTAGGTCATACTTTATACACAATGTAGTGACACAATACATTTTTATTAATTGGTGAAATAACATACATGTAATTCCCAAGTAATTACACTGGTAATAATTTAAAACAATGCCGCTGAGGACAATTTATTTTCATTACAATTAAGTGTTGTCCATATAGCATAATTATATTTATATTTTACAAAATAAATTAAGAGTCAACAGTATTGTCCTGATATTTAATGCACATTATAAATTCCTTGAGATTCATACTATGGATGTTTTGGCAGACTTTACTGCGCTCCAACTTTGCTCTCTGTTTAGCTGGGTGACATCACAAATGAAAGTGGCCTATCTCAAGCTGTATAATATAGTTTGACGGCCACAAGTGTCCTCACCTTACCTCCAGAGGGTTGAACTCGGAGACCCCTGCAATTATTTTGAGGTCCCTAATGTGCCCCTAAGATCTCTCGGCACTATGTAGGCTAAGCTGCGCTGTGGCCGTAATGTTCCAGCCTAGGCATCTGGCCCAGGACAATTTTTTATTTTTTTTAGAGCCTTTCCAGTGCGGCTGCCACGTTCCACACGTACATTTTAATTCCCTGTATTTCATGGTACAAGCATCATTTCGGGCTGCAGCTGTTTCTACTGTAGCTTCTGTTTGCATGTAAACTTTCCCACCATGGTGTTTGGACTGTGTGCAAGTCTGTCATGGTGTTTTACTTGCATTTGTATATGTGTTGGAGTTTACAATGTACATGTAATTGATTGTTGGAGAAACCCTGTCTGTCAAGCGTTGAATTGTGATTAATAACAAAAGTGAATTCCAAATGAACATGGCTTCAGCTTCAGTTTACATGTCATACTATCAGTTGTGGATATGTACAGACGAGCCAAATTACAGTACAAAAGCTAAAGTCAATAAATAGCCCTGTTGACGCCCACAGCATGTTTGTTTTGCGTTTCAAGCTCTAGCTAATGACAAACAGTAAATTCTCCGGTGAACACTGAGAGTGTTATATCAACACTGAAAGTGTGAAGTCTGTGGACTCATATGCACACCGGAACAATTAAATTAACACAGTGCTTAGTTTAGAGCCTGAATAAAATATTTGCCTTGTTTTTCTAGTAAATTGTAGAGTTACCACCCATGGCTGTATTTGTTAGTGACAGAGACATGGTTGTTGCATTCACACATTTTCAATCCTATGGACTTCACCAAGTGAGAACCTAAGCGAATATGTTTTTTTTTTAAAAATTTTTTTTTTTTTTTACAATTAACACAATAGCATACTTATTTCATAAGGCCTTATTTTGAGGGCATAGTTTTACCCTAATATAGGGGCTTTAAATGCATCACATTGAGCAAAAACCACAAACATAGATATTGAAACAAACTATTCTAAAACTCTACCTGCAATAGAGCAAGCAGGGAAATATGATGATTATAGTTTTGGTTTTGGTTCAAAGTGATGTGTATGAGTTTCAGGCCTGTCTGTATTAGGGTAAAACTAACTAACTGTGTGTTAGGTATTGTTTTAAACATTTATTTTTGAATTATGACATATTCGCTTAAGATCTCACATGGTGAATGCAACAACCATGTCTCTGTCACTAATATATACAGCCGTGGTGGTAAGTCGACAATTTGCTTCAAAGGCAAATATTTTAACAAGGCTTTACACTAAGCAGTGTATTAAATTAACATAGTTCAGGTAGGCATATGGGTCCACAGACTCAACCCTTTCAGTGTTGATTTAACACTCTCAGTGTTTATTTTGTTTTAATTAACTGGCTATGAATAAGTGGTTCAAGGGAAACAATACCCTCCAGACTTTGAAGTAGTCCACACCTTTAATGAACCTTTGGTTAACCAGGCAATTGGTTAACCAGGCAAGACAAATCATCATGATTGTTGGGTTTGGATGAAGCAGTGAAAAAATCTGAGGTTTTGTTTGTTTTCTGTACTTTTCCTTCTTTTATATTTTATTTCTCGAACCCCCCCCCCCCCCCCAAAAGACAATGAACAAAGCAAACATCTATTGGCCATCAATAAGAATCAAGGAAATATCTGTTGGCTGAGCAAAACCTAAATTCTGTCTCTGGGGCACATTCCATATTCAAAAGTGCAAATACATTGACCTTAAAAGGCACGGCAAAAGCGAATCACGTACGTTTCTGATTTAACTCAACGGCATGGTTTACTAAGTGTTTACACCGCTGCAAGGATTGGTCCACTTTACAGGATCATTTCTATTGTATTCCTATTCTATGGCTGGAATTCAATCAAATAGAAAGAGACAATGTTTACAAACTACTGCCCATTTACGCACACTTTTGTACTCTGAAGGCATCTACCTATGAAGAAAGTCTACCTGGAAGTAGCAGTAGGCCTAGGTTTTTACAGTATTCATCATTCTATAATCGTATTAGGTCATGGGAAATGGAGCTATAGCATAAATAATGTAAAATCCCTTAGCATGTGTGTAATAACAAACACATCGCTTGGAATTAGGTTCGTTTAAATGAATGTTGTACATTTAGTTAGATTCCTGTCATTCAAATCATCTTAAAAACAAACTGATTTTGTATAATTGCACTTTGGGTGCTTATTGAGCTCTCGCCTTGGCAAAGTAATGGTTAAGTCTGGAGTGGACCAGTGTGTCTGTGGTCTGTCGAGCGGAGCGCAGCCCGGCCCAAGCGTTGGTCAGAGTAGGCATGTGGGGAATGTCCTGTGACAGTAGCCTTAGCTCTACTTAGATTTCTCTCCCTCACAACACTGGAAAAAATGAGCCTGAAAACAAAGATCTGCTCAAATATGTCCAGAGAAGACCTTTTAGTCAATAGACAATCATATAAATATATACGTTGTAGCCTAGATTATATAGGACTACATTTGGCTCGAATTGCCAAGCGGGAACAATGTGAGAATTATTTTGTCTCATTCGCGGCCAATGTAAGCCTGTACTGTAAATCAAATCAAATCAAATTTTTATTGGTCACATACACATGGTTAGCAGATGTTATTGCGAGTGTAGCGAAATGCTTGTGCTTCTAGTTCCGACAGTCCAGCAATATCTTTCAAGTAATCTAACAATTCCAGAACAACTACCTAATACATACAAATCTAAGTAAATGAATGGAATAAGAATATATACATATAAATATATGGATGAGCAATGACCGAGCAGCATAGGCAAGATGCAATAGATGGTACAAAATACAGTATAAACATATCAGATGAGTAATGCAATATATGTAAATATTATTAAAGTGGCATTATGAAAGTGGCCAATGATTTCAAGTCTGTATGTAGGCAGTCTGATGGCCTTGAGATGGAAGCTATTTTTCAGTCTCTCTGTCCCAGCTTTGATGCACCTGTATTGACCACGCCTTGTGGATGGTAGGGGGGTGAACAGGCAGTGGCTCGGGTGGTTCTTGTCCTTGATTATGTTTTTGGCCTTCCTGTGACATCGAGTGCTGTAGGTGTCTTGGAGGGCAGGTAGTTTGCCCCAGTGATACGTAGTGCAGACTCCAGCCTCTGGAGAGCCCTGCGGTTATGGGCGGTGCAGTTTCCGTACCAGGCGGTGATGCAGCCTGACAGGATGCTCTCAATTGTGCATCTGTAAAGGTTTGTGCGGGTTTTAGGTGACAAGCCAAATTTCTTCAGGAACAGGGAGTACAGGAGGGGGCTGAGCACACACCCTTGTGGGGCCCCAGTGTTGAGGATCAGTGAAGTGGAGATGTTGTTTCCTACCTTCACCACCTGTCCAAGACCCAATTGCACAGGGTGGGGTTGAGACCCAAGGCCTCAAACTTCATGAGGAGCTTGGAGGGTACTATGATGTTGAATGCTGAGTTGTAGTCAATGGACAGCATTCTTACGTGGAATAGGGCAGTGTGCAGTATGATGGCGATTGCATCATCTGTGGACCTGTTGGGTCTGTACGCAAATTGAAGTGGGTCTAGGGTGACAGATAAGGTGTAGGTGATATGATCCTTGGCTAGTCTCTCGAAGCACTTCATGATGACAGAAGTGAGTGCTACTGGGTGATAGTCATTTAGTTCAGTTACGGTTGCCTTCTTGGGTACAGGAACAATGGTGGCCATCTTGAAGCATGTGTGGACAGCAGACTGGGATAGGGAGAGATTGAATATGTCCGTAAACACACCAGCCAGCTGGTCTGCGCATGCTCTGAGGACGCAGCTAGGGATGCCGTCTGGGCCTGCAGCTCTGCGAGGGTTAGCACATTTAAAGGTCTTACTCACGTCAGCCACAGAGAAGGAGAGCCCACAGTCTTAGGTAGCGGGCCACGTCGGTGGCACTGTATTATCCTCAAAGCGGGCAAAGAAGGTGTTTAGTTTGTCTGGAAGCAAGACCTCGGTGTCCATCACGTGTCTGGTTTTCTATTTGTAGTCCGTGATTGTCTGTAGACCCTGCCACATACGTCTCATGTCTGAGCCTTTGAATTGTGACTCCACTTTGTCTCTATACTGACATTTTACTTGTTTGATTGCCTTGTGGAGGGAATAACAACACTGTTTGTATCTGGCCATATTCCCAGTCAACTTTCCATGGTTAAATGTGGTGGTTCGCGCTTTCAGTTTAGTGTGAATGCATAGTAGTTCCATAATTGATACTATTGTTGTGTGGAGTGTGAATTTGGGTGGACATTGTGTTTATTCATTTTAAAATGGAGAAGAGCAACAAATGCATACATTTTGAGAGCACTGACTGGGTTGCCTGTTTTACAAGAAGTTCAGTTCACTGGGAGTAATAGTTTTCCAAAATGATGTTTGCACTATACACAACATCATTGCTGCTTCTTGGACTCAAACTAAACCAATTTATTCAGTGGCCTGAATAACGTTACATTAATTGATAGTTTAGCTGTGGGATTCAATTCTTCGTCGTATTGTTTGTAATCTCAAAAGGCTGGTTTACTAGCACATATATTTACAAATCACGAAAGTTACTACAGATATGATTAAATCAGATCAAAAATCAAACCAAAGATTCCACATCTGTATTGCTTGAGGTTTGCGGTTTTAGGCTGGTTACGTACATCTGCGGATGTAAAAAAGGCTTTATAAATAAATACATCTGATTTGATTTGACCATAGATGTTATATTAATGATTTGTATGCCTGTTCCATCTCCACAAGTGGTTACATACCTGTGAAGCCATACAGTACACACATGTTGAGTGCTACTATTATCACAGTATCATTAACCAATCATGTTATTCACAATGGCATGACATAAAAGGAACACAATAGCATATTTACATTTTTAATTTTTTTTATATATATTTTTTTTACAGATGGTAGAATATATAATGTATACTTTTTGTAACAGTACTGCAATTATCCTATGAAACACAACCATCATTAGAATTCACATTGTCGTGGCCCTGGCACCATTCCCTATCTCCAGGCAATGCCAATTTATGGCTGGCTAAATGCGTGAATAAAGAACTTTAAAAGGCCAAGCTGTAGTGTAAGCACCAGAGCAGAAAGCTATTAAGGTGTGCAATAAAAAGCTTAAGGGATTTGTTCAATTAGTAAAGGCTGCATAAACCAAAAAGTCCCTATTGCCAGCTGAGAGTCAACCTCCCTTGCCATTGTGAGAAGTTGTTCCAAGAAGGATATATGCTTCATCTTTGCAAATCAAGAAACCGTAGATAATCATAGAAATATTGGGACAAGGTTAGTCCCTGTGTCTATCGTCAGGATTATGGAGCATTTCCATCAAAGTTCGCTCTCAAAGTCACCTACTGCCTTCCCTGTGTGTGGTTATGGTAATATGTTCACAAGGTATGAGTGTAATAGGTTTCATCGAGTAATTCAAAATACCATCAACTGATAAATAATGGCCCAGTGCAGTCAATAACGTGATATTTCTATGTTATATACAGTACCAGTCAAAAGTTTGGACACTCCAGGGTTTTTATTTATTTTTTACTATTTTCTACATTGTAGAATAATAGTGAAGACATCAAAACTATGAAATAACACATATGGAAACATGTAGTAAACAAAAAAGTGTTGAACAAATTTGAGCTGTTCTTGCCATAATATGGACTTGGTCTTTTAACAAATAGGGCTATCTTCTCTATACCACCCCTACCTTGTCACAAACCAACTGATTGGCTCAAACGTATTAAGAAGGAAAGACATTTCACAAATTCACTTTTAACAAGGATCACCTGTTAATTGAAATGTAATTCCAGGTGAAAACCTCATGGAGCTAGTTGAGAGAATGCCAAGAGTGTGCAAAGCTGTCATTGATTCGTTGATTCGTTTTTGTTACTACATGATTCCATATGTGTTATTTCATAGTTTTGATGTCTTCACTTCTTCACTACAATGTAGAAAATAGTAAAAAAAAAAAAAAAAAACTTGAATGAGTAGGTGTGTCCAAACTATTGACTGTTATTGTATATATTTCCACACTATGAGGTTGGAATAATACAGTATAAGAGCTGTTTGAAAAGACTGACTGACATTTCTGCCTGTTTTGGTGGGATGGAGTTTTGGCCTGCCTGGTGACATCACCAGGTGGTAAATTACTTAATAAACCAATAAGAAAGAGAAAGAAAGAGTCGCAAACCTCTCTGCCAATAATAGCTAGTTTTCAGTTTCCCCGACCCCACTCAGACCTCTCCCAGACAGTCCTAGCAAAACGATTGCTGTTAGAAATTGCTATTTTTTAAGGAGCTATTTATTTTGGACAATTTTAATTGAAAACAATCACAGTAAGGTATTTAATTAACTTTCACCCAAAAATGATTTGATATTGGGATACAAATGACTGCATTTAATATACAATTTAGCCTCAAGCCTGTGTTCGCCTCAAGCCACATAATATATAAATTTAGCCCCAAAGCTCCTATATGCAACGACATTTAGACGAGAAGCTAAATAAACTATTAACACATTTATATCTGTACACTTTACCAGAATAATGATGTAAATCCTCTAAGTACTCTATGTGGGTACATATGAAACATATCATTGCACAAATGCAAATAAATAATGATATATACTGACATCAGACAGAATAGGAACTATCTGTCTGAACAGGAATAAACACTCAGAGAACAAAAACAGGTTGGGTGGTTTTTGTTCTGTCCTGTCAACCTCGGCACACAATGGTCAGTTTGACCCTAAAGAGAGGCTACTTTTTGAGGTTGGCCAACATTAGGTCCTGCAACAATGTCAAAACCAGAACCGACGGACTGTTGGCCTATTGCACTGGGCAGTTTGCCAAAAGGGAGTCGCAAAAGCAACCACTGTTTGTCTATTTTGTGCTCATTTCTTGTCTGTCATTATATACTGGACTAGCTGCATTTAAAGGGGAATTTAAAAGCATGTTTGGGGTTATTTATGAGGTTAAACATTTAAGCAATTGGCAGAGTAAATGTTGATGGGAGACAATGGGGTTCATGTAATCATAATATGAAATCTAGCTATCATTGCCTTGTGTATTAAGTCATATTTTGTGTCATAAATTCATGGCTGGATAATCAGCAGTGGCTCATTGTGTCAGGTTAGATCCCCACCCTGGGTCTTTTTTTGTTTCATATTTAGAGGACAGAACATTCCATGGAATCAAAGGTCATCATTTATCTGACCAAGGCCTTTGCCCCGAGGAGACAGAGGGGTGTAACATTTCCTCTGTGAACTGTCACTGCACTCAAAACACTGTCAAGAGAGAACACACAACTGTGTCATCCATAGAAATTCAAGTCAAAGTTATTTATTGAACAGGTCAACTGGAATTTAATAAATGTCCATTTCAAAGGGATGGTTTTCTTCGGCTTGCAAGCCTCCCCCTTTTTCCTCCAAACATAACGATGGTCATTATGGCCAAACCGTTCTATTTCTGTTTTATCAGACCAGAGGACATTTTCCAAAAAGTACTATCTTTGTCCCCATGTGCAGTTGCAAACCGTAATCTGGCTTTTTTATGGAGTTTTTGGAGCAGTGGCTTCTTCCTTGCTGAGCGGCCTTTCAGGTTATGTCGATATAGGACTCGTTTTACTGTGGATATAGATACTTTTGTACCTGTTTCCTCCAGCATCTTCACAAGGTCCTTTGCTGTTGTTTTGGGATTGATTTGCACTTCTCGCACCAAATGTACGCACATCTCTAGGAGACAGAACGCATCTCTTTCGTGAGCGGTATGACGGCTGCGTGGTCCCATGGTGTTTATACTGGCGTACTATTGTTTGTACAGATGAACGTGGTACCTTCAGGCGTTTGAAAATTGCT
The DNA here is from genome assembly GCF_034236695.1 of Oncorhynchus nerka. NCBI lineage: Eukaryota > Metazoa > Chordata > Actinopteri > Salmoniformes > Salmonidae > Oncorhynchus > Oncorhynchus nerka. The sequence continues at coordinate 36,906,883 of NC_088417.1, read as the reverse complement.
CCCAAGGATGAACCAGACTTGTGTAGGTTTACAATTTTGGCTAATTTCTTTTGATTTTCCCATGATTTCAAGCAGAGGCACTCCATTTGAAGGTAGGCCTTGAAATACATCCACAGGTACACCTCCAATTGACTCAAATGATGTCAATTAGCCTATCAGAAGCATCTAAAGCAATGACAGCATATTCTGGAATTTTTTCAAGCTGTTTAAAGGCACAGTCAACTTAGTGTATGTAAACTTCTGACCCACTGGAATTGTGATACAGTGAATTATAAATTAAATAATCTGTCTGTAAACAATTGTTGGAAAAATCTCCTAACCGACTTGCCCAAACTATAGTTTGTTAACAAGAAATTTGTGGAGTGGTGGAAAAACGAGTTTTAATGATTCCAACCTTAGTGTATGTAAACTTCCGACTTCAACTGTTTATATTATATTATATTCTTTCAGTGCAAGTTGAATTACCTTTGGAAAAAATGGTGGAAAGCTTTAGAAATCCATCCCTTTCTGTCTTGTGTGGTTTTGGCAGTGAAGTGATGTTGGTTAGCCAGAATGGGATACGTTGCTCTATCGTTTTGTTATGATCTGGGTGAGAAATAACAACTTCAGTCTCGGTCTCCACCTACCTGGAAGAGATTTGTGTCTCACTTCCACAAGTGACACACTGAAATGAGATTTAACCACCCACTCAATATTGTGTGTAATCTACTAGTACAAAAGTGCGCTTTATGTAAAAGCTTTAGAACCAAGAAGTAATCCCAGAAAAAAAATGAAATTATTTTGTTTGAGGTTCAGGGCCACTTCTAGAAGTTAAACTCAGATGAGTATCCAATCGTAATTTTATTAAGTCTCGCTGTATTGTTTATCAAATCAAGACTCAGGGGAAAAAAGGGTAGAGAAGTAAAATTATGGAAGATGTCTAATGCACCATGTCTTACAGTTTTATCACTACCAGCAATCATTTTTGAGAAAATGTCCTCCCCATTAAATGTGTTGTCGTGAAATGCCTCGAGGGCTACAGAAAGATGTTGGGGCTGAAACATTAGTCGGTGTACTTGGTAGAGAGCGTGGCAGTGCAGAAATAATTCTGTCTTTTAAGTAAACAAAGGGGTGGACTGTGGTCTCGGCGCTTCCCTTACAAAAAAAGATTGCAGTCAGAGTGCAGTATAACTGCAATACACTGTCGTATAACTGTCGTTAGAATGCAGTATAACTGTAGTAGGCTGCAAATACTGTGTCCAAAATAACACAGCCGACTGCAGTTACTGCACTTTCACTGCAGTTTCAAAACTTCAATCTTTTTTTGTAAGGTTTAGAGCAAGTTAATTAAAAGGCATATTTCTATAGTACAGAGGTTAAGAGTAAGGGAGAGAGAGTGAGAGGAGCAACTGAAGGCATTTTTATGTCTACTACTGCTTAGGAAATGCTTCTCAATTGAGTCGTGATGTTTTATTGGTTTTTCCGCTCTACGTTCTCATGGTATTCTATCAATTCGGCTTAATTCCATCACAGTGTGTTACTCTGTGAATGTTGGTTGGTATAATTCAAAAGGTATTTGTCCAAGACAGATAGATGTCTATGGATTAAATAACTTTACCGTGGGAAAATATTTTGACTCTGTCTACTCTACATTATCTTCATGTGTAATATTGTTTGGCTTAGTGTGTGGTTTGTGTTGTGTCACACACACACACACACACACACACACACACACACACACACACACACACACACACACACACACACACACACACACACACACACACACACACACACACACACACACACACACACACACACACACATTTTACGTTGTGTGTATCAGTATTCACACTAACCTCAAGTTCAGTGTCAACATCGAAATGGAAGTGTGAGTCCGCCGTCTCCATGTACTGTACTCACCACTCTCTGCAGGATCTTCTTGCTCTTGTCGTCCGTGCAGTAGTCGGAGAGGATGGTCCGGTGCACAAACACCAGGCCATTGAGGAACACCCAGGAGCCGAACCAGAGCAGGGCGAACACCAGCGTGCTCCTGCGGCACACCTTCATCCCGAGCCACCTGAGCAGACAGCGCCCCCGCGATGGCTCTGGCCCCATGGCCCTCCGCAACGACCACATCTGTTGACCGCAACCCCCCTTCAACCCCTGGTTAAACCGCTCAGGGGTGAGAGCTAATTAGTCAGCACCCACTCAGCCCGATTGTCTTGCATCTCTGGTAGTGGCAGTCTGGTGTTGGGGAGCTGCAGTGCTGCTGGTAGGTTCTGTCCTGCTGGGTACATGCTCTTCTGGTTTCTCCTCTCTCTGTCTGCTGCCTGGTAGCTCCCCATGGCTGGCCCGTTGACTGGCTGGCCGGTGCTTGTCTGGAGGCCCCCCCTGCCCCCCTTGAGACAGCTGCTGGATCTTAAACTCAGGCGCTCTGCCCCATTTGGTTTCCTTCTCCTGGGCTGCCTTCCCAGCTCCCAGCTCCTTCCTCCTTGTGTGTGTTTTTGTATGTGTGTGTGTTTTTCCTGAATAAGCATAGCCAAGTGCACTGATTGAGAGGCTGTGCTGTGAGTGCACGGCCAGTCAACTGCTCTGAGCACCTCTTCTATGCTACACTCTTCCTATCAAACTGGAGAGACTCCCCTGCAGTTTTTCTCTCTCCTGTCTTATCTCTACCCCTATTTCCATTATTTTCCCCCATCTGTCTGTCTTTCTTTCTCTCTCTCTCTCTCTCTCTCTCTCTCTCTCTCTCTCTCTCTCTCTCTCCCTCTCTCTCTCTCTCTCTCTCTCTCTCTCTCTCTCTCTCTCTCTCTCTCTCTCTCCCTCTCTCTCGCCCTCTTTCTCGCGCACCCCACCTCTTCCCCCTTTCCTCTGCCTCCCGCCCCCTTGTTATGAGATCGCCTCCTTTCGGGTTGCAGCACTCTTTTTTACCGTTACCACGGCAGCCGGGACTTTGCTAAGACACAGTCCCTGCACAGTTGTGTCTGCTGAGTGTGCTGCCAATTCTTATTAGTCTCTCTGTGTACTTTCTTCTGTGCCACACATAACAGGCATAACTGTAAAAACAGCCCAGTTGTTCTTAGGCTCTGTGATAACTGCTCTATTTGTAAATGGGGATAAAATAAGGCAAGTGAAATACAGCCCCCATCAACAGATTTTATTTTTTAATTGATTTTTAACAACAAATAGTTCACCGGAAGGATCATGTTTGAGACACCTATAAAGGGTTGAATCTTCAAATGTTGGTTCTGCTGCCTCAAGGGAATAGATTATTTCCCTCTCCATTCTCTCTTCGCTCTCTCTCTGTACTCTCTCTCTCTCTCTCTCTCTCTCTCTCAGAGCAAGAGTAGCAAGTGCCCAGAATGTCTAATGACTTCACAGAAAAGGCACCAAAGCCCTTGCGAAGCTCTGTGCACATTTATACATTTAGTGCGGAGTTTTGTGTCATTCTAATTGGCAATTAAACAGTCTTGTGTACTTTGTGTAGCTCCTCAGCGTTGGCATGATCCAACACTCTTCTTCTCTAAACTTATTAATGCTCATCAGAGACGCCAGGCTGATTTTAATGGTCTGACACCATTTCCAAATTGCCGGATAAACATATATTTTAAATTTGGTTATACCCTATTATATCTCATTTTGAAATGTACAAATCTCACATAAAATGTACAAAAAAAGAAAGAGTAAACACTCCAATACATATCTATTTACACTTATGTAATGCAACATACGTATTGACAGCGCAATGAATTGTTTGTATGACATATGTTTGATCAACACCATACCTATATGTATTTTCACATCATTCAGTTATTTTGTTGGGAACTTGTACTCACTTGCTACCTTGGTGAATAATCTGATCACTTGATTGTAACCTTTGCAAGTCTATAAATATACATTTACTGAGTTCTGTGTATATCCTCCTTAAAGCTGTATCACAGCGCCATCTAGTGATTATAGGTACATGTAACTATAACAGGTTATTAACAGATGAGCAGGCCCTGAATTCATTCACCTTCACTTAGGATCTTGATATTTATGTTACATCCTGCTCTCTTGTAAACAATTGCATGGGACAATTATCCAACGTGCATACAACTGAATTCCTGAATTCTAGATGATGAACCCTGAACCTTGTGTATTCGGTGAACATTTACATTTTACATTTGACATTTAAGTCATTTAGCAGACGCTCTTATCCAGAGCGACTTACAAATTGGTGCATTCACCTTATGACATCCAGTGGAGCAGCCACTTTACAATAGTGCATCTAAATCTTTTAAGGGGGGTGAGAAGGATTACTTTATCCTATCCTAGGTATTCCTTAAAGAGGTGGGGTTTAAGGTGTCTCCGGAAGGTGGTGATTGACTCCGCTGTCCTGGCGTCGTGAGGGAGTTTGTTCCACCATTGGGGGGCCAGAGCAGCGAACAGTTTTGACTGGGCTGAGCGGGAACTGTACTTCCTCAGTGGTAGGGAGGCGAGCAGGCCAGAGGTGGATGAACGCAGTGCCCTTGTTTGGGTGTAGGGCCTGATCAGAGCCTGGAGGTACTGAGGTGCCGTTCCCCTCACAGCTCCGTAGGCAAGCACCATGGTCTTGTAGCGGATGCGAGCTTCAACTGGAAGCCAGTGGAGAGAGCGGAGGAGCGGGGTGACGTGAGAGAACTTGGGAAGGTTGAACACCAGACGGGCTGCGGCGTTCTGGATGAGTTGTAGGGGTTTAATGGCACAGGCAGGGAGCCCAGCCAACAGCGAGTTGCAGTAATCCAGACGGGAGATGACAAGTGCCTGGATTAGGACCTGCGCCGCTTCCTGTGTGAGGCAGGGTCGTACTCTGCGGATGTTGTAGAGCATGAACCTACAGGAACGGGCCACCGCCTTGATGTTAGTTGAGAACGACAGGGTGTTGTCCAGGATCACGCCAAGGTTCTTAGCGCTCTGGGAGGAGGACACAGTGGAGTTGTCAACCGTGATGGCGAGATCATGGAACGGGCAGTCCTTCCCCGGGAGGAAGAGCAGCTCCGTCTTGCCGAGGTTCAGCTTGAGGTGGTGATCCGTCATCCACACTGATATGTCTGCCAGACACCTGGTCATCAGAAGGGGGAAAGGAGAAGATTAATTGTGTGTCGTCTGCATAGCAATGATAGGAGAGACCATGTGAGGTTATGACAGAGCCAAGTGACTTGGTGTATAGCGAGAATAGGAGAGGGCCTAGAACAGAGCCCTGGGGACACCAGTGGTGAGAGCACGTGGTGAGGAGACGGATTCTCGCCACGCCACCTGGTAGGAGCGACCTGTCAGGTAGGACGCAATCCAAGCGTGGGCCGCGCCGGAGATGCCCAACTCGGAGAGGGTGGAGAGGAGGATCTGATGGTTCACAGTATCGAAGGCAGCCGATAGGTCTAGAAGGATGAGAGCAGAGGAGAGAGAGTTAGCATTAGCAGTGCGGAGCGCCTCCGTGATACAGAGAAGAGCAGTCTCAGTTGAATGACTAGTCTTGAAACCTGACTGATTTGGATCAAGAAGGTCATTCTGAGAGAGATAGCGGGAGAGCTGGCCAAGGACGGCACGTTCAAGGGTTTTGGAGAGAAAAGAAAGAAGGGATACTGGTCTGTAGTTGTTGACATCGGAGGGATCGAGTGTAGGTTTTTTCAGAAGGGGTGCAACTCTCGCTCTCTTGAAGACGGAAGGGACGTAGCCAGCGGTCAGGGATGAGTTGATGAGCGAGGTGAGGTAAGGGAGAAGGTCTCCGGAAATGGTCTGGAGAAGAGAGGAGGGGATAGGGTCAAGCGGGCAGGTTGTTGGGCGGCCGGCCGTCACAAGACGCGATATTTCATCTGGAGAGAGAGGGAAGAAAGAGGTCAGAGCACAGGGTAGGGCAGTGTGAGCAGAACCAGCGGTGTCATTTGACTTAGCAAACGAGGATCGGATGTCGTCGACCTTCTTTTCAAAATGGTTGACGAAGTCATCTGCAGAGAGGGAGGATGGGGGGGAGGGGGAGGAGGATTCAGGAGGGAGGAGAAGGTGGCAAAGAGCTTCCTAGGGTTAGAGGCAGATGCTTGGAATTTAGAGTGGTAGAAAGTGGCTTTAGCAGCAGCGACAGAAGAGGAAAATGTAGAGAGGAGGGAGTGAAAGGATGCCAGGTCCGCAGGGAGGCGAGTTTTCCTCCATTTCCGCTCGGCTGCCCGGAGCCCTGTTTAGATGAATATAACCCATCATTGCATAGTGAATTACACACAACCCAAACCAAAATGTGACTCATTTTCACTCATTGCTTGGAGTTGATTTTAAAAAAATACATAAACAAGAACAATGGAACAAATAGATTTTCGGCCTGTGTACATGTGGTTAATTCCTTTTCTGTGTTAAAACAGAGCAACGGAAAAATGGAAAATGGCTTGTATTGTTGTCTATTTTTGCAAATAAACCAAAATCATCTTGATATTTCGTTTTTCACATGTGGGTGGGGTTAAATGTGAAATGCCTTTATTGGCCAAACACACAGCCAACGCGTCCTATCCCTTCAAAATAGGAGTTCACCATTGGAAGCTGCTGTGGGGAGGACAGCTCATAATAATGGCTGGAACGGAGTTAATGGAATGGCATCAAACACATGGAAACCACGTATTTGATGTATTTGATAAAATTCCACTAATTCCGCTCCAGCCGTTACCATGAGCCCGTACTCCCAAATTAAGGTGCCACCAACCTCTTGTGGAGTTCATCTGACTTCTATTAATCTTTTATCTATTACTTGATAGCTATTAATTAATCTATTGAAGCTAGAATCCTTAGTTGGACTTACAAATGAATGAAGAGTGTAGCTTATAACTGCAGAGCTTAGTTCTGTCACACCCTGATCTGTTCCACCTGTCTTTGTGCTTGTCTCCACCCCCTCCAGGTGTTGCCTATCTTCCTCATTATCCCCAGTGTATTTATACCTGTGTTCTCTGTTTGTCTGTTGCTTGTTCAAATCAAATCAAAGTTTATTTGTCACGTGCGCCGACAGTGAAATGTTTACTTACAGGCTCTAACCAATAGTGCAAAAAAATGTGTTAGTTGAACAATAGGTAAGTAAAGAAAGAAAAACAACAGTAAGAAGACAGGCTATATACAGTAGCGATGCTATAAAAGTAACGAGGCTACATACAGACACCGGTTAGTCAGGCTGATTGAGGTAGTATGTACATGTAGATATGGTTAAAGTGACTATGCATATATGATGAGCAGAGAGTAGCAGTAGCGTAAAAGAGGGGTGGTGGGTGGTGGGACACAATCCAGATAGCCCGGTTAGCCAATGTGCAGTAGCACAGGTTGGTCGGTCCAATTGAGGTAGTATGTACATGAATGTATAGTTAAAGTGACTATGCATATATGAGAGACAGAGAGTAGTAGTTGGCACTCCAGTACCACTTGCTATTCGGTAGCAGAGAGAACTGTCTATGACTGGGGTGGCTGGGGTCTTTGACAATTTTTAGGGCCTTCCTCTGACACCACCTGGTGTAGAGGTCCTGGATGGCAGGCTGCTTAGCCCCAGTGATGTACTGGGCCGCACACACTACCCCCTGTAGCCTTGCCATCAGAGGCCGAGCAATTGCCGTACCAGGCAGTGATGCAACCAGTCTCTCGATGTTGCAGCTGTAGAACCTCTTGGGGATCTCGAAATGCAATAAAATGCAAATTACTTACTTAAAAATCATACAATGTTATTTTCTGGATTTTTGTTTTAGATTCCATCTCTCACAGTTGAAGTGTACCTATGATAAAAATTACAGACCTCTACATTCTTTGTAAGTAGGAAAACCTGCAAAACCGGCAGTGTATCAAATACTTGTTCTCCCCACTGTAAGTGTTCCTTTTGCCCAGGTGGGAAAGGGCAGTGTGGAGTGCAATAGAGATTGCATCATCTGTGGATCTGTTTGGGCGGTATGCAAATTGGAGTGGGTCTAGGGTTTCTGGGATAATGGTGTTGATGTGAGCCCTTACCAACCTTTCAAAGCACTTCATGGCTACGGATGTGAGTGCTACGGGTCTATAGTAATTTGGCAGGTTGCATTTGTGTTCTTGGGCACAGGGACTATGGTGGTCTGCTTGAAACATGTTGGTATTAAAGACTCAATCAGGGACATGTTGTAAATGTCAGTGAAGACACCTGCCAGTTGGTCAGCACATGCCCGGAGCACACGTCCTGGTAATCCGTCTAGCCCCGCAGCCTTGTGTATGTTGACCTGTTTAAAGGTCTTACTCACGTCGGCAATGGAGAGCATGATCACACAGTCGTCTGGAACATCTGATGCTCTCATGCATGCCTCAGTGTTACTTGCCTCGAAGCGAGCAAAGAATTGATCTAGCTCTTCTGGTAGGCTCGTGACACTTGGCAGCTCGCAGCTGTGCTTCCCTTTGTAGTCTGTCATAGTTTGCAAGCCCTGCCACATAAGAAGAGCTTCGGAGCCTGTGTAGTATGATTCAATCTTAGCCCTGTATTGATGCTTTGCCTGTTTGATGGTTCGTCGCAGGGCATAGCAGGATTTCTTGTAAGCCTCCGGGTTAGAGTCCCACACCTTGAAAGCGGCAGCTCTACCCTTTAGCTCGATGCGGATGTTGCCTGTAATCCATGGCTTCTGGTTGGGGTATGTACGCACGGTCACTGTGGGGACGACGTCCTCAATGCACTTATTGATAAAGCCAATGACTGATGTGGTGTATTCCTCAATGCCATCAGAAAAATACCGGAACATGTTCCAGTCTGTGATAGAAAAACAGTCCTGTAGTTTAGCATCTGCTTCATTTGACCACTGTTTTTATAGACCGAGTAACTGGTGCTTCCTGCTTTAATTTCTGCTTGTAAGCAGGAATCATGCTTGTAAGCATGTCGTCATTCAGCCAAGATTCTGTGAAACATAGGATATTACAGTTTTTGATGTCCCGTTTGTAGGATATTCGTGATCGTATCTCGTCTAATTTATTGTCCAATGATTGCACGTTGGCGAGTAGTATTGACGGTAATGGCAGCTTTCCCAGTCACCTTCTCCTGGTCCTGACCAGGCATCCAGCTCTTTGTCCTCTGTACCTGCGTCGCTTCCTCTTGCAAATAACGGGGATGTCGGTCCTGTGGGGTGTTTGGAGAATGTCTTGTGCGTCGTCTTTGTTGTAGAAAAAAACAATTGTCTAATCCGAGTTGAGTGATCGCTGTCTTGATTTCCAGAAGCTCTTTTTTTGCCGTAAGAAACATTATGTACAAAATAAGTTACAAATAACGTAAAAATAGCACAATTGTTTGGGAGCCCGTAAAACTGCTGCCATTTCCTCCGGCGCCGTCTTGTCATGTCAGGTCTTACCAGCATGGTTTCCCATCTCCTTGCTTTTCTCAAGTTCTGTTTCCCCGGTTCTGACCATTCTGCCTGCTATGACTCCTAGCCTGCCTGCCGTTCTATACCTGCCTGACTCTGATCCGTTTACAAACCTCTGCTTGTCTTGACCCCGAGCCTGCCTGCTGTTCTGTACCTTATTGACTCTGCCCTGGTTACGGTCAATGTAAACAACAACACTGTATAGATTCAAAACACGGATAAAACTATAATGTTTATATCATGGATGGTCCCTCCTTGCATCCATAGCTCTGCCTATGAATGTGAGAGTGGTTAAATATCTCTCAGCTGTTTACCAAAACAGAGGTGGGGATCCAAATGTGTTATTGTTCCAATTACAGATTCTCACTTTAATGCCAAGATAAGGTGATATTTCTCAATTTCTACTTTAGATTTAGGGTTAGTTATGTGAGCTAGCCACAACAACAATAGTGTTTGTTGGCTTATCAATGAGCTGCTGTTACTGTAAATTGTTAGCTGCTAACGGATATTTCCCAGCTAACCATTGGTAATCTTATTCAATTATGGCATACAGCAAAAACAACAGTATCTATGGCTAGACTAGAGATATGCCCCTTGCTATATTCTTTCACTGTTTACAGCAGGTCTCCAGCTATTCACAAAGATACTCTCGAGGAGGAATCAGAACTGCTCTGCTTCACTATCAGCCTGATAGGGTGCCGTGGGTGCGTCCAGAAATTGAATGAAATACCCAACCAATTCCTCAAGTGATAAACAGTGTTAATTTTGGCAGCCATTTTAAATGACATTTTAGTCATTTCATCCTTCATAGTTTTAGATATTACCAGTTGACTAAAACTCTGGATAATTTTAGTCTAGTGTTAAGTCATAGTCATTTTAGTCACGTCTAACTTCCATCATGTGCACATTAAGATAACCTTGTCCAACTAGGCCTACTATCCCCTCATATAGTGGGCAACATTGCTATTGTGGCAGATTGTGACCAATGCCATTGCCAGACATGATTAACCATATAGATTACAGAGCCTTGGCTACAAGTTAAACATTGTAGGCCTACAGCTCTGATTTTCTCCCCATTATAATCTTGTGATGGAGGTAAATAAGAGGGATTCCCTTAAAAATTGGAGAATCTCAGCTTTCCAACAATCCCCGAATGATTTCCAATCCCCCATACATTTTTTTATATGCATCTACTGTATAGTATATATATTTCCACTAACCCTACCATCCCTCCCCTAATTGGAGTAAATGAATGGACAACTCATAGGCGTCTACTTCCAGCTTACACATATTATATCAAATGTACAGACACAGTATAGGTTACAGTAGTTATCTTGTTCTTCAGCTCCACTCAACCCCTCCCATCTATCTATGAACAGAATCCAATTTGTAAATGTATTTGCCATCTATTTTTCAATTGTGCTGTGAAGTTTCACAAAAGTACTGAACCTTTCTATTCTCAGAGGTTCTAACAGATTGTAAATGAAAGATAAACATTTTCGCTAAGAGTGTTATTATATTATTAATGGATTGACTATGACTTTTCAAATAACCCAGCAGTGCTATTTGCAGAGTTAGCTCCGGGTAAATGTTGCAATTCTTCAGACATTCCTGGACTTGCGACCAAAAACAAGCTAAACTCAGCAAAAAAAGAAACGTCCTCTCACTGTCAACTGCGTTTATTTTCAGCAAACTTAACATGTGTAAATATTTGTATGAACATAACAAGATTCAACAACTGAGACATAAACTGAACAATTTCCACAGACATGTGACCTACAGAAATTGAATAATGTGTCCCTAAACAAAGGGGGGGGGGTCAAAATCAAAAGTAACAGTCAGTATCTGGTGAGGCCACCAGCAGCATTAAGTACTGCAGTGCATCTCCTCATCATGGACTGCACCAGATTTGCCAGTTCTTGGAGTGAGATGTTACCCCACTTTTCCACCAAGGCACCTGCAAGTTCCCAGACATTTCTGGGGGGAATGGCTCGAGCCCTCACCCTCCAACCCAACAGGTCCCAGACAGGCTCAATGGGATTGAGATGGCCAAGGCAGAACACTGACATTCCTGTCTTGCAGGAAATCACGCACAGAACGAGCAGTATGGCTGGTGGCATTGTCATGCTGGAGGGTCTTGTCAGGATGAGCCTGCAGGAAGGGTACCACATGAGGGAGGAGGATGTCTTCCCTGTAACGCACAGCGTTGAGATTGTCTGCAATGACAACAAGCTCAGTCCGATGATACTGTGACACCCCAGACCATGACGGACCGTCCACCTCCAAATCGATCCCGCTCCAGAGTACAGGCCTCAGTGTAACGCTCATTCCTTCATAAATAAACGCGAATCCGACAATCACCCCTGGTGAGACAAAACCGTGACTTGTCAGTGAAAAGCACTTTTTGCCAGTCCTCTCTGGTCCAGCGACAGTGAGTTTGTGCCCATAGGCGACGTGTTTCCGGTGATGTCTGGTGAGGACCTGCATTCCAACAGACCTACAAGCCCTCAGTCCAGCCTCTCTCAGCCTATTACAGACAGTCTGAGCACTGATGGGGGGATTGTCCGTTCCTGGGGTATCTCGGGCAGTTGTTGTTGCCATCCTGTACCTGTCCCGCAGGTGTGATGTTCGGATGTACTGATCCTGTGCAGGTGTTGTTACACGTGGTCTGCCACTGCGAGGACAATCAGCTGTCCGTCCGTCTCCCTGTAGCGCTGTCTTAGGCATCTCACAGTACGGACATTGAAATGTATTGCCCTGGCCACATCTGCAGTCCTCATGCCTCCTTGCAGCATACCTAAGGCACATTCACGCAGATGAGCAGGGATCCTGGGCATCTTTCTTTTGGTGTTTTTCAGAGTTTGTAGAAAGGCCTCTTTAGTTTCCTAAGTTTTCATAACTGTGACCTTAATTGCCTACCGTCTGTGAGCTGTTAGTGTCTTAACGACCGTTCCACAGGTGCATGTTCATTAATTGTTTATGGTTCATTGAACAAGCATGGGAAACAGTGTTTAAACCCATTACAATGAAGATCTGTGAAGTTATTTGGATTTTTACTAATTATCTTTGAAAGACAGTGTCCTGATAAAGGGACATTTCTTTTTTTGAGTTTACATATTGACAGTAACAAAACAAATGATCTAATGTTTCTGTCTCTTCGCAGCAAAATCTTCAGAAAATCTTCAGAAAGTATTCAGACCCCTTCACTTTTTCCACATTTTGTTACGTTACAGCCTTATTCTAAAATGGATTAAATTAATTGTTTTTCTCATCAGTCTACTCACAATACCCCATAATGATAAAGCAAAAAAAATATTTTAGAAACATGATTTGGAAAGGCACACACCTGTCTATATAAGGTCCCTCAGTTGACAGTGCATGTCAGTGCAAAAACCAAGGCATGAGACAGATTGTGTCAAGGCACAGATCTGGGGAAGGTTACCAAGACATTTCTGCAGTATTGAATGTCCCCCAAAACACAGTGGCCTCCATCATTCTTAAACAGAAGAAGTTTGGAACCCCCAAGGCTCTTCCTAGAGCTGGCAGCCCGACACAATCCTGTTTTGGAGCTCTACACACAATTCTTTGTCCTCATGGCTCTGTTTTTGCTCTGACATGCACATCCTGTACCTGTCCCGCAGGTGTGATGTTCGGATGTACTGATCCTGTGCAGACAGATCTGTGCCTTTTCAAATCATGTCCAATCAATTGAATTTACCACAGGTGGGCGGACACCAATGAAGTTGTAGAAACATGTCAAGGATGATCAATGGAAACAGGATGCACCTGAGCTCAATTTCGAGTCTCATAGCAAAGGGTCTGAATATTTATGCAGATAAGCTATTTCTGTTTTTATACATTTGCAAAAAAATCTAAAATCCTGTTTTCACTTTGTCATTATGGGGTATTGTGTGTAGATTGCAGAGAATGTTTTTTAAAATTCCTTTTAGAATAAGGCTGTTACGTAACAAAATGTGGAAAAAGTCAAGGGGTCTGTTGATGTTAAGCCTTCCCACCGTTGAATTTCCTCTCCCTGATGGATGAGCATTCTGAGTAGGCCTTGAAAGAGCGTCTTTCCTGCGGTCGGTCACAGTCCGTTGAGATTCACAGTGGTTTGTTTAAACCTTGACACAAAGGCAACATTCAAAGGACATTGTGAATGGAATGGAACATTTACGGTTACAACTTGCAGACTTGTTTACGTGCTGATGTGCGTTTTGTTGCCAACCTTACTTTGCCACCTGACAACTTTACGGTTTTTACTTTTTAATTACCATTTATATTTTTAGTTTTTCCCTCACTCAACTTTTTTTCATTCAACTTTTTCACTCCGGACGTTTTATCTGGACATGGTTCGTCAGGACCTCCACCAGCTGAAGCTAAGTAGTAACATTAACATGATGCCTTTTAACTGCAGTCGCTGTACTCATAATATACAGGAGAACGATCGCCTTACGGCGAGGATAGCTGTTCTGCAAGGCCAGCTTCAGACGCAAGCGTTGGGCAAGGGTAATTTCAGTGTAGGGAAGGATGAAACAGCGTCTGTGCCACCAGTAAGTACAGATAGTAACATTAGTATAAATCCCCTCGCAAGGTCCCCGCAGCCGGACAACTTTCTCATGGCTTCTGGAGGGAAATGCTGTAGGAATGCTCTACCGGTGTTGCTCATTCAGCCGAAGCTTCCCACCATTAGCTCTGACAAATTGAAAACCCTAGTCATTGGCGACTCCATTACCCACTGAATTAGACTTAAAACAAATCATCCAGCGATCATACACTGTTTACCAGGGGGCAGGGCTACCGACGTTAAGGATAATCTGAAGATGGTGCTGGCTAAAGCTTGCTGTTATCCACGGTGGCACCAACGATGTTAGGATGAAACAGCCAGAGGTCACCAAGCGCAACATAGCTTCAGCGTGTAAATCGGCTAGAAAGATGTGTCGGCATCGAGTAATTGTCTCTGGCCCCCTCCCAGTTAGGGGGAGTGATGAGCTCTACAGCAGTCTCACAACTCAATCGCTGGTTGAAAACTGTTTTCTGCCCCTCCCAAAAGATAGAATTTGTAGATAATTGGCCTTCTTTCTGGGACTCACCCACAAACAGGACCAAGCCTGGCCTGTTGAGGAGTGACGGACTCCATCCTAGCTGGAGGGGTGCTCTCATCTTATCTACAAACATAGACAGGGCTCTAACTCCCCTAGCTCAACAATGAAATAAGGTGCAGGCCAGGCAGCAGGCTGTTAGCCTGTCAGTGTAGTCAGCTCAGCTATCCCCTTTGAGACTGTGTCTGTGCCTCGACCTAGGATGGGCAAAACTAAACATGGCGTTGTTCGCCTTAGCAATCTCACTAGAATAAAGACCTCCTCCATTCCTGCCATTATTGAAAGAGATCGTGATACCTCACATCTCAAAATAGAGCTACTTAATGTTAGATCCCTCACTCCAAAGGCAGTTATAGTCAATGAACTAATCACTGATCATAATCTTGATGTGATTGGCCTAACTGAAACATGGCTTAAGCCTGATGAATTTACTGTGCTAAATGAGGCCTCACCTCCTGGTTACACGAGTGACCATATACCCCGTGCATCCCGCAAAGGCGGAGGTGTTGCTAACATTTACGATAGCAAATTTCAAATGACAAAAAAACCCCAGACGTTTTCATCTTTTGAGATTCTAGTCATGAAATCTATGCAGCCTACTCAATCACTTTTTATAGCTACAGTTTACAGGCCTCCTTGGCCATATATAGCATTCCTCACTGAGTTCCCTGAATTCCTATCGGACCTTGTAGTCATAGCAGATAATATTCACATTTTTGGTGACTTTAATATTCACATGGAAAAGTCCACAGACCCACTCCAAAAGGCTTTCGCAGCCATCATCGACTCAGTGGATTTTGAACAACATGTCTCTGGACCTACTCACTGCCACAGTCATACTCTGGACCTAGTTTTGTCCCATGGAATAAATGTTGTGGATCTTAATGTTTATCCTATAATCCTGGACTATCGGACCACCGTTTTATTACGTTTGCAATCTCAACAAATAATCTGCTCAGACCCCAACCAAGGAGCATCAAAAACGCAAAGATTCCTTGATGCCCTTCCAGACTCCCTCTGCCTACCCAAGGACGTCAGAGGACAAAAATCAGTTAACCACCTAACTGAGGAACTCATTTGAACCTTGCGCAATACCCTAGATGCAGTTGCACCCCTAAAAACGAAAAACATTTGTCATAAGAAACTTGCTCCCTGGTATACAGGAAATACCCGAGCTCTGAAGCAAGCTTCCACAAAATTGGAACGGAAATGGCACCACACCAAACTGGAAGTCTTCTGACTAGCTTGGAAAGACAGTCCCGTGCAGTATCGAATAGCCCTCACTGCTGCTCGATTATCCTATTTTTTCCAATGTAATTGAGGAAAATAAGAACAATCCAAAATTTATTTTTGATACTGTCGCAAAGCTAACTAAAAAGCAACACTCCCCAAGAGAGGATGGCTTTCACTTCAGCAGTAATACATTCATGAACTTCTTTGACGAAAAGATCATAATCATTAGAATGCAAATTACGGACTCCACTTTAAATCTGCGTATTCCTCCAATGCTCAGTTGTCCTGAGTCTGCACAACTCTGCCAGGACCTAGGATCAAGGGAGACACTCAAGGTGTTTTAGTACTATATCTCTTGACACAATGATGAAAATAATCATTCCTCTTAACCTTCAAGCTGCATACTGGACTATATTCCAACTAAACTACTGAAAGAGCTGATTCCTGTGCTTGGCCCTCCTATGTTGAACATAATAAACGGCTCTCTATCCACCGGATGTGTACCAAACTCACTAAAAGTGGCAGTAATAAAGCCTCTCTTTAAAAAGGCAAACCTTGACCCGGAAAATATAAAAAACTATCGGCCTATATCAAATCTTCCATTCCTCTCAAAAATTTGAGAAAAAGCTGTTGCACATCAACTCACTGCCTTCCTGAAGACAAACAATGTATACGAAATGCTTCAGTCTGGTTTTAGACCCCATCATAGCACTGAGACTGCACTTGTGAAGGTGGTAAATGACCTTTTAATGGCGTCAGACCGAGGCTCTGCATCTGTCCTCGTGCTTTTAGACCTTAGTGCTGCTTTTGATACCATTGATCACCACATTCTTTTGGAGAGATTGGAAACCCACATTGGTCTACATGGACAAGTTCTGGCCTGGTTTAGAGCTTATCTATCGGAAAGATATCAGTTTGTCTCTGTGAATAGTTTGTCCTCTGACAAATCAACTGTAAATGTTGGTGTTCCTCAAGGTTCCGTTGTAGGACCACTATTGTTTTCACTATATATTTTACCTCTTGGGGATGTCATTCGAAAACATAATGTTAACTTTCACTGCTATGCAGATGACACAGCTGTACATTTCAATGAAACATAGTGAAGCCCCAAAATTGCCCTCGCTAGAAGCCTGTGTTTCAGACATAAGGAAGTGGATGGCTGCAAACTTTCTACTTTTAAACTCGGGACAAAACAGAGATGCTTGTTCTAGGTCCCAGGAAACAAAGAGATCTTCTGTTGAATCTGACAATTAATCTTGATGGTTGTACAGTCGTCCTGTGAAGGACCTCGGCGTTACTCTGGACCCTGATCTCTCTTTTGACGAACATATCAAGACTGTTTCAAGGACAGCTTTTTTCCATCTAACAAACATAGCAAAAATCAGAAACTTTCTGTCCAAAAATTATGAAGAAAAATTAATCCATGCTTTTGTTACTTCTAAATTAGACTACTGCAATGCTCTACTTTCTGGCTACCTGAATAAAGCACTAAATAATCTTCAGTTAGTGCTAAATACGGCTGCTAGAATCCTGACTAGAACCCCAAAATTTGATCATATTACGCCAGTGCTAGCCTCCCTACACTGGCTTCCTGTTGAGGCAAGTGCTGATTTCAAGGTTTTACTGCTAACCTACATTACATGGGCTTGATCCTACCTATCTTTCTGATTTGGTCCTGCCGTACATACCTACACGTTCGCTACGGTCAAAAGACGCAGGCCTCCTAATTGTCCCTAGAATTTCTAAGCAAACAGCTGCAGGCAGTGCTTTCTCCTATAGAGCTCCATTTTTATGGAATGGTCTGTCTACCCATGTGAGAGACGCAGACTCGGTCTCAACTTTTAAGTCTTTACTGAAGACTCATCTCTTCAGTAGGTCATATGATTGAGTGTAGTCTGGCCCAGGAGTGTGAAGGTGAACGGAAAGGCTCTGGAGCAACGAACCACCCTTGCTGTCTCTGCCTGGCCTGTTCCTCGCTCTCCACTGGGATTCTCTGCCTCTAACCCTATTACAGGGGCTGAGTCACTGGCTTACTGGTGCTCTTCCATGACATCCCTAGGAGAGGTGCGTCACTTGAGTGGGTTGAGTCACTGACGTGATCTTCCTGTCTGGGTTGGCGCCTCCCCTTGGGTTGTGCCGTGGCAGAGATCTTTGTGTGCCCTACTTGGCCTTGTCTCAGGATGGTAAGTTGGTGGATGAAGATATCCCTCTAGTGGTGTGGGGGCTGTGCTTTGGCAAAGTGGGTGGGGTTATATCCTGCCTGTTTGGCCCTGTCCAGGGGTATCATCAGATGGGACCACAGTGTCTCCTGACCCCTCCTGTCTCAGCCTCCAATATTTTTGCTGCAGTAGTTTATGTGTCGGGGGGCTAGGGTCAGTCTGTTATATCTGGAGTATTTCTCCTGTCTTATCCGGTGTCCTGTGTGAATTTAAGTATGCTCTCTCTAATTCTCTCTTTCTCTCTCTCGGAGGACCTGAGCCCTAGGATCATGCCTCAGGACTACCTGGCTGTCCCCAGTCCACCTGGCCGTGCTGCTGCTCCAGTTTCAACTGTTCTGCCTGCGGCTATGGAACCCTGACCTGTTCACCGGATGTGCTACCTGTCCCCAGACCTACTGTTTTCAACTCTCTAGAGACAGCAGGAGTGGTAGAGCTACTCTGAATGATAGGCTATGAAAAGCCAACTGACATTTACTCCTGAGGTGCTGACTTGTTGCACCCTCGACAACTACTGTGATTATTATTACTTGACCATGCTGGTCATTTATGAACATTTGAACATCTTGGCCATGTTCTGTTATAATCTCCACCCGGCGCAGCCAGAAGAGGACTGGCCACCCCTCATAGCCTGGTTCCTCTCTAGGTTTCTTCGTAAGTTTTGGCCTTTCTAGTGAGTTTTTCCTAGCCACCGTGCTTCTACACCTGCATTGCTTGTTGTTTGGGGTTTTAGGCTGGGTTTCTGTACAGCACGTTGATATATCAGCTGATGTAAGAAGGGCTATATAAATCAATTTGATTAGGTTTGAATACTTTCAGTATCAGCTGGTTATATGTTATAGCTATCTGCCATGTCTGAGCAGAGGAACCTTTCTGTTTAGCGTGTGGAGTCTTCGTTAGTCGTATTAGTATATTTTCTAATTTTCTCATATATCTCCCAGAACCTAATCGAGCATCTGATGCAATTACGCTAGATTCTAGTTCTGGGCTTCAGAGATTACGTCAATTGTTGTAATCTTCCTCTGCCCAGGACTGCACAGCTCCATATACATTAGAAGCACAGACACATACACACACAGACACAGAATTGGCTCAAAAAAGCATATCCACTTCCTACTCATGACCTGGCATTTGGGTTGTGTTTCTGACCCATAGAGAATGATACAGGCAATAGTGTTCAAAAACCTGTTGTACACTGAACAAAAATCTACATGCTTACATGCAAGAATTTCAGGCTGTTGATTGTGGCCTGTGGAATGTTGTCCCATCCTCTTCAATGGCTGTGTGAAGTTGCTGGATATTGGCGGGAACTGGATCCCACTCTCGTACACGTCGATCAAGAACATCCCAAAGAGGCTCAATATGTGGTGACATGTCTGGTGAGTATGCAGGCCATGAAGAAACTGGGACATTTTCAGCTTCCAGGAATTGTGTGCAGATCCTTGCGACATGTGGCCGTGCGTTATCATGCTGAAACATGAGTTGATGGCGGCAGATTAATGGCATGACAATGGGCCTCAGGATCTCGTCACGGTATCGCTGTACATTTAAATTGCCATCGATAAAATGCAAATGTGTTCGTTGTCTGTAGCTTATGCCTGCCCATAAAATAACCCCATTGCCACTATGGGGCACTCTGTTCACAATGTTGACATCAGCAAACCGCTTGCCCACCCAACGCCATACATGCTATCTGCCATCTGCTCGGTGCAGTTGAAACTGGGATTCATCCATGAAGACCACACTTCTCCAGCTTGCCAGTAACATTTGCCCATTGAAGTCAGTTACGACGCCGAACTGCAGTCATGTCAAAACGCGGGTGAGAACAACGAGCATGCAGATGAGCTTCCCCGAGACGGTTTCTGACAATTTGTGCAGGTTGGGCAAACCCCCAGTTTATCAGCTATCCTGGTTGCTGGTCTCAGACGATCACGCAGGTGAAGAAGCAGGATTTGGAGATCCTGGGCTGGCGTGGTTACCGTTGTGAGGCCGGATGGACGTAATGTCAAAGTCTCTAAAATGACGCTGGGAGGCGGCTTATGGTAGAGAAATTAACATTAAATACTCTGGCAACAGCTCTGATGGACATTCTTGCAGTCAGCATGCCAATTGCTCACTCCCTCAAAACTTGAGACAAAACTGCACATTTTAGAGTTGCCCTTTTTGTCCCCTGCACAAGGGGCACCTGTGTAATTATCATGCTGTTTAATCAGCTTCTTGATATGCCACACCTGTCAGGTGGATGGATTATCTTGGCAAAGGAGAAATGCTCACTGACGGGGATGCACAGACTTTGAAAGAAATAAGCTTTTACTGCATATGGAAGATTTGCGGGATCTTTTATTTCAGCTCATGAAACATGGGACCTTACATGTTGCGTTTATATTTTTGTTCAGTATAGCGTTGGGCAGCACTATTGAAGAATTTCACTATTTTCATATAGTCAACTTGGTTGGACTTCCTATGGGTTAAGGATGGACCACATAATTCCATCTAGGTCATCAGGAGGGATCAGCCAATGAATTATATGAGTAAATATTCCATAACTGCAGGTGTCAGTAAATCGTCAACCCTGGCTTCATACTGGTTCAAACAACACACTCCAGATGGCAATAGGTCTAAGCATCCTTTCTGTTTGTTTATCATCTCATAAAAGTAGTTGACTAAAATGGACTACTTTTAAATGGAGATTGCCTCAATTGCGTTGCCCATGCTCTTACAGACGGCATAATGGGACAGATATGATGTTGTGCCTTCTAACTATCTCTATGGTGTGACCCTTGTAACCACTTTTAAGGTTTGTGAGGTGAAAGTGGGGGGGTTATAAACAAGTATGTATATATTTTTTTTTACAGTATCCTTAAGTTATTTGTTCACTATTTAACCACAAGAGAGCACCATGCACATATCTCCCTAATGCAGTACCAATGTGCACCTTCCATTCATCTCCATTAAGTACACTAAGTCACTCGTCCCCTTGTTTGGCAATATTTCATAACCCAGTCTGAGAGCCAGTGCACAGTCCTCCTTAAATAGGCAGTGGGGTTCTGTAAGACTGTAGAGCGACATGGGAGTGTTTCATGTGTTCTTCAACAGCTGCATGTGCTGTCTCTTGTGGTTATTTTTTTCCTCAAAGTCACACAGTTTTTTTCCAATTGTAGGGAAACGTTTATTCATTTTTGATTCACAAACTATTCAGACTGAAGTCCTCTGCCGTAGTTGCAATGTTATGCTTACTTGCTAAAGCAAAAATAATTGGCTCGTTGTTGGATGTGACATACTGCAATCCAGCATGTCTGGTTCTGGTTCTCATGCAAGAACAGCTTTTTAAAGAGTTAAATTGTCTTTATTTTTTTCATATATTAGTTTTGCTATCAAGGATCCATGCTGTCACTTTCTGAGGAAGTAAATCTTTTACCAGGAAAAACACTTACAGTATCTGCTAACACTTAAACAATCACTATTAACTATTGCCAATATCATTGCTGGATGTGCTCCCAGGGGTAATGCCTTGGCTTTAGCTCAGTGAGATAACATTGCCTTCAAAGATGGGGGCTTTAAGCTGTTGTTCTTCAATGTTCCATTCGCTGTTGGATACAGGACACAGTTAGCATGCATCAATATCAATGGGTGATAAACAGCTGGCTCTTAATAATGTAATAATAATGTATACATACAGTGCGTGTTCCCACCCACCCACCCACACTGGAGTTGTTCTCGGGGTCTGTGCCATGGTAATTTGAGTGGCATGACTCAGACACACTTAACCATTTCTGCAGCTGACTTCCCAGCTGACTGGCCAGGCTAAGACCGTCTGTGACACCAGCTGTGAATACCACGCCGAGCCCTTCCAACCACTACGTCAATTTAACACACAGCCAGTACCAATTCACTTCCTACCCCTTCCCTGACCTTATCACTTAGATGTTCGCAGATCTGAAGGATCTAGATAGGTTTAAGCTTCCACCATACAGAGCTCCAAATTGGTAGGGGCAAACGGTGGGCTGGTATAGTGAAAGAGCCTTTACAATCAGATGGTTGTAAGGTTCAGCTTCCGGGTTGGAGCGAGCAGTCGCATCCGCACTTCGGTCTGCACTTCGGTCTGCAGGTAGTATAACTTTTCATTACATTTCATTACATTTCATTATAGTACAACGGTTTGATTTGCCTAATCTTAGCAATTTCTTCTTAGCTAGCTACATAGCCGTCTTTGTATCAAAGATAATTGCGTAATTATCGTATTTCGTCGTCCTAACGTATCTGCCCAGCAGCTAGCCAGCTAGCTAACGCCCACCGTCTACATAGCTAGCTACATAGCCGTCTCTGTATCAAAGATAATTGTGTAGATAATTGTGTAGTCTAGAGCGATTTTCTAGGTTACCTAGCCAGCTATTGTCGTTCTTTTAACGCAGCGTAACGTAATCAACACTGCTAGCTAGCTAGCCAGCTAGCCCCTGAATCAACAACGCAGCCAGCTATTTGTCGTCCTTAACGTAGGAGACACTGCTAGCTAGCCAACAGCTAGCCAACGTCTACCGATTAGAACTCAACAACCCGGTCGCATTCCGCCTCGCTCCACAGGTAGTATCACATTTTCATTTCATTTCATTACAGTACAACGGTTTGATTTGTTTGATCGTAGCTAGCTACATAGCTAGCTACATAGCCGTCTCTGTATCAAAGATAATTGTGTAGTCTAGAGCGATTTTCTAGGTTACCTAGCCAGCTATTGTCGTTCTTTTAACGCAACGTAACGTAATCAACACTGCTAGCTAGCCAGCTAGCCCCCGAATCAACAACGCAGCCACTGCCAGCTAGCCTACAAAGTCAACAACGCAGCCACTGCCAGCTAGCCTACTTCAGCAGTACTGTATCATTTTTAATCATTTTAGTCAATAAGATTCTTGCTACGTAAGCTCAACTTTCTGAACATTCGAGACGTGTAGTCCACTTGTCATTCCAGCCTCTTCTGTAGCCTGTCAACTATGTGTCTGTCTATCCCTGTTGTCTCCTCTCTGCACAGACCATACAAACGCTCCACACCGCGTGGCCGCGGCCACCCTAATCTGGTGGTCCCAGCGCGCACGACCCACGTGGAGTTCCAGGTCTCCGGTAGCCTCTGGAACTGCCGATCTGCGGCCAACAAGGCAGAGTTCATCTCAGCCTATGCCTCCCTCCAGTCCCTCGACTTCTTGGCACTGACGGAAACATGGATCACCACAGATAACACTGCTACTCCTACTGCTCTCTCTTCGTCCGCCCTCGTGTTCTCGCACACCCCGAGAGCTTCTGGTCAGCGGGGTGGTGGCACCGGGATCCTCATCTCTCCCAAGTGGTCATTCTCTCTTTCTCCCCTTACCCATCTGTCTATCGCCTCCTTTGAATTCCATGCTGTCACAGTTACCAGCCCTTTCAAGCTTAACATCCTTATCATTTATCGCCCTCCAGGTTCCCTCGGAGAGTTCATCAATGAGCTTGATGCCTTGATAAGCTCCTTTCCTGAGGACGGCTCACCTCTCACAGTTCTGGGCGACTTTAACCTCCCCACGTCTACCTTTGACTCATTCCTCTCTGCCTCCTTCTTTCCACTCCTCTCCTCTTTTGACCTCTCCCTCTCACCTTCCCCCCTACTCACAAGGCAGGCAATACGCTCGACCTCATCTTTACTAGATGCTGTTCTTCCACTAACCTCATTGCAACTCCCCTCCAAGTCTCCGACCACTACCTTGTATCCTTTTCCCTCTCGCTCTCATCCAACACTTCCCACACTGCCCCTACTCGGATGGTATCGCGCCGTCCCAACCTTCGCTCTCTCTCCCCCGCTACTCTCTCCTCTTCCATCCTATCATCTCTTCCCTCTGCTCAAACCTTCTCCAACCTATCTCCTGATTCTGCCTCCTCAACCCTCCTCTCCTCCCTTTCTGCATCCGTTGACTCTCTATGTCCCCTATCCTCCAGGCCGGCTCGGTCCTCCCCTCCCGCTCCGTGGCTCGACGACTCATTGCGAGCTCACAGAACAGGGCTCCGGGCAGCCGAGCGGAAATGGAGGAAAACTCGCCTCCCTGCGGACCTGGCATCCTTTCACTCCCTCCTCTCTACATTTTCCTCTTCTGTCGCTGCTGCTAAAGCCACTTTCTACCACTCTAAATTCCAAGCATCTGCCTCTAACCCTAGGAAGCTCTTTGCCACCTTCTCCTCCCTCCTGAATCCCCCCCTCCTCCCTCTCTGCAGATGACTTCGTCAACCATTTTGAAAAGAAGGTCAAACGACACCGCTGGTTCTGCTCACACTGCCCTACCCTGTGCTCTGACCTCTTTCTCCCCTCTCTCTCCAGATGAAATCTCGCGTCTTGTGACGGCCGGCCGCCCAACAACCTGCCCGCTTGACCCTATCCCCTCCTCTCTTCTCCAGACCATTTCCGGAGACCTTCTCCCTTACCTCACCTCGCTCATCAACTCATCCCTGACCGCTGGCTACGTCCCTTCCGTCTTCAAGAGAGCGAGAGTTGCACCCCTTCTGAAAAAACCTACACTCGATCCCTCCGATGTCAACAACTACAGACCAGTATCCCTTCTTTCTTTTCTCTCCAAAACCCTTGAAGTGCCGTCCTTGGCCAGCTCTCCCGCTATCTCTCTCAGAATGACCTTCTTGATCCAAATCAGTCAGGTTTCAAGACTAGTCATTCAACTGAGACTGCTCTTCTCTGTATCACGGAGGCGCTCCGCACTGCTAAAGCTAACTCTCTCTCCTCTGCTCTCATCCTTCTAGACCTATCGGCTGCCTTCGATACTGTGAACCATCAGATCCTCCTCTCCACCCTCTCCGAGTTGGGCATCTCCGGCGCGGCCCACGCTTGGATTGCGTCCTACCTGACAGGTCGCTCCTACCAGGTGGCGTGGCGAGAATCCGTCTCCTCACCACGTGCTCTCACCACTGGTGTCCCCCAGGGCTCTGTTCTAGGCCCTCTCCTATTCTCGCTATACACCAAGTCACTTGGCTCTGTCATAACCTCACATGGTCTCTCCTATCATTGCTATGCAGACGACACACAATTAATCTTCTCCTTTCCCCCTTCTGATGACCAGGTGGCGAATCGCATCTCTGCATGTCTGGCAGACATATCAGTGTGGATGACGGATCACCACCTCAAGCTGAACCTCGGCAAGACGGAGCTGCTCTTCCTCCCGGGGAAGGACTGCCCGTTCCATGATCTCGCCATCACGGTTGACAACTCCACTGTGTCCTCCTCCCAGAGCGCTAAGAACCTTGGCGTGATCCTGGACAACACCCTGTCGTTCTCAACTAACATCAAGGCGGTGGCCCGTTCCTGTAGGTTCATGCTCTACAACATCCGCAGAGTACGACCCTGCCTCACACAGGAAGCGGCGCAGGTCCTAATCCAGGCACTTGTCATCTCCCGTCTGGATTACTGCAACTCGCTGTTGGCTGGGCTCCCTGCCTGTGCCATTAAACCCCTACAACTCATCCAGAACGCCGCAGCCCGTCTGGTGTTCAACCTTCCCAAGTTCTCTCACGTCACCCCGCTCCTCCGCTCTCTCCACTGGCTTCCAGTTGAAGCTCGCATCCGCTACAAGACCATGGTGCTTGCCTACGGAGCTGTGAGGGGAACGGCACCTCAGTACCTCCAGGCTCTGATCAGGCCCTACACCCAAACAAGGGCACTGCGTTCATCCACCTCTGGCCTGCTCGCCTCCCTACCACTGAGGAAGTACAGTTCCCGCTCAGCCCAGTCAAAACTGTTCGCTGCTCTGGCCCCCCAATGGTGGAACAAACTCCCTTACGACGCCAGGACAGCGGAGTCAATCACCACCTTCCGGAGACACCTGAAACCCCACCTCTTTAAGGAATACCTAGGATAGGATAAAGTAATCCTTCTCATCCCCCCTTAAAAGATTTAGATGCACTATTGTAAAGTGGCTGCTCCACTGGATGTCATAAGGTGAATGCACCAATTTGTAAGTCGCTCTGGATAAGAGCGTCTGCTAAATGACTTAAATGTAAATGTAAATGTAAGATGCGGATCATGCTTCATCTTTTTCAAATCAGGGGGCAATATTCCCTTCCAGTTTGTTTTTTCACATTTGTGAAGTGTATTGAAGTTGCTAAATATGTACAGTTTTTCACACATACGCTACTTGGGTATCTTTTTTTTCCACATCAATGCCTTTAATATTTAGCAGTGGACTGGGGCAGTTAGCTAGTACGTGTATTGCAGAAGACTCATTGAGGCCATGAATAGCTCTAAATAGTTCAGTAAGTGCAGACTGGGAGTCCCCCCCATTGTTAGCTCCACAGTTCTAATTAGAGAATGCCTTGCTCAGCAGCTGTTGTGATTTGCCTCCACCATAGGAGCATTGAGGCCTGTTTGTTGTGGTACATGACTGAGGTGAATATGAACAAAGCAATGGCTGGTTCACTTTCTTAATCCCCTAAATAGAAATGTGAGTTAATAAAGTCTAAACAAAATGGAGCGAGAATGATTAGCAAACTATTGACAATGCACTTTTCTGTATTTTCCATCATCATAGTCATACAATAGAATAACCTTTATTTATCCAGGAAGAGTCCCTTGAGGTTTGTAACTTATTTTATGAGAGAGACCAAGATGTAAATAGGAACATGTTATATTCTAATGGGTATACAACCACAATAGTTGAAGCCAAAAGAAAGATGGATATTAATGAAAGTTAATCAAGACAGTTTCATGTTTTGCCTTTTTTTTTGTCTTCCATCCCCTTTGAACGAGACTAGAGCAGAAGCTTTGCAAATCAGCCTCCCAGTGTGCTAATCAAATACGCAGCAACCATCAAACATAACATGCCCACAACCAACATGAATTGAGAAAAGTACATACGGATTTGAAAATACACAACATATCACAAAGCACCCCCAGATGAAAACTTAACACATTTGTTTCAAAGCCTTTAAAACATTTTATTTCCACAACTGCTTCTGTGACCTCCGGACATTAAAAAAAAAGTCAAATTTCAAAACAGTACACTTCAAAACAAATTCTGTCCACATTCTCCTTACTCATTGAGCTCTTCTTCCTCATCGTCAAATGTCTCTTCCCCGTCATTGGACGTGGCCTCCTGGTACTGTTGGTACTCAGACACTAGGTCGTTCATGTTGCTCTCTGCCTCACTGAACTCCATCTCGTCCATGCCCTCCCCGGTGAACCAGTGCAGAAAGGCCTTTCTGCGGAACATGGCCGAGAACTGCTCCGAGACGCGCTTGAACAGCTCCTGGATGGCTGTACTGTTGCCGATGAATGTGGAGGCCATCTTGAGGCCGCGGGGTGCGATGTCACACACGGCCACCTTGACGTTATTGGGGATCCACTCCACGAAGTAGCTGCTGTTCTTGTTCTGGATGGCCAGCATCTGATCATCCACCTCCTTCATGGACATGGGCCCGCGGAATACAGTGGCCACGGAGAGGTAGCGGCCGTGATGTGGGTCGCACGCCGCCATCATGTTGCGGGCATCGAACATCTGCTGGGTGAGTTCCGGCACCGTCAGGGTGCGGTACTGCTGGCTCCCTCGGGCGGTTAGCGGTGCAAAGCCAGGCATGAAGAAGTGCAGGCGGGGGAAGGGCACCATGTTGACGGCCAGTTTGCGAAGGTCGGCGTTGAGCTGACCGGGGAACCGCAGTGAGGTGGTCACGCCGCTCATGGTGGCCGACACCAGATGGTTGAGGTCTCCGTAAGTGGGCGTGGTCAGTTTCAGGGTACGGAAGCAGATGTCGTAGAGTGCCTCGTTGTCAATGCAGTATGTCTCGTCCGTGTTCTCCACCAGCTGGTGCACAGAGAGGGTGGCATTGTACGGTTCAACCACCGTATCCGACACCTTGGGAGAGGGCATGACGCTGAACGTGTTCATGATGCGGTCGGGGTACTCCTCGCGGATCTTGCTGATGAGCAGGGTGCCCATGCCCGAGCCTGTGCCCCCACCCAGGGAGTGGGTTAGCTGGAAGCCCTGGAGGCAGTCGCAGTTCTCGCACTCCTTCCTCACTACATCCAGCACAGAGTCAACTAGCTCTGCTCCCTCAGTGTAGTGGCCCTTGGCCCAGTTGTTCCCTGCTCCTGTCTGCCCTGCAAGGGCAGCAAAAACAAAAAGGGAGGAAAATTGTCAGTGAAGTCATACACTCCATCCCTCCAGTAAACTCCAAATCCACCCCCCACAACACACGAGCCAATTGTGAGCCATTTATCATCCAGTCTAGTTTGAGGAGAGTACACAAATGTGTGTGTGTGAGGTGAGGTGGGAGAGTCCATGTGTAACCCTGAGGAATCTGTCTCGTAGTGTGTAAGGAAGTCAACTGTGACATAAAGTATCATCATAAATCAGACTTGGGATTTCCTTGACTTGAATTTTCGTTTTCAATTGCAGAATTCTTTTTGATGTTTTCTGTTGTGTGCCCTAATGAAAACAGCGCTGGATGAGGACATCATATGGATTATGATGTGTGTTGATTAGTTTTTTTATGACAATCATATGTGTAGGTTAGAGTCATATCTTCGGTTTCTACCAGACACAACAAGTGATTGTCAATCTACCACAAGGACTGGCATGATATCTTTGGTTAATTATGTCTGTTGAGGATCCCAGTTTAACAGCCTTCACATACTCACATGTTTTCCTCACACATTTCCCAGTCAAGCGAGCTTAAACAGTAATTTTGAATTAAAAAATGTATAAAGTTTTGCTACAGAGAAAAAATATACCATATAACAAGATGTTATAAATGCTCATAGATACCAATAATATTGAATAATTATGCATTATAGCGGTTGGCTTTAAATAATGTGCTACAATGTCCACTTACCGAAGATAAAGTTGTCAGGTCTGAATAGCTGTCCAAAGGTCCCTGACCGGACACTGTCCATGGTCCCAGGTTCCAAGTCCACAAGGACTGATCTGGGAACATACTTGTGTGCTGCAACAAAAAAAAACAGACCCCCATACAGATGGGAATATATTTGTGCAGGGTATTGTACAGTAGTCTGTTTCACAAGCAAGGATTTGTCAAGTAGGCCTACTTTGAACTATACCTAAAACACATTCCTTATTTTAGACCTTAGGAATTGCCAACAACATGATACAATATTCCTTTTCAATCTCTCATTAGCATTGGATATTCCAGTCCTTAAAACTAACAATAACTTTGAAGGCTGAATGAAAACATCCCTTCTTTATATAAGGCCTCTATATACTGTATAAGGTGTGTACTGTAGATGCTTCAGAAATAATGTATGCTTGACATGCTATATAAAGGGTGGCAAAAGGGGTTATGGCAATTTTGCAAAGCACCATATGTAAGGACCTGTAGTAGACCATTACTTTTCTTATGAAGAATGCTATGAATGCTAAACGTTGGGACCAATATTGCTTTTGAATGATGAGGAGAACCAATATTTCTTTTGAGTGATGGTGAGGTAAGGTGAGTGTAACATCTTGGAAACAAAATTATTAATTGAAGTACAGACACAGACTCACTTACAGGACGCTTCGTTGTAATACACATTAATCCTGTCGATTTGAAGTGATGAGTCACCCACATAGTTTCCTGCCGGATCGATTCCGTGTTCATCGCTGATAATTTCCCAAAACTGTCCCGAGTTATCAGAATGAAGAAGAAAACAGGATATGCTTACAATTAAATCTCCAACAAGTTATCAACACCCCATGAAAAAACAACGATTGAACATTGTGCGTCGTCGATTTTATTTGACAACTGAAGCGCGCTCAGCTGCTGAAATGGACACGCACAGCTGGAATGTCATGCCACTCCCTTACAGCACGCTAGGGACCGTTATAAAGTTTATTATAGGCTAAACATAATTTGAATTAAGCAATGGCAAAATACATTTTCCAGGGTTAAAGTAGTTGGGCCTACAGCATGAATTTTGAATTGTTAGGCTACATACACCAGTACAATTAGCCTATAATTTGACACAAAAGCTTTAGAAAATGTGGCGCCAGCCAAACTAAGACGCATGAAACCCGTGTGCTGACTGCCTTATAAAGGTAAGCGTCCCCCTCACCCACAACACATCCAACATTCATTGTGTTGTTTTATTCAAATTATAAAGGCATTCCGTTTAAACGATCTTTACTTGCCTTGGTGCCAATCTGATTCCCACATTGTCCGGCTTGTATGTGAACTATTTCTCTCATTCTCGCGGTGTGCGCCCGGTTAAACTCAACTGATTTGTAAGAGCTCAATTCCGGTCTTCTCCTCTGCTCAAAAGTACAAGAGAATGACATGCCAGCCGTGCAATAAGGTTTAGTATGGTCTCAGACAAGACGTAACATAGTAAATGTAAATCCGGGACACTCAAATGTGACCGACCACCTTGATTCTGTCTTACTAGTAAAATTTGAAATTGTGTTTTTTTACATTGGATAAAAGCAGAGATACAGAGCTACACAATGGTATATCATACACTGCCTTTGAGGAACAATGGGAAAGTAATTCTGCTTTGAAAGTTGATGAACTTGTAACCTCACATTTGAGAAAATGGCCTTTGAATTTTTGGTACCTACTGGAGAGCTCTTTGTCTACACCCATTCAGCATTGTTCACACCCTCTTAAGCTTTAGCCCCACCAATTACTTTAAGGTTGATCAGAGCGTTCTGTCCTAACAACAACAGTCAAGCACCCAAGCTAATTGGCTAACATTGTCTAGTTTGCTAGCTACCTCCAGACACAAATGAGAGAACAGCTCACTGACCATTTTACTCGCCTTAGCAGAGCTTGTAAGGCTATTTTTATGTTATCCAGAGTGCTTGTGACTGCAACTGTGCTGCTGGCAACAATTTACGCTTTTTTTGCCAACGTTTACTGACACTGGCCACATTCAACAGATGTTGAGCGTTTGTAAATTCATCAGTTATTCTGCTCGCCTCTGGCACACTCAGACGAGAGTGCTCTGAAATCAGAGTAGATAGCCAGAGAGAATTTACCAGCTACGTCTATCAATAGTTGTCGCAGTGACATTCTATTGAAATGGTTACTTGCGTAGTGGAGTCTTTTGTTAAGACATGTAGCTTTATTTAACCAGGTAAGCTAGTTGGGAACAAGTTCTCATTTACAACTGCGACATGACCAAGATAAAGCAAAGCAGTGTGACACAAACAACAACACAGAGTTACACATGGAATGAATAAGCGTCTATAGACAGTGTGTGCAACTGGCGTGAGGAGGTAAGGCAATAAATAGGCCATAGTAGCGAAGTAATTACAATTTGGCAAATTAACACTGGAGTGACAGATGAGAAGATGATGATGTGCAAGTAGAAATACTGGTGTGCAAAAGAGCAGAAAAGTAAATAAAAATAATATGGGGATGAGGTAGGTAGGTTGGGTGGGCTATTCACATATGGGCTGTACAGCTGCAGCTCAGATTGCTGATGTTTAAAGTTAGTAAGGAAATATAAGTCTCCAGCTTCAGCGATTTTTGCAATTCGTTCTATTCATTGGCAGCAGAGAACTGGAAGGAAAGGTGGCCAAAGGAGGTGTTGGCTTTGGGGATGACCAGT
Source organism: Oncorhynchus nerka (assembly GCF_034236695.1). Taxonomy (NCBI): domain Eukaryota; kingdom Metazoa; phylum Chordata; class Actinopteri; order Salmoniformes; family Salmonidae; genus Oncorhynchus; species Oncorhynchus nerka. The sequence continues at coordinate 36,875,439 of NC_088417.1, read as the reverse complement.
GAGATACACCTGCTGGTGCTTGTGCAATGGGTGGGTGTTGTTATCGTGACCAGTGACCAGTTACCTAGCATAGACTTATTGATGACCTGGAGCCAGTGGGTCTGGCGACGAATATGTAGCGAGGGCCAGCCGACTAGAGCATACAGGTCGCAGTGGTGGGTGCAACAAGGGGCTTTGGTCACAAAACGGATGGCACTGTGATAGACTGCATCCAGTTTGCTGAGTAGAGTATTGGAAGCTATTTTGTAAATTACATCGCCGAAGTCGAGGATCGGTAGGATAGTTCGTTTTACGGGGGTATGTTTGGCGGCGTGAGTGAAGGAGGCTTTGTTGCAGAATAGAAAGCAGATTCTAGATTTAATTTTGGATTGGAGATGTTTAATATGAGTCTGGAAGGAGAGTTTACAGTCTAGCCAGACACTTACGTATTTGTAGTTGTCCATATATTCTAAGCCAGAACCGTCCAGAGTAGTGATGTTAGTCGAGCGGGCGGGTGCGGGCAGTGGTTGAAAAGCATGCATTTGGGTTTACTAGCGTTTAAGAGCAGTTGGAGGCCACAGAAGGAGTGTTGTATGGCATTGAAGCTCGTTTGGAGGTTAGTTAACACAGTGTCCAAAGAAGGGCCAGATGTATACAGAATGGTGTCTACGTAGAGGTAGATCAGGGAATCACCCGCTGCAGGAGCGACATCATTGATATATACAGAGAAAAGAGTTGGCCTGAGAATTGAACACTGTGGCACCCCTATAGAGACTGTCAGAGGTCCGGAAAACAGGCCCTCCGATTTGACACACTGAACTCTGTCTGAGTTGGTGAACCAGGCGAGGCAGTCATTTGAGAAACCAAGGCTGTTGAGTCTGCCGATATGAATACAGTGATTGGCATAGTCGAAAGGACTGTCGTTTATCGGTGGCAGTTATGATAGCGTTTAGTTGGCCGGGGTTGGGGTAGCCAGGAGGAAAGCATGGCCAGCCGTAGAGAAATGCTTATTGAAATTCTCAATTTACGTGGATTTATCGGTGGTGAGAGTGTTACCTAGCCTGCAGTGGGCAGCTGGGAGGAGGTGCTCTTATTCTCCATGGACTTTACAGTGTACCAAAGCCTTTTGGAGTTAGAGCTACAGGATGCACATTTATGTTTGAAAAAGCTAGCATTTGCTTTCCTGACTGACTGCTTGTACTGGTTCCGGACTTCCCTGAAAAGTTGCATATCGCGGGGACTATTCGATGCTAGTGCAGTCCGGCACATGATCAAATCAAATCAAACTTTATTTGTCACATGCGAAGAATACAATCCTACTGTGAAATGCTTACCTACAAGCCCTTAACCAACAATGCATTTCAATAAAGAGCTAAGAAAACATTCACCAAATAAACTTCAGTAAAAAACAATAAAAGGTAACAATAAAATCACAATAATGAGGCTATATACAGGAGATACTGGTTCCGATTCAATGTGCGGGGTCACAGGTTAGTCAAGGTAATCTGTTCATGTAGGTAGGGGTAAAGTCATCATGCATAGATAATAAACTGCGAGTAGCAGCAGTGTAAAAACAAATGGGGGGGGGGGTCAATGTAAATTGTCTGGGTGGCCATTTGATTAATTGTTCAGTAGTCATATGGCTTGGAGGTAGACGCTGTTAAAAACCTCATAAGCCTAGGCATCCCACTAGCGGGATTCAATTCAAATAAATAATCATACAAATGATGGATATTAAACATTTGGGTACATATATCGGTTGAAAGATTAAATTATTGTTAATCTAACGGCACTGTCCAATTTACAGTAGCTATTACAGCGAAATCATTCTATGCCATTGTTTGAAGACGGCACACATCAAAACATTTTCCACCTGCACAAGTTTCAAAACATCACAAATAGCGATGAAATATTCACAATCTTTTTGAAAATCTTCCTCTGATTTCCATCCAAAGGGTCCCAGCTATAACATGTATTGTCGTTTTGTTAGATAAAATCCTTCTTTATATCCCAAAAAGTCTGTTTAGTTGGTGCCATCGATTTGAGTAATCCACTCGTTCAACAAGCAGAGAAAGGAATCCGAAAACCTACTCCTAAACTTTGTTTCAACAAGTCAAAATACATTTCTATTTATTCCTCAGATACCCCGAAATGTAATCAAACTTGAAAATTTCTTACGAAAAGAAGTATGTTCGATATGAAACCGATTTTAGCAGGTACGTCCTGTCTTCTTGGCACGTGCAAACACGAATTTCCAAGACTGTGTCGCTGTACTAAAACTGTTATTTCTTATTCGTTTTTCAAGTTAAAAGCCTGAAACCTTGAACATAGACTGCTGACACCCTGTGGAAGCCATAGGAATTGCATCCTGGGAGCTAGAATTGAGTATGCCCTTATTACTTGCCATTGGAAGAGCATGGTCTCTCTCAAAAAAATAATTCTGGTTGGTTTTTCTTTGGATTTTCTCCTACCATATATTTTGTTTTATGCCCTCCTACATTATTTTAACATTTCTACAAACGTAAAAGTGTTTTCTTTCCAATGGTACCAATTATATGCATATCCTGGCCTGAGTAACAGGCAGATTACTTTAGGGACGTCATTCAGACTGGAAGTGGAGAAAAAGGGGGCCTAGCCCTAAGATGTTTTTAAGGAGCATTTTGGTCCTAGACTTGGCGCTCCGGTACCGCTTGCCATGCGGTAGCAGAGAGAACAGTCTGTGCCTTGGGTAACTGGAGTCTTTAACAATTTTGGGGGTTTTCTACTGACACAACCTAGTATATAGGTCCTGGATGGCAGGAAGCTTGGCCCCAGTGATGTACTGGGCCATACACACTACCTTCTCTAGCACCTTACGGTCAGATGCCGAGCAGTTTCCATACCAGGCAGTGATGCAACCGATCAGGATGCTCTCGATGGTGCTGCTGTAGAACTTATTGAGGATCTAGTGACCCATGCCAAGTTTTTTCAGTCTCCTGAGGGGGGGGGGGGTGTTGTGCCCTCTTCACGACAGTCTTGGTGTGTTTGGACCATGATTGTTCGTTGGTGATGTGGACACCAAGGAACTTGTAACTCTCGACCCGCTTCTAAACAGCCCTGTTGATGTTAATAGGGGCCTGTTTGGCCCACCTTTTCCTGTAGTCCACAATCAGCTTCTTTGTCTTTCTCACATTGAGGGAGAGGTTGTTGTCCTGACCTCCTACCTATTGGCTGTCTCATCATTGTCGGTAATCAGTCACTGTTATGTCGTCAGCAACTTAATGATGGTTTAGGAGTTATGTTTGGCCACACAGTTGTGAATGAACAGGGAGTACAGGAAGGGTCTAAGCACACACCACTGAGGGGCCCCAGTGTTGAGGATCAGAGTTGCAGACGTGTTGTTGCCTACCCTTACCACCTGGGGATGGCCCGTCAGGAAGTACAGGACCCAGCTGCAGAGGGAGGTGTGTTTAGTCCCGGGGTCCTTAACTTAGTGATGAGCTTTGTGGGCACTATGGTGTTGAAGGCTGAGCTGTAGTCAATGAACATCATTCTCACATAGGTGTTCATTTTGTTCAAGTGGGAAAGGGCAGTGTGGAGTGTGATTGAGATTGCATCATCTGTGGATCTGTTGGTGCGGTTTGCGAATTGGAGTGGGTCTAGGGTATTTGGCATGATGCTGTTGATGTGAGCCATGACCAGCCTTTCAAAACACATAGCTACTGATGTGAGTGCTTCGGTGGATAATAATTTAGGCAGGTTACCTTCGCTTCCTTAATGATGGTCTGCTTAAAACTGCTTGAAACATGTATGTAATACAGACTCGGTCAGGGGGAGGTTGAAAATGTCAGTGAAGACACTTGCCAATTGGTCCACGCATGCTTTGAGTACACGTACTGGTAATCCGTCTGTCCCGAGGCTCTGTAAATCTTGATCTGTTTAAAGGTCTTGCTGGTCTGCTTAAAACTGCTTGAAACATGTATGTAATACAGACTCGGTCAGGGGGAAGTTGAAAATGTCAGTGACGATCGTATGAAATGGATGATCGTATATCATCCATTTGGTTTTCCAATGAAGAATTTGAAATGTCAGAATAATAGTAGAGGGAATGATTTATTTCAGCTTTTATTTCTTTCATCACATTCCCAGTGGGTCAGACGTTTACATACACTCGATTAGTATATGGTAGCATTGTCTTTACATTGTTTAACTTGGGTCTAACATTTCGGTTAACCTTCCACAAGCTTCCCAAAATAAGTTGGGTGAATTGTGGCCCATTCAGAGTCAGGTTTGTAGGCCAACTTGCTCGCACACGCTTTTTCAGTTCTGCCCACAAATTGTCTATAGGATTGAGGTCAGAGCTTTGCGATGGCCACTCCAATACCTTGACTTTGTTGTCCTTAAGCCATTTTGCCACAACTTTTGGAATACTCATTTGGAATACTCATTTGCGACTAAGCATTAACTTCATGACTGATGTCTTCAGATGTTGCTTCAATATATCCACAATTTCCATCCTCATGATGCCATCTATTTTGTTAAGTGCACCAGTCCCTCCTGCAGCAAAGCACCCCCACAACATGATGCTGCCAACCCCGTGCTTCACAGTTGGGATGGTGTTCTTCGGCTTGCAAGCCTCCCCCTTTTTCCTCCAAACGTAACAATGGTCATTATGGCCAAACAGTTATATTTTTGTTTCATCAGACAAGAGGACATTTCTCAAAAAAGTACGATCTTTGTCCCCATGTGCAGTTGCAAACCGTAGTCTGTATTTTTTATGGCGGTGTTGGAGCAGTGGCTTCTTCATTGCTGAGTGGTCTTTCAGGTTATTTGGATATAGGACTTGTTTTACTGTGGATATAGATTCATTTGTACCTGTTTCCTCCAGCATCTTCACAAGGTCCTTTGCTGTTGTTCTGGGATTGATTTGCACTTTTCGCACCAAAGTACGTTCATCTCTAAGAAACAGAACGCGTCTCCTTCTTGAGTGGTATGACGGCTGCGTGGTCCCATGGTGTTTATACTTACGTACTATTATTTGTAAAGATGAACGTGGTACCTTCAGGTGTTTGGAAATTGCTCCCAAGGATGAACCAGACTTGTGGAGTTTTTTGATTTATTTTGATTTTCCCATGATGTCAAGCAAAGAGGCAGTGAGTTTGAAGTTAGGCCTTGAAATACATCCACAGGTACATCTCCAATTGACTCAAATGATGTCAATTAGCCTATCAGAAACTTTTAAAGCCATGACATCATTTTCTGGAATTTTCCAAGCTGTTTAAAGGCACAGTCAACTTAGTGTTTGTAAACCACTGACCCACTGGAATTGTGATACAAAAGAATAAGTGAAATAATCTGTCTGTAAACAATTGTTGGAAAAATGACTTGTGTAATGCACAAAGTAGATGTCCTAAATGACTTGCCAACCTAAGTGAAAGTAAACTTCCGACTTCAACTGTAATAAAAGACAAGGCATGTTTTGCAAGTTATTTTGTCATTCATTTGTGTCACATATCAGTTTGCAAACAATGTAAAAATACAAAAAAGCTGCATACAAACACGGTCTCTTTCTTGAGTAAGGCAGCTCCAAAATGCAGGTGTTCCAGCCTACTTCAGTGCTTTTTGTGGTGGTGGGGCGGTGTGTAGGCGTGGGAAATCTTTTCTAGTTGCACCGTGATTGGCTCATCATTCTGTCACTCATGTGTACACTACGTCACCGCAGAATCTACCGGGAGAGCTTGGCAGTTCAAGCCCCCTTGGGTGCTGCCATAGATTTACAAAAAAGGTGCCCGTCCATGAAGACTCAATGTTATTGGCCACAGATACATTTAAGTCAAATTGCATTATATCCACCGTAGCTTTGATTTGACAGATGTCAACATCATACTTTCAAGCAGACAAGCAGTCATCATCATGAATCACTAACAATCTACTGGAAAATCCTTTTCAAGTCTTGTCATATGAGCAATTATTGATAAAACGTATCCATGCTCAACGGACATTGGACATAAACATTCTACAAGTCGGAAATTGCAAATTCAACAATGAGTGGTTTGGAAGGAATCAGTGGCTAACTGCGAGCGTCACGAAGCAATCACCATTTTGCTTCCCCTTCTTGCTATTCGGTGGAGAGCTTGTGTAGTTCAAGTCGGGGTTTAAGGATTTCAATCATTTGCCTGAAAGGGTCTCTTTTCCAAGATTAAAAGGATAAATATTGGCATGCAATACCAGGGGACAAAAAAGGTGGAACACATTGGCCATGCTGTCAATCCAGCATGACTTCATCCAGAGAATGCCAGACTTTGATGACAAAGTTCGATGACAAAGTTTGATGTCAAAGTTTGCCCACAAGAAGGACCGCTGCGAGCACAGCATAACAACAGTGAGTCCAAAAACATGTCTTGAATGCTGCTGTGTTGAGCATCAGTGAAGTGTTGCTGTTGTTTTCTACTTTCACCACCTGGGGGTGGCCCACCAGGAGTCCAGGGCCCAGCTGCATAGGTTGGGGTTCAGACCCAGGGCCCCAAGAGTATGGATGTGCTTGGAGGGTGCTATGGTGTTGAAGGATGAGCTATAGTCAATGAACAGCATTCTTTTAAAGGTTATTCTTCTAGGTCAGAGGGTACAGCAAGTGGGTACAGCAGACTATGGCTATGTTTTGGTTATTTGCATGTCCATTCACCTTATGTTTACTGTGTTTCTTTACTGTTAATGTAACTAACCTAAATATAGATTGTGTCATGCCTTCATGAAGCTGATATTTTGTTTACTAGGCCTGCTACTTGGTACCGCTGTTTTGTTCTGTTGTGTTTATTCGCATTCAGTTGTGCTGGTTTTCTAAGCCAAACTGCTATTCGGTATTTTTGTTTGCATGCATGAATAACTAGGTTACTACATTCAGCATTTGATTTGCATTATTTTGGTAAGACAGTTGTGTGCACGGCTAGATTCACATAGGCTGTTTGTAACCTATATTAATTACCAAAACTGCCTAGCTGTAGCGCGCTGTTCATTATGCTAATACAGCGCAGCAGAGAAAAGTTACAGATTTTAAAAGCCCTCAATGATCTTGGAGTCTCTGTATTTGATCTTTGTTTATATTGCTATAGCGTGATTATATAAGCAGAATTCAATATATTCAATTCCAAAGCAAGAACCCCCCAAAATATATCCCCCTCGCCAATTTTACTGCCCCCTGAGTCACTTTATCCTGACACCGGGTCTGTGTTGGAGTCTGTCTGTCTGTCTGTCTGTCTGTCTGTCTGTCTGTCTGTCTGTCTGTCTGTCTGTCAGTCAGTGTTGGAGAGCATAAAAGACAAAGTGAGAGAGAGAGAAAGTGTCCCAGGCTAAGCAGTCTTCTTTCTAGCTGACCGCAACCAATTAGAATGGACTTCCCGCTTCCTGTGTGTTGGGCTTCTCTCCTCCTCTCAGCTTCTCTTCCCTCAGCCAGCCACGGACCCCTCTCCCAGCCCAACTCCTCCAAACATCCCCCTAAGCATCACTGATCTCATTGCTCTGTCACTCGTGACAGTAAATACACAACAAGTCCTAGCTCTTTACCAAATAGTTTATAATGACGTCATGATTACAACCACATTACATCCAGTTTGTGAAGCAGTCTGTTGGATACCCTCTTCACTCACTGAAAATAGGTCTACTCACTCCTGAAAAGTGTGGCCTGGAGAGTTACACAACATGTAATCAACAAAATCACAACGTGTGTCAGGAGAACTGTATTTGTTTGACCACACATTTTATTGAATAATTTGTTTTGACATTGTCAGCTGTCTGACTCAGGTGTCCCCGCCACAACAAAGCTCGCTTTGCATCACTGCATTCCTGATTACAGCACCTCAATCTTTGTTAGATAGTTTTCTCATATCTGCCCTGCCGGCCTTGGAGGCCAAATCCTCTATGCTCCTGGACAGCTCTGTTTTGCTCTGCTCTGCTCTGTTTTTCTCCCTTTGGAGAAACCGTCTGGTTGACTGTAGGGAAATAAAATGGAGACTTCTACAATGAATAGTGATTGTATTTTGTGTTTGGATCACTGTTCACCTTCTGCGCACTGAATTATTGAACAACTGTGCGTTCTGTGGAAATGTCAGGTGCTCTTTTTGCTAAGACAGACGGGGGAGGAGTGGGGAGAGAGAGAGAAACGAGGGAAGCTATGCATGAACCAACCGCCGTGGATGGAGACAATGGAGACAACAAATGCCATTTCTAATGGGGTGTCATGACCGATCACTGATATGTTGATAGAACTTCAGCAGCCTAGTCCTCAAATTTGCTTTGTTACAATCCCCAGCTACAATAAATGCAGCCTCAGGATTTGTGGTTTCCAGTTTGCATAAAGTCCAGTGAAGTTCTTTGAGGGCCGTTGTGGGTATTCTAGGTCGTGTGAACAAAAGCACTTGAGTTCCTGTATGTTCCTAGAATTACACCATGAGTAGTTAATCATGAAACACACCCCTCCACCCTGCTTCCTGGAGTGATATTTATTCCTGTCTGTGTGATTTACTGAGAATCCTGCTGGCTTTACCGACTCCAACAGAGTATCTCGAGAGAGCCATGTTTCCTTGAAACAAAGTATGTTACAGGCCCCGATGTCTCTCTGGAAAGAAATCTTTGCTCTAAGCTCGTCGACTTTGTTATCCAAAGACTGAATATTAGCAAGTGATATACTCGGAAGCGGTGGGTGGTGTGCGTGCCTCCTAAGTCGAACCAGCAGGCCTCCTCGAGTGTCTCTCCTCCACTGGCTATGTTTTGGGTCGGCCTCTGGAATAAGTTAAATTGCTCTGGGGATAGTGACCAAAGGATCTGCTCCAGGGAAGCAGTATTCCTGGTCGTAATGATGGTAGTTCTGGTGAGTTTACCGCCGCTCTAATATCCAATAGTTCTTCCGGGCTGGAGCCAATAATTTAAAACAAATAGTACATAAAAAACAAAATACTGCAAAGTTTCCGAAGAGCTAGTCGCGATAATTGCCTAATAATTGCATAGTAATTAAATGACTTATTTTGAGATTTATTGACACAAGTGAAACTATGTACCCTTTTGTACTATGTGGTTACCAATTAAATGATTTCCAGTAAGTACCGGAAATTAGACAAACAAAGAGATGTAATGGGTTCGCACTAAAAAATGACATTGCATAAAGCTTCCTTTTTCAATGTTTTTAATTTTTTACTGCATCAGGGATAGCGTACACAGATGTTTCGGCTTCACAGCCATTGTTTTTCTGAATTTGCGGGAAAGTCCCTCTGATTGTTGTCTTGTGGATGGAGCCGTGTGTCGGAGAGAGGGTGCTGTTTCATCTGCTCCTTCTTCGGCGCTCTAGGTCAGCTGGTTCCCACGTCCCCGGCCGGCTCGACAGGTTCCCGCACTTCGGCAGAGGTGGCTAGTCCGCTTCTGATCCCCAGGATCGTCCCTGTTGTCGGCGTCTTGCGGCAGGAGCCGTGCGGCAGGGAGAGGGTACTGTCACGTATACACCCTCTTTGGCCTCTAGGTCCCCAGACTGCTGATTATTACATACACCTGTCACCATCATCACACGCACCAGAGCTTATTGACACTCACCTGGACTCCATCACCTCCTTGATTACCTGCCCTATTTATGTCACTCCCTTTGGTTCCTTCCCCAGGCGTTATTGTTTCTATTTCAGTTTCATGTCTGTGTGTTGTTCGTGTTTCTTGTTTTGTATTGTGTTTAGTTTATTTATTAAATTATTCACTCCCTGAACTTCCTTCCCAACTCCCAGCGCACACATTACATCAGGAGCATTTGAATATACAATTTGATTTTATCAAACAAAATTATACTACATTTTATCTCTGGGACCCCCAGGATGACAAATCAGAGCAAGATTACTGAATGTAAGTACAGTATTTAACTTCAGATGTGAATGTATCACACCAATTGCCGTGATACGTTGTTGTGCACTCTCCTCAAACAATAGCATGGTATCTTTTCACTGTAATAGCTACTGTAAATTGGACAGTGCAGTTAGATTTACAAGAATTTACGCTTTCTACCCACATAAGACATGTCTATGTCCTAGAAAGATTGCTGTTACAACTTCATTCTTGTCACATTAGCGCATGTTAGCGCACGTTAGCAACAACTGTCCCGTTATAGGGACACCGATCCCATAGGCGTAGAGGATATCATACACTGCATTTTTGAGGAACAATGGGAAAGTAATTCTGCTTTGAAAGATGATAAACTTGTAAACTCACTTTTGAGAAAAGGGGCTGTGAATGTTTTGGTACCTACTGGAGAGCTCTCCTTTGTCTTCACCCATTCAGCATTGTTTTACACACTCGTAAGCCAGCCCCACCCATCTCTTTATGGATTCACATGTGAGGTCATGTGCTAAACACTAAGTAGTGTAGTAAAGATTAAGACTAAAAGTGGTAGTAGCCTACAATAAGAAAAGAAAAATTCCAGGTAAACAAATTGATGGTTCATGTGAAAGAAATGCTATAACCCCCAGCCACATCCAGTGATGGAAAAAGTAAATTGTCATACTTGAGTAAAAGTAAAAGTATAATCATCTCAAGTTCCTTATATTAAACCAGACGGCACAAATTGTATTTAAAAAAATAATAATTATTGACTGATAGCCAGGGTCACACTCAAACACTTAGAAATAATTTACAAACGAAGTATGTGTGTTTAGTGAGTCTGCCCGTTCAGATGCAGTAGGGATGACCAGGGATGTTCTCTTGATAAGTGTGTGAATTTGACAATTTTCCTGTTAAAATGTAACGAGTACTTTTGGGTGTCAGGAAGTAAAAAGTACATTATTTTCTTTTGGAATGTAGGGAAGTAAAAGTAAAAGTTGCCAAAAATATAAATAGTAAAGTAATGTACAGATACCCCCAAAAAGACTTAAGTAGTACTTTAAAGTATTTTTACTGAAGTACTTTACACCCCCGACCAAATGCCTTCACACCAGTACATTAGTGTACTTTATATACTGTTACACACACACTTATCACATAATATTCCATAAATAAGTTAAGGCCATGCAAGCTGAGTTGAAACCTGAGTGAGGTGCACATGTACAGTCCATAAACAGATGCATCCGCCATATATTAATGTAGTGGACACTTGATACGGTCACATGATATTGTTGTGGCATAAGCTTGTTTTTCTCCAATGTTTGTAAACATTGTAAACGTAAACAAACACTTTTGACTCATAGCATGGTTAAAACATTAATTTTGATATCATGGATGGTCAGTCATTACATCCACAGCTCTGTCTATTAATATGAGAGTGGTTACATTTCTCCAGACCCATCCCTCCAAAACAGAGGCAGGGTGTTGTTTTGTTATTGTTTCAACTGTGGATTTGCCCTTTAAACATCTGCAAGATATCAAAGTGTCACCAACAAAAAGGTCAACAATAGGCCTAGAGAAAATGCAGAATATGGCATTCATTTTTCACATGTAAATAGCACTTTTCAGTAATGCTCAAAGCATGCCATTCCATGAGCGCAGCATTTCTGTATCAACTCAAATCAATGAGCCCAATCAGTCCTCCATGACAACAAAATCATAAACAACAGTGTAGGGCTGGCTAATAAGTCCTTCATTTTTGGGTTATGCTCAGGTAAAACATTTCCAAGTCCTATTCTTGAAGATCAAGGGGTACAACATTTATTGGAATGACTGGAATTCTGATATATCTTTACATTAAAAACCAAAGTCTAAGTTGTAACTTAATTAAGTTCTTATGGCTGGGGGGCAGTATTGAGTAGCTTGGATGAATAAGGTGCCCAGAGTAAACTGCCTGCTACTCAGGCCCAGAAGCTAAGATATGCATATTATTAGTAGATCTGGATAGAAAACACTCTGAAGTTTCTAAAACTGTTTGAATGATGTCTGTGAGTATAACAGAACTCATATGGCAGGCAGGTTTGTAGGTTTGCCTATCCAATATACAGTGTCTATGGGGTCATATTGCACATCCTAAGGCTTCCACTAGATGTCAACAGTCTTTAGAACCTTGTTTCAGGCTTCTACTGTGAAGGATGAGGGAATGAGAGCTGTTTCAACCAGGTGTCTGGCAGAGTGCCATGAGCTCACTCAGGCGCGCCCCCGTGAGAGGTAGCTGGGTTCAAGACAAAGACAAAGGAATTCTCCGGTTGAAACATTATTGAAGATTTATGTTAAAAACATCCTAAAGATTGATTCTATACATTGTTTGACATGTTTCTATGAACTGTAATGGAATTGATTTACTTTTCGTCTGGCCTGTGTGTCATGAATTTGGATTTTTTAACTAAACGGGTGAAAAAAAGGAGGTATTCGGACATAAATGATGGACTTTAACGAACAAAACAAACCTTTATTATGGAACTGGGATTCCTGGGAGTGCATTCTTAAGGTAAGTGAATATTTATAATGCTATTTCTGACTTCTGTTGACTCCACAACATGACGGGTACCTGTTTGGCTTGTTTTTGTGTCTGAGTGCCGTACTCAGATTATTGCATGCTGTGCTTTTTCCGTAAAGTTTGAAATCTGACAGCGGTTGCATTAAGGAGAAGTTTATCTAAAGTTCTATGTATAACACTTGTATCATTTATCAATGTTTATTATGAGTATTTCTGTAAATTGATGTGGCTCTCTGTAAAATCACCAGATGTTTTGGAGGCAAAACATTACTGAACATAACGCGCCAATGTAAACTAAGATTTTTAAATATAAATATGAACTTTATCGAACAAAACATACATGTATTGTGTAACATGAAGTCCTATGAGTGTCGTCTGATGAAGATCATCAAAGGTTAGTGAAAAATGGCTGTGTTTTTCTGTGTCTAGGTGCTTACCTAACATAATCAGATGGTGTGCTTTCGTCGTAAAGCCTTTTTGAAATCGGACACTGTGGTGGGATTACCAACAAGTTTATCTTTAAAATGGTGTAAAATACTTGTATGTTTGAGGAATTTTAATTATGATGTTTCTGTTGTTTGAATTTGGCGCCCTGCACTTTCACTGGCTGTTGTCAAGTCGATCCTGTTAACGGGATCTCAGCCGTAAGAATTAAATCGTATTATTATTATATGTAGGATAAGGCGATGCGTTAAAAGCAGCCTACTTATCCAACCCAAAAAGTGAAAATGTAACATCCATATAAGGCCAGCTATGTAAACTTTAACATTGATTTATCTTGCAATAGATGTCATTCAATTGGTAACATACATTTGTGTCTTCTAATGTCTCTTAAGATTACGTTACTGAGTTTGGGGTGATCCAAAAGTTACGTTACTGATTAAAATTTTGGACAGGTAACTAGTAACTGTAACAGGTTACATTTAGAAAGTATCCTACCCAACCGTGGTAAATGTCACGATTTCAAAGAGATACAATATTACAGAGGACAAGTTCATTATCTCAAATTCTGGGAAAGATTTGTACTGTTGAGCTTCTTGTTCACGTAAATCGTGCCCATGTTGAGTTTTTGTGCCAGCTCCCAATTGACTCCCACCAACTCCTGGAAGGAAAGCGCTCTTTGTCGGAGTGTACCTAGAATGCACTATGCGGCCCAGTATACGATTCAAATGGAGTTTCCTATCTCCTCAAAAGTATCTCTGACAATAAGCAGTCCGTTTCATTGCGCCAGATGTCATTAATTTCAATGGCAACCATCCATAATGGATGGAATCACAACACCTTTCCATCGAAGAACAGAAAATTACCATACACAGAAGGAAAAAAAATTGGTTTTCTTCTAAACAATTACCCAGTCCTATAACTGAGTACTATTTTAATAGTAATGTTAAGCCAATTATATTATATGACTGTTGCCTCTTGTTTAAGTTTATCTGGCTGGTAATGATTTTTGTTTTTGATGATAATTATTAGGTGGAGGTTGCTAGATACAGTGGTATCTTCAACCTAGCCTTTAGCTAGCTAGCTGCTCTGTTGACAGATGATACCGAGGTACTGGAGTCTGAACGCAATCATTGACATCGTTGAGCCGGCGCAAGATATGGGTTGTAAAACATATATACAAGGGTGAGATATGCCTCTGATATGCCTCTCCAAATGTTATCTTTATCCTCACTGCTCCATCGAGAAGATTTTAAATACTGCTAGTTTTTCTGTAAAACTGCCCTTTAAATCCTCATGCTAGCTAGCAGTAGCCACAGCAGCCGTCATGGAATGACACGTCGTGTTGAACAAACGAGCTGATTGGCTGACATGTTCATTCCAAACCCCTGGATTGAGGTACGTTTTCTGACCCATATGGGCGGCTCCACAGTCTCTTAAAGGGAAATTTCACCACTGCTCTAATACATTCGGTAATAATTCAGCCCTATTTGGTAAAATACCAAGTCCATATTATGGCATGAACAGCTCAAATAAGCAAAGAGAAACAACAGTCCATCATTAGGTCACTCTGAAAAAGCTCAAGTTCCTCTGTGGAGATGCGAGAACCTTGCAGAAGGACAACCATCTCTGCAGAACTTCATAAATCAGGCCTTTATGGTAGAGTGGACAGACGGAAGCTACTCCTCAAAAAAAGGCATATGACCGCCCATTTGGATTTTGCCAAAAGGCACCAAAAGGACTCTTGACCATGAGAAACAAGATTCTCTGGTCTGATCAAACCAGGATTGAACTCTTTGGACTGATTGCCAAGCCTCACGTCTGGAGGAAACCTGGCAACATCCCTACGGTGAAGCATGGTGGTGGTGGCAGCATCATTCTGTGTGGATGTTTTTCAGAGGCAGGGACTGGGAAACTAGTCACGACCGAGGGAAAGATGAACAGAGCAAAGTACACAGAGATCCTTGATGAAAACCTGCTCCAGAGTGCTCAGGACCTCAGACTGGGTGGAAGGTTCACCTTCCAACAGGATAACGACCCTAAGCACACAGCCAAGTCAATGCAGGACTGGCTTTGGGACAAGTCTCTGAATGTCTTCGAGTGGCCCAGCCAAAGCCTGGACTTGAACCTGATCAAACATCTCTGGAGAGAACTGAAAATGGCAAAGCAGCGACACTCCCCATCCAACCTGACAGAACTTGAGAGGATCTGTAAATGGGAAAGTAAAGGGTCTGAATACCTATGTAAATGTGGTAATTCAGTCTATTTTTACTGATACAGGCAGTTAGATTTGGGTATGTAATTTTAGGCAAATTGAAAAAAAGGGTTCGATCTAAAAATGTGTCAGAACAATTGCAAATTTCCTCACTACACGTAGATATGAGTGTTTCTGCAACCTCCAGCTACATTGCCTGATTGTAAGCAAACCACATAGCGATTTCAGGAAGAGGAGGACCGCCCCGTGGTGTGAGAAATATCTAAATGTCTGTGTTTGTAGCCAGCAGGTTCAGCCAGAGGATTTTGAAAAGGAACTGAAGTCTTAACTTCTCTAGGATAGGGGGCAGCATTTGGAATTTTGGATGAAAATACACTTCCTGCTACTCATGCCCAGAAGCTAAAATATGCATATTATTAGATTTAGATAGAATACACTCTGAAGTTTCTAAAACTGTTTGAATCATGTCTGTGACTATAGCAGAACTTATTTGGCAGGCGAAACCCCGAGGACAAACCATTCAGATTTAATTTTTTAGGTCACTCTCTTTTCAATGGGTTTTCATTGGGAATCCAGATATCTAAGGGACCTTCTTGCAGTTCCTATCGCTTCCACTGGAAGTCAAGTCTTTAGAAATTGGTTGAAGTTTTTCCTTTGAGAAATGAAGTAGCCATGCTCAGAATGAGCCTCGAGTGAAGTGTACTCTTTAGAGGCGCGTGACCTGAAAGCATACTACACTTTGTTTTCCTCCGGTATTGAACACTGATCATCCCGTCTTCAATTTGAACGATTCTTTATAATATTTGGCGCGTTTTCTGGATCAAACACGCCCAATAAATGGACATTTGCATATATATCGACGTAATTAATCGAACAAAAGGACCATTTGTGACGTTTGTGGAACATATTGGCGTTCCAACAGAAGAAGCTAGTCAAAGGTAAGGCATGAATTATATCTTTATTTCTGCATTTTGTGTCGCGCCTGGAGGGTTGAAATATGATTGTCTGTGTTTGCCATACACTCCACAGAGCTGTGCTTTACGGAAGAGAAAAAAGCTATTGTTCGCCAAAAGGCATGTGGGAGACTCCCTAAACATATGGAAGAAGGTACTCTGGTCAGATGATACTAAAATTGAGCTTTTTGGTCATCAAGAAAAATGCCAACTCTGGCGCAAATCCAACATCTCTCATCACCCCGAGAACACCATCACCATTTTTTCCATCGGCAGGGACTGGGAGGCAACAAAGAGACCAACGATAACCCTGAATTATCTGCAAAGCTGCAAATTGTCCATAGGACCACTTTAAGCCGTACACTCCACAGAGCTGGGCTTTACTGAAGAGTGGCCAGGAAACAGTTATTGCTTAAAGAAAAAATAAGCAAACACATTTGGGGTTCACCAAAAGGCATGTGGGAGACTCCCCAAACATATGTAAGAAGGTACTCTGGTCAGATGAGACTGAAATTGAGCTTTTTGGCCATCAAGGAAAATGCTATGACTGCTGCAAACCCAACACCTTTCATCACCCCGAAAACATCATCCACAGTGAAGCATGGTGTTGGCAAAATCATGCTGTGGATGTTTTTCATTGGCAGGGACTGGGAAACTGGTCAGAATTGAAGGAACGATGGATAGTGCTAAATACAGGGAAATTCTTGAGGGAAACCTGTTTCAGTCTTACAGAGATTTGAGACTGGGACAAAGGTTAAGCTTCCAGCAGGACATTGACCCTAAGCATACTGCTAAAGCAACACTCAAGTGGTTTAAGCGGAAACATTTAAATATCTTGGAATGGCTAAGTCAAAGCCCAGACCTCAATCCAATTGAGAATCTGTGGTTCGACTTAAAGATTGCTGTACACCAGCGGAACCCATCCAACTTGAAGGAGCTGGAGCAGTTTTGCCTTGAAGAATGGGCAACAAATCCCAGTGGCTAGATGTGCCATGCTTATAGAGACATGACCCAGAGACTTGCAGATGTAATTGCTACAAAAGATGGCTCTACAAGGTATTGACTTTGGGGGGGTGATGCACACTCAAGTGTTCTGTTTTTTTGTCTTATTTCTTGTTATTTTCACAAGAAGAAATATTTTGCATCTTGAAAGTGGTAGGCATGTTGTGTAAATCAAATTATATAAACACGCAAAAGGCAACAAAATAGGAAAAATGCCAAGGGGGGTGTATACTTTTGTTAGCCACTGTAGCTAGCTAGCGAAGTACATTTTTTTAAATCTAAACCAAAATCTAGCTAGCTTTCATAATATGCTGGCTAGGCATTCCAAAGCTATCAATTTAATTAACCACCTGCTATCTGGCGATGTGATTTGTGAATGATTTGCAAGCTAACATTAGCTTTAGGTCAATATCAAGCTCAGCACCAGGAACTACTGTAAGTTGCCGTGGCCGTTCTCCCCAATTAAGGTACCACCAACCTCCTGTGTTGTAAAAAATCCCAGAAATGTTAAATACGCACAAGAAGGTCTATCATTGTGTATGCAAATTTGTTTCCATCTGTTAGTGAGCATTTCTCCTTTGCCAAGATAATCAATCCACTTGCAAGGTGTGGCATATCAAGAAGCTGATTAAACAGAATGATCATTACACAGGGGCACCTTATGCTGGGGAAAATAAAAGGCCACTCTAAAAGGTGAAGTTTTGCCACACAACACAATGCCACAGATGTCTCAAGTTTTGAAGAAGCGTGCAATTGGCATGCTGACTGCAGGAATGTCCACCAGAGCTGTTGCCAGAGAATGTAATGTTCATTTATCTACCATAAGCCACCTCCAATGTTTTAGAGAATTTGGCAGTATGTCCAATTGGCCACATTACCACATGTGACCTCCCAGGCTCACCCGTGGCTTGCCCCTGCCCAGCCATGTGAAATCCATAGATTAGGGCCTAATTAATTAATTGAAATGAACTGTCACTCAGTAAAATCTTTGAAATTGTTGCATGTTGCATTTATATTTTTGTTCAGTGTAGTTAGTAGGCCGAACCGTTTGACCCTACAGACATTTTCATGTCTGTTCTGACAAGCACCCCTGTAGCTCTGCCACCTTCCACCACAGCTGTAGAAGACCGACATCGTTATTGCAAAAAAAAAAACATTTCCCCAGCTAATTAGATTTCCGCAGACATCAATTATATGGATTTAAGCCACTTTTTGACTGTTGCCTCCCGCTTTAGTTTATTGTGATGGTAATGACGTTTGTTTTTTTACTATAATTATTAGGTGGCAGTGGCTAGCTACAGTATCTACAACCTAGGTTAGAGAAACAATTTGAGGATGACAGGTGATGGCTGCATGGTGCAGTTGGTGAGAAGCAACTGCAGTTTCATCAAAAACTCCATGACCTTTGATCACATGATTTTTGTAATGTTCTTCATTTCTTCCACATGGTTGCAAGTATGATCATTTTTATAACCAGATAATGCATCACAATTTGAAAGGTTGTGACCAACGATGGTCAACCGCTTGACCGCAGTGACCAGCCGAAATGTGCCCAATATTTTTCTCCTGTCTAAATGAAAAGGTCCTATTTTACAATCTCCCAAAATAAATGTGATATCTGACAAGCGACTATGATCTCCTCCATCCTGTCTTGTGTTGTGAAACTGTGGCCTTTTCTCTTTTTTTGGTCCATGTGTCCTCTCTCCTCGTCTCAGTCAAAACCCATTGGATGAGAAAGCCACAGAGGTCCCGCCCCTCTGACCTTCTCCTTCAATGGGTTGTGAGAAGGAGACGAGCAAAGAGGAAACATGACACGAGGAGGGTCCAATTGAAAAGGCACCCCTATTATTGACTTTATGCTCTCTGTCCAGTAGAGGTACGAGATTGCATGAAGATGACGTACGGCGTAATGGACACGTCATGATGTAGGCAAGGCATTAGCCAATGGCGAAAGCAACGAAGGTGAGGGGGAGGGTTCTGGATTGTAAACAGCGAATTAATTGATTCAAATTGTCTTGTACAACCAGGGCTGCTACTGTACTTTGGACTGAAATTACACCACTGTCATGTCTGTAGCTTTACGCATATTTTCACCGTGACGATTTTTCAGGTAAGATTACCTAAAAACACCACACTCACTTGCAAGGTGGATTTACAGCTAACTTTATGTGGACATAGTGCACGGAGCTGAGGTCAAACTGAGTAGATTTTAGTTTAGTTGTTCCGTATGAAGGGAGCAATAGATTGCTAGTTTAGCATAGCTCAATTATTTATTTTCACCATGTAGTTTTAGCTGGTTGGCACGAGAGCCTCTATCGGTGCCTGTATTTAGCTAAGGTTGTCTCAAAGATGTCATGTTCTGCACAGATAACGTTACCGGTTGATTTCTGCACGACTCACGAGCAAGTGGTGTCTGTCTTGCTTGGAAAGATGTTTACTCAACCATGCTTGCTAATAATCGCTGAGCTGTTCTGTAGGAGATCTACCGTACATAAATTACCCTACATTCCAGCGTATCAGCTTTCACCACAAAAGCTTGCATGATGATCTGCTTGGTAGCTAGCTAGTTAATACTTCTAGTTAAAGCAAATATTCTGTGGTTATAACTTGCTAGCCAAAGTAGCTAAACTTTGAATAACTATGACCTTTCCCCCACATCCAGATTTATGAGCCTTGTCTAATCATCAGACCAATGAGGGTGTGTCTAAATACCAACGAATGAAAATCAGAGGAATCGTCAAGTAACTAATTATTGATGGCCCATCGAATTCTGTCGCAACATGGTTGTATCACAAACAGTACTGCAACTCTCACAGTACATTTATGTGTCATCCTGTCCTAATCCTCCCCATATCCAATGTGATAATTTGTGATTTTGCATTTTATTGAAACATTTAGGCTTATGTATAATATTATTTAACCTTTTGTGGCAGTTCATAATTGTTTAGGAAACAGTACCAGTTAGCTATGTCACTCATTTGTCCTGAAATGATCTCTTCAGGGCTGTCCAAGTATAACATATTCCCACTCTGAAGCTGCACACAGCTGATTCTATGATGGGGGCGACGGTGGAGCAATTCAACTGTGCAAAGAGTCAGATGGGCACGCTGAAGAAAGACCCTGGCAATGAGGCTAAGCTGAAAATCTATGCTCTCTTCAAACAGGTGAAAGGTCTTTGTTCTTAGCTACTTGGCTGTCATGTCTCCGAACATCATGAGCGATAGAGGGGGTGGGCAACTTGTTCAGTTTTGCTGTGTCACAGTTGTATTGAGTAGCATCTTGCTGTCACCAGTTGTATTGGATGACAGAAAGCTTTGGGGTTATAGGAGCGGGCCAGTATCTGAACGGTTGAAGATTTTGAATCCCAGGGCTTACAGGAAAAATCTTGAGGGTTGCTGGCATCAACTCGGCTGACTCAACTGACCCTGTATGGGTCTTACCTCAGTGATTCACTATAGGGATAGCCATGCTGAATTCGCCCTCATGTCGGAGGCTAGCTAATGCTAGGTATCAACAGCCAATCCAGTAGGGGCTGGAAACTATAGTAAGCTTTGATTGGTCAATAGCAACACGATGTCGTGGAGTATGTGAATACATTTCAGCTTTTCCCAACTTTGGTCCCGCCCTGTTCACGTTCCATCGCCCATGCTCACGTCGGCCAACGGTCCCCCCGCCCACTTAGGTTCCCTTCATTGAAAATTAATGGGGCTCCATTGTTTTATCGCCCCCTATGTGCTTGCTAGATGTAGTTCTGCCATTAGGCTGTCGTGTGTATATATGTATGTATGTGATTGGGTGTTTGCACGATGGATGCTGTGTCAGCAAAAAGACAAGTTTCCATTGTACAATAGATGAATAACATCTGTTGTAATGGTTGTAAAGCTATCCAGGGCAGTTTCTTATTGGACAAGTCAAAGTAGTCCCTCCCTGTTTCAGTCTGTTTTCTTTCATTTGAGACCTAATGACAATGACCCAGATTGTTAACCTATCAGAGTGCATGAGGGAGACAGGATGAAGAAAGTAAGCACCTTAAAGTCTATTGGAGACACTGATCCTCACATTTTAGTATCTTCTCCTCTCTCTTCGTTGTCTTATTAGGCTACTCAGGGACCCTGTAACACCCCCAAGCCAGGGATGCTTGACTTTGTCGGCAAGGCCAAATGGGATGCCTGGAAGTCTCTGGGCTCTGTATCTCAGGTAATCTGCAGTCTCATTATTGAATATACATAACAGCACTGTCATACACATGTTATTGAATATGCAGTCTGGGATATTAAGCACTTATTAATTCATAACTTATTGTACGAATTGGAATTTGTAACATACTGTATACAGATTGCAAAACATGTTTTTTTAAAATTCAGGATGTAACATATCATACGAAATGGATGATGTAGTTCACAACTTTACAATTTTCGGGGACCCGTTTTGGCTCGTGAGCACTACTTTCAAAACTGCTAGCTGAAATTATACAAAAGCTGGGGAGCAATATACCCATTTGTCTATCAAGGCTATTCCTCCCAAGTTTGTTAAAAACAACAGACGAAAATACACGACTTGTGAGAAAGGTCAAACACAGCTGAAAATGATTATAGTTAATAAAATTAAAAACAAATTAGAAGCAGCCATTCTTATTGAATGTCACAATTTTCAGTGCCCATAAAAAACAACTCTAATGTCCTCAATGTGGTAAAGTGCCATTTTCTTCACACAATGACATTGACAGGCATACATTGATACATTGTATAACTCTCTTCCTCTCTCTCAGGAAGATGCCAGACAGCAGTATGTGGACCTGATTGATTCTCTCCTCGCTCCTGAGGGACCTGTGGTAGCCGCACAGCCCACTGGGAGCGCTGCCACCTTTGACACGCTGCTGGTCTCCACAGAGGACAACGTCACCACTATCCGGTTCAATAGGCCACAGAAGAAGAACGCCATCAATGTGGAGGTACATCAATTAAGTTATTAGGCATTCGTGTCATTGTCTATTCCCTCCTCCCAACATCACCCTTACTGGAAAAAAAACAGGCTTCTGGCAAACATCTAGCGGTGACTTTTGAACTTCTGGAAAATCATTTTGTGAAGCTTGTGGCAAACAATCTGTTTGTTAATAACTCATTGTGTTTGCAAATCAGGTTTTTGGTTACACATATAACTTTAAATGAACTTGCTTCCCAGTGAGAACTAAACTTACTAAACATGTTTTCAATGTCTTAACTTCTCTAGGGTAGGGGGCAGCATTTGGAATTTTGGATGAAATGCGTGCCCAAATTAAACTGCCTTCTACTCAGGCCCAGAAGATAGGATATGCATATAATTAGTAGATTTGGATAGAAACCACTCTAAAGTTTCCAACTGTTGAAATAATGTCTGTGTATAACAAAACTGATTTGGCAGGCGAAAATTTGCAGTTCCTATGCCTTCCACTAGATGTCTTTAGAAATTGTTTCAGGCTTGTATTCTGAAAAAATGAGGGAGTAAGGCCAGTCTGAATGAGTGGTCCCTGCCGTGTCACAGAGCTTTTTAATGCAGGCGACCGAGAGAGTGCCTTTCTTTTTTACCTTTTATATTGACAACGTCGAGGAGCAACAACAGCACAGTTGCAAAGTGGTAGGCCACACAAGCTCACAGAACGGGACCTCTAAATGCTGAAGCGCGTAGTGCGTAAAAATAAATAAGTGCCTGTCCTTGGTTGTAAAACTCACTGTTCCAGTGAAGGGAAATCTTCTCTCTACAGCTTAGAATGACATTCTAGACGATTCTGTGCTTCCGACTTTGGAGGCAACAGTTTGGAGAAGGCCAGTTCCTGTTTCAGCATGCAAGGTACATACAGAAATGGTTTGATGAGATCAGTGTGGAAGAACTTGACTGGCCTGCACAGAACCCTGACCTCAACCCTATCGAACACCTTTTGGGATGAGTTGAAATGCAGACTGCGAGCCAGGCCTAATCACCAAACATCAGTGCCCAACCTCACTAATGCTCTTGTGGCCGAATGGAAGCATGTCCCCGCAGCAACGTTCCAACATCTAGTAGAAAACCTTCCCAGTAGAGTGAAGGCTGTTATTAGCAGCAAAGGTGGGACCCATGATTTTGGAATGAGATGTTCGACGAGCAGGTATCCACTAGGGCTGTGGTAGTCATGAAATTTTGTCAGCCGGTGATTGTCAAGCAAATAACTGCCGGTCTCACGGGTAATTGATCGTTAATTAATAAACACATTTAGCATCTCCTGGCCGCTGACTCAGACCTTTGGAACATCCACAATTTAAAAAAAGTTTAATAAATCCATGTAATATAGCCTAAATCATCACAATAAATCCATTATTTATTTTAAACAGATCTAAATCAACTTGATATGAAGAAAATGTAGTCTATTTCAGAAGAAAAGAATAGCATATCCTGCCTTGTCCTTATGTTTGGTCCTGATCTGGCTGTGGGCTACACTAGTTCATTTAGCAGACAAGATTTGCTTAGAATTCCATGTTATTATTTTATAGTATAAGGAATCTAATTGAACATGGCTGAATAAAATAGAAAATATGTTCTCCAAAATATTTGATGGAGTACGTAGAAACAGGTACTCCTACAGTTGAAGTCGGAAGTTTACATACACTTAGGTTGGAGTCATTAAAACTTGTTTTTCAACCACTCCACACATTTCTTGTTAACAAGCTATAGTTTTGGCAAGTCGGTTAGGACATCTACTTTTTGCATGACACAAGTAATATTTCTAACAATTGTTTACAGAAAGATTATTTCACTTATAATTCACTGTATCACAATTCCAGGATCAGAATACGTTAAGTTGACTGTGTGCATTTAAACAGCTTGGAAAATTCCAGAAAATGGTGTCATGGCTTTAGAAGCTTCTGATAGACTCAAATTATTTCAATTAGGGCATTGGAGGTGTACCTGTGGATGTATTTCAATGCCTACCCTCAACTCAGTGCCTCTTTGCTTGACATGGGAAAATCAAAATAAATCAGCCAAGACTTAAGAAAAGGATTGTAGACCTCCACAAGTCTGGTTCATCCTTGGGAGCAATTTCCAAATGCCTGAAGGTACCACGTTCATCTGCACAAACAACAGTACGCAAGTATAAACACCTTGGGACCACGTAGCCATCATACCACTCAGGAAGGAGACGCGTTCTGTTTCCTAGAGATGAACGTGCTTTGGTGCGAAAAGTGCAAATCAATCCCAGAACAACAGCAAAGGACCTTGTGAAGATGCTGGAGGAAACGGGTACAAAATTATCTATATCCACATTAAAACGAGTCCTATATTGACATAACCTGAAAGGCCGCTCAGCAAGGAAGAATATGTATATGCTGTATAACAACAACTGTATAATTTAGAGTTATTTATGTAACTTTAGTTGTGATAGAAATGTTGATGTATGTTTAGATTTTTATACATTCTAAGGCTGTATGGTGCGACTGATGAGGATTTGAAAAAAGTTGCATTGAAGGCATGAGCTCTGCTTTGTGTTTTTGTGCAGGTTTGTACATACTTCATCAGTCTTTCATTCACAATTTGACAAGCACTTGTTTGGTAGGCTACTGATGATCAGCAGCATCAGACCTTGGAGAAGCCTAATTACTGTGACTAGACGGTCATGTGGAATTTGACTGCCATCATGACTCGTGACCGCCAGTGTTGCGGTAATACGGTCACTGTAACAGCCCTAGTGTCCACATACTTTTGTAATGTAGTGTATATATTTTTCAGCAATAAAATGTCTCTGCCTTGTATAAATGCTATATAAACAAACAATCTAGCTAGCATAAACTGCGTAGGATTGATCACCCTGTCGCTGGCCGCATTTGGGGAGGGTGTATAGTGTGAAAGGCCGAAACACCCTAGGAACCAAAGGTACACTACTGACGATGCACTCCCCAAATTTCACCAGGCTCACTGTTCATGAACTCTTGGAAGTGCTTGCACAAAGGATAGTAACATCTCATCCTGTGTTCTTGGAATCTGGGATTTAGGCCTACTAAATCGAACTTTTAAATGTGTGGCCTACTTTTGTATGTAGTGTCTGTCTCCAGCCAAGCCTAAACAAAATGGATTCAAACTAATCAACTAAATATGATCTTCAACATAGACTGGGGTCTCCATAATTTAAGAGCCAGTTGTCTACTAGTTGTTTCTTTTTCCTGACTCAGGTGTATATTGTTCTAAAATGAATTATTGTTAACTTACATCTCAAAGCCATGCAAGGAACCTTGACCTGGTGCACACATTTCTCTTTCCTTAGTTTGAAGCCTTCAGTCAATCTGTCTTGATTACATCTAGAAAGAAAGAGAGAAGGAACAACACATGAACAAGATGAGCTAGCTACTAGTTTAAAGCAATGAAAGATCTAATTGTTACAAAGTCGGAATTTACATTTATGATAATACATTTATTTGCTTACCTTATCAAGTTTGAAGACGATTCACTCAAAGGGTTTTGATGCATCCTCTTCCAACACCATGGCTAAGGGAAGGGTATCCATCTACGATGCTTTGTCAAATCAGCTAATATTGTTGCTACCTTAGCTGTTGTGCTAGCTAACATTTTACTGAACAGTGACACTAGCATATTGAATGGCATATTGTTATTAAAAGACAACAATGTATTCACCTAAAAAGGTTTAGGCAAATAATTAGTTAGCTAGCTAGCTATCACATTAATTGTGCACAAATATGATAGCTAGCTAAGCGCTAGCCAGTCAATGGTACTGATGGATTGAAACTGATAAACAAAATGTGTTTCACTCTATCCCATAAAGCATAACATTGCTAACTAGGCATCAATTAGCTAACATAATTATGAAGTTTAATTAAGTTAGACACTCACTGGACAACTTTGGTAAGTAGCTAGATAACTGTTGGAAAATGGAAACTAAGCTTTCTTCTCCCACAGACTGGTCATCAGCTGTTACTGGTCTTGGAACTGTCTTTGCCACTAGTGTTATTGCCATATTGTTGCCAAAGCTTTGCCGCAGATTCACCAGTGGCATTTTGTGACATGCCTTGTAGAGTGGCTTACGAAGGTATTCAACCCCCCTTAGCATTTTCCCAATTTTGTTGCCTTACAACCTGGAATTAAAATTGATTTTTTTTTTGGGGGGGGTGTGTTTGTATCATTTGATTTACATAACATCCCTATCACTTTGAAGATGCAAGATATGTTTTATTGTGAAACAAACTAGAAATAAGACAAACTGAAAACTTGAGCGGGGATGAGTACTTTTTGCAAAGCACCTTAATAGTGAAATTTCCAACTGCCTATGCACATCCCAAATATCCAGTAATCATCCAGTTCTTCAATTCTATTGTTTTCCTCCTTCTATCCAGATGTACAACGAGATCATCAAGGCTCTGGAGGAATCTGGCAAAGATGACTCTGTCATTACTGTAATCACAGGTAGAGCCAACCAACCTATTCATCCCATTTGAAATAGTGAATCCGTTAAAGAGAGCATCGGTGATATGAATATATATAATTTATCTCCAAATAGCTACTTTCGTTAGCACGTTTTGTAAACAAATCCAGTCACGAAGCGCTTTCACTAGGATCAGACAAAATGTCAAAACGTTCTGTTACAGTCCGTAGCAAACGATGTATAGAATCAATCTTTAGGATGTTTTTAACTTAAATCTTCAATAATGTTCCAACCGGAGAATTTCTGTGTCTTCAGAAATGCAATGGAACGGGAGCTACCTCTCACATTACCGCGCGTCACGAGCCTGTGGCACTCTGCCACTGACTCAAAGAGCCCTTATAAGCCTCAAACAATTTTCTAAAGACTGTTGATATCTAGTGGAAGCCTTAGGAAGTGCAACATGACCAATATCCCACTGTATCTTCAATAGGGGCTGAGTTGAACATTGACCAACCTCAGATTTCCCACTTCCTGGTTGGATTTTTTTCTCAGGTTTTCGCCTGCCATATGAGTTCTGTTATACTCACAGACATCATTCAAACAGTTTTAGAAACTTCAACGTGTTTTCTATCCTAACATACCAATTATTATATCCAAGCTACTCAATACTGCCCCTCAGTCACCAAGAAGTTAAAGATTCACATGTGAGGCTATGTGCTAAACAACAAAAGATTTCAAGACTAAAGGCTGGCTTATACTACGGGTGTGTTCGTAATTTTAATCTGGAGTGCCAGAGTGTGCTCAGGGCGTTCGTAACTCAGAGCTTTATGATTGTTCGTTCGTAAATTCAAATAGTTTCGTTCTCAGAGCGTTCATAGCGCACACTGGACGCTCTGGCTGAAAAGTAGGGTTGATCCGATCGTTCTGACCTAACAGCAGTCAAGCACCTTAGCTAACTGACTAATCGACAGTTTTCACAGTGACTACGTAAGCATTCTATTGAAATAGTTACTTGCATAATGGAGTCTTGTTTAGGCATGTAGCTAGCTAACTAAACAGTAAACCATAATCCCAACTCATAACGTTACTTCCCTGCATGAATCTGCAGGTAGCTAACCAACCAGGTTCAACTACTACACAGATCATACACATAATGTTAGCTAACTAACAGTAAACTTTCTGACAAAATTAGTAACGTGAAAATGTAGCTAGCTAGACTATTTTACCCATATACATGGATGGACACTTCTCCCTCTCTGTCACGGATGCCATGGTTGCCCTTAGTTTAAAGATGTAATCCGGAGACAGGTGTTTTATACAACAGCCTTCTGTGTTCTTTTTTCGACTCTTGTCTGCATATTTGCAATTAAACACCAGAATTTTCTCTATCATACTCTAATTCCACTGATTTCAAAACTTGGTCCTCCAGAACGTGGAGAGCAACTTTTATGCATTTCTACAACGTAATATCTTTCAAAAAAGCAGAGTCACAAAGGATTACCTACCCATACTGACCAGCTCATATTATAGACAGAAGCGCGCTACATGGCGGACCGATCGGACCTCGTCTCTCGGCATGTCCAGTCCACTCATTATCTAGCGGGAAGGTTATGGATTTTTTTTGTGGCTAAACAAACTAGGCTTGTAATTTAACAATTTTATTAATATTTACAGATGGCATACAAGTTTGTTATTAAGGCACATGAAAGTTCACATGTTCCAGACGGCCAAAAAAAAGTTTACGTTCATGTGGCGCTCCTGTGAAGTAGTGCCGTGTGACATATGCCTAGTTTCCTGAAACGAGTAACATACAGTGAATTCAGATTTCCATATTGTTACGTTACAGCCTTATTCTAAAATGTATTTAAAAAATACTCAGCAATCTACACACAATACCCCATAATGACAAGGCAAAGACAGGTTTTTAGAAATGTTTGCAAATGTATTCAAAATGAAAAACAGAAATACCTTATTTACTTAAGTATTCAGACCCTTTTATATGAGACTCGAAATTGATCTCAGGTGCATCCTGTTTCCATTGATCATCCTTGAGATGTTTCTACAACTTGATTGGAGTCCAGCTGTGGTAAATTTAACTGATTGGACATGATTTGGAAAGGCACACACCTGTCAAACTAAGCCATGTGGTCAAAGAAATTGTAGAGCTCAGAGACAGGATTGTGTCGAGGCGCTCATCTGGGGAAGCGTACCAAAAAATGTCTGCAGCATTGAAGGTCCCCAAGAACACAGTGGCCACCATTATTCTTAAATGGAGGAAGTTTGAAACCACCAAGGCTCTTTCTAGAGCTGGCAGCCCGGCCAAACTGAGCAATCGGGAGAGAAAGGCCTTTGTTAGGGGGGTGACCAAGAATCCAATGATCACTCTGACAGAGCTCTAGAGTTCCTCTATGGAGATGAGAGAACCTTCAAGAAGGACAACAGCCTTTGCAGCACTCCACCAATCGGGCTTTTATGGTGGAGTGGCCAGACTGAATCCACTCCTCAGTGAAAGGTACATGACAGCCCTCTTGGAGTTTGCCAAAAGGCACCTACAGACTTTCAGACCATGAGAAACAAGATTCTCTGGTCTGATGACACCAAGATTTAACTATTTGGCCTGAATGCCAAGCGCCACATCTGGAGGAAACCTGGCACCATCCCTATGGTGAAGCATAGTGGTGGCAGCATCATGCTGTGGGGATGTTTTTCAGCGGCAGGGACTGGGAGACTAGGCAGGACCGAGGCAACGATGAACAGAGCAAAGTACAGATATCTTTATTGAAAACCTGCTCTCGAGCGTTCAGGACCTCAGACTAGGACGAAGATTCAGCTTTCAATGGGACAGCAACCCTAAGCACAAAGTCAAGACAACCAAGGAGTGGTTTTGAGACAAGTCTCTGAATGTCCTTTAGTGGCCCAGTCAGAGCCCAGACTTGAACCTGATCGAACATCTCTGGAGTGACCTGAAAATAGCTGGTCTGCAACGCTCCCCATCCAGCCTCACAGAGCTTGAGGGGATTTGCAGAGAAGAATGGGAGAAACTCCCCAAATACAGGTGTGCCATGCTTGTATCGTCATACCCAAGAAGACCCAAGGCTGTAATCGCTGCCAAAGGTGCTTCAACAAAGTACTGAGGAAAGGGTCTGAATACTTATGTAAATGTAATATTTCAGTTTCAATTATTTTATAAATGACCAAAAATCTCTAAGAGCCTGTTTTTTCTTTGTCGTCATCTTATTCAACCTTTTATTTAACTATTCAAGTCAGTTAAGAACAAATTCTTATTTACAATTGTGGCCTATCCCGCCAAAGCCTAACCCGGATGACTTTTGGCCAATTGTGCGCTGCCCTATGGGACTCCCAATCACTTCTGGTTTTGATACAGCCTGGAATGGAACCAGGGTCTGTAGTGACGCCTCTAGCACTGAGACTCAGTGCCTTAAGACCACTGCTCCACTGGGGAGCCCCTACATACAATACCCCTTTGTGGTACTGTGTGTAGATTGATGAGGAAAAATAACAATTGAATACATTTTTGAATAAGGCTGTAACCTAACAAAATGTGGAAAAATTCAAGGGGTCTGAATACTTTCTGAGATCACTGTATGCACTGCTGGGCCAAAAATGAACACTTGGACTAAAGAAAAGCCAGAACACAATATATTACACACGGTTTATTATGGTGCACAAAAAAAGCATGTGGTTGCAACGTACTGTGCGTGGGTTTTTCTTTCTTTAGTCCACAGGTGTCAATCTCATTCCACGGAGTGCCAAGTGTCTGGGGGTTCTCTCCTCCCTTGTACTTGATTCATGAATTAAGGTCACTGATTAGTAAGTGTCTCTCCTCACCTGGTTGTCTAGGTCTTAACTGAAAGGAAAAACAAAAAAAACAGCAGGCTCTCCATGGAATTAGTTTGACACCCCACCCCTGCTTTATATCTTTAAAGGGGCAATCTGTAATTGCTACATCCATTTTTCTGACTTTTAAATTAATGATATATAGCCACTGAGTCTTGAAAAATACAATTTATAAATCCCTCTTTAGCTTCAACTGTCTAACCCCACCAGAACCCAAAATATAAGCTGTAAACGATGTAATTGTAAACAAACACTCTATAGCCTTAAAACATGATTAAATGTTGGAAATTGCTGTCGTGGATGGACAGCCTCTGTCTATTAATTTAAGAGTACTTATATTTCACCAGCCCCATCCCTTTGGATTTTTACCAAATCGGTGGCGGGGTGCCCCCTTTAATTCTTTGAATTGCCCCTTTAAGTCTTTACAGTGATGCAGTGACTTGCAAATAGTGCTCCAGTCTTCTTAATTGTTAAATGTGGCTATTCTTGTTCACCCCCTCAAGGTAGTGGAGACTTCTACTGCAGTGGCAACGACCTGACAAACTTCACCAAAATCCCTGAGGGCGGGATGCAGCAGATGGCAAAAGATGGAGGCGAGTTGCTGAGGTAAGGACTTACCCAAAAAGAGCAAGCAAGAGGTTCACTTTGAGAGAACCATTTTTATAACTTGTGTGTGGTTGTATAGGGAGTTTGTCAAAGCATTCATCGACTTCCCCAAGCCCCTGATTGCAGTGATCAACGGTCCGGCTGTGGGCGTGTCCGTCACTCTACTGGGCCTGTTCGAGGTGGTCTACGCCACGGAGAGGGTAAGGTGCTTTGTCATGTCCACTCAGTGTTAGCTTAGAACACGTTTATATCTTCCCTCTATATATATGTATGTTAGTTGATGGTACAAGACTAGCATTGGTTTATATTAGGGGTATCAAACTCCGGTCCTGGAGAGAAACTGGGTGTCCAGGCTGTGGATCCTGTCCACCAACACTGACATATTGACTATGATTAGTTGATTTTCTGAAACTTGTGTTGATACTGGGCTGGATGAAAAGCTCTCCAGGATCTTAATTTGAGACCACTGTTTTACATGCATACCTCAATCGAGGTCAAATAAGCAAAACAGTGTTGTGACCACTAGCACCACCCATACCACTACATTGCCATTCTCCACTTCCATTTTTCACTATACTCTGCCGTAAGCGGTTGGGGCTGTTCCTGCCTAACTTGTGCCCTCCCCTCCTGACAGGCTACATTCCACACCCCCTTCAGCCAGCTGGGACAGAGCCCAGAGGCCTGCTCCTCCTACACCTTCCCCAAAATGATGGGCAATGCAAAGGTATGGATACTCCCCCTTGTTCCTTTGCTGCAACTGATGCATTTCATAGAGGGGTTTTCCCAGGTATTTATTTTACTTTTGTTCTTTCACTTGAATGAAATTACACTAATGGACAACATTGTCATGCTCTGTGACTAGGCCAGTGAGATGCTGCTGTTCAACAAGAAACTGACAGCCACCCAGGCGTGTGCCCAGGGCCTGGTTACCGAGGTCTTTCCCGACAGCAGCTTCCAAACCGAGGTGGCCACCAGACTGAAGGCTTATGCCAAGCTTCCCAGGAATGTGAGTCAAATCCCCAGCAAACATTGAACATCAGGAAACATTTGAAATGTTTGTGTGTTTTGTATAAAGTTGTGTATTCAGAAACATTCCTGAACGAATCAATATGGATGAAAGCTGGTTGTATTTTACATAACTTCCTTTCGGAACGTTCCAGGAATTTTGTATTGTGTTATTGGCCATGGCTGTGCTTCTGTGGACGGACTCCTTTTCACTGTAAACTGTGACCGGAGCCACATTCTGCACATTGAATTTCATTCACAATTTCATTGACATTTTCAACAATGTCTGATTTGATTACAGCACAGTTTACAGTGATTTGAATGAATATTCCAAAATGTTAAGTGTCAGTAATATAGGACATGGCAGTATATATAGGTCACAATATTACATAATCACTCAAATAATAAGCAGGGAAAATGTTACAGGAAAGCGTCATTCATTCTGTATAGTCTGATGGCGATGCTACAATATGTGCACAATTGGTAGGCAGTTAGAGACAACTAGGAAGCAAAATTATAGTTGTAATATGGTTAAAACACAGATTGTTCTGCTTCAGAACAGTAGGAAGATAAGCCAATAATTGTTTGTCATGTTGTGAAGGCTTTAAATAGATTTCAGCTCATATTCAGCCGTTGATTCCGCTGTGACACTGGTCGTTTGGGCAGTACCATTCACTTACTATTGGGCAAGGCATAACCAAAACACAATTTAAATGCATCCACAGTTTCTAAAGTCATAGGCTTGATGCCTTTATTGCATGCAAGGGATATGGGACCAACCTACTTATGGTTCCCTAAAAAGGTGGACGAGAGGCATAATGTGCTTTTTATTTCTAATATAAAAAAACTGCTATGCATGAAAGTACCATAAAGGACTGTAGACATCAATTGATATTACATCCAAATTGCTGGAGTACAGGGCACTGCATTTGAAAACCTGTTTATTATTTTATGTCAGTATAATGAAACCATAGACACATTTCCACATTTTGTGGACAGTACCGTTTAAAAAAAATCCACTTTTGTTTTGTATCCACATTTTTATTCTGTCTCTTTGACCTTTTACTTTCTTCCTATTGCTGTTTCCTGGCTGTCCTAGTCCCTAACACTTTCCAAGCAGCTGATCCGTGGGACAGAGAAGGAACGTCTCCACACTGTCAACGACCAGGAGGTGGAGCGCCTGGTGGAGCGCTGGCTCTCAGACGAGTGCATGCAGGCCATCATGAGCTTCTTCCAGGCTAAGGCTAAGCTGTGAGGAGGTGATCCTCCCCCTGCAGAGTCCCGCAGACAGAGTCCCACGGAGCAGAGCGCCTAGCCTGAGTGGTGTTCATTAGGTACCAAGCAGAAGAAAAATCTGACTTACAGGGAGTGACTACTACTACCTGTTCTTAGAAGAAACACAAATTTCTATTTTTGATTTTTTTAAATGTATTCCATTGCGTGCCCTAATGAGCATTACCCACATAACACCAGCCTTAAGCAGATGCCTTATTTTCTACTGTTTTATCGGATTGGCTGTGTAAATTAATTATAATAATACACAAAAACCCATTCTGTACATTTGACCGTTGACCTGGTTGGTTTTGCATTTAACATATCTGGGCATTCCCTGTTTTGAAACACCTTTGAGGGAATGTAACTTACATGGACTTATGCTACCAAGGGGTGTGTATTGTAAATTGAAGGTGGGTGGTGCCTTAGTCCAGATGGCCTTAGGACTGAACAAAGGCTTTGGAATTACCTTCCAAGAGGAAGTGTCTTGTGGTTTTATATGCACAAAAAAAATCATTTGTGGAGATGACATTGTTTCACACGTCCAACTATATCTGTTTGAAAATAAATCTATTTCTGCAATCAAGCAAATATGTTTTTCAATGTGTTTTTGTGACAAAGGGACAATGATTTGAGGAAGAGGATAGGGATGGGTTGTAGGATAAGTCTGCCCTTTCCCTTAATATTCCACAGAGGGCGTACTGCACCAACAAACAAAAAACGTATTCAACAGCTCTTCAGCCTTCATGCCAGAAATGTGAGTTTGTCCCTTTTCATTTGAAAGATGAACTATGGAAGTGTATTTGCTAATTGTATACATAGGTTTGAATGTTATACCTAAATTATATCAATATGAATCAATTTCTCATGAAACCTGTATGCTTTTCCTCATGGGTATGGGGAGGTGTGCCTCGTCTGTCCAATAAGCTAAATACGGGACAGACAATATTTCTGTCCATTTGGAGTGACCCCTTTTGGCCCAATAGCACCCCAGAGGCACATTCCAACACTTCATCTATTGAGACCCTCCCCACTAGATGGCATAGGTCCTCTATCCATTGCATTTGGTTTGACACTGCCAACGCAGTGTACCTCAAGGCATGAGAGATAAGTACATTTCTTTTGCATGATGTTCCATACTAACACAACTGAGATGGAAAATACAACACATTGTCCACACCTGTCTGTCCCTTACCCTTACGGGGGGCCCTGCTTTGCATGTCACACCTGGTTTTCTTAACCTTTCCCTGATCGATAACACGAACATAACCTGCTGTTGCCAAACAAAACACTTAAAATGTCTTATTTACTATCTGTGGGCTGCAAATTCAAATGGTTGTGAATGGAATGGATATGGAACGTGATAAATTGGGTACAACGCTAGTGTAACAAAACATCGTTTGAAGTACGATAAACTAGACTCCTCTGTATTTAGAATAATGGAAATTCAAACAAATTATGTTTAAGGTTGTACCACCCTTTCAATAAGTCATACCTTTTGTGAAATCAGTCACTTTGAATGTAACCAAGACTGGTCAAATAAATAAGTCATAATGAATGGTGTTGACTCATTTGGATATATTCAAACCTCATCAGCACTGAAATCTACCAAGGAGATTATAAATCCTACAGTGAACTGACATTGAGGAATCAATGAAGTAATGAGTAGATACAGTACCAGTCAAAAGTTGACACCTACTCATTCCAGGGTTTTTCTTTGTTTTGACTATTTTCCACATTGTATAATAGTGAAGACAAACTACGAAAAACACATATGGAATCATGTAGTAACCAAACAAGAATTAAATCAAAATATATTTTATGAGATTCTTCAAAGTAGCCACCCCTTTGCCAAGTGTGCAGAGATAGTCACCTGGAATGTATTTCAATTAACAGGTGTGCTTTGTTAAAATATTAATTTGTGAAATTTCTTTCATTAATACGTTGGGGCCAATCAGTTGTTGTGACAAGATAAGGGTGGTATAGATAAGATAGCACTATTTGGTAAAAGACAAGTCCATATTATGGAAAGAACAGCTCAAATAAGCAAAGAGAAATGACAGTCCATCATTACTTTAAGACATGAAGGTCAGTCAATGCGGGAAATTGCAGTCAGAAAAATCATCAAGCGCTATGAAGAAACTGTCTCTCATGAGGACCGCCACTGGAAAGGAAGACCCAGAGTTACCTCTGTTGCAGATGATAAATAAATTATTTACAGAGTTCAAATAACAGACACATCTCAACATCAACTGTTCAGAGGAGACTGCATGAATCAGGCCTTCATGGTCAGATTGCTGCAAAGAAACCACTACCACGCCTCGCTTCGCGTTCCTAGGAAACTATGCAGTTTTTTGTTTTTTTTACGTATTATTTCTTACATTAGTACCCCAGGTCATCTTAGGTTTCATTACATACAGTCGAGAAGAACTACTGAATATAAGATCAGCGTCAACTCACCATCAGTACGACCAAGAATATGTTTTCCGCGACGCGGATCCTGTGTTCTGCCTTACAAACAGGACAACGGAATGGATCGCATGCAGCGACCCAAGGAAACGACTCCGAAAAAGAGGGAAACGTAGCGGTCTTCTGGTCAGACTCCGGACAAGGGCACATCGCGCACCACTCCCCAGCATTCTTCTTGCCAATGTCCAGTCTCTTGACAACAAGGTTGATGAAATCCGAGCAAGGGTAGCATTCCAGAGGGACATCAGA
Organism: Oncorhynchus nerka; assembly: GCF_034236695.1. Taxonomy (NCBI): domain Eukaryota; kingdom Metazoa; phylum Chordata; class Actinopteri; order Salmoniformes; family Salmonidae; genus Oncorhynchus; species Oncorhynchus nerka. Next base: position 36,839,626 of record NC_088417.1, on the reverse strand, counting down.
GACTGCAACGTTCTCTGCTTCACGGAAACATGGCTTACTGGGAAGTCGCTATCCGATGCGGTGCAGCCAACGGGTTTCTCCACGCATCGCGCCGACAGAAACAAACATCTTTCTGGTAAGAAGAGTGGCGGGGGCGTATGCCTCGACCAACGAGACATGGTGTGATGAAGGAAACATACAGGAACTCATCCTTCTGTTCACCTGATTTAGAATTCCTCACAATCAAATGTAGACCGCATTATCTTCTAAGAGAATTCTCTTCGATTATAATCACAGCCGTATATATCCCCCCCCAAGCAGACACGTTGATGGCTCTGAACGAACTTTATTTAACTCTTTGCAAACTGGAAACCATTTATCCGGAGGCTGCATTCATTGTAGCTGGGGATTTTAACAAAGCTAATCTGAAAACAAGACTCCCTAAATTTTATCAGCATATCGATTGCGCAACCAGGGGTGGTAAAACCTTGGATCACTGTTACTCTAACTTCCACGACGCATATAAGGCCCTGCCCCGCCCCCCTTTCGGAAAAGCTGACCACGACTCCATTTTGTTGATCCCTGCCTACAGGCAGAAACTGAAACAAGAGGCTCCCACGCTGAGGTCTGTCCAACGCTGGTCAGACCAAGCTGACTCCACACTCCAAGACTGCTTCCATGACGTGGACTGGGACATGTTTCGTATTGCGTCAGATAAAAATATTGACGAATACGCTGATTCGGTGTGCGAGTTCATTAGAACGTGCGTTGAAGATGTCGTTCCCATAGCAACGATAAAAACATTCCCTAACCAGAAACCGTGGATTGATGGCAGCATTCGCGTGAAACTGAAAGCGCGAACCACTGCTTTTAATCAGGGCAAGGTGTCTGGCAACATGACCGAATACAAACAGTGCAGCTATTCCCTCCGCAAGGCTATTAAACAAGCTAAGCATCAGTACAGAGACAAAGTAGAATCTCAATTCAACGGCTCAGACACAAGAGGCATGTGGCAGGGTCTACAGTCAATCACGGACTACAAGAAGAAACCCAGCCCAGTCACGGACCAGGATGTCTTGCTCCCAGGCAGACTAAATAACTTTTTTGCCCGCTTTGAGGACAATACAGTGCCACTGACACGGCCTGCAACGAAAACATGCAGTCTCTCCTTCACTGCAGCCGAGGTGAGTAAGACATTTAAACGTGTTAACCCTCGCAAGGCTGCAGGCCCAGACGGCATCCCCAGCCGCGCCCTCAGAGCATGCGCAGACCAGCTGGCCGGTGTGTTTACGGACATATTCAATCAATCCCTATACCAGTCTGCTGTTCCCACATGCTTCAAGAGGGCCACCATTGTTCCTGTTCCCAAGAAAGCTAAGGTAACTGAGCTAAACGACTACCGCCCGTAGCACTCACTTCCGTCATCATGAAGTGCTTTGAGAGACTAGTCAAGGACCATATCACCTCCACCCTACCTGACACCGTAGACCCACTCCAATTTGCTTACCGCCCAAATAGGTCCACAGACGATGCAATCTCAACCACACTGCACACTGCCTAACCCACCTGGACAAGAGGAATACCTATGTGAGAATGCTGTTCATCGACTACAGCTCGGCATTCAACACCATAGTACCCTCCAAGCTCGTCATCAAGCTCGAGACCCTGGGTCTCGACCCCGCCCTGTGCAACTGGGTACTGGACTTCCTGACGGGCCGCCCCCAGGTGGTGAGGGTAGGCAACAACATCTCCTCCCCGCTGATCCTCAACACGGGGCCCCACAAGGGTGTGTTCTGAGCCCTCTCCTGTACTCCCTGTTCACCCACGACTGCGTGGCCACGCACGCCTCCAACTCAATCATCAAGTTTGCGGACGACACAACAGTGGTAGGCTTGATTACCAACAACGACGAGACGGCCTACAGGGAGGAGGTGAGGGCCCTCGGAGTGTGGTGTCAGGAAAATAACCTCACACTCAACGTCAACAAAACTAAGGAGATGATTGTGGACTTCAGGAAACAGCAGAGGGAACACCCCCTATCCACATCGATGGAACAGTAGTGGAGAGGGTAGCAAGTTTTAAGTTCCTCGGCATACACATCACAGACAAACTGAATTGGTCCACTCACACTGACAGCGTCGTGAAGAAGCAGCGCAGCAGGAGGCTGAAGAAATTCTTGTCACCAAAAGCACTCACAAACTTCTACAGATGCACAATCGAGAGCATCCTGGCGGGCTGTATCACCGCCTGGTACGGCAACTGCTCCGCCCTCAACCGTAAGGCTCTCCAGAGGGTAGTGAGGTCTGCACAACGCATCACCGGGGCAAACTACCTGCCCTCCAGGACACCTACACCACCCGATGTTACAGGAAGGCCATAAAGATCATCAAGGACATCAACCACACGAACCACTGCCTGTTCACCCCGCTATCATCCAGAAGGCGAGGTCAGTACAGGTGCATCAAAGCTGGGACCGAGAGACTGAAAAACAGCTTCTATCTCAAGGCCATCAGACTGTTAAACAGCCACCACTAACATTGAGTGGCTGTTGCCAACACACTGTCATTGACACTGACCCAACTCCAGCCACTTTAATAATGGGAATTGATGGGAAATGATGTAAATATATCACTAGCCACTTTAAACAATGCTACCTATATAATGTTACTTACCCTACATTATTCATCTCATATGCATACGTATATACTGTACTCTGCATCATCGACTGCATCTTATGTAATACATGTATCACTAGCCACTTTAACTATGCCACTTTGTTTACTTTGTCTACATACTCATCTCATATGTATATACTGTACTCGATACCATCTACTGTATGCTGCTCTGTACCATCACTCATTCATATATCCTTATGTACATATTCTTTATCCCCTTACACTGTGTATAAGACAGTAGTTTTGGAATTGTTAGTTAGATTACTTGTTGGTTATCACTGCATTGTCGGAACTAGAAGCACAAGCATTTCGCTACGCTCGCATTAACATCTGCTAACCATGTGTATGTGACAAATAAAATTTGATTTGATTTGATTTTAAAGGACACCAATAATAAGAAGAGACTTGCTTGGGCCAAGAAAGATGAATAATGGACATTAGACCTGTGGAAATCTGTCCTTTGGTCTGATGAGTCCAAATGTGAGAGTTTTGGTTCCAACTGCCGTGTCTTTGTGAGACGCAGAGTAGGTGAACGGATGATCTCTGCATGTGTGGTTCACACCATGAAGCGTGGAGGTGCTTTGCTGGTGACACTGTCAGTGATTTGTTTAGAATTCAAGGCACACTTACCCAGCATGGCTACCACAGCATTCTTCAGTGATATGCCATCCCAACTGGGTTGCATTTAATGGCCTCCACAATCACCCCACCTCAACCCAATTGAAATGGTTTGTGAGGAGTTGGACCACAGAGTGAAGGAAAAGCAGCCAACAATTGCTCAGCATATGTAGGAACTCCTTCAAGACTGTTGAAAAAGTATTCCAAGTGAAGCTGGTTGAGAGAATGCCATGTGTGTGCAATGCTGTCACCGAGGCAAATAATCTAAAATGTAAAATATATTTGTTTTATACTTGTCTGGTTACTATGTAATCCCATATGTGTTATTTCATAGTTTTGATGTCTTCACTATTATTTTACAATGTAGAACATTGTCAAAATGAAGAAAAACCCTTGACTGAGTAGGTGTATCCAAACTTTTGATTGGCACTGTATATATATAAAAGGAAATATCCATATAGAGATGTATAGCCTAGACAGACATAGCCAGGTAAGGAACATTTGCAGTGATCTGTTCATTAACTCCTACCTGCCGTGATGCGGCACATGTTAGCATTGTCACTGAAAGGCGAACGTTGAAACACCAGTCTCCTTTGTCCAGGAAGTTAGCCACTTTATCGCCCAACTTTCCTCTCCGGGCAGTCAGCACCGCTTCACAGTCACGCTTCACCCACCGCCCCCTGATGACCCATCCAACCAAATGTTCGCATTTCCAGAAGTGGCTGGGCAATAACACAGAGTAGGGCCCACAACATTTTGAATTCCGCTCTTGGCGCTGCAACCCGGGCCAGTGTCCAAGGACAGACGGATTGGAAGACGGGTAGTGGTGGTGGAGCTATTGTGCCGGTATTACATTTTTGTTTAAAAGCCAGACGGTGGCTCCCTCGCCGGTTGAATAGTCAATGTTTCAGTGGGTTGGGCCCAGCATAATGGACTGTTGTGGTTTCCTTGTAGAATGTACCGTCGGGCTCCTCCTGATTCACAACCTCTGACAGATTAAGTCAAATCGAAAAGACATCCGACTGTGTCATGTTCATTTTGAGTTAAAAAAAAAAGAAAAACATCTTATGCAGAGCAGTTAATCTACCATTACAAGTGTTGAGTGGAGGCCTCTGAAACCCATGTCTATTTTATTTTAAATGGGTGCTGGCAATACAAAACAGCTCTATGATGGGATGATAACTCAGAAGCTTGTTACTTCTCTGGCCTGATTCAATCATTCCAAAGTGATAGAAACACAAGATCAACGTCGTAAACTCAAGACTCATGAGAGCAACACTATCCCATATTACATAAAACTACAGCACCATCTCAAACCCCCTTTCCCTCTGAAGCTGAAAACAGATCAAACCCTATAACAGAGGCCATCCCAGCCATCGCAATCACATCAGAGTCTCTCTAATTATATGATGGAATTGACCGACTTGACTGATACTTCCATTGAAAACTAGGAGTCCTTGATGAGTTCAGATTTGAATCGGCATCACTCTCCCAGCTGCAGTGTTGTCTGACCATCAAGGACAATTTACCTGTCCATCTATGATGCGTTAGTGGTTGTAAAAGGATGCACTGCACTACCCATAATGCTCTAACTATTTCCAGTTCATCTTGACAAACACACTCCTAAAGTTAACTATGGTATACCGTCTCCTTATTGATGGTGTCGGAAATAGAAATCCGATGTTGAAACCGAATGAGCTTGCTACCCTTCTCCTTATTAATACAGTAGTATTCATGTGACATTGAAATGTGAACAACCAGATGTGACCATTCATTGAGGATGTCAGTAATGTATGTACAGTGAACTTGATCCACACCCATTGCAATATGCGTGGGCGGTCCAGCTACAATATTTTGTAAATGTTCTGTTTTTGACTGTACGCCTATATGGGGCCTCGGCATGCAAGCCGAAGCCAAGGCCAGACAGACTTCTCCTTCCTCTCCCACTCCAGTCTGTGTTTGACAGATGGCAGTTAAGCACAGCCCGTCACACTGCTGATGAATGAGCCCTCCCAACAGGGACCGGCAATCAGGCCTCTGTCTAGTGTTACCACAGACACTGGAGGCACAGCCATGGGGAGGAAGTAAAAGAGAAACAGAGAGAGGGAAGCGCATCGAAGGACCATACGAGAGTGAGGGAGGGGGTGGGGGTGGAAATACTGTAGTTGTCGGACATCTGGGAGAGCAGCTCTGCTCTTACAGGTGCAAAAGATAATTAGCAAACTCTCGGAAGGAACATATTCACTTTTATTGCTGACAAGGTAATTGGCCAATTGGTGCCATTGATTAGGTAGCAATTTCACACACTTACTATTCAGCCTAAATCAGGTACAGCATAATGAATTCTTATTACAAGGCAAAGATTAACCTGAACACATGCTAATGTTATTCTTAATTTTTGTATAGGGACATACTGCTTTGGGCCTTGGCCCACCTCAGATTAGTATTCAGAGTGCCTTGGAGAGACACTACATATCTGGTAACAAAGTTTTCCCCATGAAAGGTTGGGTCTGTTTTCTTCCCAAATAACAATGATTCCACAGGCACTATAATGGGAGAGAGAGAGAGAGATGTCAAGGTGGACTTCAGTTCCAACTCATCACGTCCTTCCTGTGTTGCACGCAGACTGCATTGTAGGGATACATAGACGTAAACAGGCTTTAGTAGATTTAAAAAAAAATCCCCCTTAAATAATTGTTCCCATATACATTTAGTGTGGTATTATCCATAATGTGTACTCGGTGAGTCACATACATCACCATTACTGTGCATGCAGTTAATCCATGTCCAGTAAAAAAGGATAAAGAATGTATGCTTTTGCTAATCCAAGGATGACCCCCAAAGGTCATGAATACTGTGTCCTGGTGACTTCATCATAAATGTACAGTGTAAACCAGAGTTGTAGAGGGGACCCACCTGGGTCTTTAGGCCTATAGGTAGACATCTCTCACTTTGTTTCCCTCTTTCATTGTCAGCGTGTTAATTAACTAGGTGCCTTTGAGTGCTCCTACACAAGCATTCGACGTACCCCACATACGCCGAACCTTCCAACATGTGACACTGTTTATAGGGTGCGAGGAGATAAGGCCTGTGGGTCATTGCTATGTGGACGGCAGCTCTGTGGAAGAAGGAACAAGGGGACTGAGGGGTTTTAAGAGTCAGAGAAAGGGAAGAGGGAGGAAGGCCCCTGTCGGCTCGAGGGGTAGACTGAAGGGCCACAAGATGAGTGATGTTCCCCAGGGGAGATCACCTTCCTACCCCAAGCAAGTCCTGCCTAAGCTGGGACTCCTCAGTTAACATTTAGGTGGTGGGGGGCAAAGATGGGGCTCCAGGGGCTCCGATTAGGACAAGAGGGAAGAAGAGGGGAGGAACGAAAGATAAGAGGGCCCCAGCATCCCTGTTGCTGGGTATCGGTCCGTCCCGCACGAGGACCGTAGGCGTCTAACAGGAGGTCCTTCAGGCGTGAAATGTTTATTACATCACAAGTGCACTTTGGGGGCTTGGGGAGCGACAGTCATGGGCAGCTGACTCTCTTACATAGTAAAAAAGGAAACATTCACACACCCAACTTCAAGGAAGGCACCAATGATGAAAAAGGGCAGATATTTTGCTCCCCCTTGTATATGCTACCTGGAGTGGACTTCCCTTTCTGTACATTGCTTGCATTAGAGTGTACACTGTTTGCAAAGTTGATGATTTAGATGTTTCTGTATGGGTCACATTTACGTTTTTGTTAGCTTTAGATAAAATGCATTCATTTTAATGTAAACCGATGTCCCTATCTAAGGGTCAGTTAGATTTGCACTGTAAATTCAATACTTCAGTTTTACTATTATGTCCTATTATTATGTTGAGACTAAATGGAATAGGTTGTTATCAATAAGAAGTTACTTTTCGCAGCAGGTTAGGACAATTAAATGTTTGGGCGTATACTGGTAAAAAACAAAAACACATTTGCTATCTCAGCCAATGAGACTCACATACATTTGGGACATTTAAATTAGCTACCAACTTCACAGGGCTGCGCACAATAACTAGCAGGCTTTCCTTTTTTACCAACACCGAAGGATTAGCTACTGCCTGTAGTCAAAGAGTATGGATGGATTCAAGGTTTGGAAACTTATGTTAGAACTACTAAGGCACTATAACAGCAATAAACGGAGACAGATTATTTGAGTGTGAGTCTGTTCTGTCCATTGTTTGTCACTTAGTATTCCTGATATGTTTGTTGTTAGCTAGATACTAGTTGTGATTGCTAAGCTAGCTAAAAACTGTTGCTATTTTTTTCCCCACCTTTATTTAACCAGGTAGGCTAGTTGAGAACAAGTTCTCATTTACAACTGCGACCTGGCCAAGATAAAGCAAAGCAGTGTGACACCGACAACAACACAGAGTTAAACATGGAATAAACAATTAACAAGCCAATAACGCAATAAACAAGTCAATGACACAGTATAAAAAAAAGAAAGTCTATATACAGTATGTGCAAAATGCATGAGGAGGTAGGCAATAAATAGGCCATAGGAGCGAATAATCACAAATTAGCAGATTAACACTTGAGTGATAAATGAGCAGATGAAGATGTGCAAGTAGAGATACTGGTGTGCAAAAGAGCAGAAAAGTAAATAGAAACAGTATGGGGATGAGGTATGTAGATTGGGTGGGCTATTTACAGATGGACTATGTACAGCTGCAGCGATCGGTTAGCTGCTCAGATAGCTCATGTTTAAAGTTGGTGAGGGAAATAAAAGTCTCCAACTTCAGCGATTTTTGCAATTCGTTCCAGTCACTGGCAGCAGAGAACTGTAAAGAAAGGCGGCCAAATGAGGTGTTGGCTTTGGGTATGATCAGTGAGATATATAGAGATATACCTGCTGGAACGTGTGCTATGGGTGGGTGTTGTTATTGTGACCAGTGAGCTGAGATAAGGCAGAGCTTTACCTAGCATAGTCTTATAGATGACCTGGAGCCAGTGGGTCTGGTGACGAATGTGTAGCGAGGGCCAGCCGACTAGAGCATACAGGTCGCAGTGGTTGGTGGTATAAGGTGATTTGGTAACAAAAGAGCTGTTGGCCGGGGAGTCAGTGCAGTCAAAAAAGTTTCCTGTGTTAGATCTAACACACACACACACACACACACACACAGTGCATTTTGAGACTACTTGAAATTTTCTACATTGTTACGTTACAGCCTTATTCTACAATACCCCATAATTACAAACCAAATTGTTGCAATTTTTGGGTATGACGCTACAAACTTGGCACATCTGATTTGAGGAGTTTCTCCCTTTATTATCCTCAGAGCATCTCAAGCTCTGTCAGGTTGGATGGGGAGCGTCGCAGAACAGCTATTTTGAGGACTCTCCAGAGATACTCGATCGGATTCAAGTCTAGGCTCTGGCTGGGTCACTCAAGGACATTCAGAGACTTGTCCCGAAGCCACTCCTGCATTGTCTTGGCTATGTGCTTAGGGTTGTTGTCCTGTTGGAACCTGAACCTTTGCCCCAGTCTGAAGTCCTGAGAGCTGTGGAGCAGATTTTCATTGAGGATCTCTCTGTACTCTGCTCTGCTCATCTTTCCCTCGATCGTGATCCCCACAGCATGATGCTGCCACCACTGTGCTTCACCGTAGGGATGGTGCCAGGTTTCATCAAGACGTGACGCTTGGCATTCAGGCCAAAGAGTTCAATTTTGGTTTCATCAGACCAGAGAATCTTGTTTCTCATGGTCTGAGAGTCTTTAGGTGCCGTTTGGAGTTAGTCATGTGCCTTTTACTGATGCGTGGCTTCCATCTGGCCACTCTACCATAAAGGCCTGATTGGTGGAGTGCTACAGAGATGGTTGTCCAAGGCCTTTCTCCCCCGATTTCCCAGTTTAGCCAGGCTGTCAACTCTAGGAAGGGTCTTGGTGTTTCCAAACTTCTTCCATTTAAGAATGATGGAGGCCACTGTGTTCTTGGGGACCTTCAATGCTGCAGACAAATTTGGTACCCTTCCCCAGATCTGTGCCTCGACACAATCTTGTCTTGGAGCTCTACAGAGAATTCCTTCGACCGCATGGCTTGGGTTTTGCTCTGACATGCACTGTCAACTGTGGTACCTTATATATACAGGTGTGTGCCTATCCAAATCATGTCCAATCAATTTAATTTACCACAGGTTGACTTCAATCAAGTTGTAGAAACTTCAAGGATGATCAATGGAAACAGGATGCACCTAGGCTCAATTTTGAGTCACATAGCAAGGAGTCTGAATAAGTACGTAAATAAGGTATTGTTTTTTAAAATTAATTTGCAAACATTTCTGAAAACCTCTTTTCGCATTGTCATTATGGGGAATTGCCTGTAGATTAACCTTTGGTTGTAGATATGCACCTGACACTTCTGAGCTTGGGCTACATTCCCCTACACTTGTTGTAGGATCTGCTGCTGCCGCTGAACAACATTATAGGCTTTTTGGTTTGGGTCTGGAAGCTGAGTCAACAGTCGCTCTAGAGGACCCTTCAGTTTTCTTTCCAAAGCGACCTCTGCAGGAGAGAAGCCTGTGCTCTCATGGTAGGCCATGTTGATAGAAAAACTCCCAGCCACAGATCCCAGTTCTGGGGATTAACCTTAACCTAGGAGGCCAATATTGACTTTAGGGTCAGAGCAACTCTCTCCGTCAAGTTGATTCGGGTGTGGTAGCTTGTGTTAAGTTTCTGAATGACCGCCCAGGGCCTGTAGAGCACCTTCAGCAGCTGACTTGTGAACTGTGGCCCCTGGTCCAATAGGAGGAACTTTGGCTTCCCCCATCAAAGGAAGATCTCCTGCCTGAGTATGTTGACCATCTTTGTCTTGGCATCCAGCAGCGGAAAGTGTTCAACCCACTTTGAACCCTAGTCAACAATGACGAGCAGGTAGTTGTTGCCCTTTTTGCTTCTCGGAAAGGGTCCCATCAGATCCACTCCCAGCATCTCAGCTGGTTCTTTCACGGTACTGGACTTGAGGAGTCCAGCTGGTTTCTGGCACACAGGCTGGTACTGCTGGCAGACAAGGTTGTTATTTGTGTATGCCCATACATTGTTTCTGACTTGGGGCCAGTAATCTACATCCAGCAGTCACAATAGTTTCTTCAGCCGTCCCATGTGCACACTCAGAGGGCAATCATGAAATATTCCAAGAATGGGTTACGGAGCTTTTGGGGCAGAAACAGCTGTAACTTTTGGGCAAACCTCTGTCCTGGTATCAGCATTCTCGAGGATGTAAGTGATTTGGCCTGGTCTTGTGTTTCCTTCTATGAGAGCTTGTTTCTCCTTGCCAGAGGCTTGAGCATCTGCAATCTCCGACCAGTAAGACAGAAGGCGATGATGTCGTCTATGACTCCCTTCAGATCAGCCAACACAACCTCCATCAGCCGTTGGAATGTGGCCGCAGCATTCTTCAATCCGAAACTCATGTACTTGAATAGGCCCAAAGGCTCTCTTCTGTCACAAAGGCTCTCTTCTGCTGGCTAGCAGGATCAATCTTCACCTGCCAGTAGTCACTTTTAAGGTCCAAGGAGCTGAAAACCTTTGTTCCATGCAGGCTCAAGGATTTCCTGGAGGTTGGGCACAGGATAGGCATCCTGGTGTGCTTTTGAATTCAGACCTCGGTAGTCAACACAGAATCGGATGCTGCCATCCTTAACAAGGACAACCGGAACAGCCCAGGGAGATGTGGATGGTTGAATGCAGTCTTTCACCTCCTTGTCAATCACAACCCTTATTGGGGATACTCGATAAGCTTTTTTCCTGATTGGCTGTGCATCTCTGGTTTGAATGGACTTTGGATCTTGCTCTTTTGCCTCCATCTGGTGGCCACTTCTCCTGGTCCTTGCTGGGATTTTGGATTTTGTACTGCTCTTTGCCTGTAATAGCATTCACCAGATTCCAGTAGGTGGTCTGGCCTGACCAGTCAGCTTCTACGGGGGTCCCAATCCGCACCAGCTCATCAACTATGTGGGTTGTCCCTCAGACTGCTGGACAATTTTGGGTTACAATTTCTGAGTATAAGATTCATGATATCCTTTTAAGCGTTACCAGGCTTGCAGCACACACACAGAGTTCTGTACTGAAAGGAGAAGTTTTGGATGCTTTCCTTTTGGCCTAAAATCCTGTTTCAAAGCCTCTTCTCCATAGTCTTCAGTGAGATATGCCCAGAAGAATGCAGTCGTGAAACTCCACCAGGTATCAACCTGTGAACTTTCACCTCGCCACCAGTCTTTGGCTGTGCCCTGTAGAACAGTATTCATAGCCAACACCTCTTCATGTGTTTAAAGGATGATGAGCCAGAAATTATTCACATTTCTCCAGATAGGTCAAAGGACCTTTATCATCATCCCTTTCTCCAAAGCTGGGAAACTGAACCTTCACTGGTAGTTTGTATCTGTGAACGGCAACGCCACTCTCTTCCCGGCATAAGCCTCCAGTTGCATTCTCTGTTGCCCCAGTAAGCTCCCTTCCTGTCCCCGACCCCACCATGTAACTTCTCTGTACAAACCCAGCATCTCTCCTTGTCCCACTCATTGAGAAAATGACAGAGGGAGCTTCATCACGCATGGTGGTGCTCACTTTCCTAGTAAGGTCCTTGAGTTGTGTATCCAACTGTCTGTCTCTCTGCGGTAAAACAATCAACCATTGACTGCCTGATTTTCATCATAGCACCACCAAAGGCATTTTGCAAGCGTTGGCATTTATAGTCAACATAGTACTGGAGAACGTCTTTTTGCCTTACAGCATTGAAATGGAACGCCTGGATATCCTTTCCACATGCTTTAATCGTGAAGCCAAACTATTGTATTCATCATCATCCTCATCATGGTGTATTGGTGACTTGACAGGATAAATAATATGACCTAACCAACAAACAGTGGTCTGGGTGGGGTAGGCCGTAATTGTAAATAAGAATTTGTTCTTAAACTTGCCAAGTTAAATAAAGGCTAAATAAAAATTAAAAATAATCCAGATGAAAAAAACTAACCAACAAACAGTAGATTGGGTGAGAAAAGAGGCCTGAAATCCGTATATGGCACACGGAAAAACAATGCCAGCTCTCTCTCTCTAAATGGGCTTGCAGACAAATTAAACCTTCTTGGTGACAGGGTGCAGTATTTTCACGTCCAGATGAAATGCATGCCCAAATTCAACTGCCTGCTACTCGTCCCCAGAAGATAAGATATGCATGGTATTAGTAGATTTGGATAGAAAACACTCTGAAGTTTCTAAAACTGTTTGAATCATGTATGTGAGTATAACAGAACTTATTTAGCAGGCGAAACCCCGAGGACAAACCATTCAGATATTTTTGTTTTGAGGTCACTCTCTTTTCAATGCGTTTTCATTGGGAATCCAAATTTCTAAGGGACCTTCTTGCAGTTCCTATCGCTTCCACTGGATGTCAACAGTCTTTAGAAATTGGTTGAGGTTTTTCCTTTGTGTAATGAAGAAGTACTGCCATCTTGAACGAGAGTAACTTGAAGTGTACTGTTAGAGGCGCGTGACCAGAAAGTATGCTACAGTTTGTTTTCCTCCTGTATTGAACACAGATCATCCCGTCTTCAATTTTATCGATTATTTACGTAAAAAAATACCTCAAGTTGTATTACAAAAGTAGTTTTGAGATATTTTGTAGTCACGTTGCAAGTTGGAACCGATGTTTTTCTGAATCATTGGATTTTTTGGACATATATCGATGGAATTAATTGAACAAAAGGACAATTTGCGATGTTTATAGGACATATTGGAGTGCCAACAAAAGAAGCTCGTCAAAGGTAAGGCATGAATTGTATTTTTATTTCTGCGTTGTGTCGCGCCTGCAGGGTTGAAATATGCTTTTCTCTCTTTGTTTACTATGGTGCTATCCTCAGATAATAGCATTGTTTGCTTTAGCCGAAAAGCCTTTTTAAAATCTGGCATGTTGGCTGGAATCACAACAAATGTAGCTTTAATTTGCTCTCTTGCATGTGTGATTTCAGGAAAGTTTGATTATTGCAGTAATTTATTTGAATTTGGCGCTCTGCATTTTTCTGGCTTTTGGCCAGGTGGGACGCTATCGTCCCACATATCCCAGAGAGGTTTAAGATGCCAAGCCTCTGACCGCACCCATACCTGCAACCTTAAGGACCCACTACATAATAGGCAACTAAACTCAGCAAAAAAAGAAACGTGCTCTCACTATCAACTGTGTTTATTTTCAGCAACCTTAACATGTGTAAATATGTGTATGAACATAACAAGATTCAACAACTGAGACATAAACTCAGATGTGACTAACAGAAATGGAATAATGTGTCCCTGAACAAAGGAGGGGAGGGGGGTCAAAATCAAAAGTAACAGTCAGTATCTGGTGTGGCCACCAGCTGCATTAAGTACTGCTGTGAGATGTTACCCCACTCTTCCACCAAGACACCTGCAAGTTTCCAGACATTTCTGGGGGGAATGGCCCTCACCCTCCGATCCAACAGGTCGCAGATGTGGTCAATGGGATTGAGATCCGGGCTCTTCGGTGGCCATGGCAGAACACTGACATTCCTGTCTTGCAGGAAATCATGCACAGAACGAGCAGTATGGCTGGTGGCATTGTCATGCAGGGGGGGTCATGCCATGATGAGCCTGCAGAAAGGGTACCACATGAGGGAGGAGGATGTCTCCCCTGTAACGCACAGCTTTGAGATTACCTGCAATGACAACAAGCTCAGTCCGATGATGCTGTGACACACCGCCCCTGAACATGACGGACCCTGGACCTCCAAATCAATCTCGCTCCAGAGTACAGGCCTCGGTGTAACGCTCATTCCTTCGACGATGAACGCAAATCTGACCATCAACCCTGGTGAGACAAAACCGCAACTCGTCAGTGAAGAGCACTGTTTGCCAGTCCTGTCTGGTCCAGCGACGGTGGGTTTGTGCCCATAGGTGACGTTGTTGCAGGTGATAACTGGTGAGGACCTGCCTTACAACAGGCCTACAATCCCTCAGTCCAGCCTCTCTCAGTCTATTGCAGACAGTCTGAGCACTGATGGAGGGATTGTGCGTTCCTGGTGTAACTCGGGCAGTTGTTGTTGCCATCCTGTACCTGTCCCGCAGGTGTGATGTTCGGATGTACCAATCCTGTGCAGGTGTTGTTACACGTGGTCTGCCACTGCGAGGACGATCAGCCTTCCATCCTGTCTCCCTGTAGCGCTCTCTTGGGCGTCTCACAGTACGGACCATGCAATTTATTGCGCTGGCCACATCAGCAGTCCTCATGCCTCCTTGCAGCCTGCCTAAGGCACGTTCACGCAGATGAGCAGGAACCCTGGGCATCTTTGTTTTGGTGTTTTTCAGTCAGTAGAAAGGCCTCTTTTCGTGTCCTAAGTTTTCATACCTGTGAACTTAATTGCCTACCGTCTGTAAGCTGTTAGTGTCTTAACGACCATTCCACAGGTGCATGTTCATTAATTGTTTATGGTTCATTGAACAAGCATGGGAAGTGTTTAAACCCTTTACAATGAAGATCTGTGAAGTCGTTTGGATTTTTACGAATCATCTTTGAAAGACGGGGTTCTGAAAAAGGGACGTTTCTTTTTTTGCTGAGTTTATATTCACAATACAATACAGTCTACTCTTGGCCCAGTACATACATCAATACATCGCTTTCATACATTTTTATTTTTATTTTTACAAGGGCAACGTTTCATCTCACTGTCATATTATGCTTAAATGATAACGTATGTTACATCAAAATATGGTTCAATCAAGCCACACGTCAACAAACCTTTTCCCTCTCAGCACATTTTCGCTACAAATTGGACAAAATCATCACATATTGCCATGCAGAATGTCAGAGTTAACGCAGCAAAAATCAAGCATTTCCCCCCGCAAATATCACAAAAATCCCTGTGAAACCCTAGGGGGAGGGCCTGGGTAGTGACTCTCAATATGAGATTTATTGAAATTGTGATATCTTTCATCGCCAATACATTTTCCTACCTAGCGTTAACTTGAATGAACTTAAATGGTGGAGGCGTTTTAAAGTATGCACTGCGGGATGCTCCCCTTTGATATGAAAATACCATTTGCAAACTCTCCCCAGTCTCCTGACCCTAATTTCATCGGAATTCCAATGTCTGGTTTCTTTGGCCTCCGATCCAGTACATTTGATTTCAGTACAATTAACACATTTCTTCACACTTTTTGTGGGACTCAATCTTCTTACCAGCAAAATGGGCAAGGATGGGATTCAACTCCAATCTAAAACACTCATCTGTTTACATGATGCATTACAAAGTCAATAGGACTGCTTGAACAACTTTGAGATAGAGGAATAAGATGTGAATAATCGATATATCAAGGCTTAGATTAAGGTTTTGTGTTGTTACTTGCTACTGGGATCCAGTACATGAAATAGGAAAAGGAATGCTCAAATATATTCAGATTAGAATCACAATACAACAGTGAGTGGATGTTGTTTTAGCTTTAAAACAAAATATGGATTTTCCCCCAGAATGTGGTTCAATGACTGCTCAGGTAAACAAGTGAATTCCTGTGTTTTTAACCACGTAAGACGTGAGTCGAGTTCAGAAAGCCTGAATAAACCCACATAAAACATACTACAGTTTTCTATAGAATACTATATTATTCTAGGGGTTCTAGGGGTGATGAAATGTGTTGGGTTTGCGCCAGAAAGATAATTTTCCTTGATGGCCAAAAAGCTCAATTTTAGTCTCATCTGACCAGAGTACCTTCTTCCATATGTTTGGGGATACCAAACGTATTTGCTTATTTTTTTCTTTAAGCAGTGGCTGTTTTCAGACCAGTCTTCTGTAAAGCTCTGTGGATTGCACGGCTTAAAGTGGTTCTATGGAAATATACTCCAATCTCCACTGTAGAGCTTTGTAGCTTTGTAGCTCCTTCAGGGTTATCTTTGGTCTCTTTGTTGCCTCTCTGATTGATGCCCTTCTTGCCTGGTCTGTGAGTTTTGGTGGGCGGCCCTCTCTTGGCAGGTTTGTTGTGGTGCCATATTCTTTAACATTTTTAATAATAGATTTAATGGTGCTCTGTGGGATGTTCAACATTTCTGATATTTTTTTATAACCCAACCCTGATCTGTACTTCTCCCAACTTGACCTGGTTGGAGAGCTCCTTGGTCTTCATGGTGCCGCTTGCTTGGTGGTGCCCCTTGCTTAGTGGTGTTGCAGACTCTAGGGCCTTTCAGAACAGGTGTCTATATACTGAGATCATGTGACAGATCATGTGACACGCAGATTGACTTTATTTAACTAATTATGTGACTTCTGAAGGTAATTGGTTCCACCAGATTTTGTTTAGGGGCTTCATAGCAAACTAACATACTAATGCATGCACCACTTTTCTGTTTGTTTTTTTTAGAATTTTTTGAAACAAGTTCTTTTTTCCATTTCACTTCACCAATTTAAACTATTTTGTATTTGTCCATTTAATGAAATCCAAATAAAATCAATTTAAATTCCAGGTTGTAATGCAACAAAATAGGAAAAACGGCAAGGTGGATGAATACTTTTGTAAGGCACTTGTAATACGGTGTGTGCTGGTGGCAGGGAAGTCAGGCGCAGGAGAATGAACCTGGTAAAAACGGATCTGAACCCTAAACATTCAAAAACCTCAGAAAACCAAAGTATACAACACCACCACCTGAACAAGGAGAGGGACCGACTTTGGCGGAAGCTTTCATACAATTTCCAATGTCCTCGCCCATGTGGAAATTAGAGTAATATAGTAATATGAGTAATATATATGTCAATTATTTGATTGTCAGACCGCATTCTGTCCCCATCAACACTTTTTGAACTTTTGATGCTAGACAGAATGACATAAGAAAGTAGTCAAGACGACTAGCTTGATTGAGCCTCCGCCATGTATATCTCACTAGGTCAGGATATTTAAGCCTCCCTATGTGACTGACCGCCTATATTTTATAAATATTTTATCGATATTAGATGATGCTTACCAGACACACTTGCCTAAATTGATGGTCATGTGAAGGAAATGCTATAATCACCCCTCACCCACATCTTACTAAGTGGATGGGTCACTATTGTCTAAACATGTACACATGGTCATGAAATGCAGTCGATGGCCGTAATTACCCTCAGACACACCTGCTAATTTGATGGGTCATGTAACAATACGGCCGAAGTGGAGTCTCTGTTTAGACATGTAGCTAGCTAGCTAGCTAAACAATGAACCGGCATAACCCAACCCATACTACTAACAATACAAACATTGTCATAGCTGTAGTATGAATCTGTAGGTAGCTAAAGCTAACAAACTAGGTTCAATGTTAACTAGCTACATTAGGCTGTAACTAGCAATGCAAATGGATTTCTGATTCTAATAATATTACTACACAGATCATACACATAACATTAGCTAGCAAGCCAGCAAGCTAACGTTTGCTATATTTTATAAATATATTTCGCCCATTGTGTCCTTTTTCCTTCATCTAAAATTGTTGAATGCGTTTCCTGTAAACAATAGATTTTAGCCAGGTAAATACTGATCTTCTTTTCTTATTGTCTGCTAAGCCATTACAATTATAACTGGCTATACTTATTTCACCATTTACCATAATGAGATACACGTTGAACGTCTATTTATCATAAAATATGTTTGTAAACTCACCATTAAAAAGTACCATAGCGATTGAGTGTCAATATAGTTACCACGATACCATGATATTTGCATTGCCACTAAGTAAACCTACAATTGTTCCCCACTATTGCACCCGCTAAAACCCCTCCCCATCCCAAGTTGGGTTGACATCCCAATGACCACCCCTGTACCATCCCGGATCTCAGGGCTCCCGAGAGACTGGGACCCATCCTTCGAAAAAAGCATACAATGCCAGCCACAGAACAGAAGCAGATCAACCACCAAAATCATTTCTATCGCCCTCAACTCGATTTGCATAGCTATTAAAAATTATATATATAAAAAATCCAGCGTCTCTAAATGTCCATAATTAACAAATAATATGCGTAATAATGTAGGCAGTTAATGTGAAGGTTTGTTACCTATAACCAGGACTGTTACCTATAACCAGGACTGTTACCTATAACAAGGATTGTTACCTATAACCAGGACTGTTACCTATAACCAGGATTGTTACCTATAACCAGGATTGTCATTACAACAATTACATTTAAAGCAAGCAATTAGTATTTTAGCAAACAATTATTGTGATTCATCATATATTGTCCCAAACATCATTACCCCCTAGCAACAGATGTGGGAAACATACAAACACACAAACTCATACACACACAACCCCTTTCCCCCACAAACAACCATGATCTCAGATTCTCAACAATTGTTCCATCCCAGAGACCAACTCAAGAAAGGACTTGATTTACGAATGCATATACAGTTCAGCTGTTTGAGAAGGCATGCAAAATTTAGCAAAACATGTAAAAAAATCAGGAGATTTAATTAACCATTGTCAAGTCCTAGGTGATGCAGATCAGATACACCCCCTTCCCCTGAAACACACACACACTGGTATCCCGTTGTGACCATTTACCCAAGCATCTCAGTGCAGTCAGACCTTTGATTATTTTGTGCCACCAGGGCCACAATAATATGTCCCCTCTCTGATTGTCCCCTCTCTGAAGTGTGACCCCCTTCCCAGCACTGCCACTGCCTGGGTGGGGTCACCCCACCGGAATCCGCACAGGCTAGGTACAAGGTCATCAAGGTTCTCATTAGCAGCTTTACTTGTATATTATGCTTTCCCATCAGGGGGCTTTGGCTTTGTAGGACCAACCCTGCCAGGCAGACTCAGAATCTTGAGGGTGCGGTGCTGTTTTAGTAGGTCTCTGATTGTATTCATCTATCTGATTTGGCTGCGTATAAGCTACTTACAGTAGCCCCATAAAACAGATAAGGACATCTCCTTAGTGTATGGGTCGTTCAGGTGGGTACCTAGGGTATAGGGTTGTGGACCGTTCCATCATGATATGACAATAAATAACCATATTTTAAATGTATATCCCATATCTGCACAAAATGGAATGCTCTCTCTCACAACCCCTTCTCACCAACACACATGGGCTCTGGGATTTGCAACCATTTTCCTTTTTCACTGACTTAACTCCACACTTTTCCAAACACAAACACCCCCCCCCCCCCTCACCTTTCACCACAATACATCCGCACATACCCACATACTCTGCCTTCTATGTCCTCTGTTTGCTGTGTTTTATCTCTACCATGTTGATTGAGTACTTTTGTGTTCCAGTTCCTTATATTTGAAGATATATTATTGAACTAATTATCCTTTCTTCTAATGATTATTAATTTATAAAATACTTACATGGAAAGTCTAATACTCACATTCCCTATCTAGAATGATA
Organism: Oncorhynchus nerka; assembly: GCF_034236695.1. NCBI lineage: Eukaryota > Metazoa > Chordata > Actinopteri > Salmoniformes > Salmonidae > Oncorhynchus > Oncorhynchus nerka. Next base: position 36,819,970 of record NC_088417.1, on the reverse strand, counting down.
TACTATAGTTGTAGTTTCTTTCTTTAATAATTGTTGTATTTGATTTCTTTTCTCTCTCTTTTTTTTACAATCCCTACCATCGCAAGTATTGGGTGTTCCATTATTCGACTCCTCTATGGGAACTTTGTAATATTTAGAATTGCTATCAAATCAAATTAAATCAAATCAAATTTGATTTGTCACATACACATGGTTAGCAGATGTTAATGCGAGCGTAGCGAAATGCTTGTGCTTCTAGTTCCGAAAATGCAGTAATAACCAACAAATAATCTAACTAACAATTCCAAAACTACTGTCTTATACACAGTGTAAGGGGATAAAGAATATGTACATAAAGATATATGAATGAGTGATGGTACAGAGCAGCATAGGCAAGATACAGTAGATGGTATCGAGTACAGTATATACATATGAGATGAGTATGTAAACAAAGTGGCATAGTTAAAGTGGCTAGTGATACATGTATTACATAAGGATGCAGTAGATGATATAGAATACAGTATATACGTATGCATATGAGATGAATAATGTAGGGTATGTAACATTATATTAGGTAGCATTGTTTAAAGTGGCTAGTGATATATTTGACATCATTTCCCATCAATTCCCATTATTAAAGTGGCTGGAGTTGAGTCAGTGTCAGTGTGTTGGCAGCAGCCACTCAATGTTAGTGGTGGCTGTTTAACAGTCTGATGGCCTTGAGATAGAAGCTGTTTTTCAGTCTCTCGGTCCCAGCTTTGATGCACCTGTACTGACCTCGCCTTCTGGATGATAGCGGGGTGAACAGGCAGTGGCTCGGGTGGTTGTTGTCCTTGATGATCTTTATGGCCTTCCTGTAACATCGGGTGGTGTAGGTGTCCTGGAGGGCAGGTAGTTTGCCCCCGGTGATGCGTTGTGCAGACCTCACTACCCTCTGGAGAGCCTTACGGTTGTGGGCGGAGCAGTTGCCGTACCAGGCGGTGATACAGCCCACCAGGATGCTCTCGATTGTGCATCTGTAGAAGTTTGTGAGTGCTTTTGGCGACAAGCCAAATTTCTTCAGCCTCCTGAGGTTGAAGAGGCGCTGCTGCGCCTTCTTCACGATGCTGTCTGTGTGAGTGGACCAATTCAGTTTATCTGTGATGTGTATGCCGAGGAACTTAAAACTTACTACCCTCTCCACTACTGTTCCTATGTGGATAGGGGGGTGTTCCCTCTGCTGTTTCCTGAAGTCCACAATCATCTCCTTAGTTTTGTTGACGTTGAGTGTGAGGTTATTTTCCTGACACCACACTCCAAGGGCCCCCTCCTCCTCCCTGTAGGCCGTCTCGTCGTTGTTGGTAATCAAGCCTACCACTGTTGTGTCGTCCGCAAACTTAATGATTGAGTTGGAGGCGTGCGTGGCCACGCAGTCGTGGGTGAACAGGGAGTACAGGAGAGGGCTCAGAAAGCACCCTTGTGTTGAGGATCAGCGGGGTGGAGATGTTGTTGCCTACCCTCACCACCTGGGGCCGGCCCGTCAGGAAGTCCAGTACCCAGTTGCAAAGGGCGGGGTCGAGACCCAGGGTTTCGAGCTTGATGACGAGCTCGGAGGGTACTATGGTGTTGAATGCCGAGCTGTAGTCGATGAACAGCATTCTCACATGGGTATTCCTCTTGTCCAGATGGGTTAGGGCAGTGTGCAGTGTGGTTGAGATTGCATCGTCTGTGGACCTATTTGGGCGGTAAGCAAATTGGAGTGGGTCTAGGGTGTCAGGTAGGGTGGAGGTGATATGGTCCTTGACTAGTCTCTCAAAGCACTTCATGATGACGGAAGTGAGTGCTACGGGGCGGTAGTCGTTTAGCTCAGTTACCTTAGCTTTCTTGGGAACAGGAACAATGGTGGCCCTCTTGAAGCATGTGGGAACAGCAGAATGGTATAGGGATTGATTGAATATGTCCGTAAACACACCGGCCAGCTGGTCTGCACATGCTCTGAGGGCGCGGCTGGGGATGCCGTCTGGGCCTGCAGCCTTGCGAGGGTTAACACGTTTAAATGTCTTACTCACCTCGGCTGCAGTGAAGGAGAGGCCGCATGTTTTCGTTGCAGGCCGTGTCAGTGGCACTGTATTGTCCTCAAAGCGGGCAAAAAAGTTATTTAGTCTGCCTGGGAGCAAGACATCCTGGTCCGTGACTGGGCTGGTTTTCTTCTTGTAGTCCGTGATTGACTGTAGACCCTGCCAAATACCTCTTGTGTCTGAGCCGTTGAATTGAGATTCTACTTTGTCTCTATACTGACGCTTAGCTTGTTTGATAGCCTTGCGGCGGGAATAGCTGCACTGTTTGTATTCGGTCATGTTTCCGGTCACCTTGCCCTGATTAAAAGCAGTGGTTCGCGTTTTCAGTTTCACGCGAATGCTGCCATCAATCCACGGTTTCTGGTTAGGGAATGTTTTAATCGTTGCTATGGGAACGACATCTTCAACGCACGTTCTAATGAACTCGCACACCGAATCAGCCTATTCGTCAATGTTGTTATCTGACGCAATACGAAACATATCCCAGTCCACGTGATGGAAGCAGTCTTGGAGTGTGGAATCAGCTTGGTCGGACCAGCGTTGGACAGACCTCAGCGTGGGAGCTTCTTGTTTTAGTTTCTGTCTGTAGGCAGGGATCAACAAAATGGAGTCGTGGTCAGCTTTTCCGAAAGGAGGGCGGGGCTGGGCCTTATATGCGTCGTGGAAGTTAGAGTAACAATGATCCAAGGTTTTTCCACCCCTGGTTGCGCAATCGATATGCTGATAAAATTTAGGGAGTCTTGTTTTCAGATTAGCCTTGTTAAAATCCCCAGCTACAATGAATGCAGCCTCCGGATAAATGCATTCCAGTTTGCAAAGAGTCAAATAAAGTTCGTTCAGAGCCATCGATGTGTCTGCTTGGGGGGGAATATATACGGCTGTGATTATAATCGAAGATAATTCTCTTGGTAGATAATCCGGTCGACATTTGATTGTGAGGAATTCTAAATCAGGTGAACAGAAGGATTTGAGTTCCTGTATGTTTATTTGATCACACCATGTCGTTAGCCATAAGGCATACGCCCCCGCCCCTCTTCTTACCAGAAAGATGTTTGTTTCTGTCGGCGCGATGCGTGGAGAAACCCGCTGGCTGCACCGCCTCCGATAGCGTCTCTCCAGTGAGCCATGTTTCCGTGAAGCAAAGAACGTTACAGTCTCTGATATCCCTCTGGAATGCTACCCTTGCTCGGATTTCGTCAACCTTGTTGTCAAGAGACTGGACATTGGCGAGAAGAATGCTAGGGAGTGGTGCACGATGTGCCCGTCTCCGGAGTCTGACCAGAAGACCGCCTCGTTTCCCTCTTTTACGGAGTCGTTTTTTTGGGTCGCCGCATGGGATCCATTCCGTTGTCCTGGTTGAAAGGCAGAACACAGGATCCGCGTCGCGAAAATCATATTCTTGGTCGTACTGATGGTGAGTTGACGCTGATCTTATATTCAGTAGTTCTTCTCGACTGTATGTAATGAAACCTAAGATGACCTGGGGTACTAATGTAAGAAACAACACGTAAAAAAACAAAAAACTGCATAGTTTCCTAGGAACGCGAAGCGAGGCGGCCATCTCTGTCGGCGCCGGAAGTCCTATCGAGTAGTCTTTGTGTCTCCGAATATTTGGTTATCAATATACAGTTTATCAACCACGAGAGCTACACATTTCCCTTTTAATCTATTCTCCTTGAAGATTGGGAACAGAACCTTGCGCCGTTCCGCAACTTTGCCTTCTTTTTCTTGGATACCAGTAAGTATCAGATTTTCTCTTATAGATCTAATCTGTATGTCAAGTAAGGCTTCTCTCAGAAAGATGTTCCTTCTTTTTAAGTTCATTAACATCCGTTTCAATCTTATTGACGGTCCCTTTTAGCTGGTTTGTTTCTTGCTCCATTGTTGCAGCTTTTTAGTCACTCATCTCGAGGCTCGCCTTCAACTCCTTTATATCTTTACTGACTAATTCAAGTAGGCCCAGTTTGTCATTTATTCATTTTAACAGATCGGGGTCCACCCTTATCATTCCCGGTGGTGAAAAGCATAAATCGACGGTGTCCGTCAAGGTGCTTGTTTTCATAATATTTGTCGATACATTTCTCTAGCCTTATGATTTGTTTTGTGTTGTTATGCAAATTGAAGGTTATAACACACACGTATGTAAAGTGATAATATCTAGTGTAACAGATGTTGAATATAATGATTTTATCTTGAGGCGATCTGCACTGCTGTGTTCAGTCCGCCATCTTACCCCACGTCCCCTATCGCAGAGTTAAATCGAACTAACAAAGCATTATTTAATGTTAATGTTTTTGACATAACATATATTTATCTTATTGTATATACGGTATATAGGTAGTTATAGCAAGCTCTTCGGCAGCAGGCTTTTTTAGCAATAATATTTAGCTAGTTAGCTAGCTAGCTAGCATCAAGTTTAGGCGATATAAAAATGGCTTTAAAAACAGCTCTAGCTTAATTTAGAAGACTGACTGAAGAATGGAGAATTACTTTTGACGCACTGTAGCAAAGATTTGAATAACTAGCTCTGCGTTCTATTTGTGCCCTTAGTTTACAGCATCTGCCATTACTACAGCAGTGAAAAAACAGAAACAGTAATCCCTTCCTTCTTTGGTATTATGGCGGTCCGCAAACAAATATTATAGATACATGCCGCCACCTACTGTATTGGCTGTGTATTCTTTAGTATGAATTCATTAGACTTTGTGGAAAAATTTGCCTACCAACTAACCCTGCACCCATTAAAACCTCACCACTATTTTACTACTTTGATCCTTGCCTGGGAGGAAGAGACACTGTTGTTCAAAACATCTTGTAACTCTTCTGCAGTAAAATCTGGTATACCCAAGTACTTCTCGAAAGCTGCCACCACAACATCTGTCCTCTTTGATTTACGTTCCATTCCTGTGGTACAATTGACAAACATGGCCATGAAAAAAATACAAAAATCCTGAAGCATATGTTATTCCTATCACTCTCGATTGGCCTCGGCCTACTCACGGGGATCCTCTTAGGACTCCTCAGCCATCTTCCTCTACTACAATCGTCACTGCCTCAGCATACAACAACATCTGCAGTATGCTAATCCTGGAAACCTCAACCTGCCTTTCTCTCAATGGACACCTCTGATCTCCAGCCGCTGCAGTTTTACACACCAAACCTTTTCCACTAATACAACGCATTCCATTGTCTCATGTCGCCCTGTACACTTCTCACATCTAGGAATCTCCCTCCTACACACTGCTGCCACCTACACACTGCTGCCACATGACCATAATCTTGACACCAAACACTGTAATGGTTTCAGGACAAAACCTCTCACAGGAGAACTGGCACATCCTAATTTGACTTTATCTTGTAAAGACACTGCATCAAAACTCAGTCGTACAGACATTGGCTTCTCTGTTTCATCACACTCTCCACCAGGTCTGCGTCACACCAAACACCGGACGTCACAGAGACCGTGAATCTTCAACTTCAATGGATCCTTTTCACTTCAGTTATCACTCCTTTCAAAGGCGTCATGCTCCAGAGAGGAAAGCAAATCACCGTTCTTGTCCCCAGTCACGTGGTGAGGAGCGCACACTCCCTCTGGAGAGCAGAGATGCATAAAATCTACACGATTCCACTTCAAGTCACTTTTACCGACCCAAACTTCCTCAACTCTTCTTCATCCAACCTGACAGAAGGCAAGGATGCATTCTCTACCAAAAATCTCACTCCCACTTGGTCAGAATCATCTTTGCATCTAGGGACAAGGCTCAAACTCGCCGGTATTTTCTCCCCACCTGCCACCGCAGTTAATTCCTCCTCAATCTCGTCACGTTCAATTTCTGCAGCTCTTCCAAAGGTTTTATGCCATCCACCACTCAATATTCACTCAAAACAATTTCCACTTTTCTCCTTTCGTTTGCTCGGGTCACTCAGTACTGACCTACTACTGGTATCCTCTCATGATCCCTCACTCTTAGCCCACCATCCTCTACTTTCCTCACTGCTCAAACCCTGGCAGCCTCAACCTGTCTCACTTGCACGGGACATTTCTGACCCCACAATTGAAACACTACTTTTTCCTCCGACACTACACACTCCTTTGTCTCATGTCCTCCTGCACACTTCTCACACCTCGGCATCTTCACCCGACACACTGCTGCTACGTTACCTTGGCACCTGAAAAATCATAGCAGATTCGGAACAAACGCTCTCACAGGATAACTCATATATTCTAGCATGACTTTATCAGGCAAACACTCAATATCAAAACTAAAAAGGACAGATGGGGTCCTAAAAAGGATAGAAACGAGTCAGCCAAAAGTCGACTCAATTTCTCCACAAACTCACTCCCACTGGGCCAGAGTCATCTCAGGCAGTTTCCTGCTCATTGGGGTGAGGCTCGGAAGCCTTCCCCACACCTGTCAACACAGGTTCTTTCTCTTCACTTTTGTTGGATTCGATCTCTGAACTCCCATTATCCGCCTCCATCTCAAGGTTCTCAAGCGATAAAGTAGATTTATAAGTAATTCCAGTTGGCTTGTATTCCTGGAACGTAGGTTTATACTTAATGCCGGCATCCTTGACGCCCCTCATGCCAGTTGACTGATTTGATGCAATGTTGCATTTCACTAGCGATAGCTTAAGTTAAGACGGAAAGAGAGGCAGAGTAGATAGATTAATGTGATTGAAAGAAGCTGAAGTTTCATCAGGATATTTTCTACTGTTTTTATTTGTTGGCTTTATCTATTTTTACATTGTTGACAATGGAAGTTATAGGCCTACTGCTGCTTAGGCCAATTTGGCCTATAGGCTATCTCTGTGTTCCATGCACTCATTTCTTTAGCCGCCAATGGCTCATGGTATAGGCCTATCAATGTGTCCATATGACAGAGGCTGGTGCTCTTGCATTAGTTAGTCAAACATTTTTGTAAATTAAGATTTGTATTATTAAACCATGTGACAATGATTTGGAGAAATTAAAATATTATTGTTGAAATGAAACTGTTCCACGAAAATGTGAATATGAAAATCATAACTGACACATCGATTCTTAGCTTCCTCAAACTTGAAAGTCACATGTCGTGCCGCCTGTGTCAGTTATAGGCCTACCCAAGTTTTTTCAGGCGTTGCGCTATCTTGGAGAATTGTCAATTTTACTTTGGCTATTGTCAATTTGGCTATGGTGTGTTTGTTAACATGTGAATTAATACTTACATTTAGGCATTTTTTTCTTTGATGATTTAGGCTAATTGATTGGAAACATGCATGATGTAAAAAGTGTAGGTCTCATGACATTCGGTCGCACTATAGGCTACAGAAAAGACCACTGAGGCTATATACTCATTCTACCATATATGTTAGATGACTTTGACGGAGCGTTTGTGGAGCGATGGAGCACAGCGTCTCTCCAACAGCACTATTGAGAGACATGCTGGGTATGGTCAAGATACATATTTTGTACTCCTGCATCAGTGCTCACTTTAATAGCCCATATACCACCGGGTGAGGGAAGTGTTCATCATTGTTTTGGGGCAGAATTATGTGAGGTGTTGGAGGTGACTCTTGGTCATTGGCTCAGAAAATGTCATCCTCGTCAATCTGCCGCACTAGGCAGCCGCCTAATCCTACCAAGTGGGCGGGCTTGCCCTGCCTGGGCCGGCCACAGACCACCAGCTCTCTAACCATTATAGAGGAAGTGGAGTCTGGACGTTCTCCAAAGCTAAGATTGACACTCTGACACTCTCCTGCTCTCCCTCGGCTGCTCTGGAAAAATATAGAAAGACATTTTGGATTACTATGCAGTCTTCGCAACTCATTCACATCTACTGAAACTGTTTATATTGCAAAAACATGAGCCACCTCTGTTCTCCCGGGTTCTCTTTCCCTTCACTTATTTGTTTCCTAAAGCAGGAGTGCAGGTTTAACCAGAGCGCTCTGCGACACGTGCACCGTTCATGCTAGACAGGCCAAAAGTACCAGCGTTAGTTATTTTGGGAGGCCAGGAAAGAGGGGGAGGGACACTATTAAAAACAAGCGATAACATGCAACGCACAAGGATTCGTAACAGCCTCTTAAGTGCTTTGGGTTCAGATTTGAGGGCCATGCAGCTCTTATTAGCACTTGGACGATGTTTCAGCGTCCTCTTTTCTATTCTTCTGTTGTGGTTACTATTCCGAGAACGTTGGAAAAGGAGACAAAAATAAACATCTCGGCTGTGACATTTAAGATGTGTATGGCTTGGGATAAAAATAATCCCTTTACCAGTTTCAATCTGAACATGACCAAAATGAAATACCACAAATACATTTAGTGTAGATTTTTACTTAAAGGCCTCATACATAGTGGAAGTGTTGCCTAACTTGTTCTGTACAGACAAGGTGATAGATATCCTGCAATATCCTGCATTGTGTGTTTATTCATGACTTATTCAAGGAGCTGCAAAGCTCCACAGCTAATATTGGAGTATCTGTCCATAGGACCACTTTAAGTCGTACACTCCACAGAGCTGGGCCTTATGGAAGAGTGGCCAGAAAAAAGCCATTCATTTAAGAAAAAAATAAGCAAACCCTTTTGGTGTTTGCCAAAAGGCATGTGGGTGACTCCCCAAACATATGGACGGAGGTACAGATGAGACTAAAATGGAGCTTTTTGGCCTTCAAGGAAAACGCTATGTCTGGCTCAAACCCAACACCTCTCATCACCCCAAGAACATCACCCACTCAGTGAAGCATGTTGGTTGCAGCATCGTGCTGTGGAGCTGTTTTTCCTCGACAGGAACTGGGAAACAGGTCAGAATTGAAGGAATGATGGATGGCGCTAAATACAGAAAAATTCTTGAGGGAAACCTATTTCAGTCTTCCAGAGATTTGAGACTGAGACGAAGGTTCACCTTCCAGCAGGACAATAACCCTAAGCATACTGCTAAAGCAACACTCGAGTGGTTTAAGGGGAAACATTTAAATGTATTGGAATGGCCTAGTCAAAGCCCAGACCTCAATCCAATTGAGAATCTGTGGTATGACTTAAAGATTGCTGTACACCAGCGGAACCCATCCAACTTGAAGGAGCTGTAGCAGTTTTGCCTTGAAGAATGGGCAAAAATCCCAGTGGCTAGATGTGCCAAGTTTATAGAGACATACCCCAAGAGACTTGCAGCTGTAATTGCTGCAAAAGGTGGCTCTAGTTATGCACGCTCAAGTTTATTTTGTCTTATTCCTTGTTTGTTTCACAATAAAAAACATTTTGCATCTTCAAAGTGGCAGGCATGTTGTGTAAATCAAATGATATAAACCCATAATTCCATGCTGTAAGGCAACAAAATAGGAGAAATGCCAAGGGGAGTGAATACTTTCTCTATCCACTGTATACTTATCTAGGCCTATTCATTTGTAATTGTTGGAAGATTTTTTTATTTCAATCACAATAAAAAAACATATTTGTTCTGAATGTATAATGTGAAAGTGAGTTTGGATGCTTGAAAAAGTAAAATTTTATAGCCCATCCCCTTGCAGGTAAGCAAATGTGTGTTTCAGCATGGGCCAATATAGTTTGGCAAGTGGATGTTTGAAAATAACAACACAAAATCTTTTGTAAACAAGCCTTTTTTTAAACTTTCCTCCCTTTTTAAAAAGTCTCATAGCTGAAACTCCACAACAGGCTCGGGAGAGGTGAAGATCAGGTAATGTGTCCTCCGAAACATGACCTGCCAAACAGCGCTTCTTAACACCCGCCCGCTTAACCCGCAAGCCAGCTGCACCAATGTGTTGGAGGAAACACCAACTGCTGACCGAAGTCAGCCTGCAGGTGCCCGGCTCGCCACAAGGAGTCGCTACAGAGCGATATTCCAAGTAAAGCCCTCCCGGCCAAACTAACCCCTAACCCGGACGACGCTGGGCCAATTGTCTGCCTCCCTATGGGACTCCAAGTCACGGACGACAGAGATGGCCGCCTCGCTTCGTGTTCCTAGGAAACTATGCAGTATTTTGTTTTTTTACGTGTTAGGTCTTACATTTGTACCCCAGGTAATCTTAGGTTTTATCACATACAGTCGGGAGGAACTACTGGATATAAGAGCAACGTCAACTCACCATCATTACGACCAGGAATACGACTTTTCCGAAGCGAATCCTGTGTTTTGCCCACCACCCAGGACAATGGATTGGTTCCAAGCCATCGAACCAAAACAACGTCGCCGTAAAAGGGGCAGACGAAGCGGGCACATCGCACACCGCTCCCAAGCATATTTACTCGCCAATGTCCAGTCTCTTGATAACATGGTTGATGAAATCCGAGCAAGGGTAGCATTCCAGAGAGGCATAAGAGACTGTAACGTTCTTCGCTTCACGGAAGCATGGTTCACTCGAGACACGCTATCAGAGTCGGGACAGCCAGTTGGTTTCTTCACGCATCGCACCGACAGAAACAAGCATCTTTCTGGTAAGAAGAAGGGCGGGGGGGTATGCCTTATGATTAATGAGACGTGGTGTGATCATAACAACATACAGGAACTCGAGTCTTTCTGTTCACCTGACTTAGAATTCCTCACAATCAAATGTCGACCGCATTATCTACCAAGAGAATTCTCTTCAATTATAATCACAATGTTCCCCCGCAAGCAGACGGCCCTAAACAAACTTTATTTGACTCTATGGAAACTGGAAACCACATATCCTGAGACTGCATTCATTGTAGCTGGGGATTTTAACAAGGCTAATCTGAAAACAAGACTCCCTAAATTCTATCAGCATATAGAATGTGCTACCAGGGCTGGTAAAACCTTAGATCATTGTTATTCTAACTTCCGCGACGCATATAAGGCCCTCCCCCGCCCTCCTTTTGGAAAAGCTGACCACGACTCCATTGTGTTGCGCCCTGCCTATAGACAGAGACTAAAACAGGAAGCTCCCACGCTCAGGTCTGTTCAACGCTGGTCTGACCAATCTGATTCCACACTTCAAGATTGCTTCGATCACGTGGATTGGGATATGTTCCGCATTGCGGCGAACTACAACATTGACGATTACACTGATTCGGTGAGTGAGTTTATTAGCAAGTGCATCAGCGATGTCGTACCCACAGCAACTATTAAAACATTCCCAAATCAGAAACCGTGGATTGATGGCAGCATTCGTGTGAAACTGAAAGCGCGAAGCACTGCTTTTAACCAGGGCAAGGTGACCGGAAACATGACCGAATACAAACAGTGTAGCTATTCCCTCCACAAGGCAATAAAACAAGCTAAGTGTCAGCATAGAGACAAAGTAGAGTCGCATTTCAACGGCTCAGACACAAACCAGCCCCGTCGCGGACCAAGATGTCTTGCTCCCAGACTGACTAAACAACTTATTTTCTCGCTTTGTGGACAATACAGTGCCACTGACACGGCCCTCTACCAAAACCTGTGGACTCTCCTTCACTGCAGCCGACTTGAGTAAAACATTTTAAACGTGTTAACCCTTGCAATGCTGCAGGCCCAGAGGATATCCCCAGCTGCGTCCTCAGAGAATGCGCAGACCTGCTGGCTGGTGTGTTTACGGACATATTCAATCAATCCTTATCCCAGTCTGCTGTTCCCACATGCTTCAAGAGGGCCACCATTGTTCCTGTTCACAAGAAAGCTAAGGTAACTGAGCTTAACGACTATCGCCCCTCAGGAGGCTGAAGATATAGCATAGGGTACCCCCCCCCCCACACACACACACACACACACACAAACACACGCACACGTGCAAGCACACATATGAGCATTTCGTTACACTCGCAATAACATCTGCTAACCATGTGTATGTGACGAATAAAAAATTTGATTTGACATACATACAAAAGCCATGCAGTGAGAACCCCCCCCCCTTCTTCTTGGCTTGTCACCGAAAGCACTCACAAACTTTTACAGATGCACAATTGAGAGAATCCTGTCGGGCTGTATCCCCGCCTGGTATGGCAAGTGCTCCGCCCACAACCAGAGGGTTGTGAGGTCTGCACAACGCATCACCAGGGGCAAACTACCTTCCCTCCAGGAAGCATCAAAGCATCAAAGCAGGGACCGAGAGACTGAAAAACAGCTTCTATCTCAAGGCCATCAGACTTTTAAACAGCCTCCACTAACATTGAGTGGCTGCTGCCAACATACTGGCTCTACTCCAGCCACTTTAATAATGGAAAAATTGATGTTAAAATGTATCACTAGCCACTTTAAACAATGCCACTAAATATAATGTTTACATACCCTACATTACTCATCTCATATGTATATACTGCACTCTATACCATCTACTGCATCTTGCCATCTTTATGTAATACATGTATCACTAGCCACTTTAAACAATTCCACTTTTATATGTTTACATACCCTACATTACTCATCTCATATGCATATACTGTACTCTATACCATCAGTGCCTTAGAAAGTTGAACCATTAGGGAGGCCCAAACAATCTTTTTTGTATTGACTACTGCAGCTGGGGTAGCAACGTGTTTCAGGGATTAATATGATGTGGGAGAGAGTGTACTGTAGGTTTGCAAGAGTTTCAATCCGGTGGGGAAGAGTGCTTGGAAGTTTTTCAGACATGCACACACACACACACACACACACACACACACACAACAGTGTGAGTTCAATGCAGTACACGTTGTCAGGAAACCCTGGTAAATTTAGTCAAATACTCAACCCGATCACGCCGGGTATACAGAGCCGTTCACGTCATCTGTTTACTCAACGCAGGTTGTGCCAAAGATGTGTGACACGCCGTTGATAAAGTAATCTGGACTTTTTAACACAGAAACGCATCTTTTCATACATTGAATTTAATTCCGTTACTTTCCAGTGATCATAAAGTAATCTAATGTCTGTACAAAAAGGCAGTGTAGGTTTCTCTCATTGAAAGAAGAAGTGGTTTGCATTAAAGGAAATACAGTTTTTCAGTGGCTGGTCCAATTTGGAATGCTTTGGGAGTGAAGCGATTGCAGTTGGTTAAACACGTGCTACAACGGTGAAATAAAAAGGGAGTCTACCAAATAACAATAATTATGGAATGTGATTCTGCGTTTTCCACACATTTCATAATTCATCCACGACAACAAATAGAAGTATAATTCACAGCGTATACAGTTTCTTTGTTGAAGCTTGAATCCATAGCGCTGAAACTGCCACGTCTGTTTTGAGATATTACAGCAACAAAGATATTACTTAAAAAACGACACACTGGTTTTTCCCCTCAGGAATCATGCAAGCATGATAGAACAGCAGAGTATGTACTACTATATTTTTTTTTTACCACGATGCTGGATGGTCATTTCCGCAATACAAAAATAATAACAAATGCGCCTGGGGCAGCCATGGCGCTGTTTCACCTATCACGGATCTCAGCTTTTAACTCCCCTCTACGACTTTATGAAACACACAAAAATGAGATAATTCATCTATTTTGGAACAGGGTTACCGTCTTACCATGGGGAAATTTAACAGTGTTTATCTGTATACATTCAAGTGGCTATAAAGAACTTTCAAGTCTGGAGGTTCTGAGCCAAAAGGAGTGACCTAAACTGCTTGCCCAGAAATGACCTCATTGGGCAGAAAGGGGCACACCTCCCCATGTCTATGAGCAAAAGCATATATTGTTTGCCTTAGAGCCTTTTGCAGACCTTATGCAACGTAACAAAATGCAGTATGTGAGTTTCGTTTGTCATCACAGAAAGGGACGGCTCCTTGTAGTAAGCTATAGTTGACCATGGAACACGTTTTGGTTGAAATGGAACCAGAAACATTTATTTTGTTCCTCTCTCTTTTGCAAAAAATTGTTTCACAAAATAATTACCTCTACATCTATCCATTTAAACTGCCCTAAAAAACAAGCACCAGTGTTGCTATAAATCCGTGAAAACAAAAGTGATGAAAGGATAAACGCTGTTCCTTGAGCTGATATATAGGCATCTATGTATTTCTCACTGTTCAGACTCTTATGCTACTGTGCCCTCATTATAATTGGATTGTAAGCTTAATAGGATTGTCATGCTCATGCTGTGTTAATAAGCAAGAGGGAAGGAGGTCAATACAAGCTGTGAATACCAGTTGGAATCATTCACGTTTGAAGTTGTTGAGAAACATTGTTTGACTAGTAGCCAACAAACTGTGTCAACAATGAACTAAACGTCAATCTATCATGCTTGTAAACATATTATAGTGTTCAAAAACCATATGAATAGATCACGTTCTATAAATAATGTTTTGTTGTTACATTTAACTGCCAGGAAGGCTGTTATTGAGGTAATTCCCTTCGGAGATCACCAGAGGTCAGCATGTGGGAGAAGTCAGAGCTCAGGGATGATAGTTTCCCACGAGTAATTACGAGTTGGAGCGGTGTTCAAAATCAAATCAAATTTTGTTTAGAAGTAATTCTTATGTGATTATAGGCGATTTTTAAATGAGAGATTATATGAGATTATATTTGGTTATCAACGTAAAAACAACTCTAGCCTTTAGCTAGACAAAATGTTAAACTAAACATCAAAACAGCATCTTTAAGATACCGCTGTTTTAAACTGAAGAATGATACTTCAAACAGAATCTATATGGAATGAAAGGCAAAAGTTTCAAGACTGTATTTTAGTACTTTCCAAAGAATAGGAATAATGGCACAGTCAAGCCCTTTCAGTTTTAGCATATGTGTCATCGCGTATTGAGCCACGGATTGATGATCAATCTCGGCTTTGAACCAACAGGCTGACCTTACTGACAGCCTCCACAGTTGACAGGGAGACATGGTTGGACTTTGTGGGAGATAGCAAGGCTTAGCTCTACTTTTTGGCCCAGAAAGGAAGGGTGATGGATATATCGGTGTGATCAAATTAAGAGAAGTGTGACGTCCCTAGTTCGCATTGCGTCACTACGGCAGTGCAGTACGTCACCTTTACATAAACCCTTACGTACTGCTAAATCTGATAAATCAAACAAACAGTAAGTGAATCTGTTCACAGGGGGAACACTGATTCAAAGTGTGTGAATTGGATCCACGGGATAAAAGTGACAGCTATGAACCGGCATCAAACACTTCTACAGATAGAACCTAGGCAGTAACTGTTTTTTTCTACATGTTCTTTTTCCTTGGATTGTGAGAATTAGAAAGAAAGAGGATGAAAGGAAGCAAAGAAAAAAGGTTGAGAAGGAATCTGGATTGTTGGCGTCACATTGACGGCTGAAGCCTTGTTCAATCGATGCTGAGGATCAAAGGCGCAGGTGTGAGGCTGTTACCATGGTACCATACCTATAATGGGGTGAGTCATCAGTGGTGAAGGGGGCCACCACCCCTTGGGCAAGAGAGATGGTGAGGGATTCCGCTCATGCGTCACTCTCTCTCCTTTGCGAAGATGAGGGCTATCTGATTCACTGAAATAGGGATGACTGTGAACTCTGAGACTCTTCCTCACTCCCCCTCACCCTGCCCACTCCTTTCCCTCCCTGCCAGGGCATGTCATCACTCACAGAAGAATAGGACTGGATAAAGCGATGACAGATGAGGCATGTCAAAAGCTTTTCACTCCTGATTCCGGGGGGGGGGGGGGGGGGGGGGGGGGGGGAATGACACCATCATTCATGGCTGAGACTTCTCTATATGTCAAATAATTTAAAAAAAAATCATTCCCTTTACCTTTTCTCTTCCATTCTCCTTCCTGGATTAATTATGTGGCTTGGACTGAATCAAACGCAGATAAATGAACTGTCCCCTGCGATTGGCATGTATGGGAAATTGTCTTGAAAAGTTTGTGACACTGCACATGTTGCTTGTCTATGTTTGTTTGAATCCCAGCTGTGTGTTGTAAACAGTGTGGCAAGCTTTCTGTCAAAGACTTTCACACTGTGAAGAACTTCTGAGGAAAGCTCACTCGGCTCATATCAAACACTCTGATTAGCATTTCACATGTGCTATTCAGGGTGCCAGATGTGGGATGAGTGAGTTTCCCCCAGAAGATCTTCAACGGCAGTGAGAAAACCTTTGATGGAAAGCTGACCACACTGATTACTACACAGGATATCATTCCATTTGCTCTATCTTGATGGGGTGGTGGATAGAGTGTTGGACCAGTAACCGAAAGGTTGCTAGGTTAAATCCCCGAGCTGACAAGATAAAAATCTGTCGTTCTGCCCCTGAACAAGGCAGTTAACCCACTGTTCCTAGGCCGTCATTATAAATAAGAATGTGTTCTTAATTAACTGACTTGCCTGGTTAAATTTTAAAAATACAGCTGATAAAAATGTTTTTTCTTTTGGTTTTCTTTGAAATTCATTATGCATTGTCTTTTAAAACACTGACATCAAACATTTTAAGCACAACTATTGACCCAAGACGGGGCACTGATTGCCAAATAAGGTGTGTTTACCTATTAAAGGCTACAAACGCGTACAAGAAGTTCCGCTACGACCTCCACAGAGCCACCAAACATACGAAAAGACAATACATGAATAAAGTAGAATCCAGCTAAACTGGTACTAAGGCATTGCCGCCTGCTATAGACCACCCTCTGCCCCCAGCTGTGCTCTGGACACCATATGTGAACTGATTGCACCCCATCTATCTTCAGAGCTCGTGCTGCTAGGCGACCTAAACTGGAACATGCTTAACACCCCAGCCATCCTACAATCTAAACTTGATGCCCTCAATCTCACACAAATTATCAATGAACCTACCAGGTACCTCCCCAAAGCCTTAAACACGGGCACCCTCATAGATATCATCCTAACCAACTTCCTTTACAACTACCTCTTTCCCAACTGTATTTAATTAATTTATTTATTTTGCTCCTTTGCACCCCATTATTTTTATTTCTACTTTGCACATTCTTCCATTGCAAAACTATCATTCCAGTGTTTTACTTGCTATATTGTATTTACTTTGCCACCATGGCCTTTTTTGCCTTTACCTCCCTTCTCACCTCATTTGCTCACATTGTATATAGACTAGTTTATACTGTATTATTGACTGTATGTTTGTTTTATTCCATGTGTAACTCTGTGTCGTTGTATCTGTCAAACTGCTTTGCTTTATCTTGGCCAGGTCGCAATTGTGAATGAGAACTTGTTCTCAACTTGCCTACCTGGTTAAATAAAGGTTAAATAAAAAATAAATAACTAAAAATGTTGCAAGGACTACAGTCTGTTACTGATTATAAAAGAGGACCTAACCATGAGCTACCTAATGATGCCTCTCTACCAGACGATTTGAATGCTTTTTATGCGTGCTTCGACACAAACAACGCAGAGCCCTGCAGAAGGGCCCCCACTGACCTGGAAGACTTGGTGCTCTCACTCTCTGAAGCTGACCTGAGTTAGGTTTTTAAATGGGTCAATACTCATAAAGCCACATGGCCAGACGCTATTCCAGGTATTCTGTTTATCCTCAGGGCATGTACAGATCAGCTGGCAGGCTCTTCACAGACCGTTTCAATCTCTCTTTGTCCCAGTCTGTAATCCCCACCTTTCAAGCTAACTACCGTCATTCTTCTTCCCAAAAACTCTTAGGCATCCGGACACAGTGACGACAGCCCTGTAGCTCTCACATCTAGAAAAATTAAGTGATTTGAAAGGCTGGTCACATATCAACTCCATCATCCCAGTCACCCTAGACTCACTCCAATTTGCATACCGCACCAAACAGATCCACATGCGATGCAATCATAATTGCACTCCACACTGCCCTCTCCGACCTAGACAACTGCCTAAAAGGAATACATTTACCACAGTACCTAACTTCCCCCATGATGGATTTTCTGAATAAGGTCACAGGTAATTGTGACTGCCTCAAGTGCCTTGCTTTTATAAAACAGTTACCAACATACAGTATTAAAATAATTATTTACATATTTTCATACCATTTTTATTTTGATGAGTAAATTCATACAATTGAATTATCCTACCAGAATATATAGTCTGGACAAAAATATGGTTGTCAATCATTTTGGTCATGTTGTTACAGACGTGACCAGGTCAGTAATAATTTTAGTTTAGTTGCTATAGACAGATTGGTTGTTCAGAAACAAAACTGATGCGTGTGCAACTATGGGGCAAAACAGATGGAGTTGGCTTAGACTGTAACTGTTGATAACATGTAAACTACATTTAATCTCAATTGAGTTGAAAAGTTGAAAAGCACACTTCTCCTGCATGTCAGTGGCCATCGAAGGTGAGCATTTCCCCACTGAAGTCGGTTACGACGAGGAACTGCAGTCAGGTCAAGACCCTTGTGAGGACGACGAGCTTCCCTGAGACGGTTTCTGACAGATTGTGTAAACTTCCCTGAGACGGTTTCTGACAGATTGTACAGAAATTCTTTGGTTGCGCAAACCTACAGTTTCATCAGCTACCCAGGTAACTGGGCTCAGACCATCCCGCAGGTGAAGAAGCTGGCGTGGTTACACGTTGTCTGTGGTTGTGAGGCTGGCCGGTTGGTTGCTAATTGCATGCTCCCTCAAAACTTGAGACATTTGTGTGACATTGTGTTGTGTGACAACACTGCACATTTTAGACTGGCCTTTTATTGTCCCCAGCACAAGGTGTACCTGTGTAATGATAATGCTGTTTAATCATCTTCTTGATATGCCACACCTGTCATGTAGATGGATTATCTTGGCAAAGGAGAAATGCTCACTAATAGGGATGTAAACACATTTGTGCACACAATTTGAGAGAAATGCGCTTTTTTGTGTGTATGGAATATTTCTGGGATGTTTTATTTCAGCTCATGAAACAAGGGACCAAAACTTTACATGTTGCATTTATATTTTGTTCAATATAATTTCGAACCTTGATTACACTGGGAAATGATCACATATGCATTTAGTCTTTTATGTCCAACAAATGAAGATTCAAATATTATTTATATTTATTTTTTGCTCAGAAAACCTGGGGCGCAAATAAAACCATCTGCGGGTCAAATTCGTCCTGCGGGCCACTAGTTGGGGAACCCTGATACACAGTCAAGTTAGTTCAGACATTACGACCAGGAGAGGTGGGTTAGGCCAAATATAAAATTAGAGTCATTATGATAGATGTGTGGCAGTAGAGGTCGACAGCGAGCCCAAGGACCGGCATTTACAGTTTTTGCCCTCCAAAGAAAGGTTGGTTGACCAAGATTCAAAGGTCAGATTAGGAAGGAAGAGGTGGTGTTTTCTCTGATGCGCCTAGGACATTTTTCATTGAACTCGTCATTACATCCAGTTTTCCAGCATGTGAATGGTTTGTGTGCAGAGTGTATGGTTAATGAAAAAGTGAAGCATGGGTTGATGTCTTGTTGTAAGTACCATTATGTGGAAGAAAGGGCAATATTGATGTGAAGGGTTATTGACGTTGAATGGGGATTGGGGAGGGGATTTGGGGAATGGGGGATGGTTTGTTAGAAGTTAATAAGGCTCTTTTTTATTTTCTAATCGTACAGTATTAGGTAGGAGAGTTTTGTTTTTGTTCATGTTTGGTTCTTTCTTAATTTAGCCTATCCTCTGTGATTGACTACTCACTCGAGTACACCAGGTAACGGTATGCACGTCTAACATTTGTTTGCCAACCATCATAACCATAGAAGAAAAAGACCGTGATAACTTTTGCGTATGGACATCTTCGTAAAAGAGATTGGATTATTGTACCCGTGTTGAATGTCCAAACTTAAATAGTCAACTAGCTATTATGTTAAAGTAAGAATTATTTGAGGTAAAAGTTATTTCTTTGTTTGTTGAAACTGTCACTGTTAGCTTGCTAGCTAACAATAGCTTACTATCTAACGTTAGTTAAAACAGACCAATGGGTGTTAGCTAGTTAGCTTGGATAAAAGTATGCTTGTGTGCCTTTTTCTGAAGATCACTCTATGCATCGCTCTGTTTGTGTCTCACAATGTTAGACGTTGAAAAGCTAACGTTAGCTAGCTAGGTTAGGTAACGCTTGAACATTGATAGCTCCGGGAGTGAAGAGGCTATCCTGTTAGCTGACATTACCAATAATACTTTTTCCTGTCAGCAAACACTTATACAGTGCCTTGCGAAAGTATTCGGCCCCCTTGAACTTTGCGACCTTTTGCCACATTTCAGGCTTCAAACATAAAGATATAAAACTTTATTTTTTTGTGAAGAATCAACAACAAGTGGGAAAATACAGTTTTATAGGGTGCCGAATACTTTCGCAAGGCACTGTAGGTCCTAAAGGTTATGACGTTAGCAATTATTTAGCTAGCTAGCTAATTCCCAGCTAGCACAGTGGATCTGGGACGATTCCGTCTAAGAGTCGGGGCACTCGGCTGAGAGTCAGACTCGGCCAATGCATTGTGGCCCGAGTCTCGGCTGCCTTCGGCAGTATTACTTACGGCTAGGATGCGGGAATTGGGCTCGGGCCGATTCAAGTGTGAGTTATCTGACAATTTTTTTTTTTTTGTGGATGGGTGTAATTTGTATGTATACAATTGATAATAGTAATATTTAAAATTACTAAATTGGGTAATTTTGTATGCATTTATTTAAATTTGTATCGGATCGCTTCTGGGGGGATTCTGGTAAAATGCTGGCAAAGTTGGCTGAATTCCGGCAGACGGAATTGGGCAGTCATTCATTTTGATTCTGGGCCGAGTCCGACAGCAAATTCCGATTCAATCAGTTCCGGCCCCACGGAAGAGGGCAGCTTCTGGGCCGATTCCTCATTGCTAGCTGGGTTATGACTATTTCAGAAATAGTCATATCTGGCTAAACATTGCTTTGACCTAGCTAAAATAGTTAACGTCATCAAGCAGAGAGACATTCAGGTCTTACCTAGTTACAATTCTAGCTTGTTTTCTAACGCTAGCTGTAAACAGCTGAGTTGACCTCCTATCTTAAAAGGCCTTCTTGAGTAGAAGAGATAGCTAATTAACCTTAGTATTTGCAACCAGTCCTATGATAAATGTCTATAATTTACAAAGTGTTGTATTTCTGGCAGTCACACCAGACCTGATGACAATTACATATTCTTGTACCCCCATTTGGTAGTTACAGTCTTGTCCCATCGCTGCAACACCCATATGGGAGAGGTGAATGTCGAGAGCCATGCGTCCTCTGAAACACAACCATGCCAAGCCGCCTTGTTTAACCCGGAAGCCAGCCGCAGCAATGTGTTGGAGAAAACACTGTACAACTGGTGACCAAAGTTTTTGCACACGGCCCACCACAAGTACTCGCTAGAGCGTGATTGGACAAGAACTCCCCCAGCTGGCCAACCCCTCTCCTAACCCAGATGACTTGTGTGTACCCCTAATGGGTCTCCCAGTCACAGCCTGCTGCGACACAGCCGGGGATTGAACCCGGGTCTGTAGTGACACCTTAAGCACTGTGATGCAGTGCCTTAGACCATTGCGCAGCTCAGGAGGCCATTTATTTATTTGAATAATTTTCTAGATCAAGGATATCCACCTGTAATCCACCAACACATTTGAAAATACATTACAATCCTAATCAAAGTATTATTTAATTTTTTTAAACCTTTTTCTGAATATTGTAATAACATGATGTTCTACTAGACACATGCCTTTCTCTATGTACATGGGTGTGTGTAATAATGTGTACATCACCCGACCAATATGACACCCCCAGGTGCGATCCCCACATTGAGAAGGTTCTGGAGGCGGTGACCCACTACACCCCTTGCTATATGTAGGAGACAGAGTTTATCTTTGACCAATCACAGGAGGAGAGGAAGAGGATCAGCAATCAAATCATATCAAACTTTATTTGTCACAATACTGTGAAATGCTTACTTACAAGCCCCTTTCTAGGGCTAGGCATCCTGCTAGCGGGACAACTTCCGGTGAAACTGGAGGGCGCGCAATTCAAATAAATAATAATACAAATTATGGATATTAAACATTTAGGTACATATAAGTGTCTTATATCAGTTAAAAGCTGAGAAAAAAAAGAAAAGAAAAAGCCATTGCTTAAAGAAAAAAAAAGTAAGCAAACACGTTTGGTGTTCGCCAAAAGGCATATGGGAGACTCCCCAAACACATGGAAGAAGGTACTCTGGTTAGATGAGACTAAAATTGAGCATTTTGGCCATCAAGGAAAATGCTATGTCTGGCGCAAACCCAACACCTCTCATCACCCCTGGACCCACCATCCCCACAGTGAAGCATGATGCTGCCACCACCATGCTGTGGGAATGTTTTTCATCGGCAGGGACTGGGAAACTGGTTAGAATTTAAGGAATGATGGATGATGCTAAATACAGGGAAATTCTTGAGGGAAACCTGTTCCAGTCTTCCAGAGATTGGAGACTGGGACGAAGGTTCACCTTCCAGCAGGACAATGACCTTAAGAATATTGCTAAAGCAACACTCAAGTGGTTTAAGGGGAACATTTAAATGTATTGGAATGGCCAAGACAACGCCCAGACCTCAGTCAAATTGAGAATCCGTGGTATGACTTAAAGATTGCTGTACACCAGCGGAACCCATCCAACTTGAAGGAGCTGGAGCAGTTTTGCCTTGAAGAATGGGAAAAATCGCAGTGGCTAGATGTGCCAAGCTTATAGAAACATACCCCAAGAAACTTGCAGCTGTAATTGCTGCAAAAGGTGGCTCTAGTCTTATTTCTTGTTTGTTTCACCAAAAAATATTTTGCAAATATGAATGGCTGAACTCAAATGTGCTGGTTAATGAAATACCTGTATTTATGGGAAAATTGTATTTTGTTCTTAAATTATATTATAAAATGGAATGGTAGAGTTACAGTTGAAGTCAGAAGTTTACATACACCTTAGCCAAATACATTTAAACTCAGTTTTTCACAATTCCTGACATTTAATCCTACTAAAAATTCCCTGTCTTAGGTCAGTTAGGATCACCACTTTATTTTAAGAATGTGAAATGTCAGAATAATAATAGAGAATGATTTATTTCAGCTTTAATTTCTTCATCACATTCCCAGTGGGTTAGAAGTTTACATACACTCAATTAGAATTTGGTAGAATTGGGTGAATTTTGGCCCATTCCTCCTGACAGAGCTGGTATAACTGAGTCAGGTTTGTAGGCCTCCTTGCTCGCACACGCTTTTTCAGTTCTGCCCACACATTTTCTATAGGATTGAGGTCAGGGCTTTGTGATGGCCACTCCAATACCTTGACT
Organism: Oncorhynchus nerka; assembly: GCF_034236695.1. Lineage (NCBI taxonomy): Eukaryota > Metazoa > Chordata > Actinopteri > Salmoniformes > Salmonidae > Oncorhynchus > Oncorhynchus nerka. The sequence goes on along the minus strand of NC_088417.1, from coordinate 36,796,818 downwards.
TTGTTGTCCTTAAGCCATTTTGCCACAACTCTGGAAGTATGCTTGGGGTCATTGTCCATTTGGAATACCCATTTGCGACCAAGCTTTAACTTCCTGACTGATGCCATCTATTTTGTGAAATGCACTAGTTCCTTCCACAGCAAAGTACCCGCACAACATGATGCTGCAACCCTCGTGCTTCACGGTTGGAATGGTGTTCTCTGGCCCCCTTTTTCCTCCAAACATGACGATGGTAATTATGGCCAAACAGTTGTATTTTTGTTTCATCAGACCAGAGGACATTTCTCCAAACAGTATGATCTTTGTCCCCATGTGCAGTTGCAAACCGTAGTCTGTCTTTTTTTACGGCGGATATGGAGCAGTGGCTTCTTCCTTGCTGAGCAGCCTTTCAGGTTATGTTGATATGGGACTTGTTTTACTGTGGAAATAGATACTTTTGTACCTGTTTCCTCCAGCATCTTCACAAGGTCCATTGCTGTTGTTTTGGGATTGATTTACACTTTTCACACCACAGTACATTCATCTCTAGGAGACAGAATGTGTCTCCTGCCTGAGTTATATGACGACTGCGTGGTCCCATGGTGTTTAAACTTGTGTACTATTGTTTGTACAGATGAAGGTGTTACCTTCAGGCATTTGGAAATTGCTCCCAAGGATGAACCAGTCTTGTGGAGGTCTGCAATTGTTTTTCTGAGGTCTTGGCTGACTTCTTTTGATTTTCCCATGATGTCAAGCAAAGAGGCACTGAGTTTGAAGGTAGACCTTGAAATACATCCACAGGTACACCGCCAATTGATTCAAATGATGTCAATTAGCCTATCAGAAGCTTCTAAAGCCATGACATAATTTTCTGTAATTTCCAAGCTGTTTATTAAAGGCACAGTCAACTTAGTGTATGTAAACGTCTGACCCACTGGAATTGTGATACAGTGAATTATAAGTCTGTAAACAATTGTTAGAAAAATTACTTGTGTCATGCACAAATTAGATGTCCTAACCGACTTGCCAAAACTATAGTTTGTTTAACAATAAATTTGTGGAGTGGTTGAGAACTGAGTTTTAATGACTCCAACCTAAGTGTATGTAAACTTCCGACTTCAACTGTATGTGTAGTATCGTTGGAGAAAGTTGTGAGTGTTAGATGTGTGGGTGCCCATGGGGCCAGATATTAGAGGTCTCCAGTGAGAGAAAGGCAGGTTGAGTTTGCCAGGGTTAGACTAGTACAGAAAGTGTCATATGCCGAAGCAGTGAAAAGACTGTGAGAGAAAGATGGATACAGGGTGAGGGATACTGAGTGTATTCCTGTGAGTAGGCAGAGAGCAAGTGAGAGTAATGGGAAGAATATGTGCTTCGGTAAGGTGGGCTTTTTAGCATTCATAGCCATGGTTGTCAAATGTACTGCGGAAATGGATCAGAAGTCACAGAAAATATAGGTTGTGGTGGCAGCGACTGAGAAGAACTTGGGATTAGTTTTTGCCAAACCAGCAGCATACCACCCTGCATACCACTGCTAGCTTGCTTCTGAAGCTAAGCAGTGTTGGTCCTGGTCTGTCCTTGGATGGGTGATCAGGTACTGCTGGAAGTGGTGTTGGAGGGCCAGTAGGAGGCACCCTTTCCTCTGGTCTAAAAAATATCCCAATCCCCCAGGGAAGTGATTGGGGACACTTCCCTGTGTATGGTGCTGTCTTTCGGATGGGGTGTTAACTTCTTGGCGCACGCATCCCGTTAGCAGGATTATTTTCGTCAACATCCGCTGAATTGCAGAGCGTAAAATTCAAATTGAATTAAAAAAACATTTAATTTTCATGAAATCACAAGTACAATATAGCAAAACACAGCTTAGCTTGTTGTTAATCCACCTGGCATGTCAGATTTCAAAAAAGCTTTTCGGCGAAAGCTATCCAAGCGTTTATGTTAGGACATCTCTCTCAGCAGACAAAACATTACAAACAGCTAGCAGCAAAGTAGATTGGTCACGAAAGTCAGAAAAGCAATAAAATTAATAGCTTACCTTTGATGATCTTCGGATGTTTCCACTCACAAGACTCCCAATTACACAATAAATGTTCCTTTTGTTCCATAAAGATGATTTTTAAATCCAAAAACCTCAATTTGGTTGGCGCGTTACGTTCAGAAATCCACAGGCTTGAGCGGTCATGATGGGGCAGACAAAAATTCCAAATAGTATCCATAAAGTTCTTAGAAACATGTCAAACGTTTTCCATAATCAATCCTCAGGTTGTTTTTACAATAAATAATTGATAATATTTCAACCGGACCGTAGCTTTTTCAAATGGAGTGAGAGAGAAAATATCTGCTCCAAGCTGCTCGCGCATGCAAAACTCTACTGGCACCCAATCATCCACTGACGCAATGTTATTTTCTCTCTCATTTTTCAGAATATAAACCTGAAACTATGTCTAAAGACTGTTCACACCATGTGGAAGCCATAGGAAAAGGAATCTGGTTGATATCCCTTTAAATGGAGGGAAGGCATGGAATGAAACAGAGAGGTTTCAGGAAAAACAGCACTTCCTGGTTTGATTTTCCTCAGGTTTTCATCTGCAATATCAGTTCTGTTATACTCACAGACAATATTTTGACAGTTTTGGAAACTTTAGAGTGTTTTCTATCCTAATCCGACAAATATATGCATATTCTAGATTCTGGGCCTGAGAAATAGGCAGTTTCATTTGGGTACGTTTTTGATCCAAACATCAAAATACTGCCACCTACACTCAAGAGGTTAAACGGGTGTCCTGACTCTCTGAGGTCATTAAAGATCCCATGGCACTTGTCGTAAGAGTAGGGGTGTTAACCCTGGTGTCCTGGCTAAATTTTTTATCTGGCCCTCAAAACATCATGGTCACCTAATAATCCCCAGTTTACACTTGGCTCATTCATCCCCCTCCTATACCCTGTAAATATTCCCCAGGTTGTTGCTGTAAATGAGAATGTGTTCTCAGTCTACTTACATGAAAAATTTAAAAATTACTAGGATTTACTGTAGAACAGTTGCAGGGGGTGTTGAGTGGTAGTGTTCTGTCCTCTCAGACAGTTGGTCTGGAGTAGGGTTATATAGTGGAATGGGGTGTTGTTGTTATTATTATAAAAAAAATAGAGAGGGTTAATAGTTGCCTGTGAGAGCCGGAATTCTTACTGGTTGGGAGGTGATCAAATACTTATGTCAAACAATAAAATGAAAATGAATTACTTAAAAATCATACAATGTGATTTTCTGGATTTTTGTTCTGATTCTGTCTCTCACAGTTGAAGTGTACCTATGATAAAAATGACAGATCTCTACATGCTTTGTAAGTAGGAAAACCTGCAAAATCTACAGTTCTCCCCACTGTATGTTCTTGGTAACAATAACCACCTGGCACTGCTGAAACATTGATGCACTTCAAATAAAAAAATACAGCCTCGAGTACCCAAAGGTCCCGAGGTTGAGAACCACTGAACTGACATCATGCTGACTTGTCTTGTTAGTGACATGGCACTTTTCTCACACTACCGCGTTGTCTCCGTACTGCTGTGCTGTATGTTGCTACTTGGCTACTTGTAAGCTCTAAAAAATAATGAGTCTCACACTCTACATATAAAATCATCAATAAAAGAAATGTTCCTCTCACTTTCAACTGCGTTTATTTTCAGCAAACTTAACAGGTGTAAATATTTGTATGAACATAACAAGATTCAACAACTGAGACATAAACTGAACAAGTTCCACAGACATGTGACTAACAGAAATGTATTAATGTGTCCCTGAACAAAGGGGCGGTCACAATCAAATGTAACAGTCAGTAGCTGGTGTCGCCACCAGCTGTATTAAGTACTGCAGTGCATCTCCTCCTCATGGACTGCACCAGGTTTGCCAGTTCTTGCTGTGAGATGTTACCCCACTCTTCCACCAAGGCACCTGCAAGTTCCCGGAAATTTCTGGGGGGGGATTTGCCCTAGCCCTCACCCTCTGATCCAACAGGTCCCAGACGTGCTCAATGGGATTGAGATCCGGGCTCTTCGCTGGCCATGGCAGAATACTGACAATCCTGTCTTGCAGGAAATCAGCCATACTGCTCGTTCTGTGAGTGGTGAAATTGTCATTCTAGAGAGTCGGATGGTTTGGTGTCGTGGAGGGCAGGTAGTTTGACCCCGGTGATGCGTTGTGCAGACCTCACTGCCCTCTGGAGAGCCTTACGGTTATGGGCGGAGCAGTTGCCGTACCAGGTGGTGATACAGCCGACAGGATGTTCTCGATTGTGCATCTGTAAAAGTTTGAGAGTGTTTTTGGTGACAAGCTGAATTTCTTCAGCGACGCTGCTGCGCCTTCTTCACCATGCTGTCTGTGTGGGTGGACCATTTCAGTTTGTCCGTGATGTGTACGCCAAAGGGACTTAAAACTTTCTACCCTCTCCACTACTGTCCGGTGTATGTGGATAGGGGGGTGCTCCCTCTGCTGTTTCCTGAAGTCCACGATAATTCGACGATAAACGCGAATCCAACCATCACCCCTGGTGAGACAAAACCACGACTCGTCAGTGAAGAGCACTTTTTGCCAGTCCTGTCTGGTCCAGCGACGGTGGGTTTGTGCCCATAGTCAATGTTGTTGCTGGTGATGTCTGGTGAGGACCTGCCTTACAACAGGCCTGCAAGCCCTCAGTCCAGCCTCTCTCAGCCTATTGTGGAGAGCCTGAGCACTGATGGAGGGATTGTGCGTTCCTGGTGTAACTCGGGCAGTTGTTATTGCCATCCTGTACCTGTCCCGCAGGTGTGATGTTCGGTGAACCGATCCTGTGCAGGTGTTGTTACACATGGTCTGACACTGCGAGGACGATCAGCTGTCTGTCCTGTCTCCCTGTAGCACTGTCTTTGGCGTCTCACAGTACGGACATTGCAATTTATTGCCCTGGCCACATCTCCAGTCCTCATGCCTCCTTGCAGCATGCCTAAGGTACGTTCACGCAGATGAGCAGTGACTCTGGGCATCTTTCTTTTGGCGTTTTTCAGAGTCAGTAGATAGGCTTCTTTAGTGTCCTAAGTTTTCATTGTCATTGTCATTATTGGATAAAAAAACGTGCCCGTTTTAAGCACAATATTTCGTCACGAAAAGATGCTCGACTATGCATATAATTGGCAGCTTTGGAAAGAAAACACTCTGACGTTTTCAAAACTGCAAAGATATTATCTGTGAGTGCCCCAGAAATGATGCTACAGGCGAAACCAAGATGTAACCTCAAACAGGAAATGAGCTGAATTTTTGAAGCTCTGTTTTACTATCGTCTCCTTATATGGCTGTGAATGTGCTCTGAACGAGCTTATGCTCTCTGCCGTTCGTCCAAGATGTCTGCAGCATTGTGACGTATTTGTAGGCATATCATTGGAAGATTGGCCATAAGAGACTACATTTGCCAGGGGCCCGTCCGGTGTCCTTTGTCTATGTTGGTGCGTAATTCTCAGTGGCAATCATTTTACCATGCGATACAGACGGAGAAGCACACTTCCAGGAACGATACATCATTGAAGAGATATGTAGAAAAACACCTTGAGGATTGATTCTAAACAACGTTTGCCATGTTTCAGTCGATATTATGGAGTTTGGCGTTTTTATAACTGAATTTTCATTTTTTTTTGGTAGCCAAACATGACGCAGAAAACGGACCGATTTCTCCTGCACAAATAATTTTTCAGGAAAACTGAACATTTGCTATCTAACCTCTTCAGTCGACCCTCTACTTTTTTGAACATTTTGTTAAAAATCGCGCAACATTTCAGCGCCCTGCTACTCATGCCAGGAATATAGTACGTTCATATGGTTAGAATGTGTGGATAGGAAACCCTCGGACGTTTTTAAAACTGGTTAAATCACGACTGTGGCTATTACATAACATGCGTTACATCGGAAAGCGCAGGAAAACCTGATCACAGAAAATGGAAATAAATATCCTTGCGCCACTTCCAGCAATTGTTAACAGTGAGCCGAATTAGATAAGACCGAGCATTCAACTCCCACAGCATCCCCATGTTGTCTAGAGTCTTGTGAATTGAATCATCTTTGATTCTTGGTTGAACCGAAAGAGGGGCACGACTTACCTCCGGTCTCCGCCCAGATCATTCCGGAAGAGCTCTCTCCTGAAATTTTTTCCAAGACGACAGCTAATGATTTCTACATCGCCTATGGATGATTTTTATCGCTTATTAACGTTTACTAATACCTAAAGTAGCATTACAAACGTATTTCGAAGTGTTTTGTGAAAGTTTATCGTCTACTTTTTGAATTTTAAAAAATTACGTTACGTTGTGAAATCGCTGTTTTTTTAGTTTATCACAGAGGCTACATATAACGATATCTTGGCTTTATATGGCCCGATTTAATCGAAATAAAGACCCAATAGTGTTTATGGGACATCTAGGAGTGCCAACAAAGAAGATGGTGAAAGGTAATGACTGTTTTCTATTTTATTGTGCGGTTTGTGTAACGCCGAAATGCTAATTATTTTGTTTACGTCCCCTGCTGTGCTTTTCTGTTGTAGTGTATTGGTGCATGCTATCAGATAATAGCTTCTCATGCTGTTGCCGAAAAGCATTTTAAAAATCTGACTTGTTGCCTGGATTCACAACGAGTGTAGCTTTAATTTGATACCCTGCATGTGTATTTTAATGAACTTTTGAGTTTTAACTAATACTATTAGCATTTAGCGTAGCGCATTTGCATTTCCAGAGCTCTAGTTGGGACGCAAGCGTCCCAAGTAGAGGCAAGAGGCTAACTGAGAGTCTCCTCATTGAAAACATCCGAAGTTCTTCAAAGGTAAATGATTTATTGAATGTTTTTGCTGGTTTTTGTGAAAATGTTGCCTGGTGATGCTAACGCTAAATGCTAATGCCTAATGCTAACGCTAAATGCTAAATGCTAGTTTTGCTATGGTAGAGAAGCATATTTTTGAAAATCTGAGATGACAGTGTTGTTAACAAAAGGCTAAGCATGAGAGCTAGCATATTGATTTCATTTCATTTGCGATTTTCATGAATAGTTAACGTCGCGTTATGGTAATGGACTTGAGGCTGTAGTCATGATCCCGGATCCGGGTTGGCTCGACGCAAGAAGTTAATTGCCTACCGTCTGTAAGCTGTTTGTGTCTTAACGACCGTTCCATGTTCATTAGTTGTTTATGGTTCATTGAACAAGCAAGGGAAACAGTGCTTAAACCCTTTACAATGAAGATCTATGAAGTTATTTGGATTTCTACGAATTATCTTTGAAAGACAGGGTCCTGAAAAAGGGATGTTTCTTTATTTGCCAAGTTTGTAAACTGTTAAGGCGGCACAGTGATGCTGAAACTTTGGTGATTTATCCAGTAAAATAATGGAGTTTATATACAGTATATAGTGTTCGACTCTATTTTTACAGCTTACAGTTTATTCGTCTTATGTCAGCACCTCTCCACTGATAAATTTGCTCTGGGTGTAGGCCAGCTCATGTTTTTATTAGGCTACTTGGCTACCTGCCAACATTTTGCTTTTTACTTTTAATAACAGATTAATAAAACTATGTATTCACCAATGTCTTAGTTTTGTCCTCACTCAACCTTTTTCATTAAACTTTTTCATCCCAGTTGCTTTATCTGGACGTGGATCTGCAGAACCTCCACCAGTCGAAAATACTTTTTTGTCTTTTGAAGTTCTAGTTATGAAATCTATACAGCCTACTCAATTTTATTAAATTTTATAGCTACTGTTTACAGGCTCAGCTATCCCCATTGAGACGTGTCCGTGCCTCGATCTAGGTTGGGCAAAACTAAACATGGCGGTGTTCGCCTTAGCAATCTCACTGGAATAAAGACCTCCTCGATCCCTGCCATTATTGAAAGAGATTGTGATACCTCACATCTCAAAATAGGGCTACTTAATGTTAGATCCCTCACTTCCAAAGCAGTTACAGTCAATGAGCTAATCACTGATCATAATCTTGATGTGTTTGGCCTGACTGAAACATGGCTTAAGCCTGATGAACTTACTGTGTTAAATGAGGCCTCACCTCCTGGGTACACTAGTGACCATATCCCCCGCGTATTCCGCAAAGGTGGAGGTGTTGCTAACATTTACGATAGCAAATTTCAATTTACCAAAAAATTGAAAACAGACATTTTTGTCTTTTGAGATTCTAGTCATGAAATCTATGCAGCCTACTCAATCACTTTTTAAAGCTACTGTTTACAGGCCTCCTGGGCCGTATACAGCGTTCCTCACTGAGTTCCCTGAATTCCTATCGGACCTTGTAGTCATGGCAGATAATATTCAAATGTTTGGTGACTTTAATATTCACATGGAAAAGTCCACAGACCCACTCCAAAAGGCTTTTGAAACCATCATCAACTCAGTGGGTTTTGTCCAACATGTCTCCGGACCTACTCACTGCCACAGTCATACCCTGGACCTAGTTTTGTCCCATGGAATAAATGTTGTGGATCTTAATGTTTTTCCTCATAATTCTTGGCTATTGGAAAACCATTTTATTACGTTTGCAATCGCAACAAATAATCTGCTCAGACCCCAACCAACGATCATCAAAAGCCGTGCTATAAATTCTCAGACAATGCAAAGATTCCTAGATGCCCTTCCAGACTCCCTCCAACTAACCAAGGACATCAGCATACAAAATTCAGTTAACCACCTAACCGAGGAACTCAATTTAACCTAGCATCATACCCTAGATGCAGTCGCACCCCTAAAAACAAAAAATATTTGTCATAAGAAACTTGCTCCCTGGTATACAGAAAGTACCCGAGCTCTGAAGCAAGCTTGGAAAGACAGTACCGTGCAGTATGAAGAGCCCTCACTGCTAATTGATCATCATCCAAAATGTATTTTTGATACTGTCGCAAAGCTAACTAAAAAGCAGCATTCCCCAAGAGAGGGTGGCTTTCACTTCAGCAGTGATAAATTATTTGACGAAAATAACTTATTTGACGAAAAGATCATGATCATTAGAAAGCAAATTACTGACTCCTCTTTAATTCTGCATATTCTTCCAAAGCTCAGTTGTCCTGAGTCTGCACAACTCTGCCAGGATCAAGGGAGACACTCAAGTTTTTTAATACTTTAATACTATATCTCTTGACACATTGATGAAAATAATCATGGCCTCTAAACCTACAAGCTGCATACTGGACCCTATTCCAACTAAACTACTGAAAGAGCTGTTTCATGTGCTTGGCCCTCCTATGTTGAAAATAATAAACGGCTCTCTATCCACCCGATGTGTACCAAAGTCACTAAAAGTGTCAGTAATAAAGCCTCTCTTGAAAAAGCCAAACCTTGACCCAGAAAATATAAAAATGATCAGCCTATATCGAATCTCCCATTCCTCTCTAAAAAAAAAAAAAAAAAGCTGTTGCACAGCAACTCATTGCCTTCCTGAAGACAAACAATGTATACGAAACGCTTTAGTCTGGTTTAGACCCCATCATAGCACTGAGACTGAACTTGAAGGTGGTAAGTGACCTTTTAATAATGGCATCAGACCGAGGCTCTGCAACTGTCCTCGCACTCCTAGACCTTAGTGCTGCTTTTGATACCATTGATCACCACATTCTTTTGGAGAGATTGGAAACCCAAATTGGTCTACATGGACAAGTTCTGGCCTGGTTTAGATCTTATCTGTTTTTACCTCTTAGTGATGTCGTTTGGAAACATAACGTTAACTTTCACTGCTGTGTGGACAACCCACAGCTGTACATTTGGATAAAACATGGTGAAGCCCCAAAATTGCCCTCCCTGGAAGCCTGTGTTTCAGACATAAGTAAGTGGAAGGCGTCAAATGTTCTACTTTTAAACTCGGACAAAACAGAGATGCTTGTTCTAGGTCCCAAGAAACAAAGAGATCTTCTCAAATAAAACTGTGAAGGACCTCGGCATTACTCTGCACCATGATCTCTCTTTTGACGAACATACCAAGACTGTTTCAAGGACAGCTCTTTTCCAAATACGTAACATTGCAAAAATCAGAAACTTTCTGTCCAAAAATTATGCAGAAAAATGTATACATTTTTGTCACTCCTAGGTTAGACTACTGCAATGCTCTACTTTCCGGCTACCCGGATAAAGCATCAAATAAACTTCAGTTAGTGCTAAACACGGCTGCTAGAATCTTGATTTGAACCAAAACATTTTTTGATCATATTACTCCAGTGCTAGCCTCTCTACACTGGCTTCCTGTTAAGGCAAGGGCTGATTTCAAAGTTTTACTGCTGACCTACAAAGCATTACATGGGCTTGCTCCTACCTATCTTTCCGATTTGGTCCTGCCGTACATACCTACACGTACGTACGCTACGGTCACAAGACACAGTCCTCTTTACTGTCCCTAGAATTTCTAAGAAAACAGCTGGAGGCAGGGCTTTCTCCTATAGAGCACCATTGTTATGGAATGCCTATCCATGTGAGAGACGCAGACTCTGTCTCGACCTTTACCTCTTTATTGAATACTCATCTCTTCAGTAGGTCCTATGATTGAGTGTAGTCTGGCCCAGGAATGTGAAGGTGAACAGAAAGGCATTGGAGCAACGAACCACCCTTGCTGTCTCTGCTTGGATGGTTCCCCTCTCTCCACTGGGATTCTCTGCCTCAAACCCTATTATAGTCACTGGCTTACTGTTGCTCCTCCATGCCGTCCCTAGGAGGTGTGCGTCCTCCTACACACTTCTCACATCTAGGAATCTCCCTCCTACACTGCTGCTACAACGTGCCCATAAACAAAACCTCTCACTGGATAACTTACACTTCCTAACTTGACCTTGTCGGGCAAAGAATCTCCAAACAGCAGGCATCACAGACACCGGGAATCTTCAATTTCAACGGATCCTCCTCAACACTTAAAGCCACACCTGTTATCACTCCTTTCAAAGGCACCCTTTTCACTCCTTTCAAAGGCACCCATTTCTTGTCCCTAATCGCATGATCCAAAGCACCCTTTCCTTCTGAACTGAAGTGTGGTTTATACTACAGGTGTGTTCGTAAATTTAATCAGGAGTGCCATAGTATGCTCTGGGTGTTCGTCAACTCAGATGTACCTTTCGTAAATTTAGAGCGTTTAGAGAGCTCAATGGACACTCTGGTCGAGGAGTAGAGTTGATCCGAGCATTCTGTGCTTACAACAGCAGCCAAGCACCCAAGCTACCTGGCTAACGTTGGCTAGCTTGCTAGCTGCTTCCAGACGCATATGAGAGAACAGCTCACTCTGACCATTTTACTCACTCTAGCAGAGCTGATTAGGCTGTTTTTATGTTATCCAGAGCATTGGTGACTGCAGCTGTGCTGCTAGCAACAATTTAACCATGCTTTTTTTGCCAACGTTTACTGACACACTGACACTGACATAGTCAATGGGTCTTGAGCGTTCATATATTTACAAGTTATTCTGAACTCTGGCACACTCAGAGGAGAGTGCTCTAAAATCGGAGTAGATAGCCAGAGCGAATTTACCAGCTATGTCAATCAACAATTGTCGCAGTGACATCATGAATATTCTATTGAAATGGTTACTTGCATAATGGAGTCTTTTTTTTTTATTGTTAAGACATCTAGCTAGATAAACAATGAACCATAATCCCAACTCATGATGTTACTACCCTGCATGAATCTGCAGGTAGCAAATAATCCAGGTTCAATGTTGGCTAGCTAACATTAGGCTATAACTAGCAAAGGAAATTGCTCTGAGATACGAATAATATTACTACACAGATTATACAATTAACGTTAGCTAGCTGACCTAACAACAGCAGTCAAGCACCAAAGCTAACTGGATAACATTGGCTAGCTTTCTAGCTACTTCTAGACACAAATGAGAGAACATCTCACCCTGACAATTTTACTCGCTCTAGTAGAGCTGATTCTTACATCGGCATAACCATCAAACAGGCCTCCTGAGTGGTGCAGCGGCGGTCTAAGGAGCTACATCGCAGTGCTCCAATTTGTAAGTCGCTCTGGATAAGAGCGTCTGCTAAATGACTTAAATGTAAATGTAAATGCTTGAGGCATCACTACAGACATGGGTTCGATCCTGGGCTGTGTCGCAGCCGGCCGCGATTGCGAGACCCATGAGGCGGAGCACAATTGGCCTTACGTCCTCCAGGTTAGGGGAGGGTTTGACCTGCAGGGATGTCCTTGTCCCATCGCGCTCTAGCGACTCCTGTGGCGGGCCGGGCCGGGCACTGACACAATCGCCAGTTGTACAGTGTTTACTCCAACACATTGGTGCAGCTGGGTTCTGGGTTAAGCAAGCAGGTTTTCGAGAAGCATTGCAGCTTGGCAGGGTTGTGTTTCAGGGGGGACGCGTGGCTCTCGACCTTCGCCTCTCCCAAGTCCGTTCGGGAGTTGCATATACAGTTCCAGTCAAATGTTTGGACACACCTCCTCATTCCAGAGTTTTTCTTTAAAACATTTTTTTTAAATGACTTTAGTCTTTCTTTTTTTTTACTACAATACTTGTTTCATGTGTTATTTCATAGTTTTGATGTCTTCACTATTATTCTACAATGTAGAAAATAGTCAAAATAAAGAAAAACCCTTGAATGAGGTGTGTCCAAACTTTTGAATGGTACTGTAAGCAATTCAAAAGAGAACATTCTCCACATTAAACAATAGGGAAAAAAAGAGAAGGCAAAACACTCCATGTCCTTCGCCAACATGACTAGCCAAATATTTGAATCTCATACGTCAAGTCTGCCAGTAAGAGGCAGGGGGACTTTTCCAAGGAACTTAACATAGCAACAGTTAAAGTCACAGGCCGATCCAAGTAAGAAACAAAGTTACTAATATTGTACAGGCTGCTTTATGGGCTTGAACACGCAGCATGGTCAGCATCTGGCCTGACCGTCTGTCTAACACTCTTAGTGAGAGAAGGGTGCTGCCGTATTCTTCCCAGTTCTAACCGGATCCTGACTCAGCGACTACAAAGGCAGTGAGAGTAATGGGTGGGCACCTGATTCACATATAATCTGGCCCCTCCAAGTAGCCATAGGCCCCTTGAATCAGCCGGACCTTTGAGGTGTCATGAGTCTGGGGCTAGTGATGCGTCTGGTCTGGGTGAGGGGGGCAAGAGCCTGGTTTTATAGAGTGTGAGTCGAGTTTAGGGGGTAAACACTGTGTGTGTGTGTGAGGTTTAGGGGCAGGGGGTAGGGCTGGTTGACTTACGCATGGAAAATACAGTTATGATGTGTTCTCCTTTCCAATATGTATTTTAGTCAAAGGGTAGCCTTAACCTTAAGGGACACTCAAGTAAGAACAGACACACACTCCTGGTCCACCCTCACACATGCACCCACACAGGCATATCAAAACAAAGAACAGTTTATTAACATAAGACTGCATATGGGGCGTAGAAATCCCCTGATTGTGTGTGTGTGGAAGAAGCTTGTCATGAAGCCACCGGCTTTCGGAAACAGTTTTTAAAGCTGTCTGGGTTCCCTGCCCCGTCACACACCACATCCAGCTGTGCAACAGAACGTTGCTTCCACCCTCCCCCACCCATCCCCTCTTACTCCCCACCCGCTGCCTCTCCTCTGCTCCACTCTCTCAATCCTCCACTCGGAAACAATGAGGCTACGCTAGTTTCGGGGCTGCGCTGGCCTTTCCAGCAGATCTTATCCTTCCACTGCGTCTACAGTAAAGTGAAGTCATCTCGGTGTGGTCACCATCGCTAAAAGGTCAGGGATTTAACAGGTTGGATAGATGGGTCATAAGGCTCTGTCTCTCTCATTCTCCACTCTGTATGCATTTGCATTAGTTCAGCCTGACTTTGTGTGCCCGTTTGTTTATACTGTAACTAACATTCCGCACTACTCTCAGACAGACCATATACCCCATCCATCCCTTTCCTTATTTGACGTTAATAGCTCATCTTAGGACAGAAGAGATTTAGATGATGACATTTGTACAATTAATGAACAAATCAAGTGTTTGTGTTTGTTCATCGAGGAGATTTACCGAACAGTCCAGGGTGACTCACATAGCTCACATTTTTGAAGAGCGTTGCATAAATACCAAGAAGCAATTTCAGTCTACAGAATTGTTGGTAACTAGCACGTCTCCCAAACCGCTTAACCGCACCCCTGTCCGAGTTATACACTTAACTCTGCTTAGAAATAAACATTTAGCTGAAAAACATTCATTATGATGTTTCTCCATTTGGGTGGGGTTTCATCTGTGTTAAACGGCCAGTCAGACACACATTAGACGCGCCTCTCACTTTTCCAACAGAGTGGGAGTCTGAGAATACAATGTCTATTTAGGTCAGGTGTATCCTAAACGGACTGCGAAATATAATCACGGCTAGTTTAAACGGATGGCCCGTGGGCCATGACACCCTGTACATATAAACACACTGACGCCTCAGAAGAACAACTAATACAGTTGGCAAAGGTAATAATTGTTACTATTCCACAAATGTACACTAGGTGGACTTAAAGTTTTAATATAGTCAGTGTACATTTCCACAGCGAGGCTCATAAAGGACATTGAGGTGACCCTGGAGATTCAGAACTTGAGTTCAAGTTCAAGTCCAAATTACATCCACATATCAGTTAATACAAACTGAAATCCAGTATATTCATAAATTGGACAGCCACGGGACCTATACTGAGCCTGAACCTACATCTTGCTTCAACAAACCTCTGCTCCACACTCACACTCAACATGCCCTGACTTTCTCTGTCCAGCTACCTCTTCCCATTTATGTCTCTCTCAGGATGGAGAGATTGCCTGGTCCCAGATCTGTTTGTGCTGTATAGCCAACTCCTAAGGTTGTGGTCATGCGAACAACCATGGGAGTTGGCTATACAGCACAAACAGGTCTGGGACCAGGCTAGTGGAGAGAGAGGGGAAACTTAGACACTGTCTGGCTAGGCCCAGTGACGGTCAAACCTTAGCCACGGGCTCTCCCATGCGTCTGGATGGAGGAAGGAAAAATTATGCCGCACTAGAGGAGCACACATCTGGTAAAAGACTTACTCATCACTTTCTCAGGGTGAATAAAACTCCAACCCCCCCAGGTGAATAAAACTCCAACCCCCCCCATGCCACTGTCACCACCACCTCATCCCAGTTCGTTGGGGATTTGATTTTAATTGGGTCTGCTCAACGCCCCCGCCGCGACGGTGAGGAATGCCGTAACTTGAGTGTTGCTGGACTCTCGGCATCCTTCTCCCGGTTATATCTCCCCTGGCGTGGAGACGGAGTGAACCAATCCATCACACATGGCCGTGGCCCCTCCGTGCCATCACACACAAGCTGAGCATAATAATAATGATAATAATAAAAATCGTCATCATTCAACTCTGTACTGTTTCTACTCCATCTTGTACAAAGTACAATACAAGGTGTTATGGGAACTATAACAGATACCTCACCTCCACATAACCTGCTGTCTCCCCGTGCTCTCTCTCTCTCTCTCTCACACACACACACACACACACACATACACATACACATACACACACACACACACACACACACACACACACACACACACACACACACACACACACACACACACACACACACACACACACACACACACACACACACAAGCCACCATCCTTCTCACCCCCACCCTCCTCTCAGCAACAGGGTGTCACACACAGGCAGCTGTAGCCCCTGGCTGGCTTGAGGACCTCCTGTCTTTTGCCATCTGACATGATACGGCCAGCGCTACGTTGAGCTGCTCTATTGGCCCATCACTGTCCGCGGAGGACGAAGTCTCTTCTCAAGACTCTGAGGCAGTAAATTTGTCAGGAGCGGAACGATGTGCTGAATTCACCTATTACGTGTTTCATAAAGTTGCAGAGGTCCTGCTGCTACAGCTCAGAGTGGAAGGAAATGACCCCTAACCTTTACGAGAGACAGTGGCGGACAGCAGCCAAACTGCGAGAGAGACAGAGAGAGAGGGGGGGGGGTTAGAAAAAGTGAGGGAAGTAAAGAACGAGGCAGGAGGGGGAGAAAGAGGACAGACAGGTTGATGGAGAGGGAGAAATATAGAGAGGGGGAGAAGGAGTGGATACATAGAGGGGGAGAGTAAACTTAAAGGAGAAGGAATGAGTATGTGGTTGAAGGTACATCATATGTCCACAAGAGGGAGTAGTGCCATATATAGTGATCCTTCAGTTAGTTTAGAAGTTATATATTATAATACACACTGTAGATTAGGATATTAAAGTGTTCAACTGTAATGTAACACTAAACACATACAAATGTTTACCTGCACACAATTTTCCACATAGTATAGAGCTGTGTAAAGGTCTAGAACTACAATTAAATTGAATGCAGTACATGTAATCAAAGTCTTTGATTTGGAGCATACTGTTAGCTCCCCAAATGCTCCAAAAACAGTTTATTTAGAGTTTTCACATAGCCTTAGTTAACATGAACAATTCAGATGCTAATTTGAGCATAACACAAGATGGTGAGTCATCGTAGCCAGTCACTTTCCAGAGCTGTTACAACTGCAAGTAAATTTCCATTGATCAAGATCAATGTCTTATTTGATAATATACTAGGGATGACTTTGCATGACTTGGAGTAGATTTTTTGATACACGGACGACTCACACTAGCCTTCTGCTTTGCCTTTGATGATGTCACTCCGAAGAGTCGGAGTCTGTCTATGTCACTGAGAATCCCAGACGTCTGACCTCAACTTATTAAAACAGGACGTTGACCCTGCGGTCACTTCCTGGTGAATCGGCAGATGGGGCGAATGTCATACAGTTGTAAGGAAAAAAACTGAACCTGGGATGATGAGATGATTATCCCATTCACGTCAAACTGACGAGAAATACATGAAATACAATGACACAACATACAGCCATCTAAAACATGGATTGATGCATTGTGGGGTTTGAGTGTTTTGCCTGGGGCTTACCAGTGACCACAAATGTACATTCCTTTAAACAAAGCCCTAATATGGTACGCTATCTAACCCTTGCAACCAGACAAGGCAATCATGTCCATCTTCAAAATGAGTTGAATGTTTCAACTTAAATCTTTAGAGTCTAAGATGTTGGGAGAGGGGGGGGGCTAAGCTGACAAATGGAATTGTTTTAAGCTCATACTATGGATCAGTTAGCTATTTGATTAAGAATCTTATGGGATGAATCGACTCTAGTTTTTATTATACATGTAAAAAAATATATTTATATATTTACTGATCTTTCTAATATCTCTCTGATATAGGACAGACACTTCAGAACAAACTTATTTTTATCAGTTGTTCCATGTAGTGAATCTGTTATTCAATGCGTTTGTATGGGCGCGTATAAGTAAGACCAAATAAACATTTAATCAAATCAATTTTTATATATTTTTTGATACATCAAGGTATATTACAATTCAAAATCAAATAGCTAAATGATCCTTGGTATGACCTTCTTAAAACAATTCCATATAGCTTAGTAGAACCCCCCCCATCCCCGACTTAGCCAGGGCTTAGACTATAATGGGTTAAAGAGTTTCAACTTGTCACACACTCTAAACACATGCATACAAGCAAGCCATATCAGAACTTCTTATTGTACATCACTACAAACCAATGTCTACAATTCTATAAGACAAATTATTCAACAACCACGTGGTTGAATTTAACAGAAGTGAGAGGGGAATGAGCAACAAAGGATAAAACACATGTTCAAAAGTAGTTCATCAAATGTGATAGAAAAGGTTTGCAAGCCTTCCACTGTGAGGCACACAGCACAACCCCAAATAAATAAATAAAGGCAAAGTTAGTGAAACACATGAGTCAGAAGTAGTGAGTTAGTAAAGGGTGGGATCAGGAGGGAGGAGGGAGGTATAATTACGGTAAGACACAGGGAGAGGTACAGAAGGAGAGAGAGAAAGAGAGAGAGAGAGACAGCAAAGAGAGCCCTGCCCACTCTCACAAAACCATTCAACTTGTGCACAGTGAGCACTCACAGACTCCTACAGAGACCTACTCTTCCCTGGGGTAACCTTCTGAGGACGACTGACATTCCCACACAAAACCTCCCAAGGATCAGACATCATCTCCACTCCAGCACCGGCAGGACCATCTTCGGTCCACACCTCTCCTTCTTCAGCCATCTCTCCTTTTTAAACACAAGGATTATTCTTTTTCGTTCTCACTTTTAGGTGTCACTTTTTAAACTTTTATTCCAAGTCTTACAGCACTGCTGACTAAATTTATTTTTCCAGAGCTTACCTTGTCTGGAGGAGTTTTTAAAATCTCTTTTGGCAGAAGGACTGATATTTTTCCCCCACTCTCATCATTTCGCCTAGTAGTTGGTGCTCGCTGCGCTGCTCTCTACGTTGTCCCGGCAGCAGACCTGTCTAGTCCAGGATGTCTCCTTTGCCCCTGCTGAGTGGGATGTTGCTACTCTTTGCCCATAGCTGTGGCGGGGCCGGCTCTTTGTCCGTGGCGATGGGTGGTGGCCAGACGCCACCACAGACCCAGTCCCAGCTGGTGCCGGAGGTTACCGACTGCCCTTCCTGCGCCCTGGCGCGGCTCAACGAGGAGGAGGATGGCAGCAAACCCGAGGTGGTGGAGGCAGTGAAGAGGCACATCCTCAACATGCTGCACCTACAGGTGCGGCCCAATGTTACGCACCCGGTGCCCCGCGCTGCTCTGCTCAATGCCATCCGCAAGCTGCACGTGGGAAGAGTGGCCGAGGACGGCAGCGTCCAGATCGAGGATGGGGGCCACGGGCGCCCAGATGCCGCCGACATGGTCGAGACGACTGAGATCCTTACCTTCGCAGAGGCCGGTGAGTGCCACAGGTGTGTGTGTGTGTGTGTGTGTGGGGGGGGTGATCGAGCATGAACGTGTGTGAAAAGAGAAAAGGAGAGAGAGCGATAGACAGAGCAACATGGAAGGTCCTTGTCTAAGGAGGCAAAAACAGAAAAGCAGCCTTGCTAAACGCTACAAAGGCTATAGGACTGTAACCCAGTTCGGCAGGTTTGCAGACCTAATTCTTTGAAACGACAGGCTCTCGACCTGCTTAATTCCACCTGTGTGAAAGAACAGTTTAACCTGTTGACTCTACCCAGAGAGCTGCTCCCACCCCCACACCTTCCCCTGCCACCCCTCCCTTAAGGTCCCTAATGACCCCCTGCTGCTTTTAAGAATACACAATTATCTGCTTAGAAAGCTCCCAGGCTTGTGTTCCTTAGCTCCCGTGTGAAGTTATTCAGAGTAGTGCAGTAGCAGTCGCCGGGAGACCGAATGAGTGTTTTTCTTAGAAATGGCAGCGACAGCGAGAATAGAGAGAGAGAGAGAGAGAGAGAGAGAGAGAGAGAGAGAGAGAGAGATTAAAAATAAATGTAAAAAAGGCTCCTCAGGTTAAAGAAAAATAAACTCTTATCCAGGTACTGACTCTACTCGGTTTTCTTCTTCCACAGGCGGGTTTAAAGCCTGCTGTCGGGTGTAGAGTGGTGTGTTCAAAGGTGCTGTCAAACCTATGATGTGTAGGGAGATCTGAGTCTGCTCTGACTTAGATAGCCCAGGAGGGGAACATGGAGTATAGAAAAAGCTGAACTGTGTCGGGCACAAGAACCATGTTCCTTTTCCTCCCATAGCAAATTATGACTGCCATTGGAGATGTGGAACATTTTACAGTACAGTATTTTGGAAAGGGCTATTCGGTTCGGAAATACAGTACTGTGCAATTGGTGAGGTGATCTTGAGTGCTCATGAATCTCTGTTGGAGCAAGGGGGGAGTGCTTCAATGAGAGTGTAAAGGATGTGTACTCCAAGTCATGACTGGCATTTGCAGTGAGTTCACAAGGACTTGACAGATTACATTTAGCGAACTACTGCAGTAGGCCTACACACACGCACACAACTTATGTTTAAAACCAATGGTCCGACACACAATGAAGAAAATGAGAATGTCCTTCATTTTGTGAAGTTGCTGTTCCTGTTATGTGATAAAAACAAACAAACAAGAAGGTAAAAGCAAAGAATTCTAGAAAAACGATGTATATTTTCAACGTAGTCTCTTCCCCTATATGGGTAGTTAGACCCAACTTTCCAACCTGTCCATTAGGAATTCTCTAAATATTCATTTTAGAATATGCAATTTGAAAGAGTTCTCAAGTAGCTATAACATGGCATTGAAAACAACATTTTTCATGTCAGAATTGGGGGAAATAACCATTATTTATTTATTGATTGATTAATGCATGTATTGAGGTTGAGAAAACAGAGTCAAGTTAAAAAATAAAACAGTTTACCTCACTTCATTAGAAAATGCTAGCATGCTGATTACTGGAGCCAGGTTCCCTCCCTGATGTTCTCAACAGCATACACTTGAAATAAATGAACAGTTGAACCATTTAGGAAAACCTAAGTGAGAGTATGCACTATGATTAAACAAATGTTGATGAATTACACATGCAATTGTAAGGCATCTGCAATAGGATTATGAGTTTGCTCAATTAAAATGTCAACACACAAACTTTCTGTTGTGAGCATCAACATATTTTTCGAACAGTGTGTCACCATAAATACCACGCCTCAAGCTTACATCAATATGACAAAGACAGACCTAATATTATTATACCAAAGCCTTAGCATAATGATCAGGAAGCCGACAAAAATATACACTACCGGTCAAAAGTTTAGAACACCTACTCATTCAAGGGTTTTTCTTTATTTGTACTATTTTTCTACATTGTAGAATAATAGTGAAGACATCAAAACTATGAAATAACACATATGGAATCATGTAGTAACCAAAAAAAGTGTAAAAAAAAAAAAAAAACATGTTATATTTGAGATTCTTCAAATAGACACCCTTTGCCTTGACTACAGCTTTGTACACTCTTGGCATTCTCTCAACCAGCTTCACCTGGAATGCTTTTTCAACAGTCTTGAAGGAGTTCCCACATATGCTGAGCACTTGTTGGCTGCTTTTCCTTCACTCTTTGAGGTTCGACTCATCCCAAACCATCTCAATTTGGTTGAGGTCTTTGGATTGTGGAGGCCAGGTCATCTGATGCAGCACTCCATCACTCTCCTTCTTGGTAAAATAGCCCTTGCACAGCCTGGGTTTGTGTTGGGTCATTGTCCTGTTGAAAACCAAATGATTGTCCCACTAAGCCCAAACCAGATAGGATGGCGTATCACTGCAGAATTCTGTGGTAGCCATGCTAGTTAAGTGTGCCTTGAAATCTTAATAAATCACTGACTGTGTCACCAGCAAAGCACCCCCACACCATAACACCTCCTTACAGTGGGAAATACACATGCACATCCATACACATCCATTCACACACACATTCTCACAAAGACCCTGCAGTTGGAACCAAAAATCTCCAATTTGTTTCTTGGCCCAAGCAAGTCTCTTCTTGTTATTTGTGTCCTTTGGTAATGGTTTCTTTGCAGCAATTCGGCCATGAAAGCCTGATTCACACAGTCTCATCTGACTTGAACTCTGTGAAGCATTTATTTGGGCTGGTAACTCTAATGAACGTATCTTCTGCAGTAGAGGTAACTCTGGGTCTTCCATTCCATTCCTCATGAGAGCCAGTTTCATCATAGCGCTTGATGGTTTTTGCAACTGCACTTGAAGAAACTTTCAAAGTTCTTGAAATGTTCCGTATTGACTGACCTTCATGTCTTAAAGTAATGATGGACTGTCGTTCGCTTTGATTTTTTTGAGCTGTTATTGCCATAATTTGGACTTGGTCTTTTACCAAATAGGGCTATCTTCTGTATACCCCCCTACCTTGTCGCAACACAACTGATTGGCTCAAACGCATTAAGAAGGAAAGAAATTCCACAAATGAACTTTTAACAAGGCACACCTGTTAATTAAAATGCATTCCAGGTAATTACCTCATGAAGCTGGTTGAGAGAATGCCAAGGGTGTGCAAAGCTGCCGTCAAGGCAAAGGTTGGCTATTTGAAGAATCTCAAATATAAATTCGATTTTGATTTGTTTATCACTTTTTGGTTACTACGTGATTCCATATGTACTATTTTATAGTTTTGATGTCTTCACTATTGAAAATAAAGAAAAACCCTTGAATGAGTAGGTGTTCTAAAACATTTGACCGGTAGTGTATGTGACATTTGTAATTGAAAACATATCTCACATTTTTTGGTTATGCTTATGCCTACATTTGTCATTGATACATCTCTTGGCTATGCTTTCCCTAGGTTTGCAAAGCTACCGTTAACTTACCAAAGTTACCAGAATATTTGGTCACTTTGGTCATTATAATTGAATAACTTTTACAAAATGTATTCATTTATAGTATTACTATATATATATATATATATATATATATATATATATATATATATGTGCCCATAGTGTTCATGAGTTTCTAGTGCATAGACCACATGGTTCAATAGAAAATATCCCAGTTAAAAATAAAAGCATCTTATCAACAGTAGTATTATTTTCAAATAACTTTGCAAGTCTTCCAACTCTTCCAACTGCTGTTTTCAGTACTGCCACCGCTTTGGCACCAAAAGATTTACAACAAAGGCATATTGACATAAGAGAGTCAATAATTTTAATTAACATGAATACAGTCATAATGATCATAGCCTGTAAGTCACCTTAAGAAAAGAGGGTTCCTCAAGGGCTCTTTGGGAAGAGTGAGGGTTCTATGTTTAACCATAACACCTCAAAGAACCCATTGAGCCCTTCAATAGTTCTTTGCAGTTCAGAAAAGGGTTCTTTCCTCTTTTAGTAATTATAATATAAATGTAGGGGCGGTGGCTCATTTTAATATTTTGTGGCATGGTTTTCTCACAGCTCCATTTGTTGAAAGACTCACGTATGGCTTTGCGTCAATTGAGAACTGATGTCTAGTTTAATGGTTCTCAAACTTCTCCTCAGGGAACCCCAGCCATTCCAAAGCTACCACAACTGATTTGAACTTGTCAATTAACAGAATAATAAAACCTATGGAATTTTAACAATATAATATGGCTAACCGAAAAGAACACTATATGTTTCTTCAAAAGGTCATTTCGATAACTTTAGGAAAGGGATCTTTATAGCACCATGAAGGTTCCATTTAGAACCTTATGAGCATGGCTCTTTATAGAACCTTTAAAAGGCTATTTATAGCAGCAAAAAGGGTTACAAGACAAATAACCCTTATTTGGCACTATATAGAACCATTTGTTTTTAGTGCATAATAATCTATTCTCTGAATTCAATTTGTGATGAGAATTTGATTTGGCCTGACATTTAGTCACATTATCATTATTCAGAGTTGCTTCGACATCAGAGGGCTACTAAAGAAATCTCCTGTGTGGGACTCCTGTGTGGATCACTATTGAGTTCCACATTCACATTCGCTGTACTTGTTGGCTTATATATATAAAAAAAACATAATAGTCCCTTTTACTCTAAATAGGCATTTGAATTAACTTTAGATTAAAAGGGAAGAGTGGCACTTCTGCTTGGGGGTCTTTAATAATAAATACAAAAAACTGTAAATAACTAGGGTTAAATTAACCACGCAGCAGGGGCATTCTGCTGCATATAATTGCTTCATTCAACAGAATATGGGGCCCAATAATTATTTTGGGCTGTTGGGACAGTATCTCATGAAAGAGCCTTGCTCACTGTGTGGAAAGTGCTGAGTGCTGGTAGTGCCAATTTCCTCTGCAGTCTGTGCTCACTATACCCTTCAACCCCCCTACCCATGGAGTATAGCAATTAATTAAACATATCAACAGTGAAATTCTGATGTCCACATTTATATCCACATTTATCTTCTGGTAGCTGTGTCTCTTTAATCGCACCGCTGTCTCTGGACACCTTAACTGGGCTACATAGACTAACTATAGTGACTGCTAAGATTTGTTTGTGATTTAAGAAAAGAAGCACACTTTCTCATGAGACTGAATATCATCAACATGTACATTTGTATGCAAAACAGTTATTTTCTGCCTATTTGGTGTAAGTTAACTAATAGTTCCATTAAAATGCCCTCATCAGTCATGTATTTTACGTATCCAGCACTGCCATCAGTTATCAAGCTCAAGCACTCCTCTCACAAGGACTTTGAGGCTGAGAGGTCACATTCCACATCAATTACAAAAGAGTCTCACCTCCTAACCATGTCGCTCCAATAATAGTTAATTACTTTTAGATTGTAGTACAAAATAGCAGTCAATGGAAAGTTATTGTACTGTAGCCTAAATTGGCAGTCTCCTTTTTTGGCTTGTTAACCTGCATGGTTGACAGGTTTAACTACTGTTTGATTTTGTCTCCATTTGGTATATAATGCAAATGAACCATCAGTGCTGCTTAAAAGCAAAAGACAAAAAAGACATTTGCTGTTTTTTTCCCCTCAATGCTGCCACCACCATTCATTCTTGTGCCGTGGCCAGAGCAATTAAATATGTTTTGGAATGTGACGCCAAAGCTCTTGACATCACCAACGGAGTCTCTTCTCTGATCTCTCCAAATGAATATCATGCTGCCGAGGCCTACTCCAAAAGGGTGTCAAGAAAGTGTCCCGACATCGAGTCAGACGAAACCTTTATGGTTCATAGAGACTATTCTAGCTCCTTAACAAAGCCCAGACAAACAGAAAAGAAACAGCAGCCAGTATCTTCAGGCAATAGTAAAAAGCAAGGGGAAAGAATGTGATAAATGTGGCAACTTTGTAAATACTTTCACATATCTCTGGGCTGGTCAAATAAAAATAAACCGACTGGTGGATGATGCCTTTAGGATCCGGCTGGGAGTCCGGTGTTCTGTTGTGTTGTGTAGCTTTTCAAGCAGGATAGGAGGGCATCCATGTTCCCATGAAGGCCATGGTGCCTCACTGAGAGGGAGACAACTAGAAGCCTTGGACAGGTCTCATTGACTTCCAATTCATATGGGCCCAATCACTCCTCACCTCACCTCTCCACTTTGACAGCCCATGTGTGGCAAGGTTTCTTCTTGCACACTACCTACACCACAGTATTTATTGGCTTGATTCAGCCACTAACATCTGTGAACAGATATTAACCAGCAACAGAGTAAGCAGGAGAGAGGGATAGGATCAGGTTTACAGGTTAGTCAGAGCTTAGTCAGATCTATTGTATCTTCACATGAAGTCATTTGTTGTGACTGAACCGTCTTCTGGTCAAATGTGTGGCATGATTGCAAATCGTTGGGTGCTTCTCCATCTCCTTCACTAATTACTGTTGTCATTGGAAATTTGAATAGAGGATTTGAATGGAATATTCTTGGCAAACCAAATAATATATATTTGGGGGGATTACAACCCTCATTTAAATAATTACAACCTGGCATTAAAGAGCAGCTAGATAGACAAAGTCTCTCACTCTCCCAGTCTCCAAAGGTTAGGAGTCTGAGGAGGCTGTATTTCTCCCGACTTTGCTCATTGTTCTTGGGAGTGCCTTGGCCTGTGATGCCTGGACTGCGGTGACTCAGAGCGACTGCTGCACATCTTCCTGGGCTTGGGTGTCTAATTGTGTGTACAGGGTCATAAATCAAGCCCACCGCTGGTTCATCTCCTTCCAAAGAGGCCAGCACAGAGTGTTTTTGCAAGTGAGATAGTGGAGTGTGAGAACGGAGAGGCTGAGAGTCCAAGGAAGCAAGTCAAAGAGGTTACAAGACTGATGGCACCACTGACCTTTGCAATTCCTGTGGTCAGTCGGTGGTCAGTTTATCGACTCGGCTGAGATGGAACGTATCGTAAATGCTAGTTGGACTTTTTCCAAAGGGTTCAATTTGTATGCAGATGCACTCTGTTAACCTTGCAAATAGTGCTTCTGGGAATGCTATTGGAATGATTTCAGGTACACATGAGATAGCTTGTAACTTTTTTTTTATCAGTCTATTAAAAGACAATTGCCATGAGCCCTACGATGTTTTACAAGCATTCTTAAAATGTAACTGCTTCAATTTGGTGGTGATAGCATCTAACATACATCCTAATGACATTCATAGAACACTGGGTTCTTTGCACAATGGCTCTCCAACATTCCTGGAATGTCTTGAGACCCACATATGGTTGTGTTAGAGCAGGCAAGTGCACCATTCAAGAGAAATCAATATGGAAAGAATAAGGTTGATTGGCACTTTCAGAGAAAAATGCTGCTACAATTCTGTTATCATTATGATGATATTTTTGAAGAAATGCATTAAAACTATTACTTATCGAAATAAGTCAACAACAACAAAAAAAGTGGTTATATATTATGCTGTCCAGGATACAGTAAAGCCATAATAGTTTTGTGCTTGATTTAACAAATCAGAACTCTTTCAAAGTTGCAGCAGGCAAAGAGGCAAATGTGAAAAAGACACATTTTTCAAAGAGTACTCTGTTTAGTCTGCTCTGAAAGTAGGTCTACTAACTAGTGGACGGAGAGTTGGCAGGTATTAAAGCTGCTACAACTACCTCCAATACAACTGGCAGATCACGGGTTGCAGAAACATCGGATACATGTTGTATCGGATTGAGTTCATGTGAATCAATTGGTCAATTTTGTTTAACTCTTATCAAATAATGCAATCAAACTGTATAAACGAACTGCAATGTCCATTAAATTGGTAAACAATATACACCTCAAGAGTGTGTTATAGTGTTAGCCTTCTTGTGGGAGAGATCAAAGACCATTAGCCCTCCAAAGCTAAACTGGATTAAGAGTGAGCATATTGACTACATTAATTAGGACAGTATTTGGATAGAACAGGAACCCACCACTAATGCTCCTAAATTGTCAGTTAATTCGGGCTCCCCCCCCCACTCCCTATTCTTCTTTTGAAGGCACGCAATGGGGGAGGTGAAAATGTCATTTTCAATTTTTGTGTGCAGGACAGCTGTGCAAATTGTCTTTCTGATTGGCAAAATTCTTGTTTACTCTTCTGAGGTTATTGTACCGCTCTTTAGTTGATTCCAATTATTTTCTCACAACTTATTTCAGGCACCATGATGGGCAGCGATGCACTCAAACCCTCTTCTCAGGGCAGGTTTTCTTTGGGTTAGGGCCCCCTTGGGTTTGTACAGTCCCATTCTTTAGCCTCAGTGCAGGATTACGGAAGAACAATGACGGAGCCACCACTGGCAAAGCCAATGATTTTTTTGCCTTGTGTTTATGATGCAGACAGTTACAAACACTTGTAAAAAATCAGCCTGCAATAGAGCATGCTGGGAAATGTGATAATGATGGGAGTGGTTTTAGCTTAGCACTGGTTATTATTACCAACACTTGGGTTATTTTACACCAAACACCTGAATCAACACGAGAAACGTTACACTGACAAATCAACACTAGGTTAACTGGCCAATTTGCTGTGTCGATTCCTTCGATAATGACATCACAGCCACTCTGAGAACATTCAGCTCATTCTTGTCTAGCTTTTCTTGCATGGGACTCCAAGACCTAAGGAGCGTTTTTTAAGGAGAGGCCAGCAGAGCACAGGTGCTTGTGTACTGAGCAAGAGACAAAGGCTATAAATTAAAAGCTTAGTATGCATAACCCATCATTAATTAGCTACAAATAAGGGTAATACTGCATTAAATGTATTACCTGAAAGAGGTAGGCTAGGACATCTATATATCAGGCTATACAGTATTTCAATCTACAACAGGATAATCTATTTTGGGTGCAATTTGAATGGAGTTGATGGAAAGAGAGAAAAACTGCATTCACGCGTTCACGTATGCACTGATTGAAAGCAACAATATTCTTCGAGTGGTAAGCTATTTGAAAACTCTGCAGGTGCAATTAAAAAACAAGGTGAACCCGAATTCCAGATGGAGATGGGTAAATTAGATGTGAATTCTGTCTTTATATTACTGTAGCATAGGCTATTCTGCAGCAAATGTAGGCCTACCTGTCCCAAGAAAAAAACATTACGATGATGAGATGATACTGTAAGTCTACATGCATTGTGAACTGCGCTCCATACTGAGCTGGGCTGTCTGTCCCCACCCTGAGCATTGATTCATCATTCAGATTCATCATGCCGTAGAGAAGCCAAATTTAGACATCACATATAATTGAACAGTTCAATTTCACGCCATGCCGTTCATATATATACAATTGTTATCATTTACTGGTTTCTCGCAGTTATTCATCCCGGGAAATGGGAGTGTAACCGGGTTCCCGCCATTCAACCCTAACCCAGAGCCAAATGTAATATCAAGAAAGTGAGCTTCAAGCGTTGTTAAGACATCACATTGTAAAGATTTTCCTCTGTAATTGGAAGGGATTAGCTTGGACATTCAAAGTGATCTGTTAGGAGAAGCTTTCCAGAGGCGTGCTTGTGCTTAGGTCCCTGGACACAAGCCAGATTTGAGCCAGAGCTGGTAGATTTGGTTCACCAGCACGCCTCCCACAGTGGCACATGTCGCCACATCACAAGTGAAGTCACATCTGTCTGTGAAAACTGTAGTTATTATGGGTAATAACTGAAATCCTTCAACCTCTTGCTGTATCGCTATGTAATACTATTGTGTACTTTACAGTATGCTGGCTGTCACCAGTAAAGGTGACACAAAGAGATTATGCAACGTTGTGACATTTAAACCTCCCCAAAACATTTTTTTTTAGGAAGAGGTGAACAGTATGTGATGGACAGTGCTGTTGTGTTGTGTCTTGCTGTGTGCTTGTGAATGTGTGTGTGTGTGTGCAGTGAGTGAGTGAGTGTATACACATCGCAAAACATATTTGCATG
Organism: Oncorhynchus nerka; assembly: GCF_034236695.1. Lineage (NCBI taxonomy): Eukaryota > Metazoa > Chordata > Actinopteri > Salmoniformes > Salmonidae > Oncorhynchus > Oncorhynchus nerka. Next base: position 36,768,126 of record NC_088417.1, on the reverse strand, counting down.
TTGTATGCAAAATGTACCATTCTACTGTCTCTCCTGTAAACACATTTCACTTTAATGTTAGCAAAGGACATTACAGATTATTTTCAAACTGATGTGCCCACAAGTATCAATGATGAACTGAATGAAGCAAATTTGGAAAAAGAGAAACAGACTAGTGCCTTATTCTGCGTGAACTCATGTCATTGAAGTCATTAAATAAGTTATTAAATATAGAGACAGAGCCTCAAAATAAGGGCCTATTTTAAGTAATTAAATAAAGGTGAAATAAATAAATAAAATAAATGTCATGTAAGGAAATTCTAATGATATGTGTGCCATCTCTAAAGTAACTCAGTCTGATAGATGTGGCCCTATCACACCCCACCAGACTCAGATGTGGCCGGGGCAGTCCAAGAATCAGACAGCAAAACCTTTACTTACACTGAAATGAGCTCAGACTTCGCTACAATGCTTTACTAATCTAATTCTCCGATCCTCTCTCTATCCTCCTCCTCTCTAGGCGACTCCCAGGGTGCGGTCAACTTCCTCATTTCCAAGGAGGGCGGTGAGCTGTCTCTGGTGGAGCAGGCTAATGTGTGGATCTTCCTCCGGCTGGCCAAGACCAATCGCAGCCGTGCCAAGGTCACTATACTCCTGTTGCAGCAGCGCCATGGCGGAGACGGCCGTGAAGAGTCTGTGCTACTGGCCGAGAAGGCAGTGGACACGCGGCGCAGTGGCTGGCACACTTTTCCCGTGTCAGCCAGCGTCCAGGCCCTGTTGAAGGGTGGCGGAAGCATGCTCAGTGTGAAGATCTCCTGCCCGCTGTGCGCCAATGCTGGCGCCACACCCATCCTGGTGTCGACCAGCGGCAACCAGGAGCGTGAGCAGTCCCACCGGCCCTTCCTCATGGCGGTAGTGCAGCAGGGCGAGGGCGGCGAGCCACGGCGACGCCCCAAAAGGGGCCTGGAGTGCGACGGCAAGGTGCGTGCTTGCTGCAAGCGCCAGTTCTATGTCAATTTCAAGGACATTGGCTGGAGCGACTGGATCATAGCACCGGGGGGCTACCACGCCAACTACTGCGAGGGCGACTGCCCCAGCCACGTGGCCAGCATCACAGGCTCCTCTCTGTCCTTCCACTCCACCGTCATCAATCACTACCGCATACGGGGCTACGCGCCCTTCCAGAACATTAAGTCGTGCTGCGTGCCCACGAGGCTACGCGCCATGTCTATGCTCTACTACAATGAGGAGCAAAAGATTGTCAAAAAAGACATTCAGAACATGGTCGTAGAGGAGTGTGGCTGCTCGTAAAAGCCTGGCGGAGCTGGTGGGGCTTGGAAGTTGGTCTCATGCCCAGAGAGACAGAACTAAACGGAAGAGGCCCTTTATCTCTCCCTCTCTCTCTTGCGTGCAAGACACTGTCAAGACAGACTTTTATTTGGACTCAATGACTAGCTTGTTCTCCATCGTTGGCAAGTCCAGGGGGTATCTATAACTCAGAGAAATCTCTGTGGCACTTTCAAAAAAAATAAAAATAATATCTAATATATTTTTGTTACAAAACAAAGGGAGGGAGGTGAGAGGATATTTATGTGACCCAGATGCGGTGTAGTTGCTCCTTTCATGTACTGCAAGATGAGAGACCATGCGAATGAGGTGCCTGAAAAATATACAGTTGAAGTTGGAAATTTACATACACCTTAGCCAAATACATTATTTAAACTCAGGTTTTCACAATTCCTGACATGTAATCCTAGTAGAAATTCCCTGTCTTAGGTCAGTTAGGATCACCACTTTATTTTAAGAATGTGAAATGTCAGAATAATAGTAGAGAGAGTTATTTATTTCAGCTTTTATTTCTTTCATTTACATTCCCAGTGGGTCAGAAGTTTACATACACTCAATTAGTATTTGGTAGCATTGCATTGCCTAAATTGTTGAACTTGGGTCAAACATTTCGGGTAGCCTTCCACAAGCTTCCCACAATAAGTTGGGGGAATATTGGTCCACCGCACCAAAGTACATTCATCTCTAGGAGACAGAACACGGCTACGTGGCTACGTGGCTACGGCTACGGCTACGGCTACGTGGTCCCATGGTGTTAATACTTGCGTACTATTATTTGTACGTTTGGAAATTGCTCCCAAGGATGAACCAGACTTGTGGAGGTCTACCATATTATTTCTGAGGTCTTGGCTGATTTCTGTTGATTTTCCCATGATGTCAAGCAAAGAGGCACTGTGTTTGAAAGTAGACCATGAAATACAACCACAGGGACACCTCCAATTGACTCAAATGATGTCAAATAGCCTATTAGAAGCTTCTAAAGCCATGACATCATTTTCAGGAATATTCCAAGCTGTTTAAAGGCACAGTCAACTTAGTATAACTTCTGACCCACTGGAATTGTGATACAGTGAATTATAAGTGAAATCATGTCTGTAAACAATTGTTGGAAAAATTACTTGTGTCATGCACACAGTAGATGTCCTCGCTGACTTGCCAAAACTATAGTTTGTTAACAAGAGATTTGTGGAGTCGTTGAAAAACGAGTTTTAATTACTCCAACCTAAGTGTATGTAAAATTCTGACTTCAACTGTCCAAACTATGCAACTTGTCAAGTATTACAATTCATATTTTTTTTTGCCTGTTTCATTTTCTCAACTGTTTACTTTTTCAAAACTTAAAAAGAGGAAGACTTGTTTGAGTGTAGGTGGGTGTATGCGTTCATGGTGTGTACGTTCTTGTGTGTGTGAGTGTGTGTTGTTGAGAGATACTTGAAAGAAACAAATTGGACCAGATGCTGGAACCAAACATTTCTCTATGTATAATTATTATAATTTGCTATTGATAATAATATTATTGTTTGTTGTTTTTGTTACAATTTTGTTGAAAAACGTTATGAACGTTTTCAGTTTGCACTATACCAACATTCTGATCAGCCTAGTCACAAATATCAATGGTATTCTAAGAGAGGTTAAAAAGCACTTATGAATCAAAACATCTATAGAGCACATGAGTGTAAAATAGAGATAACGAGAAAAAAAGACGAGTAGATGTAATTTTGAGAACACATAGATGTATTATTACAGCATTTTTTGACCACCAAAGAGTTTTTGTAAGTATTGCCAACCGTCATTGTGAGGCTGTTACAGATCACATGTCAGCATTAGCGTAGCCTAACATCGGTGCCCAAACATTCCTTCTGCTCCTGCACAATGACTTAATTTCCCACAATGCTTCACTCTAAGCTATACTTTTCACAATACTATCTTGTTGGAGAGCAGCATATTATTATGTTATTATTGTATTATTATTTTATTATTATTGTAAAAGCACTTACTGTAGGCCAATTTGTCATGTTTTGGCAGAAAATGAATGTCTCCATTGAATTTGGAAGTCTGAAATATTTTTCCTGAAATTCTAGTTAAAATAGTTTCATATTTCAAAATATCTCGCCAAATATTGGAGGTTCATCTTACACCAAGTAAAAGTTTTTGTTTGGAGAGTTGGTTTCTTTCACTTGCCTTCGTACAACATTGTACATGGTCCAATTTCTAAAATGAAGCAATTAGAAACTTTGGTAACACTTTTTTTTACCAGCTAATTATTTACAAAGTATTTATACTTTATCTTCTTTGAGATTCATTTGACGCAAGCTTCAATATGTAACATTTGGTACTAGTTAAAACAGTGAGTTACCAGTATTATGGATATCTATTTCAATGTTGATAGTTTAGAAGTACAAGAAAGTATCCATTGCACATAGTTTCTTAGTTAGTACCATGTAAAGTGTACCAGTTTAAATTGGGCTGTAAAATAAATGATACCAAAATATTCCCCCGCAAAGTGTTGTCTTGGAGTATAGACTAATTTAAGAAACACATTCATGTACCATACAGTGTGCATTAATGCATACAACATCAATAGAAAAAGTGGTTGTATTTGTTTTCATTTTCTTTTATCAATACAAAAGAATTTACACTGAAACAAGTGGACTTAGAATAAAACATATATTTTTTATTCTGTATATATTGAAATGCAAATTCCAATATGTTGCATTGCTTTGTTGTACAAATCCAAAATGTGCTTGTGGCAAAGTTTTTTTATTTATATTTATATTTTATTTGTTTCACTTCACCATTAAAGTTTAAAGGATGTACACTAAAACAGAAATGTGTTGTTTCTGGTTTTATGCAGTTTCTGAAAAGGTGTTCTACGCATGCTCAGTCCAGTATAATTCAGTACATTTGACCTTGTGCACGAGTACACACGCACGCACACGCACACACACTCACACACACACACATACACACACAATTATGAAATTAGTCTCAGAGAAACTCAACAGAACAGCTTTGCTTTCCACAGAATTGTTTCATTTGATTTATTATTATTAGTGTTGAGTTAAGACATTGGTTAACCCATTCACACAAAACACCAATGAGAGCAACATGAAAACCAAGGACAGGCAGATGTTATGGAGAGGATATTTTGCGAACAAAAGCTTGCATGTCTACTTACTCACACAGCATATGGTGTCTTTCGTGAGTAGAACTCAGCCAGCTCAGTTTACATTGATGAGGTAAGACAAGAGCCGAAACAAGCGAGACAACAGGGTTATGGCTAGGAAGGAAATGGCCTAGCCATGAGGACAGCCTTGTATTTCCTATCCACTAACCACGGAATGTGATGTAATGTGTGTGTGTGTGGGGGGGGCTCACCATACACATCTACTCACACAACGCATAACATTAGAAGGACTTGCAGATTCCTCTTCTTAGAAGTGGAAAGAAACACTAATAAAGCCAAATTGGTCTTTGTCAATATGACATAAAGCTGTGTGTCAGGCAGACTGTTTAAAAATAGAGCCGCCCCCACCTAATGACAAGGGGGACACCAAAATGGCTTGCAGATGATCATACTTCAATAGCTGAGGATCAGAGGGCCAGCAAAAGCCACAGAAGGGTGTTCCCTTTGGGTGAGCAGAAGTTGTGGACCACAGCCTTTTGATGATCATTCATGTAAGACGCTTAAACCGGTGTGTTGTGCAAGTCTTTGCTGTTGTGACACAGCTAGTGGTGAAGGTCTGAACCTCAAACAGTGCAGATCCACCATCCTCCACTTCCTGTTCAAAGTATTGTATTCTCTCTTTCCTTAATAATACCCACACATACACAGGAGCACACACTCACGCTCCCAAACACTGGCAAAGACAATACAATACAATGCAACTTACATAACAGTGGGTGTAAGAACATTCAAAGGGTCAAAGTTTTAGGAAATGTATTTTGTGAAGTGTGTAATAAAAAAAAGTGTGTATGTGTGTGTTGTGTCTATGCATTTTTGACTATTGAAATGTTTGAATCCTTGTTTGAATACTTCAAATTACTGTAATATTATGTGTGGATTCAAGTAAAGTATTTAAAGTGTGTGTGTGTGTGTGTGTGTGTGTGTGTGTGTGTGTGTGTGTGTGTGTGTGTGTGTGTGTGTGTGTGTGTGTGTGTAAGGAGGTGTGAACTTTGAAGTGAGATTAGACATTGTCTTCTACCGAGAGCAACATTTTCATGCTAATTGGCACATGATTTCACAAAAAGACGCTAATTGACAGACAAGTCATTTAATGTAAACCTCAGCACTTCTGAAGCTGACATAGAGCATGTCTCCCAATCAGCAGCAATACTTTCTAGATGAAGGTTATTACTTTCAATCATCAACTAACGTTACACTTTTGCGACAGCTGCTAAATGGCTGTCAACCATTTGTTCGCTGTGGTAATAGATCTACATGTAATCTGTGTTTTCCAGGTACATTTCATATCAATCAAAGCACATCGTTATTTGATTGCCTAGACTGGGGAGAGTTTTAGGTGAGAATAATGTGCCAACCATTCAGCACAATCAGCCTGCAGTCTCATACTGCTGAATATGGACTATTGTCTTTGGTCGACTCTAACATACACTGAGTGGACAAAACATTAGGAACACCAGTTCTTTTCATGAACTAGACTGACCAGGTGAATGCTCTGCTCCCTGTTAAATCCACATCAATCAGTGGAGATGAATGGGAGGTGGCAGGTAAAAGAAAGCTTTGAGACCATTGAGACATGGATTGTGTTTGTGTGCCATTCAGCGAGTGAACGGGCAAGACAAAAGATTGAAGTGCTTTTGAACAGGCCATGGTAGTAGGTGCCAGGCGCACCGGTTGTGTGTGTCAAGAACTGCAATACTGCTGGATTTTTCATGCTCAACAGTTTCCCGTGTTTATCAAGAACGGTCCACCATCTTAAGGACATCCAGCCAACTTGACACAACTGTGGGAAGCATTGGAGTCAATAATGGGCCCAGAATCCCTGTGGAATGCTTTGGACATCTTTTAGAGTCTTTTTGAGGCTGTTCTGAGGGCAAAATTGAGTGCAACTCAATATCAGGAATGTGTGTTTTGTACACTCAGTGTATGCAGTCAGTATATGTTATCAGAATCTATTTGATCTTCAGACTGTTGCATGTAGAATCCTCAATCATCATTAGGCTTATTTTATTTTAGTGTCAAAAAAAGGTGGTTAAATATGGGTATAAAAAATATCTTTCAGATGTAGGACAGACACTTCAAAACTTTCTTCCTTCTGTTTTGCCACTTATGAACATGTTATTCAATGCGTTTCTATGGGCTAAGAACAGTAAGAGCAAATTCAATGTTTAATCAACATTTTTTGTATATATATTTCTTTATACCTACAGAGGTCCTAAAATTCTAAATCAAATCGCAAAATGATCCATGTTATGACCATCTAAAAACTATTCCACATGTTAACTTAATGGGACCCCCCTCCATCGAAAGGCTTAATTAAAAGATTTTCACAATGTTGCTGCCGTCTAACTCACAATGATTTTTCATGATGGTTAGGTTGTGCACGAAAAAACAGGAACTCAGTGTTGCAGGATGAACGACACCTGATCAACTGCATTTGCGATCTCCTGACAACACCAATTTGCATGTCTGAATTTTCTGTCATAGCTTTTGCACTTTTCATGCAGTGTAAACAAAACTAGAAGTGTCACGTCCTGACCTTAGTTCCTTTTGTATGTTTCTATTTTAGGTTGGTCAGGGCGTGAGTTGGGGTGGGCATTCAATGTTTTTGTTCTATGTTGGGTATTTCTATGTGTTTGGCCTGGTATGGTTCCCAATCAGAGGCGGCTGTCAATCGTTGTCTCTGATTGAGAACCATACTTAGGTAGCCTGTTTTCCCACTCTTGTTTTTGGGTGGTTGTTTTCTGCTTAGTGTATGTCACCTTACAGAACTGTTTTGTTTCGTCCATTTCACTTTGTTATTTTGTTTTGTGCGTTCGTTCAAATAAATTATGACGGATACTTACCACGCTGCATATTGGTCCAATCCTTCTTACTCTTCCTCAGACGAAGAGGAGATTCATTACAATGATGGAGTTTTTGTAAAGATGATGTCAGGATAAATTGCATCATTGCAATAAGACTGTATATGCAGTCAAAACATATTTGTCAATTTAATCCTCAGAATTGTTTCGTTTTTCAGACATAAATATCTAAACCACTTCTTGAACCCAACTAAACCACAGCCTCTGACCTATTTCCTTTTGTACGGAGACAATAAAAGAACCTTAAAGTGTCAACTGTTATCTTCAGGATGTTACACATGCTGCACAGACAAATGGAGCCAGTAGAGTGAAATTAGAATGGTTAGATAGCAAGGTAACTTTTAATATGGTTCCATAAAAAAAACAATTGAAAATAAAATATGTGTTGTGTGTTGGGGTTGTGCCGCAGAGCATCATCGGAATTGTGTTGTGATGATCACATCCCTGCCTCCCGTCTCATCATTATTGAATTGTTACAAAGACCTGGTAAAAATAAATGAGACATAACACAAAATTGGCTGTTATTATTCTGTCTTGAATAAGTTTTTTTTTTCAAGTTGAAAACTTATTTTCCGTAGTACAGTCTAGGCTAATGTTAGCACAGTGTATTGCTAGGAAAAGCAAGTGCAGCATCGAGTTAGTTAATCGAGGGAGTTAGCATCATCATAGACAGCAGAAAAGGAGTAAAGGAAAGGCCATTTATTCACCTGTGAAGATGAGTTTGAAATGAAAAACCGCTAGAGGACTGAATTTGAGGATGAAACATAAGTGCTTGAAGTGAATGAAGATCACGTGACTGAGGAAAATGTTACCGTGGTTGAGGACAATATTGAAGTGAGTGACAATCAGGAGCCTATTGAGAAATGAAAAATGGCTGGAAACATTGGACAGTTTCACGAAATATTGAGCATTGGAGCTTCTACAGAATGGTTTGAATATTGTGTTCTTGCAAATGACATTGATAAAGAAAAAATGGTGCCTACATTTATTTTGGTGTTATGGGGCCAAATAGTGAAAGGACACTTTTCACTAAAGCCACTAATTATTGTTGAATGGTTTTGGTTCCACAAAATAAATCAAAAAGAGGGAGATTAAGTGACAATCTTTGCTGCTGTGTTAACGAAACTATAAGAGCACTGAGTTTAATTATGTTCTAAAAACATTTTTATTTAACCAGGCAAGTCAGTTAAGAACAAATTCTTATTTACAATGGACGGCCTACCCAGCCAAACCCGGATGATGCTGGGCCAATTGTGCACCGCCCTATTGGACTCACAATCACAGCCTCATTACTGGAAAGGATGAAAATAACCATCTCCAGAACTTGGATGCGACCTTATAGTGACTGAAGGACTGCGAGTTCATAAAGATAAAATGTGCATTCTTCCACTCATTGGTTGAATACCTCGGACACATCCTCGATGCGACGGGGCCTTCGGGCCTTCACAAAACTCCATCCAAGGTCAAGGCTGTCTTGGATGCTCCAGCTCCACAGAACGTGAGTCCAATTAATATGGACGCTTTATCCCGAGCACAGCAACAAAGCTTAAGCCGCTGCATTAGTTGTTTTTTCAGGACAAAGCATGTAAATGGACAAAACAATGCGAGGAGGCATTCTTGAAAGCCCAAAAAACACTCTTGAAATCTGAGGCACTAACACACTTAGACCCGTCATTGCCCATCCAACTGGCTTGTGATGTTACTCCATATGGTGTGGGAGCAATCGTGTCCCATATCATGCCTTCCGGTGAAGAGAAGCCAATCGCTTTCACATCGAGGACATTGAACAATGCAGAAAGTAACCACACAGAGATATAAGTGAAGCCCTAGGCATCGATTTTGGAGTGCATACATTTCACCAGTATCTGTACGGGAGGAAGTTCACCCTTCTCACAGCTCATTATCCGCTGATGAGCATCTTTGGGCCACATACTGGAATTCTGCAGAAGCAGAATTCAAAGGTGGGTTTAGTTGTTGTCAGCACCCATTAACTGACATCAAATACCGCAAGTCAAAACAGCACTGCAATTCAGATTGGCTTTCCAGGCTATCATTACCTGACCCGGTGTTATCTGGAGTAATAGACATCATTATCCAAGGTAAAGCCACAGGGGATGCTCCAGAACTGAAAACCTTACCTTTCCAGAACTTAGCTGTCAGTACAGTCCGGTTGTCTGCTGTGAATGAGGAGAGTTATCATTCCTCTTTCACTGAGGAAACCAGTGTTACAACAGCTACTCTCAGGTCATTGTGGAATGGCTTTCATTAATTAAGAAAATTGCACAAAGCTACTTCTGGTGTCCTGGATTGGATGGAAGCATTGAGGAGAAAGAGAAGAACAAATGATCATGTCAGAAGGTTCCCAACGTACCTCATCTTGCACATCTTGATCTGTGGGATTGGCCAGAGACCTGACGAAGATCCTTGCAGGGGTGAAACGGTGTGTGTTTGTTCATAAAGGTGCGTGGTGGAGCTTACGAGTGTGCAGGCTCTATTTCTTTCACAGAGTCTTTTTTAGGCCCCACTAAAGGATGTGCGTTTGATCACACTTGACTACATAACTTAGCATGTTATGCAATTGAGGAATACAAAATATTACTAAATTTCATGATCTCCTAACTTAGCACTGTTCATCCACTGAGAAGTTAGCCAATTCGCAGTTTGACATCATCACCAACAAAGTTGCAACGTGTTCGGTCCTCTTTCGGGGCGATATGAACCTTATCAGTGTATATTCTCCATTTAGCCTTCAACAGCAGAACACTTCCTCTTCATTGGCAACAATGATCCGAGCTGCAGGAAGCCCCTGAGGTGTATGTTCGTATGAGTTTGGATGTACACTGTATCCATGTAATCTCAGTATCCAATGGAGACAACTATTATCGCAGGACTGTTCTCTTAGAACACTTAATCACCAGGCCATGTCCTTCACCAGGCTGCGCTCCACTGGGCACACCCCACTGGGCACACCCCACTGGGCACAGAAGTCAGTTCAATGTCTAGTTTTGATTTACATTTGGTTGAGTTGTCAACTAACGGGAATTCAAAGTGAAATAAAATAATTCTTCACCATGTCATTTAGGTTTAAAATTCCCTTATGCTGATGACTGCTTTCAATCCAATCAGTTTTCCACATTGTTTCAACGTCATCACAGTTAATTTTTTGGTTGAAATGACGTGGAAACAACATTAATTCAACCAGTTTTTGACGAGTAGGACACTCCCGCTGGTCTCAGAGGCACGTGGTTCTTGTCTGTACCTTTTGCAACATGACATTTATTACACTTCATTGGTTACTTGGGACTGTCCCCAGGCCAAGATTTTTAGGGGACTCTTGATTTATTTGAAGGTCTGCTTGTAAACTGCTTGTAGACCAACACTGTCTCACATTATTTAGTCTGTGATTCCATCAGCAGCTCACTACGGATACTTTGCACAAATTATATGTGTGTGTATTTTTTTGTAGATACTGTATGTGCGTATTTGCACATATTCGGACAAGTTTAAGTTTAGGTATGCCAAAAACTTCCACAAATGGACATGTTTATATACAGTCCCAGTCAAAAGTTTGGATACACCTACTCATTCAAGGTTTTTTCTTTCTTTGTACTATTTTCCACATTGTAGAGTAATAGTGAAGACATCAAAACTAAGAAATAGCATATATGGAATCATGTAGTTAACAAAAAACTGTTAAAATATATTGTATATTTGAGATTCTTTAATGTAGCCACCCTTTGCCTTGATGACAGCTTTGCATACTCTTGGCAATCTCTCAACCAGCTTCATGAGGTAGTCACCTGGAATGCATTTTAATTAACAGGTGTGCCTTGTTAAAAGTACATTTGTGGAATTTCTTTCCTTGTTAATGCGTTTTAGCCAATCAGTTGAGTTGTGACAAGGTAGGAGTGGTATACAGAAGATAGCCCTATTTGGTAAAAGAGCAAGTCCATATTATGGCATGAACAGCTCAAATAAACAAAGAGAAATGACCGTCTATCATTACTTTAACACATGAAGGTGAGTCAATAAAGAACATTTCAAAGACTTTGAAAGTTTCTTCAAGTTTAGCATTACCTCTTGTCAGCGTTGTGTGTATAGGTGGCAGGGAAGTCAGGCGCAGGAGATTCAAAATGGAGTGTAAATGGAGTCTTTTAATAAATGTCCACAGAACATGCTCCATAACACTAAAAGTACAGACATGAACAAACATGGGTACGAGGACCCGTCGCGCACCAACACAACAATAAACAACACTGACAATAAAACAATCTCTGACAAAGACATGAGGGGAAACAGAGGGTTAAATACACAACAGGTCATGAATGGGATTGAAAACAGGTGTGTGGGAAGACAAGACAAAACCAATGGAAAATGAAAAATGGATCAATGATGGCTAGAAGACCGGTGACGTCGAACGCCGAGCACCGCCCGAACAAGGATAGGCAACGACTTCGGCAGAAGTCGTGACACCTCTGCTGCGGAGGATACGTTCATTAGAGTTAAGTGCACCTCAGATTGCAGCCCAAATAAATGCTTCACAAAGTTCAAGTAACAGACACATCTCAACATCAACTGTTCAGAGGAGACTACGTGAAACAGGCCTTCATAGTCTAATTGCTGCATAGAAACCACTACTAAATGACACCAAAGAGACAAAGAGACTTGCTTGGGCCAAGAACCACGAGCAATGGACATTAGACCGGTGGAAATCTGACATTTGGTCTGATAAAACCAAATTTGAGATTTTTGGTTCCATTCGCCATGTCCTTGTGAGACGCAGAGTAGGTGAACGGATGGTCTCTGCAAGCGTAGTTCCCACTGTGAAACATGGAGGAGTAGGTGTGATGGAGTGGGGGTGCTTTTCTAGTGACACTGTCAGTGATTTTTTTAGATTTCAAGGCACACTTAACCAGCATGGCTACAACAGCATTATGCAGCAATACACCATCCCATCTTGCTTGCGCTTAGTGAGACTGTCATTTGTTTTTTAATAGGACAATGACCCAACACACCTCCAAGCTGTGTAAGGGCTATTAAACAAGGAGAGTGATGGAGTGTTGCATCAGATGACCGGGTCTCCACAATCACCCGACCTCAACCCAATTGAGATGGTTTGGGATGAGTTGGACTGCAGAGTGAAGGAAAAGCCAACAAGTGCTCAGCATATGTGGGAACTCCTTCAAGACTGTTGGAAAAGCATTCCTCATGAAGCTGGTTGAGAAAATGCCAAGAGTGTGCCAAAAATTCCAAGTTGTCATCAAGGCATAGGGTGGCTACTTTGAAGAATTTGTTTAACACTTTTTTGGTTACTATATGATTCCATATGCATTATTTCATAGTGTTGATGTCATCACTGTTATTCTACAATGTAGAAAATAGTACAAATATAGAAAAACCCTGGAATGAGTAGGTGTGTCCAAAAGTTTGACTGGTACTGTATATATTCATTATAAACAATGTTGTAGCACTCAAAAATATAAACAGAGATTTTCTCTACCACTCAGGCATCATTCCATGATGAACAGGCCAGGTATACTGCCATTTTCCTGTCACATGATGCCTTCCTCTCTATGTACCCCACCATGATTTTCTGTGAGCTCACAAATCCATTAAAACTCTAGTGAATTACGCACTGTCCATGCTTTAATAGAATGGTGGATATACTGAATGGCTTGTTGTTTTATATCCATGGCAACTTCCAACAGTCCACTAGGCCAGTGGTTCCCAACCTTTTTTGCTTACTGTACCACCATCTGAATTTTGCTCTGCCCGGAGTACCCCTGCAGTACCCCTCATGTGCATTTTACCAGTGAACCTATGGTCTCATGGGTCAACTCAAGTACCCCCTGTGGATAGGCCAAGTACACCCAGGGATCCTTGTACCTCTGGTTGGGAACCACTTCATTAGGCGAACGCAGATACCTGTTACCATCTAGTACAGGGGTCTTCAAACGTTTCTTGCCCAGGGACCACTGCTCAAACAAACATGATAAAAAAACTTTACACTTCATAAAAGTACACTCAGAGCTTAGAAATGGAATTATAATACACTGTAGTTGATGGAAACATGGGAAAGTAATCCCACTAAGGAGAACTGTAGGGGAAAAATGCACTTGAATGTTGTGCTGAAATTGTCACACCTGAAAATAGTTCATAGTTCATATTTGCAGATCACATACAAGTAATTAAGGCACATGAAAGTTCACGTTCAATAAGGAATTTCTGCAACAAAAAACTAAACAAAATGAATTTCCTTTCTTTTCCAAACACCCATCTGTTGCCTGCACTAATGAAAACGGCCCTCTTGCCTGCAGTTAGGACAACTCTCTTCGTTTGCCTTAGAGGTTGCGTTGTCTTATATAGACTCACTGGACCCCACTTGGACACGTGTCAGGCTCCAACATCTCATCCTCTATTGGGTTTTATTACAGATGTGCATTGGATTTACAGAAGGGTCCATTTCAAAACACAAATTGGACAATTATACGCCATTGTGCTTAACATATAGGATAAGTATTCTGAGTCAGGGTTTGTTGGATAATCAACATCCTGGTCACAAATAATATGTATCTTTCCAATTTCAACTCTGAAGTTGCTGGGAAGAAACCTGTTCACTCAAAGAGTTTTTGAACACTTGCAGTGGGCTCTTAATGAGCTTCAAGGGGCAATAGAGGTAATGACTTCACCAGAGTTTGCTACCCTGATTCTGCTCTGCAGAGCTGGACATGTGAGCAGATACCCCATCACACACACAGACTGGCATCTGAGTTGCCCCCCGTGCTATCAGGTGAAGCTGATATAGTTGCCAGTGGCCCTGTCCTCACCCTGTGCCGAGAGACTCAACAACGGGGCGACGTCAGCGTCTGACCCTGGCCCAACAGTAACTTTGTGCGGAGCGTCTCCAGGGAATGGCAAGGCAGGAGAGAGAGCTATGTCAAGGCTGGCGCGAGCTTAATCTACTGCCAAGCACCCAGGGCGAGAGAGCCTCATTTAGAAGTGCTGATTTGAAGGGGGAATAAAAGAAAAGCGATACTGCTATGATTTTTGTTCCTTGGAAAAAAAAAGATGGTTTTGAGGCAGCAAACTCATGATCCAGCATAATCATAGGCGGACTGTTGGTTTCAAGGCTGAGAGGGAATATTGCCAAAACTGTCGCTGTGGGCTGATTCTTTTTGTGTGCAAATCGAACAATATTGGAGTGAGAGCGGCTTAGAAATCCAACACTTACTTCTTTGTTTATTTAGTAAAATTAGAGCGACACCACTCAGACTTTACGACTCCTTCGTTATCTTGACAATAACCTCCCCACACATACTCTCTCTCTCTCTTCCTTTCTTTCCACACACACACACACTTTCACACATAGTTTCAGGCTGCAGGTTCAGAGTGTCCCGTTTGTTATTTGCGATTGTGGCACTGATAGCTGACATAAGAAGCTGTGTGAGGGATAAGAGCGGCAGGTTTGGGAAATATAAACACAAACACTCATGTGGTGCTCTCAGGTTCGACAGTGAACCAGCCTAGGGTCATCAATCACGAAGTCCCAGCCTGATGAAAGCCCGAAGGCTCCAACATATTTTTTCCCAAATGGATCCAGAGCACACACTGGCACAACAACAACACAGTCGTTGGCCATTTGTCGCCATTTAATGATAATCCTGGCAGAGCAACATTGTATGGGTGAAAATTGAATTCACCATCACGCACTGTCTATTTGTTGGTCTTGTACTCTCATGTGCTCTCGCACAGCAAAGCAATAATTATTTTAAACTCTGTACTATTCAAAGTGTTATTTTAAAACAATAGAAGATTCCTTGAAAGGGTTTCGCTCTAGAGGCCTTCACAGGTCCAAAGGTTGAACTCGTGAATGGACCTGGGGCGTTCTCATCCATTTTGAAAGTACATTATATTTTTTAGGAATGTAAGTGAAGTAAAAGTAAAATTTGTAAAAAAATATATATAAATAATAAAGTACAAATACCCCCAAAAACTACTTAAGTAGTACTTTAAAGTATTTTTACTTAAGTACTTTACATCACTGGTCTTGACTGCATCAAACAGGCAGAAGCTAGTTAAGCTAACCAGCTAGCTAGGCTAATTGATGCTGCATGAGCGTTCTCGTCCTATACATTTACAAACAACAACAACTCTATTCAGAATATAATGTAGCAGCCAACCTGTTGGCTCTTGTCACGTCCTGACCTTAGTTCCTTGTTATGTTTCTTGTTTATGTTGGTCAGGGCGTGAGTTGGGGTGGGCATTCTATGTGTTGTTCTAGTTTTGGTTTTCTATGTGTTTGGCCTGGTATGGTTCTCAATCAGAGGCAGCTGTCAATCGTTGTCTCTGATTGAGAATCATACTTAGGTAGCCTGTTTTTTCCCACTTGATTTGTTTGGTAGTTGTTTTCTGTTTTGTTCACTCTCTTTGTTGTTTTGTTATTCAGTGTTCAGTTGATTTATTAAATATTAACAAGGACACATACAACGCTGCATTTTGGTCCGATCTTGACTACTCTTCCTCCGATGACGAGGAGAACCGTTACAGCTCTTTGTCGTTGTAGCCTATCCTTCTCTTTTAATTCCATCATTTTAATTCAATCTTCCTCCATTAATTAGTTATCTACAAACTTTTTTTCTATAATTATAACCTGTTGCCACTTTGATGACTAATGATTGGCCAACAACAATTAACACGGGCCACTCTCGTGAAAATTCAAATCAAAAAAGGAAAGTTCAGTAGCATAATCTCTCTCTCTCTCTCTCTCTCTCTGTCTCTCTCTCTCTCTCTCTCTCTCTCTCTCTCTCTCTCTCTCTCTCTCTCTCTCTCGCTCTCTCTCGCTCTCTCTCTCTCACACACACACACACAGATCCGGACCCATGGCATTATTTAGGATTCTGGATCCGGACCTTCTCGGGTATAGGTGGATCCATAAAGACCTCATTAACCTGGTTCAACCATTTTAAATTAAGGACATTTAATGACATGGCCATTACACTTTCAGATTCTTTAATGCCAGTGTCACGATGTGGAATTTGTGCCAGCTAGCTATCAATTGTGTTGAATTCTTTGCTCTAAGTACAAGAAAGTATCCATTGTTACCACATAGTTTCTTTTTTAATATAATGTTGGCCGTAAAATAACGTTACAGGTTTTCTCATGGATTAATTTGACTATTTTCAAGTGTCCATTTCCTGCTACTTAAAAGCAGGTGTTGCTTCTCCCAACTCTAGCCCCCTTCCCGAGACCAGGACCTGTGTGCAGACTTTTTAATTTCCTGATTCGCTATCATTTTACACTTTTGTCCAAGAGAGCCGTCAAAATAGGATTATGTTCTTAATAAAACATGACTTCAAAGTTGAGGATTTCATTCCCATGAGAGGGATACAGCTAGCACGTTACTTCAGTGTCTGAGACCTACATCACTAATCCTCTGATAGGCAGAGTGAGAAAAGCACAAGACTGGGGCCAAAATAAATGATATCTCATTCACAGATAGGATTCCTCTTTCTTTGCGCAGCCACATATCTCTTATTAGGAGTTGAGTTTAAAGTGTTTTCATTTTGAATGCTTCGGGATTTTGGCATTGAAGGCCGTTATCTACTTCCACGGGGTCCAATGAGCTCGTGGATACAATTTTGATTTCTCTGTGTCCAGTATGAAGGATGTTAGAGGTGTTAGCATGGTAGCAGATACCCGTAGCATTCCAGTCATTGCACTACATAGTATTGGCTCGTGAAACTACATGTAACTTCATACTGGACACAGAGACATACACATTTATTCACAAGTTTATCTGACTCTGCGGAAGTAGATAAAGGGACTCATTGCCGAAATTCTGAAGTATTAATTTAATACTAATCTTCCAATTTTTCGTAGCATTTGTCCCAATGTTCTAATCTGTCCATGTAGTAAATAGACTGCTGTTTTCCATACAGTAGCTATAGAGGGAAAACAAACACAAATGATAGAAAATGAAATCAATTGGATCCATAGCATGTAACGTTTATATTTTCCTTCTTTGTCATCATACTTCTAAGTCACAGCATCTAATGTTTCATTACACAATTCCAGACATATTCATTTCTAGACAAATTATTATCCATAGTCGATTACATCATCTGGCAGCCCTTACATGGAAATGAGAATCTGTTTTGATATGCTTAAGTCTAAACACATTAAAATGACAAATGAGTTTGAACTATCGCACATACACATATGCATGGGACTACACAAAGAACGCATGATAGTGAGCCAGGGATGGTCTGCTAGTGTCAATGATGCTGTGTTATGAAAACTCCAGTGGACTGTTAACAAAACACTGAAGCAGAAGCACTTCTCTATTCAACAAGGAGTTCCGATCATCGTCTATATTTTAACTTGGAAGAGTGTCCACTGTTAAAGAAAGTCCTTGAATTTAAAGTAAGACACATTGTTTTTGAGAACAATCTCGACAAGTAATGCCCGTTAAACAGTGAAAACATTTTCAGAGCAAATTACTGGGAAGCTTGCTAGCATTTTGGAGTCTCCCAACAGCAAAATCATTATTCTTATGATGTTTTGCACATGTGAAATCATGTGAAACCTTTTGCTCTCTTGTAACAAACCTAACGCAATGGTCAGTCTAAGCACTGGGCGGTAGTGCTATCGGTTTGGGTGTGTGTCAGAAATATTTTGGCTATTTTCACAATACAATTATCAGAGCAGATGCTGACATTGGTGCAAATGGGCTGGGATTTGATGAATAAACAAGTTGTGGGTGTGTCGAGGCTTGGCCCCTAACTGGCCAAGCAGAACGTGCTTCATGGCTAAATATAGTGGTTCATCCTTTAAAAGTTGCAGCGTACTGCAGCACAGCTTACATGGTGCCGAATGAATTTATTGGCACGTTATTTAAGTGTCAGGCATTGTTACAATTAATACTAGTTGGTGCTACTTTGACCACCAGAGGGCATCTTTGAGAAGCATTTGATAGCCTTCAATAGTGGCTGTACTAGAGAATTTAAAACCTTTTTTGTAAGAACATAGTATATGGGACTGATTTTAAGAAATGTTGTTTAATTCATTTGATTAAACCTCTTAACCTGTTAGTCCTATAGGGGCAGTATTTCATTTTTGGATAAAAAGACGTGCCCGTTTTAAGCGCAATATTTTGTCACGAAAAGATGCTCGAATATGATTGGAATTGATAGCTTTGGAAAGAAGACAGAAATGCAAAGATTTTCACTGTGAGTCCCTTAGAACAAATGTTTCGGGCAAAACCAAGATGTATGACCGACCAGGAAATGCACAGGATTTCTGAGGCTACGTTTTCCATGATCGCCTTATATGGCTGTGAATGCGACAGGAATGAACGGACTCTTTCTCTTGTTTCCCCAAGGTCTCTGCAGCATTGTGACGTATTTGTAGGCATATCATTGGAAGATTGACCATAAGAGACTACATTTACCAGGTGTCCCGCTAGGTGTCTGCGTGGCAATTGGTGCGCAAAAGTCAGGTCCCAGTATTTTTCCATTCAAATCTCAGAACAAACCAGGCTACAAGGACGGTGCTTTCAATGGAGAGAAATATGACAAACCACCTTCAGGATTGATTCAAACAAAGTTTTCCATGTTTCAGTCGATATTATGGAGTTAATTCGGAAAAAGTTTGACATGTAGGTGACTGAATTTTCGGTTAGTTTCGGTAGCCATATGCATAGTAACAAAAGGGAACGATGTGTCCTACACAAGAATCTTTCAGGAAAAACTGGACATCTGCTATGTAACTGAGAGTCTCCTCATTGAAACATCTGAAATTCTTCAAAGGTAAATTATTTTATTTGATTCCTTGGCTGGTTTTTGTGAATATGTTGCGTGCTAAATGCTAATGCTAACGCTAAGCTAGCTATCACCACTCTTACACAAATTAGTGATTTTCTCTGGTTCTAAAGCATATTTTGAAAATCTGAGACGACAGGATTGTTAAGAAAAGGATACGCTTGAGAACAGGCATATTTATTTTGTTTCATTTGCGATTTTTAAAAATCGCTAACGTTGCGTTATGCTAATGAGCTTGAGGCTGTAGTAACGATACCGCATGCGGGATGAGGCGGACTAAGAGGTTAAAACCTCTTAAGGATTATGCGCATTTTCGCAGCTTTTTGTTAAAAATCGCACAACATTTCAGTGTCCTGCTACTCATGCCAGGAATATAGTATATGCATATGATTAGTATGTGTGGATAGAAAACACTCTGACGTTTCTAAAACTGTTTAAATCACGGCTGTGACTATAACAGAAAACAGGAAAATCTGATCACTGAAAATGGGAAAATATATCCATGCGCCACTTCAACCCATTGTTGAATGGGAACTACATTAAATGAGGCCAAGGTTGCAAAACCTACAGCTTCCACACGATGTCAACAGTCTTGTCATTTGCCTACGATTTGTTTCTTGGTCAAACGGACACGAGGCAGTGCATTTCTTCTGGTCTCCGACCGGATATTTTGGTTGAGAAATATTTGGACATGATATCAGGACGTGGAGCTATTGATTATACATTGCCCCGTGATCATTTTGATAGATTATTAACGTTTACTAATACCTAAAGTTGCATTACAAAAGTATTTCGAAGTGTTTTGTGAAAGTTTATCGTCGACTTTTTTAATTTAAAAAAATGATGTTACGTTATCAAACTCAGTTTTTTCCTTGATTACACAGTCTTCATAGATCGATATCTAGGCTATATATGGACCGATTTAATAAATAAAAAAAGACCCAATAGTGATGTTTATGGGACATCTAGGAGTGCCAAGAAAGAAGCTCGTCAAAGGTAATGAATGTTTTATATTTTATTTCTGCGTTTTGGGTAGCGCTGGCTACCGCAAAATCTGTCGTTTTAAGTGGCGTTGCAGTACTTTGGGGGTGCATGCTATCAGATAATAGCTTCTTATGCTTTCGCCAAAAAGCATTTTACAAATCTGACTCGGTAGCTAGATTCACAACGAGTGTAGCTTTAATTCAGTACCTTGTATGTGTATTTTAATGAAAGTTTGAGTTTTATCAAAAACTATACGTGGCGCACTTGAAATTTCTGCTGATTTGATCCCCACAGCGGGAGCTAGTCCCTAACACCTCTTGCGACGAGCAATCCCGTATCCGGGAGCGTAATCATAGCCTCAAACACATTAGCATAACGCAGAGGACATAAATACCCCTAGAAACTTTTCCTATTCATGAAAATCGCAAATGAAATGAAATAAATATATTCAAACACAAGCTTAGCCTTTTGTTAACAACACTGTCATCTCAGATTTTCAAAATATGCGTTACAGCCAACGCTAGACAAGCATTTGTGTAAGTTTATCATGGCATAATGCTATGCTAGCTCTGTTAGTAGCAGGCAACATTTTCACAAAAATAAGAAAAGCAACCAAATTAAATAATTTACCTTTGAAGAACTTCGGATGCTTTCACTCAGGAGACTCCCAGTTAGATAGCAAATGTTCCTTTCTTCCAAAAATATTATTTTTGTAGGCGAAATAGCTCCCGCTTCTTCATCAT
Organism: Oncorhynchus nerka; assembly: GCF_034236695.1. Lineage (NCBI taxonomy): Eukaryota > Metazoa > Chordata > Actinopteri > Salmoniformes > Salmonidae > Oncorhynchus > Oncorhynchus nerka. Next base: position 36,747,206 of record NC_088417.1, on the reverse strand, counting down.
GCTTGGCTGAGAAATCGACCGGAAAATGCTACAACTATAACGCCAAACTTTTTTCAAACTTGCTCCATAATATCGACAGAAACACAGCAAACGTTGTTTAGGATCCATCCTCAAGGTTTTTTTAACATATATATTTGATAATATATCCGTCGAGGCAATTGGTTTCTCATAAGCAGCGATTGGAAAAATGGCTACCTCAGTATTTTACGCAAGATTTTCTGCGGGAGACACCATGTGACCACATGCTATATATGGTCCCTTACGGCCATTCTTCAATGGAAATGCCTAAAAAGATGTCACAATGCTGTAGACACCTTGGGGAATACGTGGAAAACGTAAGCTCATTCGTAGCTCATTCACAACCATATAAGGAGTCATTGGCATGAGGCGGTTTCAAAAAATGCAGCACTTCCTGGTTGGATTTTTATCTGGGTTTCGCCTGTAACATCAGTTCTGTGGCACTCACAGTCAATTATATGCATAGTCGAGCATCTTTTCGTGACGAAATATCTTGTTTAAAACGCGAACGTTTTTCATCCAAAATTTTTAATAGCGCCCCCTAATGCATAACTGGATCCGCTCCTTTTTTAAAATTTTCGCCTAAAATGACATCTAACTGCCTGTAGCTCAGGACCTGAAACAAGGATATGTATATTATTCATACAATTTGAAAAGGAAACACTTTGAAGTTTGTAGAAATGTGAAAGGATTGTAGGAGAATATAACACATTAGATCTGGTAAAAGATAATACAAATAAAAAAAATAAAAAATTGTACCATCATCTTTGAAATGCAAGACAAAGGCCATAATGTATTATTCCAGCCCAGGTACAATTTAGATTTTGGCCACTCGATGGCAGCAGTGTACGTGCAACGTTTTAGACTGATCCAATGAATCACTGCATTTCTTTTCAAAATGATGTATCAAGATTGCCCAAATGTGCCTAATTGGTTTATTAATAACTTTTCAAGTTCAAAACTGTGCACTCTCCTCAAACAATAGCATGGTATTGTCACTGTAATAGCTACTGTAAATTGGACAGTGCAATAATTTAAGATTTCTGCCAATATCAGATATGTCTATGTCCTGGGAAATGTTCTTGTTACTTACAACCTCATGCTAATTGCATTAGCCTACATCAGCTCAACTATCCCACTGATCCTGATGAAGTTAATATTATGGTGTTTCTAGTCTAAGAAAAACAAAAAAAACTTTCTGATAGGATGTAGCAGAAGATATGGCGCTGTACAACGTGATGGTCGAGAGTAGGCTACAGTACTAAAAGTATGACATTTCCACACCCTAATTGTATAATTATAGTCCACAAATACCCAAACGGAGATTCAGTGAAAATTAAAATGTCAGTGATTTATCAAGACCAGTCCCCATGCTTGTCTCAGAGCAGTAAGAAATGGTGCTAAAATTGCTTCAAATCCTATTGTTTCTAACTTCAATGTGCTAATTTAAATAAATAAGCCCTCACAACTTTTACCAGCACATTACTCAACACTAGTTATACTCATTTCGCCTACGGTAGGCCTACAGTATATCGGAAAATAGTGTGTGGCTGCTTCAAGTTGTGTATTTACGGTCTTTTATGTATTGCCTTGGAATCTACTCCAATTATAATGTTAGTCCTTTATAGTTTGTTAAGCTACTCTTCTTCCATGCACATTTGAGCAGTGTGTGTCACAGTTGGATAGGCTGTGTTTCCACTGTCGAAATTCATGCCATAACTACAGTAACTGTATTACCGCTAAAACTATCCCTATCAGTGCTGCATGAAATTATTATTTTCATCATATTTTTTACCCCTTTTTCGTGATATCCAATTGGTAGTTACAGTCCTGTCCCATCGCTGCAACTCCCATACTGACCTTGGAGAGGCGAAGGTCAAGAGCCATGCGTCCTGCAAAACACATCCTGCCAAGATGCACTGCTTCTTGACACACTGCCTGCTTCACCCAGAAGCCAGCCGCACCAATGTGTCAGAGAAAACACTGTACCGCTGCCAACCAAAGTCAGCGTTCATATGCACCCAGCCCGCCACAAGGAGTTGCTAGAGCACGATGGGACATTGACATCCTGGCTGGCCAAACCCTCCCCTAACCTGGATGACGCTGGGCTGCCTCATGGGTCTCCTGTTTGCGGCCGGCTGCAACAAAACTAACAACCAACAGTTTGTATGTTCAAATCCCAAGTGAGGTTGAGACCCAAGCATAGAGCATAGAGCATCATATCAAATCAAATCAAATCAAATTGTATTTGTCACATACACATGGTTAGCAGATGTTAATGCGAGTGTAGCGAAATGCTTGTGCATTGTCGGAACTAGAAGCACAAGCATTTCGCTACACTCGCATTAACATCTGCTAACCATGTGTATGTGACAAATACAATTTGATTTGATTTGATTTGATATGATATGATGCTCTATGCTCTATGCTTGGGTCTCAACCTCACTTTGGATTTGAACATACAAACTGTTGGTTGTTAGCTATCTGAAGTTTCTTCTGCACCACCAGGTCTGTGAACATCTTTGAGATTGGCTTAACATTTATTGCCAAGAATACGTTTCTGCACTTTGCCTAGTGTTGCAGTAAAATAAAAGTAAATACAGCATATACAACAACTTGGTGTTATTTCTATAATATGACAGATGATAGAGTACAGTATATACGTATACATATGAGATGAATAATGTAGGGTATGTAAACATTATATTAGGTAGCATTGTTTAAAGTGGCTAGTGATATATTTTACATCATTTCCCATCAATTCACATTATTAAAGTGGCTGGAGTTGAGTCAGTGTGTTGGCAGCAGCCACTCAATGTTAGTGGTGGCTGTTTAACTGTCTGATGGCCTTGAGATAGAAGCTGTTTTTCAGTCTCTCGGTCCCAGCTTTGATGCACCTGTACTGACCTCGCATTCTGGATGATAGCGGGGTGAACAGGCAGTGGCTCGGGTGGTTGTTGTCCTTGATGATCTTTATGGCCTTCCTGTGACATCGGGTGGTGTAGGTGTCCTGGAGGGCAGATAGTTTGCCCCCGGTGATGCGTTGTGCAGACCTCACTACCCTCTGGAGAGCCTTACGGTTGTGGGCGGAGCAGTTGCCGTGCTCTCGATTGTGCATCTGTAGAAGTTTGTGAGTGCTTTTGGTGACAAGCCGAATTTCTTCTGCCTCCTGAGGTTGAAGAGGCGCTGCTGCGCCTTCTACACGATGCTGTCTGTGTGGGTGGACCAATTCAGTTTGTGCATTAACACCTTAATTTAGCGGTAAAAATACAGTAACTTGTTGTAGATTTACCATATTTTTTATGCAACTAGACAAAAAACTCCAGGGGACAATGACACAAACCGGGGACTAGACAAAAGATGCAGTGGACCATGACGGTTTACGTTGAATTAACATCAATTATGTCTTTTAAAGTAAATATTCTTAATTAAGTTTTACACTTGTGCTCAAATTTTGTCACGTGTAGTTTCATGATATCACACATAGAAATGTTACTATCCCCATGTTGTCACATTTATTTCACAAATGTTGTCATGTGAAGATTCATATTATCATTGCCTCACGTTTTCACATATTATCACATTAACTAAAATTACATGTGATCACATGAGCTCTGATGTGTCCACGTGGTGTTTTTTCCATAAGGGATAGCCATGCCAATTTGAGTCAGTAAGGATGATACATTCATGGAAACAATAATTACAAACAGTATGCTACGGAATTTTACAAAACTCAGTACAGTCTGCAAAAGCCTGCATCATCACTTGTATATAGCAGAGGTGCTAAAAGCCTTTGCCTTTCTCATTCATTAGTTCTGCACTGAATGACGTGGGTGAAAGTAGAAAAGCACATCATCCGAGAAGAGTGATGGGCCATGACCCTGGCCTTTATGTGCCAAACAACAGGTCACTGTCACCAAACAGCTACTTGTTAGGGTTGTGTGCGTCATTGAAATTCATTGTTATATTCAATTGATTCTATAAATGTCTTGTGCAAAGAACAACCTGTGTCATATTTGTCCAATATTAAAGAATAGTCTAGTTTTTAATGTCTTAGCAGTGTTCTTTCTGAGGTGAAAGAGTGCACAATCTAATTTGGCGACCCTCTGACAAGACCATTAAAGACCTGTTGCTCGTTTATGAATGTGTGTATACTCAACAGCAGGTTTTCCAGTACCTGAAATTTATACAGTAAAAGCAAGCTTCATCATTATAAGAGCCATTATGGATTTGCAAATCTGTACTTTTAATTAATGGTACAGTGCATTTGGAAAGTATTCAGATCCCTTGACTTTTTCCACATTTTGTTAAGTTACAACCTTATTCTAAAATGGATTTAAATAGATTTTTCCCCTCATCAATCTTAACACAATACCTCATAATGACAAAGAAAAAACAGGTTCTTATAAGTTTTAGCAAATGTATAAAATAAAAAACTGAAATATTACATTTACATAAGTATTCAGACCCTTTGCTCAGGACTTTGTTGAAGCACCTTTGTTGAAGCACCTTTAGAAGTGATTACAGTCTTAATTCTTCTAAGGTATGATGTTACAAGGTAGTCCCACCTGTATTTGGGGTGTTTCTTCCATTCTTCTCTGCAGATCGTCTTAAGCTCTGTCAGGTTGGATTGGGAGTGTCGCTGCACAGCTATTTTCAGGTCTCTCCAGAGATATTTGATCGGGTTCAAGGCCGGGTTCTGGCTGGGCCACTCAATGACATTCAGAGACTTTTCCTGAAGCCACTCCTACGTTGTCTTGGCTGTGTGGTTATGGTCATTGTCATGTTGGAAGGTGAACCGTCGCCCCCAGTGTGAGGTCCTGAGCGTGCATGAGCAGGTTTTCATTAAGGATCTCTCTGTGCTTTGCTCCGTTCATCTTTGCCTCGATCCTGACTAGTCTCACAGTCCCTGTACTGAAAAACATCCCCTCAGCATGATGCTGCCACCACCATGCTTCACCGTAGTCATGGTATTGGCCAGGTGATGAGTGCTGCCTGGTTTATTCCAGACGTGAAACTTGGCATTCAGGCCAAAGAGTTCAGTCTTGGAAGTCATCAGACCAAAGAATCTTGTTTCTCATAGTCTGAGAGTCGTTTAGGTGCCTTTTGGCAAACTCCAAGTGGGCTGTCATGTGCCTTTTACTGAGGAGTGGATTCCGTCTGCCACTTTACCATAAATGCTTGATTGTTGGAGTGCTGCAAAGATGGTTGTCCTTTTGGAAGGTTCACCCATCCTCACTAAAGAACACTGGAGATCTGTCAGAGGTTCTTGGTCACTTACCTGACCAAGGCCCGTCTCCCCTGATTGCTCAGTTTGCCCGGGAGACCAAGGCCCGTCTCCCCTGATTGCTCAGTTTGCCCAGTTCTAGGAAGAGTGTTGGTGGTTCCAAACTTCTTCTATTTAAGAATAATGGAGGCCACTGTGTTCTTGGGGATCTTCAATGATGCACAAATGTTTTGAACCCTTCCCCAGATCTGTGCCTTGACACAATCCTGTCTCTTAGGTCTACGGACAATTCCTTCGACCTCATGGCTTGGTTTTTCCTCTGACATGTATTGTCAACAGTGGGACCTTATATAGACAGGTGTGTACCTTTACAAATCATGTCCAATCAATTAAATTTACCACAGGTGGACTCCAATGAAGTTGTAGAAACATCTCCATAATGTTCAATGGAAACAGGATGCACCTGAGTCTCATAGCGAAGGGTCTGAATACTTATATAAATAAGAGTTATTTCTGTTTTTTGTTTTATATAAATTTGCTAACATTTCTAAAAACCTGTTTTTGCTTTGTAATTATGACTGTTCTCTCTGCTACCGCATAGCAAACGGTACCGGACTGCCAAGTTTAGGTCCAAAAGGCACCCTAACAGCTTGTTCTGGCCCCTGTAGTTGGGTTTGAGTTCCTTTTAGCTATTGTGTAAATTCCATTGTTCACCACTTGGGGCCCCTGTCCTGTGTTGATGTGTGTTGTTTGTTTAATATCCTAAACCCTGTAGAAGAAGAATTGTTTATGTTCCAAAATGGTGAAAGTCACACTGATGCAGCTGCAGGCGTTATCAAACTCCATCCTTCTAGCTATCATTTTGTAGAAGCATTGTCTGTAAGTAAAAATAATCATAACACATTTGGCATTCAATTCATGATGATATTATGTACGGATGATCGCTTTATTAATGAAATGTAGGAATCTTCTTGATAGCCTCATGGATATCTGTTTAGTGCATTTGATCTGTCTGTTTTGGGGAATCATTTACATCCGATTTATTGCATAATACTGCATATTTCTATGTTTATGAAGATGTATACAAATACATGCTGTGCTATTATTGAGAATTAAGCCTAGTAATCAGCTAGCATACAATAAGTCATACTCATTGTTCTTTTCTTTCTATATTTCAGTTTTACTCATTTCAGACACTATTACTGTACCTATGAAGCGGTGGCAATAAATCATCCTTCAACACTACAGTAGCTGCACCGAGTCTATCTATCTGCTAAGCTTAAGAAGGGGACTCTTTTGAGAGGGCAGAATAATAAAAAGACATCTGTAACATTGATTGCATCCTCCGGTAGACAAGACATCCAGTTGACTACTCCTTTGCACACATCCAAAGCAAGATGTCAGCTTCTGAACATGCAACCAGTGCAACCAGGTCAGAGTGTTCTCATTCATCTATGTCATCTAGACGCTCCTGCAGGTCTACAGCAAGCTTGGCTGCATAAGAAGCTTGTGTCAAGGCAAAAGCAGTACTAGCAAGATCATCATATTCCCAGAAAGAAATAGAGGTGAAGGTTAAGAAAGCCCAGCTTAAAGTGGAGGAGACCTGTCTGGAGGCCACATTAGAGGCTCTTCAGCATGAAAATGAGGCAAAGGCATGTGTTTGAGACAACAGTGGATGCAGCAGAACAGATTCATCCCACCATTCCCTTGAGAGGACTAAGAGGTATCTACAAGACCAGCAAGTCTACATGAACTGTCATCAGCCACAAACATACAAGGGAGTCGGAACGCTAGATGTCGATGTTAGTTTCCTCCAGCAACACAAACCCTATCCCTCCCACAGCAAGCCGGCGCAGAGCTCACAACCACAACCACATATTATCTCTCATGCCAGCACTAACACCGAAGCACCAGCCACCTTAGACTCCAAAAGACTCACTGCATGCCTAGACCCACTTATAGGGGACTAAGCAGGTGATGACGGCCAGCCACCTGGTGTAGAATGACATGAGTCCAGTGGGGCACATTCTGATTGTGCCGTGTTGCTGACCTGGTCGAAATTCCTAGCACGCCATGACCTCCACACAGCCGTGACAAGCCAGAGAACTACTGGGCTTGGAAGTCAACTTTCACCAATGCCATTGAAGGCTCGGCCTGAAGCCTAGTGAGGAACTTGACCTACTAATCAAGTGGTTTGGACCAGAGATCGCTGGAAATAAAGATAAAACAATGGCACAGTGTTAGCTTCCAACCCTTCTCATTCTTCTCCAGTGTAATCCGTCCTGAAGCAAAGATGAAGAATGACCCAAGCTTCATAACTTCCACTTCCGGCCAACTACCATCTAAAGGATAGATATTCTCAATGAGAACGGCAAGAGCCCCTATCACAGTGCACAAGACAGAAGTGAACAATGCCATCCAAAAAGATTAATCTGAGATGGGTGACCCTAACAAACATTGTTCTATCCACAAAAAGCCACACACCCTGTGAACGTGTAGAGGAAAAACTCCTTGAAGAGAGGAAAATGTTCCTTAAAGAGAACTCTGATGCCTTTGGTGTGTCTCCTCAACCGCACACCAGGCGAATAACTGTAAAGCTTTCATCCGGTGTTCAGACTGTGGAAACGACAGGACACATTGCTGCTCTTTACGTGGGTCCTGCTCCTTGGTCTCAGAAAGAAGCCATCAGCTCCTCCATACATCATGGCGGGGAGGAAGACGAGTCTTCCTGCTCTCCAGTTGCCACTTCCACCTGCACTGAGGTCTGTGGGGACAACACCCATGGAAAATCTTGATCCAAGATCTGTCTTGTTAACCTGTTACTCCTACCCCCTACTTTTTTGAACATTCTGTTAAAAATCGCGCAACATTTCAGCGCCCTGCTACTCATGCCAGGAATATAGTATATGCATATGATTAGTATGTGTGGATAGAAAAAACTCAGACGTTTATAAAACTGGTTAAATCACGGCTGTGGCTATAACATAACGTGCGTTTCATCGGAAAGCGCAGGAAAAACTGATCACTGAAAATGGAAAAATATATTGCTGCGCGACTTGAACCCATTGATAAAGGTGAACCACAATTAATGAGGCTGAGGTTGCAGTACCTACAGCTTCCACACGGTGTCTAGAGTCTTGTCATTTGCCTACGATTTGTTTCTTGGTCAAACAGATGCAAGGCAGCGCAGTTCTTCAGGTCTAGGACCGGATATTTTGGTTGAGTTTCTAGCTGGACATTTTTCCAGACGGACAGCTATAGAATATACTTTGTCTTGTGATTAATTTGATCGCTTATTAACGTTTACTAATACCTAAAGTTGCATTACAAAAGTATTTCGAAGTGTTTTGTGAAAGTTTATCGTCGACTTTTTGAATTTTAAAAATGACGTTACGTTATGAAACGCTGTTTTTTTTCGTTGATCACACAGTCTACATATAACGATATCTAGGCTATATATGGACCGATTTAATCGAAAAAAAGACCCAATAGTGATTATGGGACATCTAGGAGTGCCAACAAAGAAGATGGTCAAAGGTAATGAATGTTTTCTATTTTATTGTGCGGTTTGTGTAGCGCCGAATATGCTAATTATTTTATTTACGTCCCCTGCGGGTCTTTTGTGGTGTTACATGCTATCAGATAATAGCTTCTCATGCTTTCGCCGAAAAGCATTTTAAAAATATGACTTGTTGCCTGGATTCACAACGAGTGTAGCTTTAATTCAATACCCTGCATGTGTATTTTAATGAACGTTTGAGTTTTAACTAATACTATTAGCATTTAGCGTAGCGCATTTGCATTTCCAGAGCTCTAGATGGGACGCAAGCGTCCCGAGTAGAAGCAAGAGGTGTCTACCCAGAAGGTCAGCCTGAGAAAAATATGAAAATGTATGCCATTCTGGACGACCAACATAATAAGTCCTTAGCCAGATCAGCTTTCTTCAAGATGTTCAACGTAGCCGACGACGCCTCACCTTACACCCTCAAAACATCTGCAGGCATCTCAGAGACCATGGGCCTGAGAGCGAGAGGCTTCATTGTGGAATCAGCTGAATGAAAGGCCTGTTTACCTCTTCCCATACTCATTGAGTGCAATGAGCTTCCGAACAATAAGGCTGAAATCCCTACCCCAGATGCTGCAAGGTACCACCCTGACCTCTTAAACACCAATATACCTCCCCTGGAACCTCAGGTTGAGATCCTGCTACTACTAGGGAGAGACATCATCCAGGTCCACAAGGTGCTAGAACAGAGCAACGGCCCTTGCACACCCACTTCGCACAGCGCCTAACCCTTGGCTGGGTGATAGTGGGATATATCTGTCACGGAGGGGCACACAAGCCTTCAACAGTCAATGCCTTCAAGAAACATTCTTGAGAATGGGCGCCCCAACCTCATGAGTCCATGTCTCAGCATTTTCCAGGTCAAGGAGAGCTTCAGCCATACACCCCAGCCTCAAAGCTCTGCCACCCATCCCTGAAGCTAAGAGAAATGTCAGCAGACGCAGTAAGTCTCATGGGTGACTCTGTATTCTGTTACACAAAGGACAATGACAAACCAGCTCCCTCAATGGAGGATCTCGCCTTCCTGAAGATGATGGAGAAAGAGATCCATCAGGATGCATAAAACAGCTGGGTTGCTCACTTTCCGTAGCCCTCGACAACGCCTCCCCAACAATCGCACACAGACCAATAATCGCCTCACTTCACTTGCACGCACGCTCAAGAAACGTCCAGAGATAAAGGATCACTTCATTGAGTTTATGTGCAAGATCTTTGAGAATGAGCACACTGAAATTGCTCCACCCTTACAAGCTGATGAAGAGTTCTGGTATCTTCCAATTTTCGGCCTGTTTCATCCACAAAAACCCGGACAGATAAGAGTGGTATTTGACTCCAGTGCCCAGCACCAGCTTACCGGTCCCAACATGAACAACAGTCTGTTTGGGTACTACTGCGGTTCAGAAAAAAGCGTGTGGCTGTGACAGCAGATGTTTCACTGTTCTGTGAAGACCATCAGAACTATCTGCGATTTTATTTTACTAGGCAAGTCAGTTAAGAACAAATACTTATTTCCAATGAAGGCCTAGGAACAGTGGGTTAACTGCCTGTTCAGGGGCAGAACGACAGATTTTGTACCTTGTCAGCTCAGGGATTTGAACTTGCAACCTTTCGGTTCTAGTCCAATGCTCTAACCACTAGGCTACCCTGCCGCCCTATGGTACTGCACAACGACCTGGAGGTTGAAGATGTGGAGTACAGGATGCGGGTCCACGTCTTCCCCAGCAGTGGCCATGTATGGGCTCAGAAAAGACACCTTAGAGGGAGAGAGGGATCATGGAGGAGAGGCAAGGCACTTCGTCGAGAGGAATTTTTATGTCGACGACAGTCTTATATCCCTACCCACAGAGAAAGACGCCATCACTCTTCTCCACCATGCTCAAGAGATGTAGACCCTCTTCAACTTACGCTAGCAAAAGTTTGCCTCTAACAAGGCAGATATCATGAGTGCCTTTTCTCCAGACGACCTAGCTAAAGGGCTGAAGGACATATATCCGGGCATCGACTTCCCTCCTATGCAGTGAAGTCTTGTGGTGAGCTGGGACATCGCAGAGGATATGTTCACATTTCAGGTGTTCTCTGCAGAGTAACCATACACTAGATATCGAGTCTTGTCAACGATCAACAGCCTGTTTGAGCCACTTGGATAACCTCTCTGGCGTAGGGGGCAGTATTTTGACATCCTGAAGAAAAGCGTGCCCAATGTAAACTGCCTGATACTCAGGCCCAGAAGCTAGGATATCATTGGTAGATTTGGATAGAAAACACTCTAAAGTTTCTAAAACTGTTAAAATGATGTCTGTGAGTATAACAGAACTGATATGGCAGGCAGAACCCCGAGGACAAACCACCCCCCCAAAAATAATTCAGCTTACCACTATTTTCAATGGCTAGTATTTTAATAATAAGGCCAAGTCCTCCTATATTGCAGTTCCGAGGGCTTCCACTAGAGGTCAACAGTCTTCAGAAAGAGTTCCATGCAAACGTTGGTTGCCTTGTTTGGAAACGTTTATTAGTAACGTTTGGGATTCATTTTGAATGCATTTTGATGGAGGGAAACTGAGTGGAATATTGACTAAAGCGCGCCAGCTAAACTGAGTTTTTATGGATATAAAGGACATTATCAAACAAAAGGAAATTTTTGATGTAACTGGGACCATTTGGAGTGCCAACAGAAGAAGATCATCAAAGGTAAGGCATTTTTTATAGCGCTATTTCTGACTATTGTGTCGCACCTGCCTGGTTGAAATATGATTTTCATGCTTTTGTATGCGGGGAGCTGTCCTCAGATAATCGCATGGTTTGCTTTCGCCGTCAAGCCTTTTTGAAATCTGACACAGCAGCTGGATTAACAAGACGTTAAGCTTTATTTTGATGTATAACACAGATATTTCCAAGAATGTTAAATATTTGAATTTAGTATTTTTGAATTTCTCACTCTGCAATTTCACCGGATATTGGCCAGGTTGGATGCTACCGTCATGGGACGGATAAGCCACCACAGTAAGCATTCAAGGAAGGTCTCTACTCTGAGAGCTTACTATGGAGGCCTGCGACTGGGATGCTTCTCTCCCAAAATACAAGTTCAAGGAATGGAAACTTTCGAGAGACTCGCTGAAGGAGCTTGAACTGGTCAAGATTCCCCGCACATACACCTCCACCTCCCTCAGCCTCGCACACAAGAAAGATATGACTGTTAAACAGCAATCACTAACATTGAGTGGCTGCTGCCAACACACTGTCATTGACACTGACCCAACTCCAGCCACTTTAATAATGGGAATTGATGGGAAATGATGTAAATATATCACTAGCCACTTTAAACAATGCTACCTTATATAATGTTACTTACCCTACACTATTCATCTCATATGCATATGTATATACTGTACTCTAGATCATCGACTGCATTCTTATGTCACTAGCCACTTTAACTATGCCACTTTGTTTACTTTGTCTACATACTCATCTCATATGTATATACTGTACTCGATACCATCTACTGTATGCTGCTCTGTACCATCACTCATTCATATATCCTTATGTACATATTCCTTATCCCCTTACACTGTGTATAAGACAGTAGTTTTGGAATTGTTAGTTAGATTACTTGTTGGTTATCACTGCATTGTCGGAACTAGAAGCACAAGCATTTCGCTACACTCGCATTAACATCTGCTAACCATGTGTATGTGACAAATAAAATTTGATTTGATTTGATTTTGATTTGATTTGATTTATGTGCATCTTCTGTGATGGATCGCAGCAGTAGCTTACCTGAAGACCACCGATTCCAGTGGGAACATAGATGTCAGCTTCATCTTTGGCAAGGACAAGCTCGCACCACATCCTGAGATCACTGTTCTAAGACTTGAGCTGTGTGCTGCTTTTCTACCTGTGGAAATAGCAGAAGCAATCATCAATCGATGAGATTGATATCCAACTTGACGCTGTCAAATTCTACTCTGACAGTAAAGTAGTCCTGGGTTACATTCACAACAACTCCAGGCGATTCTATGTGTATGTAAACAACAGGGTACAGTGTATCAGGAGATCAACCAACCCGGAGCAGTGGAAGCACGTTCCTACTGACCAGAACACTGCTGACCATGCCTCAAGATCAGTCCCAGCAGGAAGCCTGAGTCACAGCACTGGGTTGACAGGACCAGCTTCCTTGCTCAGTCACAGGTGACTTTGGATCTGATGTTGAGATCTGCCCCTAAGTTGCTTGCCACGCCACCATCTCCAGTAAGAAGTTCGACCCAAGCACTTGAGAGTTCTCAAGCTGGCGAGCACTGACACATACAACAGTTTGGCTTGTGCACGTTGCTCACTCCTTCAAACAAAACAGCAGCTGCAAAGGAGGGCACATCTGTGACAAACACTGCTCCATCGAGGACCTGGATCAGGCCAAGACCATCATAATACGCAGTCTGCAACACAGCACCTTTCAAGAGAAAATGGAATGCATCAGAAAAGGTAAAGCTGTTCCTATGCAAAGCCCACTCTTCAGTCTGTGCCCCTACATCGATGATTCAGGCCTACTGAGGATTGGAGAACGCCTGTCCCATGCACACCTTGGCCAAGATGAAATCAACCCTTTCCTCCTCCATAAGAGTCATGACACTACTCTACTCATCCGCCACCACCACGAGCAGGTCCACCATCAAGGGTGCCACTTCACTGAGGGTGCTTTGAGAGAACCTGGGTTCAGCACACTCTACCAATGCGTCATTTGCCGCAGACTCCGTGGGAAGATTGAATCTCAGAAGATGTCTGATCTGTCCGTAGATCGCCTTAGCACTAACCCTCCCTTTTCCTTTGTTGGATTGGATGTGTTTGGGCCATGGATCACATCTTTGGATCTGCACATCACACCAGAGGTGGCCTAGTAAGCGCTGGGCTGTGCTGTTCACGTGTATGTATGAGCACCAGGGCTATACACATTAGAGTCATTAAGTCAGTGGACTCCTCAAGCTTTATAAATGCTCTGCGGCAATTCTTTTCTATCAGAGGACCAGACAAACAAATCAGGTCTGACTGTGGCACAAACTTCATCGGGGCTTGCAGAGAGCTAAAAATGGAGGCCGTTCAGAGTGACAAGCAAGGTCAAGAATACCTGAGCGGAAGTCTAAGCCATTGTGAATGCTCGTCTACTGGTTCCTGTGTCTACGGATCCAGACTCCCCCCTCAACTTGACACCAGCGATGCTCCAAACCCAAAAGTACGCTGCTGTTACCCCTCCACACGGGGAATTCAACAAGAAATACCTCTTCAGACGGCAATGGAGGCAAGTAGACAGCCTTGACGACACATTCTGGCCCCTTGGAAGAAAGAATATCTTCCTTCCCTGCAGAGTCGTCGGAAGTGGTAAAATGAGAAGCCCAACCTTCAGCCAGGAGACATTGTGATGCTAAAAGACAGCCAAGCAAAAAGAAACAACTGACCCATGGGCATCGTCAGAAAGACCTTCCCCGGCAGAGATGGAAAGGTGAGAAAGGTCGAAGTCAAGACAGCAACAGAGGGGTCATGCAAGACCTTCCTGTGTCCAGTCTGAGGCTATCCTACTCCTCTCTCCTGAGACTGATAAGTAACTTTGAAGTTCTAACCTACAGTCGTGGCCGAAGGTTTTGAGAATGACACAAATATTAATTTCCACAAATTTGCTGCTTTAGTGTCTTTAGATATTTTTTGTCAGATGTTGCTATGGAATACTGAAGTATAATTACAAGCATTTCATAAGTGTCAAAGGCTTTTATTGACAATTACATGAGGTTGATGCAAGGAGTCAAGATTTGCAATGTTGGCCCTTCTTTTTCAAGACCTCTGCAATCCGCCCTGGTATGCTGTCAATTAACTTCTGGGCCACATCCTGACTGATGGCAGCCCATTCTTGCATAATCACTGCTTGGAGTTTGTCAGAATATGTGGGTTTTTGTTGGTCCACCCGCCTCTTGAGGATTGACCACAAGTACTCAATGGGATTAAGGTCTGGGGAGTTTCCTGGCCATGGACCCAAATATAGCCACTTAGTTGTCACTTTTTCCTTATGGCAAGGTGCTCCATCATGCTGGGAAAGGCATTGTTCGTCACCAAACTGTTCCTGGATGGTTGGGGAAGTTGCTCTCGGAGGATGTGTTGGTACCATTCTCTATTCATGACTGTTCTTAGGCAAAATTGTGAGTGAGCCAGCTCCCTTGGCGGAGAAGCAACCCAACACATGAATGGTCTCAGGATGCTTTACTGTTGGCATGACACAGGACTGATGGTAGCGCTCACCTTGAGTTCTCCGGACAAGCTTTTTTCCGGATGCCCCAAACAATTGGAAACGGGATTCATCCGAGAAAATGACTTTACCCCAGTCCTCAGCAGTCCAATCCCTGTACCTTTTGCAGAATATCAGTCTGTCCCTGATGTTTTTCCTGGAAAGAAGTGGCTTCTTTGCTGCCCTTCTTGACAGCAGGCCATCCTCCAAAAGTCTTCGCCTCACTGTGCGTGCAGATGCACTCACACATGCCTGCTGCCATTCCTGAGCAAGCTCTGTACTGGTGGTGCCCCAATCCCGCAGCTGAATCAACTTTAGGAGACAACCCTGGCGCTTGCTGGACTTTCTTGGGCGCCCTGAAGCCTTCTTCACAACAATTGAACCGCTCTCCTTGACGTTCTTGATGATCCGATAAATGGTTGATTTAGGTGCAACCTTATTGGCAGCAATATCCTTGCCTGTTGAAGCCTTTTTTGTGCAAGCAATGATGACGGCTCATGTTTCCTTAAAGTTAACCATGATTGACAGAGGAAGAACAATGATTCCAAGCACCACCCTCCTTCTGAAGCTTCCAGTCTGTTATTCGAACTTAATCAGCATGACAGAGTGATCTCCAGCCTTGTCCTCGTCAACACTCACACCTGTGTTAACAAGAGAATCACTGACATGATGTCACCTGGTCCCTTTGTGGCAGGGCTGAAATGCAGTGGAAATGTTTTGGGGGGATTCAGTTCATTTGCATGGCAAATAGGGACTTTGCAATGAATTGCAATTCATCTGATCACTCATCATAGCATTCTGTAGTATATGCAAATTGCCATCATAAAAACTGAGGCAGCAGACTTTGTGAAAATTAATATTTGTGTCATTCTCAAACCTTTTGGCCATGACTGTACATAGTCTTAATGGTTAATGGTGGCATCCTTACAGACACCAGCCGGGGAGTGTGTTGAAGTGTGTTGTTCATTTAATATGCTAAACCATGTAGAAGAAGAATTGTTTATGTTCCAAAATGGTGAAAGTCACACTGTGGAGCTGCAGATGTTATCAAACTCCATCCTTCTTGATGTCATTTTGCAGAAGCATTGTCTGTAAGTAAAAAATAATCATAACACATTTGGCATTACATTCATGATGATATTTTGTACAGATGATCATTTTAATGCGATGTATGAATCTTCTTGATAGCCACATGGATATCTGTTCAGTGCATTTGTCATGGTTTGGGGAATCATTTACATCTGATTTAATGCATAATTCTGCATATTTCTATGTTCATGGACATGTATACAAATACATGCTGTGTTATTATATAGAATCAGCTAGTCTAGTAATCAGCTAGCATACAATAAGTCATACTCATTGTTCTTTTCTTTCTATATTTCAGTTTTACTCATTTCAGTCACTATTACTGTACCTATGAAGCGGTGGAAATAAATCGTCATTCAACACTACAGTAGCTGCACCGAGTCTATCTATCTGCTAAGCTTTTAAGAAGTTGACTATTTTATGAGGGCAGAATAATCTTCTACCCCCAAGCCATAACACTGCTGAACAATTAATCAAATGGCTACCCAGACTATTTACACTGCTACTTGTTACTTGCTGTTAGCATAAGGCCTCGCTATTGTGATTTTGTGTTACTTTCTTTACTCTAGTAAACAACATGGTTGGTTAAGGGCTTGTAAATAAGCACTTCAAAGTAAGGTTGTATTCGGCGTATGTGATAAATACAATTTGATTGGGAAGTAAGGTACAAAGAGAATTACAAACATACGACTGAAATTAAAACTGTTGATGTTGATTTATTGGCTGGATTTATACACATTCACTCCCAGTTATCTCCTCTTATTCTCTATACAACACACTCTTTTGCTGTACTGGGAAAGTCCTGGGAATTTTTGATGGAGCCTGGAAGACCCATGCATCTGGAGTAGTGCTCCTGGTCTGGGAGAAGGTGGATGGCTTTATTGGAAGGAAGCTGCCACAGACAGCTTCCTTCCTGCCACAGACAGCTGCCATAGCGAATAAGGGCTTTCTCAGGGCCCTAAGCAGCCAGATGGCAAAGCGCTAGGCTTCGGGACAGATTTCGCCAGAATTTCCCAAAAACCTTTTGGACATAGTTACACATTCAACCATAACCTTGACATTTGAGTGCCCCAGAGCCTTATATTACATTCACAGGTCAAACGTGGAGACTCACATCCAGATATAGGCCAATAACAGATGTTTCAACTTATTTAGATTTGAAGTTTCGTAAGATGCCAATTCAAAATGTTGAACCTGTTTGGGGAGAGTAGAAGACGGAGGAAGAGCTGTATGTTCCCACTGTTTGATCGCAGCCCAGTCCATTTTTCTGGACTGCGATCAGAGGGGATCCGGCCACATTGGAACGGCCGACCACAAGAAGAGAGAATAACAGTGGCATAAATTGACAAAACGTTCATTCATAATGACCAACAATAACAGATGGATCTGTTATGATAAATAATGATGCTCCTTTATGCTCCTTTGTTGGGCACATAAGATGAGTTACACCCTAACAGACCCTGTTAAGGTAAATAGCCCAGACACCGCTGACCTATGGGGGGGGCACTGGTACAATTGTACCTAGTGAAACGGCCCGCATGGAGACGGTAAGACATTTCCTGTATCCATGGTGACAGTGAAGAGTATAAGACAGTTAAGGTAAACACAAACAATGATATGTTGTGTTGTCCTCTGCCCATGACATGGAAAAGCATGAAGAGTTTTTTAATTAGGCAGATTAAATAAGTTTTGATGAACTTCACATGGTGGTTATGTGCACGGTGATGAGCTTGCGTGCAAATTTCCAACACATATCAAGGGTATTATTTGTATGCTGGTGGCGTCATAATCAGTGCTTGGCTGGCAGTTATCAAACTAAAAGGATTTTGCTCTTATCCATATCTCATCATGTAACCATTGTGTCATGCCTCTTCAAATCCCTCTGGGGCTGAAAATGATGAGTCAAATCCTATATCATCACGTGAAGGGCGCACTTGGCTTTGCAATGATGCGCGTCACAGGTGTTGTTTAAGTATTCAGTGATATATGCAATCATTTGCTTTGTCTCATGCACAGTCCCAATTATCAGTGCTTGAAGTGTGGTGCCTGTACTCATTTTAGGTGTCAGTACACATATATATTGTACAGTGCCCGTGTTCATATTTTAGAGAGAATATTATATTCTATTGCATAACATTTGAGGTGCCTGTACAATGCACTAGTATGCTTGAATAGTTTGTAATTGGGCCAAATAGTTGTTTGGTAGTATAAATTCACTGTACTTACCTTTAACTACCATTTCCCGAAAGTCTGACTCTTCCCACACGCCAACTTGTGTCTGGTTATAATTAGATATATTCTCCAGACTTGTACGGAGATCTTTGTGGGCTATACTCGGCCTTGTCTCAGGATGGTAAGTTGGTGGTTGAAGATATCCCTCTAGTGGTGTGGGGGCTGTGCTTTGGCAAAGTGGGTGGGGTTATATCCTTCCTGTTTGGCCCTGTCCGGGGGTGTTATCGGATGGGACCACAGTGTCTCCTGACCCCTCCTGTCTCAGCCTCCAGTATTTATACTGCAGTAGTTTATGTGTCGGGGGGCTAGGGTCAGTTTGTTATATCTGGAGTACTTCTCCTGTCCTATCCGGTGTCCTGTGAATTTAAGTATGCTCTCTCTAATTCTATCTTTCTCTCTTTCTTTCTTTCTTTCTCTCTCTCTCGGAGGACCTGAGCCCTAGGACCCTGCCTCAGGACTACCTGACATGATGACTCCTTGCTGTCCCCAGTCCACCTGGCCGTGCTGCTGCTCCAGTTTCAACTGTTCTGCCTATGATTATTATTATTTGACCATGCTGGTCATTTATGAACATTTGAACATCTTGGCCATGTTCTGTTATAATCTCCACCTGGCACAGCCAGAAGAGGACTGGCCACCACACATAGCCTGGTTCCTCTCTAGGTTTCTTCCTAGGTTTTGGCCTTTCTAGCGAGTTTTTCCTAGCCACCGTGCTTCTACACCTGCATTGCTTGCTGTTTGGGGTTTTAGGCTGGGTTTCTGTACAGCACTTTGAGATATCAGCTGATGTACGAAGGGCTAAATAAATCAATTTGATTTGATTTGATTTGATATGTATTCTAGACCTTTCTTCTGATACAGTAAATGTTCCCCCAAAAAAATATTTTTTATTTTACAGATATAGGGATGAAAAAAATATTTATCCACAATTTGTTCTGTACAAGTCTGGACCAATAGTGTCTTAACAGAATGAAACCAAAATATTGAGTCTGATTTCATCCAGTGTCCTGAAGAAATGGATTTGCATGATATGCAAATATGCACATATTTAATGAGATATAGCCTAAATGCATATTTTAATACAATTATTTCAGAACAATTGTAAGATTCAACTGGTGAAAGTTGATTATTATATGATTAAGGGTAAAGAATAATCCTATATGGGTGTAATCCCTGGCCTTAAAAGTACATCAAGATATGTAGCCACTTTAAAGCACAACTCACTTAAATATAAGTGATTCATAATAAATGCATGATAAAAAACGAATCTATTGACAGACACATATATTTAACCTCTTAAGTCGACCCTCTACTTTTTTGAACATTCTGTTAAAAATCGCGCAACATTTCAGCGCCCTGCTACTCATGCCAGGAATATAGTATATGCATTTGCTTAGTCTGTGTGGATAGAAAACACTCAGACGTTTAAAAAACTGGTTAAATCACTGCTGTGGCTTTACCAGAACGGCATTTACATCGAAAAGCACAGGAAAAACTGATCACTGAAAATGGGAAAATATATCCATGCGCTACTTGATCCCATTGATAAAGGTGAACCACAATTAATTGACTGAGGTTGCAGTACCTACAGCTTCCACACGGTGTCTGGAGTCTTGTCATTTCCCTTCGAGTTTTTTCTTGGTCAAACACATGCAGGACACCGTATCTCCTCCAGTCTAGGACCGGATATTTTCGTTGAGTTTCTAGCCGGACATTTTTCCAGACGGACAGCTAATGATCTTTACATCGCCTCCTGATGAATTTTATCGCTTATTAACGTTTCGTTTCGTTTATCACACAGTCTACATATAACGATATCTAGGCTTTATATGGACCGATTTAATCGAAATAAAGACCCAAATAGTGTTTATGGGACATCTAGGAGTGCCAACAAAGAAGATGGTGAAAGGTAATGAATGTTTTCTATTTTATTGTGCGGTTTGTGTAACGCCGAAATGCTAATTATTTTGTTTACGTCCCCTGTGGGTCTTTTGGGGTGTTGCATGCTATCAGATAATAGCTTCTCATGCTTTCGCCGAAAAGCATTTTAAAAATCTGACTTGTTGCCTGGATTCACAACGAGTGTAGCTTTAATTCGATACCCTGCATGTGTATTTTAATGAACTTTTGAGTTTTAACTAATACTATTAGCATTTAGCGTAGCGCATTTGCATTTCCAGAGCTCTAGTTGGGACGCAAGCGTCCCGAGTAGAAGCAACAGGTTAAGAAACACAATATAAAACAATCCCCATCCAAATCAATCAACTCCAGGCTGTGTAAGGGCTAGTTTACCAAGAAGGAGAGTGATGGAGTGCTGCATCAGATGACCTGGCCTCCACAATTCCCCGACCTCAACCAAATTGAGATGGTTTGGGATGAGTCAGTCCGCAGAGTGAAGGAAAAGCAGGCATTGGGTCATTGTCCTGTTGAAAAACAAAAGCCCACACCAGATGGGATGGCATATCGCTGCAGAATGCTGTGTTAGCCATGCAGGTTAAGTGTGCCTTTAATTCTAAATAAATCACTGACAGTGTCTCCAGGAAGGTACCCCAACACCATAAAGCCACCTCCTTTACGGTGGGAAACACATGCGGAGATCATCTGTTCACCCACACCATATCTCATAAAAACACGGCGGTTGGAACCAAAAATCTCAAATTTCGACTTCAGACCAAAGTACAAATTTCCACCGGTCTAATGTTCATTGCTAGTGTTTCTTGGCCCAAGCAAGTCGCTTCTTCTTATTGGTGTCCTTTAGTAGTGGTTTCTTTGCAGCAATTTGACCATGACGGCCTGATTCACACAGTCTCCTCTGAACAGTTGATGAGGAATACAAATATCCAGGTGTCCTCTTGGACAATAAGCTTCAGTGGAGTAAATCTACAGACCTGATCTACAAAAAGAGTCAAATGAGACTGTACTTTATCAAAAATATGGGATCTTTTAATGTTAATTGTACTATACTGACTCTGTTTTACAAATCTTTCATTGAGAGTATTTGAACTTTTTGTATTGTTTGGTGGTTTGGCAATTCCACTGTCAGACAGAGAAATATGATGAGAAGGATTATTAGCACAGCAAGCAAGGTACTTGAAGTCAACAGACAGGCCTGGATGAGATCTTTAAGGTCAGGGCCCTCTGCAAGGCTCACAAAATAATTGTAGACCCAAGCCACCCCCTGTACCCGGACTTTGAACTACTCCCCTCTAGGTGCAGGTAAAGGGCACCCCTCGGCAGGAAAAACAGAACTATACAATAATTTGCGCCAGGTGTGATATCCATTCCTAAATAGATTGGGATAATGTTCCTATCGGCTAGTCTCTTTTTATTGGTATGTAACTGTTATGAAACTTGTATTGTCAATTTGTTTTGATATTTAAACGCCACTTAAACGTGTACATGACACTGCAACAACATTTCCCCATGGGGACAATAATGTAAAGTAAATTCACTTTACTTTAAAGTAAAGTCGAGATGTCTGTTACTTGAACTCTGTGAAGCAACGTATCCTCTGCAGCAGAGGTAATCTGGGTCTTCCATTCCTGTGGCGGTCCTCATGAGAGCCAGTTTCATCATAGCACTTGATGGTTTTTGCGACTGCACTTGAAGATACTTTCAAAGTTCTTGAAATATTCCATATTGACTGACCTTCATGTCTTAAAGTAATGATGGACTGTAATTTCTCTTAGCTTATTTGAGCTGTTCATGCCATAATATGGACTTGGTCTTTTACCAAATAGGGATATTTTATGTATACCCCCCTACCTTGTCACAACACAACTGATTGGCTCAAACGCATTAAGAAGGAAAGAAATTCCACAAGTTAACTTTTAATAAAGCACACCTGTTAATTGAAATGCATTCTGGTGACTACCTCATGCAGCTAGATGAGAGAATGCCAAGAGTGTGCAAAGCTGTCATCAAGGCAAAGGGTGGCTACTTTGAAGAATATATTTTCATTTAACATTTTAATTGAACAGTTTTTTGGTTGTATGTATGTATGTATGTACAGTATGTATGTACTGTATGTATGTATATACTGTATATATAGGCCTACTTTGCCAAGCAAAACTGGAAGAAATCTAGTTATTTTTGGTTACTAATCTGGTTGTGCATGCCTGCCTTTGTGTGCCAAAGCTGATGACTGATCATTGGTCAACAATCAAGATGCACAATGTTTTGGTTCTGAAACATAGATAAGAATTTTACGACGACTTGTGGGAAGTGGGTTTAGAACAACAACAAAAATGTTTTGGGGGAAATTATACTGCCACTGAAAAGTACACTGGAAGGGCATAGGGGCATGTTCTCTGCACAGGTAGAGCACTTTTTGTGCACGTGCCTGCTGCACAGTTAAATCAAGATTATCTCATTTTTGGACTGGCATTCCTCTCCAGGAAAAGAAATCCCCAAACATGTTCATGCTCAATATTTCCTACTAGTTTCTTCACTGCCCTCATTTCCTCAGTAGTACAGTGAGACTGGTAGAGCGGTCTCAAAATCGAAGTAAACTATTTGAGCAGAAATAACAGGCAATGTCCAACCATGCAAGCCCAGACTCACATGTGAATCCTCTGCAGAGACATTCTGACCTTCATCGCAGTGCCTCTGTTTACTAGTTGCTTTGGAAACCTGGGGGGTTGCCCTTCCAAAATATCCTCTGTGAAGGAAGTGCTGCTGAAGACATTATGTGGTTCAGGTAATTAAATTAACATACGGGAAAGTTGAGCATGGGTTTCTAGGGGCACTTTTTTTTACCCTGTCAGAGGAAAATACGTGTACATTTGATTCAGGAGATGACTTAGCCTGACCGACCGTGGATGAAGAGCTATATGAAGAGCGTCTCTCTCGAAGTACTACAGAGGAAGAGCTTTGGAAACCTTCTAATAGGCTACAGTACACAGTTGTCAATTGAGGTATGAGGATAAAAAAAGAATAGCCTGTACAAGGTAAATGCTAACATTCTTCTTGTGGTTGACAACTTTTACATCTCTCACATTCCTGAACCCACATACATAGGTGCACAAATAAAACACAGTAGCCGGATACTGTGTGCAGACTTTTCTTTATATATTATCACTCATATTTCAGACCCTATCCCAACCCAGCACTGGTGGAGAAATGTAGGATGTGCATATCACTTGCCTACCTTTCAAATTCAGTGTCACGTCCTGACCTTAGTAGTCTTTGTTTTCTTTATTATTTTGGTTAGATCAGGGTGTGACATGGGTGGATGTATGTGTTTTTGATCCTGTCTAGGGGTTTTGTATGTCTATGGGTGTTCACTAGTCTAGGTGTTATGTATGTCGATGTGTTAGTTGCCTGCGTCTTTTTTTCTGTAAGTTTTGTAAGTTTGTTTAAGTGTTCTTCGTTTCATTAAATAAGAAGATGTATTCATCTCACGCTGCGCCTTGGTATCATCCATACAACGAACGTGACATTCAGAATGAGAAACATAAGAGATGGTTATCAAACACATGGAGTGGAGTCTCAGGGAAGATACTTAAGACTGTACCCAGCAAACAGTGAACATTCCAGAACATTATCTAAGATTTCCATTAAGTTCTAGTTATTATTTTATCCAATATTAGGATGATCACATCCCAAAAACATTAGAAGAATGTTAATTTAAAAAATCTTCTGACAATGTCTTCGCTGAAATATTCTCAATAGGTTTCCAGGTAATGTAATAACACAATGTACCAGTAATGTTTATAAAACAAAATGTGGTATCAATAGAAATGTTTCTCAGAACATTATGGGAACTTTCTGCCAATGTTTTTATGCTAACACCCATAATATCAAGCAGGGAATATTTTCACAATGCCACAATTCCCACAATGATCTCATATAGTTATAGTATGAAGTTATGACAATTATTCCTATAACATTCCCTAAACATTCTTCAGCAGTCATATCTGGATTCAATTCATTGGTTATTAGAGAACATTTCTGTAACATTCTACTAATGGATATGTCATCCGAGACACCTATAACAACAAAAACTCGAACAATCCCACAATACTCCTATAAATTTTGTGTGATGTTATGACATGATTGTTCCTATAACATTCCCCAAACATTCTTCAGTAATCATGTCTGGATTCAATTAAATTGTTTCTGAGAAAACATTACTGTTCCAACATTCATGGAGATGTTATCCGAGAGGCCTACCCGGGTATAGAATCTTAATTTGACCAGTTTCTCACAGCAGGAAAATAATTCTGCAGCAACAGGAAATGTGAAATACCTATTTTGCTTATAATTACTGGACATTATGTATGTGTTGATGAAATTTTCGTTGTAAGTCGAAATTACAAACTTTAGAAGCATTTACAAATTTTGATTTATGCCACATTTTGTTGTTACAGCCTAAAATCTAAATGGATAAAAAAAACTAATCCTCACACATCTACACACAATACCCCATAATGACAAAGGGAAAGCATACTGAACCAGGTTTTCCTCTAGGATTTTGTCCTTACCTCCATGACATTTATTTTTTATCCTGAAAAACTCCCTATTCCTTGATGATTACAAGAATACCCATAACATGATTCAGCCACCACTATCAGTAATGTGTTGTGTTGGATTTGCCCCAAACATAACACTTTGTATTCAGGACAAAACGTGAATTGCTTTACCACATTCTTTGCAGGATTACTTTAGTGCCTTGTTGCAAACAGGATGCATGTTTTGGAATATGTGTGTACAGGCATCCTTCTTTTCAAGTCAATTAGGTTAGTAAATGTGGAGTAACTACAATGTTGTTGATCCATTCTCAGTTTTCTCCAATCACAGCCATTGATCTCTGTAACTTGTTTCTTTGTAGTGACTGGGTGTACTGATACACCTTCCAATGTGTAATTAATAACTTCACCATGCTCAAAGGGATAGTCAAAATTATTTTTTTTACCCATCTACCAATAGGTGCCTTACTTTGCGAGACATTGGAAAACCTCCCTGGTCTTTGTGGTTGAATCTGTGTTTGGAATTCACTGCTTGACTGAGGGACCTTAGATAATTGTATATGTGGGGTATAGAGATTAGGTAGGCATTCAAAAATCATGTTAAACCCTATTATTGCTCACAGAGTCAACGCAACTTATTATGTGACTTGTTAAGCATATTTGGGCTTGCCATAACAAAGGGGATGAATACTTATTGACTTAAGACATTTCTGCATTTCAACAACAACAAAAAGTCCACTTTGACACTATGGGGTATTGTGTGTAGGCTGTAACTCAACAAAATATGGAAAAAGTGTGAAAAGGGGTGTGAATACTTTCTGAAGGCAAGGTACAGGTTTTAATTTTCTGCTGCACAGGAACATTTCTCCTGCAGGTCAAATTAAGATTATGTATAGGCCTAACAACCAATGATGTGTATTGATAACAAGAAACAGCCCAGGTAATTTCCAGAACATTAGCTAACATCCCCCTTAAGTTCTAGTTTGGGTTTGATCTCACATGAGGATTGTCCCACTAACATTCAAATAAATCCTGATATTTTGTTTGAAATGAAATATCCTTGGAATGTTTACCTAACATGCACCAAAATGTTGTTCACAACATCTGTAAAAACTACCACAGAACATTTCCCTCATTAGGCTCTCAGTAGGTTGCCAGGGGATGTAATGACATAATAACACAATGTTCAGGTAATGTTCTTAGAACATACTGCTGCAACAAAATCTGTCACGCCCTGGTCTAAGTATTTTGTGTTTTCTTCATGTATTGGGTCAGGCCAGGGTGTGGCATAGAGTTTTTGTATTGTGGTGTGTTTTGTCTTGGGATTTTGGTATGTGTGTATAGTGGGATTGTAGCTTAGTGGGGTGTTCTAGGAGAGTCTATGGCTGTCTGAAGTGGTTCTCAATCAGAGGCAGGTGTTTACCGTTGTCTCTGATTGGGAACCATATTTAGGCAGCCATATTCTTTGGTTGTATTGTGGGTGATTGTCCTGTGTGTCTTGATGTCCTTGTATGAGGTTAGTAGACACTTGTATAGGCTGTTTTCGGTTTTCGTTTCGTTTATTGTTTTGTAGTGTTAGTGTTTTGTTGTGTGTTACGTTTGTTTATTAAAGATGAATATAAATAGACACGCTGCAGTTTGGTCCGACTCTCCTTCACCATTAGAAAGCCGTTACAAAATGTGATACCAACAGAAGCGGTTCTGAGAAAACATTACTGTAAAGCTCTGCTAATGTTGATGGATTGTCAGAAATCATGTTAAGACCCAGATGCAGACGCGTCGAATAGACGCACGGAACCTGGTAGCGGGATGAAATTCGACAACATACGGTGATACATAAATAGTCATATTAAACATTCATGAAAATACAAGTGTCTCACATTTCGAAAGCCTAGAATCTTGCTAATCCAACTGCGTTGTCAGATTTAAAAAATGATTTCCTGTGAAAGAATACGATGCAATTATCTGAGGACAGAGCCCCATAAAAAACAACTATTTCAACCAGCACAAGCATAACAAAATCACAAACTGCAATAAAATAAATTGTTCACCTTTAACGATCTTCCTCTGTTTGCAATCCCAATGCTCATTGTTACACAATGAATGGTCTTTTGTTTGATCAAATCCATTTTTATAGCTTAACACGAAACATTTTGTGAACCGCTTGTGTCGTGAATTCCGTCTCATTCCATTTTCGACAACACACTCAAGGTAAATACACACACAAAACATTACTTTTCTAGTCATGTTAGGTTTCATTGCAATCAACCAAACCTGATGGGTCATTTCGCGGGACGTATTGACTGAAAGAAACCGATTTGAAGACAAGTAATGACATCACTGTGCACCAATGATATGACCACTGTTTCGATAATTGACTGTATTTTAACCCAATGACCACTGATCGTCTTGAAATCTAGCTGGGTAGATAGCCAATGAGCTGAGGTAAATGGCAATATGTAATGTTTATGTGTTGGAAGACCAACCCATGTACTAAACTCTGTTTAGTTTCACACCGGAAGTAGCAACGCATGTTGCGCGCAGCATTGTTTTGGTAAAGCGCATATTCAGCTGTTTATATATCAATCAGTATGGCGACTAAGTCAGGGAAAGCTAAATCTAAATCTAGATATACAGATGTACACACAATTTTAGAAGAAATTGATCGAGGACGATTCATTTAACGATCCCCAAATGGAGGAATATTTTTTGAACGGAGAGGACATTGTTTTGGACTGGTAAGTTCTTCTCATGCTAATGCCGTCGTTTGAAATTAATAATATAAAATATTATTTGTGAAATGAAATAGCCTATTTGAGGCTGTTGAGGGGAGGGCAGGCCCACAACAATGGCCCAAGTGAAATGGAGACAGTAGATACAGCTGGTCTGTTGTAATATAATAAAGACAGTAGATCTAGCTGGTCTGTCATAATATAATAGAGACAGTAGACCTAGCAGGTCTATAATAATATATTCAACCTTATTGTCACGGTCGTCCTCCTCTTCATCTGAAGAGGAGAGGCGAGAAGGATCGGAGGACCAAAATGCGGCGTGATATGTGTTCATCATGAATTTTAATAAAGAAAACACTGAACACTGAAACACTATACAAAAACAGTAAACAAAATAACAACCGTGAAGCTAATGCGAGCTGCGCTGAAACAAGCCATCAACATAGACAATCACCCACAAACAAACAGTGCAACCCAGGCTACCTAAGTATGATTCTCAATCAGAGACAACTAATGACACCTGCCTCTGATTGAGAACCATACTAGGCCGAAACATAGAAATACCCAAATCATAGAAAAACAAACAGACTGCCCACCCCAACTCACGCCCTGACCATACTAAATAATGACAAAACAAAGGAAATGAAGGTCAGAACGTGACACTTATGTTCCCTCTACTCTCTATATATCTGTTCATTATACCTGTTGATACAGGGCTCAAATGTGAAACTATTCTAACTGAACATTTTCTTTCACAGTGACACTGACTCCGAATGGGAGCCCCCAGTGCCAAGGTGTCCATCCCCCACTGAAGCTGGTTCATCCAGCTCCTGCCACAAGTGGTGTTCATCTGCCCAAATCTATTTCTGCAGGCATGGATGTGCTATGGCACCTGGCATCAGCAGCATCATATTGTGTAGAGGACTGAGGGTCTTCCAAATATTGAAAGTGTTATTTTGTAAATGTATATATTTTTTTTCTTCATGTTTTTTTCTCTTTTTTGGGGGGGGGGGAACCAATGATATGTGTTAGAATACCATTTTGGTATTTTGTATATAGTTATTCCATTCAAAATGTATAACTTCACCAATTTGGCCACTTGGGTATATTTGGGCTACTTGTGTGGGACACCTGGGTGACTTCATGATGAATGTCATGTAGCACACTAATTTTGGAAATTATCATTCTGAAACTTTGCACAAGTACTGTTGCCCTCTTATGTTTTTCACTGAAATTGTCCCCATCATCCTATCTGAATGTTTGTTTTATCTTGTTCATTTTAAAGACGATGATACAACAATACAAATAAAAAACGTATGTTTTTTTTCATTGTATTATCTAAACAAGATCTATTGTGTTATATTCTCCTACATTCAATTCACATTTACCCAAACTTCAGAGTGTTTTCTTTCAAATGGTACCAAGAATATGCATATCCTTGGTTCTGTGCTTGAGCTACAGGCTGTTAGATTTGGGTATGTCTTCAGGCGGAAATTGAAAAACGTAGGGGGGTAGCTCTAAGATGTTTTAATATTCCAACAGGGGCAGGAAATATACAGGTCAAGGCAGGCAGCGATCAGTAAACCAGAGGTGGGGCAATGGTACCGGACGGCAGGCAGGCTCAGGGGCAGGCAGAGTGGTCAGGCAGGCAGGCTCAGAGTCAGGACAGACAAGGGTCAAAACCAGGAGGTTTTGAAAAAGAGAGACTGGGAAAAGTAGGAGCTGAGAACAAAAATGCTGGTTGACCTGACAAACAAGACGAACTGGCAATGGACAAACAGAGAACACAGGTATAAATACAGAGGGGATAATGGGGAAGATGGTCGACCCCTTGAAGGGGGTCGACACCTGGAGGGGTATGTAGACAATCACAAGACAGGTGAAACAGATCAGGGTGTGACATGGATATGTTATTCAAAACACCCATAACAACTAGCAGGGAATATTCCTACTATAGTCTCATAAGGTTATAGTGTGACATTATGACATGATGGTTCTAAATACTTCAGTTGATGTTGCCATACTTTTAAACAAATGGCATTTTTAATCTTCGTACATCCTTATATTTTACTAGGGTGTTGTCCAAACATAGATCTAGCTTTTTTAAAGAATGGTAATCAAGTAGATTGGAACCTGCAATCTGCCATCTTCAGTTCCTGCAGGCTACTTAGTCTTCTGCGCCACCAGGTACCGAGTGTTTCTAATGGATTATGACCCAAACTTCGGCTATATGTCTTATCCCTCGTTCACGTGCTAGTCGAAACTCTGAGATCTGGTTGTAGTTATACATGTGCCGCGTTCAAACTGTTAGCAAGTAAAACATTTCAGAATTTCCTAGTTCCGACTCTCACGCGAACATGGCATTAGTGCATATGCACATCTATGTAAACCTCACCACAGTCTGCCAGGCAATAATTTAACACGATTTCTGAAATCAAGTTTGTAAGGGAAATAAAAGTCATAACATCTGAACTGTACAGTATATAAAGAAGATTGGTAGAGAAAGAAATGATAGAGGATGCTTATTTTTCAAATTTAGTTATACTCCCTTTTGCAAAGACAAATACTCCAACTGGGAAGTCAGAGTAAAGGTGTAACCAGCTTTATATTTGTGTTACACCTCAGTCACACCTACAGCGTCATTGCGTATTGGTACACCAGAAGTACATTAATTTCTAGTGGAACGCTGTGTTTGTGTTGCAGCGGCAGTTGCAGTGTGTTCTGTGTGGTGCATATGTTGGATTTATCGAATGTATGCATCACATTGTATGCGTAATTGACGTGACAGAAATGGTAGCAGAAGGTGGATGTTAACCTCTTACCTCTACCTGGGACGCTTGCGTCCCAACTAGAGCTCTGGAAATGCAAATGCGCTACGCTAAATGCTAATAGTATTAGTTAAAACTCAAAAGTTCATTAAAATACACATGCAGGGTATCAAATTAAAGCTACACTCGTTGTGAATCCAGGCAACAAGTCAGATTTTTAAAATGCTTTTCGGCGACAGCATGAGAAGCTATTATCTGATAGCATGCACCAATACACTACAACAGAAAAGCACAGCAGGGGACGTAAACAAAATAATTAGCATTTCGGCGTTACACAAACCGCACAATAAAATAGAAAACAGTCATTACCTTTCACCATCTTCTTTGTTGGCACTCCTAGATGTCCCATAAACACTATTGGGTCTTTATTTCGATTAAATCGGGCCATATAAAGCCAAGATATCGTTATATGTAGACTGTGTGATAAACGAAAAAAACAGCGAATTCACAACGTAACGTCATTTTTTAAAATTCAAAAAGTAGACGATAAACTTTCACAAAACACTTCGAAATACGTTTGTAATGCTACTTTAGGTATTAGTAAACGTTAATAAGTGATAAAAATCATCCGTAGGCGATGTACATTCATTAGCTGTCGTCTTGGAAAAAATTTCAGGAGAGAGCTCTTCCGGAATGATCTGGGCGGAGACCGGAGGTACGTCGTGCCCCTCTTTCGGTTCAACCAAGAATCAAAGAGGATTAAATTCACAAGATACTCGACTGCATGGGGATGCTGTGGGAGTTGAATGCTCGGTCTTATCTAATTCGGCTCACTGTTAACAATTGCTGGAAGTGGCGCAAGGATATTTATTTCCATTTTCTGTGATCAGGTTTTCCTGCGCTTTCCGATGTAACGCACGTTATGTAATAGCCACAGTCGTGATTTAACCAGTTTTAAAAACGTCCGAGGGTTTCCTATACACACATTCTAACCATATGAACGTACTATATTCCTGGCATGAGTAGCAGGGCGCTGAAATGTTGCGCGATTTTTAACAAAATGTTCAAAAAAGTAGAGGGTAGGAGCAACTAGTTAAACATTTGCTGCAGACATATGATGATTCTGCATACCATTAGATTTATGTGTATTGTTGTGCATTGTTAGATATTACTGCTCTGTTGGAACTAGGAACAAAAGCATTTCGCTACACCCGCAATAACATCTGCTAAATATGTGTATGCGACCAATACAATGTGATTTGATTTACCATTTTGCTCAATGACGCTGTAGGTGTGTTCGAGGTGTTAGTCCTATTCCGGAGGCCCAGTAAATTAACTCCAGGAATATTTCTCCAAAGCTCACAGGTTTGCGCCCTGCTAGTGACTATATACAAAATACGGTCAAACTATGTTGGTAGAATACATGTATAATAAATTGTATTATAAATGTGATTCCAAATACTTGCCATATGTGTTTCCACATGGGTTGCTGTATGACTAACTTCCTTAACCTCTTGAGTGTAGGGGGCAGTAAATGAAACGGCCTATTTCTCAAGCCCAGAATCTAGAACAGTGGTTCTTAACCTGGGTTTGATCGAACCCCAGGGGTTCGGTGAGTCAGTCTCAGGGGTTCGGCGGAGGTCAAGACACACATCCGACTCATATGATTCGTGATGACACGCCCCGCTTGGTCATCATTGGCTGCAGGTGATCACGCTACATCGCTTGGCCTATCTGTACTGCAGGGAATTTGGTGCGCTCAGTAGTCGTCTTGTGACTGTCGTGATGGTACGTCTTGTGATTTCTTTCTTAATATTTTAATCCCTTCATACTTACCGTGTCGAGCAAAAAAAGAAAGTGGTCGGACGAATATGTACAATATGGATTCACATGATGGGAGTCAGCGTCCTAACTGCATGATTTACAATGCCAAGTTGAGCAATTCTAGTCTAGCACCGGCAAAACTAAGAGAACACTTCAGCCTAGGGCTGAATACTGCCCCCTTTGGAGGAAGTGCGTGCCCATAGTAAACTGAAAATATTTTTCCCCAAAATTGCTAATATATGCATATAATAATTATTATTGAATAGAAAACACTCTAAACACTTCTAAAACCGTTTAAATTATGTCTGTATGTAAAGCAGAACTCTCAGGGCAGCCATTCTCCCAAACTATCTGTGGACAACAGAAAAGTTGGGTCAACTTTGACGTCATCGCCCCCACCCTTCCCAAGCAGCTACCGATCTGGGAACAGTTTGTATGCGTTCAGCGCGATGCCTGCTTTCAAATGGCACGTTCATTGTGAGAATCTCGCGCGCCCTCGTCCTTTGGCGGGCTAAATCGTTCGGGTCACTCTCAAATACATGCACTCTATTGCGCACGGCCGATTTGGGGAACGTTCTTTTCCAAGATACACCAATTGAAGCCGGTTTGTCTGTTCGCGCTGATCATTGTTTTACATGTTAAAAACATCATAAAGCTCGATTCTGCACATAGTTTGACCAGTTTAGTCGACATATAATATGTCATTTTGAAGTTTTGATGCGCAAGAGTGCGGGACCAGAAGTAATTTTGGGTGCATTTCAGCTGAAGCTGTTAGCATATGCTAATACAAAGACACACAACTTGAAACCAAACAATGTATTGGATAAGTATGACTCCTTCTACGTCTTCTGATCGAAGAACATCAAAGGTAAGGGAAAATAAAATAAAATAAAACACCATGGACTGTTCAAAACTAAATGTTATCATTCAGGGGAAATAGGAATAACACTCTAAGAGTACCACGTTGTAAGAATGTCATCACAACTGGACAGATTTTGTGTACCCACACTTTTCCCACAACCTAATGAAATGTTCTGGGAACTTTTAATGAACCCAGTAAGGCTGTTAAGCGTCTTGCAACATCAAAATAATTTTTGTACTCCCTGATATAAACATTATCTGAATGTCAGCACAAGTTGACAGTTTTAGTGTTTTTGGAATATCTTGTCATATCCCCACAATGTTCCCACAAGCTAAATAAATGTTTTAGGAACTTTTAAAGAACATTCAAAATGTGTTCTGGGAATGTTCTTGTAACATCAGTGAATGTTTTTTGCATACTAAAATAAACATTGTATCATCATCTGCACAACTGGACAGTTTTTGTGATTTGGGAACATATCATTTTTAATGTCCCCACAATGTTCCAACCAGATGCTTCCCACAACCTAATTAAGCATTCTGTGAACCTTTTAAAAGAACATCAGAACTATCACAGAAACAGTTTTGGGTTTGCTGTGTAGACTTCCAATCAATTTCTTCAACTGCATATAGATGCTCACTTAGTGTAGATATGGCTGCCTTGCCCATGGCCCTTTAGTGACACTCATTGATAAAGTTTCTGTCAGCATTCGTCTATGCCAAGCAATTATAATTCATGCCTGACGTTGTTATATTTTTATTGTATGACAAATGCAAAGAAGATGTCCTCATTGCTAAGGCCGTTACATCCTTTGCCTACTAAACAAATAGGTTTTACAGTCACTTTCTATGAAACTCACTTCAGAGAATGACGCAACAAACATGGTGGGTGACATTCACCCTTTCCCAAGGGGTCAGTTGCCCTCTCTGACACTTATTCCCTCAGATCAGGTGATGTATTCAGCTCAGCTTCTGTAAAACATTTGGATATGTGTAATACCTCTTCATTTAGAAAAACGTCACGTTTGCCAGATGTTGCCCAACCTCACCATATTAATCAGTAAGAGTCACCACCTTTAGGTCTAGAAGTTTAACATGCTCTTTTAAACTAGTGCTATGTAATCAAACAGGGTTTTTCATTGTGGGCTGTGGGCTGTGAGGGCACAGTGCAAGGCAGAGGACAGGCAATCTTCTGACATTCCTACTTAAAAATACTACAGTTTGCGACAATACTACCAACTAAACTGTAATAAACTGAAGTATACTGTAGAATACTATACTACACACTGTATGTAGTGCTTACTTTAGAATGTTGTATTATACTGGAGAATACTGTATTTCACTGTAGTATCCCTCTCGATTGGGTAGTGCTTACTATAGACTTTTGTAGTATAGTGGAGCATTCTATGCTACAGAGTGTAGTATCCCTCAATCACATACTGTAATGCTTACATTATCATTTTTTTATCGATCGGACTGCTAGCTAGCTTTACTGCTAGCTGCTAGCTTTGTTGATGCTGTTTTGATTTTAATGTGCTGTGTTCTTGGGGAGCTCATGCCGGGGATTTCCTCTGACGTTCCCCTCATTCAAATCAGATTTTATTAGTCACATGCGCCGAATACATCAGGTGTAGACCTTACAGTGAAATGCTTACTTCCAAGCCACTAACCAACAATGCAGTTGAAATAAATGTGAACAAGAATAAGAAATAAAAGGAACAAGTAATTAAAGAGCAGCAGTAAAATAACAATAGTGAGACTATATACAGGGGGTACCAGTACAGAGTCCATGTGCAGGGGGCACCGGTTAGTCGAGGTAATTGAGGTAATATATACATGTAGGTAGAGTTATTAAAGTGACTATGCATAGATAATAACAGAGAGCAGCGGTGTAAAAGAGGGGGTGGGGGGAAATGCGAATAGTCTGTGTAGCCATTTGATTAGATGTTCAGGAGTCTTATGGCTTGGGGGTAGAAGCTGTTTAGAAGCCTCTTGGACCTAGACTTGGCGCTCCGGTACCCCTTGCTGTGCGGTAGCAGAGAGAACAGTCTATGACACATGAAAGTTATTATTAACTTTTATTTAATCAGCGGAGTCCAACAAAGACCAGGGTGTTCTGAGGACATAAAATAAAATATACAATTACAAGATACAAGATAGAATAACAAGTACATTACATTAGAACATCACAAACATCACAGGTGTACTAAAGCTTCAAGTTTCTCGGTGTCCACATCACTAAGGAATTATCATGGTCCACACACACCAAGACAGTCGTGAAGAGGGCCCGACAACACCTCTTCCCTCTCAGGAGTCTGAAAAGGTATGTCATGGGCCCTCAAGTTCTACAACTGCAACATGGAGAACATCTTAACTGACTGCATCACCGCATGGTATGGCAACTGCTTGGCAGTAGAGAGGGTAATGAGTACAGCCCAGTAGATCACTGGGTTCAAGCTCTGTGCCATCCAGGACCTCTATACCAGGCAGTGTCAGAGGAAGGCCCTAAAAATGTTTAGACTCCAGCCACCCAAGTCATGCACTGTTCTCTCTGCTACTGTACGCCAAGTGGTACCGATGCACCAAGTCTGGAACCAACAGGACCTTGAACAGTTTCTACAGTCAAGAACACAGATTCTACACTGTTAAATAGTTAGTTAAATGGTTAATACCCAGACTGTCTGCATTGACCCTTTTTGCACTAACTCTTTTGACTCATCACATACGCTGCTGTTACTGTTTGTTATCTATCCTGTTGCCTATCTATTTGGTTCACATTATCCCTACTTATACAGTATCTACCTCAAATACCTAATACCCCTGCACACCAACTCATACTGGTACTGGTACCCCGTGTACATAGCCAAGTTATCGTTACGCATTGTGTATTTATTTCTTGTTATTTTTCAATATATATTTTTTTCTCTGCATTGTTGGGAAGTAAGTAAGCAATTCACTGTTAGTCTACGCCTGTTGTTTACAAAGCATGTGACAAATGTGATTTTGTAGTATGCTGTACAATACCATAATCTACACACTGTAGTATTCATTGGGCGTAGGCACATGTTATAATTCCTGCCCACGCTCACTCTTTGACTGGAAGGAGAGCAGGTGCGCAAACTAGTTTGTGAGTTAATTGTTTGTTGCAGAAAGTTAACAATTACAGGCAGAGTAAAAAGGAGACAATAACTGATGTATTTTCCAGGACGTCGGTAAATACAATCAAAACAAAAACAAATTGACTCTAGCCTGTTAAACTTAATGTATCTCTGCGATACGGATTGAGTTGCTATGGACCACCTTAGCAATCTCCTTAGCAAAAACTAAAATATACAACTTGTATTACAATTGTAACGTCTAAACTTTAGACAGGTTCCAGACATTAAAGGAAACCGATATAAAGAGCAAGCAAAGTTTAGAGGATTAGATTTGCTTGTTTGACAAGTAAATAACACATTAACAAGGGTACACAAAAATGACTTCTTAGATCTGTTACTTCCACTAGATAACTTTCTGAAATACAACAGTACTTTCACGAAGATTCAGCTGACCAAGTTCACAAGATGACCAAAAACAGTTACAAACAATACTGTACTTCTGATGGTAGAAAAAGAAAGAACCTCAACAATAATCAGACAACCAATAATACATACCCAGATAGTGGCTTGCTCTACTCAGAAAATCATAAATATTCTAAGTATTTACAGTTATCTTCTTTGATGATACGATATCTGTATTTATGATTGTCTGAGTAGAGCAAGTAGACGGTCATCACCATAACCTCAATCAGTTACAATCTTGAAAGAAAATAATATTGTGTGACAGGCTAGGAAACAAAATATGGGTCGATGTTTCCCTGGGCACCCTTATTAGGGGAGGACATTTAGGAGATGTATAAAAGCACCCATTGGTCATATTCAGCTGAGAGCTTTGTAATGGCAAGGCCCTTTGTGTTTAGTTGCTGTTGGTTTCTTTCTGTGACCAACCATTTTTGTGACCATGCTGTCTTGAAATGTTTTGGGTGTGGTCGATTATTCTGAATGTTATGTGTTGAGTTTGACCATCTTTATCCATGTCACAATATTCAAGATGTTTATTATGTAAAGCCACTGCAATAACATCCTTTAGTTTTGCAGAGGCTTTGCCGTTAATTGCCAGCGCCCTCCAATAAAGTGACTGTCTTTAAGTAAATTCATTTGTATTTTCTAAAATATCTATTTATATAAAGTCAATGGATAACTGTTCTTTCTTTTCTACCATCAGCAGTACAGCATTGTTTGTCACCTTGTGAACTTGGTCAGCGGAATCTCTGTGAGAGCAGTGTTGAATTTCAGGAAGCTACAGATCTCAGTAATTTTGGTGTAATCTTGTTAATGTGTGTTATCTGTGTCAAACAAGCCAGCCTAATCCTCTAAGCTTTAAAGGGACACTTCGGGATATAACTTCCTTCAAACTGAACACAGAGACAAATAATATACACAAGTTCATCTGACTCTGGGGAAGTAGATAAAGGGCCTCATTGCCAAAAGTACCCCTTCAACCCTTTCAAGCGTGAGTTTTTTTTATGTATGTTATGTTAGAACGTTTTCTCCATTCCAGAATGTGATTGTTACTCAACAGTACTGTACATTAAATCTGCGCTGCCCTCAAACCAAGGCACGCAACATGTTTTTATTTATAGGCTGTTTTCAACCTGTCAATTTCAAATGATTTTCTAACAAGTTTTTATTTATTTTCCTCCTCATTCATTCACATAAAAGTAGTCATTTTTAACTTTTGCAGACCAATAAATTCTTTTGACATTTCTGACCCGGACAAAATTCCCCAAACACTTCCCAATTGTTTGTGCAGTTCAAGTCTGGAGACATTTGCTCATCTCCCGTCCTGCACACACATGTTCACATTTTCCGTCTGTTGCCTGCATCGCAGTCATAGTTGTTTTCATTACCAATAATAACTTTGGAAATGTGTGCGTTTCTATCAAAGTAAGTGCCTTATTACGTTATAATAGTTTCTGTGTGGCGTGTTATACCGTTTCTAATGTTGCTCACTGTATGTATGGAGCATAATATATTTGTTTATATTCCTTATAACCACGGAACACGCGAGGTAACGTTACTCATTTCATAACCTTTATGGTGTTATATTCAATCGTGCTTATGTAGCTAGCTACATTATTCTATTAGCTCTGTAAAACAATACTAATTGCGCCAAAGAAGTATCGGCTTGTTGTATTTTGAAGCTACCCTGGAAAAATAAACAAAGCTGTTTATCATGTCCTCCTTTTCCACTGCCCCCATTTTGAGGTTATAGTCAAGCACGCAGTCTGGTTTTATTTGTTTCTTTCCGGTCAGGTGGTCCACCTTCCCTGTGGCCGACATGGTTGCTGTATGGACAGTGGATAGGACATGATGTCTCGTTTGTCATGCCACTTTACTGCCAGCTGTTGACATTTCTTAGTTTGTATAACGGGTCATTTAGGATGGCAGTAGCATTGTTGATGAATTGAGTTCTTCTTTACTATCCCCATGAGAAGGACTGTCACCAGGAAGGTATACATTTCACTAATTGTGGTTTCAACCCCCCCCACCCACCCACTCCTGGCTCTCTCTTCTCCTGTAGCTCCAAGGCATAGCGATTGGTCTCTGCTATGTCTTCCACCAGCTCCTTTGTCAGAAACAACTTGAAGCACTCTGCCTCAGATGGAAATTGCAAGGGGTGTTGCACTCCATACTGGGACTCATCAAAGCAAACAGCAGGGCCAAGAGGGGTGAAATGGCTGGCAGCCTTCCAGCTACGACAGAACACCTGTACTTCATCCACTGTTGGCTGCCTTCATCACCACCAGCATCTTTAAAGGGAACTGAGACAAGGGGTCCTCGGATTCAGGGTTCTCAGTGGCTTGGGGGCAGATCCTCACTGTCACTGTCAGAATCTGATTCCTGACTTTCAGACTCATTGTCAGAATTTTAAAAAATCTCTAGAATTTCCGCCTTTGTGAGTTGTGCCCGTCTGAAAGACATTGCTAATGCTACAGCTTAGCTCACTAGATACATACATAAACAACACTGAATGGCTCAGAATGGGAGTGAAAGTTTACGTGATTGACTGCCTGCACGCGCCATTTGTATCAATAAATCATTATCAGAATTTTTTTGTGGTAATTATTGATATAGTTACTGTTTTTCAAGTACATTCCGATTCTTACATATATTGTAATGGGCACATATTATGTGTGTAAAATACTTTGACGGTTGTACTGATTATGATGAGCTAAGCTAATTCCAGCTATGTGTGGAACCATGCTTGTTGACATACAATGCATTCTGGGTTTCACATAATCGTCGGACCAAAGATGCTATAACAAAATGAGGTGAGTAAGGTTTCACTCATGTTTTGAGAACATCAGGAAGTGAATGGTGGGATGTGATGGTAGATGACACATCCCTTCAACATGCATACTATAAACAGACCAAATTCATCTAGTCTTCTTTTATTATCTTTGGTTTCTGTGAGAAAAAAAGCATGGTGGAGCGCTGAAACTAATCATCGTCAGATTACTTTCGATTTCTAGAAAGTGTTTTATTCAATTATTTCAATCAATGGTAAGCTCACCCGTAATGTGATTATTAATAAATAGTAATTGCTATTAGCTTATTCATATTGTAGTTTATGTCAGCCGAGAGTTATAAAATATGACTGCTTGTGTTGGATCATTCTTTCCTCAGTTAGCCCTAGGACAAAGGTAGCCTACATTTTCCGGTTTGGATGATTGTGTTATGCTATAGATACTTCTGTGAATATCTGAACATTGCATCCAAAAATAAACTGCTCACATTCTGGACATAACTTTGTAAGGACTGTGTTTGTGTAAATAGTTCCTGAAAAAGTGTGGCCAGCACAATTGTTGATTGTTGTGTCATTCGAATCTGGCCTTTCTAAATAAGTGTTCTAATCACACAGGTGTGATCATACTCTTCAGGGACCACTGTAGAACGATCACACCCATGTGATGGAGCGTGTGAAAGGGTTAAAAAACGTTTCTTGTTCTTTATATGTGCCTCTGTACTGTTTCCCTTTCATGGGCCAAGAACCTGCCTAATGTTTAGATGTCACAATTGTAATAACAATTTCATATTTTTGCTAAGGTGTTGTCGGGTCCGTTACATTGCTCAGAACTGTTGACCCTACTCAATAGGTGGCCTGTCACAAACCTGTGTGATCTGGTTAAGGTGTTCTCCTCATTAACCTCTCTGGGATGTGTGGGACGGTAGCATCCCACCTCACCAACAGCCAGTGAAAGTGCAGGGCGCCAAATTCAAAACAACAAAAATCTCTTAACCTGTTGCTTCTACTCGGGACGCTTGCGTCCCAACTAGAGCTCTGGAAATGCAAATGCGCTACGCTAAATGCTAATAGTATTAGTTAAAACTCAAAAGTTCATTAAAATACACATGCAGGGTATCGAATTAAAGCTACACTCGTTGTGAATCCAGGCAACAAGTCAGATTTTTAAAATGCTTTTCGGCGAAAGCATGAGAAGCTATTATCTGATAGCATGCAACACCCCAAAAGACCCACAGGGGACGTAAACAAAATAATTAGCATTTTTGGCGTTACACAAACCGCACAATAAAATAGAAAACATTCATTACCTTTCACCATCTTCTTTGTTGGCACTCCTAGATGTCCCATAAACACTATTTGGGTCTTTATTTCGATTAAATCGGTCCATATAAAGCCTAGATATCGTTATATGTAGACTGTGTGATAAATGAAAAAAACATCGTTTCAAAACGTAACGTCATTTTTTAAAATTCAAAAAGTCGACGATAAACTTTCACAAAACACTTCGAAATACGTTTGTAATGCAACTTTAGGTATTAGTAAACGTTAATAAGCGATAAAATTCATCAGGAGGCGATGTAAAGATCATTAGCTGTCCGTCTGGAAAAATGTCCGGCTAGAAACTCAACGAAAATATCCGGTCCTAGACCGGATTAGATACGGTGTCCTGTATGTGTTTGACCAAGAAAAAACTCGAAGGGAAATGACAAGACTCTAGACACCCTGTGGAAGCTGTAGGTACTGCAACCTCAGTCAATTAATTGTGGTTCACATTCAATGGGTTCAAGTAGCGCATGGATATATTTTCCCCATTTTCAGTGATCAGTTTTTCCTGTGCTTTTCGATGTAAATGCCGTTCTGGTAAAGCCACAGCAGTGATTTAACCAGTTTTTTAAACGTCTGAGTGTTTTCTATCCACACAGACTAAGCAAATGCATATACTATATTCCTGGCATGAGTAGCAGGGCGCTGAAATGTTGCTCGATTTTTAACAGAATGTTCAAAAAAGTAGAGTGTCGACTGAAGAGGTTAATTAAAATTCATCAAGCATACAAGTATTTCACACCATTTTAAAGATAACATTTACGTTAATCCAGCCACAGTGTCTGATGTCAGAAATGCTTTACAGCGAAAGCACCACAAACGATTATGTTAGGTCAACGAACTGCCCTTGCTGTCGCTGCCTGGCCGGTTCCCCTCTTTCCACTGGGATTCTCTGCCTCTAACCCTATTACAGGGGCTGAGTCACTGGCTTACTAGGGCTCTTTCTTACCGTCCTTAGGAGGGGTGCGTCACTTGAGTGGGTTGAGTCACTGATGTGATCTTCCTGTCAGGGTTGGCGCCCCCCCTTGGGTTGTGCCGTGGCGGAGATCTTTGTGGGCTATACTCGGCCTTGTCTCAGGATGGTAAGTTGCTGGTTGAAGATATCCCTCTAGTGGTGTGGGAGCTGTGCTTTGGCAAAGTGGGTGGGGTTATATCCTTCCTGTTTGGCCCTGTCCGGGGGTGTCATCGGATGTGGCCACAGTGTCTCCTGACCCCCCCTGTCTCAGCATCCAGTATTTATGCTGCAGTAGTTTATGTGTCGGGGGGCTAGGGTCAGTCTGTTATATCTGGAGTATTTCTCCTGTCTTATCCGGTGTCCTGTGTGAATTTTAGTATGCTCTCTCTAATTCTCTCTTTCTCTCTCTCGGAGGACCTGAGCCCTAGGATCATGCCTCAGGACTACCTGGCTGTCCCCAGTCCACCTGGCCGTGCTGCTTCTCCAGTTTCAACTGTTCTGCCTGTGATTATTATTATTTGACCATGCTGGTCATTTATGAACATTTGAACATCTTGGCCATGTTCTGTTATAATCTCCACCTGGCACAGCCAGAAGAGGACTGGCCACCCCACATAGCCTGGTTCCTCTCTAGGTTTCTTCCTAGGTTTTGGCCTTTCTAGGGAGTAGTTTCCTAGCCACCGTGCTTCTACACCTGCATTGCTTGCAGTTTGGGGTTTTAGGCTGGGTTTCTGTACAGCACTTTGAGATATCAGTTGATGTACGAAGGGCTATATAAATACATTTGATTTGATCACCACCAACTCACAGAAAAACACAGCCATTTTTTCAGCCAAAGAGAGGAGTCACAAAAAGCACAAATAGAGATAAAATTAATAATTAACCTTTAATGATCTTCATCAGATGACACTTATAGGACTTCATGTTACACAATACATGTTTTGTTCGATAAAGTGCATATTTATATCAAAAATATCATTTTACATTGGCGCGTTAAAGTTCAGTAGTTCTAAAACATGCGGTGATTGTGCAGAGACCCACATTACTTCACAGAAATACGCATCATAAATGTTGATGAAAATACAACTGTTATACATGGAATTAGAGATATACTTCTCCTTAATGCAACCGCTGTGTCAGATTTTTTTAAAACTTTACGGAAAAAGCATGCAATAATCGTATTCCTTTTTATTAGAAATGACGCCGACAAAAACAATAAACAATACAAAACAACTCTGAAGCTTAAGGGC
The DNA here is from genome assembly GCF_034236695.1 of Oncorhynchus nerka. Lineage (NCBI taxonomy): Eukaryota > Metazoa > Chordata > Actinopteri > Salmoniformes > Salmonidae > Oncorhynchus > Oncorhynchus nerka. The sequence continues at coordinate 36,704,282 of NC_088417.1, read as the reverse complement.
TATGTGCCACAAAGACAGGTGGGAAAAAGGGCTGCCTAAGTATGGTATCCCAATCAGAGACAACGATAGATAGCTGTCCCTGATTGAGAACCATACAAAGAAATACAAAACTACTTGGTAAATATTTTGAGAATGTTTTTTTTGCTATTGGAACCAAGACTACGCTCACCACGCTGCGCTTTGGTCCACTTCCTTTGACGGCCGTGACAGTGGCACTTTTTTAGTTGCAGCTTGCTTGCTGTTATCTCTTTGAAAGTAATGACTGTGAAACATTGTTGAATTTAACGTTAGATCACCGGTTAGTGTGATAAAAGTGATAAAATATGTTTGCAATGGGAAGTAAAAGATGGTTTGTTATTAATTTTGTAAATTTTGTAATTTAATTTTGTAAATTAAATGGTTGTGCTTTTGTATTGGTATGATTTCATGGGGCCTACTGGAGTAAATGGGCTGCTTATTCTTTAACAATATTTGATGCTGTGTGTGACTGCTTTTGTCTGTTTATCAACCATGTCTATGTGTTTGACCAAAATTGTGTCTCCTTCAGCGTAATATACTACAGTCATGTCCGCAAAAACACTACAGTGAATAATATAGTATATGTGAGCCGTTTCAGGAAACTAGGCATATGTTGCGGGGTCACTACTTCACAGGAGAGCCGTTTGAATGTCCATTTTTTTAATCAGAATGTGTTTTTTGGCAGAAATACCTTCTGGACATATGAAGTTTCATGTGCCTTAATAACACACTTGTATGCCATCTATAAATATGAATAAAATTGTTAAATTACGAGCCTAGTTGGTTTAACCGCAGAAAAAGACAGCAAGCTTCCAGCAAGCCACGACTGGCTGAGATAATGAGTGGGCTGGACCATCCGAGAGATGAGTTTGGAATCGCCATATAGCACGCTTGTCTATTTGAGCTGGTCAGTATGTCTTGGTAATCTTTTCTAACGCAGCTTTTTTTATGTATCGCGTAGTAAAACTGCCTAAGTGTTGTTCTCCACTTTCTGTAGGACCGAGTTTTGAACTCAGTGGAATTCGAATATGATAGCTAAGAAGATGGAGAAAACACGTGTCTAAGGGCAACCATGGCATCCGGCAGGAGACGTGTCCATCCATGATGTATACGGGTAAGATAGACTAGCTAGCTACATTTACAGATATGATACTTTTCTAATTTTGCAGTTTCATTTTAAGTTAAAGTGTACTGTTAGCTAGCTAACGTTAGCTGGCTGGCTCGCTAGCTAACGTTACGTGTATGATCTTATTATTCATATCTCAGAACAAGAGATGAGTGGGGCTAAAGCTTAAGAGTGTGTGAACGATGTTGAATAGGTGTAGAAAAAGAAGGGCTCTCCAGTATATTCAAAGGCCATTTTCTCAAAAATGAGTTTACAAATGTATCAACTTTAAAAGCAGAATTACTTTCCCATTGTTCCACAACTGTAGTGTTTGATATACCATTTTGTATCTCTGAGAATCTACTTTTATTCAATATAAAAAACACAATTTAAAATGTTGCTACATAAGACCGATATGAGCCTTTTGGTCACATATAAATATAGTAATACTACAGTATTTAGACCATAGTATTTTTTTAATGTGGTTCAGCTCTCACACGGCTTCAAACAATCAGCAGCCTCCAAACATCACTGATGTGAGACAGCAGGAACACACTCACTCACCTCACTCACCTCACTCACCTCACTCACCTCACACACACACACACACACACACACACACACACACACACACACACACACACACACACACACACACACACACACACACACACACACACACACACACACACACTATGATTACTTCCACTTGGTGACTGTAGAGTCCAATCCGAGATCAACAAACTTTATTGCAGGTTGACCACATGCAGTCTGTGTTAGCGGGGGCAGCCATGCATGGTTGTATGTCTCCTGAGCTGTTTTTGCTGTTTCGTTGTGCTCCTCTCCTCCCACTTCTGTACACCGCTCTGGCAGAGCTTCCAGCAGGGGCAACCGTCAGCAGCAGCATCCTCTAGGTACGTGGGTTTGATGTTGCACATCTTCAGCAACATTTTCAGCTGGTCCTTGTAGTGCTTCATCTGCCCCCCTGTAGACCGCCGGCCAAGATGTAGCTGGCCATACAGGATCTTCTGCGGCAAGCGCTCCTGAGACATTCTAATGACATGCCCAAACCAGCGTAGTTGGTGTTGGGTGACCATGGCCTCCATACTCTTGCAGTTGGTCTTAGCAAGTATTTCTGTATGGGCACACAGTCACACTAGGTGATTCCATCCAGTCTGAAGTCCACCGCAACCCCACATAGGATGATTTTTAAAAAAGAGAACAGGTGCCAGCACACACCCCTGCCTCACACCAATGCATACTCCAAAAGGCACTGACTCCTGCCCTCCTGTAGCCACCCGAGCCATCATCCCATCATAGAACTGGCAAAGTATATTGACAAATATGTCTGGGCAGCCAAATATGAGAATAATGCCACATAGTAGTTCCCTGCTCACAGTGTTGAATGCCTTGGAGAGGTCCACAAAGCCTTGAAAAGGTCTTGATTTTGTTCTCGGTACTTTTCCTGGAGTTGCCATGCTGTGAATATCATGTCGACCGTACGTAGTCCTGTCAGTCTGAGGTCGCATTGTGATTCTGACAGCAGTTCCTCTGTGATGTTGTTCACCAGCCTGGGTAGCATCATCTTGGCCAGGACTTTGCCGGCAACAGACAGAAGGTATATTCCCCGCATCCCGCCACTGTTGCGGGACGATCTCCAGGTCCCAAACCTCTGTGATGTACTGCCGGTTTGCTGTCAGAGCCAGGAGCTTTGTTATTCTTGAGGGAATGAATAGCTGATAACACCTCTTGGAAGGTTGGCTAATGGTTGAGGTCTTGAATGGTTGGACGGACAGGCAGTTCTTCCAGGATGGAGTGGTCTGTAGGAGAGTGCTGATTGAGTAGTGCTTCAAAGTGGTCAGCCCACCTTATCACAAACTGGTTTTGGTCCTTCAAGAGAGTCAGACCATCAGCTGTTTTCAGGGGGGGGGTGATGGAGTGACCTCAGGGGCCATAGATAGCTTTAGTTGAGTTATAGAAATTGTGCATGTCATTTTTGTCTGCATTCATTTGGATTTCCTGTGCCTTATTCGTCCACCATGCATTCTGCAGAGCACGCAAGGTTGCTTGCACTACCTTGCGTGATGCACGCCATTGTTGGCGGAGGGTAGCAGATGTGGGACTGTTGAAAGTATCCCTGTGCGCTTTGTGCATATTATCCAGTAAGGTTGTCATGGTGTCAGAGTTCTCATTGATCCAGTCCTGATGTTTCCTACCTCTGTAGCCAATGGATTGATCTGCTGCCTGATTTAGCACCGAGCTAATAGATGACCACTTCTGGTCCATGGGGTCCTCTGCATTCAGAACAGGTTCAGTCTCCCTCAGCCTTTCAGCGAGAGAGTGACGGAACTCGTTCCTTACTGCTGCTTTCTCAATCCAGGTACAGTGCAGAGGCCTCTTCCTGGACTTCTGCAGGCGTTGGGGAGACATATTCTCATCTGGTGTTTAGCCAGTATCATACGGTGATCTGTCCAGCATTCTGCACACCTCATGGCATGTGTCAGCAGGACGTTATTAGTGTCAGAACGTCTCATTATGTCATAGTTGATCAGGTGCCCGTGTTTGGAACGTGGGTGCATTCCTGATGTTTTACATTTGTCCTTTTGCTGAAAAAGGGTGATAATGACAAGAAGATTGTGCTCGGCACATAGAGTTAGCAGTCTCATGCCGCTCTCTTTGACCTGGCCAACACCATGCCTTCCCAGCACTCTGCTCCATATCCCGTTGTTCTGTCCCGCCCTAGTGTTGAAGTAATCCAACAGAAAGATCTTGTCATTCTTGGGGATGTGGTGAAGGGCCTCATCTAGTAACTGGTAGAAGCAGTCCTTTGCCTCATTTTCAGATGCTATGGTTGGTGCATATGCACTGAGAAGTTTAGCATAGTGCATCTTTGCTAGGGGGATACGGAGAGACATTAGTCTTTCACTTATGCCGACAGGTGTTTTGGTGAGGCTGGGTAAAAGGCTGTTCTTAATTGCCAGTCCCGCACAGTGCTGAAGTTGTCCACCCAGAAGGTAAACTTTCCAGGATGGAGTGAGTGAATAAATTTTAGGCCACCTTTTCTAGGCATCTCCCCAGCTGGGGTGAGCAGTGTTGCTCCTAAATATGGCTGCTCAGTCAAACAGGTGTCTGCTGAGTGCAGCTGCCACTCAAGTCCCATCTGCTGGCGACCATAATAGTCCTGTGCTGCTGGTGTGCAGGGGTCTGATTAAGGGCCCCCATCAGCAGACACCACAATGCTGCCAGACTTTAGTCCGGTTTCCGGCTGATGGCTTCACCACTGTCAGAAGTGGATACCTGTGCAAAGCAGGTTATTTAAAGTGCCGCTGAGGGTACGCAATCCTCAACAGCACTACTTCACTGTAGGAAGGTGAATTCCAGTGGCAAGGGGGGAAACCCTGGACAACCAGTATCTTCAACAGCTGCAGGAGGCTGCCGGATCCCCAGTCTGTCGGCACTGCCTACCGCACGCCGCCAGCATGCTGTTTTTCTCAGGTTATGCTCCACAAGCCTTTGATGTACCAGACTATCCCACAAGGAAGACTACCCCCCCCACACACACATACACAAACACACACATACACACACACACAGCGTATGACAACAGGAACAGGACTCAACATTCCCAATGAGGCAGCCCAGAGATGTCAGATGCTATCAGGTTGATTGGCCAGGAGTGGGCCCGTTTTATTCCCATGGGGCAGTTTGCCCAGCGGCGTTCCCAGGTCCGAGGAGGATGTGGTCAGAGTGAGAGTGGGAGGGAATGAAACATAAAGAGAGAGAAGAAAGAAGATGGGTGCAATAATGCTCCACTGTGATGACACGTATGATTCAAGAGTTTTGTGTTGTTTTGACTCAGCAGCTTGGTTGGCCCATAATGCCTTGCAACCACTTGACCCCTCATTGACCTGTGATGAGACCACACGCTCTCGCCATCCCGGTAATGACGTGTGTGAGGGGGGCTGTGGCTGGGGTTCCATGGTAGCTGACAGATTGATGAAGGGACTGAGCTAGATTGAAGAGCACTAAGTCGCTGGAAACTGAGCAAAGCACGCAGTGTGAGTTCCTAAAATGTTTAAGATTCACTTTGTTTACTTCATAGTCGGTAGTCCATATATCAAAACTGGAAAACTGTCTCATCTGAATTGATCTAATGCGTCTTGAGGGTGAATCTCATTGATCTCAATTCTCACAGATCAAATCAAATGGTAAAGTGAAAACCAAAACTGCGGACTTCAAGGTGACTGCTGCTCCTGAATGGATGCAACACAAGCTCTTATACACAGCCTGCACACTGGTTTGCAACACTCATTTCAGTATGTAATCATAAGGTATTTACACTGGTCCAGTGTACTGTAAATGTCATATTGTATTTGTAAAAAAAACAGTGGCCCCTGTTCTCACTCATGTACAGACTTGTGGTTGGTAAAGCATTCTCGTAAAAATAAAATGTACAAATCTTTGGAATGCAAAAAATGCTGGGTTTTATGCGCCTCGGGGAGAAACACATTGCTATAATTGATCCTTTTGCCAACGCCAGAGGGTGAACAAAAAGTGTCTAAGGAAAAATAGGGAGGAAGACACTGATTCAACGTCCATGCAATGTTATTGTGGATGGAAACAATGTGTTATTTGAAGAGATTCAGGCTAATTGCTCATAATGGGAGCAACTGGAAATACTGTTACTGTCAGTTTAAACTTAGGATTTTATCTCGGACTCCTTGTTTACGTCTGCCTAACAGATATACACACACCACTTACATACACACTCAAATACGTGCACAAGCACACATACAGGCACACACACCTCAAGAATGTGGGGAACAAGAGGAGATCTCTTACCAGATATCAAAGGAAAGGCAACATTTGTGACACTGACCATAATCAGGGTGCCTGTTTTCAACTGTCTCATTCAAGTGTGTTGTGTAAGACAAATGCAACTGTGGGAAATTTGCCTGTCTGCTTTGAGAGTGCTATTTCTTGTCTAACACTCCTCTCCATTTGCCATGCATATTCTCCTCACTTTACCTATCCTAATTTTACTTTGTCTCCTTTCTCTTCAATATCTCCTCATTTCAGCTACCCCTTTCTATTGTCCTTGGTTATCCTTTCCTTTGTTAATTTATACCATATTCTCTCTTCTTCTTTTCTCCTGTCCACACTTCTTGACTTCTCTCCTTCTTGCATCACTTCGATTGTCTCCCCTTCATCTCTGTTCCATATTCATTTGAATATCAGGGAGCACTATGGAAAGAGTTTTTATTTATCACAAACTCCGGAAACAAAAGGTGTAGACTAACAGTGAAATGCCTACTTACGGGGCCTTCCCAACTACAGAGAGAGAACACATTTTAAATAATATTAAAAAATAACACAAGGAATAAATACACAATGAGTAACAATAATTTGGCTATATACACGGGGTACCAGTACCAAGTCGATGTGCAGGGGCACGAGGTATAACATAGGGTTTGAACAGTATAATTTTTGCCAATTCTGTTACGTTACAGCCTTATTTTCCCCTCATCAATCTACACACATTACCCCATAAAGACAAATCAGAAAGTTTTGTATTAAAAATAAAAAACTGAAATATGACATTTGCATAAGTATTCAGACCCTTTACTTTGTTGAAGCTCCTTTGGAAGTGATTACAGCCTCGAGTCTTCTTGGGTATGACGCTACAAGCTTGGCACACCTGTATTTGGGGAGTTTCTACCATTCTTCTCCGCAGTTCCTCTCAACATTTGTCAGGTTGAATTGGGAGCGTTGCTGCAAAACTATTTTCAGGTCTCCCCAGAGATGTTTGATCGGGTTCAAGTCCAGGCTCTGGCTGGGCCACTCAAGAGACTTGTCCCGAAGGCACTCTTGAGTTGTCTTGGCTGTGTGCTTAGGGTCATTGTCCTGTTGGAAGGTGAACTGTCTCCCCAGTCTGAAATCCTGAGCGCTCTGGAGCAGGTTTTCATCACTCGTCTCTGTACTTTGCTCCTTTCATCTTTCCCTCGATCCTAACTAGACTCCCAGTCCCTGCAGCTGAAAAACTTCCCCACGGTATGATGCTGTCAACATCATGCTTCACCATAGTGTTGGTGTCCGATTTCCTCCAGAATTGACCCTTGGTATTCATGGCAAAAAGCTTAATCTTGGTTTCATCAGACCAGAGAATCTTGTTTCTCATGGTCTGAGAGTCCTTTAGGTGCCTTTTGGCAAACTCCAAGTGGGCTGTCATGTGCCTTTTTTTGAGGAGTGGCTTCCTTCTGGCCACTCTACCAGAAAGCCCTGAATGGTGGAGTGCTGCAGAGATTGTTGTCCCCCTGGAAGGTTCTCACATCTCCACAGAGGAACGCTGGAGCTCTTTCAGAGTGACTTGGGTAGCTGGAGTCTTGGATGGCAGGGAGCTTGTCCCCAGTGAAGTACTGGGCCGTGCAAACTACCCTCTGTAGTGCCTTGCGGTCGATGCTCTCAATGGTGCAGAAAATATTTTCAGCCTCCTGAGGCGGTAGAGGTATTGTTGTGCCTTCTTCACAACTGTGTTGGTGTGTGTGTGGACCATGTTAATTCCTTAGTGATGGAACTTCAAGCTCTCGACCAGCTCCACTACTACCCTCTCAATGTCGATGGCGTGTGCTCTGCCCTCCGTTTCCTGTAGTCCATGATCAGCTCCTTTGTCTTGTTGAGGGAGAGGTTGTAGTCCTGACACCACACTGCCAAATCTCTGACCTCCTCGTTGTAGGCTTTCTCATTATCGTCAGTCATCAGCAAACATAATAATGGTGTTGGAGTCATTCACGGCCGTGTAGTTGTGGGTGAACAGGGAGCACAGGAAGGGACTAAGCACGTAACCCAGAGGAGCTCCCATATTGAGGGTCAGTGTGATGGAGGTGTTTGGTATTTTTCGTTATTTTATTAGGATCCCCATTAGCTGTTGCGAAGGCAGCAGTTACTGTTCCTGGGGTCCACACAAAACATTAAATTATTTAATACAGAACATTAATAGATGTGAACAGCTCAAGGACAGAACTACATACATTTAAAAATGGCACCTATAGCCTGCATATAGATACATCCACAAAAAATATCTATGTCAAATAGAGGAGAGGCTTTGTACCTTGAGGTGTTGCTTTATCCTTTCTTTTTAACCCAGGTTGCTGTTAATTTGAGCAATATGAGATGGAAGGGAGTTTCATGCAATAATGTCTCTGTATAATACTGTACACTATCTTCAATATGTTCTGGATTTGTGGTCTGTGAAAAGTCCCCGGGTGGCATGTCTAGTGGCATAAGTGTGTGTGTCAGAGCTGTGTGTAAGTTGACTATGACAAAAGTTTTCATTAATGTTTCTTATAAAAAGAAGAAGGGCTGCAGTCAGTCTCACCTGCTCCCCATCATTATGCTCATCTGGACCTCATCATCACCTTGATTATTCTCCCTTTATTTAACCCTCAGTAGCCTCAGTCATCAGGCATTATTGGTTTTGGTCACATTCAGTACGCTTCTCCTGTTTTGTTTATTTGCCTTTTCTCATCATTAAACTCACCTTCTGCACCTTCTTCCAAGTGTATACGTTACACCATGGTTTTTGGTTTGTATGTTTGTAAAGTCACTGTGGGGACTAGGATGTCTATGCACTTATTGTGAAGCCAGTAACTAATGTGGAAAACAAGGTATATGTTAATAAAATCAATTCAGTCGTTCTCAAAGATGGGCAGGAATGATCCAATCTATAGTGCCCTACAAAGGCAAAACGCAGTAACTATGAATTTGGTTCAAAATCTTTGATCTGTTGTAATGGCCAGGTATATTATCTGGTATTTTTTTATTCCTGACACAAGAACAACCCCTACCACGGTGGTAACTCCTCAGCGACTCAGCTTCTAGCAGTGCCGTCTCATCGGTTATTCCACCTTCTCCGGAGACCCGCTTACCTCCTCCAGAATGCTTCAATGGAGAGCCGAGCACCTGTCGGGCATTCCTACCTCAGTATGCCATCGTCTTTCTCCTCAGATCGCTCCAAGATAGCCTACCTCATCACGCTGATGTCCGGGAGGGCTCTCACCTGGGCTACTACCGTGTGGGAACAATAGCCGGCCATTTGCGCTAGTCTGGAGGGGTTCGTTGGAGAAGTGAGGAAGGTTTTTGATGCCCCGTTCTCTGGGTGAGAGGCCACCCAGAAGCTAATCCAGCTTCAGCAGGACTCCCGCAGTGTAGCTGATTATGCAGTGGATTTCTGCACGTTGGCAGCGGAGAGTGCTTGGAATCAAGAGGCACTGTTCGATATGTCCCTGCACAGGGTCTCAGAGGAGGTCAAGGATGAGCTTGTAGCCTGGGAGTTAAATACGGCGCTCGATTCCCTTATCACTTTGACCATCAGTATCGATGGGCGATTATGGGAAAGACAGAGGGAGAGGAAATTGGATTTTGCTCACTTGGCCAGGGATCCCACCTTGCCTCCTAGTCATCCCGGAAGCTTCTGCCCCGAGGGCTGCTTCCTGGACCTATGCCGCTAGGCAGAGCTGGGCTGTCGTCAGCAGAATGGTAATAAAGGATCAACACAAAGCGTTGTCTGTATTGCGGGACTCTTGGTAATTTCTTGTCCTTTTGTCCTTTAAAAAAACCAGGCTCACTGGTAGGAGTGAGTACGCTGGTGGGCCATATGGAGGACGTGCTTTCCTTGCTCGCACCCCTTTTCATGCCATTCTGCTGTGGGGAGACCAGTCAAAATCTCTCCGGCTTCTCATTGACTCTGGGGTTTATGAGAGCTTTTGGCGTCCTGGCGTCTGAGCTGAACATCCCCACTCAGCTCCTCTCCATTCCCATGGACATTAGAGTGCTGCACGGGCACTCTATAGGCTGAGTCACCCACAACACCACTCCCATCAACCTAAGTGTGTCAGGAACAACAGCGAGGCTATCCAGTTCCTGCTCATCAAGTCCACCCTGATTCCTATGATATTGGGATTCTCAAGACTCCGGCAACACAATCCCTTCATTAACTGGTCAACGGGTGCCATCATGGGCTGGAGCCGGCTCTGCCACGCCCATTGCCTGAAGACAGAACAACCTGTCCCGGGACATCTTCCTGGGGGCTCGGAAGGTGCCCCGGACCTCTCCGCCATTCCTGCGGAGTACCAGGACCTCCAGGAAGTGTTCAGAAAGGCCCGGGCCACTTCGCTCTTGCTACACCGAACTTATGACTACCTTCTCCCTAGCTCGACTCTGCCCCGGGGACGACTATACTCTCTGTCGGGACCAGAGACCAAGGCGATGGAGACCTACATTGGGGACTCCCTTGCTGCAGGATTCAGCCGCCCTTCTTCTCCCACCGGCACAGGGTTCTTCTATGTGGAGAAGAAGGTCAAGACCCTGCGCCCATGCATCGACTACGGGGGTCTCAACAACATAACGGTGAAGAACCTCTACCCGCTAACACTTATCTCCTCAGCTTTCGAGCTGCTCCAGGGGGCCACTGTGTTTTTCAAGCTGGATTTATGTAATGCCTACCACCTGGTGCGGATATGGGAAGGGGATGAGTGGAAGACCGCCTTCAACATGCCAGTGGTCACTACGAGTATCTGGTCAATCAGACTAACGGCGCCGAGAGTTCTTAGGATCTATGCAGTATTCTGTTTTTTTTATGTGTGTCACGCCCTGACCTTAGAGAGCCTTTTTTATGTCTGTTTTTGGTTTGTCAGGGTGTGATTGGGGTGGGCATTCTATGTTCTATGTTTTTGTATTTCTTTGTTTTGGCCGGGTATGTTTCTCAATCAGGGACAGCTGTCTATCGTTGTCTCTGATTGGGAACCATACTTAGGCAGCCCTTTTTCCCACCTGTGATTGTGGGTAGTTAAATTTGTTTGTGGCACATAGCCCTTAAGCTTCACGGTTGTTTTGCATTGTTTATTGTTTTTGTTGGCGTCACCTAAATAAAAGGAATATGTACGCTCACCACACTATGCTATGGTCGACTTCCTTTGACGGCCGTGACAGTGTGTTATTTTTAACATTGTTACCCCAGGAAATCTTAGGTTTTATTACATACAGTCGAGATATAAGAGCAATGTCAACTCACCAACATTAAGACCAGGAATACGACTTTCCCGAAGTGGATCCTCTGTTTGGCCCACCACCCAGGACAATGGATCGGATCCCAGCCACCGACCCAAAACATCGGTGCCGCAGAAGTGGCAGACGTAGAGGTCTTCTGGTCAGGCTCCGTAGACGGGCACATCGCGCACCGCTCCAGAGCATACTACTCACCAATGTCCAGTCTCTTGTCAACAAGGTAGACAAAATCCGAGCAAGGGTTGCCTTCCAGAGAGACATCAGAGACTGTAACGTTCGTTGTGTCACGGAAACATGGCTCACTCGAGACACACTATCGGAGTCGGTTCAGCAACCTGGTTTCTTCACGCATCGAGCCGACAGAAACAAGCATCTCTCTGGTAAGAAGAAGGGTGGGGGTGTATGCCTTAAGATTAACGAGACGTGGTGTGATCATAACAACATACAGGAATTCAAGTCCTTTTGTTTACCTGACTTAGAAATACTCGCAATCAAATGCCGACCACATTATCTACCAAGAAAATCCTCTTCGATTATAATCACAGTCGTGTATATTCCCCCCAACAGACATATCGACGGTCCTGAAAGAACTTCATTCGACTCTATGTAAACTGGACACCACATGTAGCTGGGGATTTTAAACAAGGCTAATTTGAAAACAAGGCTTCCTAAATTCTATCAGCATATCGCTTGCGCGACCCGGACTGGCAAAACCCTGGATCATTGTTATTCTAACTTCCGCAACGCATATAAGTCCCTCCCCCGCCCTCCTTTCGGAAAAGCTGACCACGACTCCATTTTGTTGCTCCCAGCCTATAGACAGAAACTTAAACAGGAAGCACCCGCGCTCAGGTCTGTTGAACGCTGGTCCGACCAATCGGGTTCCACGCTTCAAGATTGCTTCGATCATGTAGACTGGGATATGTTCCGCATAGCGTCGAATACCAGCGTTGATTAATACGCTGATTCGGTGAGCGAGATAATTAGCAAGTACATCGGTGATGTTGTACCCACAGTGTCTATTAAAACATTCCCCAACCAGAAACCGTGGATTGATGGCAGCATTCACGCAAAACTGAAAGGATGAACCACTGCTTTTAATCAGGGAAAGGTGACCGGAAACATGACCAAATACAAACAGTGTAGCTGTTCCCTCCGAAAGGCAATCAAACAAGCTAAGCATCAGTATAGAGAGAAAGTAGAGTCGCAATTCAACGGCTCAGACACAAGAGGTATGTGACAGGGTCTACAGTCAATCACGGACTACTAAAGAAAAACCAGCCCCGTCGGGGACCACAATGTCTTGCTCCCAGACAGACTAAACAACTTCTTGCTCGCTTTGAGGAAAATACAGTGCCACTGATACGGCCCGCTACCAAAACATGCTCTCCTTCACTGCAGCCAACGTGAGTAAAACATTTAAACATGTTAACCTGTTGCTTCTACCCGGGACGCTTGCGTCCCAACTAGAGCTCTGGAAATGCAAATGCGCTACGCTAAATGCTAATAGTATTAGTTAAAACTCAAAAGTTCATTAAAATACACATGCAGGGTATCGAATTAAAGCTACACTCGTTGTGAATCCAGGCAACAAGTCAGATTTTTAAAATGCTTTTCGGCGAAAGCATGAGAAGCTATTATCTGATAGCATGCAACACCCCAAAAGACCCACAGGGGACGTAAACAAAATAATTAGCATTTCGGCGTTACACAAACCGCACAATAAAATAGAAAACATTCATTACCTTTCACCATCTTCTTTGTTGGCACTCCTAGATGTCCCATAAACACTATTTGGGTCTTTATTTCGATTAAATCGGTCCATATAAAGCCTAGATATCGTTATATGTAGACTGTGTGATAAACGAAAAAAACATAGTTTCAAAACGTAACGTCATTTTTTAAAATTCAAAAAGTCGACGATAAACTTTCACAAAACACTTCGAAATACGTTTGTAATGCAACTTTAGGTATTAGTAAACGTTAATAAGCGATAAAATTGATCAGGAGGCGATGTAAAGATTATTAGCTGTCCGTCTGGAAAAATGTCCGGCTAGAAACTCAACGAAAATATCCGGTCCTAGACCGGATTAGATACGGTGTCCTGTATGTGTTTGACCAAGAAAAAACTCGAAGGGAAATGACAAGACTCTAGACACCCTGTGGAAGCTGTAGGTCCTGCAACCTCAGTCAATTAATTGTGGTTCACGTTTATCAATGGGTTCAAGTAGCGCATGGATATATTTTCCCCATTTTCAGTGATCAGTTTTTCCTGTGCTTTTCGATGTAAATGCCGTTCTGGTAAAGCCACAGCAGTGATTTAACCAGTTTTTTAAACGTCTGAGTGTTTTCTATCCACACAGACTAAGCAAATGCATATACTATATTCCTGGCATGAGTAGCAGGGCGCTGAAATGTTGCGCGATTTTTAACAGAATGTTCAAAAAAGTAGAGGGTCGACTGAAGAGGTTAACCCTCGCAAGGCTGCAGGCCAAGACGGCATCCCCAGCCACATCCTCAGAGCATGCGCAGACCAGCTGGCTGGTGTGTTTACGGACATATTCAATCAATCGTTATCCCAGTCTGCTTTTCACACATGCTTCAAGAGGGCCAACATTGTTCCTGTTCCCAAGAAAGCTAAGGTAACTCAGCTAAATGACTACCGCCCCGTAGCAATCACTTCCGTCATCATGAAGTACTTTGAGAGACTAGTCAAGGACCATATCACCTCCACCCTACCTGACACCCTAGACCCACTCCAAATTGCTTACCGCCCCAATAGGTCCACAGACGACACAATCGCAATCACACTGCCCTAACCCATCTGGACAAGAGGAATACCTATGTAAGAATGCTGTTCATCGACTACCGCTCAGCATTTAACACCATAGTACCCTCCAAACTCGTCATTAAGCTTGTGACCCTGGGTCTTGACCCCGGCTTGTTCAACTGGGTCCTGGACTTCCTGACGGGCCGCCCCCCAGGTGGTGAGGGTAGGTAACAACATCTCCACTCTGCTGATCCTCAACACTGGGGCCCCACAAGGGTGCGTTCTCAGCCCTTTCCTGTACTCCCTGTTTAACCACGACTTGGTGTGCAGACAACACTACAGTGGTAGGCTTGATTACCAACAACGACGAGACGGCCTACCGGGAGGAGGTGATGGCCCTCGGAGTTTGGTGTCAGGAAAATAACCTCACACTCAATGTCACAAAACAAACAAGATTATTGTGGACTTCAGGAAACAGCAGAGGCAGCCCCCTTTCCACATCGACGGGACAGTAGTGGAGAAGGTTGAAAGTTTTAAGTTCCAAACTGAAATGGTCCGTGAGGTCAGTACAGGTACATCAAAGCGGGGACCGAGAGACTGAAAAATAGCTTCTATCTCAAGGCCATCAGACTGTTAAACAGCCATCACTAACATTGAGTGGCTGCTGCCAACATACTGACTCAACTCAAGCCACTTTAATAATGGAAAAATTAATGTAATAAATGTATCACTAGCCACTTTAACCAGTTGGATTTAGGGGGCGCTATTTTAATTTATTTCCTCATTTTGTCTGTCATAGTTGAAGTGTACCTATGATGACAATTACAGGCCTCTCTCATCTTTTTAAGTGAGAGAACTTGCACAATTGGTGGCTGACTAAATATTTATTTGCCCCACTGTACTTTTTCATTCCTTTACACTTGTATGTATAAGGTAGTTGTTGTGAAATTGTTTGGTTAGATTACTCGCTAGATATTACTGCATGGTCAGAACTAGAAGCACAAGCATTTCACTGCACTCACATTAACATCCGCTGTATGTGACAAATAACATTTGATTTGATTTGATCATGCCATTTGGCCTTAACAACACCCCTGCTATGTTCAAGGCTCTGGTCAATGATGTTCTCCGTGACATGACCGGTTCGTCTTTGTCTACCTAGATAACATCCTCATCTTCTCCCGTTCCACCCAAGAACGTGCTCCACGACTGACAGGTTCTGTTTCTAACAGCAGAGAAGCGCGAGTGCCATCGTTTCACCATCCCTTTTCTGGGTTGCATCATCGCCTCAGAGAGTGTGCAAATGGATCCCGGGAAGGTAGGAATAGTGGTGGATTTGCCCCAGCCTACTTCCAGTGTGCAGCTGCAACACTTCCTGGGGTTCACCAACTTTTATCGCCGCTTTATCTTTGGTTAATGCACCCTGGCTCTCCCCCTGTCCACACTCACCTCTCCCTGGACGTGGTCTCCAGCGTTCTGGGACCTCAAACATTTCTTCACCACAGCTCCTATCTTGGTTCTTCCGGACCCTTCCCGTCAGTTTCTGGTGGAGGCCGGTGCTTCTGGTGTCAGAGTGGGGGAGGTCCTGTCCGAGCGTTCTGCCCTGGACCTCAAGCTACATTCCTGTGCCTTCTTCTCCCACCACCTCAATGCCATGGAAAATAACTACGATGTGGGGAATCGTGAGCTTCTCATGGTGAAGAAGGCATTGGAGGAATGGAGGCACTGGCTGGAGGAGGCGGAACACCCAATCATTGTGTGGACTGACCACAAGAACCTGGAGTATCTCTGCACCACCAAGTGCCTCAACTCCAGGCAAGCCAGATGGGCCCTGCTGTTCACACGGTTCAACTTCTCCCTCTCGTACTGGCCCGGGATCCAAGAATGTCAAGATGGATGCACTGTCCCATCTCTATAGCCCCACGGGTACCACCCCGGAGCCCCAGACCATCCTTCCCACCCTGGTGACGGCACTCAACTGGGGTATAGGAAAACAGGTCCGGGAGGTGCAGAGATCACAGCCAAACCCTGGGGGTGTTGTTTGTGCCTGATGCTGTCCGCTCTACGGTCCTTGAGTGGGCCCATTCCCCCAGGCTTGCCTGTCACCCGGGCTCCCGTCGAACCCTGGCCTTCGTGCAACAACACTTTTGGTGGCCTACAATGATTTCGGATGTCGCCGCGATTGTCTCCTCCTGCACGGTCTGTGCTCAAACAAGACTTTTTGGCAAGCTTTGGCTGTCCCTCCCCGCCCCTGGTCCCACATATCCCTGGATTTCGTCATGGGTCTCCCCACGTCAGAGGGCAACACTGCCACCCTGACTGTGGTCGACCGATTTTCCATGGCCGCTTATTTATTTCTCTCCTCAAACTACCCTCGACCAAGGAGACGGCCCAGTTCATGGTGCAGCACGTCTTCCGGATCCATGGACTGCCCGTGGATAGGCGTTCTGCGCCCTCATTGGGTCGTTGGCCATGCTGTCCTCTGGGTTCCACCCCCAGTCCAATGTCCAGTCAGAGCGAGCCAACGAGGATCTTGAGACTACTATGCTCTGCCTGGTCTCTGCCAAACCCACCTCCTGGAGCCAGCAGCTGGAATGGGTCAAGTACGTCGCAACACCTTTCCCTGCTCTGCCACGGGCCTATGTCCGTTTGAGTGTTCCCTAGGGTATTAGCCCCCACTCTTCTCCGAACAGGAGGAAGAGTTCGGCATACCTTCTGCCCAGACGTTTGTCCACCGCTGTCATCATACCTGGAGGAGAGTCCGGTTGGCCCTCCTCAAGACCACCTCCAGGTGTCAACGACAAGTGGATCGCCATTGAACCCTGGTTCCCCGGTAAGTTTCTCGGGCAGAAGGTATGACTATCCACCCGGGATCTGCCCCTCCAGGTTGAATCCCACAAACTCTACCCCTGGTTTATTGGCCCATTTCCCATCTCCAGGATTATTAGCCCCTCTGCTGTTCGTATTCTGTTGCCCCGTACCCTTCGTATACATCCCACCTTTCATGTGTCCAGAGTCAAACCTGTGTCTCACAGCCCTTTGTCTCTCCATTATCCCCTGTATAATTATACCTGTGTTCTCTGTTTTTCCGTTGCCAGTTCATCTTGTTTGTGAAGTCAACTAGCGTTTTTGTTCTCAGCTCCTGCTTTTCCCAATCTCTTTTTCTCGCCCTCCTAGTTTTGACCCTTGCCTGTCCTCACTGAGCCTGCCTGCCGTCCGGAACCGTTGTCCCACCTCTGATTTTCTGACCCCTGCCTGCCTTTACCCGTCTATCGCCTGCCCCCATTGGAATATTAAACCATTGTCAATTTGACTTGTCTGCATCTGGGTCTTACCTTGATTCCTGCTATCCCAAATGTTTGTGGGACAAATCACTGTCCTAAAAGTAAAAAAAAAAATCACATTTCCACCTCAGAGCCGTCTACACAGACAATAAGAACATATTTCAGGTGGGCCAGATGGAGACCAGGACAATAACACAAGGTTTGTGGTTTAATGACTTACACGTAAAACCAACTTTGTTACAAAGTCTACTGTGTATAGTGTTAAAAACAACCCTGCCTTGCTACAAAGTCTACTGTGATTAGCGTTAAATGTAACCCTGCTTACAGAATGAATAATTGCAGAAGAACATTGTAATCAAATTAACAAATAATAGGTTTTATGACATAAAATCTAAATAGTTTTCGACAGTAACTTCTTGGTGAAAGGGGGCAGTATTTTTACGTCCGGATGAAATGCATGCCCAAATTCAACTGCCTGGTACTCATCCCCAGAAGATAAGATATGCATATCATTAGTAGATTTTGATAGAAAACACTGAGGTTTCTAAAACTGTTTGAATCATGTCTGTGAGTATAACAGAACTTATTTAGCAGCCGAAACCCCGAGGTCACTCTCTTTTCAATGAGATTTCATTGGGAATCACTTGAATTGTACTGTTAGATAGAGGCGCATGACCAGAAAGCTAGGTACAGTTTGTTTTCCTCCTGTATTGAACACAGATCATCCAGTCTTTAATTTGATCGATTATTTACGTAAAAAAATACCTAAAGTTTACAGGTAACTTCTGAGATATTTTGTAGTCACGTTGAGCAAGTTGGAAACAGTGTTTTTCTGGATCAAACGCGCCAAATCAATGGACATTTTGGATATATATCGACGGAATTAATCGAACAAAAGGACCATTTGTGATGTTTATGGGACATATTGGAGTGCCAACAAAAGAAGCTCGTCAAAGGTAAGGCATTAATTATATGTTTATTTCTGCGTTTTGTATGGCGCTTACAGGGTTGAAATATGCTTTTCTCTCTTTGTTTACGGAGGTGCTATCCTCAGATAATAGCATCGTTTGCTTTTTCGCCGAAAAGCCTTTTTGAAATCTGACATGTTGGCTGGATTCACAACAAGTGTAACTTTAATTTGATATCTTGCATATGTGATTTAATGAAAGGTCTGCACACAGGACAGGGTAATACTTCATTTACAAATCAAATCAAATTTTGTTAGTCACATGCGCCGAATACAACAGGTTACAGTGAAATGCTTACTTTATGAGCCCCTAACCAACAATGTAGTAAAAGAAATACAGATAAGAATAAGAGATAAAAGTAACAAATAATTAAAGAGCAGCAATGAAATAACAATAGTGAGACTATATACAGGGAGGTACTGAGTTAATGTGCTGGGACACTCGTTATTTGAGGTAGTATGTACATTTTGGTAGCGTTATTAAAGTGACTATGCATAGATGACAACAGAGAGTAGCAGTGGTGTAAAGTGTGGGGGGGCACTGCAAATAGTCTGGGTAGCCATTTGACTAGATGTTCAGGAGTCTTATGGCTTGGGGTTAGAAGCTGTGCATCTTATAGTAATGACATTATTATGACTCTGTTACAATGTAAATTTGAAATACCGTTTTAGCCATAGATGATCATTATAAAAAAGTAAGAATCCAAAAGAGAAGGTAGACAAATTGCTACAGACACGGTCGGAGTTGAGTGGCAGAAGCTGAGTTTCAGGTCAAAGATCACAGATGAGGTTAACCTCTGTCAAGGTTGTGAAGTGCCATGCCATGTCTGACTGGTTAGATTAGAATAGAATCCAACTTTACTGTCCATTTGTGAATCGTAAATGTGTATTTTGGCTAATGTTATTCCCAACACCCAGACACGCACGCACACGTACAGTGGAAGCAGCACAGGGTCAACTGCAGAATAATCACCGTCAAAACAATGGCTGTCCATTGGGTGGTAATAATCATAGTGGAAAAACAAACAAGAATCACTTTTCAAACCCTTGAGGACTACTGGGTTGTTTCGTTACACTAACACCAAACTCCTCTTGTGAAACACTAACCATCCTGAGTGAACATGTTCCAAAACAGACACATTGTGGATCACCTTGCGGTTGAACTGTGTGTGTGAAATGGAATGTTGGTGTGATTAAGACACATTAAGCTACACAGTCTGGCCGTCTGTCTGGTTGTCACTCTGTCTGTCTGGTTGTCACTCTGTCTGTCTGGTTGTCACTCTGTCTGTCTGGTTGTCACTCTGTCTGTCTGGTTGTCACTCTGTCTGTCTGTCTGTCTGTCTGTCTGTCTGTCTGTCTGTCTGTCTGTCTGTCTGTCTGTCTGTCTGTCTGTCTGTCTGTCTGTCTGTCTGTCTGTCTGTCTGTCTGTCTGTCTGTCTGTCTTGTCTGTCTGTCTGTCTGTCTGTCTGTCTGTCTGTCTGTCTGTCTGTCTGTCTGTCTGTCTGTCTGTCTGTCTGTCTGTCTGTCTGTCTGTCTGTCTGTCTGTCTGTCTGTCTGTCTGTCTGTCTGTCTGTCTGTCTGTCTGTCTGTCCTCTGATGGGTTTCTAGGCCGTCATACGTTGTGTTGTGTGTTATCACATGCCTCGCTTCATCTGCTAGCTGGGATCAGTCACTCGTGGGGTAAGAGGGCAGGATTGGTCAAGTAGCGGGGCTGAGCTATATTTTGTCTGGGAGAGGGAGTCTGTATGATCGAGCGGTGTTTGTGTGTGTCAGCATGTGGCATGGGCAGCCCGCTGCTCTCCAACCCCCCTTCTCTTTTGCAGGAGTGCCCCGAGGCCATCATTAAACACAGGGAGAGCGTGAGCATATACCGGCCCTGCCGTCAATGGGAGTCATGCCACATACTTGCATGTGTGACTGATCACCCATCTCTTTCAGTGTTTCAGACCCAGCGTTCTGTCACTAATGTCTGGTACTCAATCAACGGACATTGTCATAACTGAAGAACATCCCCGGAGAGAATACAATTAGTATACAAAGTCACTCCAACATGGGTTGGATGTGAGCTCTAATAGCTTGCTACACACTGCCATGGGGCAGGTAAAAACATGCCAGGCAATTTGTTTACCACAACTCCCTTTTTAGATACCACCTACTGGTATTAGCTCATGATGACTCCAAATATGAGTAGCCTGTGCCCAGACAGTCCCAAGTCTTTCCAGCCGGTGTGACGTCATTGGGCCTCCCCCTAGGATTATTCATATGGTGCATATCTCACCAGGGCGTGTTACCCTATTAGGCTTCCCCCTCAAATAATCACAGTCTTCTATCATTCTAAGTGGTGTTGTGTTATATTGTGATTCAGATAACTATGAATCGTAACGTTTTCCAAACTTTCTCTGTCTGGACAGATTCTAAGCGGGAATTCAATCTGATCAACACTAGATCCGTGTTAAAGCACACTTGACATCTAAAGGTATAACAATTGTTGGATGGTGTATGTGTGCTAGAGATTTCATTTTCAGCCCGAACCTGACAGCCCCGGTCTTATACAGTTTATGAGAACTGATTCGGGCCGGGCGGGTTTCAGGCTTGGTGTTCTGTGTTATAAAAGACTGTGCGTGTCTGCGCAACTTTTACTACTGCTCTCTCTCAGCAGCAGCAGCCTTAGCGGCGCCAGGATTTCAATATTGGCTGGGCCACAAATTTCTCTGGCCATGATTACATTTATTATTCTGATGATTGAAATGTTTCAAATTGCGATACGAATAGTCTGGAGTGCACTTGGGAGAATGATGATCCAGGAGACCATGACAGGGCAGTCCATCTCGGAATCAGGAGAAGCCCATAATCCAATGGAATCTGTTAACGCCAACACATCTTAACAAAATACACCCTATGACTTCCCTGCCTTGCTGGACCTTGTATACTATTGAAAGTAGACCCATATCTGATACAAATAGTTTCCTAGGCATGCTGCAGGATGAAACATGTGTTCAAAACATGGGGCTTTTGAGCTCTTATTCAAATTCAATTCTTTTAAGCCATACTTTTAAATATGGTGTACCATTTATTTGAATTGTTTATTGGGTTGGTTTAAGAATGGGTTAAGAATATTAGGGATCAATGAACGAAAGCCATATAAATATATGCGTATTATTCTCTGTTTCAGTGCCAATTGGTAGTTTTAAAAATACTTAGGTTTAGGTAAGTAACACTAACACTAAAGTGACAGTTATAAATGTATGTGGGTATTACTGATGGTGGCTCCCGACGGTGGCTAATATCTAATACAAATTGTAAAAACACTTTTAAAAAAAAAAAAAAAAAGCCCGAACATGTAATTAAAACATTCTAGGGGCATAAATCAACTCGGTATGTTTGGCGCTACAGAAGCATTGAGTCTCCAAATTGCTTCCTTGCAAATGATGAGGACATGCAATTAAAATGTTGAATAACGGCTCAGCTATTTCTAGGCTACTTCACTGTGGAAAATGGAGAATGGTGTTATTTCAACCGGAAACACAGGACTATATGTTTTATCACTTGGAACTGACAGGTGCTCGACCTTATTCATGGTTTTCTCACACCTAAAGGTGATGGAATTATTAGGGAATTAAGTCAAGGTCAGAATACAGCATATCTGTAGACACCTCCACCACACCTCCAATTATTTTATCTCTACTCCAAACATGTACCTTGCTGGCACTGGCTTTTCGCCATGCAAAATTCTGATTCTAATTCCAATTATTTTCAAATGGACTTGAATTTAAATGGATTTGACATCAACCCTGGTTAGCACACTTGGGATGCAACCTCACCTGGGATTTGAATTCATAACTTCTGAGATGCCAGCAACCTGAATTTCCTCCTACGCCACCAGGTCTGTGGCCATGACAGTGATTGTCCACAGACATTTTGACAAGAACATATTTCTGCACTTTGCTAAAAGCTTTGTTGCCCAGAATCAAGTCAATAATTGTGCTGTTATCTGACAACACCTACGAAAAAGTAGCAGTGCTCAGGGACACTTGACATTAAGTGTGCATTAATGCTCTTGGGATCTAAACTTGCAACCTTTTGGTCGGGAGTGCATACTTTCTTCAGCAGTGGCACCAGGTACATATTTGTTACTGTACCAAGAACATACAGCACCAGTCAAAACTTTGGACACACCTACTAATCTGGACCACAGAGTGAAGGAAAAGCAGCCAAGTGCCCAGCATATGTGGGAACTCCTTCAAGACTGAGAGAATGCCAAGAGTGTGCAAAGCTGTCATCAATGTAAACGGTGGCTATTTTGAAGAATATAAAATATTTTGATATGTTAAACACTTTTTTGGGTTACTACATGATTCCATATGTGTTGTTTTCATATTTGTGATGTCTTCACTATTATTCTACAATGTAGAAAATAGTGAAAATAAAGAAAAACCCTGCACTGAGTAGGTTTGTCCAAACTTTTGTCTGGTAATACGAGTATGGTTACGGTAGAGTGTTGTTCCATGGTGTACAAAAAGGTCAAATGTAGACATAACATACCTTCAGAGGTATGGATAATCTAGTATCGTGGTACATTTCTCTACCCAATATAGTCAATACAAGGTACAATCATTGCTGCACTTTGAAATGTAGGTTCGGGCAATGTGCTATTGGGGCTTATTAGCATATTTGGTAGAATGGTATAAAATATGTTCTATTTGTGGCAACCGTCAGTGGAAATGCTGTACCAGTTTTAAGTGGTTTTATCATTATGTTGATTAATGTTGAGCACCTCTTTTACGCTGTCAGTTCTGAAATCTTTGTAAGAGCTCGTAACATAAACAATAATAGCTGCACTGTTAAGCAGTTTTGTGCTCCAATAACTTAATATCAGCTCGTTGAAAGGAAGTTCATTTTCAATTTTCATTATCTTACTGTCAAGTAGTTGCAAGTGGGTTATTGTAAAATGCACATTAGCTTACTGTGGCTAATCTGTCAAACTGACCTGATGGTGTGGCAGGGAAGTAAGTATGCTGTCAATCATCAAGTAATGGTGTATGTTGTCAACAAAATCAAATCAAATCAAATGTTGTTGGTCACATACACATATTCAGCTGATATTATTGCGGGTGCAGCGAAATGTTTGTGTTCCTAGCTCCAACAGTGAAGTACTGGCCTCCCGAGTAGCACAGCGGTCAAAGGCACTGCATCTCAGTGCTAGAGGCATCACTACAGACCCTGATTCGATTTTGGGCTGTATCACAACTGGACATGATCAGGAGTCCCATAAAGCGCCACACAATTAGCCCAGTGTCCTCCGGGTTAGGGGAGGATTTGGCCGGGGTAGGCCGTCATTGTCAATAATAATTTGTTTTTAACCCTCCTGTTGTGTTTGTTTCATGTTAATTAATTCTCTGTTCCCAGTCCAAAATGACCACCCCATTATACATATATTATCACCGAGTGTCTGTTAGATCTTTTTATCAACTTCAGTTCTTGTCAACATTACAAGTTTTGAAATTCAATTGGCTATTTGTTGCCTGTAGGCCTCATTGACCTGAGCTCATACAACTCGTTTTTCAGTATACTGTACGGACTATTTTGACTATAACAAATACTCAGATGAAACATATTGTGCTATCTATCACAGACTACATCGTGTCAAAGTTTAGCAAGGACACTCTCCTCCTCACCAGTGTCATGATCAAAGATATGATCAAGAGCCTCACATACAGTATATTGTTCAGTCATTATGCTGCCACAAAACTAATTCTGAGCAAGGCCTAAAAAAATATTTATATTCCAGAGCTGCAAGAAAATTTCTATATATTATAGAAACAATGTTTTTGTGAGAGCCAACATGTGTGGTTCCCGTGGGGGAAAGATTCTATTGGGGAAAGGTTGCCGTGGGGGTTGCCATGGAAGCCAAGAAGGGGAGTGAGGTGTGTGTGTGTGTGTGTGTGTGTGTGTGTGTGTGTGTGTGTGTGTGTGTGTGTGTGTGTGTGTGTGTGTGTGTGTGTGTGTGTGTGTTCAAACACACATCTAGGTGGGGTTCTGATTCGGCTTGTCACCAAAAGCACTCACAAACTTCTACAGATGCACAATCAAAGCATCCTGGCGGGCTGTATCACCGCCTGGTACGGCAACTGCTCCGCCCTCAACCGTAAGGCTCTCCAGAGGGAAGTGAGGTCTGCACAACGCATCACCGGGGGCAAACTACCTGCCCTCCAGGACACCTACACCACCCGATGTTACAGGAAGGCCATAAAGATCATCAAGGACATCAACCACCCGAACCACTGCCTGTTCACCCCACTATCATCCCGAAGGCGTGGTCAGTACAGGTGCATCAAAGCTGGGACCGAGAGACTGAAAAACAGCTTCTATCTCAAGGCCATCAGACTGTTAAACAGCCACCACTAACATTGAGTGGCTGCTGCCAACACACTGTCATTGACACTGACCCAACTCCAGCCACTTTAATAATGGGAATTGATGGGAAATGATGTAAATATATCACTAGCCACTTTAAACAATGCTACCTTATATAATGTTACTTACCCTACATTATTCATCTCATATGCATACGTATATACGTATATCTACATCATCGACTGCATCCTTATGTAATACATGTATCACTAGCCACTTTAACTATGCCACTTTGTTTACTTTGTCTACATACTCATCTCATATGTATATACTGTACTCGATACCATCTACTGTATGCTGCTCTGTACCATCACTCATTCATATATCCTTATGTACATATTCTTTATCCCCTTACACTTTGTATAAGACAGTAGTTTTGGAATTGTTAGTTAGATTACTTGTTGGTTATCACTGCATTGTCGGAACTAGAAGCACAAGCATTTCGCTACACTCGCATTAACATCTGCTAACCATGTGTATGTGACAAATAAAATTTGATTTGATTTGATTTGATAAATGAGCATTGTAGTCTCACCCATTAATTTCTAATGACCAGTCATTTTTGACCGGGAACACCACAGCTGTACAAAAGCTAATTAAAATACCCAAAATGTTATGAAAATCATCCATTTATTTTGTGGACACTGTGTGGACAGTCATGGAACCTTATGACAGTCAGATTAACCTAACTACATTTTTTAGAGAGAAAATTCGACCAGAACACAACAGGACACAACACAACTGACTTGCCTCGTTAAATAATGGTTAAATAAAAGTGTAAATTGTCTAACAAATCACAACAATACAAATCTAAAAGTAAAGTAATGAAGTAGTAAAGTAATGAAATATGTAAATATTAGGGCAAGCAATGTTGAAGTGGCATTTACTAAAATATATAGAATACAGTATATACAGTTGACGTCGGAAGTTTATTTTAAGAATGTGAAATGTCAGAATAATAGAGAATGATTTATTTCCGCTTTTATTACTTTCATCACATTCCTGGTGGGTCAGAAGTTTACATACACTCAATTCGTATTTGGTAGCATTGCCTTTAAATTGTTTAACTTTTGTCAAACGTTTCTGGTAGCCTTCCACGAGCTTCCCACAATAAATTGGGTGAATTTTGGCCCATTCCTCCTGACAGTGTAACTGAGTCAGGTTTCTAAACCTCCTTGCTCACACACGCCTTTTCAGTTCTGCCCAGTTCTGCCCAACTTCTTATGGATAGGGGGCAGTATTCGGATGTTTGGATGAATGAGATGCCCAAAGTAAACTGTCTGTAACTCAGGCCCAGAATCTAGGATATGCATATGTGGTAGTATTGGATAGAAAACACTCTAAAGCTTCCAAAGCTGTTAAAATAATGTCTGTGTATAACAGAACTGATATAGCAGGTGAAAACCCGAAGAAAATCCATCTGGGAATACATTTTTTTGAGCTCAACACTCATTATAATGGCTGTCTATGGGAATATGAATGGAGTTCCTAGGGCTAGGCTAGTTCCTAGGGCTTCCAGATTGCAGTTCCTAGGGCTTCCAGTAGGCTTCCAGTAGAAAGAGTTTCAGGCTTATTTTTTTGAAAAATGAGCTAGAATTTGCTCCCATTGCTCCCATTTTGGCTGTAGTGTTGTGGTATGC
Source organism: Oncorhynchus nerka (assembly GCF_034236695.1). Classification (NCBI taxonomy): domain Eukaryota; kingdom Metazoa; phylum Chordata; class Actinopteri; order Salmoniformes; family Salmonidae; genus Oncorhynchus; species Oncorhynchus nerka. The sequence continues at coordinate 36,678,022 of NC_088417.1, read as the reverse complement.
ATCGGTGAGGGCATTATTTATCTCCGGTAATGAACATACTATTCTCCGTCTTATATTTGATCTTTTATTTACATATTAGGGTACCTGAGGATTAATTAGAAATGTTGTTTGACTTGTTTGGGCGAAGTTTATTGGTAGCTTTCGAGATTAATTTGTATGCATTGTGAATGAGGGAAACCGGTGGATTACTGAGTGAAGCGCGCCAACTAAACTGACCTTACTGGGACATAAAGAAGGACTTTATCGAACAAAAGGACCATTTGTTACGTAGCTGGGACCCTTGTGATTGCAGCCAGAGGAAGATCTTCAAAGGTAAGTGATTTATTTTATCACTATTTCTGACTTTCGTGACTCCTCTGCTTGGTTGGAAAATGTATGTAATGCTTTTGTATGCAGGGCGCTGTCCTCACAAAATCGCATGATGTGCTTTCCCCGTAAAGCCTTTTTGAAATCTGACAAAGCGGCTGGATTAACAAGAATTTAAGCTTTTAAATGATGTAAGACATGTATTTTCATGAATGTTTAATATTAGAAATGTTGAATTTCGTGCTCTGCAATTTCACGGGATGTTGTCGAGGTGGGGCACTAGCGGCATACCTATTCCAAAGAGGATAAGCCATTTTGCCACAACTTTGGAAGTATGCTTGGGGTCATTGTCCATTTGGAATCCTCATGAAGCCATCTAGTTTGAAGTGCACCAGTCCCTCCGGCAAAGCAACCCCACAACATGATCCCCCCCTTTTCCTCCAAACATAACAACGCTCATTATGGCAAAACAGTTCTATTTTTGTTTCATCAGACCAGAGGACATTTCTCCAAAAAGTACAATATTTTTCCTCATGTGCAGTTGCAAACCTTAGTCTGGCTTTTTTATGGTGGTTTTGGAGCAGTGGCTTCTTCCTTGCTGAACGGCCTTTGAGGTTATGTCGATGTAGGACTCGTTTTACTGTGGAAATAGATACTTTTGTACCTGTTTCCTCCAGCATCTTCACAAGGTCCTTTGCTGTTGTTCTGGGATTGATTTGCACTTTCCCACCAAAGTACGTTCATCTTTAGGAGACAGAACGCGTCTCATTCCTGTTCGGTATGACGACGGCGTGGTCCCATGGTGTTTATACTTACTATGGTTTGTACAGATGAACGTGGTACCTTCAGGCGTTTGAAAATTGCTCCCAAGGATGAACCAGACTTGCGGAGGTCTATAATTGTTTTGATAAATTCTCGGCTGATGTCTTTGGATTTTCCCATGATGTCAAGCAAAGAGGCACTGAGTTTGAAGGTAGACCTTGAAATACATCCACAGGTACAACTCCAAATGACTCAAATTATGTCAGCCTATCACAATCTTCTAAAGCCATGACACCATTTTCTGGAAATTTCCTCACTGTTTAAAGGCACAGTCAACTTAGTGTATGTAAACTTCTGACCCATTGTAATTGTGATAAAGTGAATTATAAGTGAAATAATCAGTCTGTAAACAATTGTTGGAAAAATGACTTGTGTCATGCACAAAGCAGATATTCTAACCGACTTTCCAAAACTATAGTTTGTTAACAAGAAATTGGTGAAGTGGTTGAAAAACGAGTTTTAATGATTCCAACCTAAGTGGATGTAAACTTCCGACTTCAACTGTACATGTGAAATGAGTAAATCAGTATGTAAACATTATTAAAGTGACTAGTGTTCCATTATTAAAGTGACCAGTGATTCCATGTCTATGTACATGGGGCAGCAGCCTGGAAGGTGCAGAGTCGAGAATCCGGCTGGTAGCCAGCTAGTGATGACTATTTAACATCTGGTGGCCTTGAGATCAGCTAAGTCATTGAAGGCACAGCAGGTTACTGGCAGATATTGCTAGTGGCAGTAAGTTTCCTGTAGGTTACTGTCAGTGTATTTGCAGGAAGTTATTGTGAATTTTACCATACCTTACTGACAATGGGTTTCAGTTAGGAAATTTTAAATTCACAGCATTACTGGAAAATGCTCAAAATAACCTCTTTACAGTGTAGCTCATTACATGCCTTTACAAAGTTTGTAGAACAGACATATCTTCATTAGATAAGTATTCCCCACCCTGAGACAATGTTTGTTAGAAACACCTTTGGCAGCGATTACAGCTGTGAGCCTCTAGCTTTGCACACCTGGACTGTACAATATTTGCACATTATTATTATTTTTTCTTCAAGCTCTGTGAAGTTAGTTGTTAATCATTGCTAGATTGCCATTTTTAAATATTGCCATAGGTTTTCAAGACGATTTAAGTGAAAACTGTAGCTAGGCCTTTCAGGATTGTTCAATGTCATCTTGGTAAGCAAATCCAGTGTGGATTTAGCCTTGTGTTTTATGTTATTGTCCTTGTAAAAGGTGAATTCATCTCCCATTGTCTGTTGGAGAGTAAACTGAATCAGGTTGTCCTCTAGGATTTTTCCTGTGCTTAGCTCTATACCGTTTCTTTTTATCCAAAAAAACAACCTAGTCCTTGCCAATGACAAGCATTGCCAAAACAGAATGCAGCCGCCATCATCCTTGAAAATATGAAAAGTGGTATTCAGTGATGTGTTGTGTTGGATTTGCCCCAAACATAACGCTTTCTATTCAGGACAAAAAGTTAATTTCTTTGCCACATTTTTTAAAAGTATTACTTAAGTACCTCGTTGCAAATAGGATGCATGTTTCGGAATATGTTTATTTTTTTTAGGTTTCCTTATTTTCACTCTGTCATTTAGATTAGTAATGTGGGGGACCTACAATGTTGACCCATCCTCATTTTTCCCTTATCATGTCAACTATTAACTCTGTAACGGTTTTAAAATCACAATTGGCTTGTATCTTTGCAGTGACTGGATGTATTGATATACCATCCAAAGCCTAATTAATAACTTCACCATGCTCAAAGGGATATTCAGTTTCTGCTTTATTTCATTTTTACACATCTCCCAATGGTCTTTATGTTGAATCTGTGTTTGAAATTCACTACTCGACTGTGGGACCTTACAGGTAAGTGTGTATGTGGGGTACAGAGATGAGGTAGGTATTCCAAAATCATATTAACCACTATTATTGAACACAGAATGAGTCCATACAACTTATGTGATCTCTTAAGCACATTTTTACTCCTGAACTTATTTAGGCTGGTCATAACAAAAGGGTAGAATCCTTATTGACTCAAGACATCAGCTATTCATTTTGTATTAATTTCTAACATTTTCTACAAACCAAATTCCACTTTGACATTATGGGGTATTGTGTGTAGATCAGTGACACAAAATCTAATTTCAATCCATTTTATTTTCAGGCTTTAACACAAACAAATGTGGAAAAAGTAGAGGGGTGTGAATACTTTCTGAAGGCATTGTAGCTCCTGGCACCATTTCGAGACATTTTACATTTGCCTTTGACATCACAAACAGACCACAATTAGCTTGGCTAGAGTGTCTGTGCAAGTCTGTTATTTACTTCACAGAGCCACACCCACTCAGAACAATACTCTGCTTGTTTACAGTGATTCATTTAATGAAGGACAGATTGAAACACTGAATACATGCCAAAATGGAACAGCTATTTCCACAGTCTGCAACTGTCGAGATAAGGGCAGTAATTATTTAACGTAAATCAGTCTCATCGTCTGTAAGAAATCAAATCAATCATATCAAGAGTGCAAAAATAGAACAGACCCATAGACCCATATAACTATTGCATCAATTTTGTATACATTTTTCAACAATTCATAGTAATACCATTTGATGAAAATGTTCTATCTATCTATATGTTCTATCTGATCAACTTAGCTAGGAACAGTTTTTAATAATAAAACAAATCTTAACTATAAAACACGTTTGCGCCATTGAGATAAAATGTATTTTACAAGAGAGACCACCCTGACCATCAGAATGAATGCAAAGGGCTGTCTCCAGCTAAAACATTCTAGCCCTTGGTCTCTTTAATCAATTCATCAAATCATATGCCCTTGTAAAGCCCTTTTTACATTAGCAGTTGACACGACATGCTTTACAGTAACACAGCCTAGAACTCAAAGAGCAAGCAGAAAGAGATGACACATTGACCGTTAAAAACTCCTAAAAGTCAGAAAGCCTAAAGAAGAACCAGGCTCAGAGAGGCCCATACTAAAAAAAGTCTTATCCTTATGATAAGGAAACATCGAAACGGGCCCATTTGTGGTATAACTCATATGACATGTGAAGGGGTGGCTGTTTGTATCTCCTTTTTGCTCATAAGGCTCTATTCAATCCGATCCGCTTTATAGCGCGATAGACAATTAAAGGCAATGTTCCCGCGGTCGCAGAGACTGCATTCAAAGTAAATGCTGCATATGTTGGCTCAATTGGAAATTACCTTTACATATTAACATGGATCTTCCGTGATACTTCAGCGATACAGATTGAATCCAGCCCTAAATCCCTGGTCTTTATTACGTCTAGACTTTCTGGAGAGCGCTCCTACTCTGGCCCACTCTTGGGCCCACACTTGAGTCATGATGAGCGCTTCACCTCACAGAGGATCACAAAAATGTGATCTGGTCTGGTTGCACTCAATAACTTCCTGAAACTAAGCAGTCCCCAATCTATTTACCAAAGTAAACAAGGATGGTTTTCCAATTATCCTGGGAAAAGGGGAGATATTATTTCCACTATAGCTATTTCCTAGAGAATAACATTTCAATGGGGGTTTTGTTCTAGGGAACCAGATTTCAAAACTCGCAGACTCGTTGCAGTTTTTCATATCCTCTCCTGAATCAACATTATTGTGTTTCACTGTGCAGCTTGTCACACTTTACATTGAAGGGACCTACATTTCAGAGTAATTTTAGTGGAAAAACATATGCACTGTCTCAGACCTGGGATAACTATAGCTTTAAATATTATTTGTGGAAAGTAAGTATTTTTAAATGGGAACAAATAGTTACTTTGGAGGTGACTACAACTATTTGGATACCGATCCCCAAAAATTACTTACAAGTACTTTTTAAAAAGTTTTTAAAAGTACTTGAAAAAACATCTGAGAATGTTTTTGAAAAAAATGTACTTGAAAAAAAAAATTGGAGAAAGTTATGACTTTTTCAAAACGATTTGAATACAGATCTAAAAAAGCAACTAATTGTTTAAATATTTGATAACATATCTCAGGTTACTAATTTTCAGAAACTATTGGATTGGCTCCCTTCAACTAATGGCCGGTATCTGGACCTGCATGTTGCAGTTAGAAATAGAATGAATAGAGCACACACACTTCCTATACGATCCAATAAATCTTACAGTGGATAATAGTGATGATCGTCCTAGGCTAATGCCTTAGCTTAATAAAAATGACTGGACATGAGAAACGGTTTATGGTTTATGATGAGATGCTTATTTAATCATTTTGATGTGTGGTCCCGATATATGTTGAATCACCTGCTAAAGAAAGAAACATGCCTATTATGAGTGTGGATTTTGGAGAGTCGGAAATTGGTTTGGCGCAGAAACCTTTCGTTGTGTGTCTCCAGTTAATATAACATTGTTCTATGCATGCATTCAGTGATCACAAGTTCACATCACATGCATAATGTGAGCATGTTTAGCAAATAAAACTTGCAGGTGGCTCAAAATAAATGAATGTAGAATTGCCATAACAAAGGGTTTGAATCCTTTTTAAATCAAGAAATTTAAGCTTTTAAATTGTAATTAATTAATAAAAAAAATGTAACAAAAACATTTCAGGGGGTGTGAATACTTTCTTAAGGCACTGTATTTACACTAATCAAGCCCTGGCAGCCATAAACAACATATATTTTCGTTTTCAAATAACTTGCGTGTATTCAAAAAACTTCAAGAATGATTCATTTTTCTGAAAGGTATTCAAAATTACTTATGACTTTGCCTGAGACCTGTATTGGAATATCAAAAGGAAATAATAGCCTTTGCTTGATTTCTCAATATTCGACTGCCTTTCAACTACCAGAAGTAGTTGAAAAGTTGGTCTTCTAAAATAAACTACAAAATGATAATATTTTCTGCCCAGAGCTGCACTGTCTAGGTACCTTATAGCAGTGGTTCTCAAACTTGTTATAATCCCGTACCCCTTCAAACATTCAACCTCCAGGTGTGTACTCACTCTAGCAGCAGGGTCAGCACACTCTCAAATATTTTTTTTAGCCATCACTGTAAGCCTGCCACACACACACGCAATACGATACATGTATTAAACATAAGAATGAGTGAGTTTTTGTCACAACCCAGCTCGTGGGAATTTTAAAAAGTGCTCTTTATAGGACCAATATAATAATAATCAATAATTTTGGTCTTTATTTTACCATCTTACATATAAAGCCTTATTTGTTATTTGAAAATTGTGATTAACTCGCCACAGGTTAATGAGAAGGGTGTGCTTGAAAGGATGCACATAACTCTGCAATGTTGGGTTGTATTGGAGAGAGTCTCAGTCTTAAAATAATTTTCCACACACAGTCTGTGCCTGTATTTTCATTCTAGTGAGGGCTGAGAACCACTCTAACATAGGTACATGGTTGCAAAGGACATCAGTGTCTTAACAGCATGATTTGCCAAGGCAGGATACTCTGAAGACAGCCCAATCCAGAAATCAGGCAGTGGCTTCTGATTAAATGAAATTTTCACAGAACCGCTTCTTGCAAATTTGATGAGGCTCTCTTGTTCAGATATCGGTAAGTGGACTGGAGGCAGGGCATGAAAGGGATAACAAATCCAGTTGTTTGTGTCATCCGTTTCGGAAAAGTACCTGCGTAATTGCGCAACCAACTCACTCAGGTGCTTCGCTATATCACATTTGACATTGTCTGTAAGCTTGAGTTCATTTGCACACAAAAAAACATACAATGATGGAAAGACCTGTGTGTTGTCCTTGTTAATACCTCTCTGGGATATGTAGGACGGTAGCGTCCCACCTGGCCAACATCCAGTGAAAATGCAGAGTGCCAAATTCAAATAAATTACTATAAAAAATAAACTGATGAAATCACACATTCAATATACCAAATTAAAGCTACACTTGTTGTGAATCCAGCCAACGTGTCAGATTTCAAAAATGCTTTATGGTAAAAGCAAACTATGCTATTATCTGAGGATAGCACCCCAGTAAACAAAGAGAGAAAAACATATTTCAAACCTGCAAGCACGACACAAAACGCATAAATAAAAATATAATTCATGCCTTACCTTTGACGAGCTTCTTCTGTTGGCACTCCCATATGTCCCATAAACATCACAAATGGTCCTTTTGTTCGATTAATTCCGTCGATATATATCCAAAATGTCCATTTAATTTGGCGCGTTTGATCCAGAAAACACCGGTGCCAACTTGCGCAACGTGACTACAAAACATTTCAAAAGTTACCTATAAGCATTGTCCAAAAATGTCAAACTACTTTTGTAATACAACTTTAGGTATTTTTTAACATAAATAATCGATAAAATTGAAGACTGGATGATCGGTGTTCAATACCGGAGGAAAACAAAGTGGAGCATGCTATCGGGTCACGAGCCTCTAAGAGTACACTTCCCTCAAGCATCATTCTGAACAGTGTTACTTCTTAATTTCTCAAAGGAAAAACCTCGACCAATTTCTAAAGACTGTTGTTATCCAGGGCGAAGTGATAAGAACTGCAAGAAGGTCCCTTAGAAATCTGGATTCCCAATGAAAATTCTATTGAAAAGAGAGTGACCGCAAAAAAAAAAAAATCTGAATGTTTTGTCCTCTGGGTTTCGCCTGCCAAATAATTTATGTTATACTCACAGACATGATTCAAACAGTTTCAGAAACCGCAGAGTGTTTTCTATCCAAATCTACTAATAATATGCATATCTTATCTTCTGGGGATGAGTAGCAGGTAGTTGAATTTGGGCATGCTTTTCATCCAAAATTCGGAATGCCGCCCCATATCCTAGAGAAGTTAATGCAGACAGAGAAGAGCTCCAACTTCTTAATCATAGCCTCAATTTTGTACAGCACATTAAATATAGTTGCGGAGAGTCCCTGTAATCATAGATTCAGATCATTCAGGCAAGAAAAAACATCACCCAGATAGGACAGTCTTGTGAGAAACTCGTCATCATGCAAGTGGTCCAAAAATTGACAATTATGATCAGTTAAGAAAACTTTAAGCTTGTGTCATTACTTTGCCCCTTGATAACCAGAGCACTTCTGTGTGTTGTAAAAGTGTTACATGGTCGCTGCCCATATAATTGCATAGCACAGAAAATACACAAGAGTTCCGGGGCCTTGCTTTAAAGTTAACCCTTTTCACTGTAGTGTCCAAAAATTATTTCAATCTGTCAATCTTTCCCTTAGCAGCAAGAGCTTCTCGGTGGATGCTGCAGTTTACCCAAGTGGTGTCGGGAGCAACTACTTGCACCTGCGTTACCACTCCACTATATCTCCCTGTCATGGCTTTTGCGCCATCAGTACAGATAAGTCCATTTGATGTCACAAAGCTGTCCAATATTTTAAAAATATCCTCTCCTATTGTCTTGGTTTCCAGTAGTTTGCAGAAGAGGATGTCTTCCTTAATTGACCCCCCATAAACGTAATGGACACACACCATGAACTGTGCCAGGGTACGCCACGTCTGTTGACTCATCCAGCTGTAACACATGCAATTCACTGGCTTGTATGCGAGCAGTAATTGTTTCAAAACATCTCCTGCCATGTCACTGATGCGTACTGAAGAAAGTGTTTTTTTGATGAAGACATTGCCTGTATTGTTTTTTTGGCCTTTCCCCCCAGCATTGTCCCAGCCATATCCGTGGCAGCAGGAAGAATTAAGTCCTCCATAATAGTATGGGGCTTGCCTGTCCTAGCCACTATGTAGCTCACCATACTGTATAAGAAGCTTCTAGCCCCTTCATATTAATGGTATCTGTTTTATACATGTCTTACTACTCGAAAGTTGTCTGAATTCTCGCTCAAAAAACGAATGTGGCTTATTTTTCTAATTGTCATGTTTTGTTTCTAAATGTCTGCACAACAGTGAAGGTTTCATTGAGTTGTGAGATTGTACTTTTCTACATATATTCGCTAAACAATAGATGGTAAAATTTTATTTTTGGCAGTGAAACGAGGCTACTCAGGTGAGAAAAAAAACTCACCCAAATGTATAGCCCCGTTGGAAAATATAAATGGACTGTTTGAAAATGTGAAGAAATATAAAAAAAAATGTGAATCACATTTTTATTTGGTGTACCCCTGCCTTACAGCAACCATAGTTAGTCTTAATGTAGTGCCTGGATACTGCCACTAGGCTTTGTGTTGAGAGTACGTGTGTGACTGCTGAACCTGGGCCCTGTTAATTTGGAACGAAACAGCTGACTGAAACGGGAAGGGACTATTTAGCCTGCACTAATGAACACCCTGGGTACAACTTGTTACTATTTTTCTATACATCACACCCAGGTCAAAATGTCAGGAAGCATCCTCCCACTGTTTCCACCACAAGTAGGGAGCAGCCTGGAAACACAGCCACAACAACCAGAAAAAAGAAAACAAGGAACGGAAGAGAGCGAAAGAAGGCAATGCATCAGCAATCAGAAGTCCTGTCAAAACAATACCACATCACCGGTTGCTGAGCCGGCGTTACTATGTTGCACAAAAATAACATCTATACAATCCAAACATAGTTGTGCTTAGTTCCATATAAAGAACATGAAAAATGGGGAGCTAGACCTTTTACTCATCTATATGTTGATCTAATGCATGTCATGATGAAATGATAAATGGACACAAAAAATAACACGAGAGCCCAGTGCATGTTCACAAATCAGTAATAAATACACAACACATTCCTGGCCTCCAACTACCATTACTTAACTTAGTGCGTTTTTTCCCTCAAACATTTTCTGGGAACTCTGTTTGGGGAAATTCAGAGCTACAAATAAACGGCCGGAAGGCTGACATAGGCGGTGGATTGAGACACAGCCCATACAAACCAGGGCCCATATCCACAAAGCAGAGACATTTTACTCCTACTCTTATGGGTAAAAATAAAAGCTTTGCATATAGCCTCTTCAGTCCTAAGTGTCACACCTAGTTGACAGATATTTAGGACACCTCATGAGCTGTCGTAAACAGTTAAGAGTTACCAGCAGGTGTCTTGATCAGGGTCACAACTTTTAGAAGTGGGGGGGGGGACATAACTTGGTGGGGGTGCTGTGGGTCCTCACATTTTTGGGGAGATCATGGCCCTTCTAGTCATCTCTATTTAGAACATAAAGTAAGAAAAACATGCCCAGTCATCGAGCTAGTGAAGAGATTATTATTAAATATGTTTAAGTGATTGAGAAGACTGAACTAGATGAATGATAATTCAGTAATCAATATTGTGTTGCACTTTAACCAGTAGCCTAACAAATTATCAACTGCTACAAATAAAGTACAAAGACTTGTGTCATCATTAAGACATCCTCCATATCAACTTTCAGCCAGACAGCCCAGCCAGCCAGACAGCCCAGCCAGCCAGACAGCCCAGCCAGCCAGACAGCCCAGACAGCCCAGCCAGCCAGACAGCCCAGACAGCCCAGCCAGCCCAGACAGCCCAGACAGCCCAGCCAGCCAGACAGCCCAGACAGCCCAGCCAGCCCAGCCAGCTCAGACAGCCCAGACAGCCCAGCCAGCCCAGACAGCCCAGCCAGCCCAGCCAGCCCAGACAGCCCAGCCAGCCAGACAGCCCAGACAGCCCAGACAGCCCAGCCAGCCCGAGCCACCTGCACGTCACAGTCTAGTCAATAACTACATTCTCAATTCTCTCCCCAACGCAACTTCCTTCCCATGTTTCATTTGATTAATGTCTCAAGGAAATGTTTGGAAAACAAAAGTTTCATACAAAACACACACACACCTACCTACACATTAACACACAGAAACAGTCCACCCTCCATGTAAGTCATATCATTGGCTCATAGAGCTATTTTTACTTGAACACAATAGAGGTCCATGGCCCTGCAGTGCCCCAACACACCTCACTCAGCTTTAGGATCTTAGTGAAACATTCATTATTGCTTTCAGATGTGTAAAGCCAAGGCCAGAGTGTCAACCAACAGTGTGGCAGACCCCCAAGGCCAGGACAGAGCAGCCCAGCAGCTAGGGATTGCTTCAATAGGCATCTCCCCTGACATGTTTTCAATGCAGTCTCCTTTTGTCATACTGTATTCCATATAAGGAATCCAGACCTTATGAAAGTTGCACAGTATACCCTTAATCTTGCAATAAATCAAATCTAGTGATACATAACTTGACATTTCTTCCATCCATTGTGGGAGGATAACCAACCTTCCAGTTAATGGCAATGCAATTCTTAGCTGCTATAAATGGTAGATTGCACAGTTTCTTCTTATTACGGTCACACTCATATCAGCATTTCCAAGCAAACAAAAACAGGGATAAGGGATAATCTGTAGAAAAAATCTGTTCGTTTTTTTTCTTACCCAAACGTGATGAACAAAACGGAGCGATTTGTCCTACACAAATAATATTTTTGGAAAAACTGAACATTTGCTATCTAACTGAGAGTCTCCTCATTGAAAACATCTGAAGTTCTTCAAAGGTAAATTATTTTATTTGAATGCTTTTCTTGTTTTTGTGAAAATTTTGCATGCTGAATGCTAGGCTTAATGCTATGTTAGCTATCAATACTCTTACACAAATGCTTGTTTAGCTATGGTTCAAAAGCATATTTTGAAAATCTGAGATGACAGTGTTGTTAACAAAAGGCTAAGCTTGAGAGCAAATATATTTATTTAATTTCATTTGCGATTTTCATGAATAGTTAACGTTGCGTTATGGTAATGAGCTTATAAATAGGATCCCGGATACGCAACAGGTTAATAAAAGCCTTGAAGACTGAAGGAGCATTAGACAGGCCAAAAGGCATTATGAGATACTCGTATTGGCCCGTGGTCATGGAAAAGGCGGTTTTCCATTCTTCACCTGCATGAATGCACACCAGAATGCAGGCGCTCCTCAAGTCCAGTTTTGTGAAGTACTGCACCCCGTGCATTTGTTCAATGATGGTTGGGATGAGGGGTAAAGGATAGCTGAACTTGACAGTGACTTTATTCAGAGTTTGTTAATCAATGCAGAGGCACAGTTTCCCATCTTTCTTTAAAAAAAATGCTAGAGGAGGCTGGTGACGTAGAGGGGTGGATAAAACCCTGTTGGAGGCTCTCCAGTGCATAGGTCTCGATGGCCTCGGTCTCCGCATAAGAGAGGAGATAGACATGTCCTCTCTGGAGTGCTGCAGGTCAACGGCAGCAGGTCAATGGCACAGTCCTAGGGGCGATGAGGAGTTAGGCATGTAGCCTCGGTCTTACCTTGGTATTCCTCCGGTAACTCCACTTGATGGGCGTGATACTGGACTTTCCACCGTAGTGGTGTTGACAGACACCGCGAGACACCTACCCTGACACTCCTGCGACCAACATCTCCCGGACCAGGAAATAACAGAGTTATGCCACGTAAACCAGGGGAGACCTAAAACAATGGTTGCGTGGGGGTGTCTATAATCATAAAGGTGATCTGTTCCAAATGAGTGTCATGGGTCAGCAAAGAAACGGGAACAGTGATGTGATTTATGAGCCTTGTCCCTATTGGACGATTATCCAGGGCATGAACCAGAATGGGTGACTGTAGGTGAACCAAAGGAAAACGTAATGCATTGGCCAGTGAGCTATCTAATGGATTCCTGGCAGCTCCGGAATCAATCAGAGCTAACGGGAGTGAGGGGCTAGGGTATACAGGGAATTTAATTGGGAAAAACACACTGGTTGGGTTAATAGAAAAGGAGGGGAGATCTTGCATCCTACCTGGGTTGGAGCAGGATAATTCCCTGGCATGTCACCTCCTCGCCTATTTGTGGATAGAGGGCAAGTCGCGGAGCAATGACTCCTTTCCCCACAATAGGAGCAGAAGCCCAGATTCCTACTTCTCCTTTGCTCTGCCTCAGGCAAATATGCAGAGCCCAGCTCCATTGGCTCTGGCTACGGAGCAGGTGTAGCCATGGGCTCCAAATTCCGTGCAAGTCTTTGTCGGGGCAGGCTAACTCAATCTGTACCTCCTCCCGCAGTCTGCTGCGGAACAGGGTGACCAGACCCGACTCGTTCCATCCAGTGGAGGCCGCGATGGTCCGGAACTCCACCCTCCTCTCGGCCCTCCACAGGATGATCAAACACCCAGTGGAAGAGGAGGGTGAAGCCCTCGCAGGACTCATCCTCGGGTCCGCCTGTTTCCCAGACCGCAGTGCCCCAGTCCAGGGCCCGTCCAGTCAGTGCAGAGATGATTGTGGCAACCCTTTCTCTCCCGGAGACACCCTCGGCATAGCGAGTGAGGTACAGGTAGCAGTGCAGAAGGAATCACTTGCATCTCGCTGGCGCGTTGTCATAGCGCTCCGGGAAGGACAGGGGTATTCCGCTGGCCAGCTCAGATGGGACGGACGCAGGTAGTGATTTGGGGGCTGGTGCCGGAACCGATGCAGGAGACTCGAGAGACTGCACATTCCCATCCAAGCACAGGATGGTTGCCAGCACGCTGTCCATGGCGCTGCGAAGTCTGGAGAGACAGTCCTCGTGATGTCAATCTTTCCTGCTGTCTCCATTTATGAGGGTTGGTTATTCTATGATGTTGTCAAATGATTGGAGAAAGGGTTTTTTATTTACTCCACACAAACAAAAGAGCAAACCTCTAAATAATACAAGGGATGAGACCCGTTAAACAAATGCCCTTACGAAAGCCGATACAACAATGAATCCAGTTCAGTGACGCCTTGAAGGCTGCTGACGGATTTAATGGTGCTTCGTGGTATGTTCAAAGTATTTGATATTTTTTTATAACCCAACCCTGATCTGTTCTTCTCCACAACTTCGTCCTTGACCTGTTTGGAGAGCTCCTTGGTCTTCCTGGTGCCGCTTGCTTAGTGGTGTTGCAGACTCTGGGGCCTTTCAGAACAGGTGTATGTATATTGAGATCATGTGACAGATCATGTGACAATTCAATTGCACACAGGTGGACTTGATTGAACTAATTATGTGAATTCTGAAGTTAATTGGTTGCACCAGATCTAATTTAGAGGCTTCATAGCAAAGGGGGTGAATACATATGCACTCATCACTTTTGGTATTTTTTTTAAACAAGTCATTTTCTTCATTTCATTTTACCAATTTGGACTATTTTTTGTATGTCCATTACATGAACTCCAAATACAAATATATTTAAATTACAGGTTGTAATGCAACAAAACAGGTAAAAAGCCAAGGTGGATGAATACTTTTGCAAGGCACTGTAGGTGGGATGGGCTGAGAAAAGTTGATGGTTAGGATGTGGAATTGGAGAGTGGGAGTGGAGTTACTGGGCGGGGGATAGAATGTCGGTCAAAGATAAAAGTATAAAAATAAAGTCAAAATTAAACAACACAAAAAGTATGTTTGAATGACACAGGGGCAACATTGTTACATCTAATGCTTTGTCTGATGCCGCGAAGGTGTTTGTACGCGTGTACACATGCATATACACACACTGTCATTCAAACGCACACACACGGACACACACACAAATACAGTACACAGATGTAAATAGTGCCTAAAATGGATGTGAATCTGTTAGATGACTGAATGTAATGTAAATGTTGAGCAGCTTCACTGCAAGTAGATTGTATGTTTTAATAAAATTCATATTTAATAAAAACAGCTGTTTTTGCATATCCACAAACCGGATCATGGCTTAAAATGTCTCCTCAGGTCATCAGTGGATTCAGTCAGTCTACTTACTCAACTGTGAGAACAGGCAAAGTACAGAGGGTGCCGGCGGAAGGATGCAGATCGGGAACTTGGATGACTCACATCGGAGGCATCATCTACAAAAAACGGAGCACTGATGACAAACATTGCTGTCTAAGTATTGACTTCTGTAAAATGCTATTAATATCAATTACATGTATCTTGAAGTCACCACTGGATGGATTTGAGGGGGTGTGATATATCTTACTCTCAATTAACATGATGGCTCTGATTTGCATAATCGGTGTAACTTACTGATCAGTAACTTGGTTGACACTT
The DNA here is from genome assembly GCF_034236695.1 of Oncorhynchus nerka. Classification (NCBI taxonomy): domain Eukaryota; kingdom Metazoa; phylum Chordata; class Actinopteri; order Salmoniformes; family Salmonidae; genus Oncorhynchus; species Oncorhynchus nerka. The sequence goes on along the minus strand of NC_088417.1, from coordinate 36,662,951 downwards.
GTGTTTCGAAAGACACCAAATAGATAAAAATTAGAGCCCTCTCCCTGCTCTCAAGTCCTTCGCGTGAGCAACAACCCAGTGGGGAAAAAAGTCCTTTTTACAACCAGTATACAATGTGACCAGGATGTCACAGCAACCAGTTTGACCCACTGGGAAAGAATCGAGCCGTTCAACTTTTACAGTTTCAATGTCCTCTTCCTCGAGTAGAAGCCTAGCTTGTGTAAAAGTCATATAGGAATATGCAGGAGCAAAGCCAGAAAACTCTGCCTGTGTCACGCCTCCAGGTGCCTGAAGCGATGGGCCTGGGAGTAACATTGGAAGTGACAGGTGAGCGTCATCTTCAGATTACATGGATTCATCCCAGATTGCAACCCTCACAAAAGGGAGTTTCCAAGAAAAATATGCATCCATCTGCGACAAATCTGGTATGACGATGTAACAGATAAAAGACACAAAAGATGAATAAAGCCTATACCAGCAAGATGACAGGGGTTTCACGTGGCTGTACTTACCACCAAACACCTTGTGAGTTATATTTTCTTTACATTGTTTTATGTAATACAGTGAAAAACTAATATTGATGTTTCACTTTCTCCATACAAGATAAGCTGGATGACATTACTGGTATTTAGAATGGCTGATTTGAACATGCATGACTAAGGGGGTTCATTGTATTATCCTTGAGAGGATGGACTGATTGATATTAATGTAAACTGCTTCTTATAAAAGCACGAAAATCTGCAAGTGCCTTTTACGTAACACTCTCAAACACTCCATGTAATTAGATTAATTGTTTATGTTACGTTTTGCATTGAGCGCTCCACATCATTATGACCCCTGACCTCAAAGGTTACACTCCGCCCCCAGGCAAACTTGTCGTGCTTCTCCAGATTGGCGCCATTGACCTCAAATCCGTGAGGCCCCCCTTATAGTCTCTCTCTGCAGTACAGAAATTAAGGGACAGGACAGCAACAAGACAAACGTATTCACTTAAAATAGCTTTTTTCATAACCAACGTCCACTTTGGCAGCTTCATTTCAAATATACTTTCCCCTCTATAGGGTCAGGCTATAGAAAGGCAGCCCTCATCATTTAACTTAAAGCTTCAATAATTTGTTACACAATTCCTCCTTTGTAACGGGAATATAGAGAAACAGAACTAGGAAGAGAAATATGAATTGGACAGAAATAGGTAGGAGTAAATAAAGTAGTAAAATCAAAGTCACACAAAACATGAATACGGTTCCACTAGATGAGCCAATCAAATTAAAGGGATGGGCATTACATGAAAGTTAGTTGAGAAATGAAAGTATGCTACCCAGTATGCTACCCAGCGAGGCCAAACAATGCATTATTTGCTGTTGTGTTCCTAGTAAGCACACACTTCCAATCTAGATGAATAAAATATATTTTGTTTTACAATATTTTCTGGGTTTTGATTCATGTGACAGACACAATATCCCCTCTGACTTATGTGACCGACAGGATAGAGAAAGGCTCCTTGCAATGTCCCATGCATGTGATGATTAATGTGCACCATGGCAACCCACAGGAAAGAAAGTGTTCCTCCAGCCTCATATACTAGAGCAGTGAGGTGCAGGGGGTGAAGCCTGCCCCCAGTATCTGTCATTACAGGTTTATTATGGGGGCAGAGTGCACCGAGGCCTCCCCACTCAAAACTGCCAAAAACAGAGCTCTTGTTAAAACACACACAACAGGGACATGTTGACCAGTTTGCGTGATGATTTTCAGAGGTATCTCTGAGACAAAGGCTTCATCTGAGGCACTCTGTGTTTTCGTAGCTGTGTTTTTGTGTTTTCATGCGTGAGCATGTGGCAATTTAATAGGGAGGTAGGGTTCAATAGGGCGCCGCCTTGTTGACAGTTTGGATTTACAAGAGCCTCGTAAGATGCCCCATAAGATCTATTTGCTTTAACATACCTGTCCTCACTTGGTTCTTAATGATGTGGTGGAGAGATGAGAGTGACATGGACAGAGAGAGAGCTTTGGCTTGTGAAGTGCACTGTTTCCGGATGAACCACCTGCACTGGCCTTTATCTCCACTCAGCCTCACTCCCCCGAGTCACAAACTCACAATCCCCCAGATGCGTGGGAAGCGCAACTCGCCCAATCAATGTAGAACCTTTTCATCTCACTTCCTTTGCCATTCTCAATATAGGCAGCCTTGAGTGTCTCTGATCACTAGATCAAGGCATTTGTCTGTCTGTCTGTCATGGTCTGGCAATCTACGCATCCATCTATCTAAATCGGACCGTTATCACAATGAGTAACAGACAATTCATTGGTAACCACTCACTTGCATGCCTAAACTTTACCTTACCCCAACCCTAACCACTCACTAGCATGCCTAAATCTAACCTTGGAATATAAATGCCAGTCATTTTGCAATTCAGAGAATATGAGCGTTTCTCATGCTGTTGGAATTTTGAAAATGTGGTGCTTGTTTGTGAGATCAAGTTGAAGTTAATATATATAGTGCACAGCCAATTTAAAAGTGTTAAAATATCAGTGTTGAGTTAAAAAGTGTTGTGAGTGTTATGTTTGAGTGTTGATTCTTTTGGGGTTAACACCATTGGGACTGAAATTGACACCACCAGCAGTGAATAAATTAAGAGTTATTTGAAATACAGTGGAATCAACACTGTGTGATGTTGTTGTTACTTGACGGTGTTAAGTTAAATTCTGTAAAAGGAATACTTTGGGATTTTAGTGATGAACTCATCACAAACAGTGTATTGTGACATGCAGGTGTGACATGCCCCATGAACCAGGATTTTCAGACCATGATGTGGAGGGTAGCTAGGCCTTAACTAAAGACCTTGTGAAATGTATAATAAGGTATAATTTAAATAAAAACAAGTTCACTTAAGCAGTCCCTTGGTGAATACTTCAGGACTGTAATGAATGCAGCAAACTTATACAGTGGGGAGAACAAGTATTTGATACACTGCCAATTTTGCAGGTTTTCCTACTTACAAAGCATGTAGAAGTCTGTAATTTGTATCATAGGTACACTTCAACTGTGAGAGACGGAATCTAAAACAAAAATCCAGAAAATCACATTGTATGATTTTTAAGTAATTAATTTGCATGACATAAGTATTTGATATATCAGAAAAGCCATTAAAACTTGTTTTTCAAGCACTCCACAAATGTCTTTTTCACAAACTACAGTTTTGGCAAGTCGGTGAGGACAACTACTTTGTGGATGACACAAGTAATTTTTCCAACAATTGTTTACAGACAGATTATTTCACTTATAATTCATAGTATCACAATTCCAGTGGGTTAGACGTTTACATACACTAAGTTGACAGTGCCTTTAAACAGCTTGGAAAATTCCGGAAATGTCATGGCTTTAGAGGCTTCTGCTAATTGAAATCATTTGAGTCAATTGGAAGTGTACTTGTGGATGTATTTCAACGCCTACCTTCAAAGTTAGTGCCTCTTTGCTTGACATTTTGGGAAAATCAAAAGAAATCAGCTAAGACCGCAGAAAAAATATTGTAGATCTCCACAAGTCTAGTTCATCCATGGGAGCAATTTCCAAATGCCTGAAAGTACCACGTTCATCTGTACAAACAATAGTATGCAAGTATAAACACCATGGGACCACGCAGCCGTCATACCTCTCAGGAAGGAGACACGTTCTGTCTCCTAGATATGAACGTACTTTGGTGTGAAAAGTGCAAATCAATCCCAGAACAACAGCAAAGGACCTTGTGAAGATACTGGAGGAAACAGGTGCAAAAGTATCTATATTCACAGTAAAAACGTGTTTTATATCGACATAACCTGAAAGGCTGCTCAGCAAGGAAGAAGCCACTGCTCCAAAACCACCATAAAAAAAGCCAGACTACGGTTTGAAACTGCACATGGGGACAAAGACCGTACTTTTTGGAGAAATGTCCTCTGATCTGATGAAACAAAAATATAATTCTTTAGCCATAATGACCATCGTTATGTTTGGAGGAAAAAGGGGGAGGCTTGCAAGACAAAGAACACCAACACACCCTTGAAGCACGGGGTGGCAGCATCATGTTGTGGGAGTGCTTTACTGCAGGAGGGACTGGTGCATTTCACTATATAGATAAATGGTCTCTCTAAAATGTGCAGTTTGGTCACACAAGACAACGCCACAGATGTCAAGTTTTGATGGAGCCTGCAGTTGGCACGCTGACTGTATGAATGCCCACCAGAGCTGTTGCCAAATAATTTAATGTTAATTTCTCTACCATAAGCCGTCTCCAACATTGTTCTAGAGCATTTGTCAGTACGTCCAACCGGCCTCACTACAGCAGACCACGTGTATTGCATTGTGTGGGCGACCGGTTTGCTGATGTCAAAGTTGTGAACAGAGTGCCCCATTGCAGCGGATGGGTTAAGCTACGGACAACAAACACATTTAAAAAAAAATCAATGGCAGTTTCATTGCACAGAGATACCATGATGAGATCCTGAGGTGCATGATCATGCCATTCATCCATCGCCATCACCTTATGTTTCAGCATGATAATGCTGAAACAGAATCCACCTCAACTCACCTCATGTTTCAGCATGATAATGCTGAAACAGAATTCCTGGAATTATAGAATTCCTGGAAGCTGAAAATGTCCCAGTTATTTCTTGGCCTGCATACTCACCAGACATGTCACCCATTGAGCATGTTTGTGTGTTCTAGTTCCTGCCAATATCCAAGAACTTGACTTGGCCATTGAAGAGGAGTGGGACAAAATTCCACAGGCCATAATCAATAGCCTGTCCAACTCTATGCGAAGGAGATGTGTCTCTCTACATGAGATACTGACTGGTTTTCTGATACATGCCCCTATCTGTGACCAACAGATGCATATCTTTATTCCCAGTCATGTGAAATCCATAGATTAGGGCCTAATGAATTTATTTAAATTGACTGATTTCCTCATCTGAACTGTAACTCAATAAAACACTTGAAAGTGTTGCATGTTGCGTTTACGTTTTTGTTCAGTATAAATAACCACCTGCCTATTGAGTCATCAATTGGTCTTACCTTTGTCATCAAAGATGATAGTGTTTAGTGGTAATGTGCTTTGCTCATGAACTTTTCAGAGGAGTAGCCATTCAAACAGCAAATTTGTGGGGGGCCATACTTGTGAACATAAGCAAGCATTTGAAGGTCAATGGTTTCGCACGCACAACATGTGCATCAGCCCCTGAAACGTGTCGATGTACTCGCGTTTGACAGAAGGTTAAATTGTAGCTGATCCCTTCAAATAACATGGCACAGGTTAGCCCTGTGCTAACCTCAACAGGTGGTACCGATTATATTCTTGCACAACTTCTTCATCAGCCTATGAAGGATCTTAGACTTTATATCCACCAACTAATGGCATTTCTTAAAATAGGTAAACACTGGCCACTAGAGGGATATTTGAAACCTACAAATTCAAGGTTTACTTTTTCCGTTGGTTTGTAACAAAATGTCACGTGCCAATACTGTACTGATGCATCATTGACTAATCTACTAGCTACTATTAATGTTAGAAAACAGTTTTCATATGTATGACAAAATCCCACATTTTTGTTTATCAGTTTCACACAGACATTCATGTGCTTTTATAGGAAAAATATAAATGAGGTCCTTACAACATTTCAATGTTTTTATTTGACCTTTATTTAACTAGGCAAGTCAGTTAAGAACACATTTTATTTGCAATGACAGCCTACACCGGCCAAACCCGGACGAAGCTGGGCCACCCTATGGGACTCCCAATCACGACCAGTTGTGATACAGCCTGGGAATCAAACCAGGGTGTCTGTAGTGACACCTAAAGTACTGAGATTCAGTGCCTTAGACCACTGCGCACTCGGTAGCCCAAAATGTAAGTTTATTGTACTTCATTAAAAATTGAAGAGCCTTAAGGATTTTTAAAATAAGCAGTCATGTAAGCTATCATTGACATCGTCACTTCTCAGTGGCACACACGGCTAAAGCAGTTCATTCTCAATTGATATTTTACCATTATTTATTTGTATTTTTTGCACTGACTCTCTTACACAGGTTCAATGTACACTCACTGGAATCCACAAACACACATACAGTGCATTCGGAAAGTAGTCAGACCCCTTCACTTTTTCCACATTTTGTTGTTACATACTTATTCTAAAATGTATTAAATAAAAATGCTCCTCATCAATCTACACACAGTACCCCATAATGTCAAAGACAAAACAGAAATACCTTATTTACATAATTATTCAGACCCTTTGCTATGATACTCAAATTGGAGCTCATGTGCATTTTTTTCCATTGATCATCCTTGAGATGTTTCTACAACTTGATTGGAGTACACTTGTGGTAAATTCAATTGATTGGACATGATTTGGAAAGGCACACACACCTGTTTATATAATGTCCCTCAGTTGACAGTGCATATAAGAGAAAAAAAAACAAGCCATGAGGTCGAAGGAATTGTCCACAGAGCTCCGAAACAAGATTGTGTCAAGGCACAGGTCTTGGGAAGGGTACCAAAAAATGTCTGCAGCATTGAAGGCGCCCAAGAACATAGTGGAGACAATGCAAAAGTGGCTTTGGGACAAGTCTCTGAATGTCCTTGAGTGGCCCAGCCAGAGCCCGCACATTTCATTTGAACTATGCTTTGTGGAAAGTAACTATTTTTCCGGTGGAACAAATAGTTACTTTGGAGGAGACAACAACTATGCGGATACAGATCCCCAAATAATAATACTTAAAAAAGACATTGAATACATATCTCAGAAAGTGACTACATTTCAAAACTATTTGAATACAGATTTCAGGAAGTGACTTCTTTTCAGAAACTATTGAATTTCAGAAACTAATGGCAGGGCAGTGTCTGGAACTGCATGTTAAAGATTAGATCACACACATGCTTGAGTACTATTCCTATCTATCTTGGTAAGCAGTCATTGTAAGTAAGAATTTGTCCTTAACTGACTTGCCTAGTCAAATAAAGGTTAAATAAAAAATGAAATAACAATCTGACAGTCATATTTGATCTACACAATGCATTCAATCGGAACATTCTGTAAATGGCCATTATTCTTAATGTCCATTGCACCAGCTGTACATAATCAAGTCAAAGCAATTAACCAATGATATTTTGTACATAATAAAAATAAGTATGAATAAATTGTGATGCTCAACTACAGTATGACACTTTCAACATTCTATGGAAATGGTTGAAAGCTGCAATTAATGTTATGATACGTAAAAAATAATGCAGAGCAATTCAAAGCGCATTGCAAACAGCAAGTTGTATGCTTACACAGCAAAATCTTCAGTGTTAAAAATAAATAAATACCACAGAGTGTTTAATCAACACTAAAAGTGTGGAGTCTGTGGACCCATATAGACACCGGAACAGTGTTGAAGGTCCTGAACAGTCATTCTGACTCCCATGTGAAATAGCCTTGTGAGTGACTAAAATATCACCCTTAATATTTTGGGGAGATAGAAATGCTCAGAAGTTGAGAAAAAAGTACTTTTCTCTCACTGCCAACTACTACGAAGTTAGAAAAGACAGTCTGAGTGGGTGGGGTGTTTATATTCATGAGCTCACTTTGACTGACAGCTCTTTGAAATGCCTATGTCAAGAAACTTGGATCCAGTGAGTAGTGCTGCAGTAAAATCCTATCTCGCTAACTTGGTGATGCACAAAGAAACTCAAACAATATTGAAATTGCTTTTTTATATCTCCCGAACAACCAACAAATCAAGCATTATTTAGAGTGCAGGAGCCTGAAAGTCATACACGTCACTTTGATCAAACCATGTCCCTCACGATCACATTTTCTAGAATTGTCGTGCCTTAATCTCTTTCACCTGTCCTTGTGATCGTCTCCACCCCCTCCAGGTGTCGCTTATTTTGCCCCGTGTATTTATCCCTGTGTTTCCTGTCTTTCTGTGCCAGTTTGTCTTGTATGTTTCCAAGTCAACCAGCGGTTTTCCCGTTCTCCTGCTTTTTGCTTTCTCCTTTTTCTAGTCCTCCTGATTTTGACCCTTGCCTGTTTCTGGACTTTGTACCCGCCTGCCTGACCATTCTGCCTGCCTTGACCACGAGCCTGTTTGCCACTCTGTACCTCCTGGACTCTGGTCTGGGTTGGCGCCCCCCCCTTGGGTTGTGCCGTGGCGGAGATCTTTGTGGGCTATACTCGGCCCTGTCTCAGAATGGTAAGTTGGTGGTTGAAGATATCCCTCTAGTGGTGTGGGGGTTGTGCTTTGGCAAAGTGGGTGGGGTTATATCCTTCCAGTTTGGCCCTGTCTGGGGGTATCATCAGATGGGGCCACAGTGTCTTCTGACCCCTCCTGTCTCAGCCTCCAGTATTTATGATGCAGTAGTTTGTGTCGGGGGGCTAGGGTCAGTTTGTTATATCTGGAGTACTTCTCCTGTCCTATCCGGTGTCCTGTGTGAATTTAATTATGCTCTCTCTAATTCTCTCTTTCTTTCTCTCTCTCGGAGGACCTGAGCCCTAGGACCATGCCTCAGGACTACCTGGCATGATGACTCCTTGCTGTCCCCAGTCTACCTGGCCGTGCTGCTGCTCCAGTTTAAACTGTTCTGCCTGTGATTATTATTATTTGACCATGCTGGTCATTTATGAACATTTGAACATCTTGGCCATGTTCTGTTATAATGTCCACCCGGCACAGCCAGAAGATGACTGGCCACCCCTCATAGCGGCAGGGTAGCCTAGTGGTTAGAGCATTGGACTAGTAACCAGAAGGTTGCAAGTTCAAACTCCCGAGCTGACAAGGTACAATTCTGTCATTCTGCCCCTGAACAGGCAGTTAACCCACTGTTCCTAGGCCGTCATTGAAAATAAGAATTTGTTCTTAACTGACTTGCCTAGTTAAATAAACCTCTTGCTTCTACCTGGCACGCAGGCGTCCCATCTAGAGCTCTGGAAATGCAAATGCGCTACGCTAAATGCTAATAGTATTAGTTAAAACTCAAACGTTCATTAAAATACACATGCAGGGTATTGAATTAAAGCTACACTCGTTGTGAATCCAGGCAACAAGTCAGATTTTTAAAATGCTTTTCGGCGAAAGCATGAGAAGCTATTATCTGATAGCATGTAACACCACAAAAGACCCGCAGGGGACGTAAACAAAATAATTAGCATATTCGGCGCTACACAAACCGCACAATAAAATAGAAAACATTCATTACCTTTGACCATCTTCTTTGTTGGCACTCCTAGATGTCCCATAATCACTATTGGGTCTTTTTTTCGATTAAATCGGTCCATATATATAGCCTAGATATCGTTCTATGTAGACTGTGTGATCAACGAAAAAAAAAAGCGTTTCATAACGTAACGTCATTTTTTAAAATTCAAAAAGTCGACGATAAACTTTCACAAAACACTTCGAAATACTTTTTTAATGCAACTTTAGGTATTAGTAAACGTTAATAAGCGATCAAATTAATCACAAGACGAAGTATATTCTATAGCTGTCCGTCTGGAAAAATGTCCGGGTAGAAACTCAACCAAAATATCCGGTCCTAGACCTGAAGAACTGCGCTGCCTTGCATCTGTTTGACCAAGAAACAAATAGTAGGCAAATGACAAGACTCTAGACACCGTGTGGAAGCTGTAGGTACTGCAACCTCAGCCCCATTAATTGTGGTTCACCTTTATCAATGGGTTCAAGTCACGCAGGGATATATTTTTCCATTTTCAGTGATCAGATTTTCCTGCGCTTTCCGATGAAACGCACGTTATGTTATAGCCACAGCCGTGATTTAACCAGTTTTATAAACGTCTGAGTGTTTTCTATCCACACATACTAATCATATGCATATACTATATTCCTGGCATGAGTAGCAGGGCGCTGAAATGTTGCGCGATTTTTAACAGAATGTTCGAAAAATTAGGGGGTAGAAGGAAGATTAAATAAAGATAAAAAATAAAAATAGCCTGGTTCCTGTAGGTTTCCTCCTAGGTTTTTGCCTTTCTAGGGAGTTTTTCCTAGCCACCGTGCTTCTACACCTGCATTGCTTGCTGTTTGGGGTTTTAGGCTGGGTTTCTGTACAGCACTTTGATATATCAGCTGATGTACGAAGGGATATATACATTTGATCTGTTTTTTGGCCTGACCATGACCATTCTCTTGCCTACCCCTTTGGATTAATAAAGCTTATAAAGATACTAACCATCTGCCTCCGGTGTCTGCATTTGGGTCTCGCCTTGTGCCTTGATAATAATTTTCTATTGGAGGTTGAATTTTAGAATATTTTGTACATTGATTATGATACAAAGATAAATACATTTACTGAACTAATCCAAATCAGGTAGTTCAGTTTTTTTCATCATGTTACTGAAGTTTTTGTTGCCTTAAGTAATTATAATCCACACAACATATGTAATAACTCCATTACTATTCAACTAAAAATATATTTACGAAGTCCTATGTAAAAACAATGTTGCAATAATCACACAGTATTATTACCTTATGGCTCACTTATTCTGGAAATACTGTACATAAATTAGATTTGACTACCGTGTTGGTATTTTCAAATAAACTACAAAAATACAACTATTTTCTGCCCAGGTCTGGTGCACTTCATCCGTGGTTGTCACGACTTGTTCGGGCGGCGTTCGGCGCCAACGGTCTTCTAGCCATCGTCAAACCACTTTTTTTCCATTTCTTTTGTCTTATTTTCCTCATTAATTGTTGTGTATTTAACCCTCTGTTCTGCCCATGTCTTTGTGTGTAATTGTTGTAAGTGCTTGTGCACGTTTGCTGGTGCGCGTCGGGTTTTGTACCCATGTTTGTTAATTCTTTATGCCGTTGGTTTTGCAATTAAACTGCTCCGGCTATTACCTAGTTCTGCTCTCCTGCGTCTGACTACTCTGCCACCAGTTACGCTCCCCTTACAGTGGGTTTGAGACCCTCTTGCAGCACGCTTTTTTTGTTGAGGAAAAAAACTGTTCACGACTGGTCCTTGAGGCTCAATTCAAAACGCATGCGACGAAGTGGATGATTTCAATAATGCATGATGTATAAAACATTTTGCCCTATATTTAGTCCCTGTAATAAAGCCTATGCAATATGATTATTAGGCAATAGCAGTGTGTTTATGTGCAAGGCTGAAGAAAGAGGAAGCTCCTCATTAAATGTATTCCTAATATACATTTTCAAGCTGTTGGCTGTAAGCATCCCTTTTTAACACAATAATAGTGCTTGACTTGGAAAGAAAATCTGAGTACTGAGTACCGGCACCTCAAATGTTCTACTGCTCGAGTTCCTGCACATGTTATTAAATATTAGCTTAAAGTAGTGTACAGTTCCTGGACCTAAATATAAAACAGTACAGGCACCTATTTTAGTCCAAGTCAAGCACTGCCCACTAAGTCCTAGATTCAATCAGATCAAGCATTACATTGGAAATAGCAGACACGAAACAGCAGGTATTTTGGCGGCGTCAGAGGTGGAATTGCGTTGGAGCTGTCAAATTGGTGAGCAGCTGCTCTTGCGATCACTGAGGGGGTTCGATTGATCTTTCCCTGTTGCCTAAATATGCGTGTTTTGCATCAGCTGAAAGTTGACAGCATTCTATTTGTGAGTCCAACATGGTCTCAGAGTATTTCGTATTTATTCTGAATGTAAATCCGAGACACTCCATTTAGTATGATCCGTTAAGTTTGGTATGGTACTGTATTTCAAATCAAATCAAATTGTATTTGTCACATACACATGGTTAGCAGATGTTAATGCGAGTGTAGCGAAATGCTTGTGCTTCTAGGTCCGACAATGCAGTAATAACCAACGAGTAATCTAACCTAACAATTTCACAACAACTACCTTATACACACAAGTGTAAAGGGATGAAGAATATGTACATATAGATATATGAATGAGTGATGGTACAGAACGGCATAGGCAAGATGCAGTAGATGGTATCGAGTACAGTATATACATATGAGATGAGAAATGTAGGGTATGAAAACACATAAAAATGGCATTGTTTAAAGTGACTAGTGATACATTTTTTACATACATTTTTCCATTATTAAAGTGGCGGGAGTTGAGTCAGTATGTTGGCAGCAGCCACTCAATGTTAGTGGTGGCTGTTTAACAGTCTGATGGCCTTGAGAAAGAAGCTGTTTTTCAGTCTCTCGGTCCCTGCTTTGATGCACCTGTACTGAACTCACCTTCTGGATGATAGCAGGGTGAACAGGCAGTGGCTCGGATGGTTGTTGTCCTTGATGATCTTTATGGCGATCCTCTGACATCGGGTGGTGTAGGTGTCCTGGAGGGCAGACCTCACTACCCTCTGGAGAGCCTAACAGTTGTGGGCGGAGCACTTGCCGTACCAGTCGGTGATATAGCCCGACAGGAAGCTCTCGATTGTGCATCTGTAAAAGTTTGTGAGTGCTTTTGGTGATAAGCCAAATTTCTTCAGCCTCCTGAGGTTAAAGAGGCGTTGCTGCACTTTCTTCACCACGCTGTCTGTGTGGGTGGACCATTTCAGTTTGTCCGTGATATGTACGCCGAGGAACTTAAAACTTACTGCCCTTTCCACTACTGTCCCGTCGATGTGGATGGGGGGTGCTCCCTCTGCTGTTTCCTGAAGTCCACGATCATCTCCTTTGTTTTGTTGACGTTGAGTGTGAGGTTATTTTCCTGACACCACACTCCGAGGGCCCTCAACTCCTCCCTGTAGGCCGTCTCGTTGTTGTTGGTAATCAAGCCTACCACTGTAGTGTCGTCTGAAAACTTGATGATTGAGTTGGATGCGTGCATGGCCACGCAGTCGTGGGTGAACAAGGAGTACAGGAGAGGGCTCAGAACACACCCTTGTGGGGCCCTAGTGTTGAGGATCAGTGGGGTGGAGATGTTGTTACCTACCCTCACCACCTGGGTGCGGCCCGTCAGAAACTCCAGTACCCAGTTGCACAGGGCGGGGTCGAGACCCAGGGTCTCGAGCTTGATGACGAATTTGGAGGGTACTATGGTGTTAAATGCTGAGCTGTAGTTGATAAATAGCATTCTGAAATAGGTATTCCTCTTGTCCAGATGGGTTTGGGCAGCGTGCAGTGTGGTTGCGATTGCGTCGTCTGTGGACCTATTGTGGCGGTAAGCAAATTGGACTGTGTCAAGGGTGTCAGGTAAGGTGGAGGTGATATTGTCCTTGACTAGTCTCTCAAAGCACTTCACGATGACGGAAGTGAGTGCTACGGGCGGTAGTTGTTTTTTAGCTCAGTTACCTTAGCTTTCTTGTGAACAGGAACAATGTTGGCGCTCTTGAAGCATGTGGGAATAGCAGACTGGGATAAAGATTGATTGAATGTGTCCGTAAACACACCAGCCAGCTGGTCTGCGCATGTTCTGAGGACGCGACTGGGGATGCCGTCTGGGCCTGCAGCCTTGCGAGGGTTAACACGTTTAAATGTTTTATTCACGTCAGCTGCAGTGAAGGAGAGTCCGCAAGTTTTGGTTGCGGGCCGTGTCAGTGGCACTGTAGTGTCCTCAAAGCAAGCAAAGAAGTTGTTTTGTCTGTCTGAGAGCAAGACATCCTGGTCTTCGACGGGGCTTTTTTTATTTTTGTAATCTGTGATTGACTGTAAACGCTGCCACATACCTCGTGTCTGAGCCGTTGAATTGCGACTCTTCTTTGTCTCTATACTGACGCTTAGCTTGTTCGATTGCCTTGCGAAGGGAATAGCTACACTGTTTGTATTCGGTCATGTTTCTAGTCACATTGCCCTGATTAAAAGCAGTGGATCGCGCTTTCTGCTCAAATGCTGCCATCAAACCACGGTTTCTGGTTTGGGAATGTTTTACTAGTTGCTGTGGGTACGACATCGCCGATGCACTTGCTAATAAACTCGCTCACCGAATCAGCGTATACGTCAGTGTTGTTTAACGCAATGCGGAACATATCCCAATCCACGTGATCGAAGCAATCTTGAAGTGTGAAATAAGATTGGTCGGACCAGCGTTGAACAGACCTGAGCGCGGGAGCATTCTGTTCTGTCTCTGTCTATAGGCAGGGAGCAACAAAATGAAGTCGTGGTCAGCTTTTGCGAAAGGAGGGCGGGAGAGGGCCTTTTATGCGCCGCGGAAGATAGAATAACAATGATCCAGGGTTGTACCTGCCCTGGTAGCAGAATTGATATGCTGATAGAATTTAGGGAGTCTTGTTTTCAGATCAGCCTTGTTAAAATCCCCGGCTACAATGAATGCAGCCTCAGGATATGTGGTGTCCAGTTTACAAAGAGTCAAATAAAGTTTGTTCAGGGCCGTCGATGTGTCTACTTGGGGGGAATATATGCGGCTGTGATTATAATCAAGGAGAATTCACTTGGTAGATAATGCAGTCAATATTTGATTGTGAGGAATTCTATGTCAGGTGAACAGAAGGATTCGAGTTCCTGTACGTTGTTAGGATCACACCACATCTTATTAATCATAAGCCATATCCCCCCGCCCCTCTTCTTACCAGAAAGATGCTTGTTTCTGTTTGCGTGATGCATGAAGAAACCAGCTGGCTGTACCAACTCCGATAGCGTGTCTTGAGTGAGCCATGTTTCCGTGAAGAACGTTAGTCTCTTATGTCTCTCTGGAATGCTACCCTTGCTCGGATTTCATGAATCTTGGTGTCAAGAGACTGGACATTGGCGAGTAGTATGCTCTGGAGCGGTGAGCTATGTGCCCGTCTCCGGAGCCTGACCAGAAAACCGCTTCGTCTTCCCCTTTTACGGCGTCATTGTTTTGGATGGCCGGCTGGGATCCGATCCATTGTCCTGGGTTGTGGGCAAAACAGAGGTTCCGCTTCGGGAAAGTCGTATTACTGGTCGTAATGATGATGATTTGACGTTGCTCTTATATCCAGTAGTTCCACCCGACTGTATGTAAGAAAACCTAAGAAAACCTAAGATTACCTGGGCTACCAATATTGATTTGTGTGTGATATGTTACTTTTCATATGGTATGTGTCAAATTTGTCGAGGTCCATTATCCATTTCGTGCTATATGTTATAAATTACCATATATATGATATGTTACGAATTCCAATTCGTACAATATGTTACGAATTGCAATTCATACAATACATTCCAAATTTTACGAAACATACAATATGTTACGAATTTTCAAAACACATAATATGTTACAAATTACAATTTGTTGTGGCTAATGTTAGCTAGGTGGCTAACATTAGCTCTAGAGGTTAGGGTTAGGGGTTAAGGTTAGTGTTAAGGTTAGAAGTTAGCTAAAAGGGTTAAAGTTAGGGTTAGGGTTAGCTAAAAGGGTTAGGGTTAGCTAACATGCTAAGTAGGTGCAAAGTAGCTAACATTTTCCGTGAAGCAATTGAAACGCATCCGTTGGGTTGCTAGACGTTCACACCTTTAACTTTTGCCTTAACCTGTTGCCTCTACTTGGGACGCTTGCGTCCCAACTAGAGCTCTGGAAATGCAAATGCGCTACGCTAAATGCTAATAGTATTAGTTAAAACACACATGCAGGGTATCAAATTAAAGCTACACTCGTTGTGAATCCAGGCAACAAGTCAGATTTTTAAAATGCTTTTCGGCGACAGCATGAGAAGCTATTATCTGATAGCATGCACCAATACACTACAACAGAAAAGCACAGCAGGGGACGTAAACAAAATAATTAGCATTTTGGCGTTACACAAACCGCACAATAAAATAGAAAACAGTCATTACCTTTCACCATCTTCTTTGTTGGCACTCCTAGATGTCCCATAAACACTATTGGGTCTTTATTTCGATTAAATCGGGCCATATAAAGCCAAGATATCGTTATATGTAGACTGTGTGATAAACTAAAAAAACAGCGATTTCACAACGTAACGTCATTTTTTAAAATTCAAAAAGTAGACGATAAACTTTCACAAAACACTTCGAAATACGTTTGTAATGCTACTTTAGGTATTAGTAAACGTTAATAAGCGATAAAAATCATCCGTAGGCGATGTAAATATCATTAGCTGTCGTCTTGGAAAAAATTTCAGGAGAGAGCTCTTCCGGAATGATCTGGGCGGAGACCGGAGGTAAGTCGTGCCCCTCTTTCGGTTCAACCAAGAATCAAAGAGGATTCAATTCACAAGACTCTAGACAACATGGGGATGCTGTGGGAGTTGAATGCTCGGTCTTATCTAATTCGGCTCACTGTTAACAATTGCTTGAAGTGGCGCAAGGATATTTATTTCCATTTTCTGTGATCAGGTTTTCCTGCGCTTTCCGATGTAACGCACGTTATGTAATAGCCACAGTCGTGATTTAACCAGTTTTAAAAACGTCCGAGGGTTTCCTATCCACACATTCTAACCATATGAACGTACTATATTCCTGGCATGAGTAGCAGGGCGCTGAAATGTTGCGCGATTTTTAACAAAATGTTCAAAAAAGTAGAGGGTCGACTGAAGAGGTTAAGTAACCATTTATCTTATTTATGTAACCATACCAAATAGAACATATGATAATCATTTGAGTTTTCCGGAATTACATATACTTTGTTACGTTTAATCTGAGACCAGTCTGGTGAGCCAGGTGCCCCTTTTAAAGCCCACAGCAAAGTCAGCTCAAAACAAATGTTACATAATTAAGCACTTGCAGCAATTAGTAGGAATCTGTGTCTTCCCATGCAAAAGTGATTATTTTTTATAAAAACATTTTATCTGCCTTCCCAATGATCCTTGTTTTATTTTATTTCATGGTAAATAAATGTATGTTTCTGGACGATGCACCATGCTGCTTTATTGACAAAATGAGTGACGGGTCTTTGCCCATCCCGCTGTGTCCTGCGGATCAGCATAATCAAATCTGCCCATTGTCACGCTTTGTGGACGGCGGCTGAAGCGGATTTGATTGAATAGAGCCCTAACACAATACATCTCTATCAACATTTCAAAATGAGAAAAATCATTTGAGATTTAAACCCTTGACACAATTTTCAACAATTATGTGGACTAGGCACTTTACACAGAGAGCAATTTGACCAGTCAGTCAAATACATGTAATAGTTGCTTTGATGATCAGAACATGCTGTTGAACTTATGTATGTTAAGGACACTTCCATCCATGAACAAGTGTTGGAACACGTCCAACTACTTCGACGATTTCATCTCCATCTCTTCATTCAAATACTAAATCATGGACACTCTTACTGACACTTGTGGCTACTTCGTGTGTTGTATTGTTGTCTCTACCTTCTTGCCCTTTGTGCTGTTGTCTGTGCCCAATAATGTTTGTACCATGTTTTGTGCTGCTACCATGTTGTGCTGCTGCCATGTTGTGTTGCTACCGTGTTGTCATGTTGTGTTGCTACCATGCTGTGTTGTCAGGTGTTGCTGCCATGCTATGTGTTGTATTAGGTCTTAGGTCTCTTTTATGTAGTGTTGTGGTGTCTCTCTTGTTATGATATGTGTTTTGTCCGACACTTCTTTTTTATTCCAGCCCCCGTCCCCGCAGGATAACTTTTTGTTTTGGTAGGCCGTCATTGTAAATAATAATTTGCCTAGAATTTGCCTAGTTAAATAAAGGTTAAATACAAATGTAATTTAATTTTTAAAAAACAATTGTACGACTATAATCAATGCCACCTGTTGAAGTTAGCATAGGGCTAATTTGTGCCATGTTATCTGATGAGACCAGCTACAATTTAGCGATCGGTCACATTCAAGGAAATTTACACTTCATTGGCTGATATGATGGTTCCTCAGTGTTGAAGTAAAAAATGTTGTGAGTGTTATATCTGAGTGTTGATTATAGTGGGGTTAGCACCAGTGGAATGAATATTGACATCACCTGCAGTGAATAAATTAAGTATTTGAATCACAGTGGAATCGCCACCGTGGGGAGTTGTTGTTACTCGACTCTGTTGAGTTCATTTCCGTTAAAACTCTGAGTGAAAAAGATATATGAGGGACTTCATTATCATATTACAAGCATTTCGCTACACTCACATTAACATCTGCTAACCATGTGCATGTGACAAATAAAATTTGATATTTCCCAGCATGCTTTGCTGCAGGGTGCTTTTTAGAATAGTTCTTATAATATCTAAGTTTCTGAATGTACATTCATTGATTAATTTATCTTAATTTATATTATAATACACAAAGATTTAAAAAAAATATTCCAAATTATGGTTGGTTGGACTTATTTCACCCGTTATTGAGATGGTTTTTCCAGTTAGACAGTAATTCTAAAGTTCCAAATGTTGGATAACCTTGGCTGGATTCCAATAACACCCCGCAACAGTCAGCGAATAGCTATTTGAAAGTTTAATGCTTAAAACCAGCTAATCAAATTGTTTGGGGACAGACTTGGTGGAGACAACCGAGCACTGAAGGTGATCCTTGGTAAAGATTGCCAATCCCCCACCTCTGGAAGATTTGTCTTGCCAAAAAAGGTTATAGCCAGAAACCTTAACATCAGTATTCAAAACACTCTCTTAACCACGTCTCTGTAATGACCAACACACCTGGATTGAAGCTGTGAACCCAAACTTTCAATTGATCCATTTTAGGCTTTTTCGAGAGCAGAAATCAGTGAAACAGATATCAGAGCACAGGTCAGAATAGATGGGCCAGGGTGTACATGCACATTTCCAAATATCATCAACAGTAATACAATCAAGGCACGGCAGAGGACAGGGAGAGCTCTACAGTGTTGATTTATGACATTTAAATGTGCTTTAGATAGCAACAGGATCATGTTATACAGAAATTGCATCAGGTAACATGAATACAATGCCAGCGAGAGGTGGTAAGAACAGGATGGGGGGCCAAAAGTCTGCGTAACCAATAGAGTCAGAGTCCCGAGTTTGCGAACAAAACATAGTCTGTCTCAAGGTAGGGTAAACAATAAAGTTCATAGTCAACAAAGCATGCAGGAGTCATGAGGAAAATAGCAAAATGCACAAGAAAAAAAATACAACTTGGTGCTAGCCATTCAGAGTCACTCGCCCCAACAGTGCTTGTGTGCTGGAGGCGAGCGAAAGCTCGGTATAGAGGGGGGAGTGTGGTGGGGGTACCTGTACCAGACGGGGAGACAATCCAGGACAGATGGTGAACAGATTACCAGGTAGAATCCAAGCATCAGTGCAGCAGGAGTAGGTGTCACACCCACTTGGGAGAAGCTTTATTTCTGGAGGCAGATATTTTGTAGAAAATTCCAGTGGATGGCCCTGAACAGCAGGAAGGTGCTTGAAGGCCTCTGGATTTGGGAGGGGTAGCCTGTGACACTCCTGCCATGTGTTGGGCTCAAAGGCTTCGACACATTTCCCTTCATGTCTCAGTGCTAATTGAAGTTCTATCTGATCTGTCCAAAATCAGGTTGTAGGTTTGAAGTTTTGATATGGAGTGAAGGTTATGTTGTAGGAGGGTAGGATCCTGTATGTGTCCCTGCCAAAAAAATCTAAGTTTATCTAACACTAAGTCTTTTTTGAAAAACATGCTGAAAAATGCAGGAGCTCATCTGCTCATGACCTCTCACTCATCCTCTTCCGCCAAGTTGTGTTTGAATCTGTGTTTTAAATTCACTGCTTGGGTGAGGAACCTTACACATAATTGTATGTGTGGGGTACAGAGATGAGGTAGTCATTAAAAAGTCATGTTAAACACTAGTATTGCACACAGAGTGAGTCCATGCAACTTATTATGTGACTTGTTAAGCAAATTCTTACCCCTAAGCAAATACTTATTTAGGCTTTCGATAACAAAGGGGTTGAATACTTATTGACTCAAGACATTTCAGATTTTCATTTTTAATTCATTTGTAATTCATTTGTAATTTCACTTTGACATGAAGGGGTATTGTGTGTAGGCCAGTGACAATACATTTTTAATTCAGTCTGTCACACAATTTGGGAAAAAGTCAAGCGGTATGAATACTTTCTGAAGGCACTGTATAGATATTCATATTCTTAAATACAGTACAGTTAAATTATACTGACCAAAAATATAAAAGCAACATGCAACAATTTCAAATATTTTACTGAGTTACAGTTCGTATAAGGAAGTCAGTCAATTGAAATTAATTCATTAGGCCTTAATCAATGGATTTCACATGACTGGGAATACAGCTATGGATCTGTTGGTCACAGATAGCTCAATGTGGACCAGTCAGTATCTGGTGTGAGAACCATTTGCCTCATGCCCCACTCCTGTACTATCTTGGAACGGAGAAATTCTCACTAACAGGGATGTAAATACATTTGTGCACAACATTTTAGAGAAATAAGCTTTTTGTTAATACGGAACATTTCTGGGATCTTTTATTACAGCTGATGAAAATGGGACAAACACTGAACCTCTCTTGGGTAGGGGACATTATTTTCACATCCGGATGAAAAGCGTGCCCAAAGTAAACTGCCTGTTACTCAGGCCCAGAAGCTAGGATATGCATATAATGGATTGGATAGAAAACACTCTAAAGTTTCTAAAACTGTTAAAATTATGTCAATTCATCCTACCAGTGTTTTCAATGGCTGTCACTTTTATTATAAGGTGAAATCCTCCCAGATTGCTGTTCCTAGGGCTTCGACTAGATGTCAACAGTCTTTAGAAAGAGTTTCATGCTGGTTTTTGGAAAAAAAAAGCCAGAAATTTTAGTTTTTCTAGGTGGCTCCCATTTTGGCGGTAGTGTTTCCAAGCGCGTGGAAGAACACCCGTTATTTGGTATTTTTCTCTGGTAAAGGCAATAATGATTCTCTGTCTTAAATTGTATCGTTTATTTATGTATTAGGGTACGTAAGGTTTGATTATAAATGTTGTTTGACTTGTTTGGAAAAGTTTATTAGTAACGTTTGGGATTCATTTTGTATGCATTTTGATGGAGGGAAACTGGGTGGATTATTGACTGAAGCGCGCCAGCTAAACTGAGTATTTATGGACATAAAGAAGGACATTATCGAACAAAAGGACCATTTGTGATGTATCTAGGACCTTTTGGAGTGCCAACAGAAGAAGATCATCAAAGGTAAGGTATTTCTTATATCGCTATTTCTGACTTTCGGCACCTGCCTGGTTGAAATATGTTTTTCATGGTTTTGTATGTGGGGCGCTGTCCTCAGATAATCGCATGGTGTGCTTTCGCTGTAAAGCCCTTTTGAAATCTGACACAGCGGCTTGATTAACAAGAGGTTAAGCTTTATTTTGATGTATTACACTTGTGATTTTATGAAAGTTAAATATTTATAATCCTGAAATTTGAATTTCCCACTCTGCAATTTCACCGAATGCTACCGTCCTACCTGCCCATAAGAAGCTAAACAAGTATTTGGTAGTATTGCTCATTCCCGAAGAGTGATAATGTGTAACAGCATCAGTTCTAATAAAGTGTTCATTTCTGTCAGAATTTGCAACACCCATGGTGTTAGGGACCCAACTCTCTTAGAGTGCTAGTTTATCAACACTTTGAAAAAAGTGTTGGTTTAACACTATTGGATATGTTAAGAAAACTCTGATTGGAAATTTGCTGTGCAGATTGTGTTTTCAATCTTGGAAGCTGTGTCCGTCTGACTGTTCCAGCATGAGCTACCCTTGAACTCCCCACACAAATGATGCACGTGGACAGGCACAACGGTAGAAGGAAAAGTAGTTGCTTAAGATTGTTTGCATGGCTGCTTTATCACTTTCTATACCCCCTGAGTATGTTTGTGAGAGGGGATGGAGAGACTTTGTCTGAAATATAAGGGGTTTGCTATAGATTACAAAACAGTCAGTGACAGTCCAAAGCGAACACAAAACGTTTTAAAGTACTCTCCCAAGATGTGTGTGTGGCCCAAGGGAAGTGAACATGCTCCCCAATTCCTCATGCATCTCATACTCCCATTTCATTGTGTTCCCAATTCATCAGGGGTAGCAAAGCCAAGAAGACATTCTGCAAACTCTGGTGGACAGGGTGAGATGGAGAGCTCTCTGGGCTACGAGCTTGAGCCCTGACTAACTCATGTTTATAGCAGGGTTCCAAAACACGGTCCTGGGGCCCAGGTTGGGTGCACTTTTTTAGCTTTTCCCCCTAGCACTACAAAGCTGATTAGAATAATAATCAAAACTTGATGATGGGGTGATTATTTGAAACAGCTGTGTAGTGCTAGGGCAAAACCCAAAATATGCATTGGGGGGCAGGCCTGAGTTCGGGAAATCCTGATCTGGAAATGTGTACTGTGTGAGGCAGTGTAGGTGTGGAGACCAGAGGTGGCACCACAGGTTCAAAAGTGGTGTGGCGAAATCCGTACATGTCATTTCTGGGGCCTGGAGCTTTCCCTGATCTCATGACCTGTCCAGGTAAAACTCTTGGTCCTATTTGTAGGCTTTGACTTATTATTATTATAGATAGCTCCCCTTTTACTCTGTTCTATGACTATAGGGCTGGGGGCTTTCTTGTCGGGTCATATGAATTTGGAAACACTCATGGCCTAAAGTGGATCAAACGACTACCAACCTTTTATTAGTCATTCTGAATTTGATATCAAAAGAGCCAGAGACAACAATTTCAATGGACAACATGCTCTGTAGTTTAATGAACTACAATAGCAGGACTGAGCATTACGCAAATAATGATTACAGCACTCTTCTGCAATTATTAATTCTGTAAGCTTTATGTAAGGCCGGGTTACATTTAAACACTATACACAGTGAACTTTGCAACAGTCTTTTTTAAGATGTCATAAAACTATTATTAAGAACCAATTCTTACCAATTCAATTTGTGCACCACTGTATGGGACTCCCAATCACCGGTTGTGATACAGCCTTGAATTGAATTAGGGTCTGTAGTGACACCTGCACTGAAATGCAGTACCTTAAACTGCTGTGCCATATGGGAGCCGTCTGATTAGTATTCTATGTAATTCATTATTTTATGTCAGACTCCGGTCTCCTTTTCACCTCATTAACACCTGATTTACTTAGAGGTCCAACGCAGTTTTTAAATCATTTCTGGCTAGCAATTAAGTACCTTCATGTGATTGTTTTTTATTAAAATGTTCAAAAAGAAACAAAAATAGCTTCTTAGCAGTTGCAATAATTTTGAGAACTGAAAACTGGCTGTTATAGGCAGAGAGGTTTGGAAATCTCTTTCTTATTCATATAATTTACTGCCTGGTGATGTTAACAGGCAGGTCAAAACTCCATCCCACCAAAACAGGCTGAAATGTCAGGCAGGCTTTTCAAACAGCTTTTACACTAAAACGGTATTATCATAATTTTCACAATTTCACAGTATTATTTCAACCTCATAGTATATGTGGGTTTGTTACAAAACATTTGCGAATAATCACCAGCAGTGGAGATGAAAAATATGCCAACATTACTGGCCTAACAAATTGGCTGACAAACCTTTTCAGGAACTTTAGTGTCCCTTGTCTTGGGTAGCAGAGGTAGAACATTTCATCCTCTTTTTCCTGTGCCAAATATATTCATCCAGTCAGTCTAAATGATTAATGTAAGCTACTGGCTGCATGATTGCATCAACCTAGCTAGCTAATGTTAGTTAGCTAGCTAGCTAGCTATCTCCCTAGAATACTATAAATAACATTAGTATTTTTGTTAGCTATAGATTGGGTCATTCAAGCTAGTTTTAGACTACCAAACTGCTTTTATTAACTGCTTTTTTTAACACATACCATGTTTTCCATTAACATTTGTGTTCGCTCTCTCATGACGCTGAGGCAGGCAACCAGGCAGGCAGGAGAGGAGCGTGAGCGAAGAAAGAAACCAAGTACAACCACAAGGTGCTGGTGCAACTAAACATAGTTGTGGAGAGGCGTGTTTGATGATGCTTTCTGTAGGCTGGAGCTAGGAGACCACAGTGACTGACAAGTGAATCAACCTGTCGCAGGGAGAGTGGGGGTTACCGTGTGAAATTCTAGGGACAGGTTGTATTTACTAGACAAAACAGAGGAAAACGGGCTGAAATTGGGGGAGGTGCTATGCCAACCTATCCAATAAGAAATGCCCAATTTTTCCTCGTTGCATAACATTTTTCTATGATGTGAAGTAATGAATATGTCTGGTAAACGAGTTTGGTGTGGCTGCTTAGAAAGTGTTGTGGCAGCGTGACACCCTATTGAAAAGTACTGGGGCAAATCCTGTCTCACCACACGCTTTCCGGCGGCTCTGGTAGAGATGCTGCTATTCAAAGTGTTGCTGTGTGGCTTGTGCAGGGTGTGCCTGTGGCAACCTCATGGGGGGAAAGTCACAGTGGACACAAAGAAAGAGGCTACGCCAAGGGAGCGAAGAGCAGGATAAACAGTGGGCAACAGGTTCGTCCAAGCGACTCAATACTGCCCCTGCAGCCATAAGAAGTTTTAAGCATCTCCAATCCAAAATTAAATCTAGAATCAGCTTCCTATTTCGCAACAAAGCATCCTTCACTCATGCTGCCAAACATACTATAACGTTTGTCGTCCTCGTCTGAGGAGGAGTAGGAGAGATCGGACCAATATGCAGCGTGGTACGTGTCCATGTTCATATTTATTAAACAGAAAACACTAAACAAAATAACAATGGGGACTGAAACTAAACAGTTCTGTAAGGTGACATACACTAAACAGAAAACAACTACCCACAAATCAAGTGGGAAAAACAAGCTACCTAAATATGTTTCTCAATCAGAGACAACGATTGACAGCTGCCTCTGATTGAGAACCAGACCATGCCAAACACATAGAAAACCAAAACTAGAACAACACATAGAATGCCCATCCCAACTCACGCCCTGACCAACCTAAACAAGAAACATAACAAAGGAAGTAAGGTCAGGATGTGACACATACCCTTGTAAAACTGACTACCCTGCTGATCCTGCTGATCCTTGACTCTACTCATCAAATTGGATGCAGTCTAACACAGTGCCATCCATTTTGTCACCAAAGCCCCATATACTACCCACCACTGCGACCTGTATGCTCTCTTTGGCTGGCCCTCGCTTCATATTTGTCGCCAAACCCATTGGCTCCAGGTCATTTATAGGTCTTTGCTAGGTAAAGCCCCGCCTTATCTCAGCTCACTGGTCAACATAGCAACACCCACCCGCAGCACGCACTCCAGCAGGTAAATTTCCCTGGTCACCCCCAAAGCCAATTCTTCCTTTGGCCTCCCTTCCTTCCAGTTTTCTGCTGCCAATGACTGGAACGAATTGCAAAAATCACTGAAGCTGGAGACTCATATCTCCCTCACTAACTTTAAGCATCAGCTGTCAGAGCAGCTCAAAGATCATTGCACCTGTACATAGCCCATCTGTAAATGGGCTATCCAACTACCCATCCAACTACCTCATCCCCATATTGTTATATATTCATTTTTTTCTCCTCTGCACCCTAGTATCTCTACTTCCCGATTCGTCTTCTGCACATCTATCACTCCAGTGTTTAATTGCTAAATTGTAATTACTTCACCACTACAGCCTATTTATTGCCTTACCTTCCTAATCTTACCTCATTTGCACACACTGTATATAGATGTTTTTCTATTGTGTTATTGACTGAACTTTTGTTTATTCCATGTGTAACTGTGTTGTTGTTTGTGTCGCACTGCTTTGCTTTATCTTGGCCAGGTCGCAGTTGTAAATGAGAACTCGTTCTCGACTGGCCTACCTGGTTAAATAACGGTGAAATAAAATAAAATAAATTAAGAAAAATATTAGTAAAAAAAAACTTTATTATCCTGTCGTTCAAGAATCTGTGAGCTCTAAAACATCAACATTTTCTTCCAGCCTTCTAAAATTGTGCTACGCCACTGATCTGATGATTCAAATTAGGGTCTAAGCTACAACATATACAGTGGGGAGAACAAGTGTTTGATACACTGCCGTTTTTGCAGGTTTTACTACTTACAAAGCATGGAGAGGTCTGTCATTTAAATCATAAATCTAAAACAAAAATCCAGAAAATCACATTGTATGATTTTTAAGTAATTAATTTGCATTTTATTGCATGACATAAGTATTTGATACATCAGAAAAGCAGAACTTAATATTTGGTACAGAAACCTTTGTTTGCAATTACAGAGATCATACGTTTCCTGTAGTTCTTGACCAGGTTTGCACTCACTGCAGCGGGGATTTTTGGCCCACTCCTCCATAGAGACCTTCTCCAGATCCTTCAGGTTTCGGGGCTGTCACTGGGCAATACGGACTTTCAGCTCGTTCCAAGTATTTTCTATTCGGTTCAGGTCTGGAGACTGTCTTGGCCACTCCAGGACCTTGAGATGCTTCTTACGCAGCCACTCCTTAGTTGCCCTGGCTGTGTGTTTCGCGTCGTCCAGTCATCCTGTCCCCTTTGCAGAAAAGCATCCCCAAATAATGATGTTTCCACCTCCATGCTTCACGGTTGGGATGGTGTTCTTGGGGTTGTACTCTTCCTTCTTCTTCCTCCAAACACGGCGAGTGGAGTTTAGACCAGAAAGCTCTATTTTTGTCTCATCAGACCACATGACCTTCTCCCATTCCTCCTCTGGATCATCCAGATGGTCATTGGCAAACTTCAGACGGGCCTGGACATGTGCGGGCTTGAGCAGGGGGACCTTGCGTGTGCTGCAGGATTTTAATCCATGACGGCGTAGTGTGTTACTAATGGTTTTCTTTGAGACTGTGGTCCCAGCTCTCTTCAGGTCATTGACCAGGTCCTGCCGTGTAGTTTTGGGTGGATCCCTCACCTTCCTCGTGATCATTGATGCCCCACGAGGTGAGATCTTGCATGGAGCCCCAGACCGAGGGTGATTGACCGTCATCTTGAACTTCTTCCATTTTCTAATAATTGTGCCAACAGTTGTTGCCTTCTCAGCAAGCTGCTTGCCTATTGTCCTGTAGCCCATCCCAGCCTTGTGCAGGTCTACAATTTTATCCCTGATGTCCTTACACAGCTCTCTGGTCTTGGCCATTGTAGAGAGGTTGGAGTCTGTTTGATTGTGTGTGGACAGGTGTCTTTTATAAAGGTAACGAGTTCAAAAAGGTGCAGTTAATACAGGTAATGAGTGGAGAACAGGAGGGCTTCTTAAAGAAAAACTAACAGGTCTGTGAGATCCGGAATTCTTACTGGTTGGTAGGTGATCAAATACTTATGTAATGCAATAAAATGCAAATGAATTACTTAAAAATCATACAATGTGATTTTCTGGATTTTTGTTTTAGATTCCGTCTCTCACAGTTGAAGTGTACTTATGATAAATATTACAGACCTTTACATGCTTTGTAAGTAGGAAAACCTGCAAAATCGGCATGTATCAAATACTTGTTCTCCCCACTGTATAAACATGAACGAAATCTGAGTTCACACGTTTAGATAATTGATGTTAAAGGAATTTTATTTTTAAAATATATTTTTCAGTGATGAAAACATGGATGTCTCATGGTAGGTTGGGGTTTGCAAAATGGGTCAACTTTGAGCACCTCTATCTTTTGAATGTTTGGGCAAAGGTTACTATTTGGCCACTTCTACCACGGGAAAACATGTGTGGAAGGTTTCGTTCAAATCAAAAGGGATGCAGTCATATGGAACGACCCCTGAAAAATCACACAATATCCAAGGTCTGACAGTTGTGAGAGCTTGAAAAGTTCAGAACTAAGGCCATGCTGCCTCTGTCCCGAGAAGCTTTGTGTCATAACAAAGTATAATAGAAATCCAAAGGGGAAATGATCAGGGCTCAAAACGTAAGTTCCTTTCGTGGTACCAGAAGTAATAAAAGTGATCATAGGAAGTGTCTTCGGCTGAAAGAAACAGTTAGGCCCTCGCCCTTTCACTTCCCTTCCTTCTGCTACAGCATTCAGGGGGCGTCCGGTCGGGCCAGGACCGAGCCTGTTCGTGTGATTGGAAAAACACACACTTCCTTTGTGTTGAACAGTTCAAGAGAGGAAGTCTCCTCTCTCTATGTTTCATTTGACTGCACTTTCTAACAAAGTGTGCCCTCCCCCAAAAAATCCCAGGTGGAGACTGTAGACACTAAAGTCTCTTTCTCTATTTCTCTGTCAGAGTTCAAGAGGGGATCAACATTTGGGCCACATTTTGTGTTTGGGAGAAAACCTTTGCCATTTTCCACTCAAAGTGACGACACGCTATACAGTAGGGAGAGAGGAGAGTGAAGAACAGGCGCCTACGGATGAGGTTGTAAACCTGTTGGAGCTTCGAATGGAGCGAGCTAGTAGGTGTCAAAGCATGAACCAGGCCCGCTGAATGTGATGTCAGGGAGGAGCATCAGGCATTTTTATTGGCCCACGCACCTCAGAGTAACAGCTGGACTGGCTGTTTAGACTGGAACTGCCTCCCCACCCCTCATTTCCCAGAGCTCCCAGTAAACAGAGCACGCCCATGGCAGGACTTCAGAAGAGACGGCAGACAGTTGCACTTCCAGCACTGCTCTGCATAGGCACGTGGGAAATGGAGGCTTTTATGGGCCATGATGCTGTGTGAGGTCCTTTATCTCTACTCGGACACCAGATTGATGCAATAGAGAGTTACAAGTTTTATTCTGTTTTAATGTCTGGGATGGTGGAAGTTTTTATACCACAAATATGTTCAGAAAGCTACACAGCCTTCGGAAAAGCTACAGCCTGTTATGATAACATGCAAGACTGACAACTTGGTCATGGTACATTTGCAGCCGCTGTGCTAAAAGATGTTTACAGTACATGCCGATGGGGTTTACTTTAAAAGAGGGGCAGAGGGGTAGCTTGGGGTGTAAGCATAGTTCAGTTTTTTCATCAATACCTGTCAATGAAATTCTATGTCACCCATTGCTTTTAATTAATACCCTGCCGTCAATGTTGAACTGTAACCGGTGCTTACTTAAGAAATAAAATACAGTATGAATAAAAGAGAGGTTAACATAACTGAATATCGTGTGACTCTCAGAAGCCCACACATGGCTATCTGTTTGATAAATGCTACTGCGTTGGGGGTGAGCCGGGGTGCGCGACTGGGAATGTGCTTTTTGGATATTTCTTCTCAACTGTCATCTCCGTTTCCTCCTTAGCCCTCCACCTCTGTGGTGTCCCACCCCCGTGAAGAGGGCCTATGGCTGGGAGAGATATCTGGGACCGAGTCTTTGAATCCATGACTCTCTCAGCAGAAGCCTCAGCTATTGACTAAGCATTCATGACTCAGACTGAGAGAAAGAGGGCGAGGGATAGAGAGATGGAGAGAGGAAGAATTACATAGAAACAGAGAGAGACTTAGAGCAAGAGAGGATAGAGGAGGGGCAGGGGAATAAAACTGTGTGGGGGATGGAGGGGAGGGGGGGCAAAGAGAGATTGGGACTGGGGAGGACAAACAAATTCAAAGAAATAGAGGGTAGTGCTCAGTGGAGATATGAGGCAGAGCATTTCCCTGCCCCGAAGCCCTGCCTGACACCTGAGAGAAGAGTAGAGCTGTGGGCTGTCCTCTTGATCTCTACAATCCCACTCCACCACATCTGGGCCTGCTTACCAAGCAGCCCCTCCAGCTGCTGACAGTAGACAAATACAGAAACACATTTTTTTGGAACATATTTAACGCAATGTAAAATGCATTTCAAATACATTTAGTTACATTTGCATCTTGGCTAAAATACATGACAATATTCCAGAAATGCATGTCAATGACATCTAGTGGAGATTGGGCAGTAGGCTATTTTTTATATATTTTTCATTTTAGTTTTCATCAACCCCCCCCCCCAAAAAAAAATAGACATTGTACAACACTCCACAATATGTTAAAGTCTAGGTCTTGTGCTTATTATGGTATTATCTGGCACGGCTTTACAGTGGATGGTTAGTGGTGTTATGGTGCGTTCGTAACCAAGTGGGTAATGGGAGTTTACCACATCTGGGAAAAATCCACTTTAACGGCCCTCCAACTGATAATAGCTAGTTAAATCAGCTATGCATCCCCTTGTGACGGGGAATGGAAGCTTGTTGTGTGTAACAGAGAGGGGGAAATTAATGCAATATTCACAAAACAAATTAAATTGTTCAAACATTTTTAGCCTTCTATCTATGGGTAACAGGGTTGACGTGTTATGCTCGTCCCGCTCTGTTGTTCACCATAAAACACCAGAAAATAGTAGAACCAGCTCACCTGCTTTTACACTATGATTTGACTATTAGATGTTCAATGTTTCTTTTGAACAGGCCCCTGTTAAAATTGACAGGGCTGTAGTGGAGTGGGTTGAGAATTTCAAGTTCCTTGGTGTCCATATCACCAACAAACTATCATGGTCAAAGCACACCAACTCAGTTGTGAAGAGGGCACGACAACACCTTTTCCCCCTCAGGAGACTGAAAAGTTTTGGCATGTGTCCCAAGATCCTCAAAAGGTTCTACAGCTGCACCTTCGAGAGCATCCTGACCTGTTGCATCACTGGCTGGTATGGCAACTGCTCGGCATCTGATCATAAGGCGCAACAGAGGGTAGTGCGTATGGCCCAGTACATCACTGGGGCTAAGCTTCCTGCCATCCAGAACCTACAGTGGGGCAAAAAAGTATTTAGTCAGCCACCAATTGTGCAAGTTCTCCCACTTAAAAATATGACAGGCCTGTAATTTTCATCATAGGTACACTTCAAATATGACAGACAAAATGAAAAAAAAAACTAATGCAGAAAATCACATTGTAGGATTTTTAATGAATTTATTTGCAAATTATGGTGGTAAATAAGTATTTGGTCAATAACAAAAGTTGATCTCAATACTTTGTTATATACCCTTTGTAGGCAATGACAGAGGTCAAACATTTTCTGTAAGTCTTCACAAGGTTTTCACACACTGTTGCTGGTATTTTGGCCCATTCCTCCATGCAGATCTCCTCTAGAGCAGTGATGTTCTGGGGCTGTTGCTGGGCAACACGGACTTTCAATTCCCTCCAAAGATTTCTATGGTTTTGAGATCTGGAGACTGGCTAGGCCACTCTAGGACCTTGAAATGCTTCTTACGAAGCCACTCTTTCATTGCCCGGGCGGTGTGTTTGGGATCATTGTCATGCTGAAAGGCCCAGCCACGTTTCATCTTCAATGCCCTTGCTGATGGAAAGAGGTTTTCACTTCCATTTCCTAATAATTGCTCCCACAGTTGATTTCTTCAAACCAAGCTGCTTACCTATTGCAGATTCAGTCTTCCCAGCCTGGTGCAGGTCTACAATTTTGTTTCTGGTGTCCTTTGACAGCTCTTTGGTCTTGGCCATAGTGGAGTTTGGAGTGTGACTGTTTGAGGTTGTGGACAGGTGTCTTTTATACTGATAAAAAGTTCAAACAGGTGCTATTAATACAGGTAACGAGTGGAAGACAGAGGAGCCTCTTAAAGAAGAAGTTACAGGTCTGTGAGAGCCAGAAATCTTGCTTGTTTTTAGGTGACCAAATACTTATTTTCCACCATAATTTGCAAATAAATTCATTAAAAATCCTACAATGTGATTTTCTGGATTTTTTTTCTCATTTTGTCTGTCATAGTTGAAGTGTACCTATGATGAAAATTACAGGCCTCTCTCATCTTTTTAAGTGGGAGAACTTGCACAATCGGTGGCTGACTAAATACTTTTTTTTGCCCCACTGTACATATGATATGAGTAATGTAAGTGACTAGTGATCCATTTATTAAAGTGACCAGTGATTGGGTCTCAGTGTAGGCAGCAGCCTCTATGAGTTAGTGATTGCTGTTTAGCAGTCTGATGGCCTAGAGATAGAAGCAATTTTTCAGTCTCTCGGTCCCAGCTTTGATGCACCTGTACTGACCTCGCCTTCTGGATGGTAGCGGTGTGAACAGGCAGTGACTCGGGTGGTTGTTGATGATCTTTTTTGGCCTTCCTGTGACATCGGGTGCTGTAAGAGGGCAAGTAGTTTGCATCGGAACCGCTTGCCGTGCAGTAACAGATAGAATAACCTATGACTTGGCTGGTTAGACAATATTTTGGGCCTTCCTCTGACACCGCCTGGTATAGAGGTCCTGGATGTCAGTGAGCTTGTCCCCAGTGATGTACTTGGCCATACGCACTACCCTCTGTAACACCTTGCGGTCGGATGCCTAGCAGTTGCTATACCAGGTGGTGATGCAGCCAGTCAACATGCTCTCAATTTTGCAGCTATTATAACTTTTGCTAACACTTTACTTGAGACCCAGTGTCATAAGACGTTATGACATAATATCTGACATAACTTGTCATACATAACCTGTCATAATATGGTCATGACAATGTCTCGACCCATATTTACACCAGTGACTTATATTTACATATACTGTGACATATATTGCATTATTGTATGGCTCATTGTGACACATTTTTATATTTTTACATTTGAGTATTTTCCCAGACGATCTTTTCCAGAGCGACTTATAGTTAGTGCATTTGTCTTAAGAAAGTTAGGTGGAACAACCACATATCACAGGCACAGTTAAGTAGTTATCAGCAAAGTCAGAGATGAGGAGGGGGATTATTTAAGATACTTTTGAAGAGGTAGGGTTTCAGGTGCTTTCAGGAACTCTGCTGTCCTAATTTCATGGGGAATGTTGTACGACCATTGGGCTGCCAGAACAGAGAAGAGCTTGGATTGGGCTGAGTGGGAGCTGCCCTCCCGTATGGGTGGGAGGGCCAAGAGACCAGAGGTGGCAGAAGGGAGTGCTCAGGTTGGGGTGTTGGGTTTGAGCTAGACCCCAACTTTCTAAGAGTGTCAAAACCCACATATTTTCAAATGAGTTTTTCACTGCCAAGAAGTTTAATTTTGGAAAAAAGTTTGTTTCTTAAATCCATTGGTGTTGGAATGAATTATTTACATCATATTTGTTTTTCCTCATATTTCAAATAACCTGTAGAAAATACACTTTATGACACTGTCATGAAACATTATGACCATCCTGTGTTACTTTACAAGTGACCATCCTGTGTTACTTTACATGGACTAAGAAAATGTACATTATGACACGGTCAAGAAGCATTATGACCATCATAATCATATAAGCCAGATAAGCCTATCATGTAAAAAAATATATATTTTTATTTTATTTCACCTTTATTTAACCAGGTAGGCAAGTTGAGAACAAGTTCTCATTTACAATTGCGACATGCCCTTTTATCAGTCATTAGTCAAAAAGAGGGTGTCTTGCCCTGCTCCCGAAATCTGCTCCTGCATTCATCCTAGTCATCAGCAACAGAGCATTGGGGTAGACACATGTTTGATATCAATATGTGCGAAATTACAATGATAATTTAACATGGTCAGTTTTTTTCAAAAGTTATATAACGTACATACTGTTCACATGTAGGCTATGCTGTATTATAAAACAGGTTGGTCCTAATCCTGAATGCTGTCTCATCAGTGCAGGCAGAGAAGATATAAACTTTATCTCCACTATAAAAAGCATCTCGACATTGTCTCACATTTCTTTTAAACTAACATTTCGTTTTTAACAGCGGAGATTTGTATAAACGAATCTCAGCGTCAACAGTGAAAAGGCGACTATGGGATGCTGGCAATTCTAGGCAGAGTTAGAAAGAAAAAGCAATTTCTCAGACTGGTCAATAAAAAGAAAAGATTAAGATGGGTAAAAGAACACAGACACTGGACAGAGGAACTCTGCCTAGAAGGCCAGTATCCCGGAGTCGCCTCTTCACTGTTGTTGTTGAGACGGGTATTTTGCAGGTATTATTTAATGAAGCTGCCAGTTGAGGACTTGTGAGGTGTCTGTTTCTTAAACTAGACACTCTAATGTACTTGTCCTCTTGCTCAGTTGTGCAAGGATGGGCCTCCCACTCCTCTTTCTATTTTGGTTAGCGCCAGCTTGCGCTGATCTGTGAAGGGAGTAGTACACAGCGTTGTACCATTTTCATTTTATTGGCAATTTCTCACATGGAATAGCCTTCATTTCTCAGAACAAGAATAGGCTGACAAGTTTCAGAAGTTTCAGGAGAAAGTTCT
The DNA here is from genome assembly GCF_034236695.1 of Oncorhynchus nerka. Classification (NCBI taxonomy): domain Eukaryota; kingdom Metazoa; phylum Chordata; class Actinopteri; order Salmoniformes; family Salmonidae; genus Oncorhynchus; species Oncorhynchus nerka. Next base: position 36,629,047 of record NC_088417.1, on the reverse strand, counting down.
TTGTTTCTGTCCATTTTGGGCCTGTAATCGAACCCACAAATGCTGATGTTCCAGATACTCAACTTGTCTAAAGAATGTCAGTTTTATTGCTTCTTTAATCAGGACAACAGTTTTCAGCTGTGCTAACATAATTGCAAAAGGGGTTTCTATTGATCAATTTGCCTTTTAAAATTATAAACTTGGAGTCAGCATACTGTCAGAAACATCAAATGCAGCACAAAATTGACTAAAAAGTGTTGTTGGCCACTTTGAGGGATGAGTAATTAGTAATCACACTCTTACTGTAATTCATTGGAGATTTTCACATCCTTTGGGAATAGTAGGACATCATCTATTACAGTGTGTGGAAAACCCATGAACATAACAATATGATAAACAGTGGGTGGATTGCTTGGAAAATGAAAAATTAAGTAATCAGTAACGCAATCCCTTGGATTACTCAAAATGGGTAATGTAATTGGATTACTTTTGGATTACATTCATTTCTAACACCCAGACAGATGTTTTTACATTTGAAAAATATGCAACTAATAAAGCAGTATTTAATTTAGTAACATGTCTATTTCCAAATTGGGGACTAGTGTGATAGCATAAGGATCCTATAATTCACATGTTCTATATTCTGTTTGTGAGCGCACAGTCCCAGCACTCCATACTAACATTTTCAGTTGGGACACCAGCCCATAGTAATATTATTCGTATCTCAGAGCCATGTGCATTACTAGTTATAACCTAATGTTAGTTAGCTAACATTGAACCTGGTTGGTTAGCTACCTAAAGATTCATGCAGGATAGTAATGTTTTGAGTTAGGATTATGATTCATTGTTAAACTAGCTAGAAACATGTCTAAACAAAAGACTCTGCTATGCAAGTAACTATTTCAATAGAATGTTTATGATATCACTGTGACAACTGTCGATATATGTAGATGGTAAATTCGCTCTGGCTATCTACCCTGATTTCAGAGCACTCACGTCTGAGTGTGACAGAACGCAGACTAACTGAGAAATTTATGAACGCTTAACACCAGTAGAATATAGCCGGTGTCAATAAACTTTGCCAAAAAATATTAATTAAATTGTTGCCAGCAGCAGAGTTGCAGTCACCAACTCTCTGGATAACATAAAAACAGCCTAACCAGCTCTGCTAGGGCGAGTAAAATGGTCAGAGCGAACTGTTCTCTCATTTGTGTCTGGAAGTAGCTAGCAAGCTAGCCAATGTTAGCCAGTTAGCTTGGGTGTTTGACTGCTGTTGTTAGGTCAGAACGCTCGCGTCAACCCTACTTTTCATCTAGAATGTCCAGTGTGCGCACTGAACACTCTGCTGAATGCTCTGAGAGCGAAAAGCACTGAATTTACTAATGGCCAATCTGACAACTCTCTGAGTTTACGAACGCCAAGTGCACACTGGCACTCCAGATTAAATTACGAACACACCCGTTGTAACGGTTTTCTTCTGGTGAAAAAGAGGCAGACCAAAATGCAGCAATCTACAAAACAAGAAACGTGAAAAAAACGAAACAGTCCTATCTGGTGCCACAAACACAAAGACAGGAACAATCACCCACAAGAGACCTAAAGAATATGGCTGCCTAAATATGGTTCCCAATCAGAGACAACGATAAACACCTGCCTCTGGTTGAGAACCACTCTAGGCAACCATACCTAGAGTACTACTCTAACCACAATCCCATAACTACAAACAACCCCAGACAAAACAAACCACATAAATCCCCATGTCACACCCTGGCCTAACCAAAATAATAACGAAAACACATAATACTAAGGCCAGGGCGTGACACCCGTAGTATAAACCAGCCTTTAGTCTTGAAATCTTTGGCCGATTCTGGCTGAGAGTTGGGGCACTCAGCTGAGAGCCACACTTGGCCGACGTCATGTGGCTGGAGTCTGGGCAGCTTTCAGCAGTTTACTTATGGATAGGATGCGGGGATTGAGCTCGGGCTGATTCCGCTGAGAGTTATCTGGCCCGAATGTATAACTTGGTGCTTGGGCCGATTAGAGCTACTCTCTGGCAGATGATTACACAGACTGCTTTGTATAATAGGTTCTGTGATCCAAAAATACAATGAACATTTACATGTAATTCTGTTTAAGTAATATTTTACTATTATGATACTTTGGGCAAGGCAATTGATGAGCATGAAAAACTTTGAGGATGGAGCCTCCCGAGTGGCGCAGCGGTCTAAGACACTACATCGCAGTGCAAACGGCATTGCTACAAATGCTGGTTTGATACCCGTGCCGGCTTCAACCCAGAGACCCATGAGGCGACACACAATTGGCCCAGCGTCGTCCGAGTTAGGGGAGGGTTTGGTCGGCCTGGATGTCCTTGTCCCATCGCGCTGACTCCTGTGGTGGGCCAGACGCATGCACGCTGACAAGGTCACCAGGTGTGTTGTGTTTCCTCCGACACAACAATTTTTTTTGTGGATGGGTATAATTTGTATGTATATTTAACATTACTCAATCGTGTAATTTGGTATACATGTATTTACATTTGCATCGGCTGCTTCTGGGGGGATTCTGGTAAGATGCTGGCAAAGTCGGCTGAATTCCGATAGACGGAAACGGACCAATGTACTTAGGCCGGTTCTGGGCAGTCATTCATTTTAATCCCGGGCCGAGTCCGACACTTGATTCCGGGCTGATTCAATCAGTTCCGACCACCCAGAAGAGGGCCGCTTCTGGTGCGATTCCTCATCGCTAAATGGGGTAACCTCAAATGTGAATCCTTACAGAGATGGGTAGACTAAAGCTTAAAAGGGTGTGAACAATGCTGAATGATTGTAGACAAAGAAGAGCTCTCCAGAATGTACCACATAATTCAAGGGCCATATTCTCAAAAGTGAGGTTACAAGTTTATCAACTTTTAGAGCAGAATTACTTTATCGTTGTTCCTCAACTGTAGTGTATGATATACCATGTTCTAGCTCTGAGTCTCTACTTTTATCCAATGTAAAAAACACCATTTCAAATTTTGCTACATAAGACCGAATAGAGCCGGTCGGTCACATTTTTTAATAATTATTCAACGTGCTTCAGTAATGTCCAAACAGGAATGCATGATTATAGATATTGTAATGTGCCACCTGAACCAGGGATTGTCATGAACTTTTGGTTTGACAATTATGCAAACTCTATTATTTCACTGTGATTTTTTTATATATCATTTTTTTGTTCAATAGAGATACATTTTTTTACATCTTTTGGGCACTAACATCTCATAGGCTAAAATAATTTGGGGCTCATTCATCACCCGAGAAAGTGGTCAGCTTACTAGCAAAATCGAAATAATACAGTTAGCCGTGTAGGCTAATTGATATCAGTACATTTTATGAATAAAATGTAATGAATAGGCCTGAACTCACCTTAAAATTGAATTGCCGATCTTAGTGCCCTTTGTTTAATTTTATGAGTTGATACATATAATTCAGACCTATAGGAAGCTGGGAACCTCTTCTCTTCTACAGTTACAACAGTGGCCACTTTCAAGACAGGTTTTTCCTGTGATTGTATTTTATTTGTTATTGTGCAATCAGAAAGAGAGAGAGAGAAAAAAGTGCACTGCTACAAAGCAGTAAGCAAGATCTCGATGGAGTCCAGACGACTGATTGTCTTATTGACTAGAAGGCTAGGTGGAAATACTTTGGAAGCTTTGCCTATTAATTCAACTAGTTTGAATACAAAAGAAGCCATCCAACCTTGTTGATCAGCAGAACAATAGCATCTTTAAGAGAATGTGAGAAATCTTGCGGGTGTACATGCTAAATGACAGCAATTCTGACAAAGTTATATGAATTCTTCTCTAGATATTAGATGAAGTAATCTCAAATGTAATCAATTGCTTTTAAGAATGTAACTGTAATGGGATAAAAAAAAAATGTAATTCGGGTTGATTACATTTACTTCATATTTGTAATCGGACTCTGTTACTACCCAACCCTGAAAATAAATATTTAGGTGATTTTAAAGTGCTTAAGGTTGTAATGGGCTTTTGTGATTAATCGAGATTCATGTGTGTGTGTGCCCAAATAAACAACTCAATTCAAAATAAATATTTCCGTCCTGATTGTAATGAAATGTCCATTCATAAGAAGTTTAGAAGTAGTTCAAAGTATACCACACAGCGAGTAAGATGTTAAACATGGCAATACTTACATAACTGTAGGAGAATTGTAGTGATACACGTACATGTTTAGACTGGTATTCTATCCAAGATGTTCTATGGTGCTGGTATTAAAGAAAATCTAGACCTCAGCCATCATCCACAGTGTTTACCATGAATGCAAACTCCACAAACAATGAGGAAAATTCTTTAAAAGGCGAATTGTCATCTGTCTAACGCGGCTCGGTTTGGATCCTGGCCTTAGCCTTTTTCCCACATAAACAACAGGGCAATTTTTATTGCAAATGGAAGAAAACGGACAGATACATGGAGGGATTACGTTGTGACATTTTCAAATAAAAAAACAAATTCCATTGCCTGGCCTAAAGATGAATTTATATACATCTGAGTTCTGCAGAGAGCCCCGTATCCCAACTTTTCTCGACATGGGCAATTTATACCAGTAGGATTATTGGTCCCCCGTGGAATATGCAAACGCCTTAGAAGTGACAGACGGCCGACCCTTAAAAAATACAGAATCAGCGGGGGAATTGGGCAAAGAGGCTTCCGACATGAGGCCAAACTAAAATTCACACACACATTTAGTGACTACCTAATCGTCCTGATTCAGGGCAATATAAACACATCTGAAAGGGGCAATCTGCAGTTGCAACATCTGTTTTTCTGACTTATTCATTAATGATACACACATTGATTGTTGGAGAATATAAATTCAAGCCTCATGAACTTAGTTTAATTAACTGTCAAACTCCATCAGAACCCAAGCTTGTTTTACTCCAATGGTGTAAACATTGTCGTTTTAAACACTGTAAAGCCATAAAACATGCTTAAAACTATAATGCCCTACAAAGGCAAAGTGAAGTAAAAAGGAATTTGGTCAATGTTCTTTGATCCGTTGTAAATTCCAGGTATATTTTCTGATTAATGTGGTATTTTGTTTCCTGACACAAGATCAAGCCAGTCAATCAGAATATATCAGTCAGATTTTGTCAGATTTTGCAGTAGAACAAGTTTTAGTTTCTGCACTTTCTCTTTGTAGAGCAGTATAATCGTTACAGTATATATTGGATGGTCAGTCCTTCAACCATAGCTCTATCTATGAATTTGAGAGTGGTTACATTTCTTCAGTCAAATCACTCAGCGTTTTAACGAAACAGAAGCGGCTTCATTATTGTTTCAATTAAGGATTGTTCCTTTAATGAACACAACTCGTTTCATTCAACAGTATTACTGTGATATTGGTTTTAGGATGGATCTTCATTTGAACCTTGTGCATTGATTATCAAAACATCATGATCTCTCCTATAATATGCCTCAAACATACACATACGTTTACATTGAAGTGATGAATGTTCGAAACAGTTCTTTATTGACCAGAAAACATGACAATGATTGAGCTCCCCTGGACAAAAATATGATAGTTACTGATTAATCCAATAGTGCTGTGTGGTATCAGAGCTATTCAAACTATTCAGATATTTGACGCAAGCAGTGACCCCAAAATAACATACTCAGAGGCACCGTGCGATTTAGTTCTAAGGAGCAGAGAATCAACACCAGATCTACAGAATGGCCATTTGCTTCAAGGAAGAACATCTTGCTTTAGGTTAAATCTTTAAAAAAAAAATGGTCAACTAAAGGCTAGCTATGCTATTTTAGGAACACTGGGCCCTTAGAGCAATTGGGCCCTGAAGCTCACTTTCCAGAGTGATTCTTTGTTCTGCATCTCGATCCATTACGAGGAAATGATGAGCTCTCCTGAGATCTTGAAAAAAACTAGATAAAATGTATAATAAACACTGCAGAATGATTCCGCCGTTTTCTTTGGGTTGACACGTTGCACAATACAACTGCGGGAGCATTCAACAGTGTTACATTATCCATTCATCTATTTTGTACCCTGCTCCTACAAGTCACTGGTTGTGCATACACCACTTTGAAACTCTTCTGAGATCTTCAATGTACAACCTGAACAAACATAGTGAACAAATGTTTAAAAACAAAATTGAATATGCAAGCTAGATACAGCTAAATCAATTTACAGAAACTAAAAAATGTTCTTGACACTCTAACCAGAGGGAAAAATTAACCCATTAGCCTAAAACCATCTCAGGGGCCCTTTTTCTACGTCTCTTTGTTTGTTATATTTTTGTCAAAGCATGAATCAAGCATGTCAGACCTGGGTTCAAATGCATTTGATGTATGTGATTGTTTGTTATTTAAATACTTATTTTATGTGTATTTGAGTATTGTCAAATAATGTGGCCAGAATTAAACAATTTCTATTGGAAGTATTTGAAAGTATTTTCAAATAATTTCCTATAAATAGCCTAATATTTGAAAGTATTTTTAAATACTTATTTCAAATTCTCTTGTCAAATACCTGGGTTAAATGCATGTGTGTGTCAGTGAATTTTGAGTATTTTCAAATACATGCCAATACTTTCCAAGGGTATTTCCAAGGACATTCCAATATCCAACTACTTTTCCCCAAAGAAATATCTGAAGACTTACTTTGAAATATTTGTGAAAGTAATTGAGATATTTGAAATAGTATTTGAACCCAGGTCTGGCGTATGTACAGAGAGTGCGCCAGAGGTTAAGTTCCACTTCCTGCTTCCCCAAACCATGAACCCTTGGTAACCCCTTAGGGTAACAGAGTACACTACACTCGGGATCTGCAAGGATTCAGCATGGGGATGAACATTTTATATTGGGGTGGAAATGGTGTTTTTTCTTTTATTTCCATTTGCCCAGCATGGGAGAGGAAGGGGAAAGCCAGGACAAGCCACAACAGGCAAGGCCCAGTGTGTCCTCCCAAAAAACAACATGCTTATTTCATTACCGTATGAAGGGGAAGCCACAACAAGGACACAATGCATGTTATTGCAATAAAAATACAAGATTAATGGCTAAAAATATGGATAATGGAAAAAATGAACAAATTAGAGAGACTGCTCAATGCTGTGGTATGTGGAGTATCTGACAGTAGACTACCAGCTGTTTTAATACTTAAATTAGACTACTTGCTTCACGTTCTTGCTGATTCTTACAGATCTCAATCGACTTTACTCTCTGTCCAGATAATGTCCCAAACGGTACGGATGGCAAGTCCCATTGTTAACTAAAAAAGGTTGACACCAGGGTCATGTTCAGGAAATGGAAATGGAAGAAAACACTCTGAAAATGTGTGAAACGCCCAGTGAATTGAACCCCTTGCCATATGAAATGCAGAAAACTAAAATACTTCCATATTCCTCAAGCAGCCACACAGATGTATTATGCATTCAACCTCTCCTGTCCCTTTCACTCTTCCCCAATACTTCCGTTAAAGCCATGGATCCCCCTTTATTTAATCTCATTTCATGTTATTTCTTTAGAAAAAAGGGGGGTGGAATCAACTGCTGCTATGGAAACGGGGTACACACGCAAAACTGGAAGTGATGGTGGTGCGGTTCAGTTCCGATTGGCTGAGGCTGGAGCAGTGCAGCGTGGGCCGTGGGGGGAAAGGTAATGTCATCAACAGCTGCCCCAGCTGGATAACTGGTCCATCCCCTTAAAGTGTCAGCAGACCACATACCAAAAACAGGAAGTATTTTCCAAAGCTCTTCTCAGACTTCATTTCAGTGTGCTAGGAAATGTTAGATACTACATAAACACAACGTTGCTTGAACTTTGGACAATTTCTTGTGTTTCTTTTGAATTTTGTGAATTTTTCCTCTTTCATTCACCTATTTGCTACTGAATTCTGAACCCTGAATGTTTGTCAGATCAAATTCTCAAATCTCCGGCATTCTTATAATCTCTGCCCGGGGGAAGAGTCTCAAGACACAATCCTATCCACAGAAATAGTGACACTCAAATACAAAATCATTCAAGAAAATAATTTGGGTTTCTATCAGTCTTTTCGAGGTGTAGATTAAATATCACATTCCAGTGTTCCAACTTGTAAACAAGGATCAATGGGATTTCTCTTAATGGGATTTGGGATTTCTCTGCACTCTTCTCTGTGCAGCTAATGGCAATTCCCACTTCAGGTATAATGCTGGAAGACACTTGTGGATTTGATAGGTCTAATGCCATACAACCTCCGACAATGCCAAAACAACCACTATGCAGGTGTCCTCTAGAGCGAATCTGATTGAATCTAGCCCTTGATCATTGCCTCTTGAATTTTGGTTAATTCCCAACATAATATTGACTGTGCTTACAATTCCTCTTTCAAATATCCCTTAATGTCTGTGTGTATTGACATTCTCAATAAAATACTGCATACTGCTGTTTTAAACATGATCCCTCTGAACATAACCCCAAATGTGGTGGTCTTGAGCAAGTTCACTCTTGTGCTACTACAGGCTCAAATTCTCATGAGTTATAGTTATGCTTCTGTATTCTGGACTAATGGCATCAGGGGTGTATTCATTGTGCAAAATGTTTAGCAATGGAAACACGTGTTTCTTATTTGACATGCTCAGGTTAGTCCCTCCCAGGTTCATCCTGTTTGCTTCTGTTTGGTTCTTAGTGAATATACCCCAGGAATACACAGCCATTGGTCATTTTGATCAACATAGGGCGATTCATCTTGAAATGCACCCTTTGTTGTCACTTCCTTAAAGTCCCTGATGTGACAAGTAGTTTGTGAAAGCAACGGAAAGCCTTCTTACACCAATCTACTCTTTTCAGATCAGTGATTACTTTCTTAAGGAAGAGAGGAAATAAAGATATTAGAACAGGATACTTGTGTCATGCAAATGGGCATGTCATATAAATCTATATAGCCTACACTTTCTCATTCTGAACTTCTAAACGTGAGTAGGACTGGTGTGTCTTTTTAGAATGACCAGATGAGCAGCCACTCACCGATTTGACAGCTCTAAGGCAAATTAACTTCTGACATCGCCAAAACACCAGCTATGAGACACTATCGGGTCTTTATGCTTGATCTGATTGAATCTAGGCCTTAATTTCATGTGTCCCTGAGCACTGCTACCTTTAAGTTGGTGTTGTCACATAATCAGACAATTATTGACTTGATTCCAGGCAACTGCGGAAATGTATTCTTGCCACAAATCGGTGGCCGATCTGTGTCATGGCCACTGACTTGTTGGCGAACAGGAATGTCAGGTTGTGAGTTCAAATCCCAGGTGTGGTTGCGTCTCAAGTGTCCTAATTAATGTTTAGGTCAATTCCATTTAAGTTCCTGTCAATTCAGAAAGTAAACCAAATTCCAATTCCTGAACAATTTGTTTTTGGAACATTTTACATTTGACATTTCACATGTGATGTGAAAAATGTGTTTTTGGAACACTTCACGTGACATTTCTCATGTGAAAATGTATTTTTCCTCTTGCACTCCTTATTATCCTTATTACTTTAACTCTCTGTGACTCAGTCTGGGTTTGACATCAAGTTGCACCCTTTTCCTTGTGGGGCAGATGTGAGGGAACAGGACATGAAATAATTGGCAATTGAATACATCCGAAATTACGCTTAGTTCATATTGGACTCGGCCATCGCTGTCTGAGCTGCGAAATCGCCAAAACACTGGTCAATCGATACACAGGCCAATCTTTCAACTGTGACTTAAGACCAGAGTTGTCTGCTGTCAGGTGCAGGAGCAGACGGCAGTGGTGACGACAGTCACTCAAGTGACGCTCAACCCCTGTGGGGATGGATGTTGCAGTGCATTAAAGCTATAGTTTCTGTGAAACAGTTACAGATGTAGGATCTTAATTTGAGCACCCTGTTGTTGTGTGTGTGGGAGGGGGGTCAGTGAATTTCCACGTAAAGCATTTCAGACTTGATTTGCCCCAAGTAAAAATGTTATCAACCCCTACAAAAATGTATATGAATTATAATCCACACAATCATTCAAATGTCCTGTTGCTGCAGGATTATTTTCCTGCTGTGCTCAAAATAAGATCCTACATTGTACAGCTATTGATTTATCATCAATGCATGCTTCAATCTATCCTAATTATACTGTATTTCCTCTAGGCGTCCACCAGAGCAAATTCTCTCAAGATTTCAAAATCTTCCATTTTCAATGAAATAATATAATGATTCTCCAGACTCTTTTCAGAAAATATCACTTCTGAAATATGATATGTTACTTCCTGGAAAACTAGAATGGCAATTATGTAACGGTTCTCTTGTGGTGAAGGAGAGTCGGACCAAAATGCAGCGTGTAGATTGCGATCCATGTTTATTCAACAAACGTAACACGACTCTATATTAAACACTACAAAACAATAAACGTAACAAAACCGAAACAGCCTAATACTTGTGCACATACACACAGCACAAGGACATCAAGACACTAAGGACAATCACCCACGAAACACTCAAAGAATATGGCTGCCTAAATATGGTTCCCAATCAGAGACAACGATAAACACCTGCCTCTGATTGAGAACCACTTCAGACAGCCATAGACTTAACTAGAACACCCCACTAAGCTACAATCCCAATACATACACACCACATACAAAAACCCATGCCACACCCTGGCCTGACCAAATAAATGAAGATAAACACAAAATACTTCAACCAGGGCGTGACAAATTTAAAAAACATGTTACGGAGGATTGAAAACTAACTCGTTATTTTTTAAACCTTTCGTTTTGGACTTGACGTGTCAATGTAGACTACGGCTTATACTTGCATAATAAACTATCTACAGTCCTCTCCCAGTGGGGAAAAAGGCACAGAATCCTTACATTCTAACCTGCCACCATTTAGTGTGTGAAATCTACATACTGAAGAAAACTTTCACCCACTTTTTAGACGGCGTGCCTTTCTGTTGTGTCAACCATCCATCCATCCATCCAAATCAAATGACTTCCACATGTCCACCATTTGTCCTAATAAACGTTCACACAGGCATTCTATGATATGGGATAATAATCCAACGCTGCAGTTGATTGTCAGAAATCATCACGTAAACAAATGCTATATTTTAATCAATACATGACTTTCAAGGAGTAGGACATGATGCAAACATATAACTATAACTTTCCCATTGTATAAAATTACATTATCACATTTGCTTGCTCGTTTGCCAAACTAGTCTGATAAGACCATGCTTGCAACTACGGGAAGTAGCAACAGCCAAATAGGATGGATAATGTTTTTTGGCAGGTGGAATAATGTGCAATGAGGTTGCAAGGCTAAAGTGGGAGGCGGGATCAGGTCGGCCCAGTATTGTCCAATGCCTTTGCGGGGACCAACATGCACACGCCCAGGGGCAGACTGGGACAAGAATTCAGCAGTGGCATTTTATCCACACCAGCACACATCACTGTGTGCACGGCCAATCTCCCCCACCACCACTATACACACACACCCCATTCCCACAGTAAGAGGGTCCTGTGTGTACCTGGTGTAGAGAGTCAGGCGCAAGACAGCAGAGATGAGTAATGAACATACTCATCTCAAAATACAAAAAATACAAGGCAACAACTACGAGCCCACCATAACGGACTGATTTACAAAGAACAATCACTCATAAACAAACATGGGGAACAGAGGGTTAAATAATAAACAGGTAATTGGGTGAGTGAAACCAGGTGTGTAAGACTAAGACTGGTATGGCAACTGCTCAGCCTCCGACCGCAAGGCACTAGAGAGGGTAGTGCGAGCGGCCCAGTACATCACTGGGGCCAAGCTTCCTGCCATCCAGGACCTCTATACCAGGCGCTGTCAGAGGAAGGCCCTCATAGACTCCAGCCACCCTAGTCATAGACGGTTCTCTCTGCTACTGCATGGCAAGCGGTACCGGAGCACCAAGTCTAGGTCCAAGAGGCTTCTGAACAGCGTCTACCCCCAAGCCATAAGACTTCTGAACATCTAGTCAAATGGCTACCCAGAGTATTTGCAGTGCCCCCCCATCACCCCCTCTTTACACCACTGATACTCTCTGTTGTCATCTATGCATAGTGAATGTAATAACTATAACTACATGTACATACTACCTCTACTAACCAGTGCCCCCCCACATTGGCTCTGTATCAGTACCCCCTGTATATAGTCTCACTATTTTTATTTTACTGCTACTCCTTAATTACTTGTTACTTTTATCTCTTATTCTTTTTCACATTTTTTTGAAACTGCATTGTTGGTTAGGGGCTTATAAGTAAGCACTACACCTGTTGTATTTGGCGCATGTGACTAATAAAATTTGATTTAATTTGTTATGAATGTTTAGGCCAGGATACAATCTGATTGCGCTTTGTCAGCTATGCGTCATTTAAAGGTTTGATTGAGCCGACATATGCAAAGTTTACTGTGAATGCGGTCTCTGCGAACGTGGTAACTTTGCTTTTGAAAGGAGAAAAGCTGACAGCTCAATTTGATTGAATCGCGGTCATAGTCTTTAATACCACTAAAGAGCAATTTGCTCTGCAGCATGTAGATGCATAGAGAGCACTGCTAATGCTGGTTTTAGTTAAACACAGATCACAAGGAAAGAGCATGAGATTGATAACATTACATTGTGCCAACGAGCCAGTCTTTGATTAAACGATAAGTATCCTTTACAATGCACCCCTCGGTCAAAATATCTGTGATCAAACAGTGAATTGTAAATAAAGTTCCCTTTCTGTTTGACTAAAACAAATCAAGCTTTATTTATATAGCACATTTCAGACATGAATGCAAAGCAATGCACTTCACAGCAACGAACATAAAAAGATAAAACAAAAGAGTAATAATAAAAACTGAAAGACTAGAAAAGCACCCGAAGGAAAAGCAAAGCTAAAAAGGTGTGTTTTAAGATCTTTTTTAATTATGGCCACAGTTTCAGCCTCCCTCAGGTTATCTGACAGGCTATTCCAGAGACAGTGGGAATAATAACTAAAGGCTGCCTCTCCATGCCTCTTGGTCCTAGGCTTTGAGAGAGTTAAAATGCCAGTGCCATAGGATCTCAGGGACATACTGGGTGCATAACTCAAAAGCCGTGTCTGATATGTATTGGGGTGCACAATCCTGGATTGATTTTTAAAACCAACAGAATAATCCTGAAATTAATTATAAAACTCACAGGCAGCCAATGCAGAGACTTTAAAACCGGTGTAATGTGTGGTTTCTGTCTGGTGTTGGTCAGTACCCGTGCTGCAGCATTCTGTATGTTTTGTAGTTGACCAATGGCTTTCTTGGGTAGACCAGACAGGACAGCATTACAATAGTCAAGCCTGCTTGTAGTAAAAGCATGGATGAGTGTCTCTGTACCAGCTTGAAATAGAAACAGCTGCACGTTGGCAATGTTTCTCAGGTGGTAAAAAGCTATTTTGGTCACATTCCTAATGTGTGATTTGAAGTTGAGTTCAGAATCTACAATGACGTGTTTTAAAAAAGAATGATAATTATAATAAAAAATATTTATTGTCTGTGAATTAAAATGTGTGGCCAGATTCTCTCTCTGTGCTTTGGCTCCAATAATAAGTACTTCGGTCTTGTGGAACTGGAGGACGTTGTGAGTCATCCAAGTATTTAAATCACTAGCACAGTCTAATAATGTATCTGTGGAGCTAAAATTGTCTGGTGACACAGAAATGTAAAGTTGTGTATCATATGCGTAGCAGTGAAAATCAATGCTGTGCTTTCTGATAACGCTGCCAAGGGGTAACATATATAAACTGAACAGTACCGGACCCAAAATCAAACCTTGTGGTACGCCACATGTTATTTATTTTCTTTGAATTATGTTCACCAAGGGTGACGACAAACTCTTGACTGGTTAAATAGGTCATAAACCAATTTAGAACCGGACCAGAGGAGCCAACCCACCTCTCCAGTCTGGCCAAAATGACATCATGGTCATGCAGCACTTAAATCCACATGCACAGAGAGCTGTTTGGCATCTTTGCTGGCTCTAAGATAATTTACCATATTAACTAAGGTTTCTCTGTGCTTTGGTGGGCACAACAACCAGATTGGAATTGTTCTAAAATACAGTTGGCACAAAAATTATTTAGCTGTTTGAAAACCAATTTCCCTAGAATTGACCTTAAGAATGGAAGGTTAGAGATTGCTAAGAGCTGAAGATTATAGATTACTTTTCTTCAAAAGGGGTTTCAGCATAGCAGTTTTTAGTACAGTGGGGAAAGTGCTTGTGAACAGGGAGTGATTAACAATAGCTTGCACTTCTGTAAATATGCCATTCAAATTGTTTTGAAGAAGGTAGTGAGGATAGGATCGAGACGGCAGGTAGAAATCTTAAATTGTGATATCACTTTCCTGAGCATGTCTGTGTCAACCAGGGAAAATAACTGCATAGTGCCTTTGTGTGGTAGGCTAGGACCCATGTCATCAAACTTCTTATCAGGTCTTGCTTGACTGATATCCCGCCTAGTAAGTGGAGGAAAGTTCACATAGGTTTGCGGGGATAGGGTTTCTCAGGTCATCAATGGTCGAGAAGAACACTTGTGTTTGATTCTGATTATTAGTGATGAAGTTAAAAGAATGAGCCCATCTGACATTTCTAATTGCCTTGTTATATATGCCAAGTTGCTATCTCAGAATATCACAATGGACCTGCAAGTTTGACTTTCTCCACTTCCGCTCTGCCTTTCTGCAATATCTCTTTAATTGGTTTGCTTCTTCACTTATCCAAGTGACTCTCCGTTTGGAAGTGGCTTTTTTCAACCTAACAATATGCAACACCAGAAGTTTAACAATTGCGGGTAATGCAACACAAGGACAGCAACTTTGCTGTTAAAGCAACCCGAAAGCCGAGTTCTTGTAATGCAGATCAAAGTAACATCTGTCATCTGGTATTTACACCACATATCAGTCACTGCACTGTTCAATGGGCTTCAGGGACTCGTGGGCCAAGAACCGCAGGGGACATCAGAGAATAGAAGCCATTGGAGGAGAAAGGCCAACATCTTCATACCCTCAGAGGGATCTGATTGAGGCCTGGACTCTCTCTGTATTACCATTTCCTTATGCTTTCCATGGTTGATCGCATTTCTGATGTTCTGATGTGACAAAAAAGAACATACGTTTTGGACAGACTTGAAATAGTCATTTTTCAAATCGGTGGGTGCTGCCAGAAGGTTGTCATTCAATCACTGCTTTGATTCCAGTTTGCGCTTTTCTCCTTCCGTCCCAGCGAGTAAATAAATCAGATCTAATCTTCACTGTCTGCTGGAACTGTGACATACTGCCCCATGGGAGACTATTTGGATGTAGACATTACAGAAAAATAAGAGCCAGACAGACAATACTTGTCCAAATAAACCACAAGAGCAGGACTAAAACCGATGCCCCATATAACACCCCAATCTCCGACCAACTTTTCAGACGGATGGTTAAAAAATACAAAACTGAGAGAGAAAGCGCCGAAAGACTTAGTCTGGTTTCAATGAAAGAGGGGGCCAGTCCGAGAAACGCGAGCTCAGTGCAAGTCAAAATGAAAAGCAAAGATGGGGATAAAGAAAGGAGGGGAGAACAGGACCCTGAACATGGTTGTGTGCGTGTGTGTGGATGCAAGTGGTTTCCCTCAGCCTTTTGATGCCTCAGCAGTTAGGAACGATGCCCTCACCACATCCTCTATCTCCTCCCCCCATTTTGATCCGATGGGCTGCAGCAGGGCCACATCTGCTTCCCCTCACTGCCCCGTTATCGGAGAAAGATGCTCCTCATAGAGTCCCACCACAAAAGCCCTCTCTTTTCTGTTTGGGTCTTTCCTTTTCTGGTCCTCTGTTGCATCTTACAACAGACTGCTCTCTCTCCCTCTACCTTGAGTCTATCCCAACCTCTCTGTTTTTATTTCAATTGGAGATCAATTAATCCGTTGAAATATGAGTTTGTATTTACGGTGGTATGTTTTCAAGCACTCATTGCTATGCAAAGGGTTTCTCCCTCTATTGAAATATGTACGTACACACACACACACACACACACACACACACACACACACACACACACACACACACACACACACACACACACGCACACACACACAATATGCCCAGCAGTTACATAGTCAGTGTCAACTCATTACTGCCCTTGGCTCAGCTCCAGAGTGTCGTAAATCAGAGGGATTGGTCCAGTGCAGACAGTCCTGTTCAGGAAGCCCCTTTTTGGGGGACAGGATGGAGAGAGATGGAGCGAGACAGGGAGACAAAACCAGTGAGAAGGAGGGCAACGGGGCTTCCTGCCCTCCTGAGAAAAGAGCATGCCGTTAAGCCTGAGGTTTCTGAGTTCAGTGGCCCGTGACGTGGCCTACGGACCTTAATTAAGGGGATTTGTGGAAAAGTTCACAGAATTAGAGGAAAATACAAAAATAAGTGGCTGAAGCATTGTTTGGTGTCAACACATAGCAATCTGTTTGGCCCAACCCTGTCAGTATCCTGTGAGATTGAGATAAAGGAATAAAAAGACTATCTGCCCAGTGGGTTGGCACAAAAGGGCCAAGAATGGGACAAAAGAGTGGTGCTCATGTGCAAACCCATGCCCTCGTGGTTCTTCATCCCTGGTAGTGGCGTGTGGTGGGGGAACGTCCGGGAAAGAGATGAAGTGAGAGGGGTTCTGAAGCAGTGTGCCGGAGTCCGGTCTTGTGGTCGCGCTGACAATTCCGGATGAATGATGGGCATCAGTAATTGAGTCCTCGAGTCCTCGAATGGGCGTCAAAGTGCGATCTTTAACTAGAGATAACTTTTTGTAATAGTTTAAAACTGGTGGAATTTGCTTGAAGACATTGTTCCTTTGCTTTGACTCTCATGTTCCATTTGTGCATTTGCAGAGCACAGCAAAAAAAGAAACCAAGCCAAGCATCACACACACTTCTCCCTAAATTCCCTTTCCTCTCTGTGTCACTCAGTTGGCATCCGAGCACGGAAACAAGCTCCAGTTAGGCCTACATAAATAAATGCCTATAAAGACGTATCTAACTGATGGAATACACAAGCTACATTCCTTGCCAAATTCAAAATGGACTGCTTAATTGGAGTAGGAAAATATGAGTTCCAACAGCGAGCTGCAGTTTTGGAATAATTGCGTCAGGTCAATTTTCTACTTAGGCTACTTTGCGAACTGCTCATGCCATTTAGAATTGGTCAGCATAGGCTATAACCCCCATAAACTGAGACAGGGTCCACACTGAAAATACGCAAAAACATTAGGCTGATAAAGACAAAGAGCATATTGTCATCAGTATCATTAAGCATAGGCCTACTCACCAAACAGATGTCCTTGCTGTAATTCATCACCATGCAGTGTTCAATGTGGACTTGTTCATCCATTTTGAACATTCCAAAGAACAGGTAGGTAAACTAAGTCAAACATTTTGGTTTGTAACCCTAACAAAAATGTATTTCAACTCGCCAAATTGGGCTCTGTTTTGAAAGATCACTCTCTGAGTATAACTGTTCCAGAAGCAAGATGTCACCACTTTGCACTAACAATATTTTGATTTGGAAAAATATTCTGTTTTATTACATTATTTTTACTGTAAAATAGGTGTCTTGACTGTGATCAGGGAATAAAAACATCTTGACTGCTAAATTAACAAAGCAAACCTATGCCATTGCACAGCAATGGAGGGGACTTGTTCCCATTCAACCACAAAAGCATTAGTGAGGACTGGCACTGATGTTGGGCGATTAGGCCTGGCTCGCAGTCTGCGTTCCAATTCGTCCCAAATGTGTTCGATGAGGTTTATGTCAGGGCTCTGTGCAAGCCAGTCTTGTTCTTCCACACCGATCTTGACAAAACATTTCTGTATAGAACTCGCTTTGCACACGGGGGCATTGTCATGCTGAAACAGGAAAGGGCCTTGTCCAAATTGTTGCCACAAAGTTGGATGTTGTTTCCAAAGGCAATTTGGAACTCGGAAGTGAGAGTGGCAACCAAGGACAGACAAATTTTACGCGTTACGCCCTTCATCACTTGGCAGACCGGGGCAGCACTAACAGTGCAGAAATTTGACGAAATGACTTCCTATGACGGTGCCACGTTGAAGGTGCTGAGCTCTTCAGTACGGGCCATTGTGCTGCCAATGTTTGTCTGTGGAGATTGGCTGTGTGCTCAATTTTATATACCTTTCATCCACAAGTGTGGCTGAAATAGCCAAATCCACTTTTTTATTTTACCTTTATTTAACCAGGCAAGTCAGTTATTTTCAATGACGGCCTGGGAACAGTGGGTTAACTGCCTGTTCAGGGGTA
This sequence comes from Oncorhynchus nerka, assembly GCF_034236695.1. Taxonomy (NCBI): domain Eukaryota; kingdom Metazoa; phylum Chordata; class Actinopteri; order Salmoniformes; family Salmonidae; genus Oncorhynchus; species Oncorhynchus nerka. Next base: position 36,610,729 of record NC_088417.1, on the reverse strand, counting down.
GAACAACAGATTTGTACCTTGTCAGCTCGGGGGTTTGAACTTGCAACCTTCCGGTTACTAGTCCAACGCTCTAACCACTAGGCTACGCTGCCGCCCCACTAATTCGTGTACAAATACTTTTGGCCATTTTGTGTAGGTACCAGGCACAACGGTTTGAGTGTGTCAAGAACTGCAATGCTGCTGTGTTTTTCACGCTAAACTGTTTCTGATATCTATCAAGAATAGTCAACCACCCAAAGGACATCCCGCCAACTTGACACAACTGTGGGAAGCATTGGAATCAACATAAGCCAGCATCCCTGTGGAACGCTTTGGGTACCTTGTTGTCCATACTCCAACGTATTGACGTTGTTCTGAGGGCAAAAGGGGGTGCAACTCAATATTAACTTCTTCGATATAGGGGGCGCTCTTTTAATTTTGGGATAAAAAAACGTTCCCATTTTAAACAAGATATTTTGTCACAAAAAGATGCTCGACTATGCATATAATTGGCAGCTTTGGAAAGAAAACACTCTGACGTTTCCAAATCTGCAAAGATATTATCTGTGAGTGCCACAGAACTGATGCTACAGGCAAAACCAAGATGAAATTTCAAACAGGAAATGCCCCAGATTTTGAATGCGCTTTGTTCCAATGTCTCCTTATATGGCTGTGAATGCGCAAGGAATGAGCCTACACTTTCTGTCGTTTCCCCAGGGTGTCTGCAGCATTGTCACGTATTTGTAGGCATATCATTGGAAGATTGACCATAAGAGACTACATTTACCAGGTTCTCCGGTTGGTGTCCTCCGTTGCAATTATTGCGTAATCTCCAGCTGCGTGTATTTTACCATTTGCTTCAGAGGAGAAACCAAACTGCCACGAATGACTTATCATTGAATAGATATGTGAAAAACACCTTGAGGATTGATTCTAAACAACGTTTGCCATGTTTCTGTCGATATTATGGAGTTAATTTGGAAAAAAGTTCGGCGTTGTAATGACTGAATTTTCGGGGGGTTTTCTTAGCCAAACTTGATGAACAAAACGGAGCGATTTCTCCTACACAAATAATATTTTTGGAAAAACTGAACATTTGCTATCTAACTGAGAGTCTCCTCATTGAAAACATCCGAAGTTCTTCAAAGGTACATGATTTTATTTGAATGCTTTTCTTGTTTTTGTGAAAATGTTGCCTGCTGAATGCTAGGCTTAATGCTATGCTAGCTATCAATACTCTTGCACAAATGCTTGTGTAGCTATGGTTGAAACGCATATTTTGAAAATCTGAGATGACAGTGTTGTTAACAAAAGGCTAAGCTTGTGAGCCAATATATTTATTTCATTTAATTTGCGATTTTCATGAATAGTTAACGTTGCGTTATGGTAATGAGCTTGAGGCTATAATTACGCTCCCGGATACGGGATTGCTCGACGCAACAGGTTAAGAAGGTGTTTTATAGCCATATTGTGGCTGGCACTGCGGATTGTGCCGCTTTTGTGTCTGTCTAGATTCCTGCTGTTTGTTGTTTTCAATTTTCCCTGTGACCTTCCCTGCCTGGAACTGTGAGGAGTAACAGGGTAACCTACGTTGCTAACTTCCATGACAAAGACCAAAGCTGGCTGGAGTACCGTTGAGGAGAGTGGTGTCTCTCTATTACACGTGAAGGATCTTTTAAATGAACAAAAAGAGACCTATAAGCAGTTGTTACAACAAGAAGAAAATAGCTTCAAATGTTTTGTCCAAATACTTGTGGATTCAACTAATAAAATAATGGATGACCAGAGAGGTCCAGGACCCAAAGAACAGTTTTTATTTTTTATTTAACTAGGCAAGTCAGTTAAGAACAAATTCTTATTTTCAATGACGGCCTAGGAACAGTGGGTTAACTGCCTGTTCAGGGGCAGAACGATTTGTACGCTGTCAGCTCGGGAGTTTGAACTTGCAACCTTCTGGTTACTAGTCCAACGCTCTAAGCACTAGGCTACCCTGCCGCAGTTCTCCCAGCATTAACTCGATGAGTTGAAACAGGAGAATGGCAAGATGACAGCAATCTGTAAGTCATTGAGAGAGGACATCAGTTCTGTGTGTGAATCCATGATAACAATGACAGATAAATCATCTCGAGGGACAATCAAGGTGGAACAAGATGGTTGTGGACAGAATTGCAAAATCTCCACGTGACACCTGGATGGAGTCTGAGGACAAAGTGAGGGAAAAGATCTCTGAGAAATTGAAGATGGACCATAGGAAGATTGAGGTGGAGCGCGCCCACAGTACTGGAGAACCCATCGCCGGCCCAGGTGATAGGTCCAGGCCGATAGTGGTCAAGTTCCTGAGGTTCAAGGGCATGGTAGCTGTCCTGGAATGAGCCAAGAATTTGAGAGGAATGTATATCTTCCTCAATGGGGACTATCCTGAAGCTGTGTGCCAGAAGAGAAGAGAACTGATCCCAGCCATGTAAGCTGCCAGAGCACATGGGGACATTGCTTACCTCCGCTATGACAGGCTCATTGTCCACCCTCCCAGAAGCCTGGAAGAGATGAGAGAGCCAAGCCTATGGGTTTGTAGCTTCAACCCCGCAGCACAAACACACACACACACACACAAATTCCAAATAGTATCCGTAAAGTTTGTAGAAACATGTAAAATGTTTTAGGATCAATCCTCAGGCTGTTTTTGCAATAAATAATCGATAATATTTCAACCGGATGGTAGCCTTTTTAAAACCTGTTAGAGCTACTAATTCCCCTTTGGGAACTCCCCCCACCCCCCCTGAGCTGTAATGTGGCGCAGGGAACGCAAGAAATAATCCTAAAAATATTTAACCTCCACAGAATCGCTTGAAAAATGGCTCAAATGAAAGATAAAGAAGTTATTTATCTACCCAGCAAGTCAGATTTCTAAAATGTTTTACGGCGAAAACATAGCACATATTTATGTCCAACCACCACTGCATACATACCTCATTAGCTTAGCCAAGTAGGAAAAAATATGCAATCAACAAACGCAGGATTAAAATAAAAATAATTTCACTAACCTTTTGAAATCTTCATCAGATGACAGTAATATAACATGTTACACAGTACATTCATTTTTTTTTCAATAATATGCAATATATATCCATAAATCTCTGTTTACAATTATGCATCGTTCAAAAAATGCTACTGCAATGTCAGGAGAAATAAATAGCTCCGGCAGATAACGTCAGCTAACAAGGAATACACATCATAAACTTTGACTAAATATGCATGTTTTACATATGTATGGCAAGATAAACTTCTTCTAAATGCAATTGCTATGTTACAATTATTTTTAACGTTACATTTGGCGTTCACTAGGCTATAATAGAGAGTCGGCGCTCTCATTTAGCATACTGACTCCTCTATCATGGAGTCGACAGAAACCCAAAATGAAGACATAATATTCCCTTACCATGGCTGTTCTTGCTTCAGAAGACGTGGAAGGGTTGATACTCACCAAGTTAGCGTTCAGTTTTCAAGTCTGTGTCTTTCCGTTCTCAAACTAGACACTTTTCGGTCTAAATGTATGCAAATTTCAAGTGGATGCGCACCAAAACGTCGAAAGTATACATTATATTTCAAGTAAACTTGTCAAACTATGTTTATAATTAAGCCTAAGCATGTTATAAAGGTCTACAGCAATCGTGAGGGCGAACAGAGAAGCACACGTTGTTCAGTCCGTCCTGAGGGAAAGAGAGAGAAATTTCCCAGCTCCCATTGGTGAAACTTTTTTTTTGCGTCACCGGGACATTTGGGCACGCTGAACGTCTCGTGAGCGCGCGATTCTCACAGTTACACGCCTCATCGAAAGCAGGCTTCACGCTGAAGACGTAGAAACTGTTTCCATGGTTATAACTGTTTGGGAAGTGTGTATACGATGACGTCAAAGTGGTGGCAACTTTTCCCATTACAAGAGAGACTTTGGGAGAATGCATGCCCTGAGACTTCTGCTTTACATAGAGACAAAATTTAAACGGTTTTATAAGCTTTAGAGTGTTTCCTATTCGATAATAATTTTTATATGCATATATTAGCAACTTTTGACAAAAATGTATCATGGTTTATATGGGTGCCGAATTCCTCCAGAAGGGGCAGTATTCAGGGCTAGCCCCAACAGGTTTTAATAGAAGAGAGAGAGAAAAGGCGCTCGCGCATGCACAAATCTGGGAACACCTAGCTATCCACTGACACGATGTGATCATTCTTGCTCATTTTTCAGAATAAAAGCCTGAAACTATGTCTAAAGACTGTTCACACCATGTGGAAGCCATAAGGAAAGGAATCTGGTTGATATCACTTTAAATGGAGTGTAGGCATGCAATGGAACAGAGAGGTTTCAGAATAACAGCACTTTCCAGGATTTTCAAAGGACCTAGGGAGTTTTTCCTAGCCACCCTGCTTCTACACCTGCATTGCTTGCTGTTTGGGGTTTTAGGCTGAGTTTCTGTACAGCACTTTGAGATATCAGCTGATGAAAGAAGGGCTATATAAATACATTTGATTTGATTTGTACAACTATCAAGATTAATTGTAAGATTCAACAGAATAGCTCTTTGTTTCTTTTGACCTAGAACAAGCATCTCTGTTTTGTCCGAGTTTAAAAGTTGAACATTTCCTTATGTCTGAAACACAGGCTTCCAGCGAGGCCAATTTTGGGGCATCACCATGTTTCATCGAAATGTACAGTGTGTCATCAAATGATATAAATGCTATGCATGCCAGTCTCTCTTGACGAAGAGTTGAGGAGAGACTGACTGCATCACTTCTTCTTTTTATAACAAACATGAATGTGTTGAAAATCCCAAATTGTTTGCATAGTCAACTTACACACAGCTATCCCACCAGAAAATCCACCAGGGGTCTTTTCATAGTCCCCAAATCCAGACAAAGTACAGTATCATATAGAGCCCTTGTTGCATGAAACTTCCTTCCATCTCATATTGCTCAAATAAACAGCAAACCTGGTTTAAAAAATAGACAAAGCAACACCTGGTGGCACAATTTCTCTCCCCTATTTACCTCGAAGGTTTGTGTGTATGCATTGGTATGTAGGCTACATGTGCCTTTTTAAAAATTTATGTAGTTCTGTCTTTGAGCTGTTCTTGTCTAGTGATACTCTGTATTATGTCATTCTGTATTATGTTTCATGTTTTTTGTGGACCCCAGGAAGAGTAGCTGCTGCTTTTGCGACAGCTAATCGGGATACAAATACAAAATAGTTGCCACTCTCCAATCTGTGCCCCTAGCTACCATGTATCTCCCACTTTCCTTTTGGGTCTGTTCTATCAATGAAATTAAAATATCTTCTTCATTGAAACTAACTCATTACAGCGTGGACACTGATTAAGGGGCATGTGATGTGAGAGTCCATGTTTGAGTTCAAGATATTGCTACTATCTTTCGATCTTATTCCAGTTTCAAAGGAAATTATGGAGATAGGAGGGGGGGGTGGAGATGGGGTGGGGTGTGGGGGTCATTCACAGTGTGAAGCACCACTGCAGAGCTGTCTGTTGAAGTACATCTTCATCATCAGCGCTTTGAACCCACACAACAAGTTGCGCCTTTTCAGTTTCTTTAATCATCCTCCATGGCTTCCCTTTACGGCGTAATGCATGTTTCATGGGAATTTCTCTTCTGAGAAATGGACACAGAGGGGTCTGGGTGAAAAAGTCAGGTCGGTGATGTCACAGAACTTATTGCCCACTGTATACATGCATGTAGTGTTTGAAGCCACATGTACACGCATGTACACACACACACACACACACACACACACCCCCACACACACACCCCGTTAGAAGTAAACTTAGTTCATTTTTAACAGTACTTTAACAGAACTTGGGTTCGGTTGATTAATGTGAGAATCAAACACTACTTTGCGACTCATTCCTCATGTTAGATGGAGCAAACATTAGTAGAGATCAAATCAAACTATCTTGAGGTTTCATTGCACGTCTCATTGCGTCACAATTCTACTATCCACCATAATCAAGATGATATTGCAACAAACAGCCCCGCAGACATTTATCTGCAAGTCGTTCTGAGTTAATAGCGTCTGCTAAATAACTCAAATGTAAATGTAATTTAGATGAGTGCGATGCAAGACTTCACCCTCACACAGACACACAGAATAACATGCACATGGGTGCACTTCATACTGCTACAACGTTGTAGCTACTGCACGGGACCAAAATAGCGGAGAACTATGCTCTTCAGCGCTCTTTGTTGTTGAGGAATTCGACTCACTTATGTGTTGACTTTGTGCATGCAATGTCATCTCGCTGAGTGTACCTTGAAGAAAACCTAAATGTGTGTACGTATAGACATCACAATGAATATTAATTTATGGAACTACATCCACCAGACAGTGACCTAAATGCTTTGTATGGAAAAATAGCCTGAGGAGGAAACACAGCTTAAATAACTTTGATGTCAGAGTTAAGAGGCCCGGTGGTTCCCTCAACCCCTGAGCAACTCTTTGATAGTGAGTGCTCCGGTGGGTTTGCAGTGGGGAGGAGATAGAGATGTTTCAGCCCCGGCATCCCGCGCTGGGACCCTCTCGTTAACGTCAATAGCGCTGCCGCTTTGCCCTAGTGTGCCGACTGGCAGGCTGTTTGTAGATAACAAGAACCTTGTACTGTCGTTCCTGTACCCCTGGGGCCTGTGAGGTGCCCTTTTCATCTGAAAACATGGAGGTTTTTTTTGCTATATTGTGGAATCTGTTCAACCCATACCACAATTCTACTCTTCCTGTCTGTGCTGAATTCGTGTCCCTGGAATGAATAAGAGATGCCATTTCTGCTTTAGGAGTAAAAACATGGCAGAAAATGAGAGAAAATACAGGTGTTTGGGTACGGAGCTGGTGTCATTACCGAGTAACTAAATGTTCCATTGTGTCATCATCTCCTTCAATCTCTTCAGTTACAGGGGTGACCTGATTAATAACCGTTTCTAATAACAATCTCCTTTTGAGTCTTTTTCTCATTTGACTTTGACTAAGTTTAAGCGTTGTTTATTTCATGTGCAAGTTATGCAATAATGTTATCAAATAATGTGGTCATGCTTTGGAAGGCTTTATTCACATAGCCGTCAGAGGGGGAAGGTGCCTCTAGGATGCGGTAAAAACGTATATGTAATGCCTCTGCCTGAAATGAAAATTGATTTTTTTTAAATAGCCACGCATCTACACACAGCACCCCATAATTAAAAAAAAATATTTATTTAACTAGGCAAGTCAGTTAAGAACAAATTCTTATTTTCAATGGTGGCCTAGTAATAGTGGGTTAACTGGCTTGTTCAGGGGAAGAATGACAGATTTGTACCTTGTCAGCTCGGAGATTCGAACTCGCAATATTTCAGTTACTAGCCAAACACCCTAACCACTAGGCTTCCCTGCTGCCCCATAATGATAAAGTGAAAACATGTTTTTAGAAATGTTTGCACATTTATTGAAAATGAAACACAGAAATATCTAATTTTACGTAAGTATTCACACCCTTGAGTCACCACTTTGTAGAAGCACCTTTGGAAGCGATTACAGCTGTGAGTTTCTCTGTCAGTATCTTTCCACACCTGGATTGGCCATTATTCTTTAAAAAATTATTCAAGCTCTGTCAAATTGGTTGTTGATCATTGCTAAACAGCCATTTTCAGGTCTTGCCATAGATTTTCAAGTAGATTTAAGTCAAAACTGTAACTCGGCCACTGAGGAACATTTGCTGTCTTCTTGGTAAGCAACTCAGTGTAGATTTGGCATTGTGTTTTAGGTTAATGTCCTGCTGAAAGGTGAATTAATCTCCCTGTGTCTGGTGGTAAGAAGACTGAGTCAGATTTTCATCTAGGATTTTACCAATGCTCAGGTCCATTCCGTTTCTTTTTTATCCTGAAAACCTCCGTAGTCCTTAACGATTACAAGCATACCCATAACATGAAAATATGGAGAATGGTACTCAGTAATGTGTTGCGTTGGGTTTGCCCAAAACATAACACTTTGTATCCAGCACAAAAAGTGAATGGCTTTGCCACATATTTTACAGTATTACTTTAGTGCCTTGTTGCAAACAGATTGCATGTTTTGTCATATTTTTTTACTCTGTCACTTAGTATTGTGCATGTTACGATCAACTAGGAGTGGTGGGTGGAATCAGGCGCAGAGAGCAGGGTTCAGTCTTTCTTTCAATTTATTCCCCAGCGCAACAAAACAGTCACGCCAACACACAGGGCGTATATAAGTTGCCAGTCCAAACAACAGGACAAAATAGTCCGGAGAATAAATATACGAAAAACTCACACCATCAAACACAGAGTAACACAAACAAGCCCGCACAAATACCCAGCGGGCCTAGTGCCCTTAAATACCCTATAAACAAACCCTAATAAAAAACAGGTGTACCCAATTACCCAATAACCCAAAACAAACGGAAAGGGAATCGATGGTAGCTAATAGGCCGGCGACGCCGACCGCCGAGCACCGCCCGAACAGGAAGAGGCACCATCTTCGGCAAGGTTCGTGACAGTGCAGTAACTAGAATGTTGTTGATCCATCCTCAGTTTTCTCATATCACTGTCATTAAACTCTGTAACTGTTTTCAAGTCACCATCGGCCTCATGGTGAAATCCCTGAGCAGTTTCCCTCCTCTCCTGCAACTGAGTTAGGAAGTAAGCATGCATTTTATAGTAACTAGGTGTATTGATGCACCATCCTAAGTTTAATTAATAACTTTTACCCATCTACCAATAGGTGCCCTTCTTTGTGGGAGAGCGGAAATCCTCCCTGGTCTTTGTGGTACAGAAATCAAAAATTGTTATTTGAGTTATTTAAGCTTGCCATATCAAAGGGGTTGAATACTTATTGACTCAGGACATTTTAGCATTTCATTTTTAATTAATTTGTAAAAATGTCTAAAAACATAATTCCACTTTGATAATATGAGGTATTGTGTCTAGGCCAGTGACAACTCATCTAAATGTAAAACATTTTAAATCCAGGCTGTAATACAACACAATGTGGAAAAAGTCAATGGGTGTGAATACTTTCTGAAGGCGCTGTATGTCAAAGTGTGTCAAATATGTACGTTGAAAAGACTGGTTATTTCGTGACATTCTGGGGACATCTTAAAGACTCATATTTGTTTTAGCATTTGTGAAACAAATCCCATTCAAGTCATGGTACCGATATTAGCATTTTTCAGGCATCATGTTCAAATGATCTATACGGGACTTTGTTGAGCTTCACAACCAATTTGAAATACTTTCGTCTGATTTGGACATGATCTGTGAAACATGCATTTGGAAAAAGTGCCAGGAAAACTAAACCAAAATATGGAATGCAGTCATACATTTTCCATAGACTGCTTATAGGGTAAGGACGCCAATGTGAATAATACTTTTATAATTAAATGTATTCACAACAACTCAATTATTGAACTATTTCTTGACATTAACTCTGAATGTGCAGTGTGGAACCTGTGATCGTTGTCTGCGTATATCATCATGACCACTCAATGTTGGGTCACCTGAAACCAAAGCAAAGCTTTTTGCAAAGTGTATTTTAGTTCACAATGGATAATAGAAATGTAGTTGAATAATATAAAATGGGATATACCATCAGTCAAGGATGAGTGTCCATTCTAGCTCTGAACTTCAGGTATGCAATCAGTCCAGCTCACAACAGTGGGAGGGAGGTGAATCATCTGGGATGTTACATAATGCCATGGCTTGCTCTTCCACTTTTGTTTTATCTCATTTCTACCAGCATGTCAAACGTGCAACCAGATGGAAAAAAACTCGAGATCACCTTTACTCCACACACAGAGATGCATACAAATTTCTCCCTCACCCTCCATTTGGCAAATCTGACCATAATTCTATCCTCCTGATTTCCTGGTTACAAGTAAAAACTAAAGCAGGTTGTACCAGTGACTTGCTCAAAACGGAAGTGGTCAGATGATACGGATGCTACGCTACAGGACTGTTTTGCTAGCACAGACTGGAATATGTTCTGGGATTCATCCAATGGCATTGAGGAGTATACCACCTCAATCACCGGCTTCATCAATAAGTTCATAAATGACATCGTCCCCACAGTGACCGTGAGTACACATCCCAACACGAAGCCATGGATTACAGACAAAATCCGCACTGAGCTAAAGTCTAGAACTGCCTCTTTCAAGGAGTGGAACACTAATCCGGACCCATATAAGAAATCCCGCTATGCCCTCAGACGAACCATCAAACAGGACTAAGATTGAACCCTACTACACCAGCTCTGACGCTCGTTGGATGTGGCAGGGATTGCAAACTATTATGGCCATCAAAGGAAAACACAGCCACAAGCTGCCCAGTAACGCGAGCCAACCAGATGAGCTAAATGCCTTTTATGCTCGCTTCGAAGGCAAAGATCACTGAAGCATGCATGAGAGCACCAGCTGATCTCGACAACTGTGTGATCACACTCTCTGTAGCCGATGTGAGCAAAACCTTTAAACAGGTCAACATTCACAAGGCAGTGGGACCAGACGGATTACCAGGACATGTACTCAGAGCATGCGCAGATCAACTGGCATGTGTCTTCACTGACATTTTCATCCTCTCCCTGACTGAGTCTCTAATACCTACATGTTTCAAACAGACCACCATTGTCCTCGTGCCCAAGAAAGCAAAGGTAAGCTGCCTAAATGACTACCGCCTTGTAGCACTCACGTCAGTAGCCATGAAGTGCTTTAAAAAAGACTGGTCATTACTCACATCAACACCATCATCCCGGAAACCCTAGACCCACTCCAATTCGCATACCACACCAACAGATCCACAGATGAGGCCATCTCGATCACACATTGCCCTTTTCCACCTGGACAAAAGGAACACCTGTGTGAGAATGCTGGTCATTGACTACAGCTCAACGTTCAACACTATAGTGCCCATGAAGCTCATCACTAAGAGAAGAACCATGGGACTAAACACCTCCCTCTTCATCTGGATCTTGGACTTCCTGACGGGCCGCCTCCAGATGGTAAGTGTAGGCAACAACACATCTGCCACATGGATCCTCAACACCGGGGCCTGTCATGGGTGCGTGCTTAGCCCCCTCTTGTACTCCCTGTTCACTCACGGCTGCGTGGCCAAGCACGATTCCAGCACCATCATTAAGTTTGCTGACGACACAACAAGCCTGATCACTGACAATGATGAAACAGCCTATAGGGAGGAGGTGAGAGGCCTGTGTGATGCCAGGACAACAACCTCTCCTGTAATGTGAGCAAGACAAAGGAGCTGATCATGGACTACAGGAAAAGGAGGGCCGAACAGGCCCCCATTAACATCGACGGGGCTGTAGTGGAGCGGGTCGGAAGTTTGAAGTTCCTTGGTGTCCATATCTCCAAAAAACTATCATGGTCCAACATCATTCCCCCCAGGAGACTGAAAATACTTGGCATGGGTACCCAGATCCTCAAAAATTCCAAGATCATCCTGAGCGGTTGCATCACCGCCTGGTATGTCAACTGCTTGGCATCCAACCGTAAAGAGGGTAGTTTGTACGACCCTCTAAATCACTGGAGCCAAGCTTCCTGGCATCCAGGAGCTATATACTAGTCAGAAGAAGGCAAAAAATATTGTCAAAGACTCCAATCACCAAAGTCATAGACTGTTCTCTCTGCTACCGCACAGCAAGTAGGTACCTGAGTGCCACGTATAGTTCCAAATGGCACTTAAACAGCTTCGACCCCCAAGCCATAAGACTGCTGAACAATGAATCAAATGTCCACCCGGACTATTTACATTGACACGCCCACCCCCATTTTGTTTTTACACTGTTGCTACTTGCTGTTTATTATCTATCCATAGTCACTTTACCCCTATCTACATGTACAAATGACCTCGACTAACCTGTACCCACACACATTGACTCGGTCCCTGTACCCGCTGTTATTTTATTGTAACTTTTTATTTTATTTTTAACTTTAGTTTATAATATTAACTGCATTGTTAGTTAAGCATTTTACAGTAAGGCTACCTGTTGTACTCGGTGCATGTGACAAATCAAATTTGATTGCACTTTAAGGGACTGCTGTTAGACCCAAAAGGCCCACATCCCTTCCAACTCAGATGACATGTTTACTAATCTCTGCAGAAGCTAATGGCCAATTTTGTTATTTTGTTTTCCTGAATTCCATTTCTTGCTTCCCCTATAAAACACAATAGTGTTTTTCAGCCCTGCACATTTTCACCGCCATTCACCCAACACGGGTGAGGCCAGATAGGCACAATTATTGTGCCCATTCAGGGGCACACTGTCACACTCATGAGACTAGGGGAAGAAAAAAAAATTAATATGGCAAATTTGCTTCCCAATGGGCATTTTCTTCCCAATGTTTAATAAACAACTAGGGCCGTACCGAAAAGGAGGCCGCCGTCCAAATGTTGAATTGGCCTGAACTTCTGATGCACTAGGAACCTAGCTGGCTCAACTTCCCCAAAATACCCCCCACTTCAGACTATTTGGTTTTATGAAAATCACAGGGGGAGGATTAGAGAGAATGGGAGTATTCAGAGATGTAATGTATATGTTGGAATGATGCTTGGTCGGGGGGCCGTGACATGAGACTAGGTATCTGTTGTGGTATTCCTGTCTTTGTGGATCATTCTTCACAATTATCCTTGATTTGGCTTGGATGGGCACAACAATGTTCAGGATACACAATGGTAAACACCACATTGAAACCATCGAAGACCACCACTGATTGTCGGGGGAGGACGAATCACTCCAGGGACTGGTTGATGTGAAACGCATTCAATTCATGGAATAGGGGGCATTTAGAATTCATTGAAAAATCGACATCTAAACATAACCATTCCAGCAGAGAGCTCAGAGTAGAACACCAAGTTTTAAGATGAAAACAGCGAACTATACTACAACTACATTAAGGATGAAAGTTTTCCTTGACTGGGGAAAAAAAACTGGATTTGTGCTAAAATGTGCTCTACAGATCAAAACTCCTTGGTGCAGTACATAGGTGTAATTCATTGAGGTATTAAGCTAAGCCAAGCTGTTTGTCATTCCGTGTCAATGTTTTCTCCTTAGGCACAGAGGGGATGACAAGTAACACTATGCATGGGCCCATGGGGGATAGGTGAATAGTCTGTGTTTGTGCGTTGGCTGCTGACCAGGCATCATTATAGTCAGTGAAAAATATTTGTTTGAACATGGCATCAGGACATTCATTAGAATATCCCCTTCTGGGAGAGATACTTTGTCATTGGTGGTTTTCCCACTTTTTAAGTATCAAGAGTTGCAATAAACTTTTCTTGTAGGTCTCTCTGACCTCAATAAATAGATACGTTGAAGTGGGAAGATTCCATACACTTAGGTTGGAGTCATTAAAACTAATTTTTCAACCAAATTTCTTGATATCAAACGGTAGTTTTGGCAGGTCGGTTGCGACATCTACTTTGTGCATGACACAAGTAATTTTTCCAACAATTGTTTACAGACAGATTATTTCAGTTATAATTCACTTTATCACAATTGCTATGGATCAGGAGGTTTACACACACTAAGTTGACTGTGCCTTTAAACAGCTTGGAAAATTCCAGAAAATGATGTAATGACTTTCTGACAGGCTAACTGACATAATTTGAGTCTAATGGAGGTGTACCTGTGGATGTATTTCAAGGCCTACCTGTAATTCAAGGCCTAACTAAACTCACTGCCTCTTTTCTTGACATCATGGGAAAATAATTGTAGACCTCCACAAGTATGGTTCATCCTTGGGAGCAATTTCCAAACACCTGATGGTACCACGTTCATCTGTACAAAGAATAGAACGCAAGTATTAACACCATGGGACCACACAGCAGTCATACCGCTCAGGAAGGAGACCCATTCTGTATCCTAGAGATGAATGTACCTTGGTACAAAAAGTGCAAATCAATCCCAGAACGACAGCAAAGGACCTTCTGAAGATGCTGGAGGAAACAGGTACAAAAGTATCTATATCCACAGTAAAACGAGTCCTATATCGACTTAACCTGAATGGCCGCTCAGAAAGGAAGAAGCCACTGCTCCAAAACCTCCATAAAAAAGCCAGACTACGGTTTGCAACTGCATATGGGGACAAAGATTGTAATTTTTGGAGAAATGTCCTCTGGTCTGATGAAACAAAAATAGAACTGTTTGGCCATGATGACCATCGTTATGTTTGGAGGAAAAAGGGGAAGGCTTTCAAGCTGAAGACACCATACCAAATAGGAAGCACCGGGGTGGCAGCATCATGTTGTTGGGGGTGCTTTGCTGCAGAAGGGACTGGTGCACTTCACAAAATAGATGGCATCATGAGTATGGAAAATTATGTGGATATATTGAGGCAAAATCTCAAGACATCAGTCAGGAAGTTTGGATGAAAATGGGTCTTCCAAATGGACATTGACCCCAAGCATATTTCCAAAGTTGTGGCATAATGTTTTAAGGACAACAAGGTCAAGGTATTGGAGTGGCCATCACAAAGTCCTGACCTCAATCCTGTAGAAAATTTGTGGGCAGAACTGAAAAACCGTGTGAGAGCAAGGAGGCCTACAAACCTGTTACACCAGCTCTGTCAGGAGGAATGGGCCAAAATTCACCCAATTTATTGTGGGAAGCTTGTGGAAGGCTACCCGAAACGTTTGACCCAAGTTAAACAATTTAAATGCAATGCTACCCATTTATAATTGAGGGTATGTAAACTTCTGACCCACTGGGAACGTGATGAAATAAATACATGCTGAAATAAATAATTATCTCTACTATTATTCTGATATTTCACAATCTTAAAATAAAGTGTTGATCCTCACTGACCTAAGGCATCGGAATTTTTACTGGGATTAAATGTCAGGATTTGTGGAAAACTGAGTTTAAATGTAGTTGGCTAAGGTATATGTAAACTTCCGACTTCAACTGTATATATTGTGGGTCTTCTCTTTTGAGAAGAAATATGTGGCTCTCTGATACTTAAAAAGTGCTGAAAAGCACCAATAACCTCCTGGGGACCAACAATGATTTGTTTGCATCTGTCTTGGGGAGACCATTACACTCCCGTACTAAAGATATGAGAAAACAACTCTACAAACGGGTCTACTGGGTGTCAGACTCTATAATAGGGCCGGCGGGCAGAAGGTTAAATAACAGTTGCCTATGCTTATAAGCGAAAGACATTATAACAACATTGAAGTATGCCAAGGTAATAAAATAATAATTTAAAACAAATTATAACTAATAAAGGATTAATTTGCAACAGGTTTACATGCATATAGCTTTATAGATTTGACTTTATAGACTATATAAATTTGTATGGCATACAAAGTTGACATAAGCACTACATAGATGTTTCACAAATCCTTCAACTTTTAACCTCTTGAAGCTAGGGGGCAGAATTTTCAATTACAGATAAATAGCATGCCCAATTTCAACTTCCTGCTACTCATTCCAAGAATATAAGATATGCATATTATTCATATATTTGGATAGAAAACACTCTGAAGTTTCTAAAACTGTTTGAATCATCTCTGTGAGTATAACATAACTTATCTAGCAGGCAAAATCCAGAGGACTAACTGTTCAGAATTTTTTTTCCCACCTCTCTGTTACCTGCATGATAGCGGGGTGAAAAGGCAGTGTCTCGGGTGGTTGTTGTCCTTGATGATCAATGTGGCCTTCCTGTGACATCGGGTGGTGTAGGTGTCTTAGAGGGCAGGTAGTTTGCCTCCGGTGATGTATTGTGCAGACCTCCCTACCCTCTGGAGAGCCTTACGGTTATGGGCGGAGCAGTTGCCGTACCAGGCGGTGATACAGCCCAACAGGATGCTCTCGATTGTGCATCTGTAGAAGTTTGTGAGTGCTTTTGAGGACAAGCCGAATTTCTTCAGCCTCCTGAGGTTGAAGAGGCGCTGCTGCTCCTTCTTCACAAAGCTGTCTGTGTGGGTGGACCAAATCAGTTTGTCTGTGATGTATACGCCGAGGAACTTAAAACTTACTACTCTCTCCACTACTGTCCCGTCGATGTGGATAGGGGGGTGCTCCCTCTGCTGTTTCCTGAAGTCCACGATCTTCTCCTTTGTTTTGTTGACGTTGAGTGTGATGTTATTTTCCTGACACCACACTCCGAGGGCCCTCACCTCCTCCCTGTAGGGAGTCTGGTCGTTGTTGGTAATCAAGCATACCACTGCAGCAAACTTGACGATTGAGTTGGAGGCGTGCATGTCCACGCAGTCGTGGGTTTACAGGGAGTACAGGAGAGGGCTCAGAACGCACCCTTGTGGAGTCCCAGTGTTGAGGATCATCGGGGTGGAGATGTTGTTACCTACCCTCACCACCTGGGGGCAGCCCGTCAGGAAGTCCAGTACCCAGTTGCACAGGGCGGGGTCGAGACCCAGGGTCTAGAGCTTGATGACGAGTTTGGAGGGTACTATGGTGTTAAATGCTGAGCTGTAGTCGATGAACAGCATTCTCACATAGGTATTTATCTTGTCCAGGTGGGTTAGGGCAGTGTGCAGTGTGGTTGCAATTGCGTCGTCTGTGGACCTATTGGGGCGGTAAGCAAATTAGATTGGGTCTAGGGTGTCAGGTAGGGTGGAGGTGATATGGTCCTTGACTAGTCTCTCAAAGCACTTAATGGGGACGGTAGTCATTTAGCTCAGTTACCTTAGCTTTCTTGGGAACAGGAACAATGATGGCCCACTTGAAGCATGTGGGAACAGCAGACTGGGATATGGATTGATTGAATATGTCCGTAAACAGACCAGCCAGGTGGTCTGCGAATGCTCTGAGGATGCGGCTGGGGACGCCATCTAGGCCTGCAGCCCTGTGAGGGTTAACACGTTTAAATGTTTTACTCACCTCGGCTGCAGTGAAGGAGAATCCCGAGGTTTTGGTAGCGGGCCATGTCAGTGGCACTGTATTGTCCTCAAAGCGAGCAAAGAAGTTATTTAGTCTGTTTGGAAGCAAGACATCCTGGTCCGCGACGGGGCTGGTTTTCTTTTTGTAATCCGTGATTGACTGTAGACCCTGCCCCATACCTCTTGTGTCTCAACCTTTAAGTCTTTACTGAAGACTCATCTCTTCAGTGGGTCATATGATTGAGTGTAGTCTGGCCCAGGCGTGTGAAGGTGAACGGAAAGGCTCTGCAGCAACGAACCGTCTTTGCTGTCTCTGCCTGGCCGGTTCTCTTCTTTCCACTGGGATTCTCTGCCTCTAACCCTATTACAGGGGCTGAGTCACTGGCTTACTAGGGCTCTATCATACCGTCCCTAGGAGGGGTGCGTCACTTGAGTGGGTTGAGTCACTGTTGTGATCTTCCTGTCTGGGTTGCCCCCCCCGCCCCCTTGGGTTGTGCCGTGGCGGAGATCTTTGTGGGCTATACTCGGCCTTGTCTCAGGATGGTAAGTTGGTGGTTGAAGATATCCCTCTAGTGGTGTGGGGGCTGTGCTTTGGCAAAGTGGGTGGGGTTATATCCTTCCTGTTTGGCCCTGTCCGGGGGTGTCATCGGATGGGGCCACAGTGTCTCCTGACCCCTCCTGTCTCAGCCTCCAGTATTTATGCTGCATACTTTATGTGTATGGGGGCTAGGGTCAGTTTGTTATATCTGGAGTACTTTTCCTCTCCTATCCGGTGTGAATTTAAGTATGCTCTCTCTAATTCTCTCTTTCTCTCTTTCTTTCTCTCTCTCGGAGGACCTGAGCCGTAGGACCATGCCTCAGGACTACCGGGCATGATGACTCCTTGCTGTCCCCAGTCCACCTGGCCATGCTGCTGCTCCAGTTTCAACTGTTCTGCCTGTGATTATTATTATTTGACCATGCTGGTTATTTATGAACATTTGAACATCTTGGCCATGTTCTGTTATAATCTCCACCCGGCACAGCCAGAAGAGGACTGGCCACCCCACATAGCCTGGTTCCTCTCTAGGTTTCTTCATAGGTTTTGGCCTTTCTAGGGAGTTTTTCCCAGCCACCGTGCTTCTACACCTGCATTGCTTGCTTTTTGGGGTTTTAGGCTGGGTTTCTGTACAGCACTTTGAGATATCAGCTGATGTACGAAGGGCTATAATAAATACATTTGATTTGATTTTGATTTGATCTGAGATGTTGAATTGCAACTCTACTTTGGTCTCTATACTGACGCTTAGCTTGTTTGATTGCCTTGCGGAGGGAATAGCTACATTGTTTGTATTCGGTCATGTTTCCGGTCACCTTGCCCTGGTGAAAGCAGTGGTTCGTGCTTTCAGTTTCCCGCGAATGCTGCCATCAATCCACGGTTTCTGGTTTGGGAATGTTTTAATAGTTGCTGCGGGTATGACATTGCCGATGCACTTTCTAATGAACACCTGTATTTGTGGAGTTTCTCCCATTCTTCTCTGTCAGGTTGGATGGGGAGCGTTGCTGCACAGGTATTTTCAGGTCTCTCCAGAGATGTTATATCGAGTACAAGTTCGAACTCTGGCTAGGCCACTAAAGGACATTCAGAGACTCGTCCCGAAGCCACTCCTGCATTGCCTTGTCTCTGTGATTAAGGTCGTTGTCCTGTTGGAAGGTGAACCTTCGCCCCAAACATCCCCACAGCAAGATGCCACCACCACCATGCTTGGCATTCAGGTCAAAAAGTTCAATATTGGTTTATCAGAGAATCTTGTTATCATGGTCTGAGAGTCCTTTGGGTGCCTTTTGGCAAACTCCAAGTGGGCTGTCATGTGCCTTTTACTGATTGGTGGAGGGCTGCAGAGATGGTGGTCCTGTAAAGTTTTCCCTTCTCTACAGAGGAACTCTAGAGCTCTGTTAGAGTGACCATCGGGTTCTTGGTCACCTCTCTAATGAGGCCTTTCTCCCCCGAATGCTCAGTTTGGCCGGGCTTATTTGGGGACCTTCAATGCTTCAGAAATGTTTTGGTACACTTCCCCAGATCTGTGCTTCGACACAATCCTGTCTCGGAGCTCTACAGACAATTCCCTTGACTTCATGGCTTGGTTGTTGCTCTGACATGCACTATCAACTGTGGAACCTTATATAGACAGGTGTGTGCCTTTCCAAATCATGTCAATTCAATTGAATTTACCACAGATTAACTCCAATGAAGTTGTAGAAACATCTCAGGAAGATGAATGGAAACAGGATGCACCTGAGCTCAATTTAGAGTCTCATAGCAAAGGGTCTGAATACTTATGGAAATCATGTTTTTCAAATTTGTATTTTTAAGTCATTTGCTAAAATGTCTAAAAACCTGTCATTATGGGGCATTGCATGTAGATTCATGAGGGGAAAAAAACTATTAAATTCATTTTAGAATAAGGCTGTAAACATAACAAAATGTTGAAAAAAGGGAAGGAGTCTGAATATTTTCTGGATGCACTGAATATTTTGTTCTATTCACTGTGCATATAATATATCTTATACAGTAAGAGAAACGTTCTTGTTGCCCATAGTTGAATCAAAGGGCTCCCCATCCGGTCTGTCAAATGAGTTTAGGATTATTAGAGCTATACATCAGATTGTGGGCACACTGAAGCTTGCATAAGGAGTAAGCCAGACACTCTGACACTGACACTCTCACTCGCTCATCGTCATGGACTCGCAGACCCTTGGAGCAGATCATCAAGGCGCTAGCGTCGAGGGAGTGCGTCTCACCGACATGTTATATTTAGAGGCTGCACGGCGCTGATCCACGCGGCACCTCTCTCTCCTCTCTCTCTACGGGTCAGCCAATATGTGGCGGTGAACTCATGGTTGATGAGCTAGAGGTGGGTTCACTGTCAGTCTGTCAGGACGTGGGTCTCTAGCTTCGTCTCCTCCTTCCACATTGGTATCTGTGCCTCCATGTTGGGGGAAGTCGTGTGTATTAACCAGATTGCCCACTTAGTCACACACACACAAATGGCACTGTAGCCTCTCTGTGTGTTCACCACCAGCCATAGTTTAGCGCAAGTTTGCAGATGCTTTGAATGCCAGGATGTCAATGCCCACGCCCCAACGGAACTCTAATGGTCATAAAACATCTTTCTGTTTAAGATAGAGATATGGTTTTGCATAGGCTGTGTCTCAATCCACCGCATCCGCCGATGTCAGCCTTCCGCATCATGGGTGAAAAGTGGTAGAGATACAGATGTGTTTGTCCGACCAGGAGACTTCGGTCTTCTCACGAAAACGTCTTTAGCGGCTGAACGGTTTGGGCTACAAACCTATATGCACCCCTCAAAGTGAAGATGATGAGACTCTCTCGAACAGGATAGTGTTCTCGGGTTTTGCTCTATGACAACCACAAATATCACAGGACTTGAAGTCGGTAGCGGCGATCTGCCAACTTCTGTCTGTAGCGTCCGAACAGTTTGGGCTAGAAACGAATCTGTACCTCTCTATGGAAAGATGACGAGACTCTCACAAACACATACATATCGGTTATTTTGCTCTAGGACGCCCACAAGCCTAACAAGCATCACCAGCATTGTCTGAAGGTAGCCCAGTACCAGCTAGAATATGAAAGTACTTCAGTGCAAAACAAAGGGATTATATATTGGTCCACAAAAAAAATCCTGATCTTTCTTATATATATATCTCTCAGATATAGGACAGACATTTCAAAATATACTTCCTTTTGATTATTATTTTTTTTCTATCTGTTTTGTCATGTATGAATTTGTTATTCAATGCGTTCCTATGGGCTAATAGTAATAAGGCCAAATTGAATGTTTAATCAACAAAAATATCATATATTTAACAGAATGCCAGCTTAGGGCACACAAAACACTTTTAATATGCAGTCTCTTCTTGTTGCACACTGAAATCATGAGTTCAATTAGTACTTGTCCAAGGGGAACAATGGTTTATCCCAAAGACCTAGTTGCCAAGTTTGATTGAACAGGATTCCAACCATCCCAATGTTCTGACACAAGGATGTTATGTAATTCGTCTTCAGGCACCTTTTATTCATCGTTAATGACTCTGGTATGAACCTCCATTTTTTTATGGATAAATAAAATACACTTGCTCGCTGGTTCTTAAAATGCAAATGCTTCGAAACCGTCAGTCTACTGCACATTCAATGGTTGAGTGAGAGAGGGAAGGAGATTTTTATGGAGAAGTTACTGTTGGACATCTCAGGCCATATGCTATTTTCAGGTATAACAATGAATTTCTAAATGAATCTCTATTTTTGCACATTACGCATTTGAAAACAAAATTCATAACATTATTATTTACATAATCTACAGTGAAATAGGAACTTGTACACCTCATAAAAGCTTCAAAAGTGTCAGTGTTCAACCTGGCCATATGATATAAAATACAACAGAACAGATTAACTGGAAAGACATTTACTTGAATGGTTGGCCAAAAATAACTAACTGTAAGCCACACGTCTAGTCTCCTGAGCTGACCCGCTGGGTCATATCTTAATAACCCAGCATCAATAACCTGGCAGTTTGTAAAGAAAATAACTATTCAGTGACCTAAGGCCTGCAACCCAGCAGTTGGGTCAACCAAACAGTTGAGTTCTTTTGAGCACTTTCCCACATTTGGTTCCAATTTCTCCTGCTTGTGTGTTTGTCTTATGAATATGAAACAGATTGCACAGAGAGATTAAAAGTACTCCTGCCTCTTTAGACAGCTGAATCAGTTTATATCTAGCAATTGATATCCAATTTTAAGACAGGTTACTCTTCCAACTGCTGTAATACCGAAAAGCTCTTCTGAATCTGAATTTCCGATCTAGGCCCATAAACCCGTTAACCCTAATAAATTGGACAATGATTAAAGATGGAAATTCCTAACTCAAAACACAGAAGGATGAGTCACTCCCTCAAGATGAATGGTGGAATGGTGTGTACTTCCCTTAACAGGTGGAGCCATGACAGTAGCGCTGTTCATTTCACTTTATCCCTGCAGATGCCAAGTCTGTGAAACAGCTACAGTATGAGAGACTATGGCTTTTCTTGAATGCTACCTGGAGAAGAGAGCTTCCTGAAGAAGAATGGAGTTGACTGATTCAATCAAACCAGTCATCTTTCTTTACAAACTCTGTCTCAAAGCATCCACCTGTGATAGGAGTCCGTCTGGCATTTTGACAGTGTTCAGCACCTTTCCATTCGACCCCAGGATATAAGGCAACTTCCGTTAGCGGGATCAAAATCGACAGCATCCGGTGAAGTTGGAGCGTGCCAAACTCAAGTTACAAAATTGTAATATTAAACATTCATGAACATACAAGTGTCCTACACCATTTGAAAGGTAAACTTCTTGTTAATCCAACCGCTTTGTCAGATTTCAAGAAGGCTTTACGGCGAAAGCATACCATGCGATTATCTGAGGACAGTGCCCCAAATCAAAATACTTTTTCAAACCAGCACAGGCATCACAAAAATCAAAAATAGCGATTAAATAAATCACTTAGCTTTGAGGATCTTCCTCTGTTTGCAATCCCAAGGGTTCCAGCTACACAGTGAATGGTTGTTTTGTTCGATAAAGTCCTTCTTTATATCCAAAAAGGTCTGTTTAGTTGACGTCATTGATTTCAGTAATCCATTGGTTCAACATGCATACAAACAAATCCAAAAACTTACCGTTCAAGTTCGTCCAAGCAAGTCAAACAATGTTTATAATTAATCCGCAGGTACTCTAAAATCTAAATAAATTATAACATTTAAGACGGAGAATAGTATGTTCAATAGGGAAGATAAATAAAGAAGAGAGCTCACCTCATTCATGTGCACCACAAGACTACTTTTCTAATGAGGGACACCTTGTAAAAACTACAACTACTTATTCGTTTTTCAAGAAACAAGCCTGAAGCCCTGTTTAAAGACTGTTGACATCTAGTGGAAGCCATGGAACTGCAATCTAGGCCCTTTTTTTGTTTATACCCTAGGCTAGCATGGAAATTGCCTGTGACCTCCAAAAATAAAATTCAGGGTTGATTTACCTTGGGTTTTTGCCTGCCATATCAGTTCTGTTACACTCACAGACATTATTTTAACAGTTTTAGAAACTTCACAGAGTTCTCTATCCTATTCCACCAATTATATGCATATCCTAGCTTCTGGGCCTGGGTAACAGGCAGTTTACTTTGCGCATGTCAGACAGACGAAATTCAGGATACTGCACCCTAGCCCAGAGAGGCTAAACTTCTCTAGGATAGGGGGCAGCATTTGGGAATTTGGATGAAAAGCATGCCCAATTTCAACTGCCTGCTACCCATCCCCAGAAGATAATTTGTTAGTATAACAGAACTTATGTAGCAGGCGAAACCCCGAGGACAAACCATTCATAATTTGTTTTTGAGGTCACTCTCTTTTCAATAGATTTTCATTGGGAATCCAGATTCCTAAGGGACTTGCTTGCAGTTCCTACCGCTTCCACTGGATGTCACCCGTCTTTAGAAATTGGTTGAGGTTATTCCTTTGTGTAATGAAGAAGTAAGGCCATCTTGAACGAGGGTCACTTCATGTGTACTGTTTGATAGAGGCGCATGACCAGAAAGCATGCTTCAGTTTGTTTTCTTCCTGTATTGAACACATATCATCCCGTCTTCAATTTTATCAATATTTTTCTTTTTAAATACCTAAAGTTGTATTACAAAAGTAGTTTGAAATGTTTTGGCAAAGTTTACAGGTAACTTTTGAGATATTTTGTAGTCACATTGCACAAGTTGGAATCGGTGTTTTTTTGGATCAAACACGCCAAATAAATGGACATTTTGGATATATATGGACAGAATTAATCGAACAAAAGGACCATTTGTGATGTTTATGGGACATATTGGAGTGCCAACAGAAGAAGCTCGTCAAAGGTAAGGCATGGTTTATATTTTTGTTTCTACGTTTTGTAACCAGTCATTACATTACATTACATTACATTTAAGTCATTTAGCAGACGCTCTTATCCAGAGCGACTTACAAATTGGTGCATTCACCTTATGACTTCCAGTGGAGCAGCCACTTTACAATAGTGCATCTAAATCTTTTAAGCGGGGGGGGGTGAGAAGGATTACTTTATCCTATCCTAGGTATTCCTTAAAGAGGTGGGGTTTCAGGTGTCTCCGGAAGGTGGTGATTGACTCCGCTGTCCTGGCGTCGTGAGGGAGTTTGTTCCACCATTGGGGGGCCAGAGCAGCGAACAGTTTTGACTGGGCTGAGCGGGAACTGTACTTCCTCAGTGGTAGGGAGGCGAGCAGGCCAGAGGTGGATGAACGCAGTGCCCTTGTTTGGGTGTAGGGCCTGATCAGAGCCTGGAGGTACTGAGGTGCCGTTCCCCTCACAGCTCCGTAGGCAAGCACCATGGTCTTGTAGCGGATGCGAGCTTCAACTGGAAGCCAGTGGAGAGAGCGGAGGAGCGGGGTGACGTGAGAGAACTTGGGAAGGTTGAACACCAGACGGGCTGCGGCGTTCTGGATGAGTTGTAGGGTTTAATGGCACAGACAGGGAGCCCGGCCAACAGCGAGTTGCAGTAATCCAGACGGGAGATGACAAGTGCCTGGATTAGGACCTGCGCCGCTTCCTGTGTGAGGCAGGGTCGTATTTGTGTTGTAGAGCATGAACCTACAGGAACGGGCCACCGCCTTGATGTTATTTGAGAACGACAGGGTGTTGTCCAGGATCACGCCAAGGTTCTTAGCGCTCTGGGAGGAGGACACAGTGGAGTTGTCAACCGTGATGGCGAGATCATGGAACGGGCAGTCCTTCCCGGGAGGAAGAGCAGCTCCGTCTTGCCGAGGTTCAGCTTGAGGTGGTGATCCGTCATCCACACTGATATGTCTGCCAGACATGCAGAGATGCGATTCGCCACCTGGTCATCAGAAGGGGGAAAGGAGAAGATTAATTGTGTGTCGTCTGCATAGCAATGATAGGAGAGACCATGTGAGGTTATGACAGAGCCAAGTGACTTGGTGTATAGCGAGAATAGGAGAGGGCCTAGAACAGAGCCCTGGGGACACCAGTGGTGAGAGCACGTGGTGAGGAGACGGATTCTCGCCACGCCACCTGGTAGGAGCGACCTGTCAGGTAGGACGCAAATGGGCCGCGCCGGAGATGCCCAACTGGAGAGGGTGGAGAGGAGGATCTGATGGTTCACAGTATCGAAG
Source organism: Oncorhynchus nerka (assembly GCF_034236695.1). Taxonomy (NCBI): domain Eukaryota; kingdom Metazoa; phylum Chordata; class Actinopteri; order Salmoniformes; family Salmonidae; genus Oncorhynchus; species Oncorhynchus nerka. The sequence continues at coordinate 36,585,633 of NC_088417.1, read as the reverse complement.
GCAGCCGATAGGTCTAGAAGGATGAGAGCAGAGAGAGAGAGTTAGCTTTTAGCAGTGCGGAGCGCCATACTTGAATGACTAGTCTTGAAACCTGACTGATTTGGATCAAGAAGGTCATTCTGAGAGAGATAGCGGAGAGCTGGCCAAGGACGGCACGTTCAAGGGTTTTGGAGAGAAAAGAAAGAAGGGATACTGGTCTGTAGTTGTTGACATCGGAGGGATCGAGTGTAGGTTTTTCAGAAGGGGTGCAACTCTCGCTCTCTTGAAGACGGAAGGGACGTAGCCAGCGGTCAGGGATGAGTTGATGAGCGAGGTGAGGTAAGGGAGAAGGTCTCCGGAAATGGTCTGGAGAAGAGAGGAGGGGATAGGGTCTAGCGGGCAGGTTGTTGGGCGGCCGGCCGTCACAAGACGCAAGATTTAATCTGGAGAGAGAGGGGAGAAAGAGGTCAGAGCACAGGGTAGGGCAGTCTGAGCAGAACCAGCGGCGTCGTTTGACTTAGCAAACGAGGATCGGATGTCGTCGACCTTCTTTTCAGGAGGATTCAGGAGGGAGGAGAAGGTGGCAAAGAGCTTCCTAGGGTTAGAGGCAGATGCTTGGAATTTAGAGTGGTAGAAAGTGGCTTTAGCAGCAGCGACAGAAGAGGAAAATGTAGAGAGGAGGGAGTGAAAGGATGCCAGGTCCGCAGGGAGGCGAGTTTTCCTCCATTTTCGCTCGGCTGCCCGGAGCCCTGTTCTGTGGGCTCGCAATGAGTTTGGAGGATAGGGGACATAGAGAGTCAAAGGATGCAGAAAGGGAGGAGAGGAGGGTTGAGGAGGCAGATTCAGGAGATAGGTTGGAGAAGGTTTGAGCAGAGGGAAGAGATGATAGGATGGAAGAGGAGAGAGTAGCAGAGAGCGATTGGGACGGCGCGATACCATCCGAGTAGGGGCAGTGTGGGAAGTGTTGGATGAGAGCGAGAGGGAAAAGGATACAAGGTAGTGGTCGGAGACTTGGAGGGGAGTTGCAATGAGGTTAGTGGAAGAACAGCATCTAGTAAAGATGAGGTCGAGCGTATTGCCTGCCTTGTGAGTAGGGGGAAGGTGAGAGGAGAGGTCAAAAGAGGAGAGGAGTGGAAAGAAGGAGGCAGAGAGGAATGAGTCAAAGGTAGACGGGGGAGGTTAAAGTCGCCCAGAACTGTGAGAAGTGAGCCGTCCTCAGGAAAGGAGCTTATCAAGGCATCAAGCTCATTGATGAACTCTCCGAGGGAACCTGGAGGGCGATAAATGATAAGGATGTTAAGCAAAGGGCTGGTAACTGTGACAGCATGGATTCAATGGAGGCGATAGATGGGTAAGGGGAGAAAGAGAAATGACCACTGGGAGAGATGAGGATCCCGGTGCCACCACCCCGCTGACCAGAAGCTCTCGGGTGTGCGAGAACACGTGGGCGGACGAAGAGAGAGCAGTAGGAGTAGCAGTGTTATCTGTGGTGATCCATGTTTCCGTCAGTGCCAAGAAGTCGAGGGACTGGAGGGAGGCATAGGCTGAGATGAACTCTGCCTTGTTGGCCGCAGATCGGCAGTTCCAGAGGCTACCGGAGACCTGGAACTCCACGTGGGTCGTGCGTGCTGGGACCACCAGATTAGGTGGCTTGGAGCGTTTGTTGGTCTGTGCAGAGAGGAGAGAACAGGGATAGACAGACACATAGTTGACAGGCTAAAGAGGCTACGCTAATGCAAAGGAGATTGGAATGACAAGTGGACTACACGTCTCGAATGTTCAGAAAGTTGAGCTTACGTAGCAAGAATCTTATTGACTAAAATGATTAAAATGATACAGTACTGCTGAAGTAGGCTAGCTGGCAGTGGCTGCGTTGTTGACTTTGTAGGCTAGCTGGCAGTGGCTGCGTTGTTGATTCGGGGACTAGCTGGCTAGCTAGCAGTGTTGATTACGTTACGTTGCGTTAAAAGAACGACATCTTTGTTTACAAACTCTGTCTCAAAGCATCCACCTGTGATAGGAGTCCGTCTAGCATTTTGACAGTGTTCAGAACCTTTCCATTCAACCCCAGGATATAAGGCAAATTCCGTTAGCGGGATCAAAATCGACAGCATCCTGCAGGGTTGAAATAGGTTTTCTCTCTTTTGTTTATGGAGGTGCTATCCTCAGATAATAGCATCATTTGCCTTTGCCCGAAAAGCCTTTTTGAAATCTGACATGTTGGCTGGATTCACAACACGTGTAGCTTTAATTTGTTATCTTACATGTGTGATTTCATGAAAGCTTGATTTTTATAAGAATTTATTTTAATTTGGCGCTCTGCATTTTCTCTGGCTTTTAGCCAAGTGGGACGCTAACAAGCAGCATATAAAAAATATGCTATAAATAAAAACCGAGATGACTGCATTAAAATATAAACATTAGGCTATAGGCCTATTTCAATCATATTGAAATATAATTTTATTTCAATCAATTAAGTAAGTAATATTAAGTAATATTATGCTAATGTAAGGCCACTGTCTGTAGTTTGTCTCAATATATTTCATGATGTGTGGCCTAACATGTGCGCAGTGATGTGCCAAATCGATGATTTAGTGCATTTTTATTGAGTAGGCATTAGAATAAGCACCTCCATGTTTGCAGTTGCAGGTGGTAATATCTCTCTAGGAGTTGATCCGTCATCAGTATTGTGACATAATTATAATGGTTAATTAAGGTAAGATTTTAATGAAGAAAGTTGATCTGAGAGCAGCTCTCCCTTTCTTTTGATCCTGTCAGTAATGACACATGATCCAATGACCATTCTCCCTGCGTGGTGTTTTTGTAAACAAGTTTTTATTCCATTTTTCCCCCTTTTTTTCCCCGATTGGCCCATCCCTCTTGGTAGCAAAAAAATTACTTGGTTTGTGCAGCTTTAAATTTTTGTTACATGTACGTTCTACACACATTTTACACACATGGGCCTTTTTTTTACACAGTAGTTGCATAGCAAAATATAGTTATTTGATGTATACTACATCTGGATGATAGTGCTTAAACACATCCGGTATACATTATCTATAGTGTTTTAGGTCACAACTATTATAGACCATTGGCTTATAAACCCACCCCTCAGCTGCTCTCAGCCTCTTCCACCAATCTCCATAAACTACCCTCTTTTGATTTTCAACTGTGGTTTCACATAAATTCCTTTCTAATTCAACAGTATCTACAGGTTGTAAATTAAAGATTCATATTTTTTTACTAAGAGTATATTATAGTGTTTATGGACTATGGCTTTCCAAATCTTCCAACAGTGCTGTTTGTAGGGTTAGTTTCAGGTAAATATTGTGATTTTTTTCAGTCACTCCTGAACCTGTAACCAGAAACAAGCTACATAGGGGCAATACCAGAATAAGTGATCTAATGATTCTGCCTCTTCGCAGCAAAATCTGCAGAGCTTAGATGGCTGCATGCCCCATATACATAACATACAATACTTGTGGCAATACTTTTTTTGAATATTTTTTATTGAAAAACTGTTTTAAATCAAGCGTCGTTTTGCGTATCATTTCATAAATGATGTGCCATGGAATCGGGATATACAAAATCTCTTCCCAGCTTTTTTGCAACCTACAGTATATGCCATCGCTTTCAACATTTTGGTCCTCAAATTAAACTGGTATATTTGTCTATTTATGGCAATTTATTTTGCCAAACGTTTATTTAAAAAAGGGCAGAAAAACATAGGTCCCTACGTTCTCCCCTTTCCACTTACATCCTCCATTTTTGTGATAATTCTGCAATCAGTTGGTGATAATTTTGTATAGGTCAAACATTTCCATATATTTTTTGTTAATTGCATGTGTCATATAACTCCACCATTCCTATTCATAATATAATTAACAAAGATAATCCTTTTAGCATTTTCTTTCCATATATAATGTTTTTATTTATCAATCAGTATATTTGAGTTTAACCCTTATATTTGTTGCAATATTTGTTCTGTCTTTTCTGGGGGATGAAACTGGAATTGAAACCAGCTTTGTATGCCTTGTTTTATTAAATGTGTGACTTTGAACAAGGTTTCATTTTCAATTAACCGAAAGTGAGAGGTTATAATTTGGATAGAGGCAAAAATAACATTTTAGAAAAAGGAGTGAGACATTCTTACTAACTGAATGTAAAAACCAGTTCAGGTTTAAGCAGACATTTGTATGACTGACGCTTTTAGTGAGAGGTTTAATGCTTTAATATCTAATAGTTTTAGCCTCCCAAACTAGTATTCATTATATAAATATGGACGTTTCATTTTGTCTGGCTTACCGTTCCAAATAAAGTGAAGTGTTTTTTCCTCATAGATTTTCAAAAAACGATTAGTCTAGAGTAGACTGCGCAATACGTAAATAAGTCAACTGTGATATGACTAAAGAGTTAAACAGTGTGATTTTTCCAAGATCTTCTCTAATTTTGCTAACGTTCTATTGAAATGTGTTCTTCATTTAGTTTTGGGGGAAATTAATTCCAAGTATGTCTACTTCCACATCAGCCTATTTCATTGATGAACGACAGGGTCATGTCAAATTTGTGCCTTTTAATGATCCAATACATCATATGGCACACTTACCATCATTAGCTTTAAGTTCAGGGAGACTAGAGAAATGATCTAGATCCTCAATGAGACTGTGAAGTGGTAGATTTGGAGACAATGGGCAACTGTGTTTAACTCCTCTTGACAGATCAATACTTTCTGATTTAGTAACCATTATTTACTATTTTACACCTGGGATTACTATACATAACTTTTACCGATTGTATAAAATTTAAAATGTAAATTGTCCAGGCATTTATATATAAATGATAGTCATACTTTATCAAAGGCCTTTTAAAAATCTGCCTGGTTTCTTTGACGTTTCATAGTGTTCTATTGCTTCAAGTAATTGTCTTATATTATCATCAATGTATTGTACATGTAAAAAAAATGTTTAAACAAGATTAATCATATCTGATAAAAAACCTTCTTCGTTCTATGCGTAAATATATTTTGCCAGGATTTTTGCATCACAACATTGAAGTGTAAGGGGCCTCGATCTTTAAACTTTTTTTTTTAGGGGGTGTAAACTTACCACATGGGTCCTGTTTATACTTATCACATGGGTCCTGTTTCAATAATAGTGAAATCAGATCTTCATGCTGCGTATCTGATTGTCTACCAATATAGGAGTAATTAAAACATGCTAATGGTGGATCTTTGAGTACATCTTAAAAGTTTTGATATAACTGTTTTCTGGAGGGAAAGGCATTAATGCCATAAAGAAGTTCCTCCTCTGTAATTTGGCCTTGACATGAGTCTTTCTGTACAGTTGCTAATTTGACATTATTATAAGGAAACACGTTACATCTTCGGCCGCTGTAAGGAAAGATGCATCGTTTAAAACACCCGTAAGCCTAAATTCCATCGCTATCGGGAAACCGGGCCCTGAACCTCTTGACAAAGTTTCTATAACTTTGTAAAGGATAAACACTTGTAAAAGTGCCATCTAGGCATGTTGTAATAATGAAAGGGAAAACAAGATCAGAGAACATAAGATAAAACAGTAGCTTAAAAAAACAACCTCCAAACAGTAATCCAAGGCATTCAATCTCCAAGATACATGACTAAGTGAGGTAGCGATAGGAAAATAAACATTACAATTCACAGCTTATCCATATGCTGTTATTGAACTCGACAGCTGCCCCCTCCTTACAAGGATGTGACAGATAATCAAACAAAATCATTGAAACTACAAAGTCAGTGGAAATGAAAAGGTTTGCGAGACATGTGGGGAGCAAAATCAGAGTCCGGGAACGCGGAGCCTACGAGTGAGTATAAACTTCCCAAGGGGAATTTTTAATTTGGGCAACAACAAAGCTCCACTGGCCGGATCGACTGGCACACGAGCGCCACATGTGTCTTCCATTGCCCCTGACGCACACTTGAAACAGAGTTCACTTTACGCCTCTGTGTCTGCACGCAGTAAAAGCCCTGTTTATTTGTGTTTCCCTTTTTTTAACAGCTGCAGGGCCTGCCTCCAATGCCTCCTTTCATCCAACCAGACCTCTTTGCCTCTTCAACTGCTGGGCTCTTCACAAGTGTCCGCCTTGCAACCTCTGTGGTTGCGTGGGAGGGGAGGGGAAGAAATTAATAAGGATCAACTTTGATCGATGGCTTTAATTTAAAACATCATATATGTACGTATGTTTTGTGCATTCAAAACTTCTTCTATTTTTGACATACACTACCGTTCAAAAGTATGGGGTCACTTAGAAATGTCCTTGTTTTTGAAAGAAAAGCTAATTTCTAGTCCATTAAAATAACATCAGAATGATCAGAAATACAGTGTAGATATTGTTAATGTTGTAAATGACTATTGTAGCTGGAAATGGAAGATTTGTTTCTGGAATATCTACATAGGCATACAGAGGTCCATTATCAGCAACCATCACTCCTGTGTTCCAATGGCACGTTGTGTTAGCTAATCCAAGTTTATCATTTTAAAAGGCTAACTGATCATTAGAAAACCATGTTGCATTTATGTTAGCACACAAGTCCTCAACTGGCAGCTTAATTAAACAGTACCCACAAAACACCAGTCTCAACGTCAACAGTGAAGAGGCGACTCCGGGAGGCTGGCCTTCTAGGCAGAGTTGCAAAGAAAAAGCCAAATCTCAGACTGGCCAATAAAAATAAAAGATTAAGATGGGCAAAAGAACATTGACACTGGACAGAGGAACTGTGCCTAGAAGGCCAGCATCCTGGTGTTGACTCTTCACTGTTGTTGTTGAGACTGTGGTTTTGCGGGTAATTTAATGAAGCTGCCAGTTGAGGACTTGTGAGGCGTCTGTTTCTCAAACTAGACACTCTAATGTACTTGTCCTCTTTCTCAGTTGTGCACCGGGGCCTCCCACTCCTCTTTCTATTCTGGTTAGAGACAGTTTGCGCTGTTCTGTGAAGGGAGTAGTACAAGATCTTCAGTTTCTTGGCAATTTCTCGCATGGAATAGCCTTCATTTCTCGGAAGAAAGGGTCTTGTTTCTGGCCATAATGGCCATCCTGTAATTGAACCCACAAATGCTGATGCTCCAGATACTCAACTAGTCTAAAGAAGGCCAGTTTTATTGCTTCTTTAATCAGCATTAATCAACAGTTTTAAGCTGTGCTAACATAATTGTAAAAGGGTTTTCTAATGATCAATTAGCTTTTTCAAATGATAAACATGGATTAGCTAACACAACGTGCCATTGGAACACAGGAGTGATGTGGATGCTGATAATTGGCCTCTGTACGCCTGTGTAGAAATTCCATTAAAAAAAATCTGCCGTTTCCAGCTACAATAGTCATTTACAACATGAACAATGTCTTCACTGTATTTCTGATCAATTTGATGTTATTTTAATGGACAAAAAATGTGCTATTCCTTCAAAAACAAGGACATTTCTAAGTGACCCCAAACCTTTGAATAGTAGTGTACATGTCGGAAAAACCGGTACATATGTGACAGGATATGAATGGTAAATGAATTATAAAATACCTATTTCAGGGGCAGCAGCCATTACATGGACTCATTAGATCCCTAGCTGTCCATGGGACATTGAGAGTAAAATTGATTGTTCTCTCTGTGCGCCAAAGAATCAGTGACACTAGACACTGATTGTGTTCTTGTGTAGAAACACTCATATTTAATGTATGTGTGGAAGTGTAAAAACAGAAATGCCTGTTTGAAGCCATTCTGGTGTTACAGAGTATTACAAATTCTGCGACATTCTTAAATCTAAAAAACACAAATATAATTTGAATGTCAAACTGCTGACAAATCTGACTGTAAATGACAAAGGACATGGCTATGCCTGAGACTTGGTTATGCCCATGTATTGATAACATCTGCCCTATGCAGCGTTTCCCAAACTCGGTCCTTTGGACCCCAAAAGGGTGCACTTTAAACTAAGGGTGTAGTTTTCTTCCCTAACACTACACCGATGAATCAAATTGTTAATGCTTGATTATTTGAATCAGCTCTATAGTGCAAAAACCAAAACGTGCACCCCTTGGGGTCCAGAGGACCGAGTTTGGGAAACCCTGAGCTAAAGGAATACAATCCGGCGAGCATGGGGATCCCATTGCGATGATGGGACTGGAATTCTTGGGCGCAATAAGAGAGGATTTATGTCAAAGCAAACATGGCACTATCTTAAGATCAAAAACAAAGAAGGCACTGAATATGGAGTGGCACCAAACCACACCACCTAGCACATTGCAACAAGAATCCCCATGGAAGCCTCTGGCCATGCTTTTGTTCTTACAATGGGAGATTAAATGTATGAATTTATCATGGCTTGCTTCCCTCAGTTGTAAAGGCTAGCAAGCAGTATGCCCTATTATCTTAATGTTAAAGGCCTGTAAAAGCCTGTTGTTGAGGGGGGGATTATTGTGTAGTCCATTGTGTTACTCGTTTTATCCATTAAATGTTTTTTTTTATAATTAAATCATTGTAATGTAATATTATCCACTTGAACAACAGGCCTTATATTCTCCAGACAAATGGTGGTATGTTAGTGTGACCTGGTAGTTGAGTTATTTCATATTGACAACACATGTACTTCATACTATAGTGGCAATTAAATAGTTAACCAAATAGGCTTTAAGTAGAGTTTGCAATTTAGTAGATTTTGTGTTATTAAGTCATTGCTAATTAAGTCATCCAGAGAGCCTACTTTGCCATCACTGCATCTCGTTCTGTTTACCCTTTCAAATTGATTCGACCATACATCCTTTAATGCCCCATTCTGAAAGTCAAAATGTAGCAAAATAAAAAAAAGTAGATTGTTAAAAAAACACACAAAAAAACGTAATTGTTCGGAATACCCATAATCCAGTTTTACTGATGCCTGGAAGTCTTGAAACACAATAAAAGCCAACATGAAAGCTTTTAGTCAGCCTTAAACTAAACAGCCACATTGCTGGTTTCGCATTTCGCCCAAGGCAATCACGAAACAGCAGGAGTTGTGAATGCCCTGGTAACGAGGGCAATGTCGACAAATTACCCCTGTCAGTGAACCAATACAACTACAGAGGGACGGGATGGAACAAAGCGATTGTGTAGCATTTGCTTTACAAATTATGATTCGGAGCTAGCAGCACATTGCCAACTAACCTTACAACCAACTAACCTTGCATCATCACCACTCACCTGAAAATTGACGTGAGATACCGTACAAACTGCTTCTAGGATACATTATCCTAGAAGCAGTGTGCTCACCACTATGCATCGATTTCATTATTGACATGACCACATTTGAATGCATTTTGTAAATATCTTAAGAATATTAAATCACTGTAATGAATATAAGCAATGATGTTTACAATTGTGATTACCTCTCGATATGTATTATTTGGGCTCCCGAGTGGTGCAGGGGTCTAAGGCACTGCATTTCAGTGCTAGAGGCATCACTACAGACACCCTGAATCCAGACTGTATCACTACCGGCCGTAATTGGGAGTTCCATAGGGCGGTGCACAATTGGCCCAGCGTTGTCTGTGTTTTGGCCTGTGTAGGCCATCATTGTAAATAAGAATTTGTGCTTAACTGACTTGTCTAGTTAAATAAAGGTTACATTTTTTATATGTATATTTCTATAATTATAACCACCCTCATATGCCATTAGTTTTGGCCATTATATTTACACGTGATTGCACATGGCCATATACAGTGCCTTCAGAAAGTATTCACACCCCTTGACTTATTCACATTTTCTAGTGTTACAGCCTGAATTCAAATGGAAATTAATAGGTTGTTTTATGTGGCCAAAAGACTCAATATCCTCACCTGTCTGGCATAAGTTGTATTGTGTATGGGGAAAAACTTTAAGCATTACTATAGACTGACTTTATACCATTTAAACAGTGGAGAAAGTATAAATAAAACAATAACCCAGCTTGAACCCAGCACGAATCCCATGTGCTTTAATGTCTGAAGCAACTTAGCCACCTCAGTATTCTTTCCGACACAGGACTTGATCGAAAGATAATGCAGTGATGAGAACAATATGTTCCTGTGGCTTACTCCGCCACGAACCATGGAACTCCACCAATGTTTCCAATGTTGGTCTCTCTTCCCCCTTCCTTGCTTTCATTTTTTCTTCTCCACATAAGTGCCAAGATGGTATTCGCTTTTCTTTTGATATGTAGTCATCTTATATAAAATTATACATATTTTGTGGTCCTGGGAGCATTGAAGATGAATCCAATGAAATATTCATAAAGGCTAAGGCTGGTTCCTATATGTTCAAATTAAGAATGGATTCTGACACGTGGTAAGAGAACATCAAACGCGTCACCGAAACAGGTTGGGGAGGGAGAGTGTGTGCTAACATTTGGATTTGATATGCGTAAACAGCGAAACAAAGGCTTATGACAATCTCCTTTTCCCCCTCATTATTTCAATCTGACAGGCTCAAATTCAGCGTTTTAATTCAAGCCAGTCTCCTACACCCTTCAGCTCATTGACTTTGATGCCCTTTGCAGGCGATCTCACACTCTGTCTTTCCGGAAGGAGCCGGTGACACCTGCGGCTGCTCGGGGGTCACAGAGAAGTCCTCCGTGCAGTAGATGAAACCGAATAGGAGATGACGTTTTTGCAGCAGCCTCACAGACTTCACTGGGGCCGCACTAGCATCCTGCTGCGAGGCCCTTTGATACCCTCTCTCCCTTCCCATCTCTTTGACGAAGAAGTCAGAGGACTGGTGTTAGCCTAATCAACCAACTCTCAGGGTAGGGACTGCCCAATCCCTTCCCAACCATAATGCAGCATCATTGCACATCAAGTGATTACACTAGGGAGAGTAGGGTTGGGTGGGATTTTTCTGTCTCTGATGTCAATGAAGCATGTTGCAACCAAGTAAAGATGTATTTTTTTATGATTGCATCAACAAGGCTGAGTCTTGTTCACTATTCTCATAAAAATGCTGCAACATTATCAGTCTGACTGAAGTATTTACCAATTTTGCCCACTGGGTATTGATGGCCAAATCTTTCGGTTTGGAAAATGACGAAAAGAACTGGCTAAAGAAGCTGCACTGTTTCCTCATTGCAAGAGGATATGTACTGTGTCAAGTTGCTGTGCCTGGTTTTGTCAGTACACTCACGTCATAACCAATACTTCCCATTAGGGTCTCGGGCAGCATGTCTACACAGGTACAGCACTGTGCAGATCTAGTAAATAGGGCTCCCAAAACCACACTCAAATATCACCCTTGTGGATCATTATCCCAAAGACTAGACACATTCCACAGTTTTCCGTTTCAGAACGACAGCAACGCTAACAGCTCTGAGACCTCAGCCGTGACCCTTTCCTTCAAATCGCGCCTTTCCTGGTCCCCAGAGAACGAGATCGAGTGCCTCACAGCTTTCCTCCCTCGAGGACTGGAGGTGAAGTTAACAGAACAGCCTGCTCCGGTTTGGACACCTACACCGGAGCTGGCTACTGAATGTGTGTTTTGGAGCGATCCTTGGACCATATGGACAGCTGGGAGACAAAGTGGGTTAACGAACTAACCACTGTGGAAGATCTAGCTGGGAGAAAGGGAGTAGTGATGAAGTAGTTTAAGTCCTTTGTAAAATGACTTCAGCCAAAACTTTCTGCCTAACTTAAACACATTATAAAACTCTGAAAAAAACCTTATTCCTCACAGTGTGCTGAGTTGTGACAATCCCCCCCCCCAAAAAAAAAACAAGCTGCAAAACCTCTGAAGTTAATTTACCTCCCTGGTGATAAAACAAGTTTAGGTTGCGGATCAAAGCTGATGAAAATACAAAATTATGACATCTAATATGAGAGTATGATGCAAAACATGACTGTTTTGACACCATACATATATGGAAACTCTATACCAGAATATTTTAAAGATACAAATACATAATTGTGGATCCCAACCTCTATTCCAAGAACCCCACATGGATGTAGAATGTCTTTTGTGTAAATATTTGAACTCGCAGAAGCACCCTGCACCGATTAGAGTGCAAACGCCTGCCGTCCGATGGGCAGGGGCTGATCATTCAATATTGCGGTTCTCTTAAAGGATGCCACAGGCTCAAATCAGCATAGGCCTATCTGGAAGTAATATAACATTGATTTCCTATGGCGCAAAAACATCAAATCAGCCCAGAATCTGACAAACATGTACCGCTTGTAAAATAAAGAGCTAATATGGGTCATTCAATGTTTCCGTTGGGTTCAAAGACACCAAATTGACTACATTTTGTGTAACAGGCAGTATTGCGAATATGGATGACAGCCTAGAACCAACAGGGCCAAGGAAAGAGGAACAAAACAAATGTGGCTCAGGGGAAGGAGAGTGAAACCCCTCAATCAGGCCGCACCTCTGGTCCACGTGCCCAAGAAAACAAAACGGCTGCGTATGGCCAAAAGGCCGAGCACGGACAGAATATACCTTATGTTTACACAGGTGGGCTTACACTCAATAGCCATACATCTGGCAGAGGGAAGCCCAGTCTGGTAAGAGAAAGATACGAGACTAAAAAGGGGAGGGAATGTGGGAAAGGGATGGAGGAGGGGTGCCAAAGGATACTCAGTCCTCCCTGTTATGTTGGGACAGGCATAGGCTAAAAAACGAAAGGAGAAGCTGCCAGATATCGGGGGTTCATGGTAAATTGTGAAAACACTGACGGATCAGGATGGGGTTGATAAGCTAAAATTCTCTTCCTGGACTTTCCATGATAGAATCAGAATGTCTCTCCCATTTGGTAATGGTTTTTGTTCATCCCCAAGCGGGACAGGCATTAAGGTGAACAAGAGATGACTCACTTAACAGCAGAGCTCAGGGCAATCAAGTGCATGAAAATGCAGAACATTTTCAAGCCGGACCAGATATCTTCCTCACTTTTATCATTGAATTTGAGAAAAGTCATTAAAAGTCATCGTCATTTTTTTCCATACAACGTTTTACCTAAACGAATGGCATGGTGAAATGATTTGTTGATTTCCCGTTGAATAAATGGCAGTTGACAACTCAACTAAATGTAAACCAAAAAGAGGCATTGAAATGACGTCTGTGCCCAGTGGGTAGCTTTTTTGGGGGGCGTCAAAACCTCAGTCACATCCTTCTGTGTGAGCGTGTGTGCATTGGCTAAGGGGGAAAGGCCGTGTGACACTAAGATCCGGGCATGTGTTGGAGTGTGAGAAAGAGAGAGACTACAAGGAAAGGAACCACAGAGGAGAAGAGCCTCCTGTAATTCAGCCTGTCAGGCTGCCATTGTGGTCTCCAATTATATGGGGGAGAGATTGTGGTCTCCAATTATATGGGGGAGAGATTGTGGTCTCCAATTATATGGGGGAGAGATCTGTTCACATGGTCAATTACCAGAGTCTCCCCTCTGTCATTTTTCACTGTCATCCTCCAACAGTGACAATAAGACCGTAATAAGTATGAATTGCAAGAACAATATATGCCATCCACCTGGGCTTTCCATTTTCTGTACTTTCCAATGAAAGAGTCAAGTTGCTGTTGTATAGTTAACTCTGCGAAAAGGGTTGCCCAAAAATGATCTAGATTTAAGGAGCATAATACAACCAATCTTTGCTGTAGTCAAAAATATTTTTCTTTGAGACACCCAATGCAGGTGAACACATCATTTGAAGATCGAGTACTCATAATCAGAAAGGTCTTTTAACGGACCTCCAAACACCACGCGAAAGGCATTCATTTGATTTGTAATGTCAGCGTCATTTTGATGAGGAATTACTTATACCTGGGGGCAGACAGCATATGAATCCACACAAAAGAGAGAGGGTGTTTGGGTTAACACTGTTTCTAATTAGCAGGTGGTTAGCCATGTTGCTCGGAGGAGTCTGTGATAGATATCGTGTCTGATCATAAGCTCGTTATTGAAACATACACATAACAGTAACATGGCTTATGTGCTTTGATTATAGTGTCAGTGTTGGTTTTGTGGTAGTTCAATCATATGATCCTCTGGCCTTGTGATCGAGTCTGGAATGGTATTTGTTTAAGTCATGGGGTATAGTCCACAGCAAAATCACACTTAAAAAGTTAACTCATAGCCATTATTCAACGGAAACGGATGTAAATGTCAACAAACGAACAAGTATAAATTGTTGCTGCATACAATGTGTTTAAAACAAGATAACAATCAATTGTATGTGAAGACTATGCCTTATGAAGTTTAAGGTAGACTCGGCAGCATAATAGTTGGACAACAACTGAATTCTAATCTGCCAAGACTGCCACTTTTGGCTGTTCATAGTATACACTGTACATGAGACATGCCCACATTGGAAAGAGCCAATATACCCAGTGGACAAAACTGGTTGAAATGACATTATTATGACATCATTGTCAGGTTTTATACTGGCTGTATATAGAAGTTTGTTAATATCTTTTAAGCAATCAGAAGAATACTTCTTTATCTAGTCTGGTTATCTGACCAGATAATAGCCAAAATATGTTTTTCTCATGATGTTTTGATCGAAGAATTAAAAAGATGTTGTTACCAAGCTGGAACAAAGACCAGCTGATTGTAATCTGTTCATACAATGTCTTCTCAACTAGAAAACCAGTTTACCTTGCTGTTTTTATTTTATCAGGCAAGTCAGTTAAGAACAAATTCTTTTTTTCAATGATGGCCTAGGAACAGTGGGGTAACTGCCTGTCAGGGGCAGAACGACAGATTTGTACCTTGTCAGCTCGGGGGTTTGAACTCGCAACCTTCCGGTTACTAGTCCAACACTCTAACCACTAGGCTACCCTGCCGCTGTGTAAGATGATGCTGAATAGTTCTGAATTTAACACAAATATGGTATCGTGAGAGCTGTTCAAAAAATGTCAATTTCACTCCCAGATCTTTTTCTGAACAGTATGTGAGCACACAACAGATTCAAAACAATCAAAACCAATATACGCCACTTCCAAATCCCCCAAATCACTGATATCCATGTGAAACTTTTTTACTTCTTTCACCAAATTAATTCCAATGGATCATGTTATGCTTGTAATGCGCAATGATTTTCTACAATTCCTGCAGCGTGACTGTGGACAGGGCAAAACTCTGTGGTCAACTCAGATTAAGTCTAATTGAGCAGAGAATGCTGTCCAAATGGTATGTCTCCTTTTGTCTCTACACATAAACCCTAGAAGGCCTCCCCAAAGCCTACTCCTCATATTTGGCAAACTCACAGCAAAGCATCAATCTTTCAGAGAGAACGGGTTTCACACTCAATCATTCTCTGACACTCAATCATTCTCTGACACACACACACACACAACCAGTATTGAGCAGCCGCGTAAACACACACAGAAATGTATTTTTTTCAGATCCTGGCTCAAGTCAGTAGCCCATTTAAAAGATTGACTGTGCACTGTTATGTGTGAGGCGGTTTGTGGAGGTGAGATGAGGACAGGGTAGGAGAATGACCCAAATATGGTTCAGTACAATGTTTTGAAGCTATAGATCCATGTAGCTCAACAGGACTTTCTTCCATCTCTTCGGAGGATAACCAACATTTTGAAATTCTTAATGTTTCCACATGCCTGTAAAAAAAGGTGTGTTGATTAAGTTTCCTGAGACCTGTTTCGCTAAGTTGCCTCTGAGTGACACACTCATGCTTCGTTTCGCCTCAGCATTAGATGATCCTGCCAGCGATCTGTTATAAAAAATAAATAAATAAGAGTCCGGTGCACAGATCCTCAATTGGAAATAACTAATTGTTGGAAATCGTACCAGATGTAAGATCGGATTTTGAATCAGATCTAGTGGCAATACATTTCTGTTGTATCTTTTGATGTGCCATTAACAATGATTGAATAACGACTGAGGTTTTCAGAAATCTCCAGGATCAGTAGGAGAGCAACCAAAGGGCCTGGGGGAGATCAGTAGTTGGCAGTCGAGTTGAGACCCACATCTGTTGCACAGCACAAAGTTTGATGGAAAATACCCGCAGCAATAGCGCTACGGCTAAATGCTATACCAGGAGCGCCTAACGTTTAAGGCCATGGATCAATTCCCAAACCTAACTTTTATCGCGCGGCCAGAGTGACGAACTGTAGTGTTGCCTAAAATGCTTCCCCAGCCTCTCTCTTTGAAGTGGAGTGTGTGCTTGCGGTGAAGGATTAAAGGATACGACTGTCTCAACAGATTGTTCGAGTTTAACTGAAAAGTTACTATGTGACAAGAATCCAACGTCATGAATCCATTTGGAATTTCACGACCTTACTGGCATATTGCCAAGACTGCTCTGCTGTCGCTTCCATTTGGAGTGTGGAAAAACCTTTGGATATCAGAATGGGAACACTAGAACAACCACTGATATCGAACTGGTTGTCCAGTGAAAACTGTGCCTCAGTTGCAGGATATATGGTGACTCCCTGTGTAGTGTGTGGAATTGTGGCTTTTCATCTGTGTGTTTCTCTACCCGGACCCAGAGGAAAGGGTTAGGGTCAGAAGTAGAAGGTGACATCATTCTTTGATATCAATCAACGGACTGGCATTCGTATGCCCTTCTGATAAATCCATGGAGGACACCAACAAGAGAGCAAACTGGCACAGTAGAAGGAGGCACAATCAAGCTACCCAGGGCCCAGGAAACAAATAGCATGTGGCCAGAAAACCATGAAGCCAGACAACTCAATTTGATAATTAGAGCATGTACGTGCCCAAGCCCTCAGACTCCATTGGAAGTAAACAGTATGCCTTGACCCTCTAAGGTCGAAACAGTGCTCGTTTTCCCAATTTCTCTGTCCGGTATATATGAAATCCCTCAATGCCTTCCCCAAGTTACATCCTATGAACAGTACCATGGCTGATAAAAGGAAGAGGGGAGACTTGGCTCTGGCGGGGAGGCTGACCACACTTCTGTCACTGTTTGCTCGGCCCCCGTTTCATTTTTCTTGTCCGCATGGAAGAGCCTGTGACAGGGGAGCCTCTGTACTCACTCTGAAAATAGACCCAGACCTTCCACTTCTTTTCTTGTCCTGTCCCGTCATTCCGGGGGCCTCTAATTGTTTCCCTCTCAATGGCTGTCCGCCTCAGTGCCCGCGCCACGGCAAGGCTCTCCACCAACCTGAGCAGAGAGAGATGCTTACGATCAAATAATACGCAATTATAATGCAACATCTTTGCAGGATGAAACATTTTTTTTACGTAATATTTTACTTCATATAATTTCTCTTTCATTGACAGTTGTGATATCAATTGTGATCAGAGTGATCAGAGTTATCTAACCATGCCACACCATGTAGTTAATTGTGGTGTAAATACAGTACATGTTACTAAATAAATAACTCACCTGGAACGTAATTTGGTCAATTATTTGCTATAAGGAAAAGACAAGCACTTTCAGAAGATTTAAAATGATATAGATATCATTCACGCATAGATGGTTGGTAGATCTAGATGGCTGGGAAGGTGGGAGGGCTGTGGTGCACCATGGTCAAAGGGGGAGAGCAGCCTTGGGGCTGGCAAGTAGCACAGTGTCTGGTGGATTTCCCGTCCCCGCCATCTGTCGATTTTCTGTAGTAGGACTCAAGAGAAGAAGTTTGAGCTCCGTTGACCAACAAAGTGTCTTGGTCGAATGTGGTAGAAGTACTTCCCTCCATTCACCTCATCAAATAACATCAGCCACTGCATTGACATTCAGTCAAAATATGCAGCTGTGTCCACTTGAACTCAGAGGTACAGGAGGGGAAGATTGTGCATTGTCTGGTCAAATAATGTTATCTGTGTTGTGCCACTGAGTAAAAGGACATCAACTTGACGGGACCTGTGAGTAGGCGAGGTGGCCTGAGTCTCTGAGAGCAGAAAGATGAAGTCCCATGGGAGGCGGCAGGCACACACAACGGGCTTCTAAGTGCTCAGAGCTTGTGTAAGGTTCATCCCCCAGACCTCAAACATTAAGGACAGAGAGCGAGAGAGAGTGTGTGTGGTGAAGTCTGAAGATGAGGACAAGGAGAAATGGGGAACTATTTGGAATGTACCGGGAAACCCAGACACATACTAGCATCACTCTATCTGTAGGATCTGTAACTAAGTTACGATTGCTTCACTGTCATCGTACTATCATTTATTGAACAGTATGTGTACTCATCTGAACAGAACTGTGCTTTTTCTTCTATTGTACATTGTTAACATTTCATCAAGACAATGTACTGCGGTGGACTGCTGCATTATCTTTCTTATTGTTCAAATATAGCACAGTGGATTGGAGGCAACACAAAAAATACATAACATGAATCCGTCAAGAGGCAAAATAAATAAAATATAGGTACATTGCTATTCTAACGCAACAGCACATCATAAGTCTTCATAAGCTTTATTGATAACTGGGTCTCAGATTTCAACAATGTCTCTACGTGGTTTGATCTTTATCCGCAGAATCAATCTTATAAAGCCACAGCATGCCTTTACACATCAATATTTAGAGGAGACACAAACGCAGTGTCTAAATGACATCTCAAGCTGTTTGCCTTTTATCGAAGGCATCCTCATTCCAGATGATTTTTTTTTCAGATTATACCTCTTGTGATTTACACCTGTAGAACACAGCACTGCAAAAAGACGGATGCAATGTTACAACAGCCAAACAAACGATTGCACACGATCAACATCATTTGATCAAGCAATACCATTTCCAGTGGCCACCGTAACTTGTCCTTTAACTTGAATCATCACAATGATTTGACTATTTTCTGCACTTAATTTGGTAAAAAAAATGATTTTGGTCATTTGGGGATTTTTATTGTAGTCTGTACGATGTAATATAATTTTGAAATTTGAATATATAAAAAATATTACAAATAAAGAACCACAATGTCATGGTTAGTCCATCGGACACCACAGGCGGCCCGAAGATGGATTCCATCAGAGTGACATACATCCAGCTCTTCCCCATCAACATCTCCAACCAATCAGATTAACCAACAAATCAGATGAAGGGAGTGATGCCAGCCAGGTTATTTGGAGAGGGATTGTGCCATCACACCTCCCAGCCTTCTCACTGCCACTGGAAGGACATGCTTCAAGGGACAATTTTATGGCTCTGATTTCTCATATTCATCCCTGTCGTTTCCCAAATGGTGGCTCGGGAGTTCCTATTGGGTTCCTTTTGGGTTAATACTTGGTCTTGGCTACAGAAAAGTGGTTTGTTGTTTTGGAAGGTCACAGGAAGATTTTAAAAACCTAAAACAAGTCTGACCGAACCTTTACTTGTTGCTAAATCGGGCGGCAGGGTAGCCTAGTGGTCACCTTTATTTAACCAGGTAGGCTAGTTGAGAACAAGTTCTCATTTGCAACTGCGACCTGGCCAAGATAAAGCATAGCAGTGTGAACAGACAACACAGAGTTACACATGGAGTAAACAATTAACAAGTCAATAACACAGTAGAAAAAAATGGGTAGTCTATATACAATGTGTGCAAAAGGCATGAGGAGGTAGGCGAATAATACAATTTTGCAGATTAACACTGGGGTGATAAATGATCAGATGGTCATGTACAGGTAGAGATATTGGTGTGCAAAAGAGCAGAAAAGTAAATAAAAAAATAAAAAAAAACAGTATAAAAACAGTATGGGAATGAGGTAGGTGAAAATGGGTGGGCTATTTACCAATAGACTATGTACAGCTGCAGCGATCGGTTAGCTGCTCGGATAGCTGATGTTTGAAGTTGGTGAGGGAGATAAAAGTCTCCAACTTCAGCGATTTTTGCAGTTCGTTCCAGTCACAGGCAGCAGAGTACTGGAACGAAAGGCGGCCAAATGAGGTGTTGGCTTTAGGGATGATCAGTGAGATACACCTGCTGGAGCGTGTGCTACGGATGGGTGTTGCCATCGTGACCAGTGAACTGAGATAAGGCGGAGCTTTACCTAGCATGGACTTGTAGATGACCTGGAGCCAGTGGGTCTGGCGACGAATATGTAGCGAGGGCCAGCCGACTAGAGCATACAAGTCGCAGTGGTGGGTGGTATAAGGTGCTTTGGTGACAAAACGGATGGCACTATGATAGACTGCATCCAGTTTGCTGAGTAGAGTGTTGGAAGCCATTTTGTAGATGACATCGCCGAAATCGAGGATCGGTAGGATAGTCAGTTTTACTAGGGTAAGCTTGGCGGCGTGAGTGAAGGAGGCTTTGTTGCGGAATAGAAAGCCGACTCTTGATTTGATTTTCGATTGGAGATGTTTGATGTGAGTCTGGAAGGAGAGTTTGCAGTCTAGCCAGACACCTAGGTACTTATAGATGTCCACATATTCAAGGTCGGAACCATCCAGGGTGGTGATGCTAGTCGGGCATGCGGGTGCAGGCAGCGATCGGTTGAAAAGCATGCATTTGGTTTTACTCGCGTTTAAGAGCAGTTGGAGGCCACGGAAGGAGTGCTGTATGGCATTGAAGCTCGTTTGAGGTTAGATAGCACAGTGTCCAATGACGGGCCGAAAGTATATAGAATGGTGTCGTCTGCGTAGAGGTGGATCAGGGAATCGCCCGCAGCAAGAGCAACATCATTGATATATACAGAGAAAAGAGTCGGCCCGAGAATTGAACCCTGTGGCACCCCCATAGAGACTGCCAGAGGACCGGACAGCATGCCCTCCGATTTGACACACTGAACTCTGTCTGCAAAGTAATTGGTGAACCAGGCAAGGCAGTCATCCGAGAAACCGAGGCTATTGAGTCTGCCGATCAGAATATGGTGATTGACAGAGTCGAAAGCCTTGGCGAGGTCGATGAAGACGGCTGCACAGTACTGTCTTTTATCGATGGCGGTTATGATATCGTTTAGTACCTTGAGCGTGGCTGAGGTGCACCCGTGACCGGCTCGGAAACCAGATTGCACAGCGGAGAAGGTACGGTGGGATTCGAGATGGTCAGTGACCTGTTTGTTGACTTGGCTTTCGAAGACCTTAGATAGGCAGGGCAGGATGGATATAGGTCTATAGCAGTTTGGGTCCAGGGTGTCTCCCCCTTTGAAGAGGGGGATGACTGCGGCAGCTTTCCAATCCTTGGGGATCTCAGACGATATGAAAGAGAGGTTGAACAGGCTGGTAATAGGGGTTGCGACAATGGCGGCAGATAGTTTCAGAAATAGAGGGTCCAGATTGTCAAGCCCAGCTGATTTGTACGGGTCTAGGTTTTGCAGCTCTTTCAGAACATCTGCTATCTGGATTTGGGTAAAGGAGAACCTGGAGAGGCTTGGGCGAGGAGCTGCGGGGGGGGCGGAGCTGTTGGCCGAGGTTGGAGTAGCCAGGCGGAAGGCATGGCCAGCCGTTGAGAAGTGCATATTGAAGCTTTCGATAATCGTGGATTTATCGGTGGAGACCGTGTTACCTAGCCTCAGTGCAGTGGGCAGCTGGGAGGAGGTGCTCTTGTTTTCCATGGACTTCACAGTGTCCCAGAACTTTTTGGAGTTGGAGCTACAGGATGCAAACTTCTGCCTGAAGAAGCTGGCCTTAGCTTTCCTGACTGACTGCGTGTATTGGTTCCTGACTTCCCTGAACAGTTGCATATCACGGGGGCTATTCGATGCTATTGCAGTCCGCCACAGGATGTTTTTGTGCTGGTCGAGGGCAGTCAGGTCTGGAGTGAACCAAGGGCTGTATCTGTTCTTGGTTCTGCATTTTTTGAACGGAGCATGCTTATCTAAAATGGTGAGGAAGTTACTTTTAAAGAATGACCAGGCATCCTCAACTGACGGGATGAGGTCAATGTCCTTCCAGGATACCCGGGCCAGGTCGATTAGAAAGGCCTGCTCACAGAAGTGTTTTAGGGAGCGTAATCTATGGGGATGTATTTCAAGGCCTACCTTCAAACTCAGTGCCTCTTTGCTTGATTATGGGAAAATCTAAAGAAATCCGCCAAGACCTCTGGTTCATCCTTGGGAGAAATTTCCAAACACCTGAAGGTACCACGTTCATCTGCACAAATAATAGTACGCAAGTATAAACACCATGGGACCACGCAGCCGTCATACCGCTCAGGAAGGAGACGTATTCTGTCTCCTAGAGATGAATGTACGTTGGTGCAAGAAGTGCAAATCAATCCCAGAACAACAGTAATGGATCTTGTGAAGATGCGGTAGGACACAGGTACAAAAGTATCTATATCCACAGTAAAACGTGTCCTATATCGAAATAACCTTAAAGGACGCTCAGCAAGGAAGAAGCCACTGCTCCAAAATTGCCATAAAAAAAGCCAGAGTACGGTTTGCAACTGCACATGGGGACAAAGTTTGTACTTTTTGGAGATGTGTCCTCTGGTCTGATGAAACAAAAATATAACTGTTTGGCCATAATGACCATCGTTATGTTTGGATGCTATGGTGGTGGTAAAGTGGGAGATTTGTAAAGGGTTAAAGGGAAATTGAAGAAGGAATGCTATCACTCCATTTTATGTCATGCCATACCCTGTGAACAGAGCTTAATTGGAGACAATTTCACCCTACAACAGGACAATGACCCAAAGCACCAAACTATGCAAGAACTATATAGGGAAGAAGTAGTCAGCTGGTATTCTGTCTATAATGGAGTGTCCAGCACAGTCACCAGATCTCAACCCTATTGAGTTGTTGTGGGAGCAGCTTACATAAGAAATGCCCATCAAGCCAATCCAATTTGTGGGAGGTGCTTCAGGAAGCATGGGGTGAAATCTCTTCAAAACTACAGATTACCTCAAAACTACAATGCCTGCAAGGCTGTAATTGCTGCAAATGGAGGATTTTTTGACGAAAGCAACGTTTGAAGGACACAATTATTATTTAAATTAAAAATCTTTATTTATAACCTTGTCAATGTCTTGGCTATATTTCCTATTCACTTTGCAACTAATTTCATGTATGTTTTCATGGAAAACAAGGACATTTCTAAGTGACCCCAAACTTTTGAACGGTAGTGTATATATTTACCCAAAATATATATGGGGATTGGAAATGATGCAGACAATTACAATGATGGAAGCAACAATCTATCTGCAATAGTAAAGCTGATCCATCACCTAATTTAAAAAAATAAATAATAATAAAATAAATAAAACACTAAATTTAAAAAAAAGTACATTTAACAATAGAAAGAAACACAATTATTCGATATCCCAATGAGTCCCGCCAGCGCGATTTGGACTTCTAACCCCTTTCAAACATGATGTGTTTGAGCTACATACTGTGTCTATTTATTTAACCATTAGTCAGTGTGATTAACTGTGGCTGAGCTAGAGTGGTGTTTGTTACACAAGAGTTGTTACAAGGTAAGGGGTTCTTCTACATAGATCATCGGAAATCCAAGGATATAGTGTCTATAATACTGTAATAGGCTCACATAGTTGCCGTCACAAAGTCCACACAGTTGTCACTGACTAGTTGGATATTCATTTCCCACTGAGCAAACAATTTCTGTACTTACAGCATTCAGGTTTTCTCTTTGGTGGACCTTTTTTTTTATTGACATTTGTCAATAACAGTCATGAATGCGAATGTTTATGTCAAAAACATTCTCCTGAAAACAAAACTGAAAAACACATCATTGTGAGGCCAAAAGGGCTCGACATGAATGTCAGATGAATAAAGATTTTGGGAGGGAATTATAATAATAATAAAATAACTTTTTTTGTTGGGGTCTCGGAGGGTTAATGACCCTCAACTAACAGTTAACATTCACAATTCTGCAGAAAAGTCCATGTCCCCTGGAAAGTTCCCATTTCTTACACACTTGCTTTTGTCATGAGTAGACTTGTGTTGTTTGGAGTGTTCAATCAGTCATGGAAAACAAACAGATACAATCCTTCTCCTCAGACTCCTTTATCGGTTCATGACTGTGGAGGTCATCATCCTTATCATAAACAAAACATTTTTATCCTATTGGCGAGCTGCAGTAGGGTGTAACCCCCTTTTAACGACAGTTCAGAGGATCACCAGGACGGACGGACCGAACGTGATTGGTAGAGGTCACCGTTGCCATTCGATTAAGTGGGGGGCATGGAAGAAGCGGGCCACAGATATGTTGTCCAGAGCTCGCTGGCAGTTATGACCGTCTCTGGCATCGACACAGTATCACTCTTAATTGGACTCTGCATTCTTTCCTGCTGTTCATGCCAAATTATGACCCTGGGAAAGTTTGCATCAGTGTCACACAATCTCTATAACTCTCAATGCGTCCGTCTATGCATGGTCATACGATTATCGACAGCGTGAACGTCATCGTTACGTTCAATGCAATAGTCTGCATTGCAAACTTTTGCTTTTACAATGACTTATGTAATTCAAATGGTGAAAGGGGGGCTCTGATGGAAGATAAAAAGCACTTCACTGAGCAGTTGCACCCATTCTGATTGCAGCTCCATTGAGAAACAGCTATTACCGCAAGAGCACAGAGGACCTCTACGGACAGAAAGACAGATTACATCTAAATGTTGAATGTATGTTTGAAAGAAAACAACCAGTTCAGTCACTTTACCTTTACCAGCAGAGTGAATTCAAATATGCGACACTGACCAGCAGTGGTCTAAAATGCTGAATAATACTGGGAGATGGATACTTTGATGTAGAATGCATTTGATCCTGAGGGATGATAAATAAAATGAATAATTTATTGACTACCAAGAAGATTAGCCATTTATCCAGTCATATCGTACCCTAAGGTATGTTCACACTTGGACAATTTGTGTGTTCAATATTTTATTTGGGGGAGGATTTTCATCAGGAAAAAAACTTTTCTGGCATAACTAAAATCACTTGTCAATGAATAATGCTTCAAACTGACCAAGAGGAGCTTCTACAAGAGTATTCACCAAATACAGTGGCTGCTCCTTTAAAAGTTGCGTCACACTGAAGCACACCTTGCAGGCATTCTGCAGCATTCTGTGGCACGTCATCTAATTGTCAGCCATTTTTCTATTAATGCAAGTTAATGCTAGTTTGACCACCAGGGGGTATCTTTGAGAAGGATTTGACAGTCTTCCATATTGGCATGACCAGAGAATTTAAAATCTGTTTGGTAATAAAATAATATATGGGATTGATGGAACTGTATAACATGATGTCCTATGAGTGTCATCTGATGGAGATAATCAAAGGTTAGTGATTCATTTTATCTATAGTTTTGCTTTTGTGACTCAATCTTTGGCTGTGAAAAATGGCTGTGTGTGTTTTTGAATTTGGTGGTGATCTAACATAAAGTGAAGTGTACCTATGATGAAAATTACAGGCCTCTCTCATCTTTTTAAGTGGGAGAACTTGCACAATTGGTGGCTGACTAAATACTTTTTTGCTCCACTGTACATGCATGCTCTTCGATTAGTTATGAGTATCTAGCCTTTTTAGGTGCAGTCCTCCCACACTATGTAGGATATTGTTTTAGCCCCAGTGCCACTCTTCATAATGGCAAAAATCATTAGGAGGTTGAAAGGATAGCAGGCCCTGCTGTCAAAGTAAGATAGTAGGCTATTCAGGAGAGAGCAAGTACTTTTGTGTAGTCTATTTTTTGTGAGGTTTTCTGTCCTCAGATACAGAGAGCTGTGAAAGCATGTCTGCAGATTAAGAGGTCACAATGATGAGCAACGGTTCTCAGTCCTGGTCCTGGGAACTCAAAGGAGTAGATATTTTTGTTTTTGCCTTCGCACTACAGAGCTGATTCAAATGATCAAGTCATCATCAAGCTTCAAGTGGTATTTATGTATTCATTTGTGTCGCTATCCTTGATATGATCCTGCTATTCTCACATGCTACACATGCACATGTATCTATCCATCCAATGTTATCATGATTTTTTACAAGGGTTATTATACAGGAAGTATTATTAAATAAATGTTTTACAATGAAATACAAATAGAGATGTAGTAGTCCCAGAGTTAATGATCCAAGGTCAGTTTTGCATTTCACCTCCTGATGATTATGATGACTGACCGTGTTAGAATACAAAAAAAACGTATTCATGCTCTCTCTCTATCCATCTGTCTGTCGTCTGCAGGTATGTTATGATGTGAGAGAGGAAGCGAGATCCGTCATCGCCACCTCACCCGCTCTTAAGATCATCATTGGGCCGACTGGGAGCACAAGGCTGGTTAGGAGACACCGCTAGAGACAATATGTAATTGTGATGAACTGAGAGAATATTAGGGTGACACTGTAATTCATTAATCATATGTTCTCTCCCCACCTCTTTCTTCCTATTTCTTTTATATTGCACACCATATGTGCAATGAAGTACAGATTGAACTTGTATTTATAATATAATATTACAATTATAATATTTATAATACATGCAGTTATAACACATGGATAATCAATAAAGCGTTTCACATTCTCCATGGGTTGAAACTAAGAATCTCATTGGAATACTACAGCTATCATGTGTCCTCAGATTAATGCAGATGAAGGGAGTTAGATATGCATAGGAAGTGTAGTGTTCTGTTTTTATTCGTATATATGAATTACAAATCAGCCTTTACTTAAATCATGTTTCTAGTCTATGGTTACAATGTGTAGTCATTGATCTCCCAGGAGTAGAAGTGGTAAACACAGTTGACGTGTATAATTGTAATACATACATGCAGACACAGCGTCATTCAAATAATGTAGTTTGATACACCTGATATTGGATATGACTGAAAAAGAATGTCAAAGAGATTCATACCTGAACCATACCTTTATTTGCCAAGGAAGAGTACATGATCATTGAATATATTCAATGTACAGGCTACAATGTGGGGATCTCATGCATGGTAATAACTACAGTACATGTATATAGGACTTGCTTCCTTGGCACAATAAAGTTAATATATTCTACTCAATCCATAGGCTTCATTAATGCCATTCAGACTTCAAGTTGATGGAACAACTATGATAGCTGAGGTTCTGAACTAATACTTCTCATGACTCTCAAACCCGCATGCGGGGAGTGTAATCATAGCCTCAAACTAATTAGCATAACGCAGCGGACATAAATCTTCCTAGAAAATCTTCATATTCATGTAAATCACAAATGAAATATATTGAGACACAGCTTAGCCTTTTGTTAATCACACTGTCATTTCAGATTTTCAAAATATGCTTTACAGCCAACGCTAGACAAGCATTTGTGTAAGTTTATCATGGCATAATGCTATGGCTAGGCTCTGCTACCAGCAGGCAACATTTTCACGAAAATAAGAAAAGCAATCAAATTAAATCGTTTACCTTCGGATGATTTCACTCAGGAGACTCCCAGTTAGATAGCAAATGTTCCTTTTTTACCCAAAATATTATTTTTGTAGGTGAAATAGCTCCGTTTGTTCTTCACGTTTGGCTGAGAAATCGACCTGAAAATGCAGTCACTACAACGCCGAACTTTTTTCCAAATTAGCTCCATAATATCGACAGAAACATGGCAAACGTTGTTTAGAATCAATCCTCAAGGTGTTTTTCACGTAACAATTCGATAATAAATCCGTCGGGACAATTGGTTTCTCATAAGAAGCGATTGGAAAAATGGCTACTTGTGTACTTTACACAAGATATTCTGCGGGAGCCATCATGTGACCACTTGCTAAATGTGGTCCCTTACGGCTATTATTCAACATAAATGTGTAAAAAGACGTCACAATGCTGTAGACACCTTGGGGAATACGTAGAAAACGTAAGCTCATTCGTAGCTAATTCACAGGCATATAAGGAGTCATTGGCATGAGGCGGTTTCCAAAAATGCGTCACTTCCTGATTTGATTTTGATCTGGGTTTCGCCTGTAACATCAGTTCTGTTGCACTCACAGAGAATATCTTTTCAGTTTTGGAAACGTCAGAGTGTTTTCTATCCAAAGCTGTCAATTATATGCATAGTCGAGCATCTTGTCGTGACAAAATATCCCATTTAAAACGGGAACGTTTTTTATCCAAAAATGAAAATACTGCCCCCTAGTTATAAAAGGTTAATACCAAAAGTTTTAGGGTCCATACACAGGTCAGCTGCATACTGTAGCTAGCTACATATCCATAGGCATACAGTTATTTTTATACTCGGACCCAAATGCATAATGAGTTCTCTAACCGAGTACCCCTTGCGGTGGTCTGGAACAATGATGCCGTGACGCTGGGTACCATTAAGTCCCGCGGTGTAAACTCACAACTTTTAAAGGACTTAGTCATACCCAGCGTCACGGCTTCATTGCTCCAGACCACCACAAGGGGCACTCGGTTAGAGCACTCATGCATTTGGGTCTGAGGATAAAAATAACTGTGTGCCTATGGATGTGTAGCTAGCTACAGTATGTAGCCAATTTGTGTACATCATGATCGAATAACAGATGCTTAAAAATATAATTTAATATTTATATCTTATAACTGTTTGCTCTTGACATTTACGTGCTATGATATATTCAAGACTTTCTGGACACACATGCATCATTGGAATAAATTATGACGATCCAAAAAGTAGTGTGATGGTTTTACAACATTGAAGTGAAATTTACTAGAAAATCCCTAATATTGCAACTGCGGCAATAACTCATGTGGGCTTAATGCAGATGTGTACTGTAAGTACATAATGCACTTGAAGCAACCCACTAGACTGTTGCATTTCATATTTGTCTCAAACTGCAATATTGAAAGTGAGCCTATTTTGATGAGTACACCACTTTTGGCTTCTTCAGAATGCCTCCCTAAAATGTTGCCACCACATTTTCCTGAGAATCATATCCAAAGCAGCCCATAAAAAAGTCTCAAAGTAGTCTCACGGTGGAAGGTGAAAACTATGAGAACAGTAAATACAATTCCTCGTCACTCCTTATCTGTTTTGATGTCTGAAGCCAAGGTTAACTCCCTAGAGTGATTTTTTTCTCCAACAGATGTTTGTTGGAGCTGCCAAATCTTTCCCAGGTGTCCCGAACAAATGCTATGAAAAGTAACAAGTGATGGCAAAGAAACGCTGTCTGAAGGTTGTTCAAGGACAGCTCTCACGAACACTAGAGCTGAGAAGCCCATTTATGAACAACACTGCAGAATACACCGACATTAAATCATTGCTTACACATGATTTGTCAAAACATCCAAGTTAAAAAACTACTTTCACATTTAACTTAATTTCAACAGACACCTGTTGCCTGTGTGTGTGCTTGTTTGTTTGTGACAGAGAGAGTGAGAGAGAGAGAGAGAGAGAGAGAGAGAGAGAGAGAGTGAGAGGAAGAGAAAGGTCCCACCCATTTCCCATTTTGGACTTCCAATCTGAAATCAGTTCTGATGAGCACTACAACGTTAATGATCTTGAGACCTTAAAGAACTCGTCATTGACTGATTTCCCTCCCACCACTGGCCATGCCAGAGAGGTCAGCCAACTGTCCTCAGTGTTCACACAGGGCTTCATTAAGCCCCCTCCGCCGTGACCATGACCATCCTGTGCGCCTATGCGTGTATGAGTGTTTGTTCTCTGCCCTTTCCCTCCCTTCCCTCAGGGCCCATCTGATTTCGTTTGTCCTGTCCTGGGACCCAGCTGTAAGGGAAAGGGACGCACACACACCATAAATCGATCCCGCTCCTGTCCTCCTCAAGGCAAGAGCCTCCCCTCCTTTGGGCCTCTCCCTGTCGAAACCTCTCAAAAAGATGCTTCCCACACACACCCTGGTTGCTTCGAGGGGACGAGGCGTTGATCAGGAAGTGCCTCTGCGGCTGAACTGGAGGAGAACCCATGGTATGGAGAGAAAAGGAGGGAAGCTGCCAATAGCGAGGGGAGCGACCCAGTTGAAGGCCTCCACCTGTAGCTCATGGCAAGGCCATCCCAGACAGCTGTACAGGCCCCTGCCCCAGCCAGCGACCCTGGATCATTAAAGCAAAGCCTTCCTCCACTACGGGGGAGAGCTTCAAGTGTGTGTGAAAGCCATTATAGAGAGAAGGGGCATATCTCTGGGTCTTTCGATGCAGGAGTGAAAGCACTCGTAGGGCTTGCATGTGTGACTCCCACCCGAAGCCTTAGGTTTGACATTTACAGTACCGCGAAGACACACAAAGTCTACTTCCAGGGCACGGTTTCACCGTTTCCCCCCTGTCCCCCAGAGGGATTCTGGGATGTTTCAGGACCACTCAGACGTATAAATGTCCTCCCACAAGAAAGTAGTTATAAATTATATCCGTATCGGAGAGCCATCACAATATATCAGGAGTTGCTTTCAACTCATCTCCCAGACTCAATGTTTTCTTTTGGGGAATCAGACAGCTCCTCATAAACAAAGCCGACAGCTGACATTCAGATGCACTCGGACAAAGTGGAGAGCTGAGGAGAGGGGACAAGCTTAATCATTTTTGGTATCATTGCAATGTACTGTATGTGGTCATTGTGTGAATTCCCAGTGTCCTTATTTTGTAATATAATGTATACAGTACCAGTCAAAAGTTTGGACACACCTACTCATTTAAAAGGTATTTATATATTTTTTATATTTTCTACATTGTAGATTAATCGTGAAGACATCAAAACTATGAAATAGACATCAGACTATGAAATAACACATTATGACGAGAACAGCTCAAATTAGCAAAGAGAAACGACTGTCCATCATTACTTTAAGACATGAAGGTCAGTCAATTCGGGAAAATTTCAAGAACTTTGAAAGTTTCCTCAAATGCAGTTGCAAAAACCATCAAGCACTATGATGAAACTTGTTCTCTCGAGGACCGCCACAGGAAAGGAAGACCCAGAGTTACCTCTGCCGCAGAGGATAAGTTCATTAGAGTTACCAGTCTCAGACAATGCAATCCAAATAAATGCTTCAGAGTTCAAGTAACAGACACATCTCAACACCAACTGTTCAGAGACTGCGTGGATCAGGCCTTTATGGTCAAATTGCTGGAAAGAAACCACTACTAAAGGACACCAAAAAGAAGAAGAGGATTGGGCTAAGAAACACGAGTAATGGGCATTACACCGGTGGAAAAAGGACCAATCTGTCCTTTGGTCTGATTAGTCCAAATTTGAAATGTTTGGTTCCAACCGCCGTGTCTTTGTGAGATGCAGAGTGGGTGAACAGATGATCTCTGCATGTGTGGTTCCCATCGTGAAGCATGGAGGAGGTGTGATGGTGTGGGGGTGCTTTGCTGGTGACACTGTCTGTGATGTATTTAGGATTCAAGGCACACTTAACCAGCGTGGCTATCACAGCATTCTACAGAGACATGCCATCCCATCTAGTTTGAGTTTAGTGGGACTATCATTTTTTTCCCCCAGGACAATGACCCAACACACCTCCAGGTTGTGTGTGGGTTATTTGACCAAGAAGGACAGTGATAGAGTGCTGCATCAGATGACCTGGCCTATACAATCACCCGACCTCAACCAAATTGAGATGGTTTGGGATAAGTTGGACTACAGAGTGAATGAAAAGCAGCCAGCAAGTGCTTAGCATATGTGGGAACGCATTCCAGGTGAAGTTGATTGAGAGAATGCCAAGAGTATGCAAAGCTGTAATCAAGGCAAAGGGTGGCTACTTTGAAGAATCTAAAATATGATTACTACATGATGTGTTCACTATTATTCTACAATTTAGAAAATAATAAAAAATAAAGAAAAACCCTTGAATGAGTAGGTGTGTCCAATCTATTGACTGGTACTGTATATATAATAATATATTATAATATTTGCAGATGCTTTTTCTTCTGTATTCCTGTCTCAGTCAAGTTTGTTGCATCCATGTCTGGCCTGCCAAAATTGTAAACAAAGGCCTGCTCTGTGCTTTCAATGAAAAGCAAAGGGTCTCTCACATTGCAGACAGGGTGTTCCTGTAAACTACAAGAAGGCGGCAGCGAGCATTCAAGTTTCATCTCTTTTTTTTATCTAGTGCAACATCAGACAATTTCAGTCTTTTTACTGGAGGCAGCTGCTTGGGCTAATTGAGGATGACCACAGGGTGGATTCTATTGCGATTTTAATGCTTTCATTTATTTGCTCATCATCTCTTCCTCTCCTGGAAATCCTGAGGATATGTATTCCAAGGAGATGTCAGGCAAATTATCTTCTCAGGGCCGGTAAGAGTCTTCCACACAGTGACTCACAGAGAGCGGGAGAGAATGGAAGGCCGGCCGAGTGGATGTTCCCTGAGCTGCAATCTAATTGCCTCCAGCTTCCAGCCACTGGAGCCAGCAGTGTTAAAGCTCAAAGCCATCACTGCAAATGTTTGGAACTGACAACACACTCATTCACATACTCTCAGAAACCCAAGGAATAACAGAGTGTGAGACAATGAAATATGAGTTTAGCACTCCATGCCGTCAAAAACAATAAGAATAACAATACCTTATAAAGCCAATTCAGTGTCAGTTCCTTGGGATACTTTTACAGAGTTTAACAAAAACAAGACGAGGTAGGATTTCTATTGCAAATGACTTCAACATATTCCTTTATTCTTATCATTATAATCCTTTGCTGATTGATTGGGGTCCTTATCTATATTTTTAAGTTCATCAAAAGTAACCTGAAACAACAGTATCAGGTGAATTTGTTATTCAGTTCCTGGGAAAATCCAGTTTTTGGGAATTCCTGTTTAATTCACACCAGACCCTTTCCTGATGCTCTCACTGCTTCCCCTGAAATTTTCAATCACCCCAAGTCTGTGATCCATTCCTTCAAGTGGCCAGTCATGTCTAACAACAACACCGAATGTGAAAAGCCAACACCCTCTGGAGCCATGCCATTCAGATTATTTGCCTGAGATATATTGACTGTAACACATTAAAAGTAATTTGGTGTTTCAATTTTTTTATTATTAGCATTTGGGTTTCTGTAATGGTTTTCCTCCTCTTCGTCTGAAGAGGAGGTGTAGCAAGGATCGGACCAAGATGCGGCGTGGTAAGTGTCCATGGTTGTTTATTTAAAAACATGAACTGAACACTCAATGAATACAAAACAATAAACGTGAACAAAACCGAAACAGTACCGTGTGGCGAACAAACACAGACACGGAAACAATCACCCACAAACACACAGTGAAACCCAGGCTACCTAAGTATGATTCTCAATCAGAGACAACTAATGACACCTGCCTCTGATTGAGAACCATACTAGGCCGAAACATAGAAATTCCCAAAACCTAGAAAAACAAACATAGACAACCCACCCAACTCACGCCCTGACCATACTAAATAAATACAAAACAAAGGAAATTAAGGTCAGAACGTGACAGTTTCATTGTTTTGGCTTCTTTTGCTGCAAGGTCTAACACTGATCTTGACAGCAAATATATCTAGTTGTTCAATGCATTGATGTCCATCAATAGTGTCACCAAGCCTGTTAGTTTCAGCTGTTAGGATAATACCCTATTGACTCCTTGTGTTGTTCTCCACACTTATGAACCAAAACATATGACCGTCCATCTTTCACAGCCTCATGCAGTGCTATACCAGTTTTTGTTCCTCGAAAGGCTGAACTTTTTCTCTTGATTTATCATATTATTAGATTACGAAAGCAGAGCAACGTGAGAAAGAGGTGAAGCCAGTCCATAGCACTTATACTGAACAAAAATATAAACAATTTTGAAAGGTTTTACTGAGTTACAGTTCATACTGTATAATGAAATCAGTCAATTGAAATAAATTCATTAGTTCCTAATCTACGGATTTCACATGACTAGGCAGGGGTGAAGCCATGGGTGGACCTTGGAGGGCATAGGCCCACCCACTTGACAGCCAGGGGTGCCAGGCCAAGCCAATCAGAATAGGTTTTACCCCACAAAAGGGCTTTCTTACAGACATAAATATTCAGTTTATATGTTTTGTTCAGTGTATATCATAATGGTGAATAAGCAGTGCATATAGAGTTACCGAGCACACGGGTCATATTAACTTAGTGGAGAATGAGAACAATAACAATGGCACAAAGCTCTTTGTCTATGGCTAAGAGACAGAGTTGCATGGGCGCCGGATCAAAACAACACATTTTTATTTTTCACAGCTCCTTTCAAAACATAGCGGGCAGAAGCCCAAAAGCTATAATAAGTTATTACTCATGTGTGCTACTCAAATGAGGTATAAACTCTTCAAAACGGATCGCTGTGTACTTGTCTCCCTCTGTAAATAGAGCCGACACAGCCCTACGGGTGCCAAGACAATACTGACGTTGCATTAGAAAAGGTCAAGTATGGGAGCTTTCAACACATTCAATGTTGGACCTATGCTGTTTCCCAAGGACTCTTTTGAGACTTAGCCAATTCCTCATCACTTTCATGGCATACACTAGTGATACCGTTGATGTCACCTACCACAGGGGAAAATTTGCACATTTGGATGTCTAGGGGCATACAATTATTTTGCTCTACCAAAAAAACAGAACAGAAAGACTAAGAATGTAAACCATGTCCCTTCAATAAATACATTTTCAGTAAAATTACCTTTCAAAGAAAGCTTCCCAGGGTTGACAGGTGACACACAACATTTCCCAGCCCAATGGCTACTCATACCCTAACTAGCTAGGAAGAGAGTTCAATTGTGTCCAAAAAGCTAGTGGCAACCTGTAGTTGAATCTGAGATATTGCCCAGAACACCTGCACTCACTCACAGCTTGTTCTGGAGCTCTGAGAGAAGGAAAGAGTCTTTGAAAAGACCGTTAATGGTGTGCCC
The DNA here is from genome assembly GCF_034236695.1 of Oncorhynchus nerka. Classification (NCBI taxonomy): domain Eukaryota; kingdom Metazoa; phylum Chordata; class Actinopteri; order Salmoniformes; family Salmonidae; genus Oncorhynchus; species Oncorhynchus nerka. The sequence goes on along the minus strand of NC_088417.1, from coordinate 36,551,058 downwards.
CTGTGACATTGCGTTGGCACTACACAGCCTCCAGCAAATCAGTTATAGAGTTCGAGCAATTTGACAATATCTCTCAACGTTTGCCTTGCTGCCTACATGCAACATACAGACATGCTACTGTACGGTAATGGTTGAACCTGAGCCATCTCCACGTGGGACCTACGGAAAATGACTAGGCAGGTGGCACAGAAGGCCATGCATAGGTCTGATGCAACCTGCAAAAGTCACTGCTCCTGGCAACATCTGTTTAAGCTCCACCACTTGGATGTCTTGTTGGGGTGGATTCGAAGGTCCCCCGGGCCCAGAATATCCCCTTGCTTGTAAATGGTCGGTGGAAAAGTCTGCCTTGAGACAACACCAAGGTCGGTAATTATCTGTTATTGTGTGCAGCTGTCTGGATAACCTAGCCTAGCGTTTGCTCAAGAAAAGACAAGGGTAAGGGGAAATGTAGCTATGTGCAAACTTTTTGGCAAACATTCTGTATGTCAGGAAACGTTTGCCCTGGAATCACGTGGTTCTCTTTCAACAAGTCCTCATTTTTAGGAACTAACTACACCCTACATATGCCCGAATAGAATATATTGAACATTGTGTGTCACCTGGCTTTATTTCCATATTTTATTAATTGCCCAGCAAAACAGGTGGCTATTAGAGGGCCGGCGTATGTAGAATACAATATGAAAAACCTGCTCCCTGGACAGTTGGATATAAGACACATTGCAAGGCAGCGTTGTCTGGATCTTTACTGCAAGGCTACACACGTCAATAGGAGATGAATGACTCGTGGTAACAGTCCAGACAGAGCTGCTGCGAGGATAAATCAGACAAGGTTTTACAGCCCAAATGAGTTGAGCCTCATTAAAAAAAGTCCTGGCAAAACAAAAAACCATTCATCTACGTAAATTTGGAAGCATAATAATAAAAAAGCGTGACTCCCCGTTTTGTCCACTTGCATCCATAAGAATACACCCATGTCCATCAAGCCGCACATCTGGTAGCCATTTCGGGGACGTATAACATCTGGGCCTGCCACCTGATACGATGGAGCCAGTGCATAGGAAATATCAAATATTAATATTAATATGGCTGAGGACCAGATCCAGGTGCCGGGCCTGTCAGGGAGTCAGTCGATAACCTGCTTTGCTTTGAAACACTCTGTCTTTGTCATAATACCATACCTAAACATACTGTCATATGTATGATTTATTGAGATGGAACACTGAGCATTGTTATTTAGTGCACATGCTACATTGGGAGGAAAAAGTATGTGTGAACCGCACCCCTTTGTTTAAAGGCCTATTGCAGTCAAAAACTTGATTTTTTCTGTGTTATATATACACAGATATATATATATTTCCACACTATGAGGTTGGAATAATACTGTGAAATTGTGAAGATGATAATAATGCCCTTTTAGTGTAACAGCTGTTTCAAAAGACTGCCTGAAATTTCAGCCTGTTTTGGTGGGATGGAGTTTTGACATGCTTGATGACATCACATGGTGGGCAATTAGTTAATAGACCAATAATTCAAAACCTCTTTGCCAATAACAGACAGTTTTCAGTTTTCCCCTCCTCTCTCAGACCACTCTCAGACAGTCCGAGCTAAATTCTTGCTTGAGAAATTGCTCTTTGTTTATGAAGCTATTTTTGTTTATTTTTGACCATTTTAATTTAAAACAATTACAGTAAGGTACTTAATTGTTTAACCAGAAATAATTTTATATTGAGATAAAAATACCTGCATTGGACCCTTAACATTATTGTTGGAACAAGCAAACTTAGAACTCCTAACTCACATTTTATGTGTTGGGTATCTCTCCAGCTAGTTCTTATGAGGAGCTAGATCATATTCTCTGTCCAAAGGTGAACATGACCAAACAGAGAATGTGACAACTGGGAAATCCACTTTGGTTCACATAGACCACAAGAGTTTGTTCATAGTTGACTTACAGTTTACTGTACATCCGGAAAGAGTTCAGACCCCTTGACATTTTCCACATTTTGGTACTTCACAACCTTATTCTAAAATTGATTAACCTCTTGCTTCTACTCGGGACGCTTGCGTCCCAACTAGAGCTCTGGAAATGAAAATGCGCTACGCTAAATGCTAATAGTATTAGTTAAAACTCAAACGTTCATTAAAATACACATGCAGGGTATCGAATTAAAGCTACACTCGTTGTGAATCCAGGCAACAAGTCAGATTTTTTAAATGCTTTTCGGCGAAAGCATGAGAAGCTATTATCTGATAGCATGAAACAATACACTACAACACAAAAGATCCGCAGGGGACGTAAACAAAATAATTAGCATTTCGGCGTTACACAAACCGCACAATAAAATAGAAAATATTCATTACCTTTCACCATCTTCTTTGTTGGCACTCCTAGATGTCCCATAAACACTATTGGGTCTTTATTTCGATTAAATCGGTCCATATAAAGCCTAGATATCGTTATATATGTAGACTGTGTGATAAACGAAAAAAACATCGTTTCAAAACGTAACGTCATTTTTTAAAATTCAAAAAGTCGACGATAAACTTTCACAAAACACTTCGAAATACTTTTGTAATGCAACTTTAGGTATTAGTAAACGTTAATAAGCGATAAAATTCATCAGGAGGCGATGTAAAGATCATTAGCTGTCCGTCTGGAAAAATGTCCGGCTAGAAACTCAACGAAAATATCCGGTCCTAGACCTGAAGAAATACGGTGCCTTGCATGTGTTTGACCAAGAAAAAACTCGAAGGGAAATGACAAGACTCTAGACACCGTGTGGAAGCTGTAGGTACTGCAACCTCAGTCAATTAATTGTGGTTCACCTTTATCAATGGGTTCAAGCGCGATTTTTAACAGAATGTTCAAAAAAGTAGAGGGTAGAAGGAAGAGGTTAAATCGTTTTTCCCCCCTCACACGATACACAATAATGAGCATTATAAGTATTCAGACCCTTTATGGCAGCATTTACAGCCTTGCGTCTTCTTGGGTATGACGCTACAAGCTTGGCACACCTGTATTTGGGGAGTTTCTCCCATTCTTCTCTGCAGATCCTTTCAATCTCTGTCTGGTTGGATGGGGAGCGTCGCTGCACAGCTATTTTCAGGTCTCTCCAGAGATGTTCTCATGGATTCAAGTCCGGACTCAGGCTGGGCAACTCAAGGACATTCAGAGACATGTCCCGAAGTCACTCCTGCGCTGTCTTGGTCATGTGCTTAGGGTCATTGTCCTGTAGGAAAATGAACCTTCAACCCAGTCTGAGGTCCTGACTGCTCTGGAGCAGGTATTCATCAAGGATCTCTGTACTTCACTCAGTTAATCTTTCTCTCAATGCTGTCTCCCACTGAAAATCATCGCCACAGCATGATGCTGCCACCCCCGTGCTTCACCTTAAGGATGGTGCCAGGTTTCCTCCAGACGTAACGCTTGGCATTCAATCTCGGTTTCATCAGGCCAGAGAATCTTGTTTCTCATGGTCTGAGAGTCTTTAGGTGTCTTTTGGCAAACTCCAAGAGGGCTGTCATGTACTTAGTATCTGTCCACTCTACCATAAAGGCATGATTGGTGGACTGCTGCAGAGATGGTTGCCCTTCTGGAAAGGTCTCCCATCTCCACAGAGTAACTCTGGAGCTCTGTCAGAGTGACCACCAGGTTACTGGTCACATCCCTGACCAAGGCCCTTCTTCCCGGATTGCTCAGTTTGGCGGGTCAGCCACCTCTAGGAAGAGTCTTGGTTGTTCCAAACTTCTTCAATTTAAGAATGATGGAGGCCACTGTGTTCTTGGGGACCTTCAATGCTGCAGAAATGTTTGGGTACCCTTCCCCAGATCTGTGCCTCGACACAATCCAGTCTCGGAGCTCTACGGACAATTCCTTTGACCTCGTGACTTGGATGCTGCTCTGACATGCATTACCAACTGTGGGACCTTATATTGACAGGTGTGTGCCTTTCCAAATTGAGCACATGTGGACTCCCATCAAGTTGTGGAAACATCTCAAGGAGGATCAATGGAAACAGGATGCACATGAGCTCAATTTCGAAGTCTCATAGCAAAGGGTCTGAATACTGACGTAAATTGAATACTTATAAATTTGCAAACATATAAAAATATATTTTTGCTTTGTCATTATGGGGCATTGTGTGTAGATTGATGAGAGATTTTTTATTTTTTTAATCCATTTTAGAATAAGGCTGCAATGTAATAAAATGTGGAAAAAGTAAAGGGGTCTGAATACTCTCCTAATGCACTGTATATACTGTACATCAACACAACCAAGCTGCATGTCTCCTTAGCTGGGCTTATGACATTGGAGCCAAACAGGAGGTGCTGAATGACAAAAATGTACAAAATGACAAAGACAATCAAGAGTTCCATTTCGTTGATGTGTTCCTAGACATCACTCTCGGGTTACTCAATGGAAAACTACCACTCCCAGTGAGAGCAGCCTTTTACAATATCCTTTTCTATAAATTTTGCTCATATCATTCACATTGACAACTTGTTTATGGTTAAGGAGGAGGAAATCTTAGTGAGTGAGGTATGTAACTAAGGCTATGGCTGTTAGCAGGTGCTTACAGATTTGTTGACATAGCACAGTGATACTCGTAATATTATTCCAGAGGCCAAATTAGTCCCCTTGTGACAGAATTATTCCATAATTATGCTTCCCGTACAATTCAATCACTTCACAGAACAGCATGATACAAATCATCCTAAAACAAGGCATGCTTTAATTGTTGTATATATTATAAATAATTGTATGCTGTGATTGACTGAGACTGTAGGGCTATTACTTTTGGCCAATAACCTCAATCTTTTTTTCTGTTCCCCACTTGCTCCACTAATCAAGTATCAGTCAAATAGCTAATTGTCTTGTAAAGGCCATATGAGGAAACCTATTTTTTTTTGTACATATTTTTTTTAATGTAACCTTTATTTAACTAGGAAAGTCAGTTAAATAGAAATTCTTATTTACAATGACAGCCTACCGGGGAACAGTGGGATAACGGCCTTGTTCAGGGGTAGAACGACAGATTTGAACCTTGACAGCTCTAACCACTAGGCTAACTGCCGCCCCCTATGCAAAATTCTGATGAGCCTATCAAATGCTGATCGATTTCCAACCATACAGTACTATACGTTTGAAAGAATTTACAACATCAGCGCAACTGTACGTAGACTTTTTGGAGGGAGAGGGTCCGGAGCTTTTGAAATGACTTCCAGATTGAGGTTCTCCCCTATTTTGATTACAAATGCAGTAAACATGCCATGGAAAGTATTTCACAGACCATTGAGAGCAGCTTATGTCATGACGTTCAAAGTCTAGAGGATCACGAATGTCAATGTCAGTTAAAAGGAGGGTGTGTCTGCCTTCTGAGCATTGTTCTTCTCTAGTTGTCTTTCTTCTAGGGAGTTTTTCCTGGTCACTGTACTTCTCATTCTGCTTGCTATTTGGTGTCTAGGCGGGTTACTGTAAAGCACTTTGTGACAAATGCTGTTTTAAAAAAGGGCTTTATAAATACATGACTGATTAATTGTTTGATTTTGCAATGCTTGTGGGCACTATGTTGACCTACATTTCTGTGGACAGATCAAGAGGCCAAAGGGAGTGTCTATTTCTGGTCCTGGGCTGCAGAACTCATCACTTCAGTCAATTGTTTTTTGTCTGCCCAAGACTGTCCCTTCATCAACCCCTCAGGTCGCCGCCGCCCCGAATCATCTGCTTTCCTAATTTGAACATCTTCCGCTCTCATTCCATTCACTCTCACCCACTCTCTCATCCTCCTGTGTCTTCTCTTTGCATTCTCAATCTTCCACTCGGTCCGTTTTCTTTTTTTTGCCATCTTTTTTATTCAATTGCTCTCTCCTTCACACTCCTCTCAAGGGTCACCTAATCGCTGTTCCTCACCCTTCCCCTTCCGACCGGGTCTTTCTGTATTCTGAGCGGATGGCTACCGCTGATTTCACAAGTGAATCAGGATGTTGGCGTTTCCTTTGAAAGGGGAGTCAGTAATAGAGATATATATCTCTCTGGCTGTTACGTGGTCCAGATGCACTAATTGGTGTCATCGGTCAATCAGCAGGTGTAAGCACGCGGTGTGTCCCGTTTCTATAGATTAGTCATAGAGACACATGCTGTATTCTTATCTATTGGCCTCTAGCCTGCATTTCCGGCACACGTGTGCTCTCTGGCAAGGCATGGTAATACACGGCAGTCTGTAAACTGGCACAGCCAGTTCCCCGGATGCTCGTTTCGGCGGAGTCAAATCAGCTCAGCAGCATTTCAAAGCAGTCTTTGTTGTGGTGCTGAATGTTTTGAGTCATTGTCTTGGAGTTGTGGTCTCAGCGCTGGAACAAAGAGGCTTCTGGGCAGCCTGGGAAAGCCACAGCCCCGATCTTCTCGCTAAGGATGTCTAAAAAAGAAAGTAGATGGAGACCCAGGCCAGTCGACGAGCAGCTTAGGTAACATTGTGACTCATAGCACAAGGGACTATGACATGATCGATGGTTCACAGCATGCACAGCCCTCTGAGAACATGTCAATGAGTCACAATGGATGTCTTCTGAATGACATTTCATTACTAGCCAGGTGGTTACAAAACTTTGTTTTATGTTTTATTTCGGTACAACGGTGGTGGTAGGAAGGTGTATGCCGGAGCAGGTGTTGATATCTCAAACATAGAAACAGCTGTTAATATTTATGCTAATGCTACAAATATGTCTAAGCGTCAGCCCCGCCCCCATGTTACAAGTACAATCACATGAAAATGCCTAATGAACCTACAGTGGGGCAAAAAAGTATTGTCAGCCACCAATTGTGCAAGTTCTCCCACTTAAAAAGATGAGAGAGGCCTGTAATTTTCATCATAGGTACACTTCAACTATGACAGACAAAATGAGAAAGAAAATCCAGACAATCACATTGTAGGATTTGTAATGAATTTATTTGCAAATTACGGTGGAAAATAAGTATTTGGTCAACTACAAACAAGCACGATTTCTGGCTCTCAGACATGTAACTTCTTCTTTAAGAGGCTCCTCTGTCCTCCACTCGTTACCTGTATTCATGGCACCTGTTTGAACTTGTTATCAGTATAAAAGTCACCTGTCCACAACCTCAAACAGTCACACTCCAAACTCCACTATGGCCAAGACCAAAGAGCTGTCAAAGGACACCAGAAACAAAATTGTAGACCTGCACCAGGCTGGGAAGACTGAATCTGCAATAGGTAAGCAGCTTAGTTTGAAGAAATCAACTGTGGGAGCAAATATTAGGACATGGAAATGCCTTTCGTTTTGTCACCAAACAGACTGATATTCTGCAAAAGGTACAGGGATTGGACTGCTTTGGACTGGGGTAAAGTAATTTTCCGATTGTTTGGGGCATCCGGAAAAAAGCTTGTCCGGAGAAGACAAGGTGAGCGCTACCATCAGTCCTGTGTCATGCCAACAGTAAAGCATCCTGAGACCATTCATGTGTGGGTTTGATTCTCAGCCAAGGGAGTGGGCTCACTCACAATTTTGCCTAAGAACACAGCCATGAATAAAGAATGGTACCAACACATCCTCCGAGAGCAACTTCTCCCGACCATCCAGGAACAGTTTGGTGCCTTTTCCAGCATGACAGAGCACCTTGCCATAAGGCAAAAGTGATAACTAAGTGGTTCGGGGAACAAAACATTGATAATTGATGTTAATTGACAGCATGCCAGGGCAGATTGCAGAAGTCTTGAAAAAGAAGGGTCAACACTGAAAATATTGACTCTTTGCATCAACTTCATGTAATTGTCAATAAAAGCCTTTGACTCTTATGAAATGCTTGTAATTATACTTCAGTATTCCATAGTAACATCTGACAAAAATATCTAAAGACAGTGAAGCAGCAAACTTTGTGGGAATTAATATTTGTGTCATTCTCAAAACGTTTGGCCACGGATGTGTTTGTTTATTCCATGTGTAATTCTGTGTTGTTGTATATTTCAAACCACTTTGCTTTGTCTTGGCCAGGTCGCAGTTGTAAATGAGAACTTGTTCTCAACTAGCCTACCTTGTTAAATAAAGGTGAAATAAAAAATTAAAAAATACCTTTACACACCTGTGGGATTTAGCCTAAAATGCCTTAATTTAAAAGTTTTTTACAGAAGAAATATGGAATGCATAAGCATTGTATCAATTAAAATGGAACAGTTTAGAGATGATGGGATAAATTATTAGACCAAAGATGGACACAACAGTTCACCTGACAGAACAATGAATCCAAACATTACACTGTTAATTATGAGCATTTTACATTTACTGTACTTTTCATCCTATTTGTTGATAACATAATCTGAAAATACACTAACCTGATAAGAATATTCCTGGAAAATATGGGGTAGGTGCAACATAGTCCTCTCCAACATTTTTTTTGCCCTAACTCCACACCTCTCCAAAGTGTGCACAGTTCTTAAGCATTTCCAATGCTCTTTGACTCAAAGAAGTCTTCAACTAAAATGTTTGTTTTTTTGCTCTCCTAGCTGTGCCATTGTGGAACAGCAGCAAGGACACTTGTAGTTGTTTTGAATGCAGCCCTATACAATCCACCATCAGACAATTATGTTGTTGTTTAGGCAAGTGTTACACAAAACTTGCTTGGTGTCAACCGGTGTAGCTAAAAGGAAGAAGGAAACATGCTGAGGAATAGAACATCTGGGTAACCAGCAATAGATCAGCTATGTGTCTGGTCTGACTTGGGCATACCCTGGAGAGCAAAAATATCCCTAGCTCCTTGTTCCCGAAAGGGAAGGTAGAGCTGACAAATGCTGACTGCGTGTACCAAAGGAAGGGTAGAAACAGGATGAGGAAAAAACACCATAGCGTGGTGCACTTGCAGAAAAAACATGACTTTCACATGTGATAACGTGATCGTTTGTGAAGTTAATGTGATAACATGTGACAGCATGTAAAATCAACATGTGATAATATGAAACTACAAATGAAAACAAGATCTGATGGGAAATACATGGGAATGGAACAATTCCATGTGAAACTACAAATTCAACTTTTATTGTAAGGGAATGAAATGATATGGGGGTTTTAAAGTAAGGAACTTCCAACCAGAAGTAAGGAATACTGTACTGACTGTAATCTAGCTCGATAAAAATAGTTCTGTCAACAGAGCTGAGTTGCCATAATATCCTGAAAAATATGGTTGGTAATGGAGCCGAGAAAACATGTTCCCCTGTTAATCGTTATGAGAACAGGGTATTGTGTCAGGTATTTTCTCTGCTTCACTCACTTAGAGTGATGGCAGCTCCTGGTGGTAGTACCGAGGAGGTGCACACATGAGCCTGTTTTTACTGTGTTGCTTGTGCAATAGATTGTTAGAAGCGATCAATCCTGTAAGGGGGCCATGGAGAATGGCAACCTGTCATCTGTCATACTGATCTGTATGTCTGAAGAGACCGAAAAGAGAGCGGACATGCAGACTTTTTTCGCTGGCTAGAACCTGAAAAGGTGCAGAGGGGAGTGTCCAAGGAGGGATGGAACTTGGGGTTAATAGTGCGCATCCTCTATCTTCCCATGTGGGAAATCTCACGAAAGTGTGCTGCCACACAGGGAATATTTTTAACACCACCCACTGCCGCTTGAGACGGAGAGGGGGAGGGACGGATTACGTTAAACCAGAGAGAGAGGGTAAGGGCAAGGAAGGATTTGCACACTATCCTCCTCTGCCGCTTAGGGCTGTTCCCTCGTTTGGTGTGGTTAGCTTGCTTTACAGCTAGCTAGCCAGGTTAGCTTAAGCCTTGCAGTGTGAGCTAGCCCCTTTGTTAGTGTGATTAGCAATCTTTACAGCTAGCTAGCAAATTTAGCGAAAGCCTTGCGGTCTGGGCTACCCTAGTTAGCCCATACCGCAAGGCTTTAGCTAACTAAGTTTTAGCCGTGTGACCGGAGACTGAGGAGTAGAAAATAAATTATACTTGAAACAAACCTTTGCTTTCAGTCAGTACTCAACACTATCGACAAGAGCCGAAGACCTACGTCCAGCAGCGTTAACCTCACCGTTCACCTGAAAACAGTTCAGTAGCAAGAAATTAATCTGTTTGTGCTGAGTGCTTCAGTGAGGGTTGTCTATTCTACAAGGAAGAGAGGTGAGAATGACCAGTTGGCAGGCCAGTGGCTCCTTTTATGGAGGAGAGGGGCTCAACTCATTTGCCACTTTTATGTTTTTAACTAGGCAAGTCAGTTAAGCAAACATTTTATTTACAATGACAGCCTACCCCAGCCAAACCCAGACAACACTGGGCCAACTGCACACTGCCCTATGGGACTCCCAATCATAGCCAGATGCAATGCAGCCTGGATTTGAACCAGGTACTGCAGTGACCCTTTTGCACTGAAATACAGTATCTTAGACCACTGCACCACCCGGGAGCCCCAAGCTGCTTGACCTGTCTGTCTCCAACAGATGCTGTGTGATTGGATACTTAGAGCCAGTTTTACTTGAGTCCTATCCCATATGTGAGACATCGAAACGACTATTTGAAATACAACCATTTTGAAGATCTCCCATAATATCAGACACTCAAACTGGTTGAGGATTTGTGGTGAGATATCAAGCAGCAAGCTAGTGCCTGTTAATGTTCACTCCTTCTGACACCTACCAAATCTAAATCTGAGATAATAGATGGAATGTCGTTACTTTTCCAATCAATATATTTTTGTGTACATCAATCCAAGTGTTTAGAAGCCACAACCCATGGACATTACGGGGATGAACTAAAAGACACCCTACCTGCCCTAGAGCACAGCAGGAAGAATCTGTTCTTATTTGACTTAACTGTTTTGATTAACGTTCAAAACCAAAGAGGGGATGAGTCTCAGATCAAACTGACTCAGGCCGTGTGAGCCAAGGCACTGACTGATCTATTGTTCGGAGAACACTTGCTCAATGCTGTTGATGGGGCCGCAGGGCACGCATGTTCCTTTGAACATCCTCAGTCACACGTCCATCGGCCCTTCCAAGAACCTGGGAGTGGGGAAGGAAGAATAAAGGAGGGTTGTAGTTTGAAGGGACCACAAAGTGAAGCTTTCAAGGATATGGAGGCCACAGCTGGAGCTGATCCAGAGACACAACAACTGCTGCAAAAATGTGAGACATATGTGGTCATATGTAGGCCCTGAGCTCAGCCTGCTGCCTTGGCCCCAAGCACAGAATATCCTAAGATAGCAAGAGAGAGAGACTCTCTCTTGGTCTTTACCCACAACACTGAGCAGACTTTCCCTCACTAACACACACACAGACACACACAAAAGCATGTGTGCACAAACACAGATGCACAGGTATACACACATGGATGTCGGGATGAAGACACTCTCAGAGCCCCTTCATCCACTGCCAAACACAGTGGATGAACAATCTGCGTTTTGTGCAGACAAAGAAAGATATGCTCCCCAAACCAATGCACTGCTGCCCAATAAGGCCTAGCAGCTGACAACTGCTTTGCGTGACATGATTTCATTCCAGCTGGCAAGGAGGATGTCCCATGTGGGATGCTACGATAGGCTGCATCTATTTCACATACTGTTCAGACAGTCACGTAATGAGCCACCCTCCTCAAGTAGTGTTTGATAGCATCCACTTTGCCGAACGCCTCTGATCCCATCACGCCCCTTGACCCATTCAAGAGCATACAGTTGACTGGGCCCGGGGTCAAACTAGGGTTTTTCATCACCAAGCGACTGGGAAGGGAGGGCAGATGAAAACCTCTGTGTGCGTGGTCTCCATGTCCTGTTACCTTTCCGTATGCCACGTCCGTTACAGCCTCTCTGGACAAACTGAGGACTTGCAGACTTACCGAAGAATACATGAATATGGATGAGGCAAGCCAGCTACATTTGTGGTATGTTTGCCATGACTCAGACATTTTTTGACTATGTTTACTGTGAAGGACAAGGCATCACCTCTGGGAGAAGATGTGAAGCAGCTCTTGCAGGTGCTGCACTCTGAGTGTGTTTCTCTTGTCCTTGGGCTCCTCCTACAGATGATTCAGGCCCAGCACCTGTGAATACAAAGTCCATAGGGAAGGAGTCTGGGTGACTGTTCAGTGATACAATAATACTTGTAAATACTGCTAACCCTAGTAGCAAACGTTGTTCGGAAAGATGTAAGCTGTAAACTGTTTGATAAACTCTGGGAGGATGTCAATGTGTATGGTCATGCTACTTACTTTGCACACTTTGACAAATTTGCACACTATTCCCTTGATTTCAGAAAAAAATCTGTAAAAGACAGTGGATAACATATTATCTGGTGTTTGTGATCCTGACTTCTCTGTAAATCACTGGTGAAAGTCTACCCCGAAATCTAGCCCTATGTCAGGTGTGTGCGTACTGGTAGCAAAGTCAGGTGCAGGAGAGCAGAAATTTGTGAACAAGCGCACACTTTTTTGAGGCAAAAGAGCAAAATGCACAAAACAGTCACAAGAATTGTATAACAGTAAACATGTTCGTGAAATACCACGGAAAAACCAAACCATTCTGGCGCGTCAACAACAAACACGTAACACAAACAATCTTACACAATGACATGATGGGGAAAAGAGGAATAAATACATGTCGATTGATTGGGGATGAAAACCAGGTGTGCAGGGAACAAGACAAAACTAATGGATATGTGAAAAATGGAGCAGCGATGGTGAGAAAGCCGGTGACGTCGCCCGAACAAGGAGACACTCTACACCGTCTTCACATGTTGTTGCCTTAAAATTGAATCAAAACAATGGATTAAACTGGATATTTTCCCTTAGGCTCTACACAACTTACTCCACATTTTCAAAGTGAAAGATGTTCAAAATGTTCAAAATTCATAAAAAGTAAAGATGTATTTATCGTGAATGTTTTCACACCCCAGAGTTAATACTTGGTGGAAGCACCTCTGGCTGCTATTACAGCTGTGAATAATTTTATTCAAACCTATGATTTATTTATATTTTTTTATTTCTCTCCGTCTGCCGGATGCATGGGCCTTAGGCTGTAGCCTAAACCTATTAAATTTGTTTAATAACGGACACTCCTTACCTATTTTGTGTCTAGCTATTAAAAAAAAGTAGCCTATATTCCCATCTCTCCCCATTCGATAGGCTATGAAAATGACTTTGGGTTATAGGCTACGTATTCATCGTTTTATGCATGGTTTTCTCCCGATCAAACAATGAATCTAACAGAGATCCATCTCCAAAAGTTGTTTGAATAGCCTAAAAACATAAGGTAGCCGGGGGAGTGATAATGACAGAGAACCAACAATAGGCCTGTCAAGAGACTATAGAAAAATTTAATGACAAGTTTAATCACAAAGAAATTAAATATCTATGCGTGATGCGAAAATCCCTCCATGTGAGGTTGAAAACCAAATGGCCAATAACATATCCTCCTACACTGTTAGAAAATGTGTTATTTTATTTTAACAAATCTGTGTCAATTTAGGGATGATTTCTTTACATTTTTTGAACACTATCGACATGAGCCAAAGTCCTACATTGTGTCATATGAAACAAATACTGTACATGCAAAATATCCCTCTTGAAAGATTTCAAACTTGTCAGATATTCAGTCCAGGGAAACCAACCCAACCAATGGTGTACCCGAGATACAAGAGAACAGACTGTTGTTGGATATGGTAGCCATTTACTAAAAATAAATTACCTCTACCATAGACCAGTTAAACTAGTACAACACTTCCACTCACAGGTGGCCAAAAATAACTAACTGAAAGCCATGTCCCCACTAAGCCATGCCTCCAATATAATTTCCTAGTGTGCCATGTCTTTGAGTGCATTGTAAAGTTACTACCAAGCCTGTATTTGTTAGTGACAGAGATATGGTTATTGAATTTGTACATTTTCAGTCCTGTGGCTATCACCAGGCAAATGTTATCATTAAAATCAATCTCTTTATGACAGTACATATCTCGTGATTTATTTTGAGGCCTATTTTTAGCCTTAAACTGTAGGGTTTCACAATTCCATTAACTTTCCGAAATCCTGATTGAAGGAAACGATTTTTGATACAATTTTATTAATGCTGACAGAATTTGTTAGTTCAACATTGTGAGATCTTTTTGGTACATTCTGAGATTAATTTGGTATAATTAATTATGCGAGATGGAAACACCTTTATGTGCAAATATTGATATAATAATCATCGTATTGAAGTGAACTAGGAGTCACACGATGATATGGCTCTGTTAACCATGCAGTTAAGTAACATTGAGAGACTACCTAACCCAATACAACTAGAACAACAATTTCAGTAATGGGTGCAAAAAAATGTAAGTAACTGATTGGAATAGTTTAGATAAATGTAAACTCAGCAAAAATATAAACGTCCTCTCACTGTCAACTGCAATTATTTTCAGCAAACTTAACATGTGTAAGGATTTGTATGAACATAACAAGATTCAACAACTGAGACATAATCTGAACAAGTTCCACAGACATGTGACTAACATAAATGGAATAATGTGTCCCTGAACAAAGGGGGGGCAAAATCAAAAGTAACAGTCAGTATCTGGTGTGGCCACCAGGTGCATTAAGTACTACAGTGCATCTCCTCCTCATGGACTGCACCAGATTCCCAGTTCTTGCTGTGAGATGTTACCCCACTCTTCCTCCTTGGCACCTGCAAGTTCCAGGACATTTCTGGTGGGAATAGCCCTAGACCTCACACTCCGATCCAACAGGTCCAAGACGTGCTCAATGGGATTGAGATCCAGGCTCGTCGCTGGCCATGGCAGAACACTGACATTTCTGTCTTGCAGGAAATCACACACAGAACGAGCAGTATGGCTGGTGGCATTGTCATGCTGGAGGGTCATGTCAGGATGAGCCTGCAGGAAGGGTACCACATGAGGGAGGAGGATGTCTTCCCTATATCGCACAGCGTTGAGATTTCCTGCAATGACAACAAGCTCAGTCCGATCATGAAATGACACACCGCCCCAGACCATGACGGACCCTCCACCTCCAAATCGATCCCGCTCCAGAGTTCAGGCCTCTGTGTAATGCTCATTCCTTCGACGGAAAAAATGTGAATCCGACCATCACCCCTGGTGAGAGAAAACCGTGACTCGTCAGTGAGAGCACTTTTGCCAGTCCCATCTTGTCCAGCGACGGTGGGTTTTTGCCCATAGGCGACGTTGTTGCCGGCGAGGTCTGGTGAGGACCTGCCTTACAACAGGCCTACAAGCCCTCAGCACTGATGGAGAGATTGTGCGTTCCTGGTGTAACTCGGGCAGTTGTTGCCATCCTGTACCAGTCTCGCAGGTGTGATATTCGGAGGTACTGATCCTGTGCAGTTGTTGTTACATGTGGTTTGCCACTGCGAGGACGATCAGCTGTCCGTCCTGTCTCCCTGTAGCACCGTCTTAGGCGTCTCACAGTACAGATATTGCAATTTATTGCCCTGGCCACATCCGCAGTTCTCATGCCTCCTGGCAGCATGCCTAAGGCACGTTCACGCAGATGAACAGGACCCTGGGCATCTTTCTTTTGGTGTTTTTCAGAGTCAGGTGAAAGGCCTCTATAGTGTCCAAAGTTTTCATAACTGTGACCTTCCACATGTGCATGTTCATTAATTGTTTATGGTTCATTGCACAAGCATGGGAAACAGTGTTTAAACCCTTTACAATGAAGATCTGTGATGTCATCTGGACTTTGGAAGAGAGGGTCCTGAAAAAAGGCTTTTTCTTTTTTTGCTGAGTTTGTTATTTATCTTTCTGTAGCATAAGATTAATTAATCAATAAAAACAGACCGATATATATATATATATATAGTATATATATATATATATATACACACATACATATACCTGCAGTAGAGCATGCTGGGAAATATGATAATAGTAAAAATTTGCCTAACTAGACTATTAGATTTTTATATTTTCCATTATGTTTTATAAATCAGGGCTAAAATGTTGCCGTGTCCACTCAGCATTAGCCTCAAATGGTCACCTCATCCAGATAGAGAAAATGTATCTTATTTCTTGTTTGGTATTCCTCCAGCTGAGGCTCACTCCAGGCTGTCAGTTGAGGGCCAGGGTGTGGGGCCGTGGCATAGACACAAGAAGACTTTGGATCCGTAATGTGATTGGTCAATAATCTAACACATCTAGGGTGTGTTGTATGGTTTTCAGTAGTGATGTTACGTTTGATACTAGAGCTCCGAGGCATACATCGTAATCTCTAAGCAGCTAACTTCGAAGCAGTGTGCCGAAGCGTGTATCACTTGATCAGAAGTATGTCATCAAGGATGATCAAAGCTTCGTTTGATCACATGCTTTTTAAAAATGTCTGTTGCAATATGTGAGATCCCAATGATTTCGCCATTGTTCCGGTGCTTTCTTCGAGTCCAAGCTGCTTTCAAACAGCAACATCTACTGGACACCATACTTGCAAATATAGTTAGTATTTTGTACTAAAGGTTTCAGCTGACCGGTATTAAGTAGAGTAAAGAACTATTGTTACGGATACAGTTATCCTGTGTGTGTGTATCCTGTGTGTGTTTCTTTTCTCTCCTTCTCCCCTCACAGGTGAAAATCATCACTCCCCAATCAGTCAACAATCAATCATCAATCAGAAGACACACCTCCTCCTATTTCCTACCCTTTCACAGTTCCTTCCCCATGGTTTAAAAACCCCATCATTTGTTTGTTCTAGAGCAATCTCTCGCTCAATCTCTAGCTCAATCTCTCTGTAAATGCCATGTCTGTAGGTCTCTGTGTTTCACTCTCGCTTTGTGTCTTAACCTCTCTTTTGTTTAAGCACCTCCATAGCACTTTGTCATCACCTGTGAGTATTGTTTTTGGTTATGGTGTTTGTTTGTTTGTGGGAAAAGGGGGAAACCAAGACAAGTCGCCCATGGGCATACACTACCCGTAGGTGAACTTTGTTAAATACACTAGTTAGAACTGGGCAGACCACCCACTGTATTTTTGGTTAGCTGTTGTTAAAGTAGGCTAGTCTAGCTTAGGGGTGTTTTTGAATACTTATTGTTTCTTTCCTTGGGTCCAGCTCAGCCCCTTTTCCTGCTCCCCCCATTACCGTGTGTTTATAAATAAACCTGGAGTTTGACGGTAGATTTCTGTTGTCGTGGTTATTTCGTTCACACTTTTACTTTGTCACAATAATAATTTGCATGAGTTATGTTACGGGTCTCATTACCATCCCCCCTAGACTGTCGGGCCAAAAGGGATTCGTAACAACTATGAAGAAACATGTTTTGTGAAACCACACTTTCAGCACTGTTGTTCAAATGTATTTTATTTAGCATAAGCTTCTGTCTTAAGCATCCTAAATAATGCCATAGATTCAGTTTTTGAAAAATATTCAACTTGAAGGCAAAAAGGGAAGCATGATGTCAGATGCGAACCTGGTATTCCAAATAAATATAGGCTACTGAAACCAAAGACTTACCGCTGAAGCTCAGAGCAACGAACATTTTTTTTCTGAACATTTGGTGAAATCGCCAAAGCCTTTTGAAAGCCTTGGTTTCCCATCACTAGTTGTTGTCAGTAGTCGCTTTCAAAAATAACAAAAAAAAGTCTATAGCCTAAGCATTGGCTATTCTCAATCACAGCTTCATGAGAGATAGTAAATAAATTGTTTGTTCTATTACTTTATGAGGCAAATGAATAAATTATTATCCAGTTCTGATGACGGTAGACTGCTTCTATCCACACCGTGATGTATACCCTAACTCACTACATTATGACCGTTTCTCATCAGATTGTCACTGCTGTGTGGAGTCACACACATACACAAACACCTGTTCCTCCACCTGAAAGGACTGTTTGGAAAGATTTGTCTGCACTTATAGCCCCTGCCCAGGCCTTCAACATGATCTTTCATCGCAAATCGACCAGTTGTAGCACTTGATTACGCTCTATAGCCCAATTATCATTTAAACAGTTGGTGAATGGGGGGGGTGATAGGAAAAAGGTTGACGTCGCCCAATACCACTGTGCAAAGGACAAAATATACTGTAAACAATAGGTGGCACATCCATAAGCTAAGCTTCTCCTAAAGTAAATTAAATTTCCAAAATTGTATAGCCTAAGCCTACTCCGATCTATACATACAGTACCAGTCAAAAGTTTGGACACACCTTCTCATTCAAGGGTTTCTTTCTTTTTACTATTATAGAATAATAGTGAAGATCAACACTTTGAAACACATTTGGAATCATGTAGTAACCAAAAGTGTTTCAAAGTAGCCACCCTTTGTCTTGATGACAACTTGATATACTCTTGGCATTCTCTCAACCAGCTTCACCTGGAATGCATTTCCAACAGTCTTGAAGGAGTTTCCACATATGCTGAGCACTTGTTGGTTGCTTTTCCTTCACTTTGTGGTCCACATCAGGCTGGTAACTCTAATGAACTTATGCTCTGCAGCAGAGAGAATTCTGGGGCTTACTTTTCTGTGGTGGTCCTTATGAGAGTTAGTTTCATCATAGCGCTTGATGGTTTTTGCGACTGCACCTGAAAAGTTCTTGAAATATTCTGAATTGACTGACCTTCACGTCTTAAAGTAATGATCGAC
This sequence comes from Oncorhynchus nerka, assembly GCF_034236695.1. Classification (NCBI taxonomy): domain Eukaryota; kingdom Metazoa; phylum Chordata; class Actinopteri; order Salmoniformes; family Salmonidae; genus Oncorhynchus; species Oncorhynchus nerka. The sequence continues at coordinate 36,532,477 of NC_088417.1, read as the reverse complement.
TGTCATTCTCTTTGCTTATTTGAGCCGTTCTTGCAATAACAATTTACCAAATAGGGCTATCTTCTGTATACCACCCCTACCTTGTCACAACACAATTCATTGGCTCAAATGAAATAAGGAGCTCTATACTTTTCTCTGTTCATCTTTCCTTCAATCCTGACTAGCCTGATCCATCCAGAGGTGGTCCGCTAAAAAAATATCCCCAAATCATGATGCTGCCACCATAGGGATGGTGCCAGGTTTCCTCCAGACATGCCATTTGGCATTCAGCCCAAAGAGTTTAATCTCGGTTTCATCAGACTAGAGAATCTTGTTTCTTAACAGAGATGTTGCCAGAGAATTGAATGTTCATTTCTTTACCTTAATCCGCTTTAAATGTTGTTTAAGATAACTTGGCACTACGTCCAACCAGCCTCACAACCACAGACCACGTGTAACTACGCCATCCCAGAACCTCCATATCCGGCTTCTTTACCTGCGTGATTTTCTTAGGGGGGCTCATGACAGCCTGCTTGGAGTTCTCAGACCATGAGAATCAAGATTATCTGGTAAGCATGGCACTGTAAGGTCTACACCTGTTGTAGTCGGCGCACGTGACAAATAAACGTTGACATGTATGACATTATCTTGTGGATTGTTACCGAACAGATAACAATAGAAAGAATAATCTGGTTGCATTGAGAGTCAGGCAGAGAATGGAGTGAAAGTGCACTGTAAATACTCAACAATGCTGTCGGCCAACTGTAAATGGTTTAGCAACCTTTCCAAACAATTGGAATATCAAATAAGCCATCCGCCCTTGATGGGCTATCAGCAGGACAATAGACTCTTGCAGAGTTTAGGGTATTGAGAGTTTAGGGTATTGTGAGGCATGTCAGTTCACCAAACATGCACTGTTGTCTAACCACCTCTGGATGGATCAATAACAAATTACTGTAGGAATAAATATCACTGAATGACAGAAATATTGGAATAAAGTAGGCTAATGCAATTGAAGGCACATTTTTGCTTCCTGAAACACCCAACGTCATCCAATTGTTATAAGTTTTTAAGCAATTGCCCACCCACATGTGGTCAACTATTTCAGCACCGCTTTACACTGCTGTGAGACAAGCATGGGGACTGGTCAAGATAAATCAATCAGATTTTTATTTTCATTGAATCTCAGGTTGGGTATTGGTTAGCCTACTGTTACAAATCCTTTTGGCCCGGCAGTCTAGGGGGGATGGTAACGAGACCCGTAACATAACTCATGCAAAGTATATTAGTGAAAAAGTAACAGTGGGAACGAAAAACCACAGACACCTAAATTACCGTCAAACACTCATGATTTATTTCTAAACACAAGGCAAAGGGGAGCAGGAAAAGGGGCTGAGCTGGACCTAAGGAAAGAAACAAATATCCAAAAACACACCTAAGCTAGACTAGCCTACTTCAATACAGCTAACTAACTAACCAAAAATACAGCAGGTGGTCCACCCAGTTCTAACTAGGGTATTTAGACAAAGTATACCTACAGGTAATGTATGCCCATGGGCAACTTGTCTTGGTACCCCCTTTTCCCACCATCAAACAAACAGTCAAACACCATAACCAAAACAATGCTCACAGTATTCCAGACAAATGTGATAGGTATGAACAAACACCAAAAAGAGAGCTCAATCCAAAAGAGAGCAAGAGATATAGTGAGAGAGAGATCAAGCTCAATCCGGGAGAGCGAGAGCTCAATCCGGGAGAGCGAGAGCTCAATCCGGGAGAGCGAGAGCGATCGAGCTCCAGAGAAAACAACTGATTGGTTTATAAACTAAGGGAAAGGATGTGATAGGGTAAGAGCAAAGGAGCAGGTGTCTTCTGATTAGCGACTGATTGGGGAATGATGATTGCCACCTGTGAGGGGAGAAGGAGAGAAAATAAATATACAGGATACACTCACAGGATACCTATATCCGCAACACTCTCACCCTTAAAAGAGCAACCCCAAGGGGGGGATTGCGACTACAGTATTTAAACAAAAGACAAAGCATCTGCCAATACATTTCCAGAAACCTTTTTGTGGCGGATCTCCAAATTATATTTTTGTACAATAAGCGCCCAACGCATAAGCCGCTGGTTCTGGTTGTAGATCCGGTGGAGAAACACTAAGGGGTTATGATCAGTATATACGATCACTGGAAGGGCACTGGAACCAACATATACTTTAAAGTATTGCAAAGCTAACAACAAAGCAAGATCTTCTTGTACTGTGGTTACATAGTTTACCTGACATTTGTTAAACTTATGAGAAAAACAATAAGCAGGAAGATCCACTCCACTCTTGTCCTGCTGCAGTAGAACAGCACCAGCACCTTTGGCACTAGCATCTACCCCAAGTTTAAACTGTTGTTCAAAATCCAGAGCGGCAAGTACAGGGTTTATTACATAAGAGTGCTTTATCAGTATCACAATCAGGGGACCACACAAATGATCTAGCCGGACTGAGCAAATCGGTCAATGGAGCAACTACCACAGAGACATTTTTACAGAAACTACGGGAGTAGCCAACCATCCCTAAAAAGCGGCGTAGCTCTTGTCTGGTGGTAGGTGCGGGGAATGCAGTTATAGCCAAGACCTTGGCATCAACAGGGCGCACCTGCCCATGGCCGACCTCTTTGACGAGATAGGTCACAGTAGCCTTCCCAAACTCGCACTTTGCCTATTTCAGGGTTAGAGAAGCAGCTGCCAAACGTTCACATACTACCCTTAGAGTGTTAACATGATCTGACCACTCAGACAAATAAATTACTAGATCATCAAGGTATGCACTGCAATTGGGAACGCCAGCTAATACGGAGTTAACTGCTCTAGGGTAGGGGGCAGCATTCAGAATTTTGGATGAAAAGCATGCCCAAATTAAACAGCCTGCTACTCGGGCCCAGAAGACATGCATATAACTGGTAGATTTTGATAGAAAAAACTAAAGTTTCCAAAGCTGTTAAAATCGTGTCTGTGAGTATAACAGAACTGATTTGGCAGGCGAAAACCTGAGAAAAATCCATTCAGGTATTATTATTATTTTTGGTTTTGTAGTTTTCTATTCAATGCCATTACAGTATCCATTGACTTAGGACTCAATTAGCAGTTCCTATGCCTTCCACTAGATGTCAACAGTCTTTAGAAATTGTTTCAGGCTTGTAATTCTTATAAATGAGGGAGTAAGGCCAGTCTGAATGAGTGGACCCTGACGTGTCACAGAGCTTTTTCATGCACAATCCCGAGAGAGTGCCTTTCTTGTTTACCTTTTATATTGACCACGTTATTGTCCGGTTGAAATATTATAGATCATTTAGGCTAAAAACAACCTGACGATTGAATATAAACATTGTTTGACATGTTTCTATGAACTTTACACATACAATTTGGATTTTCTTGTCTGACTGTTTTGACTGCGTTTGAGCCTGTGGATTACTGAAGAAAACAGTTTTTGGATGTAAAGAGACTTTATCGAACAAAAGGAACATTTATTGAGTTAATTAATGTCTTGAGTGCCACCATATGAAGATCAAAGGTAAGGGATTAATTGTACCTCTATTTCTGAGGTTTGTTACGCTTCTGCTTGGCTCGTTACTGTTTGTAATAATTTGTCAACTGGGCTATGTTCTCAAATAATCGTAAGGTATGCTTTCGCCGTAGAGCATTTTAGAAATCTGACACAGTGGTTGGATTCACAAGAAGCTATTCTTTAAACCTATGTAGAATATGTTTTGTTTTCTGAATTTTTATAATGAGTATTTCTGTATTTGAATTTTTCGCCCTGCAATCTCACCGGATGTTGGCCAGATGGGACGCTAGTGTCCCACATACCCTAGAAAGGTTAACCAGTCATTGGAAAGTGGCTGGTGCATTCCGCATCCCAAAAGCCATGACTGAGTACATTTACATTTACATTTAAGTCATTTAGCAGACGCTCTTATCCAGAGCGGCTTACAAATGAACCTATAGGTGTAATAAGTTAACCTTCTGTTTTTAGACAATTATTTCTGGGTGATATGAAAGGTGTTCTTTATGTTTCTAAAAACATTACCACAACAAATAGAGTCTTAGAGTTTAGAATGTGCGTCAGGGCTCTCTGGCCATAAAATACTATCCTCAGTAGGCACTAAAGGTAGTTAGCGTCTATGAACGGGTGACCCTCAACCTGATCTCTATCATATCATGTATTATTTAGGTTTTACCATAAAACACTAATTTATCCATGTTCACTTGCCATTAATGATATATAGCTATGCAGGAGTGGCATGAATCTTTCCTTTGAGTGGTTGTACAGTAAGGAGTGCTGTAGGAAGTTGTCTGGGGTCACAAAGGCAGAAATCTCAGAAGCACGCGAGGTTAACGGAACCTGACAGTAACCTTTTAAGAGGTCCAACTTAGTTACATACTTAGCAGCACCAATTGTGTCAATACAGTGGTCCAGTCTGGGTAACAGGAACGAATCTGGCATTGTGACAGAATTTACCTTTCGATAATCTGTACATAACCTGGACGTACCATCAGGTTTAGGAACCAGAATTCAAGGAGAACTCCAAGGGCATGAACTTTGCGTAGCCAGGCCGTTCTCCAACAAATATCTCACTTCATCCATCATTATCTTCCGCTTAGAAGCGTTGACACGATATGGGTGTTGCTTGATAGGGGCAGCATTTCCACCAGTACTTGGTCACCTGGCTGTAGTGGACGAGAAACAGCTTTGTGAGGAAGACAGAGCTTCCTTTACGAGAGCACAGGCTTGGTGTAGGCACTCACGAAAGCGACTAACGTAGTCCAACACATTCTCATCTCCTGTACACAACTCTTGGGACAAACACTGTTCTTTAAGGACTTTCATTGGTCCTCTCAATGTGTGGCCAAGCTCTAGTTCAGCCGGGCTGAACCCTAGGGGCTCCTGTACAGTTTCAAGACCAGCAAACAAAACTAGAGGAACTCCCTCATCCCAATCTTTCTCAGATTCCAAACAATATTTACATAGTGTTACGGATACAAGTATCCTGTGTGTGTGTATTTCTTTTCTCTCCTTACAGGTGAAAATCATCAATCCCCAATCAGTCACCAATCAATCATCAATCAGCAGACACAACTCCTCCTGTTTCCTAACAATCACAGTTCCTTTCCCTTGGTTTAAAAACCCTGTCAGTTGTTTGCTCTATAGCTCAATCTCTCTGTCAATGCCATCTGTCTGTAGATCGCTCTATGTTTCACCCTCTCCTACTATGTCTCTCTATCTCTCTTTATGTATTGAGCCATCTTTTGTTTGAGCACCTCCATATCACTTTGTCCTCACCTGTGAGTATTGTTTTTGGTTATGGTATTTATGTTTGTTTGATGGTGGGGAAAGGGGGTACCAAGACAAGTTGCCCATGGGCATAAATTACCCGTAGGAATACTTTGTCTAAATACCCTAGTTAGAACTGGGCGAACCACCCTCTGTATTTTTAGTTAGTTAGCTGTATCCTTGGATCCAGCTCAGCCCCTTTTCCTGCCCCCCTTTACCTTGTGTTTAGAAATAAACCATGAATGTTTGACGGTAATTTAGTTGTCTGTGGTTTTTCATTCTCACTGTTACTTTTTCACTATTATACTTTGCATGAGTTAAGTTACAGGTCTCGTTACCATCCACCCTAGACTCGTTACCATCCCCCCCTAGACTGCCGGGCCAAAGGGATTCGTAACATAAGTGGGGGCTCATCCGGGATCTGTCTTTACTGACTCCCATGCCGATTGTTATAGTGGTACAGTTCAGTGTTGAGCGTCACAGCTGATGTAGCATTAGTGTTGGCTATTTGTTGGCTCTTGTGTATTAGTATTTCAAAATGGCTACTTTTGATTTGAAATCCTTTTTTGGATAACCCTGAAGAGGTATGGTGCCTATTACTTCAGTGTAAATTAACTGGTAAAGCCCAAGAGGTTTTGTCAGCGCTACCTCGAAGACGGTTTGAATTATGAAGTGGTCAAAGCTACTGTTTTTTGCGCCTATGAACTTGTGCCTGAGGCATACCGACAGAGATTTAGGTCTCATAAGAAGTCTTCAAGTAAGACTTATGTGGAATTTGCTAGAGACAAGGGAAATCTGTTTGATAAATGGCATGCTGCTATTAAGGTAACTGATTTCAACTCTCTCCGGGAGTTAATCTTGTTGGAAGAGTTAAAAAATTGCTTACCCGAACGCATTGTAGTTTACCTAAACGAACAGAAAGTATCCTCCCCGTCAGAACCCGTCAGAAGTGTCTATTGGCAGACGAGTTTGTGTTGACGCACAAGAGTGTGTTTTCAGCTCATACTGAGAGTAGTTCCTACTTTTAGCCCTAGTCGGCCAGCAGTAGTATATCAAGCACACCAGAAAAATGAGCGTCCCTCTTTGTATTGTCATAAGGTGGGACATATGATTAATGATTGCTTCCTGCTAACACGCAAACAAGGCATGCCTCTTCGTGCCAAGCCGCCAACAGGTGTTGGGCTAATTCGTACGGTTGTGAGGTCTGAAACTAAACAGGTGCCGCAGGGTAACTGTAGTTTGAAAGTCCCAGTTCCCAACCACAGTTATGAACCCTTAATTTGAGGGGTTTGTGTCCCTAGCTGGGGTTGTGTCCCTAGCTGGGTTTGTGTCCCTAGTGAATGACTCAGCATCTGGTTAAAATCCTTAGAGATACTGGTGCGGTGCAGTCGTTTATGTTGTCTGATGCGTTGCCCTTATCCGACGATACACACTGTGGTTCCAGTGGGTTAGTTCAGGGTATTGAAATGGGTTTTGTCCCAGTGCCATTGCACTTTGTGTGTACACTGAGTTAATCAGTGGAATATTCCGAGTGGGGGTACGTCCAATGTTACCAGTAAAATGTGTGACCTTTATAATGGGTAACGATATTGCCGGAGGAAAGGTAATACCCGTATTGGATAAAAGTGACCACTCTCTCTCCAAAGAGTTGGCACAGAGTTATACGAATCAAAGAATGTTTAACTTATTGCTGATGCAATACAGTTACCAGTCACTCGTGAGCAGCTGATTGTTAACCAAAAGGTTGACCACAAACTTGCTAAATGTTTTTCTAGTGTTGTCTCATTGGAAGATGTAAAGAAGAAGAACGTGGCTTACTTCATTGATGGTAATCTCCTCATGCGTAAATGGACATCCCATGTTGATGCGGGCGGAGATTGGAATGCTGTTTACCAAATAGTGATTCCTACAGCCTTTCGACAAAATGTGTTATGCCTTGCTCATAATCACCAGTGGTCTGGTCATTTAGGAATCAACAAGACTTATGACCGGGTCCTTGACATATCTTTTGGCCAGGTTTAAAACAAGTTCTGTCGGACATGCCACACATGTCAGATAACAGGAAAACCAAATCGGGTTATTCCTCCCGTTCCTCTTTGTCCAATACCTGTCATAGGTGAACCATTCGAACATGTAGTGGTTGATTGTGTTGGCCCATTACCGAAGACAAAATCGTGTAACCAGTTTCTGTAAACGGTGATTTGTATGGCAACGAGATACCCCGAGGCCATTCCTCTGAGAAGGATTACTGCTCCGGTAGTGAGTAAAGCCTTAATTCAATTCTTCACGACATCCGGGTTACCTAAGGTGGTACAAAGTGATCAAGGTACCAATTTCCTATCAAAGCTCTTCAAACAGGTGTTAAAATCCTTGTCAATTACGTACCGTGTGGCAAGCGCCTATCACCCAGAGTCTCAGGGTGCGCTTGAAAGATGGCATCAGACACTGAAGTCTATGCTATGTGTTACGAATCCCTTTTGGCCCGACAGTCTAGGGGAGATGGTAACGAGACCCGTAACATAACTCATGCAAATTATAATAGTGACAAAGTAAAAGTGAGAACGAAATAACCACGACAACTGAAATCTACCGTCAAACTCAGGGTTTATTAATAAATCCTGTTAAAGATAGGGCTGTCTACTGCCCCCTTTGGAGGAATTGCGTGCCCATAGTAAACAGAAAACAAATCTGTCAGAAATTGCTAATATATGCATATAAAAAATATTATTGAATAGAAAACACTCTAAAGCTTCTAAAACCGTTTAAATTATGTCTGTATGTAAAGCAGAACTCTCAGGGCAGTCATTCTCCCAAACTCTCTCTTGTCATCATAAAAGTTGGCCCAACTTTGACGTCATCGCCCCCACCCTTCCCAAGCACCTACAGACCTGGGAACAGTTTCTATGTCTTCAGCGCGATGTCTGCTTTCAATGGGGCTTCTCATTGTGAGAATCGCACGCTCACGAGAGTTTTGGCGGGCCGAAACCTTTCGGTCACGCGAAAAACAGGTTACTCTCATGCGCGCTCTGCTCCGGTGATGTCTTTCTTCCAAGATTGATTAAACGATGCGTGTGTTTCTGTTCGTCCTCAGGATTGTTGTGCACCTTTATAACATGCTAAAGCTTGATTCTGAACATAGTTTGACAAGTTTAGTCGACATATAATATGTAATTTCGACGTTTTGGTGCGCATCCACTTGACTTTTGGCTGCATTTCAACCGAAATATGTCGTGTTTGATAACCGAAAGACACAGACTTCAAAACGAAACACTGTTTTTGGTAAGTATAATTCCTTCCAGGTCTTCTGATGGAAGAACAGCAAAGGTAAGGGAATATTTATGTGGTAAATTTGGGTTTCTGTGGACTCCAAGATAGAGGAGCCATAATGCTAATTTCTGAGCGCCGACTCATATTATAGCCTAGTGAACGAAATCTGTAACGTTAAAAGTAAATGTAACACAGCGATTGCATTTAGAAGAAGTGTATCTTTCTATATATATGTAGAACATGCATATTTAGTCAAAGTTTATGATGTGTATTCCTTGTTAGCTGACGTTATCTGCCGGGGCTATCGTCATTTCTCAGGACATTTGAGTAGCATTTTTTGAACAATGCGTCATTGTAAACAGAGATTTATGGATATATATAGCATATTATTGAAAAAAACAAATGTACTGTGTAACATGTTATATTACTGTCATCTGATGAAGATTTCAAAAGGTTAGTGAAATTATTTTTCTTTTAATCCTGCGTTTGTTGATTGCATATTTTGTTCAACTTGGCTATGCAAATTAGCTGTGTATTCGGTGGTGGTTTGACATAAATATGTGCTATGTTTTCGCCGTAAACATTTTAGAAATCTGACTTGCTGGGTAGATAAACAAGGTGTTTATCTTTCATTTGAGCTATTGGACTTTTTAATGTGTGGAGGTTAAATATTTTTAAGAATATTTTTTGCGTTTCATGCGCCACATTCCAGCTGAACGTGGGGGGGGGGGGTTCCCAAATGGACGCTGAACCCCAACAGGTAATAAACACACTGTAATGGGGGGGGGCAGGAAAAGACATATCCCGGATGAGCCCCCACTTATGTTACGAATCCCTTTGGCCCGGCAGTCTAGGGGGGATGGTAACGAGTCTAGGGGGGATGGTAACGAGACCTGTAACTTAACTCATGCAAAGTATAATAGTGAAAAAGTAACAGTGAGAATGAAAAACCACAGACAACTAAATTACCGTCAAACATTCATGGTTTATTTCTAAACACAAGGTAAAGGGGGGCAGGAAAAGGGGCTGAGCTGGATCCAAGGATACAGCTAACTAACTAAAAATACAGAGGGTGGTTCGCCCAGTTCTAACTAGGGTATTTAGACAAAGTATTCCTACGGGTAATTTATGCCCATGGGCAACTTGTCTTGGTACCCCCTTTTCCCACCATCAAACAAACAGTCAAACACCACAACCAAAACAATACTCACAGGATTCCAGACAAATGTGACAGGTATGAACAAACACCAAAAAGAGAGCTCAATCCAAAAGAGAGCAAGAGATATAGTGAGAGAGAGATCAAGCTCCAGAGAAAACAACTGATTGGGTTTTTAAACCAAGGGAAAGTGTGTGATAGGGTAAGAGCAAAGGAGCAGGTGTCTTCTGAATAGCGACTGATTGGGAAATGATGATTGCCACCTGTGAGGGGAGAAGGATAGAAAAGAAAAACACACACAGGATACACTCACAGGATACCTATATCTGTAACACCTACAATTAAGGTGTGGAAATGTTAGGATTATTTTTGCTCTTCACTCGCAGTCGCTTAGTAGCCTCGGCCTACTCCAACATTGTACAGTGCCATATTTTACTAACGGAAACCATGAGGCCTACATAGGCTACTGTAAAATGCATTTGTGTTTTTCTTGGAATAGAAATACCATAAAATAAATCAGTTAAATTAAGCTAAATTTATAACAGTATAGGCAGCACAACAAATATAATAATGATTTACAAACAAATTATAATCAATCCCATATAGTCTGTTTTAAAGTCTTTAGTACAGACAATTTTAAAAACAGTCAAATGCATTCGTGAATTCAATCGCTTTAGCCGACATGTTGCAGTTTATTAATTCTTTAATTATTCAAGGCTCCCTTTGTTTTTTTGTTTTATAATCAAAATGCTTGACTGTATTTAAAGACATGGATGACTTGTATGCTGTGTGATAACATGCACAAATGAATGAATGATTGATTGATATACTGTATATTGAAGTAGGCCTTTCTGCCAGTAAGTAAATTACACTAAAACAGCTACAGTAAACAGATTCTTAGGCCGACATGGATGTAGATTATGGCAGCCCCCCGCAACTCTCTGATTCAGAGGGCTTGGGGTAAATGCGGATGAAACATTTCAGTTGAATGCATTCCGTTGTACAACTGACCACGTATCCCCCCCCCCTTTCCTTTTTACAGCTCCATGTCATTTCAATAACTTAGCTTCTCAAAGATGACCTCTGGTGGTCGAACAAACATTAATGTCAACAATGGCTGACAGTAAATACAGTGATGTCGTGCACTCCAACGTGCCATACCATTCCGCAGCGTCCCGCAAGCTGTGCTGCTGTATGAGGCAACTTTTAAAGGAAGAACCAATGTAAGTAACTAGTTAGCAAACCTAAAAACAGTTTGGATCGAACGTCAACAGCCCTATGTAAGTCAAAAGCTGGAACTTCAAAAAACTTAACAATCCCTTTAAGTAAGTCTGGTTGTCTGGTCATTTGGCACCGAATACTTTGGCAGCTGTGACTAGATATGGTAACAGTATCTAAACAATAATGTATGGTCCTTGCTATCTGGGATCCTTATGACGTCCCAACTTTTAGGTAAATTTTTAATGATTAAGGTAAGGGTTAAGGTTAGGTTAAGGATATGGGTTAAGGTTAGGGTAGGGAGGTTAGGGTAGGGAGGATCCCTGATAGCACTAACCAATAAGGTATTGAGGTTTGGAGCTGAGCTGGGCCAAGAAGGCCACATGGCTTGGGAAGATCATCCTGCTCGCTTTGGGTCCAGGTCGTCTTTGAGTGACCCAAAAACAGTCTGAGAAGAAACCACAGAGGCAATCTCAGTCTCTGGCAAAGGATGGGGCACAATCGTTTAAACTTTTTTTCAGGACGCTAACGATATGAAAAACTTCTTCATGTAAGACTTAAATTACTTTGATTGACCCTATAGTCATGAAACATATTGAAATTAATAGAAAATAACTGCAATTTACTGTACATACAAGGTTTGTCCAGGACAATTTGTGTGCCACAGCTTGCCACTTACAATATAACAACATATGGGAATGTTCTGCATTAATTATCTGGTGTAAGGTGCAAATCAAAACTCAAATGATGATTTGACGATATATAATCTTGAAGCACATTCAGAACTGTATGGGTGTGGATGCGGAAGTAAAGCAGAAAGGGTCATCACTTTCACATCGTATTGTTAAGTGTTGCAGAGGCAGAGCACCAGACCAACAAAGCTACAGAAACAATTTCCTTTGAGGGGTTCTTTCTGAGTTCTCCCACATCTGTGAAACCACCTTTTATGGATCTTGCGAATTTTCGCAGTTTAAAAAAAAAATCGCGCAACATTTCAGCGCCCTGCTATTCATGCCAGGAATATAGTACATTCATATGGTTAGTGTGTGTGGATAGGAAACACTCAGACGTTTCCAAAACTGTTTAAATCACGCCTGTGCCATTTACAGAACGTACGTTTCCGTCGAATAGTGCATGAAAATCTGTTCACTGAAAATGTAAAAATATATTCTTCCGCGCCGGCAGGCAATTGTTTAAAGAGAACAGAATTACATAGAGACGACTTTTCATTGGCTACGGCGTCCCCAGCTTGTCTAGAGTCACGTCATTTATTGCGCAATATATTCTTGGTGTAACCGAAACAAGGGAACTACTTTCCTACTGGCACCGGCCAGATTTTGGGACGACCATTTCCAAACATCTTTTTCTCCACGGACAAGCTAACGATTTCACACCGCCTCCTGAGGTATTTTATCGCTTATTAACGTGTACTAATACCTAAAGTTGCATTACAAAAGTATTTCGAAGTGTTTTGTGAAAGTTTATCTTCGACTTTTGGCATTTTAAAAAATGACGTTACGTTATGGAATGCTAATTTTTTCCTCTAATTCCAAGGTATTCCTAGCTCGATATCTAGGCTATATATGGACCGCTTTAATCGAAAAAAGACCCTAAATGATATTTATGGGACATCTAGGAGTGCCAAGAATGAAGCTCGTCAAAGGTAAGGAATGTTTTATATTTTATTTCAGCCTTTTTGTTTGCGAGCGCTAACGAAAAATCTGTCGTTTTGTGACGTTGCAGTATGTGAGGCTGCATGGTACAGATAATAGCGTCTCATGCTTTCCCCGAAAAGCATTTTACAAATCTGACTTGGTGGATAGATTCACAACGAGTGTAGCTTTAATTTGGTATATTGGATGTCAATTTTTATGAAATTTTGATTTTTATCAATTTCCGCAAATTCGATTCCCACAGGGGAAGCACTTCCCTAACATCACTTTCACATCGTATTGTTAAGTGTTGCAGAGGCAGAGCACCAGACCAACAAAGCTACAGAAACAATTTCCTTTGAGGGGGTCTTTCTGAGTTCTCCCACATCTGTGAAACCAGTTTAATGCCTCCTCATCCTCAAATGTCACTAGTCAATAATACACACAGCTACGGGCAAAGAGTTAAAAACATGAGGAGAGGGCAAGAACCCGTCTCCTTGATCCTAAAACTGGATACCCTGTTAAGCAGGGCTCATTCCCTCATGTGTGGACCGGGGCTGGCCGCACGCACATAAAACACAGCTCAACCATAATCCAAACCAAAGCCACAATTTCATTCCAGACCCATGGAAGAATTACATTGTGGGTAGAGTGTACACATAGGGACTGCTGCTACAACGGCCAAAGATCCATCCTCTGGCCTTAATTAATATCTCGTTCACACAATGAGACCTAACCCAGTGAATTTACATTCTTCATCCTACCTAAAACAGATGTGCAGGGACATAAACTAAACCTGTATATAAGCACTGACATTCAGAGACCAGACTAAAGTTCAATTCAATTCTCAAACCGGCAATATATGCATATAAGGCATTCACAGAAGCATTTGAAAACACACACATCGAAACAGGTCCATAGAATGTACGTTTTAAACATAGATAATGACAACCATCAGGCCTATTCCCAGACACAAACACACCGCCTTGATAGAAATGTTCCTTATTTTATCATTCTATCCCTGTACGTAGGCAAAACGGTGAAGGGGTTTAAATGTTTTTTTTATAATTATGGCAAACATGGAAATGGTCAGTCCCACAGTAGACCTACTTGCAGCGAGTAAAACATATTACTTCTAATTCTAACTGTTACAGACATCAAATGACATGTTGAAAACAGATGGAAAACCCACATATTAATTATCTGATAAACCTAAAATCTTTCTCTTCGCAGATATGCCTTATTTTTTGCACACAGGCACAGGACCTTATTTAATTGAACTCCAATACCATAATTATTGGATATTTAAACACATGCTCCCTCTTATGCAGCAATAAATACACAGCAGACACAATTTGGCACAATTTGGCACATAACGTAATTTTCTGGTTGTAACAGGGTTTTCTAGTTGAGAAGACCAGATTCCAACCAACTGGTCTCCGCTACAAAGACATATTTTTCACAATGAGATCAAGATAACAGGGAAAGATATATTTTGGTTGTTAGAGAGAGGTTTAAGACGTCTTTTTCTGGTTCATAAAACACCCCGAAATGATGCCGTTGCAACACATTTTGTGCTCCTGTGTGGGTGTATCTTTTGCCACAAAATTAAACTTTTCTTTCTAAAAAAATGCAAAAACTTGTTTGTTTTCTACATTGGATAGTGCATTCGGAAAGTATTCAGATCCCTTGACTTTTTCCACATTTGGTTACGTTACAGCCTAAAATGTATTAAATGTTGTTTTTTTTTCATCGTCAATCTACGTTACAGCCTTATTCTAAAATGTATTGGACATTTTGGCATTTTTTTAAAAAGGATTTAAATATCACATTTACATAAGTATTCAGACCCTTTACTCAGTTCTTTGTTGTAGCACTTTTGTAAGCGATTATAGCGATTAAGTCTTCTTGGGTATGATGCTACAAGCTTGGCACTCATGTTTCTCCCATTCTTCTCTGCAGAAACTCTCAAGCTCTGTCAGGTTGGAGGGGGAGCTTTGCTGCACAGCTATTTTCAGGTCTTTCCAGAGATGTAGCTGGGCTCTACCTGGGCCACTCAAGGACATTCAGAGACTTGTCCAGAAGCCACTCCTGCATTGTTTTGGCTGTTTGCTTAGGGTCGTTGTCCTGTTGGAAGGTGAACCTTCGCTCCAGTCTGCAGTCCTGAGAGCTCTGGAGCAGGTGTTCATCAAGGATCTCTCTGTACTTTGCTTTGTTCATCTTTCCCTCGATACTGACTAGCCTCCCAGTCCGCTAAAAAATATCCCCAAATCATGATGCTGCCACCACCATGCTCCACCATAGGGATGGTGCCAGGTTTCCTCCAGACATGCCGTTTGGCATTCAGCCCAAAGAGTTTAATCTCGGTTTCATCAGACTAGAGAATCTTGTTTCTTAACAGAGATGTTGCCAGAGAATTGAATGTTCATTTCTTTACCTTAATCCGCTTTAAATGTTGTTTAAGATAATTTGGCACTACGTCCAACCAGCCTCACAACCATAGACCACAGACCGTGTAACTATGCCATCCAAGGACTTCCACATCCAGCTTCTTTATGTATGGGATCTTCTGAGGGGGGCTCAAGACAGCCTGCTTGGAGTTCTCAGACCATGAGAATCAAGATGATCTGGTTTCTTGTTTCTCATGGTCTGAGAGTCTTCAGGTGCCTTTTGGCAAACTCCAAGAGGGCTGTCATGTACTGAGTAGTGACTTCCGTCTGTCCACTCTACCATAAAGGCAAGATTGGTGGAGTGCTGCAGAGATGGTTGTCCTTCTGGAAGGCTCTCCCTACTCCTCAGAGGAACCCTGGAGCTCTGTGAGAGTGACCATCCGGTTCTACCTGACCAAGGCCGTTTTCCCCCGATTGCTCAGTTTGGCCGGGTGGCCAGCTCTGGGAAGGGTCTTGGTGGTTACAAACTTCTACCATTTAAGAATGATGGAAGCCACTGTTTTTTGGGGGACCTTCAATGCTGCAGACATTTTTTGGTACCCTTCCCCAGATCTGTGCCTCGGCACAATACTGTCTCGGAGCTCTACGGATAATTTCTTTGGCCTCATGCCTTGGTTTCTGCTCTGACATGCACTGTCAACTGTGGGACCTTATATGGACAGGTGTGCCTTTCCAAGTCATGTCCAATCAATTGAATTTACCACAGGTGGACTCCAATCAAATTGTTGAAACATCTCAAGGATGAGATCAATTTCAAGTCTCACAGCAAAGGGTCTGAATACGTATGTAAATAAGTACATTTTAAGTGAAAAATTCTGTTTTTTATTTTCTATACACTAGCAAAAATGTCTAAACACCTGTTTTTATTTTGTCATTATTGCGTATTGTGTGTAGGTTGATCAATAAAAACAAATCATCCATTTTAGAAAAAGGGTGTAACAAAATGTTGAAAAAGTCACGAAGTCTGAATACTTTTCGTATCCACTGTAATTAATTCCTACGGTGCTTAACCATTTCGCCTTGCTCTCACACATGGACAAAGTCAAACACAGATGTGTTTCATGAAGAGGCACTGATTATCTGCTGTTTTAGGCAAGACCTGACCTCTAGTGTCAGTATTCATGTACAATCACTACAGGCCTTAAATCCAGAAAAAGTATCCAGACTAGTGGCAAGGGATGGACCAACTCTCCACCCATCTATCTGGAGTTAATGTCCCCAAGAGTAATCACATCAGTAAAAAGGAAACCATAAGAAACACACATGAAAGCTGAACTGGCATTTCTGGAAATTGTATTTGTATGAATCCATTGATCCATCTCCAACATATGGGCTCCTGAGTGGTGCAGCGGTCTAAGGCCCTGCATCTCAGAGGTAGAGTCATCACTACAGACCCTGGTTCGATTTCAGGCTGTATCACAACCGACCGTGATTGGGAGTCCCACATGGAGCACAATTGGCCCAGCGCCGTTGGGCTGGGGTAGGCCGTCATTGTAAATAAGAATTTGTTCTTAACTGACTTGCCTACTGTAGTTAAGTAAGTATCAGTCATTATAACAACATTATATTTTAACTGGAACACTACCACTAAAACAGCTCAGTGTAACCCAGAGCGCTCAACAAGCAGATGGAACACACAAAACAACTCTAGGAAAATAAGATAGAAATACTGTATATGAACATAAGACTGATGTTAATGAATCATGCCTGCTTTCTGTGAATCCTGGTGACAAATGTTAGTCCACCCAATAACACAAATACACCCCTCGGGATCAATGTACAAAATGCCAAAATGTATTTGAAATGCCAAAATGTATTTGGCTGAGGAAAAAAGGTAGAAAACTCATATTTATTGCCCCTATGCTAAATGTATAAGGAGCAATCCATGTTGTAAATAGACCTATAGTAACTGGGAATCAGGTGAAAAACTACACCTCAAGCAAAATAGCTATGTTGTACCACAAAAATACTGCAAGGACCAAAGTCAGACTAAGATTTGTGATGGAACTCTATACTCAATGTTACACAAATATTTTTTTTTTTTATATGACACCGCTGCCTAATTTATCCAATGGTAGCCTCTCTGATTGGTCTACCAATTTTGTTTCGTGATTTTGTCTAATAGCGTTCGACAACATAAAACACTACAAAATTCAAAATGTATATACGATTCTATCATGAGAGATTTTTGGGGTGATTGCATAAATCTCTATAATGAGGTGCAGTGTAAAAGATTATTATTGAGATCAAAATGGAGTGGTCCTTTCCTCCCCGGGTCTTTGCTTATTAAAAAAGTAGCGTGAGAGATGTCTGCTCACTCGAGCCCCCTCTGCAAGCACCCTGAACCAAGGCCAAGCTCCCTCTGGGGCTTACTCAAACGGTTTTCTCTCCTTTATTTGAACTCAGACACTTGCCAGCTCGAACAGCTCTTACTGGGAGAGTTACTGACATATTCCACTGTAATTCTGTCAGGTCTCAGGAGGGATTAGTTGACAAAAAAGACGAGGCATGGTGGCGGGGCTATTTCGAGCTCAACAACAACATAATACATCTTGATTCAGTGAGCTATGTTCTCAGGCTAATGTCAAAAATAGGGTGGTGAACTAAGGAAGCTTCTTCTTTGAGAGATATTCTATATGAGGATCAAACATCAGAAGAAGAAGCAATAGTGGCAGTATAGTATACTAATACTAACCAAGTGTCATGGCTGCCACGGTTGTTTATCGAATTAAGGAGTGGGCCTTTATCAGCAGCAGGAATATAAAGGAGTACCGTAATTGAGTCACAATAAACATTGTAATTGCTAGTTGCCTGTTTATGGCTCTAAACACAAAAGTGCACATACAGATGTTGGGATCTTAAATTTAATCACTCTTTCATTGCTGAGAAGTTTTCTGCAAACTTTGCATTAGCAAGCCAGCACATGCTGTCAACAGACTTTTAAACCACTGTTGAGCCTGCCAGGCCAAGTGTCTGCAACTTCATATTAACATTTAAGTGGGTGCAATGTATGTTAAGCACGATACATGTGACGGATATTGGATTGTATGAGTAAGATAAAAGAACTGTTAATTACAACGAGAGAGGTAAATCTGACTATCTCCATGTGATGCTATTTTAGTAGCCTATGGAGGAAAGATTTCTTTCGACATAATTACGATAATTCCCTATTACTGCATAATTGGCATGAGCACTGCATTATGTCAATTGTGTACTAGTTACGACAGTGAAATGTGGAATGTCCTTTGGCATACACTGATATACAGTTGCTGTATACAAAGAAGTTCACTTTCCGAGCCCTCCAGGCCCACAGTTATCGGCTTTACAGGACCCAGAGCTGAAGGAGCTAGAGCCAACAAAAAAAAAGATCACGCACTTCACCGAAATATGGGAGCTATTGGGACCCATCTTTCTAGTTCCCCCAAAAAACAGTGGGCAATTAAAACAAGTCAGGCCCTGCATTGCTGTAAATCTCCCCCTTTCCTGCTTCCCTGTCTGCTGGTATTAACTAGAGCTACAATCCGAGCGGAACAGCTGTTTACTGTTTCGTGTTTTCAGACATTGCCAGGGGCTCGCGACGCCGCTTTTGAGGTTGTCTGGGAAAACATGACCATGCTGTCCTGGATGCCCGGCCGCTGACCCATATGTCGATAGTTCTAGGAGAAGTGGGGCTTCGGGACTGGGTCCACAGTCAGACGCTAGCCAGGATCAGTGACGGCTACTGGACGACTCACCTCTCTCACTCTCCTGCTGAGATGAGGACTGAGGCCCTACTCTTTTGGACACCTTTCCCTGCTGCGCCTGACCTCCCAGAGTCTTCCCTTATTCCCCTTAGTCATTAAAAGAAAGAGGAATCAAACAGGCGCCACACTGTGCACATCTGCTCAACAGAAGCACTCAGTAACACTACAGCCTGGGCTCCACCTCAATGTATGAAGGAAATAAAGGGAGTTGTTTCATTCACACATCCTGATACGAAGGATATACTAACTCGGTCAAAAACAGAAAGAGAGAAAAACCTATCCCCACTACTAGAAATGGGTTTATTACCACCATGGGGGCGACTTGTAGGGTAAGCTATGTCAGCAGTAGATTGATTTGATTCAAATCTGGAAGTGTGGAAAAAGTTGGCTACTAGATTTCGAAGGTAAGGTTAATATAAGTTTTTGTATGCTACAACAGAGTT
Organism: Oncorhynchus nerka; assembly: GCF_034236695.1. NCBI lineage: Eukaryota > Metazoa > Chordata > Actinopteri > Salmoniformes > Salmonidae > Oncorhynchus > Oncorhynchus nerka. Next base: position 36,513,243 of record NC_088417.1, on the reverse strand, counting down.
TAATTCCAACCAATGGAATAGTCCCAAAAGTGCAAACCCCACCCACCTGGCACTCCAGACAGGCTCAGTCAGACTCAAAGTATTTAGCAGAAAGCAAACAAAAGCAGAGATTCACACTTTTCCACCTTAGGGGAGATTGGGATAAATTTAGCCAAAGGTGTAAATTGAGCCACCCTTGTTTGTAGGAAACCATACACAAAATGTATAATTTGACCAAATATTTAGGAAGAAGTCATCATTTCATTGAGTCTTTGAAGAAACCACATGGTAAAACTGGTAAGCAAGGTCCAAAAAATGGATTTTCACCAAGTCAAATGAATGTATAGTGTTGGTGATGCTTGTATATAAACCAAAGTACAGTAGGTCATTTTAAGGTTGTTCTATACATCAGTTGGGGTCTCTATAAGCTTCAATATGAGGTCCTAAACCTAGCATGAAAGTGCATCCTTGTAGCTGTGTGGGCTAACATAACATTATTGACTGAGGTAAGATGCTGGGATTGCTGGGATATGAGGTAACAACAGGGCCAATGTTAAAAGTGTAAAAAATAAGCACACATTTTTTGTTAGGTGTTAAGCCTGAGTTAAAATATGCTTAAAATCCTCCCGTGGTCCTGGGGTCAGGGTGACCCAGGTCCTGTGTGTGGAGGGCTCCCAGCTCTGTGTTCGTGGGTCAGAGCGACCCAGGCCCTGTGTTTCCAGGGCTCCCACTCTGTTTTCTGTGCTCGTGGGTCAGAGCGACCTAGCCAGCCACTACGCAGGTCCAGACATGCTCCGCTGTGTGCTAGAGAGCAGCCAAGTGTTATTGTTGTGCTCTGTGCTCGTGGGTCAGAGCGACCCAGGCCCTGTGTTTCCAGGGCTTCCGCTCTGTGCTGCCTGCTCTGTGCTCGTGGGTCAAAGCGACCCAGCCAGCCACTGGCGAGGCGTATGCCGTCGAGTGTAGAGAGTCTGCGAGTGCGGCGAGGTTGTGCGTGTCTCCCCGCTCTGTGCTCTTGGGTCAGAGCGACCTAGCCAGCCACTGGCGAGGCGTATGCCGTTGAGTGTATAGAGTCTGCGAGTGCGGCGAGGTTGTGCGTGTCTCCCCGCTCTGTGCTCTTGGGTCAGAGCGACCTAGCCAGCCACTGGCGAGGTGTATGCCGTTGAGTGTATAGAGTCTGCGAGTGCGGCGAGGTTGTGCGTGTCTCCCGCTCTGTGCTCTTGGGTCAGAGCGACCAAGCCAGCCACTGGCGAGGCGTATGCCGTTGAGTGTATAGAGTCTGCGAGTGCGGCGAGGTTGTGCGTGTCTCCCCGCTCTGTGCTCTTGGGTCAGAGCGACCTAGCCAGCCACTGGCGAGGTGTATGCCGTTGAGTGTATAGAGTCTGCGAGTGCGGCGAGGTTGTGCGTGTCTCCCCGCTCTGTGCTCTTGGGTCAGAGCGACCAAGCCAGCCACTGGCGAGGCGTATGCCGTTGAGTGTATAGAGTCTGCGAGTGCGGCGAGGTTGTGCGTGTCTCCCCGCTCTGTGCTCTTGGGTCAGAGCGACCTAGCCAGCCACTGGCGAGGCGTATGCCGTTGAGTGTATAGAGTCTGCGAGTGTGGCGAGGTTGTGCCTGGCTCCCCGCTCTGAGCTCTCCGCTCTGTGCTCATGGATCAGAGCGACCCAGCCAGCCACTACACAGGTCCAGACATGCCCAACTGTGTGATAGAGAGCAGCCAAGTGTTATAGCTGTGCTCTGTGCTCGTGGGTCAGAGCGACCCTGCCAGCCACTGGCGAGGCATATGCCGCTGAGTGTAGAGAGTCTGCGAGTGTGGCGAGGTTGTGCCTGCCTCCCTGCTCTGTGCTCTGTGCTCCCAGGTCAGAGAGACTCAGCCAGCCACTACACAGGTCCAGACATGCCCAACTGTGTGCTAGAGAGCAGCCAAGTGTTATAGTTGTGCTCTGTGCTCTGTGCTCACGGGTCAGAGCAACCCAGGCCCTGTGCTTCCAGGGCTCCCGCTCTGTGCTCGTGGGTCAGAGTGACCCAGCCATCCACTGGCGAGGCATATGTCGTTGAGTGTAGAGAGTCTGCGAGTGTGGCGAGGTTGTGCGTGGCTCCCCGCTCTGTGCTCTGTGCCCTGTGCTCGTGGGTCAGAGCCGAACGGCCGGCCGTAGAGAGGATACTAATATTGTCAGCGGCACACACACCCTCACACACACACACACACACACACACAAAGTGACCGGCGCCCCACCCGTGCCAAGTGTGCTCTTCCCCGACCCTCAGTGGACCCAATCAGTGGACCCGAGCGGCCATGGCCGTGCGTTTTACGGCCGGGCAGGATCTAGAACAGATCTTGTCCAGCATGGACCAAAAAGACTACTACTACTACTAGAGGAGGATGAAGAGGGAGAGGATTCAGAAGACGAAGACGGTGAGTAATACAACCCGAGCGCCGCGAGGTCGACGATGCTTCTTCTCCCTCTTCTAAGGAAGAGCCCGAAGAAGCCCCCGAGGACGAGCATGAGGACCAACACGAGGAAGACATCTCCTCAACCCCGGACCAAAGGGAGACGCCATTGCTGTCGAAAAATGCCAAAAACGAATGGTCCCCCGTGTCCTACGGCTGCGGCCACCACCGCAGGGCCCTCGCGATCTGCCACGCCGGGCCGGACGAGACTCCGGGCCCCACAGCCTATGCCGCGACCCAGGCCCGCGACATCCCATCCTCCTGCCACCCGTTTGTCACACCGGCGATAGAAAGGATGATTGTGGAAATGACGAACCTGCACGGGGACAGAAAATACGGCGACGGCTGGCGACCAATGGACGCCACGGACCTGCGTGCCTACGTAGGGCTGCTGATCCTAGCGGGTGTCTACAGGTCCCGAGGCGAGGCCGCGGCAAGCCTGTGGGACGCCAAGAGCGGCAGGACCGTGTTCCGAGCCACCATGCCGCTCAAGGTCTTTCACAAGTACTCGAGGCTGCTGCGATTCGACGACCGCCAGTCGAGAACCATCAGACTCGCCACGGACAAACTCACAGCCATACGAGAGGTCTGGGACCTGTGGGAGGCGCGGCTGCCGGCCCTCTACAACCCGGGGCCTGACGTGACGGTGGACGAGCAACTGGTCCCGTTCAGAGGTACTGTGCGTGCGCGTGTGCGCGTGTGCGTGTGTGTGTGTATGTCAATAGAGGTAGTAGCTGTAGCAGCGGTACCAGTGGCTGTGGCAGCACTAGCAGCGTGTGTAACACAAAAGGCCGTTGGCCCCAATGAGACAGTAACGAGACTAATCTCTTCTCCCCTTTGCAAAAGGCCGCTGTCCTTTCCGTCAGTACATCCCCAGCAACCCGGCGAAATACGGAATGAAGTCGTGGGTGGCCTGCGACGCCAAGTCCAGCTACGCGGTGTACACCGGCAAGGCGGCCAGCGGAGGCCCCGTGAAGAACCAGGGGATGCGCATCGTCCTCGATCTGACAACGCAACGTCGCAACGTCACCTGTGACAACTTCTTCACCTCCTACGAACTGGGCCAGCGGCTCCTCGAGTGGAACCTCACCATGGTGGGCACGGTGAGAAAGAACAAGCCCGAGTTCCCGCCCGCACTGCTCGAGTCCAGGGGCAGACAGGTCCTGTCCTCCAGGTTTGCCTTCACGCCCACCACCACTCTAGTGTCCTACCTGACAAAGAAAAACAAGAACGTGCTACTTTTGAGCACGCCGCACACAGAGGGCGACATTAGCAATCGTGCGACAGGAAGCCGGCCATCATCCTAGACTACAACTGCTACAAGGGTGGCGTGGACAACCTAGACAAGGTGGTCGGCACCTACAGCTGCAGACGGATGACTGCCCGCTGGCCTCTGGTCGTCTTCCACATCATCCTCGACGTGTCCTCCTACAACGCCTTTGTCATATGGCAAGAGATCAAGCATGACTGGATGCCTCGCAAGCGGAACAAGCGCAGGGTGTTCCTTGAGCAGCTGGGAAAGGCACTTGTGAAGCCGCGGATCCAAAGAAGGCAGCATCTCCCCCGCACCGAAGCGGCGTCAGCACTTGTCAAAGTCCTACAGAGTGCTACGGCGGCTCGTGATCAACAGCGCGAGGAGCCCGCCGCTGGCACGGCCGCTGCCCCGCTCGTTGCCCCGGCCACCGGGGCAAGTAAGAGGAAGAGGTGTCAGCTCTGCCCACCCAAGAAGGACTCCAAGACACACACGGTATGCTGCAGGTGTAAGATATACATCTGCAATGGCTGTTCACACGCATACTGTCACACTTGCACACCTTGGGTCTTTAGCCAGGACGGGACAGGGTGACCCGGAGGACGCGGGGAATAGACACAATACGAGGACGACGGGAGGGTTAAAACAAATAAAACAAAAAATGTGTGTGTGTGTGTTGAATTGTGCTTGGGAAATAAAGATGGACAAGGCAGTGGCAATATTTAATTCAATACAGAAATGTGTAGGCGGCTTACCCCGTCCAGCAGCTCAACTTAACTCATCCCCGGGGTAAGTTGAGCCAAGAGACCACTTTTTTAATGTTATTATTAAGTTGTTCTCAAAACTGTAATGTTTACATGAATTCTGATTATACACAACAACCTGAAATATATGTAGATGTCAAATTCAACAATTACGTACTGAAAATGATCTTCCATGGTAGGTACCCAATAATTGAAATTGTAGAAGTGTATGAAAAATATTCCTGCACACCTAATTTTACCTCTGCACATTTATTGTTAACATTTTGGTTAGAGACCAAGACCAGTCCAAGACCGGTGACTAATATGCTTGGAAAGTGGAGACATCATAAAATGTAAAAAAATAAATAGCTGGAGAGAGTATTGCAGTATTCGAGACACTGTCATGCTTGCTAGCAAAGACATTTGCAGTGGCTAATTAACTGTAAATCCATAAACATGGGCACCCTCATAGATATAATCCTGACCAACCTGCCCTCTTAACCTGTTAGTACTCTAGGGGCAGTATTTCATTTTTGGATAAAAAGACGTGCCCGTTTTAAGCGCAATATTTTGTCAGGAAAAGATGCTCGAATATGCTTGGAATTGATAGTTTTGGAAAGAAGAGACTCTTACGTATCCAGAACTGCAAAGATTTTCACTGTGAGTCCCTTAGAACAAATGCTTCGGGCAAAACCAAGATGTATGACCGACCAGGAAATGAACAGGATTTTTGAGGCTACGTTTTCCATGACCGCCTTATATGGCTGTGAATGCGACAGGAATCAACGGACACTTTATCTTGTCTCTGCAGCATTGTGACGTATTTGTAGGCATATCATTGGAAGATTGACCATAAGAGACAACAATTGCCAAGTGTCCCGCTTGGTGTCTGCGTGGCATTTGGTGCGCAAAAGTCAGCTCCCAGTGTTTTTCCATTCGAATCAGACAACAAAGCAGGCTTCAAGGACGGTGCTTTCAATGGAGAGATATATGAGAAACCACCTTCAGGATTGATTCAAACAACGTTTTCCATGTTTCAGTCGATATTATGGAGTTAATTCGGAAAAAAGTTTGACGTGTAGGTGACTGAATTTTCGGTTAGTTTCGGTAGCCAAATGCATAGTAACAAAAGGGAACGATGTGTCCTACACAAGAATCTTTCAGGAAAAACTGGACATCTGCTATGTAACTGAGAGTCTCCTCATTGAAACATCTGAAGTTCTTCAAAGGTAAATTATTTTATTTGATTCCTTGGCTGGTTTTTGTGAATATGTTGCGTGCTAAATGCTAACGCTAAATGCTAAGCTAGCTATCACCACTCTTACACAAATTATTGATTTTCTCTGGTTCTAAAGCATATTTTGAAAATCTGAGACGACAGGATTGTTAAGAAAAGGATAAGCTTGAGAGCAGGCATATTTATTACATTTCATTTGCGATTTTTAGAAATCGCTAACGTTGCGTTATGGTAATGAGCTTGAGGCTGTAGTAACGATACCGCATGCGGGATGGGGCGGACTATGAGGTTAATACACCTCTGCTGTCTTCAACCAGGATCTCAGCGATCACTGCCTCATTGCTAGCGTCCGTAATGGGTCCGCGGTCAAACGGCGACACCCATTACTGTCAAACGCTCCCTAAAACACTTCAGAGAGCAGGCCTTTCTAATCAACCTGGCCCAGGTATCCTGGAAGGATATTGACCTCATTCCGCCAGTAGAGGATGCCTGGTTATTCTTTAAAAATACTTTTCTCACCATCTTAAATAAGCATGCCCCATTAAAATGTTTTAAAACAAAGAACAGATATAGCCCTTGGTTACTGTTGGGGAATAATCAGAATTAGTTGGTAACATAGGTAAGATGTTTTATATTCATTATATGTGTGTAAGTTACTTCTCATCAGAATGTTTATTTTTGTATAATACTGTGGCCGGGTTGCAGTCATCTGTTCTCTGTGTCAGGACTAAGTTACTTGGGCCGCAGAGAGGGGAGAGGTCAAGCGTGTATCTCTTGGCTCCACAATGTCTGGGTGCCAGTCAATGTGTCTCTGTGATCTTGTCAAGGAGGGGTGGATTTGATATATGCCTGTTGATATGATGATTTGTTTTATGGTTCTGAGTTTGAGAAAAGAACATTGTTTAGGAGACAAAGCTGAACGATAATGTATGGCCAAGGCTGTCTGGCTATGTGTGTCTTTGCTATAAAGGATCTCAGTTGCAATGTGTAAGGACTCTCAGAGAATTCATTTATAGACACTGAATTGATCTGAGAGTCACAGGATTGTGATGGAGCTCATATAATTAAAGATGGACTTTATGATAACTCTGACTTGTGTGTGGTTTGCTCTCATGATTTGGTAAATACAGGAAATTTCCACGACATTACCAAACCAAGGGCTTAACTACAGACTTGACTGCCCTTGACTAGCACAAAAACATCCTGTGGGGTACTGCATTAGCGTCAAATAGCCCCAGCGATATGCAACTTTTCATGGAAGTTAGGAGCCAATATACACAGGCAGTTCAGAAGCAAAGGCTTGCTTTTTCAAACAGAAATTTGCGTCCTGTAGCACGAACTCTAAAAAGTTCTGTGACACTGTAAAGTCCGTAAACACGGGCACCCTCATAGATAATCATTCCGACCAACCAAAATGTACATCCTGTAGCACAAACTCCCAAAGGTTCTGGGACACTGTAAAGTCCATGGAGAATAAGGGCACCTCCTCCCAGCTCCCCACTGCACAGAGGCTAGGAAACACTGTCATCACCGATAAAGCTACGATAATCGAGAATTTCAATAAGCATTTTTCTACTGCTGGCCTTGGTTTTCACCTGGCTGCCCCTAACCGGGTCAACAGCTCTGTACCCTCCACAGCTACTGGCCCAAGCCTACCCAATGCAGATAGCTGATGTTTTTCTTAAAGAGCTGCAAAATCTGGACACCTACAAATCAGCTAGGCTAGACAATCTGGACCCTCTCTTTCTAAAAGTATCTGCTACAATTGTTGCAACCCCTATTACTAGCCTGTTCAACCTCTCTTTTGTATTGTCTGAGATCCCTAAAAATTAGAAAGCTGCCGCGGTCATCCCCCTCTTCAAAGGGGGAGACACTCCTGACCCAAACTGTTACAGACCTATATCTGTCCTAACCTGCCTTTCTAAAGTCTTCAAAAGCCAAGTTAATAAACAGATCACCGACCATTTCGAATCCCACTGTACCTTCTCAACTATGCAAACTGATTTCCGAGCTGGTCATGGGTGCACCTCAGCCACACTGATGGTCCTAAACGATTCCATAACTGCCATCTATAAAAGACAATACTGTGCAGCAGTCTTCATCATCCTGGCCAAGGCTTTTGTCTCTGTCAGTCAACGCATTCTTATCGGCAGACTCAGCAGCCTTGGTTTCTCAAATGACAGCTTTGCCTGGTTCATCAACTACCTCTCAGACAGAGTTCAGGGTGTCAAATCGAACAGACTGTTGTCTGGACCTCTTGCAGTCTCTATGGGGGTGCAACAGGGTTCAATTCTTGGGCCGACTCTTTTTTTCTGTATACATCAATGATGTCACTCTTGCTGCTGTTGATTCTCTGATGCACCACGACGTAGACAACACCATTCTGTATATTTCTGGCCCTTCTTTGTACACTGTATTAACAAACCTGTAGACGAGCTTCAATGCCATACAACACTCCTTCAGTGCCCTCCGACTGCTCTTAAATGCAATTAGAACTAAAAGCATGCTCTTCAACCGATCGCTGCCCGCACCCGCCCGCCCGTATAGCATCACTACTCTGGACTGTTCTTAATTAGAATATGTGGACAACTATAAACACCTAGGTGACTGGTTAGACTGTATACTCTCCTTCCAGAGTCACTATAAGCATCTCCAATCCAAAATTAAATCTAGAATCGGATTCCTATTTAGCAACAAAGCATCCTTCACTCATGCTGCCAAACATACCCTCGTAAAACTGACCATCCTACCGATCCTTGACTTTGGCGATGTAATTTACAAAATAGCCTCCAACACTCTACTCAGCAAATTGGATGCAGTCTATCACAGTGACATCCGTTTTGTCACCAAAGCCCCATATGCTACCCACCACTGCGACCTGTATGTTCTCGTTGGCTGGCCCTCGCTTCATACTCGTCACCAAACCCACTAGCTCCAGGTCATCTATAAGTCTTTTCAAGGTAAAGCCTCGCCTTATCTCAGCTCACTGGTCACCATAGCAGCAGCCACAAGTAGCACGCCCTCCATCAGGTATATTTCACTGGTCATCCCCAAAGCCCACTCCTCCTTTGGCTGCCTTTCCTTCCAGTTCTCTGCTGCCAATGACTGGAACGAATTGCAAAAATCACTGAAGCTGGAGTGTTATATCTCCCTCACTAACTTTCAGCATACCGATCCTTGCACCTGTACATAGCCCATCTGTAAATATCCCACCCAACTACCTCATCCCCATATTGTTATTTATTTTTAGTTCCTTTGCACCCCAGTATCTCTACTTGCACATTCATCTTCTGCACATCTATCATTCCTGTGTTTAATATCTAAGTTGTAATTATTTCGCCACTATGGCCTATTTATTGCCTTACCTCCCTAATCTTACTACATTTGAATACACTGTATATAGATTTGTCTATTGTGTTATTGACTGTCCATTTGTTTATCTCTGTGTTGTTTGTGTCACACTGCTTGCTCTATCTTGGCCAGGTCACAGTTGTAAATGAGAACTTGTTCTCAACTGGCCTACTTGGTTAAATGAAGGTGAAATAAAATAAATAAGTGAATTGTTTCACCTCACAGATAGGCAAGATGCTTAGCTAGCCAGCTAAATTTTTTACCAAATGTTGCTATTGCGATTTGACTTTCGATATATAGTATATAAAAACACTGTTGAACTCATAGAAATAGAATGATTTATATTATGAAGGAAAGTAGAAAAGCAACACTGTTCTTGTTTGTAAAAATCTGTTAACTGCATTTGACCTAGCAGAACAGTATGCACACTTATGGTGAATCTAACATCGAGGAGGCGGGGGCGGAGCCTGGTGTGTCTCCAGTTGTGTTGACATTTTACCATTTTGTTTGCAAGCGTATCCACTTTCTAAGCGTATTGGAATCCTTTGCCACCGATTAAGCAAACGACCTCAAAGACCCAGGAAAAAGCCATTAGACTGGAGGAGCTTCATGAATGAAGGAAACCTGGACGTGAGGATAGCATGCTAGTTGCACTGCACCTGATATACTCATGGGCTGTTCCCCAGCTCATGGCCTCCTTCCCAGAGTTGAGGTAATTTGTAGCAATGTGTGTGAAACAAGCCACCTGAGAGAGTAAGATAGTGAGATCACTTTATTGTTCATTTTTATTGTTTTTTCCACTTTTGTATATTATCTACCTCACTTGCTTAGGCAATGTTAACATACGGTATGTATCCCATGCCAATAAAGCCCCTTGAATTGAGAGAGAGAGGGAGGGGTGGGGGGCGAGTTTTAAATCCATGACCTGTCAGCAAGCTCGTTACACCCTGCTTTATAGTGAGTCCAGTTAACTTACACTTAGATGTGAAAGCAAGCAACAGCTCCACCTCATCTTGCAACATGCTTCACTCCATTTTTCTTTATCGCCCACTAAATAGCACCTGTCCAGTTTTAGGACCCATCAAATAATATTACATCCTCATGGGAGGAGGAACTGGGTGAGGAAATATGTGATGAACTATGGGAAGGGGCACTCAAAAGAGTACATAGCTCTTCTATTTGCCTCATTCAATGCAATTCACAGGGCCCACTGGACCAAGGCATGATTATCCAACATTTACAAGGATGTGAACTCTAATTGTGTACGATGTAATCAGTCTCCTGCTAATCATGTACACATGTTTTGGTGTTGCCCATCTCTTGTTGGTTTCTGGAAAGACATCTTTAACACACTCTCCGAATTAAGCAGCACACAGATCGAGCCAGACCCTTTTATTGCACTATTTAGGGTTTCCTTACCCACAATACAATTGACCAAAATGAATAAGGATGTAATTGCCTTTGTCACATTGTTAGTGAGACGATTAATTTTACTTAGATGGAAATCCCCTGTAGCCCCTTCTCATGCTCTTTGGATGAAATCTGTTTTGAATTGCATAAAGTTGGAGAAACTTAAACACACAATCAATGGGTCTGTAGAAAAATTCTATGCAATGTGGGCTCCCTTCTTTTCTTATGTTCAACAAATGCATTTCCTTGCAGTTCCAGAGTGATGTATGATGAATGTCAACATTGATTGGTGACTGGTATATGCATACACAATATTTTGGATGTTAAGGACAGTATTATCTGTACTAGTTGACCCATAACAGCTGTATCAAAAAATACAATTTTCCTTATTATTATTATTATTATTATTATTATATATATTTGTCTGTCTCTCTGTGTTTTGATGTTTTGTAGTCTTTGCGTTGTTTTATACTACTACCAAATAACATACAAGTGCAATTATTTTCTAGATGCTGGTATTGAAAATTCAATAAACAAAGTATTTTAAAAAATGTAATAAAAAAAATAGGTCCTTCCTTGCAGCACTGGACCACACAACAGGACAATATTCTAGAGAAATTGCTAAGAAACTGAAGATCTCGTACGAACGCGTACGAACGCTCTGTACTACTCCCTTCACAGAACAGCGCAATGTGGTGCTAACCAGAATAGAAAGAGCAGTGTGAGGCTCGGGTGCACAACTGAGCAAGAGGACAAGTACATTAGAGAGTATAGTTTGAGAAACAGACACTTCACAAGTCCTTAATAAAATTCACAAATACATTTCTTGGTAGTTCAAAAAATATTGCTATCAGTCTGTAAATAACAGCTGGCCTGGTACATTGTTTGGTGCCTCCATTTGGGATGCACTGTTTCAGTTTCAATGACTAAATATTTTGAATCTTTTTGGGGTAAATATATATATCAATATATACATACATACACACCAATATACTGTATACAGTTGAAGTCAGAAGGTTACATACACCTTAGCCAAGTACATTTAAACTCAGTTTTTCACAATTCCTGACATTTAATCCTTATAAACATTCCCTGTTTTAGGTCAGTTTGGATCACCACTTTATTTTAAGAATGTGAAGTGTTAGAATAGTACATTTTGGCCCATTCCTCCTGACAGAGCAGGTGTAACTGAGTCAGGTTTGTAGGCCTCCTTGCTCACACACTCTTTTTCAGTTCTGCCCACATATGTTCTATTGGATTGAGATCAGGGCTTTGTGATGGCCACTCCAATACCTTGACATTGTTGCCCTTAAGCCATTTTGCCACAACTTTGGAAATATGCTGTTCTATTTTTGTTTCATCAGACCAGAGGACATTTCTCCAAAAAGTACAATCTTTGTCCCCATGTGCAGTTGCAAACCGTAGTCTGTCTGCTTTATGGTGGTTTTGGAGCAGTGGCTTCTTCCTTGCTGAGCAGCCTTTCAGGTTATGTCGATATAGGACTGTTTTTACTGTGGATATAGATACTTTTGTACCTGTTTCCTCCAGAATCTTCACAAGGTCCTTTGCTGTTGTTCTGGGTTCGATTTGCACTTTCGCAGCAAAGTACATTGATCTCTAGGAGACAGAACACGTCCTCTTCCTGAACGATATTGTTTGTACAGATGAATGTGGTACCTTCAGGCATTTGGAAATTGCTCCCGAGGAAGAACCAGACTTGTGGAGGTCTACAATTTATTTTCTGAGGTCTTGGCTGATTTATTTTTATTTTCCCATGATGTCAAGCAAAGAGGCACTGAGTTTGAAGGTAGGCCTTGAAATACATCCACATGTACACCTCCAATTGATTCAATGATGTCAATTAGCCTATCAGAAGCTTCTAAAGCCATGACATCATTTTCCTAGCTGTTTTCAAGGCACAGTCAGTGTATGTAAACTTCTGACCCACTGGAATTGTTATACAGTGAATTATAAATTAAATTATCTGTCTGTAAACAATTGTTGGGGAAATTACTTGTGTCATGCACAAAGTAGATATCCTAACCGACTTAGTTTGTTAACAAGACATTTGTGGAGTGGTCGAACAATGCGTTAAATGACTCCATCCTAAGTGTATGTGAACTTCAGACTTCAACTGTATATACAGTGGGGCAAAAAAGTATTTAGTCAGCCACCAATTGTGCAAGTTCTCCCACTTAAAAAGATGAGAGAGGCCTGTAATTTTTTATCATGGGTACACTTCATCTATGATAGACAAAATGAGAAAATAAATCCAGAAAATCACATCCTGATTATCTTATTTTCCATAATTGGCATTTTAAAATTTGTAGTAATATAGGCAATTTATGCAAAGGACGTTTACCTCTTACCAGTCTCACCATTACCAACATTTCATTGTGGCAAGCAATTATTATATTAGCAAACAATTATTGTGAATCATCCAATATTGTCCCTAACATATTTTACTCCCTCGCAATAGTTGTGGGATACACACACTCATGTATATTCATACACACCCCTTTCCCCACAACAACCATAGACTCAGATTCTCAAAAGTTGCACCATCCCAGAGCCCAACTCAATTAAGGTCTTGATTTACAAATGCAAATACAGTTGCAGCTGTATGAGAAGGCATGCAAAACTGTGCAAAAAAATGGGCAGAAATTTGGAGATTTGATTAACCATTGTCACATCCTACAACATGGTCGCCCGTAGTGACCATATTCCCAAGCATCTCTGTGCAGTCAGACCTTTGATTTTGTGCCACCAGAGCCACAATAACATGCCCCCTCACTGTCCAAGTGTGACCCCCTCCCCATGGGTTACTGCAGCTAGTTATGCCAGCACTACCACTGCCTGGGTGGGGGCACCCAACTGGAATCCCCACCGGCTAGGTACAAGGTCGTCAAGGTTCTCATTAGCAGCTTTGAGAATTTCCTTGTATATTATGCTCTACAATCAGGGGGCTTTGGCGTTGCCGGACCAACCCTGCCAAGCAGGCTCAGAATCTTGAGGGGGTGGTGCTGCTCTTGAAGGTCTCTGACCGCATTTTGGCTGCATACAGACCTCTTACAGCAGGCCTATAAAACAGATAGGGACTTCTCCTTAGTATCTGGGTCATTCAGGTGGGTGTCTGGAGTATAGGGTTGTGGACCGTTCCATCAATATAGGACCATAAATAAATAAATAAATGAGATGTATCATTTATTTAAACATGTTTTTCCCCATGAAAGGACAATAAATAAATAAGATGTATAATTCATTATAAAATGTATAGCCCTCATCTGCACAACATTGAACACTCTCTCACAACCCCTGCTCACAGAAATACATTGTTTCTGGGATATGCAACCATTTCCTTTCTCACTCAACGCTACACTTTCCCAAACACCAAAAAACACACATCACACCATCCATCCACACATACTGCGCCTTACTGTGTTTTTATCTCCACCATGTTGAATTTGTTATTTTGTGATCCAATTATTATTTTTGAAGATGGATAGAAACGCTATATTTTTTGTTGTATTATTACAATCCATTAAGGTGCTAGAGTTGTGTTTCATTATTTGCCTCCTCTATGAGAACGTTGTAATTTTTTAAATAGCCATGGAGTAGGCTTTGTGTCTCTGAACAACTGGTTATCAATATACAGTTTATCGACCACGAGAGCTATGCGTTTGTTTCCCTTTCAATCTATTTTCCTCGAAAATTGGATGCAGAACTTTGTGACGTTCTGCAATTTCCTTCGGGAACTGGCCATTCATGCCTACTTTCGTGCCAGCAAGTCTTTTACCCAGGCTTTAAGCCATTATTTTATCTTTAAAGAAAGGAAATTTGGCAACGATTGGGAGTTCATACCTCTGAACTCTCTGTCTGAAGCAGTGTACATGTTCGAGTTGGATTTTGTTGACAGCTTTGCGTGGGATCTGAAGCGCTGTAAGGAGGAACTCTAACTACATATTCAGGAACTTCTTTCTCTTGGATACCTGTAAGTACAAGATTCTCTCTCATGAATCTAGTCTGTATGTCAAGTACGGCTTCTCTCAGAATGTTGTTCTCCTTTTTAAGTTAATTAACTTCGGTTTCAATCTTATTGACTGTCCCTTTCAGCTTGTTTGTGTCTTTTTCCAATGTCACAGCTTTTTCGTCACTCATCTTGAGGCTTGCCTTCAACTTATATCTTTACTGACTAGTTCAAGTATGCCCAGTTTGTCATTTATTGATTTTAACAGATCGGTTTCGACCTTTACCATTCCCGGTGGTGAAAATATTAAATCGTCTGTGTCTGTAGAAGAGTCACGTTATCGCTTTGAAATAGGTTCCCATCTTACTCCCCATTTTGTTTGGGTGTTGCTTGTTTGCGTAATATTTGTAGAAACATTTCTCTAGTCTTATGATTTGTTTTGTGTTGTTATCCAGATTGAAGGTAATAATCTTCAGATTTTGTTGTGAGAATATTTAGTCTAATTTACCGATATTGAATATTACGTTTATATTTTGAGGTGGTCTACATAGCTGTGTTCAGTCTGCCATCTTGCAACTATTCAACATGTTAACAACCTAACCAGCTCTGCTAGGGCAAGTAAAATGGTCAGTGCGGAGTTCTCTCATTTGTGTCTGGAAGTAGCTAGCTAGCCAACTTTCGCCACTTAGCTTGTGTGCTTGGTTGGCAAGCTGGCAAGCTATTCCCCATAGTTTATCATCGCAGTTTTGACAGCCAACTATCTGAAAAAGTTTGAGAGGGTTTATGTAATGTTCATTCGTTAGATTTTACCTCATCTTGCTCTGGCTAGCATTAGTTGTTGAAATTGTTTATGATGTGCATATAGGGAATGATAGTGTAATGAATACTCAGGGAGAAAGGTGTAGATTAATGAACAGAGATGTTTTATTAAGCCTTCGCAGAATGCAGGAATCATGGTCACAGGCAGGCAATGGTCAAACACAGGTAGGCAGTCAGAAACAAACAATTCCTCATAACCATAAAAACAGAAAGAACTGAACTAAATAGGGAGCTGGTGAGAAGCGAACACAGGTAAAATCAATGAACAAAAATTAAAGACAGGGCTATGTTCCAGAACACAAGGAAAAAGAGCAATCTGGCGGGGGAGCAGAGTCGGATGCCTACCACGGGGGTGAGGTACGGCAGGCTGGTTTGACGAGGTCGTGGACTGACCCGACATTCTGCGTCGAAGCTGATGTCTAATGTGTCTGTTTGGGGGTCGACGGGGAGCGGGACGATCCAGACGGTTATGGTGAAATGCTTGAATCATCTCTGGGTCGAGGGTGTCCTGGACGGGGACACAGGACCGGTTTTCAGGCGCATAACCTTCCCAGTCCACTAGGTAGTGGATGCAACCTCTCAGGTGTTTGGAATCAAGGATGGCCCATATGGCGTAGGCAGGTTCCCCTCTGCGTCCAACGGTGGGGGCGCACTGTGGTTTGAGACTGGAGGATGAAGAAGACTAGGTGACCGGTTTCAACAGAGACACATGGAAGGACGAGGAGATTTTATGCTGATGGGGTAACTGGAGGCGGTACTTGACAAGGTTGATGCGATGGGTTATCTTGAAGGGACCAATAAAGCGAGGACAGGGAGGCAGAGCTGGATGTCTCTGGTAGAGTGCCACACACGATGTCTGGAGTGAAAGAGTGATGTATTTGTCGGCAAAGCGTTTCTGGGTATTAGAGGCTTCCTGCAGATGCCGGTGATCAGCGGAGATACTTCCCTATTTCTTGGTTCAGGCATTCCGTCTGCCCGTTGGACTGGGGGTGGTACCCAGAGGAGAGGCTGGGTCGATCAACCGTCGATCAAAGAATCCTCGCCACACCCGGGAGACAAACTGGGGCCCGCGGTCAGAGACAATGTCCTCCGGAATCCCACACAGATGGAACGCCTGCTGGAACATACACGCCGCAGATTCCATGGCGCTGAAGAACCAGACATATTTTTGAAAAACGGTCTACTATGACAAGGATGGGTGTTACCAGAGGATTCAGGAAGGTCTGTGATGAAGTCAACAGCTATGTGGGACCAGGGTCTGTGAGGGATTGGCAAAGGTTGAACCTTCCTGGAAGGGAAAGGAGGGCTTTTGGTTTAGGCGCAGAGTGGACAGGAGAGTACGTAATCCCTTACGTTGGATGCCAGTGAGGAACACCAGAACTTCTGGGCTAGAAGTTCAGTGGTTCATGTAATGCCCGGATGTTATGACCCCAATGACTTTTGACACCATTGCATCAGTTGGGGTCTAACAGCTGCTGATACGTAACTCTTCCCAGCTGTGGTCTCAGGAGGAGTTGGGTCTGAGGTTAGGGCTTCTTGTATGGCAGCGTGGATCTCCCACTGTACGGTCCCACAATGCTAGAGGAACGAGGAAAGGCATTTAGGGTCTGAGTTACTGGTCGGAAGGTCAAACTGGTGGGAGAGAGCATCAACTTTTACGTTTTGCTTGAAGGTAACATGAAAATAGAAGCATGTGAAGAAGAGAGCCCAGCGGGCTTGTCTGGAGTTTAACTTCTTGGCCCCTCTGATATATTCCAGATTACGATGATCTGTTAGGACAAGAAAGGGATGTTGTGCGCCCACCAACCAGTGGTGCCACTCCACGGGCCAGCTTGATGTCAAGGAGTTCCTTGTTCCTCACATCGTAATTCCTCTCAGTGGGGGATAACTTCCTGGAGAAGAAGGCACAGGGATGTGATTTGGGAGGTGTTCCCACACACTGAGAGAGTATGGCTCCTACTTCGGAAGCATCCACCTCCAGGGTGAAGGGAAGGTTCAGATCAGGTTGGCGAAGGACAGGAGCTGTGATGAAGAGGCATTTCAAGTTGTTGAACGCAGTCAAGGCAGTATCAGTCCATTGAAGGGTCCGGGTCTTTTGGCTGGTAAGGGCAATGAGGGGAGCGGCCGTAGAACTGAAGTTACGAATGAACCGGCAATAGAAGTTGGAGAACCCAATGAAACGGAGTTCCTTAACCTCTTGGAACCACCACTCCCCCGGATCCGGGATAATTGTCATCAACTACGCTAAATAGCATAGCAAAACGGTCAAATAATCTTACTAGAAAATATTCATATTCCTGAAATCACAAGTGAAATATAGCGAAACACAGTTTAACCTTTTGTTAATCACCCTGTCGTCTCAGATTTTGAAATTACGCTTTACAGCGAAAACAATACAAGCGTTTGTGTAAGTTTATCGATATACTAGCAAAACATTATGTACACCTAGCGGCAGGTAACTAGCGGCAGGTCACGAAAATCAGAAAAGCAATCAAATTAATCGTTTACCTTTGATGAGCTTCGGATGTTTTCACTCACGAGACTCCCAGTTAGACAGCAAATGTTCCTTTTGTTATTTTTTTATATCCAAATACCTCTGTTAGTTTGATGCGTTATGCCTAGGAATCCACCGGAAATAGTGGTCACGACAACGCAGACAAAAATTCCAAAATATATCCATAATATCGACAAACATGGCAAACGTTTTTTATAATCAATCCTCAAGGTGTTTTTCAAATATCTATTCGATAATATATCAACCGGGACAGTTGGCTTTTCACTAGGACAGGGAGGAAAAATGGCTACCTCTCTGTTTAGCGCAAAAATCACACTGAGAGCCAACATCTGACCACTTACGCAATATGGACGTTTACGCTCATTCTTCAAAACAAAGGCCTGAAACTACGTCTAAAGGCTGTAGACACCTTAGGGAAGCCACAGAAAAAGGAATCTGGTTGATATCCCTTTCAATGGGCAATGGGCACTTCCTGATTGGATTTTTCTCAGGATTTCGCCTGCAATATCAGTTCTGTTATACTGTTACGAATCCCTTTTGGCCCGACAGTCTAGGGGGGATGGTAATGAGACCCGTAACATAACTCATGCAAATTATTATTGTGACAAAGTAAAAGTGTGCACGAAATAACCACGACAACAGAAATCTACCGTCAAACTCTAGGTTTATTTATAAACACACGGTAATGGGGGGAGCAGGAAAAGGGGCTGAGCTGGACCCAAGAAAAGAAACAATAAGTATTCAAAAACACCCCTAAGCTAGACTAGCCTACTTTAACAACAGCTAACTAACTAACCAAAAATACAGTGGGTGGTCCGCCCAGTTCTAACTAGTGTATTTAACAAAGTTCACCTACGGGTAGTGTATGCCCATGGGCGACTTGTCTTGGTTTCCCCTTTTCCCACCAGCAAACAAACACCATAACCAAAAACAATACTCACAGGTGATGACAAAGTGCTATGAGGTGCTTAAACAAAAGAGAGGTTAAGACACAAAGCGAGAGTGAAACACAGAGACCTACAGACATGGCATTTACAGAGAGATTGAGCTAGAGATTGAGCTAGAGATTGCTCCAGAGCAAACAAATGATGGGGTTTTTAAACCATGGGGAAGGAACTGTGATAGGGTAGGAAATAGGAGGAGGTGTGTCTTCTGATTGATGATTGATTGTTGACTGATTGGGGAGTGATGGTTTTCACCTGTGAGGGGAGAAGGAGAGAAAAGAAACACACACACAGGATACACACACACACAGGATAACTGTATCCGTAACATATACTCACAGACAATATTTTTACAGTTTTGGAAACTTTATTTCCTAAGAAATAGGCAGTTTACTTTGGGAACGTTATTTTTCCAAAAATAAAAATAGTGCCCCCTAGCTTCAAGAGGTTAACGGTGGTGGGTTTGGGCCAGTTACTGAAGGTGGTGACTTTGTTCTCATCCATGCTTACCCCTCCAGGTGTCAGTACGAAGCCGAGGAAGTTAACCGAGGTTACATGGGAGGCACTCTTTTCAGTCTTTACATAAAAGGTTATGGTCAAGGAGCCATTGAAGAACATTTTGCACCTGCTGTATGTGTTCCTTCAGGGAGTAGGAGTAAATCAGGATGTCATCAATGTCATCAACCTTGTTTATAAAGGTTTGGAAGATTGCAGGGGCGTTTGTAAGGCCGTAGGACATGACAAGATATTCGTAGCGCTCTCTAGTGTTGATAAAGACCATCTTCCATTCGTTGCCTTCACGTATGCGGACAAGGTTATATGCACTTTGCAGGTCGAGTTTAGTATAGATCTCGCGGCCCACTTGTTCAAGGGTCGCTCAGATCAGTGGGAAATAGTTAACAGTGATGTCATTCAGGAAACGATAATCGATACATGGACGGAGACCATTGTCCTTTTTTCCAACGAAGAAGCTGGATGCACCCGGGGAAAATCAAGGACGAATGAAACCGTTTGAGTGAATCATCAATGTAGTTCTCCATTGCCTCATTTTCCGGGATAGATAGGGGGTAAACACTGCCTTTCGGTGGGGACACTCCAGAGAGTAAGTCAATAGCACAGTCTCCTGGGCAATGTGGTGGCAGAGTGGAGGCCTTGTTTTTGCTGAAGACATTGCTGTACTGGGCGTATTCAGATGGTATGGTGGGTGGCACTTCCAAGGCAGAGTCCTCAATGGTGGTGGCTCTGCAGGGTCGGCTGAGACAACTAGAGAAGCAGGACAGTGACGACAAAGCCAGGGTTGTCCGAGGATTGTTAGAGGGATGAGAGTTCCATGAGTGGTTGTTAGAGGGATGAGAGTTCCATGAGTTGAATGGTTTCGGTGTGGAAGACTCCAATCTGGAGGGTGACACTGTGTCAGGGGCGTGATGATGCTCGTGCCCAATGGCTACCCGCCCAGGGTGTTAAGGGAGGGGTGACAGGTGTTAGATCAATGTCATGCTCTTGTACTAGCTGGTGATCGATAAAATTACCAGCTGCTCCCGAATCTATCAAGCCCTCTACGTACTTGGTAACCCCCTTCACGATTATCAATACTGGGACGGAGAATTACTTCTGGGAGATATTTACAAATAAGGACACGTCTACCTACCTGCATGGTAGCAGGGGGATCCTTCTCATCTCTCCGTGGGGGCGAACAGGGCAATGGCTGAGTAGATGATCTTTCCCTCCACCATATAGGCAGAGCCCTATTTGGATTCGCTTTGACATTCGATTCATGGGAGAGGAGCATGGCCCAACTGCATGGGCTCTGGAAGACTCGGACAGGATGACAGAATCATGTTCTTCGGCGATGAGGTGGTCGATGGAGATGGACATACAAATGTATTGGCTTAAATCCTGAAGGTCACCTCTACAGACCAGCTCTGCCTGAAGTACCCTGTTGAGCCCTCTTTGGTAGACAGTAAGTAAAGCAGCCTCATTCCATCCCACTCCTTGCATCCATGGTGCGGAACTCCAGGGCATACTCGGCAGCTGAATTGCGTCCTTGATGAAGTTCTGTAAGGAGGTCTCCTATGGGACGATCGGAGGGAGCGTGATCGAATACCTATTTGAAGAGGGTGTGGAAATGGGTCTCGGATCTGAGTTCTGTGCTGTTAGCAGTCCATATGGCGGTGGCCACTTCCAGGGCTATGCCTGTGAGTAAAGACACAACAAAATCCACTCTGCTCTTGTCGGTGGCGAAGTTAGTGGGGTTGTGCTCAATGTATTTGCTGCATTGCATCAGAAATCCCTGACATTTCCCAGGTGAAGCGTCATATTTTACAGGCATGGGTATGAACAAAGGAGGGCTATGGGTTACGATACCTGGCATCGGAGGAGTAGGGATAGGCTAGTGAAGAAGATGGCAAATTTCCTCTCTAAGCTCCTCTTGCTGGGTTAGGCGCCGCTGTTGCTCCGCTGAATCCATTCCGTTTTTAGGTGAGGTTTTGTGTTGTGAATACTCATGGAGAAAAAGGTGTAGATTCACACGCAGAGCATGACAAATGTTTATTGTAAGCCTTCGCAGAAGGCAGGAATCGTGGTCACAGACAGGCAATGGTCAAACACAGGTAGGCAGTGAAAAACAAACAATACCTCACAACCATAAAAACAGAAAGAACTAAATAGGGAGCTGATGAGACCAGGTGAGAAACGAACACAGGTGAAATCAGTGAACAAAAATGAAAGACAGGGCTATATTCCAGAACACAAAGAAACAGGGCTACATTCAAGAACACAAAGGAAATGAACACGGTCAATAAGGTTGACTAAGAAAAGAAAAGCAGAACCTAACAGAACCTACATTTTGATCAATAGTAAAGTTCCCAAATGTAAGATGCCTCCCATGGTATTTAGCTACATATTTGCAGACATCCATTCAAGTGTATTATGTGGCTTTTGCGAATGAGTTCTAATGATATAACGTCATGTTTTTGTAACTGCCTGTAAACACACAGTCCAGTTCACAGTGAATGATAGCAGGCCTGTCTGCACAGATTCCGGTCCTCGACGAGACAGTTGTTTTTATTTGTTTTTATTTACTGCAGTGTCTATTAACCTGTTGTGACGAGCAATCCCGTATCCGGGAGCGTAATTATAGCCTCAAGCTCATTACCATAACGCAACGTTAACTATTCATGAAAATCGCAAATGAAATTAAATAAATTTATTGGCTCTCAAGCTTAGCCTTTTGTTAACAACACTGTCATCTCAGATTTTCAAAATATGCTTTTCAACCATAGCTAAACAAGCATTTGTGTAAGAGTATTGATAGCTAGCATAGCATTAAGCCTAGCATTCAGCAGGCAACATTTTCACAAAAACAAGAAAAGCATTCAAATAAAATAATTTACCTTTGAAGAACTTCGGATGTTTTCAATGAGGAGACTCTCAGTTAGATAGCAAATGTTCAGTTTTTCCAAAAAGATTATTTGTGTAGGAGAAATCATTCCGTTTTGTTCATCACGTTTTGCTAAGAAAAACCCCCGCAAATTCAGTCATTAAAACGCGAACTTTTTTCCAAATTAACTCCATAATATCGACAGAAACATGGCAAACGTTGTTTAGAATCAATCCTCAAGGTGTTTTTCATCTATTCGATGATAAGTCACTCATGGCAGTTTGGTTTCTCCTCTGTTCAAAATGGAACAATGCACGCACCTGGAGATTACGCAATAGTTTCGACGGAGGACACCGAGCGGACACCTGGTAAATGTAGTCTCTTATGGTCAATTTTCCAATGATATGCCTACAAATACGTCACAATGCTGCAAACACCTTGGGGAAAAGACAAAGTGTAGGCTCATTCCTTGCGCATTCACAGCCATAGAAGGAGACATTGGAACACTGCGCCTCAAAAATCTGGCTCACTTCCTGTATGAAATTTCATCTTGGTTTCGCCTGTAGCATTAGTTCTGTGGCACTCACAGACAATATCTTTGCAGTTTTGGAAACGTCAGAGTGTTTTCTTTCCAAAGCTGTCAATTATATGCATAGTCGAGCATCTTTTCATGACAAAATATCTTGTTTAACCTCTTCAGTCGACCCTCTACTTTTTTGAACATTCTGTTAAAAATCGCGCAACATTTCAGCGCCCTGCTACTCATGCCAGGAATATAGTATATGCATTTGCTTAGTCTGTGTGGATAGAAAACACTCAGACGTTTAAAAAACTGGTTAAATCACTGCTGTGGCTTTACCAGAACGGCATTTACATCGAAAAGCACAGAAAAAACTGATCACTGAAAATGGGGAAAATATATCCATGCGCTACTTGAACCCATTGATAAACGTGAACCACAATTAATTGCCTGAGGTTGCAGTACCTACAGCTTCCACAGGGTGTCTAGAGTCTTGTCATTTCCCTTCGAGTTTTTTCTTGGTCAAACACATACAGAACACCGTATCTAATCCGGTCTAGGACCGGATATTTTCGTTGAGTTTCTAGCCGGACATTTTTCCAGACGGACAGCTAATGATCTTTACATCGCCTCCTGATGAATTTTATCGCTTATTAACGTTTACTAATACCTAAAGTTGCATTACAAACGTATTTCGAAGTGTTTTGTGAAAGTTTATCGTCGACTTTTTGAATTTAAAAAAATGACGTTACGTTTTGAAACGATGTTTTTTTCGTTTATCACACAGTCTACATATAACGATATCTAGGGTTTATATGGACCGATTTAATCGAAATAAAGACCCAAATAGTGTTTATGGGACATCTAGGAGTGCCAACAAAGAAGATGGTGAAAGGTAATGAATGTTTTCTATTTTATTGTGCGGTTTGTGTAACGCCGAAATGCTAATTATTTTGTTTACGTCCCCTGTGGGTCTTTTGGGGTGTTACATGCTATCAGATAATAGCTTCTCATGCTTTCGCCGAAAAGCATTTTATTCGATACCCTGCATGTGTATTTTAATGAACTTTTGAGTTTTAACTAATACTATTAGCATTTAGCGTAGCGCATTTGCATTTCCAGAGCTCTAGTTGGGACGCAAGCGTCCCGAGTAGAAGCAACAGGTTAAAACGGGAACGTTTTTCATCCAAAAATGAAATACTGCCCCCAGAGGTTCAAGAGTTTAATTGTCCAAAAGTACAGTTACTTTCCCACTCTATATTGCTATTGAATTATCACAAATGCCTTGGTATTTGTCATTTAATTTTTTTAAAAGAATTTATGAAAACATGAAAATGACCGTATCTAAGCGCTCGCAAAAAAAAAAGTGTATTCATTCTTCCAGGGGGTGTATTTGAACATATTTTTAAATAAGATTTCCTGTTGCTAAAAAGCTGTCAGTTCCACCTTCAGAAGAGCTCCTTCTTAAAGAGTGCTGTACATCAGCGGAACCCATCCAACTCGAAGGAGCTGGAGCAGTTTTGCCTTGAAGAATGTGCAAAAATCCCAGTGGCTAGATGTGTCAAGCTTATAGAGACATGCCCCAAGAGACTTGCAGCTGTAATTGCTGCAAAAGGTGACTCTACAAAGTATTGACTTTTGGGTAGTGAATAGTTATGCACGCTCAAGTTTTCATTTTTTTTGTATTATTTCTTATTTGTTTCACAATAAGAAATATTTTTCATCTTCAAAGTGGTAGGCATGTTGTGTAATTCAAATGATACAACCCCCCCCCCAACAAAATAGGAAAAATGCCAAGGGGATGAATACTTTCGCAAGCCACTGTAATTACAGTAAGTGAGATAGGGATGGAGGGGGTCAGCTGGGTTGTTGGGTTGGTTTATTGGTTGGGGTGGTTTGCGGGTTCTGACTCAGCTGTTGGCCTGGTCCTGTGTTTTTTTGGGACTCTTTGTAGAGTGGGTGGTAGTGGCTGAGAAATCCCTGCCTTAGCTCATGTATCTCCTTCTGCAGGTCTTGCATGTGGCTAGTGTTGACTGTGCTGGACAGTTCCTCTCGAAGTCTGCACACTTCCATCCTGAGAGCCTGGTTGTCCTCCTCAACATGTTTAATTGCACACTGTAGCTCCCGGATGTCCTGCCTATGATGATGCACCAGTATGATATCCTCCTCTATAGGATGCTGTGGCACTGCAGGTTTCACATGTGAGAGAGGCATCTTCAGGCCTGTGTCTGCTACATGTGAAGGGAGGGAGAGGAACACTGGGGACTACATATTGGGGCACATAGGGAGGGGAGGCCGTTGTAGGTAGTGACAGTAGAGGTTTTCAGTTCAGCAACACTTTTTTATTTGGTCGAAATAGTGGACAAATTGATCCAGACTGGCCTACGAACCTACGAAGTTCATTGTTGGTCTTGTAAAGAGTTGTGCGCCAAGCATTAGGATCATTCATGTAAAACAGAAGGTCTCCTTTTATTTCCTTGTTCGCTCTTAGGATGAAGTCTGCCCCGATGATTTCCTTATTAATAAGTTATGTTTGTAAATTTTTCCTGACTCACTTGTAATATTTTCAAGATGTGTGATGACAAGGTCTCTGAAACAATGCTTGGAGAATTTGCAGCTCCTTCAGGGTTATCTTTGGTCTCTTTGTTGCCTCTCTCATTAATGCCCTCCTTGCCTGGTCTGTGAGTGTTGGTGGGCGGCCCTCTCTTGGCAGGTTTGTTGTGGTGCCATATTCTTGCAATTTTTTAATAATGGATTTAATGGTGCTCTGTGGGATATTCAAAGTTTCTGATCTTTTTTTATAACCCAACCCTGATTTGTACTTCCCCACAACTTTGTCCCTGACCTGTTTGGAGAGCTCCTTGGTCTTCTTGGCGCCGCGCCTTGCTTAGTGGTATTGCAGACTCTGGGGCCTTTTAGAACCGGTGTATATATACTGAGATATGTGACAGATTATGTGACACTTAGATTGCACACAGGTGGACCTTATTTAACTAATTATGTGACTTCTGAAGGTAATTGGTTGCACCAGATCTTGTTTAGGGGCTTCATAGCAAAGGGGATGTATACTTATCTCACATCACTTTTCCATGTTTTTATTTTTTAGAATTTATTTTTTCAATTTCAATTCACCAATTGAAACTATTTCGTGTATGTCCATTACATGACATCCAAATAACAATCTATTTAAATTACAGGTTGTAATGCAACAAAATAGGAAAAATGCCAAGGGGGATGAATACTTTTGCAAAGACATTTACTCCCATCAATCCTGCCATCCTCCACAGAACTGATGAGAAACCAGACATTATATTAAAGATGGACTCCAATGGAAAGCTTATATTAGAAAATAAACTTTTCAGCCACCAACTCCCTGATACAAATCAGACGCTCTTTTAGACATGCATCCGGTAGCCCTTCAAAGACACTGGAGAACAGCCACCAACACTCCTCCCCACACCACCTTCTACCACTTCTCTCCCAGGAGCTGCATGCAGATACACTGAGCTATGCCCAAGCCGTACGCAATAAGAGGCCACACGCAGGAGTTTGGAGCATTGCCCGCCACGCTGCCCTCCACACCACCCTCTTCATTTCCCTTAAAACCTTCCTACCATGCTACCAGACCAGGCCCACCTCAGCATTGCTCAACCAGACCCGGCCCATCACAACACAGCACAAACAGACCCAGACCATCACAGCACAGCTCTGCTAGACCCGGCCTGCCTCAGCACAGCACTACCAGACCTGGCTCATAACAGCAGAGCTCAACCAGACCTGGTATATCACAGCACATCTCTACCAGATCCGTCCCATCACATTGTAGCTCATCCAGACCCGGCCTGCCTCAGCACAGCTCTACCAGACCAGGCCCACCTCAACTTAGCCCAGCTCTACACAGCACCGACCACTACCCTAGGGTCTGGCAAAACACTGTTGTGGGTAGCGCACCACATAATGCAGTCCACACTATATATCAGTCACATCATCAGCCTACATATGCTGAGAGTTTGGAGCTTCACCAGCCATGCTTCCCCCACACCACCCTCCTCAATTCCCCTGACAAGCTCATTCCTATGCTAGTTTTCGTTAACCTCCCTACTCCCATCCCCAGGACTAGCATGGGACACTTCTGCCCCCATGGCAGCCCAAACCCAAAAACAGGAGCCACACCAAGACCTCCTGTGCACACCCAGAATTGGCAGCAACCATTTGACGGGAGCTCCATCTGGGTGTACTGAGCTCTGCTCCAGTTCTCGCCCCAGCCCCTGCATCCAGCGACTTGAGGGAGGCCTGTCAAATGTTCAGTCTGCTCTGCTTTCTCACGTGGTTGGCGAAGGACCGTGGCAAAGTCTCAGCTCACTGAACAAATAGCTGCAGATGACCCTATACTTGTTAGTCTTATGGGAATGAGCTTGTGAGGCCTATCACTTGGCGGCTGAACCTTTGTTGCTCCTAGACCTTTCCACTTCACAATAACAGCACTTACAGTTGACCAAGGCAGCTCTAGCAGGGCAGAAATTTGACAAACTGACTTGTTGGAAAGGTGGCATCCTGTGATGGTGTCACATTGAAAGTCACTGAGCTCTTCAGTAAGGCCATTCTATTACCAATGTTTGTCTATGGAGATTGCATGGCAGTGTGCTCGATTTTATACACCTGCCAGCAACGGGTGTGGCTGAAATAGCCGAATCCACTAATTTTAAGCTGTGTCCACATACTTTATCTCAATTAAGAAAGCTAAATCAAGCTACTTTTTAAGCTCTATCTCTGACTCTGATCTTTCAAAATTTTGGAAAACAGTAAATGCACTAAAGCGTCCACTTCTCCCCTGGTTAAACAAGTTCTGTCTGATTCTGGCGTCAAAACTAAGATGAGTAGGATAAGCAATGCTTTTTGTCATAATTTTATAATCTCAGACGGATTTTGAGTGAAATGGTGATGTAGTTGACCCTGGTCAGTCAATTCACTGTGACCTAAATAATAAAAACATTGGCCTATTTCTAAACCGTCTTGTCTAGCTAAAATATTATAATCCTTGATTAATTCTCAGCTATGAAATGTATTGTAAATGTACATCAGTCGGGTTTTAGACCAGGTCATAGCACTATCTCTGCTGCATCCCTAGTTATAAATGATGTGGTTAACTGTATGGATAAAAAGCAAAATTGTGCTGCCCTCTTCATTGACCTGGCAAAGGCTTTCGATCACTCATTGCTAATTCAGAGGCCTAGACCAATTGAACTGGTTAAAAAAGTACTTGACAGTTAGAACATAATGTATATCTATTGATAGTGTTAAATCAGGTTTCCTGGATATTACGAAAGGT
Organism: Oncorhynchus nerka; assembly: GCF_034236695.1. Taxonomy (NCBI): domain Eukaryota; kingdom Metazoa; phylum Chordata; class Actinopteri; order Salmoniformes; family Salmonidae; genus Oncorhynchus; species Oncorhynchus nerka. Next base: position 36,485,352 of record NC_088417.1, on the reverse strand, counting down.
GTCCCGCAGGGGTCGAATCTGGGTTCTGTAATTTTTACTGTTTACATTGTCATGACTGTCCTGTGAGGATCAGAATGGGTCAGATCAGCTTGGCAATAGATGATAATAATCAGACCTCTCTCACCCACAGAAGAGGGGAGGAGGGAACTGGGCTTGTTTGACAACTAACACCCTGTCGTAAATTAAAGGAGAGGGGCTCCAGGGAGATCTCCCTCTCCAAAATCCTCCAGAGAATGTTCTTTGTTAACAGACTTTTTCCCGACGATACTCTAACACGTTCAAAAAAGCGAAGACTGGAACAATATTTTTGACATAAGAACGTGGGGAAGGGTCAGAGATGATCGATTGAAAACTAATGTCAGATTTGTTTTACGTTGGTGGAGGCAGATGCTTCGGATGTCAGAGTGGGGGCTTTCCTGTCCCACCTTCTGCCCTGGACCTCAAGTTACATCCCTGCGCCTTCTTCTCCCATCGCCTCAATGCCATGGAGAGGAATTACCACGTGGGAAATCGTGAACTTCTCGCGGTGAAGATGGCTTTGGAGGAGTGGAAACACTGGTTGGAGGGGGCGGAACATTCGTTCAATATGTGGACGGATCTCAAGAACCTGGAATATCTCCGCACCGCCATGCATCTCAATTCCAGGCAAGCTAGGTGGGCCCTGCTTTTCACCCGGTTTAACTTCACCCTCTCCTACCGACCGGGATCCAAGAATAAGAGAGGGGGCAGTTGTTCTCCCCTGGGTTGTACACTTGTTGTATAATGATTTTTTGTATTTGGTGGGGTATTTTTAGGGTTGTCGGTCTTTACCTAGTTGTAAAAAGAGATCTGTTGGATTTAATCTGGTAATATGACCTCTTCGAAAGTGTGAAAATGTATGCACTCACTACTGTAAGTTGCTCTGGATAAAAGCATCTGCTAAATTACTTAAATGTTAAACGTTCTCAGCCAGAAAACATGTTTAGAACCGTACAATGACATAATTAAGGCAATTCTGCCCACTGGTGTATACGCATTGATCTTTAACAGCCAATTGCAGAAACGTCTCATTTCAAATTAGAATTTGTCGATCACATCACTCATGGAAATACCTAAAATGCATAAATATTAAAGTAACAATTATTTTAGCCATAATTTTGATATCTTTGTCTGTTTTTCTAAGGACTGCTTAGGAACACATGAAATGTCTTAGTACTAGTACAAGCACATTTTCTGCACCACGCTGCTTTCTAAAATGTTCTCTCATGTATTTATTTCCCTTTGCTACTACTGGTATGTAATTTACATTGGGAGCTAGTTGCAGGTGTAAATGTAACTTACTATTAGCTAATGACTGTATTGGACGTTCTGAATCAGGCAACCCATCTCCAGGGAAAGGGGTGGCAGGTACCCTAGGGGTTAGAGCATTGGGCCAGTAACTGAAAGGTTGCTAGATCAAAACCCCGCGCAGACAAGGTAAAAATCTGTTCTAAACTAGGCAGTTAACCCACTGTTCCTAGGCTGTCATTGTAAATAAGAATTTGTTCTTAACTGACTTGCCTAGGTCAACATGTGATTTATATTAGTCTGATAATTTTGCATCTGGCAACTCTTTTGGCCAAAGTACTGGGAAGAAATGCTCATCTGGATTGGCCATCTCATGCCTTTATGCTCTTGTTTGTATCGAGCCACCATCAAATTCCTCTGGGGTTAGATAACTGTGGCCACAATAGATCAGGGAGGAATGCATACTGGGATATGGAGGGGAGGGGTACTCGGGGTGAATATATTCATCTCAGGCAGCCCAGGGGTCGAACACAGTACCGACCACAAGCCACACATAACACCGCCCCAAGATATTAGGGGACAGGGACACAAATATGCCACAACTCTCTATGGGAAGAATAGCAGTACATCAATATTCCAGAGTGAGAGAAATGAGCATAGGCATTCCCTTGTCCGATTCCTGAATGCAATTAGCAATGTATGAGGTTTAGAAGAAAAAAAAATTCCAAGAAAGAATTCCCTGAATCACAACAAAGGGCTATAAACAATTGTGTAATTGGAGCTACCTCCCAAAACCACATCCTATGTGCGAATTGGTATCATCCAAGGGACACAGAGTCTAAGACTGGGCAGTAAACCATATTTTACTATATACGGGTATTGATGCACAGAGCAGTTTAGATTTTTACTAATGATATTTCAATATTTGGTTTGTTAAAATTTCATAACTGAGTGATGAAACTCAAAAAAGTATGGCAATCATCTGTTCTTACCGCCAGTATGAGAGCTGCTAATGACCTAGCAAGAACTTGTTCACATGTAATTTTGTGCCATGAACAGTTCCTGTGAGGCTGTGCTGGTGCCAAAAGCACCCGAGAAATCGGTACGAGGGCCCTTGTGGTGAAAGTAAGAACTGCTGAAAATGAATCCAGTGAAAATGCATGGTCATAAAGCAGAATAATTATACTGATAAAGGAAAAGTGACTTTTTCACAAAATAGAGGCATACAAAGACAAAACAATTGTGGTACAGTGTGGAAATGATAACAAGTGAGTGAAGGAAATTCAGAAATGGATGGAAATGCTGGAAAAAGGTTTTGTTGAAGTTTGATTGAAATGTTTAAACAATCAGAAGAGAGAAAGTTCCATTAAAACCACATATAATTATATTTTTACCCTTTATTCCACATTTTGTTGTGTTACAACCTGAAATCAAAATGGATTAAATATATTTAATCTATTTACAGACAATGCCCCATAATGACAAACTGACATGTTTTTAGGCATTTTTGTAAATGGATTGAAAATTATATACAAAAATATCTAATTTACATAAGTATTCTATGACGTTACTATGAAGGATCGGGAGACAGGCGCAGGAATGTGTAATATAGTTTTTTATTAAGCCCAAATTACGGCGTGCCGTGTAAAGTCACGGGGACGAGGACCAAACAAACATGTGACAAAATATAGGGTAGAAACCCAAGACAAAAGAGCGAGAGTACCTGAAATAAAATAACACAAGCGCACAATGATTAACACACGGGACGAGACTGTAATCATCTGCGCAATCCACAATAGCACGAAAGCCAAAACACACAGCACAGGTACTCACACGCACATTGTAACAATAATCGACAGCACCGTACAGTGGTTCCTCCTTTAAAAGTTACATCATACTGCGGCACACCCTCCGTGCTGCTGCAGCATTCTGTGGCATGTCATTTAATTCTCAGCCATGTCTTCTGTTACCGTGAGTGATTGCTAGTTTGACCACCAGAGGGCATCTTTTAGAAGCATTTGATAGTATTCCATATTGGCATTACCAGAGAATTTCAAACCTTTTTTGAAATAGCATAGTATATGGGATTGATACTAATACATTTTGCTTGATTAATTAGATTAATACTTGGTGTTTCCATTCAGAGAAAATTTGTCATTGTCAATTCAGACCGTTTCGCCCTCGGAGCGCACACTGGACGTTCGGGCCGAGGAGTAGAGTTGATTTGAGCATTCTGGCCTTATAGCGGCAGTCATGCACCCAAGCTAATGTTGGCTAGCTACTTCCAGACACAAATGAGACCACTCTAAACATTTTACTCGACCTAACAAAGGTGGTAAGGCAGTTTTTGTGTTAACCAGAGCATTGGTGACTGTAAATGTGCAGCTGGAAACAATGTAATTACGCTTTTTTAACGAGATTTACTGACTCCAGCCATATTCAACGGGTGTTGAGCCTCCTAAAGTAATTATTCTGCGCTCTGGTTCACTCAGACGAGAGTGCTCTGAAATCTGTGTAGATAGTAGTCTGGACACCTCTTTTCTGATAAAAACTGGTTCATTGCATCCGCCGTGGAGCCCAGTTTCAAAATATGACCACATTTCCCAGCTGTTTGTCATCATTTTGGAGTAATAGTGAAAAAACAGGCCTTATTTTAGTGCATTTTTCACCCTACCAGCTACTATTAGTTCTATTGAGCACTGTGGCACCAACTCGCCTTCCGAATGTTCTATTCCCAGCTTATTGTTCAACGTCACGATGTCTGCTTCGCTATTGTTGGAAATGAGACCTGCTCACGTTGTTTTATAGTTCAAATGTAAACAACAAAATGTAAAAAAACTAAAATAATATTGGAACTCTGCGGTCTTCCCTTTGTTTTCTATTTCGCCAAATATCTCATAATGTGTATATTTAGATTTTTTTCTCAAGTCGGGTGTAGCTAGTTAGCAGGGTGCGCGCTAATATCTTTTCAATCGGTGACTTCACTCACTCTGAGACCTTGAAGTAGTTGTTCCCCTTGCTATGCAAGGGATGCGGCTTTTGTGGAGCGATGGGTAACGATGCTTCAAGGGTGGCTGTTGTTTATGTGTGCAGAGGGTCCCTGGTTTGAGCCCAGGTAGGGGCGAAGAGAGGGAAAGAAGCAAAACTGGTACACAGGCACCATTTTAATCACGAGAATCTCCCCTTTGTAATTATGTAAGTCTGGGCAGTGAGCTCGTTTGTCATCGATAGGTAGACCAGAAATATTCTGAAGTTTTTATTTTCCCCCTACTTTTTCATTACGGAGACATAAACACAGTTGACACCATCGAGGTGCGGATGTTTACTTTCTACACAAGTTGTTTTTTTCCAGTTTCGTCCGATGAACAGATTGTAGTGGTAAATAAAGAGATACATTTTTAATGGAATTCTAAGCATCACTCCAGTCAAAACAGGCTCTGTGAACGTTCAATTCCATTAATTTGCTATGGGCTCGTAATCGTGTTCCATTTTAGCCAACGTTCTTAAGCCATTTTTCAACCTTGGGTGAATTTTGACTCATTCTATTGTCCAGCCTATAGATAGCCAGAGCGAATTTACAAAAGCACCCAAATGTCTATTGAGAAAGCACACCGACTATACCATTTATCTAAGCTAAGAATGACGAGAATAATCAAGTCAATAAACGCTGGGTAGTTAGATAGCCTATAGTTAATATACTATACTATTATATACTATTACCAGCCTGTTCAACCTCTCTTTAATATCGTCTGAGATCCCCAAGGATTGGAAAGCTGCCGCAGTCATCCCCCTCTTCAAAGGGGGAGACACTCTGGACCCAAACTGTTACAGACCTATATCCATCCTGCCCTGACTATCCAAGGTCTTCGAAAGCCAAGTCAACAAACAGGTCACTGACCATCTCGAATCCCACCGTACCTTCTCCGCTGTGCAATCTGGTTTCCGAGCCGGTCACGGGTGCACCTCAGCCACGCTCAAGGTACTAAACGATATCATAACCGCCATCGATAAAAGACAGTACTGTGCAGCCGTCTTCATCGATCTTGCCAAGGCTTTCGACTCTGTCAATCACTATATTCTTATCGGCAGACTCAGTAGCCTCGGTTTTTCTAATGACTGCCTTGCCTGGTTCACCAACTACTTTGCAGACAGATTCTCGGGCCGACTCTTTTCTCTGTATATATCAATGATGTTGCTCTTGCTGGCTGGTTCCGACCTGGAAAATGTGGACATCTATAAGTACCTAGGTGTCTGGCTAGACTGTAAACTCTCCTTCCAGACTCATATCAAACATCTCCAATCTAAAATCAAATATAGAGTCTGCTTTCGATTCCGCAACAAAGCCTCCTTCACTCACGCCGCCAAACTTACCCTAGTAAAACTGACTATCCTACCGATCCTCGACTTTGGCGATGTCATCTACAAAATAGCTTCCAATACTCTACTCAGCAAACTGGATGCAGTTTATCACAGTGTCATCCGTTTTGTTACTAAAGCACCTTATACCACCCACCACTGCGACCTGTATGCTCTAGTCCGCTGGCCCTCGCTACATATTCGTCGCCAGACCCACTGCCTCCAGGTCATCTACAAGTCCATGCTAGGTAAAGCTCCGCCTTATCTCAGTTCACTGGTCACGATGGCAACACCCACCCGTAGCACGCGCTCCAGCAGGTGTATCTCACTGATCATCCCTAAAGCCAACACCTCATTTGGCCGCCTTTCGTTCCAATTCTCTGCTGCCTGTGACTGGAACGAATTGCAAAAATCGCTGTAGTTGGAGACTTATCTCCCTCACCAACTTCAAACATCTGCTATCTGAGCAGCTAACCGATCGCTGCAGCTGTACATAGTCTATCGGTAAATAGCCCACTCAATTTTACCTACCTCATCCCCATACTGTTTATATTTATTTGCTTTTCTGCTCTTTTGCACACCAATATCTCTACCTGTACATGACCATCTGATCATTTATCACTCCAGTGTTAATCTGCAAAATTGTAATTATTCGCCTACCTCCTCATGCCTTTTGCACACAATGTATATAGACTCTCTTTTTTTCTACTGTGTTATTAACTTGTTTATTTTTTACTCCATGTGTAACTCTGTGTTGTTGTCTGTTCACACTGCTATGCTTTATCTTGGCCAGGTCGCAATTGCAAATGAGAACTTGTTCTCAACTAGCCTACCTGGTTAAATAAAGGTGAAATAAAAAATAAAATAAAAGTATAACTACTAACATTAAGTAGCTAGCTAACATACTGCTGTAATGATATGCTATGTGGTCCGTAAGGACAGCTAACAAATTGTCAGCCAACATAACGTGTAAGGTAACTTATTTGAAAAGTTAGTACTTTATTACATTAAGTAGCAAGCTACCCTTTGGTCGTTAGTGTCACGCCCTGGCCTTAGTATTCTGTGTTTTCTTTATTATTTTGGTTTAGGCCAGGGTGTGACATGGGTGATTTATGTGTCTTGTCTAGGGGTTTATTCGATTTATGGGGTTGTGTTTATTAGAGTTGTCTAGGAAAGTCTATGGTTGCCTAGAGTGGTTCTCAATCAGAGGCGGGTATTTATCGTTGTCTCTGATTGGGAACCATATTTAGGCAACCATATTGTTTAGGTCTCTTGTGGGTGGTTGTCTCCTGTGTCAGTGTTTCGGGTTTACACGTTTGTTGTTTTTGTAGTTTATTCATCTATAGTTTTCTTATTAAAAACAAAACATGAATTTTAACCACGCTGCATTTTGGTCCTCCTCTCCTTCGACGGAAGAATCCCGTTACAGTTAGGGCCTATCTGTGATAGGAGGGGGGGTTTTCACACCTAGATCGGATATTAGACGATTCTTTAGTATTTTACTTTCTTCCTCGTTTTATAATGCACACCATATGTGCATTGAAGTACAGATTGAACTTGTACTTATAATATTACAATTATTAACTATAATGCATTTATGTATTTATAACACCTGGATAATGAACTTCTTTCAATAAAGCGTTTGACATTCCCCACTGGTTGAAATTAAGTATCTCATTGCAGGTAACCGAAAGGTTGCAAGATCGTAATCCCTGAGCTGACAATGTAAAAATCTGTTGTTCTACCCCTGAACAAGGCAGTGCCGAGGCCATCATTGAAAATAAGAATGTGTTCTTAACTGACTTGCCTAGTTAAATGAAGGTAAAAAAATCTAAAAAATAAACTATCCTGTGTCATCAGATTAATGCAGATGAAGGGAGTTAGAAATGCATATTTTTTTCTGTATATATGAATTACAAATCAATCATGTTTCTAGTCTATTGCATAGATACAATGTGTAAGTATTGGATGTCCCGGGAGCAGGAGTGGTAAACACTGTTGAAGAAAATAATTGTAATACATACATGCAGACACAGCATCTTTCAAATAATGGAGTTTGATATGACTGAAAAATAATTTCTCAGAGATTCATACCTGAACTGCACCTTTATTTGCCAAGGAAGAGCCTGGTGTGGGAAGCTGCAACAATACCACCTGTAGCACGGCAAGTGCGGGGAGCTGGCACAGGCCGCACTGGGTTGTGCTGGCTAGCTGCCACAACACGTCCTGGCTGGATACCCACTTTAGCTCGGTGAGTGTGGAGAGCTGGTGCGGGACACACTGGGATATGAAGGCGCACTGGAGGCATAGTGCGTAGAACTGGCGCAGGATATCGGGAGGTCAGGAGCGCTGAGCCGGCACAATAGGTCCTGGCTGAATACCTACTCTAGAACGGCAACTGCTGGGAGCTTGCACAGAGCACACCGGGCTGTGGATGCGCACTGAAGGAATGGTGCACAGAACCACTTGCTCCCCGTGGTAAGCACTGGGAACAATATTTTGGGGCTGCCTCTCGTGCTTGCTTTGTTGAATTAATTCCTCGTATCATCGCCGTTCCGCTTTCGCTGCCTCCATCTGTTCCTTTGGACAGCGATACTCCCGGCCCTTGTGCAGGGTCCTTCTCCCTCCAGGATTTCCTCCCAGGTCCAGTCCTCCTGACCACACTGCTTGGTCCATTGGTGGTGGGATCTTCTCTTATGGCTCTCATTGGGAGAAGGAGACCAAGGAGCGCATGGTAGGCGTACATCATCTTTTTATTGATGAAACCAAAAAGCAAAATAACAACGACAAAAAACGAAAGCGAACAGTTCTGTCAGGCACAGACACTAAACAGAAAATAAGAACCCACAACTCAAAGTGGGGTTAAGGGCTACCTAAGTATGATCCCCAATCAGAGACAACGATAGACAGCTGCCTCTGATTGGGAACCACACTCGGCCAAAAACAAAGAAATAGAGAACATAGAATGCCCACCCAAATCAAATCACACCCTGACCTAACCAAACAGAGAATAACAAGGATCTCTAAGGTCAGGGCGTGACATGTACATTCAATTTGCAGTAAATGCTTTAGCTAGCTAGATTACTTACATCCACTGTTTCACAAGACGACAGCCTGGTTTGCTGGTTTTCTCAGGTGTCCCTAAAACATTAAACAACATGAATTACAAATGTATTCTCATAACACTAGCTAGCTAGCTAATGTTAGTTAGTTAGTTGCAATTTTTGTAAATTAACTTTATGACAAATAATATGTACAAACGTTTGTCTCTACATTAACTAACATATTCCTCTCAATTGTATTTTTTTTGCTTGACTCGTTATGATGTTATAACAACTTACATCTGGTTCCACCGTAATGTTTTGTCAGCCATCTTTGTTGGAGAACGCCACAAGACAAGGGTGGCTCGCGTCAAAATTCATCATTGGAACCACTCAATATGATTGGTCATATAAAAACCTTGGGACCCAAATGCATAATGAGTGCTCTAACTCCACCTTGTGGTGGTCTGGAGCAATGAAGCCATGGCCCTGGATACCTTTAAGTCCCGAGGTGCAAGCTCGTAACTTTCAAAGGAGGAACCACTGTTTATAGCTTACAAATATAATCAGTGGGAATAGGGGCCAGGTGTGCGCAATGTAAGTACCAGAGGGATTTTTGGGTACCTCTAATAGCTTTGCACACCTTGATTCTACAATAGCATTTTTCTTGTGTTGGAGGTTATTGTCCTGCTGAAAGGTGAGTTAGTCTCCCAGTGTCTGTTGGAAAGCAGACTGAACCATGTTTTCCTCTAGGGTTTTGCCCGTGCTTATAGCGGTATTTAATTTATTTTATCCTAAAAATATCCCTAGTCTTTGCTGACAACAAGAATACCCATAACATGATGCAGCCACCACCATGCTTGAACATTTGAAGAGTAGTACTCTATGATGTGTTGTGTTGCATTTGTCCCAAACATAACACTTTGTATTCAGGACAAAACAATATATATTCTTTGCCCATTTTTTTAAAAGTAATTAAGTGCCTTGTTGCAAACAGGATACATGTTTTTGGAATATTTTATCAATTCTGTACAGGCTTCCTTCTTTTCACTCTGTCAATTAGGTTAGTAAGGTGGAGTAACTAAAATGTTGTTGCTCCATTCTCATATCACAGCAACTCAATTCTATAACTGTTTTAAAATCACCATTGGCCATTTTTGAACATCCCACAGAGCACCATTTAAATCCATTATGAAAAAATGGAAAGAATATGGCACCACAACAAACCTGCCAAGAGAGGGCTGCCCACCAACACTCACAGCCAAGGCAAGGCGGGCATTAATCAGAGGCAACAAAGAGACCAAAGATAACCCTAAAGGAGCTGCAAAGCTCCACAGTGGAGATTGACGTATGTGTCCAGGCGTACACTCCACAGAGCTGGGCTTTACGGAAGAGTGGCCAGAAAAAAAGCCATGGCTTAATTAAAGAAAAAAATAAGCAAACATGTTTGGTTATCGCCAAGAGCCCCAAACATATGGAAGGTACATATGAAAGGTCAGATGAGACTAAAATGTAGCTTTTTAGACATCAAGGAAAATTCTATGTCTGACGCAAACCCAACACCTCTCATAACCCCGAGAACACCATCCCCACAGTGAAGCAAGGTGGTGGCAGCATCATGCTGTGCGGATGTTTTTCATCGGCAGGCACTGGGAAACTGGTCAGAATTGAAAGAATGATGGATGGCGCTAAATAAAGGGAAATTCTTGAGGGAAACCTGTTTGTCTTCCAGAGATCTGAGACAGGGATGGGGGTTCACCCTCCAGTAGGACAATAACCCTAAGCATACTGATAAAGTAACATTCGCGTGGTTTAAGAGGAAAATATAATTGTCTTGAAATGGCCTAGTCAATACTCAATCCAATTGAGAGTCTGTGGTATGACTTAGATTGCTGTACACCAGTGGAACCCATCCAACTTGAAGGAGCTGGAGCAGTTTTGCCTTCAATGGGTAACAGTCCCAGTGGCTAGATGTGCCAAGCTTATAGAGACATACAGCTTTAATTGCTGTTAAAGGTGGCTCTACGAAGTATTGACTTGAGGGTACTTAACTATTCACCCCCCCAAGTTTTCAGTTTTTTTGTCATATTTCTTGTTTGTTTGACAAATAAAAATATTTGACATCTTCAAAGTGCTAGGCATGTTGCTCACATCGGCTACCGAGAGCGTTATAACATTGTCATCCAGAACAGCTCGTGCGCTCGTGCATGCTTCAGTATTGCAAGCCTCGAAGCGAGCATATAAGGTTTCAGCTCATCTGGTAGGATCGCGTCACTGGGCAGGTTGTGTCTGGGTTTTCCTTTTGTAGGCCTTAATAGTTTTCAAGCCCTGTAGGCCTCAATCTTAATCCTGTATTGACAATTTCCTTGTTTGATGGTTCGTCTGAGGGCATAGTGGGATTTCTTACAAGCGTCCGGATTAGTGTCCCGCTCCTTGAAAGTGGCAGCTCTAGCCTTTAGCTCAGTGCGGCTGTTGCCTGTAATCCATGGCTTCTGGTTGGGGTACGTACGGTCACTGTGGAACCACGTTGTCAATGCACTTTTTGATGAAGCCGATGAATGAGGTGGTATACTCCTCAATGCCATTGGATGAATCCCGGAACATAGTCCTTTCTGTGTTAGCAAAACGGAGTAGCATCCGCACCATCTGACCACTTCTGTATTGAGCGACTCACTGGTACTTCCTGCTTTAGTTTTTGCTTGTAAGCAGGAATCAGGAGGATAGTATTATGGTCAGATTTGCCAAATGGAGGGAGGGGGAGAGCTTTGTATGCATCGCTGTGTGTGTTTTTTCCCTCTGGTTGCACATGTGACATGCTGGTAAAACAATTGTCAAACTGATTTAAGTTTGCCTGCATTAAAGTCCCTGGCCACTAGGAGTGCTGCTTCTGGGTGAGCATTTTCTTATTTACTATTGGCCTTACAAAGTTAGTTGAGTGGGGTCTTAGCGCCAGCATCGGTCTGTGGTGGTAAATAGACGGCTACAAATAACACAGATGAGAACTCTCTTGGTAGATAGTGTGGTCTACAGCTTATCATAAGGTATTCTACCTCAGGTGAGCAATACCTTGAGTCTAATATTAAAGAAGTCTATCGGGCACCGGCTGTTATTGACAAAAATACACACACCCCCACCCCTCATCTTACCAGACGTAGCTTCTCTGTTCTGCTTAATTAAAAATCCCTCCATCTTTATATTATCCATGTCGTCGGTCAGCCACAACTTGGTAAAACACAATATATTACAGTTCTTAATGTCCCGTTGGTAGGATAATCGTAATCATAGGTCATCAATTTTCATTTTCCAGTGATTGCATGTTAGCAAGTAGAATTGATGGTAATGGGAGTTTACTTCATGCAATTACAGGGATCTGGGGAGAGCAGTATATTTTTCTCGTAGTACTCGTTAAAAGAAAAAGTTTCTTCTAGTTCGTGATGAGTAATCCCAGTTCTGATTTCCAGAAGTTATTTTAGGTCATAAGAGACAGTATCAGCAAAATGATTTACAAAATATGTTCCAAACAACACGAAAAAACGAACAAAATAGCACAATTGGTTATGGGTATGTAAAACGTCAGCAATCCTCTTCGGCGCCAGCTTAATAACAATGCTTATTGACTTAAGACATTTCAATTTAAAAACATGTCTACAAACAAAATTCCACTTTGACATTATGCAATATTGTGCGTAAATTAAATTAAATGATATATTTATAAAGCATTTTTTATAAAAGAATACTATACATTTTAATGACCTGTATGAGGCATACTGCAGTTTTTATACTTTGGGTAGATCATACATTGGCTCTAGCATCTGATCGTTTCAAAGCTTTCCAACATACATTTGTTAACATAATGTGATACGTGCCTCCATGTTTATACCCCATCTCTTACCTCTGAGAAGTGTGTATGTGGAAAACCTACCGTTGATGTAGAGATGTAGGACTTAACCGTTTCTGGCCAAGTAATGTTTGGCACAGAACAAGGGCATCAGATCTGGTGTGATAAAGGGGTGAATTAGGGTCGGTTCATATAAAGAGATTTTGAAGGACCCCTAAAGTTTGTATTTTTTCTCAAATGTCCTCTTTACCTCAAAGTGCAAGTTAGGCTGCTCGCATTCAAAGGATTGGGGTCCTTAAGTTCAGTGGGGCCTCCTGAGTTCAGGAACCATTGCCATCAAAATGTGTGTTGTAACGATGCCCTGAGGCAATGGCAAGCCAGTTGAATAATTTGTTCAATGAGTGCCTGCCAGTTTAGGCCTAAATTGAATCCACCCTTCTTTTGGAATTTAAAAAAAGAACCACGTTCTATTTCAACAAGGCCTGCGTCTTAGACACATTACTCTGCATGCCTTGTCAATTTACCCAAGCGGGGCTTGGGTCCCATGTTACGACGTAAGCGAAACGAATAGCATGACATAAACCATTCTCCAAAAGCAACAGTGTCATCCCTCTGATTAATACGCAGCCAAAGAGCCTAACTTGATCCAGCTTTGAACTCGCCCTGTCTGAGGGAACATGGCAACATGATGTCAGGAGAGACACAAGTGCTGGGCCGATATGTAAACGTGCCGTTCTTCGCACTCCATTGATTTCAATGGAATGACTTTCTTGGCGCCGCAACCGTCTGGTCTCCACTCTTAAAAGGTGACAGAATCACTATTGATAGCCCCTGAATCAGGTCTCGTGTATGCAGAGTGTATTCAAGTCTCAGGCACTGTGGCGACTGGGTCTAATGGAGTGTGCTCCTAAAAGCAAAACCACAGCAACTATAAGAACAGAAATCTTGTTGGCGCTAAAAAACACAGTTGATCAATGGTTGGTCATGGCCAATTCTTACTGATTAGCTGCATAAGAGTTGACTGTGGGGAGAAAAAGGTTATTCATTTTCTATAAGACCATTAAATATGATGGATTTATTCACTACAACAACAACAAAAATATTCTTGCAAAATATGGAATACACCATCATTTCATAACTGAAAAGTTTAACTGAGGGTTAAGAGCAACCAACAGTTTGGCATATAGAAAGTGTCAGACAGATCTCTTAAACATCCAAGGAAATAAAGCAATGTGGTCAGATGGTAAACACTTTAAAAAAAAAAAAACATTTTTATGCATGGAGAGATTATTTCTCTATGTTCTCAAGTATCACTTTTTTATTTGGTCTTGAGGATTGTATGGCTCAAATTATACGCTTAGTGGGAATGGATTCTTTACACCGTGAGAAACCAGCAGTTCAATTGGAAACATTGTTGTCTTAGTTCTAAGAGGACATCCAGTACAATAACACCATACAAAAGTAAACCACTGATGTCAGAAATATTCATTGGGCTTGCGCTCTTGAACAGATTAGCGTAAACATGGTTCATGCATTTTGGGACTGATCATTTAACACAGCGTTGTTTTGAGCACCTTCACATTTCCAGGGGAAGAGGATCAATTACAATTAAGGGACCGGACTCAAGTGGAAATCAGGTTGCAGTTGCTGTGGGTGAAAAGCAGGTTGCAATCGATGTGAACACCTCATCCTGTCCTGTGTCTCTGCAGCAGGGCTGCCATGATGGACCCGTAAGAGTCCTGTGGCCAGGTCAGTCATTGTTACACCAGGCCTGACTGGGTCCCCATCCTGGACAACAAAGCAAGTAAAAAAAGAAGGAAACTTAAGACATTTTTGACAACTTTACCGACATCGTTAACTGTTTATTTCAAGTCCAGCAATCATTAGTATAATTCAGAAGTCATAGAAATGATGATATATCGCATATGCATTTAGCAGACACTATTACACTAAGAAACTTACAGTGGTGCATAGACATTTTCGTATGGGTGAACCCAGCGGGAATCAAACCCAAACCCTACTAACTGAGCCCCACAGGACCACACAGGTCCAATTAATGGGAGAACATAGACAATTCACATCCTTAAACTTTATTTGTAGTGTTTATATGAAAAGATGATTGTTTAACATTGTGGCTCGAGAAGTTTGATGTAGAAGGCCCTATTCATGAGTCTAATAATGAATTGTGATCTCATGTGTACATTTTGGCACAAATGATGTATCTTTATTGACCTGTGAAGATGTATTTATTGGGGAGAGAAAACATACTAACCTCAGGGCGAGTGATGTGCATCATGCCAGAGACAGCAGAGGCAATGGAGCCATACCCTGGTCGCTGGGATAGTGTGTGTGTGTGTGTGTGTGTGTGTGTGTGTGTGTGTGTGTGTGTGTGTGTGTGTGTGTGTGTGTGTGTGTGTGTGCACGTGAGAGAGTATAAGTCAGAAGCACACTAACATGTGATGGGGATATTCACTTTGTAGTCTCAGCACAAAACATTTCCGTCTCTATACCATGGCAACAGAAAATATACTCCAACATGAGACACACACAAACCATCCAACCCCACTGTACTATGCAATAGCAGCATGACATTAACCCACAAAACCATTGACCACAGCTGCAACTGTTGTGCATGTCAACACTGGGCCAATTGAATAATAACAAGTGACTTTTTGCTTACAAGTTCCCACCTCATGCAGAAAGAGTTATTTTAAGAAATAAATTGAAAACATATGTTCCATAACTCTGCACTAACTAACTAAAACAGAAAATGAATACTGGTTTTGTTTGATTAGGCCCAAAATGAGGACGTTGCAGCAGAAACTCAGAAGTGTTAACGTGTACTGAGCTATAGCCACTGCAGCCCAATCAAAATAAGCACTCCAGGGGAAAGAAATAACTATATTTCACACTTCAAATTAGCTTGGGTAACTTCAACACAACAAGAATGGAATTTTCCTAGAAACCTCAACACTTTCAGTACGGAGGGCCCTACTAATGAAGGGCACATGTTGACGATTACTTGCATTCTCAGATGGCACTTAAAATCAGCTTTCATTTGCTGCAAAGAAATTAAACACCAATGATAACATTTCAAACGTTTCATCCTTCTGTGGAGCGAGGACCCTAGTCCCTCTGTACCTCAAATATTCTAAAATCCTCCCTCGGTGCCTGAGTGCATCTGCTTTCCATTCCTGCCCAAAACTTCCATTCCACAAATTCTCTGGTAACTTTACGTGTTAAAGAAGGTTGTTTAGTTCCAAGTGAATACATCTTGGTGGTGTGTGTCTCTCCAATATAGAGAGACACCAATATCTCCTTATAAATCTAAAGAGGCAATACCAGATGGGTTTACTGTATCTGTAAAGCAGTGTGAAATCATAACCATCTTCCCAGGCTGGTGTGTACAAATAGCCAAAGGCTCAAATATGTGTCACAGCAGAAGAAATACATACAAAAACCTACCAAAGTATAAGAGCAACCAAAAATGTGTGACTCTCCTCACTCCTCAGATGAATGCTCTAACTACTATCCTCACTCCTCAGATGAATGCTCTATTTACTATCCTCACTCCTCAGATTAATGATCAAACACCGCATTAAGTGCTCTTTAATATCCCCAGGGTGTGTGGGGAGAGGCTCACGACAACCAAACCCACTCACTCTATATAGAGCTCAAGGAGAAGGGCATGCCGTCAGCTGAAGAACAATGACAGACTCACTTTTTATCCTTCCTCACCTTGTGCGGAATTGGATTTAAAAGCTCAGCAAGTTTAAAAAATGGACTGTGGCTAACTGAAACAGAGTTTATTGGTCTCATGCACAGGATACATGGTATGAACAGTACAGTGACATGCTTACGGTCAAGAGCCATGCGTCTTCCGAAACACGAACCCGCCAAGCCGCACTGCTTCTTGACACAACGGTTGATTAACCCGGAAGCCAGCCACACCAATGTGTCAGAGGATACACCGTACACCTGGCTACCGTGTCAGCGTGCACTGCGCATGGCCCCCCACAGGAGTCGCTAGAGAGTGATGGCACAAGGACAACCCGGCCGGCCAAACGCTCCCCTAACCCAGACGACTCTGGGCCAATGGTGCGCCGCCTCATAGGTCTCCCGGTCGCGGCCAGCTGCGACACAGCCTGGAATCAAATCAGGCTCTGTAGTGATGCAGCTAGCACTGTAATGCAGTGCCTTAGACCGCTGCACCACTCGGGAGGCCGCAATACATTTGATTAAAAAAAGACACAATCAGTAATAAGAGTAGAACTCAGTGTTGAATGAGCTGCAGATAATGACCATGACTTTGGATTATTCATTCCATGAGAATGATGGAAGCTTTAGAAAAGTAGGCTATTTATGCCCCATCTCTTAAATTGTTTCTATGTGTGTGACTGCTAATATGCGCCCCCACTAGGATCTGAAAGATTGCTCCATGCAATTATTGCTTAGTAAAAAACATGGGGTCAGAAAAAAATGTCTCCTCCAAATTACCACAAGGTCACTGAATTTGCCTGCAAGTCCAAGGAAATTAATCTATAAGCAAATATAAATCACATGACATTCTTTTGAGGCCAACTGCACACAAATCAAGCAGCCTCATTACTTGAGCTAAAATGTCTTTCAAACTGTCACAGGAATATCAATGGTTTCCTTTTCCACTTGTTTGCAGCATAAAGCTCAAATAAATCTAAAATAGCATTGGATAAAAGGTATATTTTCCTAGAAGTGTGTCCTGGAGCTTACTTTTCTTAATAGCTAGGTGATCAGCTGAGACTAAAGATGAGAGAACTTTAAAAAATGATGTAATTGAACTCCTGTATATGAATAAAAAGGTTGAAAAGGCTATTCTATAAATATCAGTACATAAAACAACTAAAATGGTTTATGAGGCAAAGACTAAATGAAGCTAATCAAAGCACATTAGTTACAGATTCACACAAGGAAGCTGTCAAAATCCAGCAAATTCTCAGCATGAGCGTTATAAATCTTTCCAATTTCACTGTAGTGTTTACCATCCACAATTTATTAAGGCCTCGTGGGCAATGCCTTTTGGCTTTTAAAAGAAAGCAAGGTTGGGAATTTAGCAACAGAAAGTAATCTTCCCGAAAAGACTTTGGGAAATTAAAACTGTCTGCAATTCATTGGTTTCCTTACCATTGGAAATGCAATGGCAAACCTGAAACCAACCCACCACATCTGATGTATCGAGGTACGAAGACAAGAGGTATAAACTCATGGTTGACATCTTACTTAGACAAGAGACGCTTCTCAAAATTTAAAAAGAGGCACACCCGTGAAGAATTAGATTTTTTTTTTTATCAGGCTGGTATTTATTAATTGAATTTATATATCCTTATTTACACAGAGAATTAACATTGAGACCCAGGTCTCTTTTTCAAGTGAGCCCTGTAAACAACATAAAAAATGCATATAAATAAAGATAACCCTGTTACAGTAATTCATTGATTGATCGTTTAGCATCACTGGTGTCTTGACTCTGGCGGTGGAAGAAACTAGGAATTCAGGGGTATAGACATGCATGTTCACTAGGGTGTTAGGCGCCCTCTAGTGACCATGTATGAGAACTTTAGGCCTGTGCTTTGGACAGGGGTAGATAGCGTAGGCACCAGGAAAAAGTCAAGCGATGGCGTGGCCAATGTTCCCTGTAAACTGCGCCATGCCATGCCCCGCAGAGACGCAAGAGATTGAACTTCATTGAGTTCGCCCCATTAGTTGGCACTATATAGATCAACGTTTTTTTCTGTGATCGAATCAACATTATATCAGCCCCTTTACAAGGCAACAAACCAAAACAAATCTAAATTTGCATATTGAGTCTGATTTTGTTGTAGGCAGAGCCAGAGCACAACAGAGTAGAATTCAATTGGCGGGTGTTGCCAACAAGCATTCTTTCAATCACCCGCGAGTGAACGCGCTTTTCAGATCAATTTAGATCAGAGCGGGCACGTGTGCACATTTGTTGATCTTCTTTGCTGTAGTTGGCGAGTTATTAGTACAGTTATAGATACGTATAGGTCAGCTATTGCGAGTTAAAAGCTTAGGTCTTAATTAAAGGGGCAATGTTGTATTTTGAGACGGTCTTGAACATGTAAATAAGCAAATAGTCAGACAGGTAGGATACATTGTCGAATTCTCTGTATGTTAATAATAATTCATTGTATTTTGTAAAGTGGTTTATTGCATCATACAATGCAATTCAGTCACCTGTATATGTATTACAATGTAATTACATGGTAATAGGATTGTAGCTGTACCGGTAATTACACAACTGGAACAAGGACTATGTAATTACACATCTACTTGAAGGTTATTTCACATGTGTAATTACTAATGTTAAGATGTTCTTGTTCCAGTATGTAACTCATGTTTTGTAATTACATATTTGAAAGTCACCTGTGAGGGACCTCCTGAGTGGCACAGCGGTCTAAGGCACTGCATCACAGTGCTAGAGGCATCACTACAGATCTGGGTTCGATCCAAAAGAGGCCCAATGTGTTACAGACCAAGTCTCAAAAGTCTCATGTAATGTAGGCCTGCATTGAACACCACAAATAGGCTACGTCATAGAAATCAAAAGCTACTATTTCCATGTAAAAAAGTTATGGGATTTGCTCCATTGGGTTTGTTTGTAGGCCTACATTATGCTCAAATCGCCTATTGGCTACTGTCTAAAACTGTAAGTGTACAGCCTAGCCTCAGTGTTCACTGTAAATGTACTCCGGAAGTTGCACAAAATTCTCACATTGTTCAAGTTTCCGCTCACAAGACCTAAAATTTGATCTGTGCCCCCAAAAATTAGAGGGAACATTGAGCGTGGCCCTGTGATGTGCAAGAATTATTTATTTATTAGTAAATATAGCTCAAAAGAGGAGCTATAGAATGGACATACAGTATATTTAATTATTGCAAGCAACAAGTTGCTGTACATGGAAAATGGCAATGGCAGTTTCCTTGAATTGAACATGGTTAGGATTATGTTGGTGGATAATGAGAGTTAACCATGAAGTCAACAAAAACGGATCTGTTTTAATGCAAAGGCCCGTGACAACATATAGTAATATCCAAAGCAATATCAATAGCAATATGGTGACACAATATCACTTCACAGGAAACAGTGACGTGGGCTTTTGGACGGAGCATGACACGATTACAGAATTTACAGCTTGCCAACACGTGAAACCAATCTCGGAGAGCCAGCGTGGGGACATGAGCCATCCGTTACAGATTAGTGTGGCAACAGAGTCATTTTTGTATAAATCCCCACTTCCTTTACGAGTGAATAATGCAGACAGTAAACTGAAATGTGCCTTTTCACAAGTCCCGAAATTAATTGAAAACATGGATGGTAAAGATTGACAACATGCATAGCCAAACAAAACTGTCTCAGCAAAATGGGGGAGAAATTGTCTCTCAGTCATTACATCTCCTTAATTAAAGATTTGCAAGCCATAAACTACAGCTCTCCGCCACCATACACACATACTTTGACAGAGTTGAGGTCAATTTCCCTTACATACTTTAAATTCAGGGAGTGAAAATGGAATCCTAATCAAAACAAATTCACTTTACATTAAGTTCCCCCTATTACACATTAATAACTGTAGTAACATAGCATACATATGTATTACTATGTAATTACATGGTAATAGGATTGTAGCTGAACCGGTATTTACACAACTGGAACAAGGACTATGTAATTACACATCTACTTGAAGGTTATTTCACATGTGTAATTAATAATGTTAAGCTTTTCTTGTTCCAGTATGTAACTAATGTTTTGTAATTACATATTCGATAGTCACCTGTGAGGGACCTCCCGAGTGGCACAGCGGTCTAAGGCACTTATTCACAGTGCTAGAGGCATCACTACAGATCTGGGTTCGATCCAGGGCTGTTTGCAGCCAGCTGCGACCGGGAGACTCATGAGGTGGCGCACACTTGGCTGAGCGTCATCCGGGTTAGGGGAGGGTTTGGCCGGCTGAAATGTCCTTATCCCAGTGGTTTCTTGTGGTGGATGCACTTTGACTTCAGTCACCAGTTGAATGTGTTTCTTCCGACACGTTGGTGTGGCTGGCGTCGTTAAGCGAGCAGTGTGTCAAGAAGCAGTGCAGCTTGGCAGGGTCGTGTTTTGGAGGACGTATGGCTCTCGACCTTGGCCTCTCCCGAGTCCGTATGGGAGTTGCAACGATGGGATAAGACTGGAACTACTATCAATAAAAAAAAACATGTGAATTACAATGTTAAGTAACTCAAACCAAGGTTCCACTACCATGTATTATCAGGGTTGATAACTAGCAATAAGGCCTGTCCTTAACACCCAGTAATTTTCAATTTGTTTATTTCTGTGTTATAACCTGGCTAAGTAACACCATGGGCCAAGGTAGACTCAGCAAAGTGACGTTGACACAAGCAGTACTGCAGATATTGAGATAAGCAAGTTGCAAGACTTCCCTCTCACACAGTATCTGAGCATATGCACAGGTTCGCTTCACGCTGTGACAATGTGGTAGCCACGGGACCAAAAGCCTTGTGCTTCACGCTTTTAGTTGTTGCGGACATTGACCCACTATGCTGTTTACTTTCTGCATTAAACTGTACAGCTCATGTAAAGTGTTGGTCCCATATTTAATGAGCTGTATGTTCCATATGCACAAAAAAACTTTTTTCTCTCAAATTTTGTGAACAAATTTGTTTCCATCCCTGTTAATGAACATTTCACTTTTGCCAAGATAATTCATCCACCTGACAGGTGAGGCATATCAAGAAGCTGATTAAACAGCATGATAATTACACAAGTGCACCTTGTGCTGGGGACAATAAAATGCCTATTTTCAATGTGCAGTTTTGTCAGACAACACAATGCCACAGATCTCTCAAGCATGAATGTCCACCAGACCTGTTGCCAGAAAATAATCTTCCACCAATGTCTTTTTATAAATTTGGCAGTACGTCCAACTGGCCTCACAACTGCAGACCACATGTAACCACACCAGCAAGGACCTCCATATCCGGCTTCTTTACCTGCGGGATCGTCTGAGGGGGGACGGGGGTTGAAGAATATTTTTGTCTGTAATAAAGCCTCATTCTGATTGGCTGGGCTTGGCTCCCCAGTAGGTGAGTCTGGCAGCCAAGTGGGTGGGCCCCCTAGGCTCTGCTCAGTCACATGAAATCCATAGATTAGGGCCTAATTCATTTCTTTCAAATGACGATTTCCTTATTTGAGCTGTATATTTTTCTTGAGTGGATGGTCAAGGGACCTGAACATAATTACAAATAATTTGTAGACTGAAAATTGACCACAAGAAGCCCAAACAGATATACAGTAATATTTGAGTAAAACATATAATAATTTTAAACATTACATTTGTATACGATCACCCTCTATGGAAAGATGACTCTCACAAACACAATGTTGTTCTCCGTTTTGCTGTATGACCCCCACAAGCATCACGGGACATGTCTGAAGTCGGTTTCGTTTGAGTTATTAACATGGTAACTCACAGGTATTTTCTGTTTATTAAGGATTCCCTTTAGCTGCTTCCAAGGCAGCAGCTACTCTTCCTGGGGTCCAGCTATATTAAGGCAGTTATATACAGTTACAGATATTACAGGACATTACATTTCATACACTTTTCACAACACATTGAGTGTGTTCCCTCAGGCAACTACTCTACTATTACATATCTACAATACAACATCCATGTGTACGTGTGTCTGTGCCTATGTGTATGTCTCTTCACAGTCCCCGCTTTTCCATAAGGTGTATTTTTATCTGTTTTTAAATCTGATTATACTGCTTGCATCAGTTACCTGATGTGGAATAGAGTTCCATGTAGCAATGGCTCTATGTAGTACTGTGCTCCTCCAGTAGTCTGTTTTTGACTTGGGGATTGTGAAGAGACCTTTGGTGACATGTCTTGTGGTGTATGCATGGGTGTCCTAGCTGTGTGCTAGTAGTTTAAAACAGACACCATGGTGCATTCGCATGTCAACACTTCTTACAAAAACAAGTAGTGATGAAGCCAAATGTCTTTACATGCATATTATAAATGTTAGCTCTCCATGTACATTTAAGGGCCAGCCGTGCTGCCCTGTTCTGAGCCAATTGTAATTTTCCGAGGTCCCTCGGTGGCACCTGACCACACGACTGAACAGTAGTCCAAGTGCGACAGAACTAAAGCCTGTAGGACCTGCTTTGTTGATAGTGTTGTTAAGAAGGCAGAGCAGCACATTATTATGGACAGACTTCTCCCCATCTTACACTCCAGGGTTAATCCAAGTAGTTTAGTCACCTCAACTTGCTAAATTTCCAGATTATTCATTTCAAGATTTAGTTCAGGTTTAGGGTGAATAATATGTCCCAAATACAATGCTTTTCATATTTGAAATATTTAGGACCAACTTATTCCTTGCTCCCCATTCTGAAATTAACTGCAACTCTTTGTTAAGTGTTACAGTGATTTTACTTGCTTTAGTAGCTGTATAGTGTTGAGTCATCCGCATACATAGGCAGACTGGCTTCACTCAAGGCCAGTGGCATGTCATTGGTAAAGTATGAAAAAGTAAGGGGCCTAGGCAGCTGCCCTGGGGAATTCCTGATTCTCCCAGGATTATGTTGGAGAGGCTTAGACAGGTAACTCTTTATCCACAATATAGCAGGGGTGTAAAGCCATTACACATACGTTTTCCATCAGTAGACCTTATTACTTTGTTAGTTACAGCGAGCAAGGGCAACCATCACCATCAATCATAGTTCACAAATATGAATGTTTTTCCGCAACTGCCACACATATACATACCACAGGTGTTGTGAACTCAGGACCCCATGAATACATCTTCCTTTTAAAAACATATATATATATATATAAACTCACCAAAAAAGAAGCGTCCCTCTTTCAAAGATAATTCATTAAAATCCAAATAACTTCACATATCTCTATTGTAAAGGGTTTAAACACTGTTTCCCATGCTTGTTTAATGAACCATAAACAATTAATGAACAAGCACCAGTGGAACGGTCGTTAAGACACTAACAGCTTACAGACGGTAGGCAATTAAGGTCACAGTTATGAAAATGTAGAACACTAAAGAGGCCTTTCACCTGACTCTGAAAAACACAAAAAGAAAGATGCCCAGGGTCCCTGCTCATCTGCGTAAAACGTGTCTTAGGCATGCTGCAAGGAGGCATGAGGACTGCAGATGTGGCCAGGGCAATAAATTGCAATGTCCATACTGTGAGATGCCAAAGACAGTGCTACAGGGAGACAGGATGGACAGCTGATCATCCTCGCCGTGGCAGACCATGTGTAACAACACCTGCACAGGGTCGGTACATATGAACATCATACCTGAGGGACAGGTACAGGATGGCAACAACAACTCCCCGAGTTACACCATGAACGGACAATCCCTCCATCAGAATTCAGTCTGTCCGCAATAGGCTGAGAGAGGCTGTCCTGAGGGCTTGTAGGCCTGTTGTAAGGCAGGTCCTCACCAGACATCACCGGCAACAACGTCGCCTATGGGCACTAACCCACTGCCGCTGGACCAGACAGGACATGAAAGAAAAATTCTTCGCTGACGAGTTGCGTTCTTGTCTCACCAGGGGTGATGGTTGGATTTGTGTTTATTGTCGAAGGAATGAGTGTTAAGACCGAGGCGGGATTGATTTGGAGGTGGAGGTGTTCTGCCATGGCCAGCGAAGAGCCCAGATCTCAATCCAATTGAGCATGTCTGGGACCTGTTGGATCAGGGGGTGAGGGCTAGGGAGGGTGAGGGCCATTTCTCCCAGAAATGTCCAGCAACTTGCAGGTGCCTTGTTGGAAGAGTGGGGTAACATCTCACAGCAAGAACTGACAAATCTGATGCAGTCCATGAGGAGGAGATGCACAGCAGTACTTAATGTAGCTAGTGGCCACACCAGATACTGACTGTTACTTTTGATTTTGACCCCCCCTTTGTTCAGGGACACATTATTCAAAATCTGTTAGTCACATGTCTGTGGAACTTGTTGAGTTTATGTCTCAGTTGTTGAATCTTGCTATGTTCATACAAATATTTACACATTTTAAGTTTCCTGAAAATAAACGCAGTTGACAGGGAGAGGACGTTTCTTTTTTTGCTGAGTTTACATACACACATATACATTACCGTTCAAAAGTTTGGGGTCGCTTAGAAATGTCCTTTCTTTTAAAGAAAAGCATATTTTTGTCCGTTAAAATAACATCATATTGATCAGAAATACAGTGTTGACATTGTTATTTTTGTAAATGCCTATTGTAGCTGGAACTGGCAGATTTTTAATGGAATATATACCTAGGCGTACAGAGGCCCATTATCAGCAACCATCACTCCTGTGTTCCAATGGCACGTTGTGTATCCAAGTTTATAATTTTAAAAGTCTAATTGATCATTAGAAAAGCCTTTTGCAATTATGTTAGCACAGCTGAAAACTGTTGTTTTGATTAAAGAAGCAATACAACTGGCCTTCTTTAGACTAGTTGAGTATCTGGAGCATCAGCATTTGTGGGTTTGATTACAGGCTCAAAATGGCAAGTAACAAATAACTTTCTTCTGAAACTCGTCAATCTATTTTTGTTCTGAGAAATGAAGGCTAATCCATGTGCGAAATTGCCAATAAACTTACGATCTCATACAACGCTGTGTATTACTCCCTTCACAGGCTCTAACCAGAATAGAAAGAGCAGTGGGAGGCCCCGATGCACAACTTAGCAAGTGGTCAAGTACATTAGAGTGTCTAGTTTGAGAAACAGACGCCTCACAAGTCCTCAACTGGCAGCTTCATTAAATTGTACCCACAAAACACCAGTCTCAATGTCAACAGTGAAGAGGCGATTCTGGGATGCTGGCCTTCTAGGCAGTGTTCCTCTGTCCAGTGTCTGCGTTCTTTTGCCCATCTTAAACTTTATTTTTATTGGCCAGTCTGAGATATGGATTTTACTTTGCAACTCTGCCTAGAAGGCCAGCATCCTGGAGTCGCATCTCTTCACGGATGACGTTAAGACTGGTGTTTTGCAACTTAAGGATCCGCCCCTTTAATTCAATTTTCGCCTAAAATGACATACCCAAATCTAACTGCCTGTAGCTCAGGCCCTGAAGCAAGGATATGCATTTTCTTGGTGCCATATGAAAGGAAACACTTTGAAGTTTGTGGAAATGTGAAAGGAATGTAGGAGAATATAACACAATAGATCTGGTAAAAGATAATACAAAGAAAAAAACAGTTGTTGTTTTGTAAGTGTTTTGTACCATCATCTTTGAAATACAAGAGAAAGGCCATAATGTATTATTCCAGCCCAGGTGCAATATAGATTTATATGTGTTTTAGACTGATCCAATTAACCATTTAATTTATGTTCAAAATGTTGTATCAAGACTGCCAAAATATGCCTAATTTGGTTATTAACTTTTTATGTTAAAAATTGTGTACTCTCCTCAAACAATAGCATGGTATTCTTTCAGCGACACAATGGTAGGGATTAGCTGAGCTGGGTTTGGGTCATTGACAAGTCATTGTCTCAACAGAGCCTTATAATGATGTGAAAAAAATCCAAGAATCCAAATGACTTGGGTTGATCCCATCCTCCTTATTAAACAAGCTTTGTTTCCAGAACGTATCAAAATTGTCAGTAAATATTACCCCCACAGAGCTGCAACAGATTACTTTCAAATGTGTAATAACAAAACAGTCACATAGTGGAAAAAGAAAAGTGCATATGCAGATGTTATTACACATGTGGAATAACCTTCAGCAAGTTGATGTGTAATTACACAGTCCTTGTTCCAATTGTATAATAACTGACACCGCTACAACCCTATTACCTTGTAATTGCATAGTAACTATTTTACTACAGTTACTACTGTGTAGTTACTTAGTAATAGGGGCAACAATGTAAAGTGTTGCCAGGTTTTCTGACGCTAAGTATTTTGTACATGTAGATCACATAAATTGAGTTACAGAAGGGTGTATCTAATGGTTCAATCTAATGGTGGAGTTAGTTGAAAGTTGTGTGTGGACAAATGAGGACAGAGCCAGAGATGGAGCAATACACCAGTCTAGGGGCTGCTTTGTGTACATGGTTGTAGTCAAGGCCCATCTGATCAAGTTTTCTAGATAGATCATTTTCCACAAGGACACCACACATCCCTGCAAGCTGAGGAATGCAGCCCGTTTCATCTGTTTCTACTGTGCTGTATATGTTCATCCAAATCTTTATTCAAAATGTCAATGCACACACATACTTGGGAGAGACTAAAGAGTGCCTATACTTTTCTATTCTCCACTTTAAATGTGTATACATGAAATCATGCTAGAATTACCATCACATTCCATTTCACTCTTAGGGTCTTTGAAATTTAAAGCAATGCTCTTCAAATAAAATCCATGCAAAAAGAACACATTGTTAAACTTAAACAACTGTTGTATATTGATGACAGGATACACAACTTTGTGTATTTGTCTAGTTGTCCTAAGATTTTTCAGGCCAAATTCAAATACATTGGATAAAGCAAATGGTAAAGTAAAGAAAAAAATAGCAACTTGTTATAATACAGGACAGACACTGCTACTTGTACCAGTAACTGATGTAAGCTAGTGAGCTGTGTGCTCTAGTAGTCATCATGCAGTGATGTCACCCACCCAGAGATCAGAAGTCAATTGTCACTCACAAAATAAAATGTTATTTATTATCTTGGTCCATCAGTTAGTGTCACGTTCTGACCATAGTTCTGTTATTTTATTCTTTGTTTTAGTATGGTCAGGGAGTGAGTTGGGGTGGGCAGTCTATGCTGGTTTTTGTGTTCAGCCTAGTATGGTTCTCAATCAGAGGCAGGTGTCGTTAGTTGTCTCTGATTGAGAATCATACTTAGGTACCCTTTTTCCACCTGGGTTTTGTGGGTGTTTATTTCCTGTTTAGTGTTTTGTCATTCACCTTGCGGGACTATTTGTTTGTTGTTTATTGTTTTTGTTCAGTGTTCATTTTGCTTAATTAAATTATGGACATTTACCATGCTGAGATCCCTTACAGGTAGCAGAGTTGACTTTGAGTCAGTAACGATATGTAACTGTGTAGAGAGTGACAGGTTCGCGTCCTGGGTCAAGAAGTTTGGGATGGAACTCACTCTTTATATATGCATAGAATATGTATCTTTTTGTTTCTGTTGACACTGAGAAAATAAACATTCTCATCACCAACAAACGGAGGACTCCATGATCTAGGGTCATCCTCAGCACCTTCCAGAAATTATCCCTAATACTAGGTTCAAATATTTTCACTTGATCGAGGTTGCCTGGTACAATGGAACCAACAGAATAATCGCTTCAAAACTGAATTGTACACCGGTCTGCTGGATATCAGTATAATTACATTATTAAGATTTCTGTGAAATATTGGCCAATGGTCACCATTGCCCATGCTGAGGAAAGTTGAAAATCCTTCTCCAACTGAAAATGGATCCTTCCTTCCTCCCCATAGTCACAGGAACAATGTTCACATAAGTAGTTCACTGGGTTTTTACTAGTGCTGTATTTGCAGACTGATATGGCCTTCTGTAGCGCAGCCCACAAATAAATACAGAGCTGCAATATATCTCAGTTTATTGCATAAATCGTGCACGCATTGGATTGCAATGCTGGTGCGGAAAATAATTATGTCCAGTTAAATTAATTGCAGTGTTGACTAATTCAAGTGTAGGCTATGACACAACGTAAATGGAGAAGGCGGCTAAAACGTGGTCAGCGACAGATCAAAATAGCGGCATGAAGTCTCCAGGTGAATGGGAGAGCTATCCATGGTGCTGTCATTCAAGGTCCTTTATTTACCCTTTTTGTAATTGGTGCAATTTTGGCTTCTGCTCAGATGGATGAAGCCAGCGGGGAACAAATGCAGTATAGTGGTGTAAAGTACTGAAGTAAAAATACTTTAAAGTACTACTTAAGTTGTTTTTTGGGGTATCTCTACTTTACTAATTATATTTTTGTCAACTTTTACTTCACTATATTCTTAAAGAAAATAATTTACTTTTTACTCCATACATTTTCCCTGACACCCAAAAGTACTCTTTACATTTTGACAGGAAAATGGTCCAATTCACACATGTATTAAGAGAACATCTCTGGTCATCTCTACTGCCTGTGATCTGGCGGACTCACTAAACACAAATTCTTAATTTGTAAATGGTGTCTGAGTGTCGGAGTGTGCACCTGGCTGTCCGTAAATAAATAAAAAACAAGAAAATTGTGCCATCTGGTTTGCTTAATATAAGGAATTTTAAATGGTTGATACCTAAGTACATTTTAGCAATCCGCAGTGGTTAAGGGCGCTGTGCCACCAGAGACTCTGGGTTCGTGCCCAGGGTCTGTCGCAACCAGCATATCCTTGTCTCATCGCGCACCAGCAACTCCTGTGGCGGGCCAGGCGCAGTGCACTCTAACCAAGGTTGCCAGGTGCACGGTGTTTCCTCCGACACATTGGTGCGGCTGGCTTCCGGGTTGGATGCGCGCTGTGTTAAGAAGCAGTGCGGCTTGGTTGGGTTGTATATTGGAGGACCCATGACTTTCAACCTTCGTCTCTCCCGAGCCCGTACGGGAGTTGTAGCGATGAGACAAGATAGTAGCTACTAAACAATTGGATACCACGAAATTGGGGAGAAAAAATTAAAAATACAAAAATGCTTTTAGACTTTTACTCAAGTATTATTTTAATGGGTGACTCAATTTTAATTATACTTTTACTCAAGTAAAAGTAAAGTGGTGGAATTACAATTGAGTACTTTTTCCACCACTTATACAAACACCACGGCCTACAGACAGATCTTACTTGCAGTGGTGTGGTGCTATTTTTTTAGATGAGGGAGCTCCACAAAAATACGTACACTTACATAATTATTTCCTCAATCAAGGCTTGTACCCTATTCAATAGCTTATCATTACAAACTCTCCAACCCTGTTCCTGGAGCACTACCGTCATGTAGTGTTTCACTCCAACCCCAGTTGTAACTAATCCCATTCATTTTATATTTAATTACATTTATTTAACTAGGCAAGTCAGTTAAAAACTAAATCTTATTTACAATGACGGCCTGCCCCAGCCAAACCCTAAAACTAGGTCATTATTTTTATTTTTTTATTTCACCTTTATTTAACCAGGTAGGCAAGCTGAGAACAAGTTCTCATTTACAATTGCGACCTGGCCAAGATAAAGCAAAGCAGTTCGACGCATACAATGACACATGGAGTAAAACAAACATACAGTCAATAATACAGTATAAACAAGTCTATATACGATGCGAGCTAATGAGGTGAGATAAGGGAGGTAAAGGCAAAAAAAGGCCAAGGTGGCAAAATAAATACAATATAGCAAGTAAAACACTGGAATGGTAGATTTGCAGTGGAAGAATGTGCAAAGTATAAATAAAAATAATGAGGTGCAAAGGAGCAAAATAAATAAATAAAATAAATAAATACCTTAGGGAAAGAGGTAGTTATAGTTATAATCAGGTGCGCTAGATTAGGGTTGGAATGAAAACCTACAGGATGGTAGCTCTCCAGCCAGGAAGTTGGTGGCAGTTTAATTGGGGAGGACGGGCTCGAGGTAATGGCTGGAGCGGAATATGTGGAATGGCATCAAACACTTGCCATTCCATTGCCATTCCATTGGCTCCGTTCCAGCGATTATTATATGCCGTTCTCCCCTCAGCAGCCTCCACTGCTCTGCAGATCCCTGTTATAAAATATGCATCAAATGTATCCTCCAATTACAAAGTCTGCCTTTACCCACACATATTGTATCAGGAATATGTTATATTTTTAATACCCTCAAACACCAATTTAAGCTATACGCCTTCATCACTGTCAATCCTGAATGATAATTATTGGAACTGCATCTGCATGCCAAACATTTGATTGATCTCAATTTGTTTCGTATTAAATCCGTTTCACTGTTTCGTGTGCCAGTTAGAGCAGATGATGTTAACACACTATTAGCCTTTTTTTGTATTTTTTTTCAGTCAAAGCATTTATCCTGCATATATCCTAGTTTTGGTGCATTATTATATATATACATATATATTACTATTCAGGTTCAGCTAACCATCCTAAAATCTTATTAGAAATTAGAAGGTGTTTTTGGTGTAACAGTAACTTTATAGGCCTACTATGCTATGGTATTATATTTGGTTCTGTAAAATGCCAATGAATCGTTCTGTGATCTTGTGTGACATTGATTCAGCTTTGATCCAACTTTACTAAACGAGCACCATTGTGAGAAGTGTTCATCTTCAATTTTTTATAATAATAATAAGTGATGAGTAAGACTATTAGGCGTATAGGCAACTGTAACGTCAGGAGAGTGATGGGTGTGGAGTCAGGCACAGAGAGCAGAAGTTTCACGGGAAAAAAAAGCTTTAATGTCCACAGTAAACAGGAACAGGTACAAAAATGGGTGAAGCCAAAACACAGGCGCAACACAACCCAAAGACCACTGTTACATAAACCGGACAGCGAAAACCCAAAATCAACAATATACCACCTACGTACAATAACAACAAGCCCGCAAAAACACAAGCGGGCTAAACAAACTTAAATAATACCCACCCCAAAACCCCAACAAGGAACAGGTGAAACAAATTAGACCAAAACAAACAAAAAGGGAAAAGCCACCCGAACAGGAAGGGGAGCCACCTTCGGTGATATTCAAAGGTGGCATGGGCCTGGGAGGGCATTGGCCCACCCACTTGGGAGTCAGGCCCAGCAAATCAGAATGAGTTTTTCTCCACAAAAGGACTATATTACAAACAGAAATTCTTCTCAGCTTCATCAGCTGTCCGGGTGGCTTGTCTCAGACAATCCCGCAGGTGAAGAAGTCGACGTTGGAGGCGGCAAATGGTAGAGAAATTAACATTAAATTATCTGGCAAAAGCATACCAATTCCACACTCCCTCAAAACGTCTGTGGCATTATGTTGAGTGACAAAACTGCACATTTTAGAGTGGCCTTTTATTGTCCCCAGCACAAGGTGCACCAGTGTACTGATCATGCTGTCAGGTGGAAGGATTATCTTGGCAAAGGAGAAATGCTCACTAACAGGGATGTAAACAAATTTGTGCATTTTAATTTAAGAGAAATAAGGTTTTGTGCTCATGGAACAATTCTGGGATTTTTTTTCAGCTCATGAAACATCGGACCAACACTACATGTTGTGTTTATATTTTTGTTCAGTTAATTTATTTGTATAAATTAAATCAGCAAATCAACTGACCAAGTAGTGAACATAAATCACTAGATTTGCAGGAAATGTGCATAATATCAAGCATTCCCACCCTGACATAGCCTACCAAGCTAAAACTAAATCAATAGCAAATATAGGCTAAATATCCAAAGCAGGGCTAAAGCAACTTCCAGAGGGGGTCAGGATATTGGGCTTTGCTGTGGCCCCTCTGGTTTGGGTGTCCTAGGCAGAACGGTGTCGTTCTTTTCACATATTGTTCTGGGTTCCACTGTGCAACAGCGAGTAGGTGGAGTTTTATGAACATCAAGGCAGAAATTGCGAAATTATTTTTGTTCTGAAGTTGTCAAGGCTCCAACGGGCCTCTGCAGTAGCCTAGAGTTCTTAATCATTCATCAGAGAGAAGCCAGTGAAGAAACCACAATTCACCTACCTCTAGGCTGCTGTAAACTCCATATTTAATTGGTTTGAAATTCTATCGTTTTTCATGGAATTTTTGTGGTGATTAAATATTATTAATTTAGAAATGCTCAGAATAATTTTCAGTGTATTCTCAAATTGAAAAAAGTGAAATCCCTCGGGCTCCCCCAGCACTACACACCTGCAGTGCGCTTTTTCATCAATAAAGTATTTCATTTTCTGTGGGGGGAATTTGTCACGCCGATTGCAGCACCCCACCCCCAAACTACTTCCCGGTACTAGGTTCCTCCCTCCTTTCTTTGAGGTAGTCCCTGATCTGACATAACATGATTGATGAAAACAATGAAGTGGAAGCGTTGCTCACACCTATCAAATTATGTTCGATTGGTGATTACTTCAAGGAAGGATGCATTGTCAATGTAAGTGCATTCAAACAGGGCATTTAGACTGTTCACAAACCTTCAAGTAGGTTCATATTCGTTTTACACAGCAGTGACACCATGTGGCTGCTGAAGGCCAGAGCCACTGACAACTTAAAAAAATACTGTATTCTATCACGTTGCAAGTGAGCCCCCTTTGTTTTTCCCCGACAACAATTGAGCTTTTTCCAAAAACTCACAGAATGTAACACTGAATTTGTCTGGTCTCTAAGCTCAGCACCCAGGCCTCCCAGTATCATTGTGGCAAATGGGCCAGCCAGGACCCTGCAAAAGAAGAGAATAGGCTTGTTCTTTATTTATCTATTATACTGAGATAATGGACATTTTTCACCCATCCCAACTACATACAGTAGCATGCACACACAACAACAACCAGTTTCTGGCCCACAAAGGAACACCAATAAATGACAGTGGCTAATTAAATGAGGAATAAAATGTCCTTTGTGGTTAAATATTAGCCACAATTGAGAGCCACAGTCAGTAATACCAAAATAACTTTTAACTGTCACTTTAGTGTTAGTTTTCATCAATTTGTAACTTACATTTTGCATCATTCCACTCCATTCTGTTAACCTTTCTTTTCTCTGTCACGTATGTAGTTGTTCCTGAGGGTCAATAGATCCATGATTAGTGCTAACGTTATGCTAATTATGCTAACGTTGTGCAATAATTTGGGACATGTAGCCTATTTGAAACATTATGGAACTCAAACCACACTTAGCAGGTTAAACCTGGAGCCTGGAGCACGGTTCACAAAGACCTGACCATTGTCATACAGTTCTATGATTAGTGAGGATTAGGGAAGATTTAAAGGACTATCGTTCAAACCTTACTGTAAACTTTTTTCCACCTTCCAATATTTAATGGATGGAACTTGAAAATGACAACTTTTAGGATGAATAAAACCACTGTATTGTTGATTAATCACTATTTTTTGTGTATGGTACTGTCGCAGTTCTTCCATGGTCTGCATACTCACCTGACATGCCACCCATTGAGCTTGTTTGGGATGCTCTAGATCGACATGTACAACAGTGTGTTCCAATTCCCACCAATATCTAGCATCTTCGCACAGCCATTGAAGAGGAGTGGGACAATATTCCACAGGCCACAATCAACAGCATGATCAACTCTATGCGAAGGAGATGTGTCAGGCTGCATGAAGCAAATGGTGGTCACACCAGATACTGACTGGTTATCTGACCCACGCCCCTAACTTTTTTAAAGTTATCTGTGACCAGTCATGACCAGTCATGTGAAATCCATAGATTAGGGCCTAATGATTTTTTTCAAATTGACTGATTTCCTTATATGAACTGTAACTCGGTAAAATCTTTGAAATTGTTGCATGTTGCGTTCATATTTTTTGTATCAGAGGTTATGCAATATCAAATAGCATTTTGTGTTGGACAAAAAAGTCAAATACACAAATAATTACTGCCGTTTAAACTTCTTCTATAATAAAAATAAATAAAAATATATTAAACACTTAAGTTTTAGAACATCTACTCATTCAAGGGTTTTTCTTTATTTTCACTATTTTCTACATTGTAAAATAATAGTGAAGACATCAAAACTATGAAATAACATGTATGGAATCATGTAGTAACCAAAAAAGTGTTAAACAAATTGATGACAGCTTTGCACACTCTTGGCATTCTCTCAACCAGCTTCATGAGTTAGTCACCTGGAATGCATTTAATTGAACAGGTGTGCCTTCTTAAAAGTTAACTTGTGGAATTTCTTTCCTTCTTCATGCATTTGAGCCATTCACTTGTGTTATACAGAAGATAGCCCTATTTGGTAAAATACCAAGTCCATATTATGACAAGAACAGCTCAAATAAGGAAAGAGAAATGATGGTCCATCATTGCTCGCCTGAGTTAGAGTACTTTATAATAAGCTGTAGACCACACTATCTACCTAGAGAGTTCTCATCTATATTATTCGTAGCTGTACATTTACCTACACAGAACGATGCTGGCACTAAGACTGCACTCAACCAACTCTATAAGGCCATAATTCATTTTTTTTTAAATGCTCTTCCAGAAGTGGCGCTTCTAGTGGCCGGGGACTTTGATGTAGGCAAACTTAAATCAGTTTGACCAATTTTTACCAACATGTCACATGTGCAACCAAAGGGAAAAACAACTCTAGACCACCTTTACTCCACACACAGAGATGCATACAAAGCTCTTCCCCGCCCTCTATTTGGCAAATCTGACCATAATTATATCCACCAGAATCATCCTTACAAGCAAAAACTAAAGCAGGAAGTACCAGTGACTCGCTCAATATGGAAGTGGTCAGATGACGTGGACGCTACGCTATAGGACTATTTTGCTAGTACAGACTGGAATATGTTCCGGGATTCGGCCAATTGCATTGAGGAGTATACAACCTCAGTCATCGGCTTCATCAATAATTGCATCGACGACAGCGTCCCAACCAGAAGCCATGGATTACAGGCAACATCCGCATAGAGCTAAAGGCTAGAACTGCCACTTTCAAAGAGCGGGACACTAATCCGGACTCTTAAAGGAAATCCTGCTATGCCCTCAGACAAATGATAAAACAAGCAAAGCGTCAATACAGGATTAAGATTGAGTCCTACTACACTGGCTCTGATGCTCGTCGGATGTGGCAGGGCTTGCAAACTATTACGGACAACAAAGGGAAAACCAGACGCGAGCTTCCCAGTGATGCAAGCCTACCAGATGAGCTAAATTACTAATATACTCGCATCGAGGCAAGCAACACTGAAGCATGCACGAGAGCACCAGCTGTTCTGGATGACTGTGTGATAAAGCTCTCGGTAGCTGGTGTGAGCAAGACCTTTAAACAGATCAACATTCACAAATCCGCAGGGCCAGATGGATTACCAAGACGTATACTCAAAGCATGCGCGGACCAACTGGCAATTGTCTTCACTGACATGTTCAACCTCTCCCTGACTGAGTCTGTAATACCTACATGTTTCAAGCACACCACCATAGTCCCTGTGCCCAAGGAAGCAAAGGTAACCTGCCTAAATGATTACTGCCCCCTAGCACTCATGTCGGT
This sequence comes from Oncorhynchus nerka, assembly GCF_034236695.1. NCBI lineage: Eukaryota > Metazoa > Chordata > Actinopteri > Salmoniformes > Salmonidae > Oncorhynchus > Oncorhynchus nerka. The sequence goes on along the minus strand of NC_088417.1, from coordinate 36,449,657 downwards.
AGCCATAAGTGCTTTGAAAGGCTGGTCATGGCTCAAATCAACAGCATCCTCCCGGATACCCTAGACACACTCCATTTCGCAAACCGCCCCAACAGATCCTCCCCAACAGGGAGGAGGTGAGGGCGCTCGGAATGTGGTGTGAGGAAAACAACCTCTCACTCAACATAACAAAGGTGATGATCATGGACTTCAGGAAACAGCAGAGGGAGCATCCCCCGATCTACCTCGAAGGGACAGCAGTGGAGAACATGGAAAGTTTTAAGTTCCCCAGCGTACACATCACAAACAAATTGAAATGGTCCACTCACACAGACAGTGTGGTGAATAAGATGCAACAGTGCCTCTTCAGCCTCCTGAGGTTGTGGCTTGTCACCCAAAACACTGACCCATTTTTACAGATGCTGTATCACAGCCGGATACGGCAACTGCACCGCCCTCAACCGCAAGGCTCTCCAGAGGGTGGTGCGGTCTGCACAACACATCACCAGGGGTCAAACTACCTGCCCTTCATGACACCTACAGCACCCGATGTCACAGGAGGCCAAAATATCATCAAGGACATCAACCACCCGAGGCACTGCCTGTTCACAACTCTACCATCCGGAAGGCGAGGTCAGTACAGTTGCATCAAAACTGGGACCGAGAAACTGAAAAACAGCTTCTATCTCAAGGCCATCAGACTGCTAAACAGCCATCACTAACTCAGAGCAGCTGCTGCCTACATTGAGACCCAATCACTGGCCACTTTAATAAAAGGATCACTAGTCACTTCATACAATGCATTCTAAAAAATTCCACTTTAATAATGTTTACTTTACTTATCTTACATTACATGTACGTATATATCGTATTTTATACCATCTATTGCACCTTGCCTATGCCGCTCGGCCATCGCTCATCCATATACTTACATATACATATTCTCATTCACCTCTTTAGATTTGTGTGTATTAGGTAGTTGTTGGGGAATTGTTAGATTACTTGTTAGATATTACTCCACTGTCAGAACTAGAAGCACAAGCATTTTGCTACACTCGCATTAACATCTGCTAACCATGTGTATGTGACAAATAACATTTTATTTTATTTTATCCACAGATGACACAATCTCATTCACACTCCACACTGCCCTTTCCCACCTGAACAAAAGGAACACCTATGTGAGAATGCTGTTCATTGACTACAGCTCAGCTTTCAACACCATAGTGCCCACAAAGCTCATCACTAAGCTAAGGACCCTGGGACTAAACACCTCCCTATGCAACTGGATTCTGGACTTCCTGATGGGCCGCCCACAGGTGGTAAGGGTAGGCAACAACACACCTGCCATGCTGACCCCTCAGGAGTGTGTACTTAGGCCCCTCCTGTATCTTCTGTTCACCCACGACTGCTTGGTCAAACACAACACCAACACTATCATTAAGTTTGCTGATGACACAACAGTGGTTACTGACAACGATGAGACAGCCTATAGGGAGGAGGTCAGAGACCTGGCAGTGTGGTTGACCTCCGGAGTATATGCCCTGGTAATCTGTCTGGCCACGAGGCCTTGTGAATGTTGACTTGTCTAAAGTTCTTGCTCACACCGGCTATGCAGAGTGTGATCACAGAGTCGTCCGGGACAGCTGGTGCTCTCATGCATGCTTCAGTGGTGCTTGCCTCAAAGAGAGCATAAAAGTCATTCAGCTCGTCTGGTAGGCACGTGTCACTGGGCAGCTCACGGCTGGGTTTCCCTTTGTAGCCCGTAATAGTTTGCAAACCCTGCCACATCCGACGGGCGTCAAAGCCGGTGTAGTAGGATTCAATCTTAGTCCTGCATTTACGCTTTGCCTGTTTGATGGTTTGTCTGAGGGCATAGCGGGATTTCTTAAAAGCATACGGATTAGTGTCCCATTCCTTGAAAGTGTCCCATTCCCATTCCTCTTTTGTTTAACAAATGACCCATGTTTAAATGAAGTGTTCCTCTGTCCCTCTCAGACCTGCAGAGTTATAACTCAGTCAGGATTGGTCAGTAACGGAGAGATGGGGGGGGAGAAAGGTGTAAAGAGATGGAGAGAGAGAGCGAGATGGAGAGAGAGAGCGAGATAGAGAGACAGAGAGGGAGAGAAATGCTCTCTGCCTCGTTTCGCAGAGCCTTCGTAGCATTACGATAATCGTTATAACCATCTTACAACGTGTCTTTACTAGCCAAGCTTTTTCCCAAAATCATCGTTACCCAAAGTTGCACTTGAAAAAGCTTGTTATTTACCAACGACCTCAGACCACTCGTTGAACAGCTAAGTGCATCGTTAGTGTTTATTTTGCCCTTCCATGTCACTTTAAATACAGAAGATCTCTGCTAAACAAAGAAACAACAGGTTTATCTGTCTCTTTGTGACGATAACCTCAAACAGAAGTTGACAATAAACGCAAAGTTGCAAATGTCTTTTAAATTGTCACAAAGAAGCAAAGAAAAAAACAACAATGCTATAAATGAAAACAGCAAAAGATAAATACATTATGGGCTATGTAGGCATGGAGATAGAATTCAATTGAATGAAAATAAAATAGATTTTATGTTCATTCAATTAAATTCTATTTTGCTAATTCTAGGCTACTGTAATTTTTGCCTCAATATATTTCATGATGTGCAACAACATGTGTGCAATGGTGGGAATGCCAAATCTTGATTTAGTGCATTATTATAGGGTATGCATTTAGAATAAAATGTGTGGTATAATGCTATGGTACGATTTGAAGGGAGAAACCTGATCCAAAAGCATCGCTACCTTTCTTTCGATCCTATCAGTATCGACACACAATGAGCGTAGCAAACGCTATCTTTAGGTGTTTGTTTGGGAATCACTCAGTTGGCCAGTAAATGCCGATGCTTCTGGTATGATTACTGTATCATAATGCTTAAGTGGCATCACAACTGGGAAACAAGGTCCTGCTGGGTTTTTAAATGTATTTCATGTTACAATGTATTACCTACCTTCAGAAGGAGACATTGTATTACAGGATACATACACAATGGCAATTTAATTTGAGGCATGTCAATCTTGGTGAGAAGAAAAAAAAGTGGGATGCATGCCAGCAAAGCCACTACACAACACTAAACAATAAATTAATTGCACTATAACAGTGACAAATGGTGCCCACAAACTGTTAGGGCCTACATAATGCTGTCTCAACAGCAGTCCCAACATCTTATCACTGTTACACCAGGCTATCAGCGGAGCCTTGTCTGGCAGCGAAACAGTTCATTCAGCCTCATTTACTTCTTTAAAAAAAAAAACATACATGATTTGGCTGACTTGCTTAAACAAATGCTGTTTCTAATGACAATTCAGATGTACAAACTATGGCATAAGGGGACGACAAGCCGATAAGAGGCAATCCGTAATTTCGATTAAGACATTAGTGGATGTCATAAGGTGAAAGCACCAATTTGTAAGTCGCTCTGGATAAGAGCGTCTGCTAAATGACTTAAATGTAATGTAAATGTAGTGAGCGAGCTAGGACGGACATAGTCAATATAACTATTTGTATAGCACTTTTGAAATGTACAGCGACATAATTCAGAACGTAAGAACCGTAGGATGAATAAAGGGGGCATATAAGCAGACAATTTCTTACATTTTTCTTACATTTCTTTAAAACAGGTTATAGGCTACAGTAGAACAGTCCGAACAGTAGGCGAAAAGAATAGGGGTAAATAGACCAAATTATTTGGGTGAGAAACATGGGTTACTAACATCTTACTACACAACATACACTTAGTATTACTTTCTTAGACACAGTATACATATCTCCCTGGCATGTTACATCATTTATGCAGCAGCATACAATACATTATGGACTCACCTTGTTGTGCTGCGCTCACTTGAACAGGAAGGTGGTGCTGTAGTCCTTCGTGGGCATATTTTGTCTTCAAAGTCTGGCATTCCCTGGATTTATGGTGCTTTCAAAACAACTGAGAACTCTGAAAAAAACAAGGTTGAATCATGATGACGTCATTGATCATCAGGTCGTAGCTCTAGAAAGAGGCCGGATTTACAATTCCGAGTTGGATGACCGTTCAAAACGTATTTTCCCAGTTGTTTATTCCCAACTTCCCAGTTGTCTTGAACTCACTGAAGACAAGTTTTCGCAGTTCCGAGTTAACAGTTGTTTTGAGCGAGGCACAAATCATGCTTCATTAAATTTGGAAAAGAACCCCTTAATCACAGATTTGGGACCACACAGCCACTCCACTGAATAGCAGGCTAGTGATTGCTTTGCAATGCTTGCAGTTAAACACTGTCACTGATTACTTCCAAACCACTCATTATTGAATTTGTGATTTACAACTTGTCTTGTAATGCTTATTATCATGTTTTAGGTAAGACCCAAATGCAGACTGTGTTGAAGTAACAACGTTTATTACAGCAACAGGGGCAGGCAACCGGCAGGTCAAGGCAGGCAGGGGTCGATAATCCAGAGTAATTGCAAAGGCACAGGATGGCAGGCAGGCTCCGGTCAGGCAGAGGTCAGTAATCCAGAGTAGGGGCAAAGACACAGGACAGAAGGCAGGCTCAGGGTCAGGGGCAGGCTGAGTGGTCAGGCAGGCGGGGTCATAGTCAGGACAGGCAAAGGTCAAAACCAGGAAAGCAAGAAAAAAAGAGACTGCGGAAAAGCAGGAGCTAAGACAAACCGCTGGTTGACTTGACAAACAAGATGATCTGGCAACAGACAAACAGAAAACACAGATATAAGTACCCAGGGATAATGGGGAAGATGGGCGACAGGTGAAACAGATCAGGGCGTGACAGTTTATGTCCAATGGCCGATGAACACCGATAAGTTTTATCTATAATTTCTCTTCATTATTTCTCTTCATATGACATGGATTAAAAAGGATTTGCCAGTAGATTGTCGACTTGATTCATGATGATGACTGCTAGCTAAGATTTTGAGTCCAATCAAAGCTACTGTAGATAATTTTATTTTATCTGTGGCCGATGACCTTGAGCCTTCTTGGATGGGCACATCTGTAACTCTAAGGCAGCACCCAAGAGGCTAGAATTGTCTAGGTCTACCCTTAGACTTGGTGGCAATGTAGTGTCCCCATGAGTGACAGAATACTGAGCCAATCACGGCGCAACACTCATCTTTTCTGCTGGCTTGCCCCATCACCACAGAAAGCACTGAGCTAGGCTGAAACACTTGCATTTTTTTATGCAGCTTTATTAACTCAGTGATATATATGTTTTATATTGTTTGCAAACTGATATGTGACACGTATTAATGCCAAAATAACATGCAAAACAGGCAAGCCCACCCCAAAAAAATAAACAGTACCAGTCAAACGTTAGGACACACCTACTCATTCAAGGGTTTTTCTTTATGTTTTACTATTTTCTACATTGTGGAATAATAGTGAAGACATCAAAACTATGAAATAACACATATGGAATCATGTAGTAACCAAAAAAAGTGTTAATTAAACAAATGAAAATATATTTTATATTTGAGATTCCTCAAGGTAGCCACCCTTTCTCTCAACCAGCTCAACCAGGTAGTCAACTGGAATGCATTTAAATTGTGCCTTGTTAAGGTACGCCTTCTTAAAAGTTAATTTGTGGAATTTCTTTCTTTCGCTCTTAATTTGAGCCAATCATTTGTGTTGTGACAAGGTAGGGTGGTATACAGAAGAGAGCGCTTTTTGGTAAAAGTCCAAGTTCATATTATGGAAAGAACAAATAAGGAAAGATAAACAACAGTCCATATTTTATTTAAGACATGGTCAGTCAATACAAAAAATGCCAATAACTGAAAGTTTCTTCAAGTGCAGTAGCAAAAAAACATCAAGCGATATGATGGTCCTCTCGTGAGGACCGCCACATGAAAGGAAAACCCAGAGTTACCTCTGCTGCGGAGAATAAGTTCATTAGAGTTACCATCCTCAGAAATTGTAGCCCACATAAATCCTTCACAGAGTTCAAGTAACAGACACATCTCAACATCAACTGTTCAGAGGGGACTGCGTCAATCAGGCCTTTGTGGTCGAATTGCTGCAAAGAAACCACTACTATAGGACACCAATAATAAGAAGGGACTTTCTTAGGCCAAGAAACACAAGCAATGAACATTAGACCTGTTGAAATCTTTCCTTTTGGACTGAAGAGTCCAAATTTGAGTTTTCTTTGTGAGACGCCGTGTGGGTGAACAGATGACCTCCACATGTGTGTTTCCCACCGTGAAGCATGGAGGAGGAGGTGTGATGGTGTGGGGGTGCTTTGCTGGTGACACTGCTGCATCAGATGACCTGGCCTCCACAATCACCCGATCTCCACCCAAATGAGATGGCTTGGGATGAGTTGGAGTGAAGAAAAAGCAGCCAACAACTGCTCAGCATATGTGGGCACTCTTTCAAGACTGTTGGAAAAGCATTCCAGGTGAAACTGGTTGAGAGAATGCCAAGAGTATGCAAAGCTGTCAAGGCAAAGGGTGGCTACATTCAAGAACCTAAAATATAAAATATATTTATTTGTTTTACACTTTTTTGGTTACTACTTGATTCCATATGTGCTATTTCATAGTTTTGACGTCTTCACTATTATTTTACAATGTAGAGAATAGTAAAAATATAGAAAAACCCTTGAATGAGTAGGTGTGTCCAAACTTTTGATTGGTACTGTATATATTTTTTATTTATTTTATTTATTTATTTCACCATTATATAACCAGGTAGGCAAGTTGAGAACAAGTTGAGAACAAGTTCTCATTTACAATTGCGACCTGGCCAAGATAAAGCAAAGCAGTTTGACACAACAACACAGAGTTACACATGGAGTAAAACAAACATACAGTCAATAATACAATAGAAAAATAAGTCTATATACAATGTGAGCAAATGAGGTGAGATAACGGAGGTAAAGGCAAAAAATATATATATATATAATATATATACACGTATATTTATTTATTTATTTATTTTTTGCGAAAAATATGGGGCTCAAAATTGCCCTGACTTACGGGTCATCACTGTACATACATAGAGTAATACTGCATATATCTGTATACTCTCTGCTGGATGTTTACTGGAGCATACTAGGTCTCTCTGGGAAATCAGCCAAACAAATAATGTACTGTGTAGTGATAACATATTTTCCTGTTGGTTAGAAAGATACATTTCCTTTTTAGTGAAAATAAAAGCTACCTTTGGTTGAGTGGGTTGATCGTTTTTTCTGCTCTGTCTCTGCTCAGTGCTGCTTTAGGATCAGCTTACCCCTACCCATAGGTAATCACAGGCATGTGTGCACACACACACATACACCTCACCTAGAGGTAGTTAGCATAGCTGAGGTTTTCCAGCCTTAGCTCAGCCAATGGTTTGGTGTAACTTCCAAATGGCACCCTGTTCTGTATATACTGTAGTGCATTTCTTTTGACCAGGACCCACAGGGCTCTGATATGAGCTCTGGCCAATAGTAGTGCACTATTAGGGAGTAGGGTACATTTTGGGAATCAGCGTAAAGGGATTTTTATCCAAAGAAACACAGCAGGGAGGAATGTCAATGATCACCAAATTCAGGAAGAGTGAGATTACAAACACATGTAATTGAGGAGCTTCAAAAGGTATAAAAACGACCTTGTACCCCTGTAAATTGCTAAAAACCTAAACCAGATGTACTGTACCAGAATGCGATTTGCAGAGAAACACAACATCGTTGTTGTGGAATGCCTGTAATGGTAATAGATAGGTTAATGTAGGGAGCTGGTGGTGTGTGTGTGTTTGTTTTTACTATCCATGTGGGGACCATGTGGGGACCAGAAGTCCTCACAAGTGGGGACATTTTGCCTGTCCCCACAAGGAAAAATACAATTTTAAGCTTAATGGTTAGGTTTAGTTTGGGGTAAAGCTTACGGTAACTGTTATTTTATGGTTTAGGATTAGGTCCAGCCTAAGCAGAGATAATTAGTTAAGACGGTTGAGCCTGGTGAGAGAGAGAGGGTGCAGTCCATACACGTTTTACCCCATCGTTTTACCCCACTTGCACAATCCACTTTCCCTCTGGGGAATCCCCGTCGAAACCGAATGCAGTTTGATTGCCATCTTAAGTGGAGGTCCAATTCACTAATGTTGCCCCCTCGGCCCACAATTTAGCTTGAGGGAGCAAGTGAACAACTTTGGTCACTTGCAAGGTTGATATGACGCACAATTCAATGCAAACTGTAGTCACATGTCAAACTCTGGTAGCTTTGAAGTGTCAAATGCAATCAACAAGGCTGCATGTCAGAAAAAAATATGAAGCTAGGTTGCTAAACAATATATATATATTCATTGAGTTTTGGCAAATTGTTTTAGTCTTAGCCTATAAAACATTGCTAGATTCATAAACATATTTTTTGCAAATATGTATTGGAATAAATTACCAAACTATAAAACTAGCTAGCCAGCTATGGGTAACTGTAGCTAGCTACCTGACATGAGTGCTAGCTAGATACTTTAGCGTACTAGGTACATTAATAGCTTTAGGTATCACGTTTAGGGAAGACCCAGATGCAGACAGTGTCAAAGTAACATATGTTTATTACTAAAACAGGGGGCAGGAAAAACAACAGGTCAAGGGCAGGCAGAATCAAAAAGGTACAGAATTTCAGGCAGTCTCAGGGTCAGGGAAGGCGGATGTCAATAATCCAGTGTGGAGTATCAAAGCACAGAATGGCAGGCAGGCAGAATGGTCAAAACTAGAAAACAGTAGCGAGAAACAGACAGGTGCAATGGGGACAACGCTGGTAGGCTTGATGAACAGAACGAACTGGCACCAGACAAAACAGAGAACACAGGTATAAATACAATGGGGATAATGGGGAAGATGGGTGACACCTGGAGGGGGTGGAGACGAGCACAAAGACAGGTGAAACAGATCAGGGTGTGACAGTAAGCCCCCTCCAGGGGCGCCACCTGGCGTCCTACCTGGGAGCATACCTGGTTGACTGGAGTGCCGGCGTTGGAAATCAGCGATGAGGCCTGGGTCCAGGCTGTCCCTAGCGGGGACCCAGCACCTCTCCCCCGGGCCATAACCTTCCCAGTCAATCAGGTACTGGAATTCCCTTCGGATGTCGAACCTCCAGGAGATGTCTCACTGTCTACACCAGTTGGCCGTCGATGAGACGGGGGAAAGAGGTGGGCCTGGAAACAGGAGACAAAGGGCTGTAAAACGTGTTTGATTCTAGACACATGAAAAGTGGGATGTATACGGAGGGTACCGGGCAACAGAAGACGAACAGCTGAGGGGCTAATGACCTTAGAGACGGTGAAAGGGTCAATAAAACAGGGGGAAAGTTTGCGGGACTCCACCCGAGAGGCAGATCCCGGGTGGACAGCCATACCTTCTGCCCGAGACAATACCGGGGAGCCGGGATCCGGTGGCGGCCTGCTTGACGTCGATATCTGGTGGTGGTTTTGAGAAGGACCGGCCGGGCTCTCTTCCAGGTACAACGAACGCAGCGGAAAAACATCTGGGCCGAAGGAATGCCGACCTCTTGCTCAGGGAAGAGTGGGGGCTGATAACCCAGGGAACTCTCAAAGGGTGAAACTGGCAACAGACAAACAGAGAATACAGTTATAAATACACTGGGGATTATGGGGAAGATGGGCGACACCTGGATGGGTGGGGAGACAAGCACAAAGACAGGTGAAACAGATCAGGGTGTGACATAGGCTGGTAGTTTTTAAGCTCAACTACAAGATTTCCATCAAGGATGTTGCCTCTCTGATCATCACTCTCCCTCGCTTTGGCAAGGGACATTTAAAGTACACATGGATGTGACACCCAATGACACTCCAAGGGGTGTTAGGAACTGGATTAAAGCTCATCTGACATAACGCTATAGGAGCCTCCTCTATAGCATATAGAAATTGTAGTGAAGAACTACAATCAGTTGATAATGTAATAATGCCATTCTGAATATATGTCAACATGTCCTTAAATTTACAACCAAATGGGCATCTTCCTTCCCTAAAGATACAGAAGTTGGCCTCCCCAACAATATAAGACCAATAGTATAGCTAGCTAAGTACATCTGCTTTGTCTACAGAGGCTATAGGCTTCGTCCCAAATGGCTCCAACGACGTTCGTCTGTTGAAAGAGAGTCGGACCAAAATGCAGCGTGGTGGTTACTCATGTTCTTTAATGAAATAGAACGATACATGAAATAACGAAATAAATATACAAAACAACAAACGGAACGTGAAAACCTATACAGCCTGTCTGGTGCTAACTAACACAAAGACACACACCCACAAAACACGCAGTGAAACCCAGGCTACCTAAATATGGTTCCCAAATCAGAGACAACGAGAATCACCTGACTCTGATTGAGAACCGCCTCAGGCAGACAAGCCTATGCTAGACACCCCTACTCAGCCACAATCCCAATGCCTACTAAACCCCCAATACGACAACACAATAAACCCATGTCACACCCTGACCTGACCAAATAACTAAAGAAAACACAAAATACTAAGACCAAGGCGTGACAGAACCCCTTCCCCTAAGGTGCGGACTCCCGGACGCACATCAAAACCATAGGGAGGGTCCGGGTGGGCGTCTGTCCATGGTGGCGGCTCCGGCTCGGGACGTGGACCCCACTCCATAAATGTCATAGTTCCTCCCCCTCGCGTCCTAGGATAATCCACTCTCGCCGCCGACCATGTCCTAGTAGTCCTCACCCAGAACCCCACTGGACTGAGGGGCAGCTCGGGACTGAGGGACAGCTCGGGACTGAGGGACAGCTCGGGACTGGGGAAGCTCGGGACTGAGGGGAAGCTCGGGACTGAGGGGAAGCTCGGGACTGAGGGGCAGCTCAGGAAGATTCTGGTTGACTGGCAGATCTGGAAGAGTCTGGCTGACTGGCAGATCTGGAAGAGTCTGGCTGACTGGCGGATCTAGCTGCTCTGGCTGCTCCATGCAGACTGGCAGCTCAGGCTGCTCCATGCAGACTGGCAGCTCCATGCAGACTGGCAGCTCTATGCAGACTGGCAGCTCTGGCTGCTCCATGCAGACTGGCAGCTCTATGCAGACTGGCAGCTCTGGCTGCTCCATGCAAACTGGCAGCTCTGGCTGCTCCATGCAGGCTGGCAGCTCTGGCTGCTCCATGCAAACTGGCAGCTCTGGCTGCTCCATGCAGGCTGACAGCTCTGGCTGCTCCATGCAGGCTGACAGCTCTGGCTGCTCCATGCAGGCTGACAGCTCTGGCTGCGCTGAACAGGCAGGAGGCTCCGGCAGCGCAGGAGAGGAGACAGGCTCTGGCTGCGCTGAACAGGCGGGAGGCTCCGGCAGCGCTGTAGAGGAGGAAGGCTCTGGCTGCACTGAACAGGCGGGAGGCTCCGGCAGCGCTGTAGAGGAGGAAGGCTCTGGCTGCGCTAAACAGGCGGGAGACTCCAGCAGCGCTGTAGAGGCGAGGCGCACTGTAGGCCGAAAACACGCACAGGAAGCCTGTTGCGGGGAGCTGCCACCGGAGGACTGGTGTGTGGAGGTGGCACAGGATGAGCTAGACCGTGAAGGCGTACTGGAGATCTTGAGAGCAGTGCTGGCACAGGACGTGCAAGGCTAGGGATGTGCACAGGAGGCCTGATGCGTGAGGCTGGCACCAATTTCACCAGCCGACTAACACGCACCTCAGGACGAGTATGGAGCGCTGACCCAGGTGCCATCAAATCCCCGACACGCTCCGTCGGACGAATATCGTACCTAAAGCACCAAACTAGCAACTCCCTCATTACTCTCTCCTCCACTTTCCCCGTTAACTCCTTCACAGTCTCTGCTTCGCTCACCTCTAACACCGGCTCTGGTTCTGGCCTCCTCCTTGGCTCCTCACGATAAACAGGGAGAGTTGGCTCAGGTCTGACTCCTGACTCTGCCACACTCTCCCTGAGCCCCCTCCCCCCCCCTGACTCTCGGGCATTCTTCTGCGCTGACGTGCTTGTCTCTCCAACTCCATTCTCCTATAACCTGCTTCGCACTGCTCCAGCGAATCCCAGGCGGGCTCCGGCACTCTCTCTGGGTCGACCGCCCACCTGTCTATTTCCTCCCAAGTAGTGTAGTCCCGATATTGTTGCTCCTGCTGCCACTGTTGCTTCTCCTCATACCAGCGCCTCTCAGCTCTCGCCGCCTCCAGTTCTTCTTTGGGGCGGCAATATTCTCCAGGCTGATCCCAGGGTCCTTTTCCGAACAATTCATCCTCCCATGTCCGTTCCTCCTTTCGCTGCCTCTTCTGTCGCTGTTGCCTGTTACCACGCCACTCGGTCCGGGTGTGGTGGGTGATTCTGTAACGGCGTTCGTCTGTTGAAAGAGAGTCGGACCAAAATGCAGAGTGGTGGTTACTCATGTTCTTTAATTAAATAGAACGATACATGAATTAACTAAATAAATATACAAGACAACAAACGGAACGTGAAAACCTATACAGCCTGTCTGGTGCTAACTAACACAAAGACAGGAACAATCACCCACAAAACACACAGTGAAACCCAGGCTACCTAAATATGGTTCCCAATCAGAGACAACGAGAATCACCTGACTCTGATTGAGAACCGCCTCAGGCAGCCAAGCCTATGCTAGACACCCCATACTCAGCCACAATCCCAATGCCTACTAAAACCCCAATACGACAACACAATAAACCCATGTCACACCCTGGCCTGACCAAATAACTAAAGAAAACACAAAATACTAAGACCAAGGCGTGACAATTCATCTACAAGACCCTGCTAGGTAAAGTCCCCCCTTATCTCAGCTCGCTGGTCACCATAGCATCTCCCACCTGTAGCACACGCTCCAGCAGGTATATCTCTCTAGTCACCCCCAAAACCAATTCTTTCTTTGGCCGCCTCTCCTTCCAGTTCTCTGCTGCCAATGACTGGAACAAACTACAAAAATCTCTTAAATTGGAAACACTTATCTCCCTCACTAGCTTTAAGCACCAACTGTCAGAGCATCTTACAGATTACTGCACCTGTACATAGCCCACCTATAATTTAGCCCAAACAACTACCTCTTTCCCAACTGTATTTAATTTATTTATTTATTTTGCTCCTTTGCACCCCATTATTTTTATTTCTACTTTGCACATTCTTCCATTGCAAAACTACCATTCCAGTGTTCTACTTGCTATATTGTATTTACTTTGCCACCATGGCCTTTTTTGCCTTTACCTCCCTTCTCACCTAATTTGCTCACATTGTATATAGACTTGTTTTTTTTACTGTATTATTGACTGTATGTTTGTTTTACTCCATGTGTAACTCTGTGTCGTTGTATGTGTCGAACTGCTTTGCTTTATCTTGGCCAGGTCGCAATTGTAAATGAGAACTTGTTCTCAACTTGCTTACCTGGTTAAATAAAGGTGAAATAAATAAAATAAAATAAAACAATGGCACTCTATTCCCGATACAAGTTAGTGCACTAGTTTTGACCAGAGACCTATGGGCTGTGGTCAAAAGTAGTGCATTATATATGGAAAACAGTGCTGTTTGGTAGACACATCCATATAGCTACACTGTGAAGGAAAAGGTATTATCGACAGTAAAAAACGATGAAACGTGTTACTGCAGCATAAATTAAATGATGACGCATTGTGGGAAAATTGCTGTATTTGAAATGGTACTGAAATTACACCCCATAGAATACAGTACCGTACCATATCTTTGGAGCTGAAAAAACCTTTTGCTCACTAGTGGATGCATAGTATTGTTGTTTCTGGCTCATGAACATATTTTTTTGTAAGAGGCTATATTTGTTACATCCTTGTGTGAGAATGCTGTACCAATTTAACTCCTATATGGTTATAGTGCCACATCAATTTAAAAATATATAAGAGACAGACTGGAGAGGCAGCACCTTGGTAAACCTTGGTTGAGCATTTTTCCATGTACGTTTGGTCTGTTTTGCCCTGTAGTCGCTGCCGGTGAGTAATTAAGGCCTCTAGAAGTGCAAGTGACATCAAACACCAAATATTCATTCATATGCTGTAATGTGTAAACACTTTACCCAGCAGCCAACCTGCATGCACCAATCCCTTGAATTACAGTAAAATCTGAAATACAAGCCCCTCCGCATCCATTCTTGAATTTATCCCGATCACGGTAGCATTGACTTTTTTACAGTATAATACTGTCAATTTTACGGTACTGTACTGTGTGTCATTACCTAGTACTTGCTTTGATACCATATTTATATTACAGTAGGTGTACTGTAATATTACATGCAGAATTTGACTTGACTTGAGCTGCCTGTAAATTACTGTCAAATTCATGGTACCCCCTACATCCACAGAGGCTATGGTATAACCTGTAACCTGATTGAGGCTCTCCGTATAGCTCTGTATCCGAGGGAAGGCTCTTTCCTTAACACGATTACCTCTCATTGACAAACATCCATTTGAGAGCAGAGCTCAGCCGGACCACCACTTAGGGCAATCTCCATGGCGAACTCCCAAAGACACCCTATTCCCTACATAGTGCACTTCCTATGATGAGGGTTTGTAGGGCTCTGGTCAAAAGTAGTGCACAATGTGGGGAATATGGTGCCATGAGGGACGCAACCCATGTCACAATGTGTCTCCAATGATACAGCCGTGCCAGCAGGATGATTCAGAGCAGGGTCACCTTGGATCTTATCTCCTCCTCATCTAGGCGATTCAATTGAGAGGGGGTATAGGGAGGGACAAACAGGAGAGGGAGGGAAGTGATTGAGGTGAGAAGGTTGCTTGCCAAATGGCACTATGCTCCCTACAAAGTGCACTACTTTTAACCAGGGCACAGAGCCCACAGGGGACTGGTCAAAAGTAGTGCACTATGTAGGGAATAGGGTGCCATTTGGGACAATTGGGAAAAGAAGACTGTGGTCAGTAGTGGTAAAGAGGTAGTGAGGAGTCAGAAGCTCTGTTGGAAATGTAAAGTTGCCGTGTGTGTGTTTGTGTGTGTGTGTGTGTGTGTGTGTGTGTGTGTGTGTGTGTGTGTGTGTGTGTGTGTGTGTGTGTGTGTGTGTGTGTGTGTTGTGTGTGTGTGTGTGTGTGTCAAATTTAATAAAATCAAATAAACCTTTATTTGTCTAATGCTTCATAAACAAACAGGTGTAGACTAACAGTGAAATGTGTACTTACGGGTCCTTCACAACGATGCAGAGAGAAAAATGTAGAAACAGTAGAAAAATAATAACACAAGTAATAAATACACAATGAGTAATTATAAATAGGCTAAATACACGGGGTATCAGTACAGAGTCGCTGTGTGTGTGTGTGTGTGTGTGTGTGTGTGTGTGTGTGTGTGTGTGTGTGTGTGTGTGTGTGTGTGTGTGTGTGTGTGTGTGTGTGTGTGTGAACTGACAAAGATCAGTCAGTGGCAGCTCGCGTCTCCGAACGTCTCTTTGACTGGAGCAGACGTCTGTCAGTGTGCATTGTGTCACTCGGGCCAGGGCCAAGGCTGTCTACAGAAAATCCATTGTAGTGAGGGATACTAGTAGGAAGTGATGGATAGTAGATGGCTTTTCCCCCTTCTTTTCTTCATTTAGGCATGGATGAATCAAGACAGCAGACGCATGCCATTAGGCTGCCAATGGGACAAACCCCAATATGTAATTGGAGCAAATGAGACTAAAAGATTCATATAGAATATCTAAAAAGAAATGCCACCATCACAACTACACTGTTACACTGACTGAGAAGGGATGAGGAAGACCAATTTTAAGGATTATTTTAACCGAATCCTACAGTTTGAATCTTAAAACTCTGTGACTCCTCTATAAATAGTCAGAGCTCTGTGTCTGTCTGTGTCTGTCTGTCGCTCTCTATCTCTCTGAGTTTGGTTCCAAAGGAGCGTTCTAATTGCCTATTGTTCTGTAGCTGTACTGTCTGGATGATGCGTACTGACAACCAGTCAACCAACATCCTCAAGTGATGTGTAGCCTACTTCAGAGGTTCCACAGGGAACTCAGCCATTTTACAGTTGTTTTCCTCTCTCTCTCTTTCCATCTCTCTCTCTCCCTGGTAATAGTATATGTCTAGATGTAATGTCCATATGTAGCAGTGTAATTATAAAGTTATGTATTTGTCAATCAGTGTCCTCATCTCATCCTCTCATCCACATGAGTTGCCTCAAATCATAAGCCAGACTGAATATCCAGATATTATGTTCATAGTCAACATGGACAATGACCAATTTAAAGAAAAAAAATATGTCCCTACCTGCTCTTACAACATGTCCACCCCCCAGAGATTTGAACAGGGGGTCAGGATTTAACCTACTTCGCACAGGCAGCTAGCTAGTGGCGTGAGCATGCATCCCAAATTGCACCCTATTCCGTATATAGTGCACTACTTCTGACCAGAGCTGTATGGCCATTTGGGAAACAGTCCCAAAGAGAGAGAAGAAGTATTACAACCACAATTCAGTTCCCCTGGTTCTGAGAATCAAGCAGACAGAAAAGACTACAGTGAAGCTCAGCTCATCCATTAAATTAGACTAATCAGTGAACCTCTCAGAGTGCTGTTTCTGAAAGATCTGTCATGTCCCCATCTTTTTTATTGTTTTATTGTCATAGTTTTTAAAAATGTAACCTTTATTTAACCAGGCAAGTCAGTTAAGAACAAATGTTTATTTACAATGACTGGCTACCCCGGCCAAACCCGGACAACGCTGGGACAATTGTGCACCACCATATGGGACTCCCAATCACGGCCGAATGTGATACAGCCTGGATTCAAACCAGGGACTGTAGTGACGCCTCTTGCACTGAGATGCAGTGCCTTAGACCACTGTGCCACTCGGGAGCCCTACTCCCTGCCACTCCCACAACACAGCCCTCATCAGAGCTCTCAGTCATCCTGACTGTCCATCACCAGGATCGTGTTCAATAGGGCAACCTGTAAAAAAAGTTTTTACTCAGAAATTAATATCTGTGTTCTTTTTGGACAAGTTCAGGTAGTAGTAACTCTCCGTTTCAAAACGTTTCAAAACATTTTCTCCTCGCTGAACATGACCCAGGTTCAACTCCTACACTGATGGAGTGTGCTTCAGTAATGTATTAAATGAGTTGAGAGGGTCCTTGCTGGAGGACTGATTAGTATTCGGTTAGGACATCTACTTTGTGCATGACACAAGTCATATTTCCAACAACTGTTTACAGACAGATTATTTCACTTATAATTCACTGTATCACAATTCCAGTGGGTCAGAAGCTTTACATACACTTTACATACACATGCCTTTAAACAGCTTGGAAAATTCCAGAAAATAAAGTCATGGTTTTAGAAGCTTCTGATAGGCTAATTGAATTCTTCTGATAGGCTATTTCAGCCAATTGGAGGTGTACCTGTGGATGTATTTAAAGTCCTACCTTCAAACTCAATGCCTCTTTGCTTGACATCATGGGAAAATCAAAATAAATCAGCCAAGACCTCAGAAAACAAATGGTAGACCTCCACAAGTCTGGTTCATCCTTGGGAGCAATTTCCAAACTCCTGAAGGTACCACGTTCATCTGTACAAACAATAGTACGCAAGTATAAACACCATGGGACAACGCAGCTGTCATACTGCTCAGGAAGGAGACACGTTCTGTCTCCTAGAGATGAATGTACTTTGGTGCGAAAAGTGCAAATCAATCCCAGAACAACAGCAAAAGACCTTGTGAAGATGCTGGAGGAAACGGGTACAAAAGTATCTATATCCACAGAAAAACGAGTCCTATATTGACATAACCTGAAAGACCACTCAGCAAGGGAGAAGCCACTGCTCCAAAACCGCCACAAAAAAAGACAGATTATGGTTTGCAACTGCACATGGGGACAAAGATCGTACTTTTTGGGGAAATGTCCTCTGGTCTGATGAAACAAAAATAGAACTGTTTGGCCATAATGCCCATCATTATGTTTGGAAGAAAAAGGGGGAGGCTTGCAAGCCGAAGAACACCATCCCAACCGTGAAGCACGGGGGTGGCAGCATCATGTTGTGGGGGTACTTTTCTGCAGGAGGGACTGGTGTACTTCACAAAATAGATGGCTTCATGAGGATGGAAAATCATGTAGATATATTGAAGCAACATCTCAAGACATCAGTCATGAAGTTAAAACCTGGTCGCAAATGGGTCTTCCAAATGGACAATGACCCCAAGCTTACTTTCAAGGTTGTGGCAAAATGGCTTAAGGGCAACAATGTCAAGGTATTGGAGTGGCCATCACAAAGCCCTGACCTAAATCCCATAGAACATTTGTGGGCAGAACTGAAAAAGTGTGTGCGAGCAAGGAGGCCTACAAACCTGACTCCGTTACACCAGGTCTGTCAGGATGGGCCAAAATTCACCCAACTTATTGTGGGAAGTTTATGGAAGGCTACACGAAACGTTTGACCCAAGTTAACTGGGAGTGTGATGAAAGAAATAAAAGCTGAAATAAATCATTCTCTCTACTATTATTCTGACATTTCACATTCTTAAAATAAAGTGGTGATTCTAACTGACCTAAGACAGGGCATTTTTACTTAGACTAAATGTGGTGTATGTAAACTTCCGACTTCAACTGTATATATATTTAAAACAAAATGTGAATCACAGATTTATTTGGCATACCCGACGCCATTTCACTTTCCCCAGTTTGGGAATAACTGGTGTAGATTAATAGGAGGAGACTCATTTTTAAGCCTTGAGGCAATTGAAACCTGAATTGTGTGTGTGTCATTCAGACGGTGAATGGGCAAGACAAAATATTTAAGTGCCTTTGAACGGGGTATGGTAGTAGGTGCCAGGTGCACAGATTTGAGTGTCAAGAAATGCAACGCTGCTGAGTTTTTCACCCTCAACAGTTTCCTGTGTGTATCATTAATGGTCCACCACCCAAAAGACACCCAATCAAATTGGCACTGTGGAATGCTTTCGACACCTTGTAGAGTCCAAGCCCCCAATGGATTGAGGCTGTTCTGAGGGCAAAAGGGGGTGCAACTCAACATTAGGAAAGTGTTCCTGATGTGTTGTACCCTCAGTGTATAGGACAGTGTGCGGCGTTCCATTTTTCAGCGTTGATTCCAATTTATTTTTCCTGAATTTTGACTTTTCAATTTTTTCATC
This sequence comes from Oncorhynchus nerka, assembly GCF_034236695.1. Lineage (NCBI taxonomy): Eukaryota > Metazoa > Chordata > Actinopteri > Salmoniformes > Salmonidae > Oncorhynchus > Oncorhynchus nerka. The sequence goes on along the minus strand of NC_088417.1, from coordinate 36,430,567 downwards.
AACAAATAACCTTCATTTCATTTCAAGAAACCTATAAATACATTTACTCAATACCATATATTTTTTTAATGATCTTTCTCAGAAACATTTGTATATTGTCCCATAAAATAATCTGTACTAAATGTTTTGTTCCTAAAATAAGTTATTAAAATAATAATTCACCACCATCGGCACAACTAGAGCATGTTGGTGGATGAGGAGGCTTGCGTCCTAAATGGCACCATATTCCCTATGTAGTGCACTACTTTTTACCAGGGCCCAAAGTGCAATATACAGGGAATAGGGTGCCATTTAGGATGCAAACAAGGATTGGGTTGTGTGGATGAACCTGAACACATTTGTGGTTGCTTGCATCTCAACGTTGTTGTGTTATTTTGTGGTACAGACAGGGGAGACAAAGGAAGAGAGATTGGAATAAAGAATTGCTTCAGTGCTTTCAGTTATTTGCGGAAAAATTAAGTTGATTTATATATATGGGTGCCACGAGTCTCTGTAGCGAAATTTGAGTGTAAAAGATGGAACTGAATCGTGAAAATTACTGCTAGCAAATATAGATTTGAGTCATTTAACAGACATTCTTATCCAGAGTGACATACAGTTAGTGCATTCATCTTAAGAAAGAAAGGTGGGAATTTCACATATCTCAGTTATAAACCACGTTTTCATTCACAGTTTTTATGCGAGTAAAGTCATACCATATAAAATCACGACAGCTGTGATGGAAACAGGAAGTTTCGGTACAATTGTATAAATGCCGACAGATAATTTGTTCGTTTGACATGGTGGGATCGTTTTGTTTTGAAAAAATGTATTACATGAGAAATGATGGTGGAAATAAATAAAGGTGCTATCAGAAAAATCTGAGCTAGTTAAGGGGGAAAAAAAGTAAAGTGCGAGTGTTAGTTCACGAAAGGCATTCACAAAACACACATTCACCAGTAGTGGTCAGTGCCATTTAAGATGAGGGAGGATGATAAAGAAAATGCTTTGAGCATGGCCTTATTTCTATTAAAGCATATTGGATTCCTTTCTTTCATATCCCATTCACCTAGGTCAATGTATTATCGATAGGTTTAATTTTCCCTGTACCCATCATGAGGTTGCTACAACCTAGCCTATGAATGAAAGTTTACAAGAAGGCTCACAGGTCGAAATAATTTTTAGTAATCAAGGTAAAAGACAGCGACACATTCAATATTGCCTTGCACACTCTTGCCTGAATCTAGCTGATGTAGGGTGTAATCATTAGTCCAACAGTTGCAAATGTGAGTTTCTATTGGATAAATTCAGGTATTTTTATCCAGGTTTAGTTCTGTTTGCTTGCGTTTAAGAAACTTTTTTCTACAGAATCGGTGGAATGAATACACACCTGATCACATGCAAACAGTTCACTTTCATAGCAGCCACATAAAAACAGCATGATCAAATCAAATCAAATGTATTTATATAGCCCTTCTTACATAAGCTGATATCTCAAAGTGCTGTACAGAAACCCAGCCTAAAACCCCAAACAGCAAGCAATGCAGGTGTAGAAGCACAGTGGCTAGGAAAGACTCCCTAGAAAGGCCAAAACCTAGGAAGAAACCTAGAGAGGAATCAGGCTATGAGGGGTGGCCAGTCCTATTCTGGCTGTGCCAGGTGGAGATTATAACAGAACATGGCCAAGATGTTCAAATGTTTATAAATAACCAGCATGGTCAAATAATAATAATCACAGTAGTTGTCGAGGTTGCAACAAGTCAGCACCTCAGGAGCAAATGTCAGGAGTATCTCTACTGCTCCTGCTGTCTCTAGAGAGTTGAAACCAGCAGGTCTGGAACAGGTAGCACGTCCGGTGAACAGGTCAGGGTTCCATAGCCGCAGGCAGAACAGTTGAAACTGGAGCAGCAGCACGGCCAGGTGGACTGGGGACTGCAAGGAGTCATCATGCCAGGTAGTCCTGAGGCATGGTCCTAGGGCTCAGGTCCTCCAAGAGAGAGAAAGAAAGAGAATTAGAGAGAGCATACTTAAATTCACACAGGACAAGACAGGAGTAGTACTCCAGATATACCAAACTGACCCTGGCCCCCCGAACACATAAACTACTGCAGAATAAATACTGGAGGCTGAGACAGGAGGGGTCAGGAGACACTGTGGCCCGATCCAATGATACCCCCGGACAGGGCCAAACAGGAAGGATATAACCCCACCCACTTTGCCAAAGCACAGCCCCCACACCACCAGAGGGATATCTTCAACCACCAACTTACCATCCTGAGACAAGGCCGAGTATGGCCCACAAAGATCTCCGCCACGGCACAACCCAAGGGGGGGGTTAACAGGAAGCCAGTGTAGGGAGGCTAGCACTGCAGTAATATGATCCATATTTTTAGTTCTAGTCAGGATTCTAGCAGCCATATTTAGCACTAACTAAAGTTTATTTAGTGCTTTATCCAGGTAGCAGGAATGTAAATCATTGCATAGTCTAACCTAGAAGTAAGAAAAGCATGGATTAATTTTTCTGCATCATTTTTGGACAGAAAGTTTCTGATTTCTGCAATGTTACGTAGATAGAAAAAAGCTGTCCTTGAAACAGTCTTGATTTGTTTGTCAAAAGAGAGAATAGGGGGCAGACTAACGCAGTTTTATTTGAGACGACTGTACAACCATCAAGATTAATTGTCAGATTCAACTGAAGATCTCATTGTTTCTTGGGACCTAAAACATGCATCTCTGTTTTGTCCGAGTTTAAAAGTAGAAAGTTTGCAGCCATCCACTTCCTTATGTCTGAACCACAGGCTTCTAGCGAGGGCAATTTTGGGGCTTCACCATGTTTCAATGAAATGTACAGCTGTGTGTCATCCGCATACCAGTGAAAGTTAACATTATGTTTTCGAATGTCATCCCCAAGAGGTAAAATATATAGTGAAAACAATAGTGGTCGTAAAACGTAACCTTGAGGAACACCGAAATTTACAGTTGATTTGTCAGAGGACAAACCATTCACAGAGACAAACTGACATCTTTCCGACAGATAAGATCTAAACCAGGCCGCGACTTGTCCGTGTAGACCAATTTGGGTTTCCAATCACTCCAAAAGAATGTGGTGATCGATGGTATCAAAAGCAGCACTACGGTCTAGGAGTACAAGGACAGATGCAGAGCCTCGGTCTGACGCCATTAAAAGGTCATTTACCACCTTCAAAAGCACAGTCTCAGTGCTATGATGGGGTCTAAAACCAGACTGAAGCATTTTGTATACATTGTATGTCTTCAGGAAGGCAGTAAGTTGCTGTACAACAGCTTTTTCTAACATTTTTGAGAGGAATGAAAGATTCAATATAGGCCGATAGTTCTTTATATTTTCTGGGTCAAGGTTTGGCTTTTTCAAGAGAGGCTTTATAACTGCCACTTTTAGTGAGTTTGGTACAGATCCGGTGGATAGAGAGCCGTTTATTATGTTCAACATAGGAGGGCCAAGCACAGGAAGCAACTCTTTCAGTAGTTGAGTTTGAATAGGGTCCAGTATGTAGCTTGAAGGTTTAGAGGCCATGATTATTTTCATCATTGTGTCAAGAGATATAGTACTAAAACACTTGAGGGTCTCTGTTGATCCCAGGTCCAGGCAGAGTTGTGCAGACTCAGGACAACTGAGCTTTGGAGGAATACGCAGATTTAAAGAGGGGTCCGTAATTTGCTTTCTAATGATCATGATCTTTTCCTCAAAGAAGTTCATGAATGTATTACTGCTGAAGTGAAAGCCATCCTCACTTAGGGAATGCTGCTTTTTAGTTAGCTTTGCGACAGTATCAAAAAGAATTTCCAATTAAGTTGGAAAAATAGGATGATCGAGCAGCAGTGAGGGCTCTTCGATACTGCACGGTACTGTCTTTCCAAGCTAGTCGGAAGTCTTCCAGTTTGCTGTGGCGCCATTTCCGTTACAATTTTCTGGAAGCTTGCTTCAGAGCTCGGGTATTTTCTGTATACCAGGGAGATAGTTTCTTGTGACAAATGTTTTTAGTTTTTAGGGGTGCAACCTCATCTAGGGTACTGCGCAAGGTTAAATTGAGTTCCTCAGTTAGGTGGTTAACTGATTTTTGTCCTCTGACGTCCTTGGGCAGGCAGAGGTAGTCAGGAAGGGCATCGAGGATTCTTTGTGTTGTCTGAGAATTTATAGAACGACTTTTGATGCTCCTTGGTTGGGGTCTGAGCAGATTATTTGTTGCGATTGCAAACGTAATAAAATGGTGGTCCGATAGTCCAGGATTATGAGGAAAAACATTGAGATCCACAACATGTATTCCATGGGACAAAACTAGGTCCAGAGTATGACTGTGACAGTGAGTAGGTCCAGAGACATGTTGGACAAAACCCACTGAGTCGATGATGGCTCCGAAAGCCTTTTGGAGTGGGTTTGTGGACTTTTCCATGTGAATATTAAAATCACCAAAAATTAGAATATTACCTGCTATGACTACAGGGTCAGATAGGAATTCAGGGAACTCAGTGAGGAACGCTGTATATGGCCCAGGAGGTCTGTAAACAGTAGCTATAAAAAGTTATTGAGTAGGCTGCATAGATTTCATGACTGGAAGCTCAAAAGACGTGAGAGATCTAACAGTGAGAGATCTAACATTTAGTAGCCCTATTTTGAGATGTGAGGTATCACGATCTCTTTCAATAATGGCAGGAATGGAGGAGGTCTTTAACCTAGTGAGATTGCTAAGGCGAACACTGCCATGTTTAGTTTTGCCCAACCTAGGTCGAGGCACAGACACGGTCTCAATGGGGATAGCTGAGCTGACTACACTGAATGTGCTAGTGGCAGACTCCACTAAGCTGGCAGGCTGGCTAACAGCCTGCTGCCTGGCCTGCACCCCATTTCATTGTGGAGCAAGAGGAGTTAGAGCCCTGTCTATGTTGGTAGATAAAATGAGAGCACCCCTCCAGCTAGGATGGATGATCACTTTGCTCATTGTATATGTAATTGCTTCTTGCAACTATCTACTCACTCTCCTCCTCTCACCTTTTTCCTTCGCTTGTGGACTTCAGTGCACAACACATCACCTGTCTGTGACCAGGCAAAAATCCTTTCCAAGCCAAACCTTCATATCATGACGATAACTGCTACACACAGCCTACATTGCGGACTCGTCATAGTCAACATAGCTACTAGAACTAACACGTTAGTAAACCCACTACAATCATGCAGTACAGTGTACAGTCAGAAAGCAGTTTAGCAGTTACACCGGAAGGTCCCGGTGGCAATAAATTAATAAAACCAAAAGGTTACCTTGATTTGGAAGAGTTCCGGTGTTAGATAGCCATAGATAGTTAGCTAACTTAGCATCCCTCTCTGTTTGACCCAGGTGTTTGAGTAGGCTGAACTAGCTAGCACATTCACTAGCTAAGTGAAAGTGAAAGTTAAAAAAAATATACGACCAAATATATATCTCTTCATTTTTTAATAAATTAACTATTGCCTTTCTCTCTCTTTCAGTCTTCTCACCACATTTTATACACTGCAGTGCTAGCTAGCTGTAGCTTACGCTTTCAGTACTAAAATCATTCTCTGATCTTTTGATTGGGTGGACAACATGTCAGTTCATTCTGCAAGAGCTCTGATAGGTTGGAGGACGTCCTCCGAAAGTTGTCGTAATTACTTTGTACGTCTGTGGAAGGGGGTGAGAACCGTGAGCCTCCTAAGTGTTGTATTAAAGTCAATGTACCCAGAGGAGAACAGAAGGTAGCTGTCCTCTGGCTACACCATTGTGCTACGCTACAGAGTGCTGCTGAAGCTACTGTAGACCTTCATTGCAAAACATTGTGTTTTAATCAAGCATGTGGTAACATGTGAACTTCTTTTGTATAGTTTTATCTAAAAATTATAACTTTTTTAATTCACAGAGGAGGATGGTCCTCCCCTTCCACAACTGAGGAGCCTCCACTGACACACACACACACCTTCTCATGCCCTATCCAAGCCAAGTATGTAATCTAGTGAACCACTGCTGCTAGGTATCCCTATGGAGCCACTAAATTTGAGTAACAAAGTCAATATTATCATTTCAGAGCACTATCCATTTTCATTCACTCAATCTTCCATAAGCGTCGCATCCCAAATGGTACCCTATTTCCTTTATAGTGCACAAATTTTAACCAGGGCCCATTGGACTGAAAATAATGCACTAAATAAGGCATAAGATACCATTTGGGACACAAGCCAATCTTCCATTATATGTCCCAAACTCCCTTAGCCCCTTCAACAACATCACTCATTTACAGGCTCCAGGGTAGATGTCCATTACATAGCCTTGATTGATGCACAATGCATTAAAATTGGATTATCCTTCATCATTTTAAGCAAATTTATCAAACAACAGCTTTCCACTGCAGGGTTAAGAACAGAAAAGTCCAGAAGAAGTGATGTCATGGGTTCAGCAGTGGACCTCACAGAGATGTTTGTTGGTTAATTTCCCAGACACATCAGGCATTCATTCCCACAGCTGTAATGTTTTTTTATTAACAATGAATACCAATTAAAACCATTTTCCCCACTCAACCCAGAGTAACAGTGTTTCACTACTAGGAATGTAATGTATGCCTATGCAGGAAATATAACATAAGCTCTGACTAAACCATTGTCTCACTTAGATGAAGGTCGTATTATAATTTAAAATAAAAAAGTGAAGTCAAGAATAAAGAAATTAATTGTAAACAAGCAACTGACAAATGGGAAGAATGAAGGACCAAAGGACCAGAGCAAAGGACCACCTACCCTGTGTCACACAAGGTGGCTCTCGCTACACACCGGAAGTGCTGAAATAAATTGTATTTTTTCACATTACCTAAGAATTAAACAGAACGGTATTGGTCATAAAGTAGATCGAGTAGCAGAAATTGGCTATCAGAGGGCGTATCAATCTTTCAGAAGATTGATCGATCTATTAAAACTGAAAATAGCGCGGTGGGAGGGTTGCATTTGGTTTAATAAGAAGACTACGGTCACATTGTTCCCAGCTAGCACATAACGTTCTGAGAACAATATGTTTCTTAGAGCTTGGTGAGAGCGTGGTTGACCTATGGTTATTTTACATCAGTGGAAGCTGGTGGGAGGGGCTACAGGAGGATGGGCTTATTGTAATTGCTGGAATGGAATTAATGGAATGTTTGACTCTGTTCCATTTATTGCAGCCTGTCCTCTTATAGCTCCTCCACACCAGCAGCCACTGTTTTGCATACAAGCTTCCTACAGCATTCTGGGAATGCTTTGGAACATTCCCAGCACATTTAAGGAATTTGAAATATTTTCTTTGTATTTCATTACTTTCACATAACGTTTCCTAAAAGTTCAAACATGGATACATGTATTTATCATTTGGTAATGATCTAGGAACGTTTTGCATCTGGTTTGACATTGGGAATGGTCTCAAATAGTTCAGAGAACATTAAGAAACAACGTTCTTCTGTGGGAATTTCAGTAGGGTACTTTCGCATACCATTTCCCATACGTTTTCTTCATGGTTCTGTTTAAAGTCATGTTCTCAAATTGCTCCAAGAACATTAAGAAACAATGTTCTTCTGTGGGAATTTCAGTACTTTAGCTAAACGTTTCCTACAGCTTCCCTCATGGTTCTATATAAAGTCAAGTCCTCAACCTGTTCTGAGAAAGTTAAGAAAAGTTTCTATAAAAACCACAAGAAAAATGTAGTAATGTTCAAATAATATTCTAAAAATGTTATTTAAAAACATACATTCTGTTCTCAGTATGAACAAAACTCTCTCTGTCATCTATTTTGTTGTGTGTTCAGGTATGTTTGCCACGCCCACTAATTGGCCACACCTGAGTGCATGTTTCCTCTGAAATGGGGTCTGTTTGAATAGGGTTAGACTAAACTTACATGGCATGCCTGCTCCATCCTGGTGGATCAGTGGATTAATTCCATGGCTAGAAAACAGAAGATTACAGGTTTGAATCTCACAGATACTGTGTCAAAACAAATGTGTTAGGCATTATTAATGCCTAAGAAAATGTAATTGCATGTGTTCAATCTGTGCTTGAAGTTAAAAAGAGTTAACTCAAAATAAGCTAGCAGTGTTTTTCAAAGTTTTTTTGAAACATTCAGTGAAAGTTTTATGGAAGTTATTTAAAAAACTTCCAAATAGCTTATAATTTCCGTTCTCAAACCTCCCAGGAAAACGCTCAAGGAACCACCCTGTATCCTAAAAAGAAACATACCCAGAAAAGGTGCATTTTTCACTTCTGTTCCCAGAACATAAAAAAATTATAAGTTAAAAAAAAGATTCAGTTTAACCGGTCAGGAAACATATGGCTTCGTTCCCACAAACAATGTAAGACCAAAACATACGTTCCCACAACTTCTAAGGAACCAAATCTGCTAGCTGGGTAACCACATACTAAACGGTCTTTGCTGTCACCACTCCGTGAAGTCGCCCAGTCCACCTTGATCAGGGGGGAACGCGGAGCCAGAATTTCGCAATCGCTGCCAGTCCAGTCTAGTCTATGCTCGTTCGGAGGAGACAGAGCCCAGGTACAGACAGAAAAAACTATCAAACAGACACTGAAGCCGAATGTGGATTGCTGCTGTAGGCTACTAAATGCATACATGACAAACAGCGGACATTAAAGGTGAGATTGAGATTATATTGTTATCGTGCAAATTGTAATGTATGGTAGGCTATATTGATTCTGTAAACAATATAAACTTATTTATCGGATATGTCTACAAATGTTGCAATGCGTAGGCTGTCAACATTAGACTAGGTGAGACAATGTTAGGAAGAAATATCATACGCTCTGTCTCGAGCCTGCAGCGCTCTGTTGGCTTGGTGCGTTGTCCTTTCTCCGATAACCATGTTAAAGGAAATGTTAACCATGCGTTATCAGACCGATTGCGAAAATAAAACATTGATTGCTCTCTGATGGACAGACATATTTATTTTTTTACACAAATAACTTAGCCTAGACTTCAAACTTTACGTGTTTTTGCGTATATTTCAATTTAGTTTACAAATACATTTATAATGCAATGCATTGATAGGTGAGGTCAAAATGAAACTAAATCAATAGTTTTTTTTAGAACGTTAACAACTAATTCGAATGTTCTACCCTGTTCATAATTTGATGTAATAATTGTGTTATGCAGTTTGATTTACAGTCTTTTTGTAGTTGCGCGTAGGCTATTTGACTTCAGAGCCCACTCCGCTCTATATCCTCATTTCGCAGACAGAGAGAAAAGAGAAAGAATGTTGTCCCTTGCAATGTGTAGACCTATGTGTTTCTAACTTGTATCTAGTCTAACTTGTATCTAGTCAGACACACTAATGGTGCGCAGGTCAGCTGTTTGTTCACCAGCACCCACCCGCAATTGCTAATAACCCATCTGCAACCGCCTGACTAGGCCTATACAGTGTATTTGAAAAGTATTCAGAACCCATTGATTTCCACATATTGTTATGTTACAGCCTTCTTCTAAAATGTATTAAATCGTTTTTTTTCTCATCAATCTACACACAATACCCATAATACCAAAGTGAAAGCAGGTTTTTAGAAATGTTGAAATGCAAACTGAAAATAAACATTTACATAAGTATACAGTTCCCTTTACTCAGTACTTCTTGAAGCACTGTTGGGAGCGATTACAGCCTTGAGTCTTCTTGAGTATGACCCTACAAGCTTGGCACACCTGTATTTGGGGAGTTTCTCCCATTCTTCTCTGCAGATCCTCTCAAGCTCTGCCAGGTTGGATGGGGAGCGTCGCTGCACAGCTATGTTCAGGTCTCTCCAGAAATGTTATATCGGGTCCAAGTCTGGGCTCTGGTTGGGACACTCAAGGACATTCAGAGACTTGTCCCAAAGCCACTCATGCGTGTGTGGCCGTGTGCTTAGGGTCATTGTTCTGTTGGAAGGTGAACCTTCGCCCCAGTCTGTCCTGAGTGCTCAGGAGCAGGTTTTCATCAAGGAACTCTCTGTACTTTGGTCTGTTCATCTGTCCCCTGATCCTAACTAGTCTCCCAATCCCTGCCACTGAAAAACATCCCCACAGCATGATGCTGCGACCACCGTGCTTCACCATAGGGATGGTGCCAGGTTTCCTCCAGATGTGACGCTTGGCATTCAGGCTAAAGAGTTAAATCTTGGTTTCATCAGACCAGAGAATCTTGTTTATCATGGTCTGAGAGTCCTTTAGGTGCCTTTTGGCAAACTCCAAGCGGGCTGTCATGTGCCTTTTACTGAGGAGTGGCTTCCGTCTGGCCACTCTACTATAAAGGCCTGATTGGTGGAGTGCTGCAGAGATGGTTGTCCTTCTGGAAGGTTCTCCTATCTCCACGGATTAACTCTGGAGCTCTGTTAGAGTGACCATTGGGTTTTTGTTCCCCTCCCTGACAAAGGCCCTCCTCCCCCGATTGCTCAGTTTGGCCGGGTGGCCAGCTCTAGGAAGAGTCTTGGTGGTTCCAAACTTCTTCAATTTAAGAATTATGGCGGCCACTGTGTTCTTGGGGACCTTCAATGCTGCAGAACATTTTTAGTACCCTACATTTCTAATACCCTCGACACAAGCCTGTCTCCGAGCTCTACGGACAATTCCTTTGACCTCATGCCTTGGTTTTTGCTATGACATGCACTGTCAACTGTTAGACCTTATATATACATACACATGTGTGCCTTTCCAAATCATGTCCAATCAATTGAATGTAACACAGATGGACTCCAATCAAGTTGTAGAAACATCTCAAGGATGTTCAATGGAAACGGGTAACTGCGCTCAGTTTCGAGTCTCATAGCAAAGTGTTTGAATACTATTTCTGGTATTTCTGTGTTTTTTCTTTTTAATAAATGTGCTAAAATGTCTAAAAACCTGTTTTTGATTTGTTATTATGGGGTCTTGTGTGTAGATTGATTATATATATATTTTGTTAATACATTTTAGAGTAAGGCTGCATCGTAACAAAATGTGGAAAAAGTCAAGGGGTCTGAATACTTTCTGAATGCACTGTATGTGATAAAGTGAAAATTGGAGGATTTTCCCTAATTTAGATGTTTCTGCTTATAATCTCTGACATTTTTGGAGGCTATTTGTTAGTCAACTTGTCTACAATTAGATACATACAGGTTCTCTTCTGTCATATGTTGCCATAGAAAACTAAATGAACCCTTGTTCACCAGAATAATGTCATAAATTATAGAATTAATGCTTCAATTTAGTTGACATCAGTTAAGTTTTCTCTGTGGTCTGCTTATTTCGGGGAGCAAAGACGTTTAGGGATTGGAGAGAAAATGCAATAGGTTATAGACCTACAGTCAGTTTCCATTTAACCCATCTGAACAGTAGGCTACAGTTCACTTGCCATGCCATAGGCCTATTTGAAGTCGTGTCTTGTGACTGTCTAATTTGCACAATGCCTCACAATCATCACACATAACATACACTCTTAGAATTTGTATGACATTTTTTAACACATCCTTATGTCTAGCTTTGGACGGTATGTGTTACTTTAAACACAATCACTGTGATTTGTGTACATTTCATGTACATTTTTCAACACAATTTGTGTCAATTCCTGCAAATAATGTGTTAAAAGCTGAAAAACATACAACACACCCTAGATGTTATATTATTGACCAATCGAATTGTGGATCCGAAGTCATCATGCATCTACGCTGTGGCCTCACACCCTGGCCTTCAGACATCTTGAAAAGGGAAGTGACAACTGACAACCTGCAGTGGGCCTCAGCCTGCCAGCACAAGAAATATGAAACATGAAACAAGGTAAATGTACTCTTTATCTGAATAAGGTGTACATTTGAGGCTAATGCAGAGCGGACACGGCAAATTTTTAGCCTTGATTTATAAAAATATAAGGTGTCTCAGATGAGTTTTCAAGAAGTTAGGACATTTAGGCAAATTTTTACCATAACCGTTATCATTATCATATTTCCCAGCATGTTCTACTGCAGGTTGATTTAGAAAAATAGTTTTTTATATCTGTGCTTTTGCATGTACATTGTTTGCGTCATTAATCTTATGCTACACTAAGATAAATAAAATACATTTTTCTAAACTAATCCAATCAGTTAGTTTTTGCATTTGTTACTGAAATCATTGTTCCAGTCTAAATGGAATGCGTAGTCTCCTCCCAATGTTCCTAACCCTGGCAGTCATTCTGAATGCAGGTTGCAGGGGAATAAAAATCCCAATTGTTGGCTGTTCTAATGCTGGCTGGATTCCAATAGGAATTACAGATCACTTTGCATAATGTGACTTGCAGGCAGGTTTGCAAAAAATCTGGTAATGTTCCCAAAGTTCCCAGGATTTTCAGATATCCCACTTGAAATGGAAACTGGAGGGAATATTCAGGAAGCCTGGACTCCTTTAACCACATTTCCCAGGAAAGATACTTGAGTTTTCCAATGCTACTTGCAGACCAGATGTGTTCTGTAAAACCAATAGTTTCAGGCCACTATGTAAACTAATCTTGTTTTCAAAGTAAGGCCTTACAAGATTTGAATGAAACCACTCACCTAGAATCTCAATTGGATGATAACCACAGGCTTGATCAGAAACAAATTCAATAACCATGTCTGTATCACTAACAAATATAGTCATGGGTGGTAATACTACAATTCCCTCGAAAAGGCAAGGCACACTGGGAAATGATATTGGAGGTATGGCTTAGTGGGGGCTTGGCTTTCAGTTATCGCTTCTTGGCCACCTATGAGTACCAGTTTAACTGGTCTATGGAGGTTTATTAAATTGGAGGTGTGGTGGCGTGGCTTTCAGTTAGATATTTTTGGCCTCCTGTCAGTGGAAGTGTTTTACCATTTTACCTGGTGTATGATAGATTTTTAATGTTTACCTCCTGACAAAGAATAAATGGCTACCTTATCGAGTCTGTTCTCCTGTATCTCCTGCATCTCATCATCATATCTGTTTTGTTATCCTTTTGGAGACAAACATTTATTCCCATTAAAAATCCTATTTACCCTAACCCATAACCTAACCTTAACTCCAAACCCCTAATGCTAGTTGTAACCACTTCTTTAGGACCTCTGGTACCCGCAAGGATAGTAAAACCACACCCGCACACACAGTTTTTATTTTCCTATCATTTATTGATATGCATACTGAGTGATATGTGCATTTTGAGGTAAAAGATACTTTAACATTATATTGTAAATAGCAGGAATACTGTGGTTTGGGATTGGTTGTATTCTAGCCTTCTGTATGGACCAGAGGGAATGTCCCATTCCCTATTTAGGCAGCCTTGAGCTTGGCTTTCATGGCTTTTAGTCTGAACTGCTTTTAAAAAATAGTACTGAATAATTGAAAGCCTGTTTAAGCTAGAGATATCTGTATTTTTGTATGGGCTCAATCCACCCCATCCACCTATGTCGGCCTTTCACATCTGCGGTGGAAAGTGGCAGAGCTACAGGGCTGAAAGTCAGACCCGGAGACATCCTGAAAATCTGTCTTTTAACGAAAACGTCTGTAGCGTCCAAACTAATATGACCCCTCTATGGAAAGATGAGACTCACACGAACACGATGGTGTTCTCCGTTTTGTTCCACGACTTGTCTGAAGGTAACTCAGTACAGGTTTAAAAAATGAATGGAAGTATGGAAGTCATTTTGTGCCCCCCCCAAAAGGCTGTTAAATATGTGTAATATCTCCTGGATATAGGACAGACACTTCAAAACCTTATTCCTTATGTGTTTCTGCCATTTATGAACGTGCTATTCAATGTGTTTCTATATTTCATCAAATCATTTTTTAAATATATTTTTTTGATACCTAAAAGGGTTCTAAAATAGAGGTTAAACAGTAAAGGATACTCCTACAAACTATACTATAAGAGCCATGGAGGGAATTGACTTGTAAGCATAATCAGAAGTGACAGGGACAGCAGAACAAGAGGTGGTTTTCAAAACCAGATGTCTTAGAGACCCATACATGGCAGAGAGAGGCCACATGTTTGTGGAGAATTTCAGTTTCAAAATTAAACAACCCTCGGCTGTTTATCAAAACAATGGGTGTGATGACCATTTTGTTGTATTTCAAATCGCAGATTGCACCTCTAAAGATCCACTCCAGTTAGGTATTAGGTGAAGATACAGTATATGTTTCTTTAAGTCTCTCCCTTTCATGTAAACCACAGTTTTCTGTGAATGATCACCCGGTAGCTTGGTTAAGATTCAACAAATGTAGCTATAGTTGTGTTTTTGTTGTGTTTTATTTCATCTGTGATTTGTCAATGTTCTATTTTAAGTAAGGTTTTGTGTCGCTTTCGGAGAATGATTCTGGGGATAGCAGCAAAGTTAATACAGCCTTGAAGTTGAGAGAGAGAGAGGAGGGAAATAAGAAGAGAGACAGAGGACGAGAGCGGAAAGCTTTTGACCGATCTGAGGCTTTGAAAATAGTCATTTGGAGTTTAATGCTCTGTGGCAGGTTATTTTGGGGAGGCTTTCTACCTGCTTTTAAGGTGAGTGGGAGAGACATTTGAAATCAGTCTGAGAGCTGTGATTGTGGCGTCAGGAAAGGCTCAAGCTTTCCTCTAGAGGTGACTGAAGCTGGATCCACCTGACAGGTGTTTGAGGATCCAGTTCTGGAGGTGTCGCTGAAAACGCAAGGATGTGGAATTTTTAGTTCAACCTACTTTCTTTAGGTAAACCATGAATAGGCATGCATCTTTCTTAACTGTGTTTGCAAGTATTTTCCAAATGAAACATTTCAAGGCTGTGAGGCAAGAGGGATGCATGCTGGTCTGTGTTTGTGTATGTTCACAAAAGTGGACATGGCAATTTGGTCAATGTTTTTGCCTAGTGGCCTTTGCAAGATGCAGCTATACGTTTTGCGTGAAAACATGACAATACATAGTAGCTGAAGCAGTGGGAGTACTTTTTTGTATTTTTCTCCACTATAAATGATTGATCAGTGATTGACACCCACACTAATTTAATCAATGGGTTGGAAGGAGGAAATATGACAATTATAGAATACTAACTACATATGGGTTTCAAAATGAATACGCCTCTGTTGATTTTACAGTTGGATAATCTTATGAATAAATAGAGAAAGATTCAATGCCGGGAGTTATTACAATCATACATCCTTCTACATTCACACCCTTCAGGTGTGTGTTTGTCTAAGATCTCCTGGGATCCATCCATCCTCACTTTCTCTCCTCCTCTTGCTTCTCCTCTCCTGTCTTCAATACAACACTTTCACCTCTCTCTTTCTCATCACCCACCTCCCTCTCTCTCTCGCTCTCTCGCTCTATTTCTCTTTGTTACGTTTTCCAAAACTGCTCCTCCACCTCTGCTGTCCCCCTAATTAATTTCTACTTTCCCAAGATGGCAGGTCCTCTCTTTCCTCCTCCCTTCATCCCCTCCCCCCTCTATTCATTTGCATCCTGGCTCTACGCTCCATGTGGCTGGCTGCCCAAGTATTTCTCCTGGAGTCAGCTGGCTAATTGGGTCCCATCTGTTGGGAGAGAGAGAGGTCTGTGCCGAATCCAGGCTAATTTGTGTCTGGATTTTTACCATATTGACTGAGTTCTGCTGGGCCAATGGCACCATGTTCACCGTTTCGGTGGTCTTAGACTCACAGAAACACCTAATTATAATAATTTTTTTGTAGTTGCTCATGGACTCTGTGCCATATACTGACTGGGCATAAATGTTCCGAATAATACTCCTTCCATCTCCCATTCTGTACGCTAATATTTTGAAGGTGTAACGACGAGTGGTGTTGGTAACCTAAACCTGGGTAAGACGTTGTCAAGAGGGCGGTGATGTGTGTGTGCGAGGCAGAAGACGCAAGATCAATCCCAATAGTGTGTTTGTGATTGAGGAAGCTATACTGTTATTTTAAACAAGCAACATGAGCCACATTACATAAGGACTAGGCTGAGGCGCTTACAGATAAAGGATTCATCATGGCTGTGTTCTTGCTAAGTTATTGTTCCTGTTCTGTTCTGACCAAGTAAAAACCAAACATACAGTACTTCCTCCCACATGCTCTCTGCACTGCCTTTAATCTCACACTGATTGCATCAAGCCTCAGCAGCTCAGAAGCAGGATGCAAACTACCCGCAGTACTGAGGAAGTGGTAAGGTCTTCAGCCTGGTGATGATCTGCAGTTGGCATGCTAGCACCCTTAAAAACAAGAACTTAAAGAGGAACCCAAAAGACACAACACAAAGGTGCCTGTTCACAAGAGCATGAGAGAAATGCCTGTCTCTTTTAACCAAAGAGTTAACACTTCTAACAGGTAAAATAGAGGGGATAGCCTGTGTCCAAAAGGGCCCTGGTCAAAAGTAGTGGACTATAAAGGGAATAGGGTGACATTTGGGATGCAGTAAAGTTGGTGCTATAGGCTACCTACCTACGGGTATTATATTGGTAGTTTACTCAGTGCAGAGGCAGTCTATTGGATCTTCGCCACTGTGCACAACTTATCACACTGCAACTCTTGAATGTTCAATAAGACCATGTGCTGTGTTTGGCTTTCATTTATGTTCTGTTCTTATTAATGCATATTATGACTCTCTCGGGTTCTCTTGTAAAATCAAACAAATGCAACCTGTTTGAAAATGTGTTTGTACCAGTCATATGTGAATCTGAAAGATAGATAGTTTGTGTGTTCTGCTTTTTTCATGCTATAATTGTATTTAGCCTGGGATACTATGGACCGTTACCAGTCTAGATGTCGGAGTTGACACATAAACCCTGTCACTTTATCTTCCACATCATGCGGACCCATCTCTCTCTTGCTCTCCCTCTCTTTTCATTCTCTCTCCCCCCTCCTTCTCTCTTTCTCTCTCTATACCTGATGACTTTGATTCATCATGGTTCTCATCTCCTTCCCCTCTGTGGGAGCTGTTTGTAATAAATGTGTTTTATGCATATAAAAAAAAAAATCAGACAATTGATGGGGTGCCAGCAATGACCTTCTATGATGATGGAACGTCTTTGTATCTTCCCTCTGAAAAATGAGTGAAATTTATTTTGCCGAGGTAGGGTGAACAGGCGGAATGAAACAGGGTGTAAGATATTTGGCCCTGTTATGTTACATCTCCTTTCTCAGCACAAAATTAATAAAGACAGAAGTGAAGATTTCAATTGTGATATCGAGATGGAGAGAGTGAGGGAGAACTTTCAAAGTAAGAGACCACAAGGTTACCCGCCCGGTTTTGAGAATCGAGACACAAATTGAGGCTGAATGGCCCAGGGGACTGTACTGGTGTCGTTTGATGTTTTCCTTCGTGTACTTTTTGGCACTTATTTGAATTTAGGTGATATTGAGGAATTTAGGCACCTTTTTAGAAGTGATAGTCCAAGTCCACAACCTGTTAGTGAGCAGATATTGATGTATATGTGTTTGATTCTTTGGGTCTCTCCCCGACATTCATTTTGTTTTCCTGCCCAATCTAAAATGAGCTTTCCATGCATACAAACACACAGGCATATTGCTACACTGGTTGCATTCCAAAATGGCACCCTATTCCCTATATAGTGCACTACTTTTAACCAGATCCCAGGCTCTAGTCACATACACCAGATAAGTGCAGTGAAATGTGTTGTTTATCAGGGTCAGCCATTGTAGTACGGCACACTTGGAACAAATTAGGGTTAAGTGCCTGGCTCAAGGGCACATTGATAGATTTTTTTCCCGAACCAGCAACCCTTCATTTACTAGCATTTACCCACTGACTTGGCCATCTGTCCTTAATGACAGGTTTTAATACATTTTCGAGGCCTTCCTTGATTTCCAGTATTTAATAGCTGTTTTTCTTTAGTTCACCTACTAGTTTTGCTGCAATGACTTCTAATTAGATCACTCACCATCTTCCGGGTGTTCTTGTTTTAGACAACATCTCTTCCTGTTGATAAATTATGTTATTTCTAGCTTCCTGGATGTATTCTAAATCGGGGCTGTGTTTGAAATGTATTCCCTACATGGTGCACTACTTTTGTCTAGAGCCCTATGTGAACCCAATGGGACCTGATCAAATGTAGTGCACTACAGTGGGAATATGGTGCAATTTGGGATGTAGACAGTGTCTAATGGCGATGGTGAATGCATCCTTTTTTTGTCAGATGAAAGTGATTTACTATGCTTCAAACCAGCCATTAAAGTTACACTATGCAGAAATGGCTCCGCCATTTCCTGGTTGCTAAAAAGCTAATAGTTTGCCTAATTTCAGTTTACGTGACAAAATAAGCAAGTATAGTGTAGAGAATCATTTTACCATCTAATCCGCTGTGAAATATTTTTTCCATTACCAAAAATTTAGTTGTTTCAGCTGTTTGAAGCTGGTGTAAAAAAAAACGAAGGTAAAAGATGAAAAATCTAAACTTGAGAACGTGAAGCATAGAAATAGCACACATAGAACAGATCTACCAATTCTTAGACTTGCTTTCAAGTAGAATGATAGATCTATAACTCACATATCTAGGAGAATTTGTTCAAGTCTCCCAAAACGTTACATATTGCCACTTTAAGACAACGAGAGAAGGTAGATGTAGCATCGTCAGGGGTGGCAGTGATTATTTGAGCATTTAGCTGCAACTAACCCATCACAACATTGAAAGGTGAAAGAACGCATAACCACACTCACGGTTGTTTTCATAGAAAAGTTTCAGCACAGAGCACAGCATGGCTTCACAGCACTGTTACATGTTGCTTTGTATTGAACAGACCTTGTTGTTTTCAGAGTGTGTATGACCCCCCCAGAATCAAGCCACCTAAAAGACCTGTGAAGAAGAGATCATCTTCGACCTTGAGGGATTGCTGATGAGTGGGTAGTTAGCCAGTGTGTGTGAGAAAACACGGTGGCAGTTGTGGCTGGTGAATGAATGGAATGGTTTGATAGCGTTCCATTAATTTCACTTCAGCCACTACTAGGGGCCATCTCCCCCTTACCAGCTTCTACTGTGTGTTTGGTAGATTAATGGTGAGCTCCAACTGAGTGTGTAGAAGGTACAGAGGTGAACAGTGTGTGTGGTGAAATGAGTGGTTCCCTGGAGCTCTCCAGGCTCTTTCAGGGGTGACTTATTTTCCTCCTTCGTCAGACCAGTCAGTCAGTCAGTCAGTCTGGCCACTGACACAGCTCATCGTTCTTATCAATAGTAAACGCCTCAGGATAGTGTTTCCTGCTTGTTTTAACACTTTACTCTGAAAAGTCCGGACAACTCTCAGGGCGGACAGTGGTAGAAATCAATGCTGTCCTGTCATCCACATCTGTATTTGGGCCATATGGGAAAATCTGTGTGTACCATCATGCCAACCCATTGTCACTTCTTTTCATGCCAAACAATGGAGTTGGCAAGAGAACAAACATATCTGGGACCAGGTTAGGAAACCAGTATAAAGGACTCAAAATGGAAGAACTTTAGCGTTGATTGGTTGCTCTAATGATCATCATCATTACCTAGAAGGAAGAGGCTTATATTTTTATGTGGGAAACATTATTTTTCAAATGATCCAGTAATGATTGATGGATGGAGTGTATGATGTAAGGAGGACGGTTAACATACAACGGTTGGAGAAACAGACCTTGAAGCTAGTACATAGCTGTCAATGAGGAATTTGTCATATGATAATTGAATGTTCATGTTGACTGGAAAATATTTCACTTCTGAAGGGTCACTGTTGATTACAGTATATGCCAAAGAGAAACTGAAAAGTAAGAAGAGATATTTGAAGCACAGAGAGAGAGAGAGAGAGAGAGATGAGCGAGAGAAATGAGAAAGACAGAGAGAGGGTGATAAATGCCTGTCAGAGTAAGATTGATGGTTACAGTGTAATATCTCTAGAGCATCAAACTATAGAATGATGTTGTGACAGAGAAGAGAGATATGACCCCTCAGAGAGCATAATTTATTGCTTCCCAAATGGCACCCTAATTCCATTATAGGTCACTATTTTTTACCAGGACTCATAGGGCCCTGGTCAAAACTAGTGCACTATTAAAGGTAATAGGATGGCATTTGGCACTCATAGAGTGTCGTTTACTGGGTACAGTCGTTAATGTGACACTGCAGATGTCGACCCATGACCTTTTTATTGACCAGATGATGAACTGCAGCCAATAGACTCATCAACCATAGTTCACAATGGCTTATTTTTTTCACCCTTGCTCTCTCTCCTTCTTTCTTTCTATCTTTCTAGTGCACTAGGTAGGGAGTAGGGTGCCATTTTGGATGCAGACTCAGTCTGCGTGACAGGCACTCACTCTCACATCAAATCAAATGTTATTTGTCACTTGCTTCATAGCAGTGGTGTGTTTGAGACCACCTAAACCAAGACAGATTCAAGACCAAGACAGGAACATATCGAGTCCGAGTCAAGACCGAGACCAGAAAAATGTGAGTCCAATTCAAGACATGATTGTAATTTTGTCAAATCCCCACCATTAAAAAAGTAAAAACTGTCCAGTATTTCTGTCTTCACATTTCAGAACAACTTATGGATTCTTTAGACATTTTGAAAAAAAAAAATAATATTCATGCTAAGGTAAATATAGAGCACAGTGGGGAACAATGGGCCTCCTACACCTTCAGAGAAGGGCTAAGGATTTATATCAATTATGATTATATTCTTATTTAATTTTAAATTATGTTCTGATTTAATCTCTTCAGTTTTTGTTGGAAAGGGTTAACACAAAAGATAAAAATAGTAACCAATCAGGAATTTTCATTGCTGGTCTCAGGGGAGATAAATCTGGCTAGCAATGTCAGCCATTGGCTAGGCCATCAGAAGCCAGATAAAGGCATCTGCCATTCAACTGTATTAGGGCAACATTTTGGGAGTGACAGTGGAATCAACCAATCACATTTTGACTTAATGAGTGGGACCATTTTAACAAAATTCTGCCTTCTTGAAGGCCAACAGGTCACTGCGCAAGAGCGAGCCGTAGTTTTCCCACGGTCTAACTAGCTAGCTTTTGTTGTCGGCTAGTTTGCAGTTTGAACCTTTACACCGGGGTTCCTCAAGGATCCTTTTCAATTGGAAAAGTTATGCCGGTGTGGCAACCCAAAAGGTTATTCCAGGCACCTTTACTTCTAAGAGTGCACAGTACATTTAGCATATAATCTCCTGGAGGTTAGGGGCCCTTCCAAAAATGCACACTATTCCCTATAAAGTGCTCTGCTTTTAACCAGAGTAAGTGCACTGCTTTTGACCAAAGAAAACAAATAGGAAATAGGGTGCCAGTTGGGATGTCAACAAACTTATGCATGAAGGAGGGATTTATAAATTGGTATGTAAGTGGGGTCCTGTTTTGTTTCTCCCTCCTGCCCTCTGTTCGCTGGCCAGGTAGCTAGATATTTTATTCTCCCTCTCTTTCATCCTCTGCCTGCCTAGCCATAGGCATCTCATTTTACTTTCAGATTTGATTCGGGGAATGAATCTGAATGTTATTTCCCCTACCGAAGAATTGTCTTGCTGTGGTGGTGGCATGGTTGAGCTGGAGTCAAACAGGGTAGGGTTTCTTGCTGGGTAGGACTGACTGAGTCTGTGAGGCTAGAAACGAGGGGTGGGGTTAGGGGAGTTGTGAACAGGTTGTTATCCCGAGAGGGAAGTGTGTGCCTGTGTGTGTGTATGCATGCATGTGTACATGTGTCCAAACTTTTGAGTGGTACTGTACACCTACTCAATCAAAGGATTTTTCTTTATTTTGACAATTTTCTACATTGTAAAATAATTGTGAAGACATCAACTGTATGAAATAGCACATATGGAATCATGTAGTAACCCAACTTTTTCAAAGTAGCCACCCAAAGTAGCCACCCTTTGCCTTGATGACAGCTTTGCACACCCTTGGTATTCTCTGTGTCCAAACTTTTGACTGGTACTGTATGTGAATTTGTCCCAATACTGGTGGTCCCCTAAAATGGGGGGATTATATATTAAAAGTGTTGTAATTTCTAAACGGTTAACCTGATATGGATGAAAATACCCTCATTAAAGCTGACAATCTGCTCTTAAACCTCATAGTCATTCTTGAATTTAAAATCCAAACTTTTGGAGTATAGAGTCAAAAGAAGAAGAAATGAGGGCACTGTATTTTGAGCACACAAAGGCTTCATAATTCCTAAAGGATGTTAACTGACGGATAATATCTCAAAGAATAAAACATATGAGATATCCCAAGCCTGTGTTAACCTCAGACCTTATTTTCGATATATATCTCAAAACCCAATTATTTTCCCCATTTAATATCTCCAATAGGAATGTTTTATTTGACCTTTATTTAACTAGGCAAGTCAGTTAAGAACAAATTCTTATTTTCAATGACTGTCTGGAAACCGCCTGATCAGGGGTTAGAACGACAGATTTGTACCTTGTCAGTTCAGGGATTTGAACTTGCAACCTTCCGGTTACTAGTCCAACGCTCTCACCAATAGGCTACCCTGCCGCCCCATGGCCAACATAGGCAGGTAAACATGCCAAAATTAATACAGCATGTACACAGCATGCATTGATTTCAAGAAATGTTGCGTCATATTTCTGTGCATACTTTTCGTTGAAGCTTGCTTCAAAATATCTACAAACGGAGTACGCATTCGAGAAGTGCCCTCTGTGCTCAGTTTTGCAGACTTTGATCAGGACTCATACTCCGACCCTCCTGGGCTCCATTTTTGTGTCTTCGGAGTACGATAGTATGCATTTTGAGAAACACCCAGTATTTTTCACCTCCATCAACAAAACACCAAATTATGACATTTTTGGTGGAAGAATGGTGTCAAATACTTCTAATAAAGTTCCAGACACTTGTAGAATATTTTCCAAGCTACAATGAAGCTGCTCTGGCAACCCAACACTCTATGAAGAGACAGGTTAGCGTTTTTCGTCATAAATCTTGCTCTGGAGGCAGCTCGGCACAGTGGTCACTCTCTGGCACGGCCACAAAGTCCTAAAATTAGATTTTTAAACCTAACCTTAAACTAAGCCACACTTCTAGTCGTAATGCCTTACTCTAACCTTCAATAAAGACCAAAAAGAAAATTTTGTTTGTTTTCATGAATTTTACAATATAGCTAATTTTGACTTTGCAGCCAGCCTAGCTAGCGGAAATCACTCAGTTCTGCCTCCAGACAAAGACTCATGACAATAAAAGTTGACATTTTGATTGTTTTTAGTTTCTTTGGGCAGTTAACTGTACGTCGTACATTTTTATGTAAGGCTTGTGAGCCATGTACAAATGCATTTATAATGATTTGGACTGGAATCTAATACCTACCACAGTGTATTTTAGAGTTTTCCAGCACCATCATCAAAATACCAAATTATGAAATATCTGGTGGAAGAATGATGTATCATCCTTCCAATAGAATTCCAGACACATGTACAATGCCTTTGGAAATTATTCAGACCACTTGACTTTTTCCAAATTTTAGTAGGTTACAGCCTTATTCTAAAATGTAATTTAAAAACTGTTTCCCTCATCAATCTACACACAATACCCCATAATGACAAAGCAAAAACAGGTAAAAGAATTACGGAAATATAGCATTTACAGTTGAAGTTGGAAGTTTACATACACTTAGGTTGGAGTCATAAAAACTCTTTTTTTCAACCACTCCACAAATATGTTCATGTTAACAAACTATAGTTTTGGTTCAGTTAGGACATCTACTTTGTGCAAGTAATTTTTCCAACAACTGTTTACAGACAGAATATTTCACTTCTAATACACTGTATCCAGTGGGTCAGAAGCTTACATACACTAAGAGCAACTGTGCCTTTAAACAGCTTGGAAAATTCCAGAAAATGATGTCATGGCTTTAGAAGCTTCTGATAGGCTAATGGACATCATTTGAGTCAATTGGAGTTGTACCTGTGGATGTATTTCAAGGCCTACCTTCAAACGCAGTGCCTCTTTGCTTGACATCATGGGAAAATCAAAAGAAATCAGCCAAGACCTCAGAAAACAAATGGTAGACCTCCACAAATCTGGTTCATCCTTGGGAGCAATTTCCAAATGCCTGAAGGTACCACGTTCATCTGTACAAACAATAGTATACAAGTATAAACACCATGGGACCATGTAGCCGCCATACCGCTGAGGAAGGAGACGCGTTCTGTCTCCTAGAGATTAACGTACTTTGGTGTGAAAAGTGCAAAACAATCCCAGAACAACAGCAATGGAACATGTGAAGATGCTGGAGAAAACAGGTACAAAAGTATCTATATCCACAGTAAAATGAGTCCTATAGCGACATAACCTGAAAGGCTCATTGTAGCTGGGGATTTTAACAAAGCTAATCTGAAAACAAGACTCCCTAAATTTTATCAGCATATCGATTGCGCAACCAGGGGTGGTAAAACCTTGGATCATTGTTACTCTAACTTCCGCGACGCATATAAGGCCCTGCCCCGCCCCCCTTTCGGAAAAGCTGACCACGACTCCATTTTGTTGATCCCTGCCTACAGGCAGAAACTTAAACAAGAGGCTCCCACGCTGAGGTCTGTCCAACGCTGGTCAGACCAAGCTGACTCCACACTCCAAGACTGCTTCCATCACGTGGACTGGGACATGTTTCGTATTGCGTCAGATGAAAATATTGACGAATACGCTGATTCGGTGTGCGAGTTCATTAGAACGTGCGTCGAAGATGTCGTTCCCATAGCAACGATAAAAACATTCCCAAACCAGAAACCGTGGATTGATGGCAGCATTCGCGTGAAACTGAAAGCGCGAACCACTGCTTTTAATCAGGGCAAGGTGTCTGGTAACATGTCCGAATATAAACAATGCAGCTATTCCCTCCGCAAGGCTATTAAACAAGCTAAGCGTCAGTACAGGGACAAAGTGGAATCTCAATTCAATGGCTCAGACACAAGAGGCATGTGGCAGGGTCTACAGTCAATCACGGACTACAAGAAGAAACCCAGCCCAGTCACGGACCAGGATGTCTTGCTCCCAGGCAGACTAAATAACTTTTTTGCCCGCTTTGAGGACAATACAGTGCCACTGACACGGCCTGCAACGAAAACATGCGGTCTCTCCTTCACTGCAGCCGAGGTGAGTAAGACATTTAAACGTGTTAACCCTCGCAAGGCTGCAGGCCCAGACGGCATCCCCAGCCGCGCCCTCAGAGCATGCGCAGACCAGCTGGCCGGTGTGTTTACGGACATATTCAATCAATCCCTATACCAGTCTGCTGTTCCCACATGCTTCAAGAGGGCCACCATTGTTCCTGTTCCCAAGCTAGCTAAGCCATAAATGAGCGAATGGCACTAAATCACTTCCAACTTCCGTCATCATGAAGTGCTTTGAGAGACTAGTCAAGGACCATATCACCTCCACCCTACCTGACACCCTAGACCCACTCCAATTTGCTTACCGCCCAAATAGGTCCACAGACGATGCAATCTCAACCACACTGCACACTGCCCTAACCCACCTGGACAAGAGGAATACCTATGTGAGAATGCTGTTCATCGACTACAGCTCGGCATTCAACACCATAGTACCCTCCAAGACCCTGGGTCTCGACCCCGCCCTGTGCAACTGGGTACTGGACTTCCTGACGGGCCGCCCAGGTGGTGAGGGTAGGCATCCTCCCCGCTGATCCTCAACACGGGGCCCCACAAGGGGTGCGTTCTGAGCCCTCTCCTGTACTCCCTGTTCACCCACGACTGCGTGGCCACGCACGCCTAACTCAATCATCAAGTTTGCGGACTGGTAGGCTTGATTACCAACAACGGAGACGGCCTACAGGGAGGAGGTGAGGGCCCTCGGAGTGTGGTGTCAGGAAAATAACCTCACACTCAACGTCAACAAAACTAAGGAGATGATTGTGGACTTCAGGAAACAGCAGAGGGAACACCCCCTATCCACATCGATGGAACAGTAGTGGAGAGGGTAGCAAGTTTTAAGTTCCTCGGCATACACATCACAGACAAACTGAATTGGTCCACTCACACTGACAGCGTGTGAAGAAGGCGCAGCAGCGCCTCTTCAACCTCAGGAGGCTGAAGAAATTCGGCTTGTCACCAAAAGCACTCACGAACTGATGCACAATCGAGAGCATCCTGGCGGGCTGTATCACCGCCTGGTACGGCAACTGCTCCGCCTCAACCGTAAGGCTCTCCAGAGGGTAGTGAGGTCTGCACAACGCATCACCGGGGCAAACTACCTGCCCTCCAGGACACCTACACCACCCGATGTTACAGGAAGGCCATAAAGATCATCAAGGACATCAACCACCCGAACCACTGCCTGTTCACCCCGCTATCATCCAGAAGGCGAGGTCAGTACAGGTGCATCAAAGCTGGGACTGAGAGACTGAAAAACAGCTTCTATCTCAAGGCTATCAGACTGTTAAACAGCCACCATTGAGTGGCTGCTGCCAACACACTGTCATTGACACTGACCCAACTCCAGCCACTTTAATAATGGGAATTGATGGGAAAT
The DNA here is from genome assembly GCF_034236695.1 of Oncorhynchus nerka. Lineage (NCBI taxonomy): Eukaryota > Metazoa > Chordata > Actinopteri > Salmoniformes > Salmonidae > Oncorhynchus > Oncorhynchus nerka. The sequence continues at coordinate 36,404,140 of NC_088417.1, read as the reverse complement.
GATGTAAATATATCACTAGCCACTTTAAACAATGCTACCTTATATAATGTTACTTACCCTACATTATTCATCTCATATGCATACGTATATACTGTACTCTACATCATCGACTGCATCCTTATGTAATACATGTATCACTAGCCACTTTAACTATGCCACTTTGTTTACTTTGTCTACATACTCATCTCATATGTATATACTGTACTCGATACCATCTACTGTATGCTGCTCTGTACCATCACTCACTCATATATCCTTATGTACATATTCTTTATCCCCTAACACTGTGTATAAGACAGTAGTTTTAGAATTGTTAGTTAGATTACTTGTTGGTTATCACTGCATTGTTGGAACTAGAAGCACAAGCATTTCGCTACACTCGCATTAACATCTGCTAACCATGTGTATGTGACAAATAAATTTGATTTGATTTGATTTGATTTGGCTGCTCAGCAAGGAAGAAGCCACTGCTCCAAAACGCCATAAAAAAGGCCAGACTACGGTTTGCAACTGCACATGGAGACAAAGATCGTACTTTTTGGAGAAATCACAGATGAAACAAAAATAGAAATGTTTGGACATAATGACCATCGTTATATTTGGAGGAAAAAGGGGAGGCTTTCAAGCCAAAGAACATCATCCTAACCGTGAAGCACGGTGGTGGCAGCATCATGTTGTGGGGGTGCTTTGCTGCAGGAGAGACTGTTGCACTTCACAAAATAGATGGCATCACGAGCCCTGACCTCAATCCTATAGAACATTTGTGGGCAGAACTGAAAAAGCGTGTGTGAGCAAGGAGTCCTACACCAGCACTGTCAGGAGGAATGTTGTGGGGGTGCTTTGCTGCAGGAGGGTGTGGTGCACTTCACAAAATTGATGGCATCATGAGGACAGAAATTGATGTGGATATATTGAAGTAACATCTCAAGCCATCAGTCAGGAAGTTAAAGCTTGGTAGCAAAGGTTTTTTCCAAATGGACAATGACCCCAAGCATTCTTCCATAGTTGTGGCAAAATGGCGTGGAGTGGCCATCACAATGCCCTGACCTCAACCCTATGGAAAATATGAGCGAGCAAAGAGGCCTACAAACCTGACTCAGTTACTCCAACTCTGTCATGAGGAATGGGCCAAAATCCATCCAATTTATTGTGGGGAGCTTGTGGAAGGCTACCCGAAATGTTTGACCCAAGTTAAACAATTTAAAGGCAATGCTACCAAATACGAATTGAGTGTATGTAACCTTCTGACCCACTGGGAATGTGAAATAAAAGCTGAAATAAATAATTCTCTCTCCTATAATGTGACATTTCACATTCTTAAAATAAAGTGGTGATCTTAACTGACCTAAAACAAGGATTTTTTACTAGGATTAAATGTCAGGAATTATGAAAAACTGAGTTTAAATCTTTTTAAGGTGTATGCAAACCTTCGACTTCAACTGTGCATAAGCATTCAGACACTTACTTTGTTGAAGCACCTTTGGCAGAGATTACTGTCTCATCTTCTGCTTGGCACACCTGTATTCTTCTCTTCAGATCCTCTTAAGCTCTGTCAAGTTAGATGGGCAGTGTCGCTGCACAGCTATTTTCAGGTATCTCTAGAGATGTTCAATTGGGTTCAAGTCCGGGCTTTGGCTGGACCACTCAAGGACATTTAAAGACTTGTCCCAAAGCCACTGCATTGTCTTGGTAGTGTGCTTAAGGTCGTTGTCCTGTTGGAAGGTGATTCTTCTTCACAGTCTGAGGTCCTGAGCGCTCTAGAGCAAGTATTCATCAAGGATCCCTCGCTGTACTTTGGTCTGTTCATCTTTCCTTCGATCCTAACTAGTTTCCCAGTCCCTGCCGCTGAAAAACATCCCCACAGCATGATGCTGCCACCACCATGCTTCACCGTAGGGATGGTGCCAGGTTTTATCCAGAAGTGACGCTTGGCATTCAGGCCAAAGAGTTCAATCTCGGTTTCATTAGACCAGAGAATCTTGTTTATCATGGTCTGAGAGTCCTTTAGTTGCCTTTTGGCAAACTCCAAGCGGGCTGTCATCTGCCTTTTACTGAGTAGTGGCTTCCATCTGGCCATTGTACCATAAAGGCCTGATTTGTGGATTGCTGCAGAGATGGTTGTCCTTCTGGAAGATTCTCCCATCTCAACACAGCAATTCTGGAGAGTCTTAGAAGTTACATACTTCTTCCATTTAATCAATGGAGGTCACTGTGTTCTTGGGGATCTTAAATGCTGCAGAAATGTTTTGGTACCCTTCCCAGATCTGTGTCTCTTCACAATCGTGTCTCAAAGCTCTACAGACAATTCCTTTGACCTCATGGCTTGGTTTTTGCTCTGACATGCAAAGTCATCTGTGGGATCTTGTATAGAGGGGTGTGTGCCTTTCCACATTATGTCCAGTCAATATAATTTACCACAGGTGGATGCAATCATGTTGTAGAAACATCTCAAGCATGGTCAATGGAAACAGGATGCACCTCACCTCAATTTTGAGTCTCAGAGCAAAGGTTCTGAATACATATGTACATAAGGTTTTTCTGTGTTTTGTAATACATTTGCAAAAGAAATGGCTTCATCATTATGAGGCATTGTGTGTAGATTGATTAGGATAAGGCTGTAACGTAACAAAATGTGGGAAAAATCGAGGGGTCTGAATACTTTCCCAATGCGCTGTATAATCTATGCCAAGGCGCATTGAAGCTATTCTGTTCTGTTGGCTCGTGGTAGACCAACGCCTGGTAGACCAACGCCCTTTAAGATACTTTATGGTGATGTTTCCTTTATTTGTATGTACACTCTTGGAAAGATATTGCCATCTAAAACCTAAAAGGGTTCTCCGGCTATCCTCTTAGGAGAAGCCTTTGAAGATACCTTTATTGGCTCGAGGTAGAACCCTTTTGGGTTCTTTGGAAAAAAATCTTTCCCCAGAGGGTTCTACATGGAACCCAAAAGAGTTCTATCTGGAACCAAAAAGGAACCCTTTTGGAAACCCTTTTCTAAGAGTGTGCAGTAAAGCGTGCAGTAAAGAGCCATGCACACACACAATTAGAATTAAGTGGACTGTAATCTAATACCTAACACATATCTCTATCCCAAATGGCACTACATTCCCTATATTCTGCAGTATATAGTGAGTAGGGTGTCATTTGAGACACAACCCCTGTCATTCTGGCTACAGCTGCATATAAATTGATATAGCAGTTTAATCTGAATACTAAATGTTATTATTAAAAGCTTTTCCTTCCCTCCCTGGTACAGGACAGGGACTGTGTCCCAAATGGCACCTTATTCTCTACATAGTGCCCTACTTTTGACCATAGTACTATGGGCCCCGGTGAAAAATAATGCACTACATAGGAAATAGGGTGCCATTTGGGACACATCCTGGGAAAGTGTATACCTGGTAATGAGGAGAGCACCCCAGGGCCTATTGCATTCATTGTGCAGCAGGCAGCAACTAGAGTGGTATAATTCAGTAATGAATTACTTTAGTGCCTGGACAGCACTGTAATGGTTTTGGAGATTAACAATTAGGCTTACCTGTATGTACAAGGTGTGTGTGCGGTGTCCTTTTTCTATCTCTCTCTGGCTCTCTCTTTTTCTCTCTCTCTCTCTATTTATCTACCCCCCCCTTCTCTATTTACCTACCTCCAGAGAGACGATCAGTAGGGGATGACAAAATTCAAAAATTCCAACTGCACTTCACAGAAGCTTTGGTAAAATCATGGGGCTCTAGGTAGCAAGAGCCGGGAAATGTTAGATTGAGGCTAGCCAAACCTGTCTGGCTGTGTCTGGACTTGACAGTTCATGAAGCTTTAGTAATCTGATCATAGAGTTCTGATCATGGAATTCTGAATGCGTCATGCATCTACATCTACACCTACAGTTGAAGTCGGAAGTTTACATACACTTAGGTTGTAGTCATTAAAACTAGTTATCAACCACTCCACAAATATCTTGTTAACAAACTATAGTTTTAGCAAGTCGGGTAGGACATCTACTTAGTGCATGACACAAGTAATTTTCCAACAATTGTTTACAGACAGATTATTTCAGTTATCATTCATTGTATCACAATTCCAGTGGGTCAGAAGTTTACGTACACTTAGTTGACTGTGCCTTGACACAGCTTGGAAAAGCCTAGAAAATGATGTCATGGCTTTAGAAGCTTCTGATAGGCTAATTGACATCATCTGAGGTGCACCTGTTGATGTATTTCAAGGCCTACCTTCAGAATCAGTGCCATTTTGTTTGACATCATGGGAAAATCAAAAGAAATCAGCCAAGACCTCAGAAAACAATTGTAGACTTTCACAAGTCTGGTTCATCCTTGGGAGCAATTTCCAAATGCCTTAAGGTACCACGTTCATCTGTACAAACAATAGTACACAAGTATAAACACCATGGGACCACGCAGCCATCATACCGCTCAGGAAGAAGACGTGTTCTGTCTGCTAGAGATGAACGTACTTTGGTGAGAAAAGTGCAAATAAATCCAAGAACAACAGCAAAGGACCTTGTGAAGATGCTGGAGGAAACAGGTACAAAAGTGTCTATATCCACAGTAAAACGAGACCTATATCAACATAACCTGAAAGGCTGCTCAGCGCAAGGAAGAAGCTCCTGCTCCAAAACCGCCATAAAAAAAGGCCAGACTACGGTTTGCAACTGCACATGGGGACGGAGATTGTACTATTTGGAGAAATGTCCTCTGGTCTGGGGAAACAAAAATAGAACTGTTTGGCCATAATGACCATTGTTAGGTTCGGAGGAAAAAGGGGGAGGCTTGCAAGCCGAAAAACACCATCCCAACCGTGAAGCACGGGGGTGGCAGCATCATGTTGTGGGGGTGCTTTGCTGCAGGAGGGTCTGTTGCACTTGACAAAATAGATGGCATCATGAGGACGAAAATTCATGTAGATATATTGAAGCAACATCTCAAGACATCAGTCAGGAAGTTAAAGCTTTGTAGCAAATTGGTCTTCCAAATGGACAATGACCCCAAGCATACTTCCAAAGTCGGAGCAAAATGGCTTAAGAAAAACAAAGTCAAAGTATTGCAGTGGCCATCACAATGCCCTGACCTCAATCCTATAGACATTTTGTGGGCAGAACTGAAAAAGTGTGTGCGAGCCAGGAGGCCTGCAAACTTGACTCCGTTACACCAGGTCTGTCAGGGGGAATGAGCTACAATTCACCCAACTTATTGTGGGAAGCTTGTGGAAGGCTACCCGTAATTTTTGACCCAAGTTAAACAATTTAAAGGCAATGCTACCAAATACTAATTGAGTGTATGTAAACTTCTGGCCCACTGGGAATGTGATGAAAGAAATAAAAGCTGAAATAAATCATTCTCTCTACTATTATTCTGACATTTCACATTCTTAAAATACATTTTTGATCCTAACTGACCTAAGACAATGAATTTTTACTATGATTAAATGTCAGGAATTGTGAAAAACTGAGTTTAAATGTATTTGGCTAAGGTGTATGTAAACTTCCGACTTCAACTGTGCATTTAAATGTGTCTACCGTGTCCACAGTGTGTCCGGATTCCCTTTTCCCGTGTTGTATTCAAATGCCAGTATACATTCTACAAATGGTGGAAGAGGTAAAATATGATAATAACACAACAACAATTGATGGCAGTAGCTAACTGCTGTAGCTTACAAGCCAGCAAACGTCTGCCAGCAAGCTAACAAGCAACGCTAAAGGGATTGCAAACGGGTTAGCATAACTCTAGCCAATCCCCAAATTATTTTTCTAAATATTAGCTAGCTGGCTAGAGTTTGAGGCCAGCAAACATGTTCCTCACACACTAGGATTGTTTTACCTCCAACGTTATAATGAAAAGGTGCCTCTCAGTCCCAAAACACAAGTTTTCTGGAGACTTGTGGGAGGAGTGCTGAAGATGTCGTCCACTGTATGATCTTTCGGTAGCCTGTTAGCATCCAGACTGAGGAGAAATCCTCACACACAGCACCCCCGAACCTGTCCTGAAGAGGTCAGCCAGATCTGAACGCAATCAGACCACAAACGGACTGTTGTGCATCGAGACCCATCTTTTCAATGTGATATTCTGATAGTAGATGTCGCATGTTAGTGTCAAGTGTCGACACGACCTATGTTTGTCAGCTAACTCTTCTGGTGTTGATTGTCATTCCGAACATGTAGCCAGAAAGACAAAGACGATTGAGGAGTTGGCTGGGGCACAAATAGGCCTAGATCTAGCAGGATAGGGAAATCAAATGTACCTTGGTTGTGTGATAGAATTCCTTCCCACAGATCCCAAGTCCAACAGTCATTCTGCAACAGGGTCTCTTTCTCTGTCTTCTCTCCCTCCCCTCGTCATTCCCTCTAATCACTACAGACAGCTGGGCTGTAGAACCAAAGCCTATTAGACAATGCAGATGACAAGAAAGAGATGGAGCAAGAGAGAGAGGAAATGAATGAAAGAGAAAGAGTGCAGCAGAAAGGGAGAGCTGAGAGAAAGGGAGAAAATTAGCTGTGGAAAGGAGAAGGCCAGGGACGTGGAATAAGCCATGTCTGGCTTGTCTTAACATATCTGTGTCCCAAATGACACCCCATTCCCTACATACACTGTAAAAGATTTCCTGTAATTTTTACAGTAATTTACTGGCAGCACAGTAGCCAGTAGGTTATTGTAAATTTACAGTAAAATACTTGCAGCACAGAAGCCAGTACATTTCTGTAGATTTACAGGACCTTTACTGAAACACAAATTTACAGCATATTACTGTAATGCCTGACTAATGCAACATACTATATATCTAGAATTTACAGTGCATTACTGGAAGCACAGTGGTTAATATACTGTTTCAGATTTACATTGCAGGCGATGGGCAGTATTTCTGTTACATATATTTGATATAGGTATTTCAATAGTTTCAATACCTATTTTTTAAATTGTAATTCACTGGCCTGAAGCACAATTAATCTATTTTGTAAATGTTTTATTAGAATACATTTATTTGGTATTTTCTAAGTAGCCCGCTTAACTACACTAACATTCTTGGTAACAGTAATATGATCTTTTTACTTGCTATGACTGTTATATGTTCTTGTTTATATACCTTAGTTCAATTCACTGACTGTAAGTTGCTTTGAATATGAGCGTCTGCCGAAACAAGGCCAAATTTGATCAAAATACAAGTCATTTGAGGGTGGGGCTCACTAGAATAATACCCAGCAGTGTGCTTCGCAAGTGTTCATGTTCACATTTATATTTTGGGCATTTAGCAAAATGTAAATTTTGTCCAGAGCTATTTACAGTCAGCATTAATCTAAGGTTGATAAAAAATATAATAAAAAAAAAAAAATAACATATCTCACAGTCTCTGTAACCGTTACTGAGGATGTTGTTGTAGTTAAAGCAGGAATCCACAGGTTGTTTGCAGCCCTATGTTGCCATACTTTTTTCTGTAGGGTTTTCTAGTGATGGGGAAATGAAGCGTCCTGAAGCATTGAGGCTTTCCAGCCAATTGTCTTGAAAATTGGTTCATTACTCATGACTTCAATCCACACAGTATACACTAGTGGCACCTGCTGGTCAAAATAATTTTGAGAAGCCAACTTATTATTGATGACGTCCCACACGCTGTAGCGTGTGCGCGGAGTAGCCTTTTTTTCCTCTACTAAACCAATCAGTTGGTTATTCAACGAAACAAAGCTTCAAAAGTCATTGTTAAAGTGATACAGGAATCGTCACACTTCTTCGAAGGAAACTGCTTAGCGACTTCGACGCATGCCTCAGAGCTCTGTTATCAAACGTAACATCACTAGTGTTTTCACTTTGAACGAAAACAAGGGGGTTGAGCCCTGAGCCACCTTGAGCTGACCTCCTGGGCAATGTTTGTCTTTGCGTTAAATCCCACCTAATCGAATGACCCTGCTGCACCGGAGCTGGAGAAGAAGTGAAAGTCACTTTTATGCTAACATTATAGCTGCCATTAACAAAAACAGAGGAGCCGAAGCCAACAAGCTAGCTAACTTGTTTGCAAATAAACTGCTGGGTAAAAAAACGCTGGGTTAAAAACAACCCAATTTGAGTAAATATTGGACAGAACACACATTGGGTTATTTTGACCCAGCCAGTTGGGTCACAACAACCCATTGTTTTCTTTAAATTGGGTTGTTGATTCTGGGTTATTGAGCTATGATCCCCAGGTCAGATCAGAATACTTAGTAGGGGTGTGGCTTTCAGACAGTTATTTTTTTGGCCAACCATGAGAGTAAATGTCATTCTGGTTAATCTGTTCTGTTGTCAACCCATGTTAAAATTGACCCTAACACTTCTTTGTAGGCATGAGCTTAAGGACCTGGGAGTGGGCAATATGTTGGTCATATTCCAAAAGTTCACTAGTATCAATGCCATCATGTTCTATGCTGAGAATATCTTTTAGGAAGCACATTTTAAGAACAGCAATGTTGCTATGGTGGTAGTAGCAGCAATCCAGGTAGTGGTCACTGCTGTAGCAGCATTGGTCATGGACTGCGCTGGAAGAAAGCTTCTCATCCTCTCAGGAGTTTCTATGTGCCTAAGCACTGCTGCATTTGGTGTCTACTTCAAGTTGTCCAGTGAAACCCATGGTAACTCCTCAGGACTTTGCCTAGTAGAGTCCCCTAGCAGAGGACCTTGCGGCTGAGCTGTCCTGGCTCGCACTGGCCGGCATGGGCTTCTTCATCACAAAAAGAGAATTGCTGGAAAAAAATTCCTTGAGTAGTTCAGTTCACACATCACACTTGAAGATTCACAAAATATGTGTGCACCAGAGATATTTGTCAATTTGACCTACAATGCTTGCATTTCATTATGTTTATGTATTTTTTTGTTTGTTTACAGTACAAGAACAGTTTACAACATTTTAAAATGTGAGAGAACAATTAAGGCTATGTGCATGTCAGTAAGAATTTGGCCCATAATGACAATTAGATAGTTTACTGATTTAATTAATGTTCTCTTTGTACCATGAGGGTATACATTTGTGAGTGTGCACAAATGTCCTGTTGGACTTATTTGTCATGTTTTTCTTCTGAAATAACTCAATGTTTTTACTAAAACATTTTAGAAAGGTGGAGAACAGTAAGAATGGCTGTGTGAATATACATGCAGTATCAATGCACAGTGTAATATAATGTGGTACACTATTACTGGTGCCAAAACATTCAAACTGAATGTGCAACAGTAGTGAATGGTCATATCATGCTAATAAAAGACTTAGCCCAATGTTGGGATAGTTTTAATATTTAAGTGTTATTCATTTTGTGTTAAGAAATTTAATGTGCAGAACTTTTGAAGGAAAATTAAGAATTGTAGTGAACCAAATTAAACATGATGAACATGAATGACATTTACTCTCACGTTTGGCCAAAAATGAACTATATGAAAGCCACACCCCCAACAAGTCACGCATTTGGATTATCCAAACAATTGGGGTTTTATTCACTTTCATGCTGGGTTGACCCAGCATATGGGTCTTTTTTTATATAATCCATAGGTTATTTTCAGGAGGTGTGGTCTATTGGGGGTGTGGCTTTCAGATTGGTCTTTATGGACACATTCTTTGCAGTATTACTTTATTGCCTTGTGGCAAACAGGATGCATGTTTTGGAATATGTTTTATTCTGTATAGGCTTCCTTCTTTTCACTCAATTAGGTTAGTATTGTGGAGTAACTATAATATTGTGGATCCGTCCTCAGTTTTCTCCTATCACAGCCTTTATACTTTGTAACTGTTTTAAAGTCACCATTGCTCTCAATGTTGGAATCCCTGAACAGTTTCCTTCCACTCCGGCAACATAATTACCAATCTACCAATAGGTGCCCTTCTTTGGTTGAATCTGTGTTTGAAGTTACCTGCTCGACTGAGGAGACCGTATAGAATCTCTGGGACCTTACAGGGTCAAAATCATGTTAAACACTATTATTGCACACAGAGTCCATGCATGTGACTTGTTAACTTGTTGAGGACGTGGTACCGAAGTGGGGACCACAATCAGCAGAAATGCTCAATACCACCATAGAGGTTGATAAACCTCAAACTTTCATTAAAATTGACATACAATATACTGAATTAAAGCTACACTCGTTGTGAATCTATCGACCAAGTCAGATTTGTCAAATGCTTTTCGGGGAACGCATGAGAAGCTATTATCTGATACCATGCACCCTCAAAATACTCCACCGTCACCAAAAACGACAGATTTTGCGTTATCCGTCGCAAACGAAAACGCTGAAATAAAATATAAAACATTCATTACCTTTGACGAGCTTCTTTCTTGGCACTCCTAGATGTCCCATAAACATCATTTAGGGTCTTTTTTCGATTAAATCATTAAATCGGTCCATAAATAGCCTAGATATCGAACTACGACTCCGTCGCGAGTAAAGAAAAAAAAATAGCATTTCATAACGTAACGTAATTTTTTTAAATTCAAAAAGTCGACGATAAACTTTCACAAAACACTTCGAAATACTTTTGTAATGCAACTTTAGGTATTAGTACACGTTAATAAGCGATAAAAATCCTTAGGAGGCGATGTGAAAAGATTAGCTTGTCTGTGGAAAAAATGCTGTCTTGAAAAAGTCGAACCAAAATCTGGGCGGGGACAGTAGGAAAGGAGTTCCCTTGTTTCGGTTAGACCAAGAATCAATTGCGCAACAAATGACGTGACTCTAAACAACCTGGGGAAGCTGTAGCCAATGAAAACTCGGCTCTATGTAATTCTGTTCGCTTTTAACAATTGCCTGTAGTCGCGGAAGAATATATTTTTCCATTTTCAGTGAACAGATTTTCATGCACTATTCGATGAAACGCACGTTCCGTAAATGCCACAGGCGTGATTTAAACAGTTTTGGAAACGTCTGAGTGTTTTCTATCCACAAACACTAATCATATGCATATACTATATTCCTGGCATTAATAGCAGGGCGCTGAAATGTTGCGCGATTTTTAACAAAAAGCTGCGAAAATCTGCTTGAATTCTGAACTTCCCTAAGAGGTTTTAAGCAGGTTTTTATTCCTGAACTTATTTAGGCTTGCCAAAAAAAGGGTTTGAATACAACACAAGATATTTCAGCTTTTGTAAACATTTTTTCAAACATAATACAGCTTGACATTATGGGGTATGGTGTGTAGGCCAGTGACAAAACATCTCTATTTAATCCATTTTAAATTCAGGCTGTAACACACCAAAGTCTTGAAAAAGTCAGGGTTGTGAATACATTCTGAAGGCATTGTGTAAGGCACCAGTAATAGTATAGATCAGGATTTATAGACAGAAAGATAGAAAGAGAGAAAAAGGACAGAGGGAGGGGGAGAATGAAGGGGTGGGAGGGGGAGGTGTAGGGAAAGAGAGAGATAGAGAGAGAGAGAGAGAGAGAGAGAGGTTGGGGGACAGCGAAAGGAGAGTGAGAGAGAGAATTGAATTGTACATTGAATTGAGAGAGAGAATGAGAGAGTGAGAGAGAAAGGGAGAGAGGGTGTTTTTTTGTATCTCTCTATTCCTCCTTCCCGTCCACCAAAGCACTAACCACCATCGTCTCATCGCCTCATATCATACAGCTACAGATGCACCGCTGTCTCACAAAGGATAGCATATCTATCCGGGTGTTCCTTCTTATCATCTTCCTATGTGAGTATATATTTCTATTACCAATTGCGTTTGAATAAATAGTAAACCAATGTGAGTGAGTCCAATAAGGTTTGTTTGAACAGCCTGCCTGCTCCGCTCCATCTGTGGTGGTAGCTGACCACCCAAAGAATCTGCAGATAACCATCAGCTCTCTATCCAAGTTCGAAAACCCTGTTTGTAATACATACAGAATTTACAAAAAAAAACATTGGAGTACATGGGGCTTTTACTAATGAAGATATACCTATTTTATTTTGGTTAATAAGTCATAGAATTGATCAATCTTATTTTATTTATTTATTTTGGGGGTGTCTTGTTACCATGACAACGACTGCTCCAAACGACAGGCGAAATTGAGGTTATCTGGAGTCCTCTGACCCCAGGTTCAGTTTTCAGATTCAACCTTCGATTTTAACATATATCTCCTGTGTTATATCCCCAAGAGAGACATAGCTAGGATATAATTAGGAGTGTTTCTATTGTGACAGACAGCAGCTGGACTGGGATGTGTGTGTGTGTGTGTGTGTGTGTGTGTGTGTGTGTGTGTGTGTGTGTGTGTGTGTGTGTGTGTGTGTGTGTGTCGGTACCTGACTGACATAGAATGACTTCCCCCTCTCTGACTATGTGTGTGCCGCTGCTCCACATTGATTGGCTTTGCTGACTGTGCATTCTATAGGTCCTCTATGTGTCTTTCATTGACTGTGTGTAGGCTGCGGTGTGTGTTTTATTGACTCCTCTCTTAATGTGTTTTTGCCTGGCTCTTTAAAGACCAGCTCATAGTGTGTCATTCCCACTGATTAGTTCACTAAATGCTTTTGTTACTATGCTGATTTCTGTCTCTCACACTGCGGAAGTGTGTGTGTGTGTGAATGAAGGGTAGCGTACAGTGGAAACAGAACATTCGCCGATAGCACTTTACATTCATTAGGGTCCATTCAGACTGATGCTGCTGTGGTTGCTTTCAAAATGGCACTATATTCTCTATATAGTGCACTGCTTTTGAGCAGGGTCCATAGGGGTCTGTGTAAGGCAGGTATTCCTAAACTGGGGTATGCACAATGCGGTCGGGGGTACGTCAAATAAAAATGTGATTCACGTGTTTTTTTTGGTTGTTTAAAAAAAAGATTCTTCACATTTTCAAACATTCCATATATGTTTTCCAACAGGGCTAACCATTTGGGGGAAGGCCTGAGTAGCCTTGTTTTACTACCAATAAAAAAATTAAACCATATAGTGTTCAGCAAAATTAAAATACAATGTTAATACAGGTAGCCTAGTCGAATAATTAACATCCAATCACATTAACCGTTACTCTCTCGCGGGAATTACACTACCGGTCCATATGTAGCCAGACGTAGCTGCTGCTCTTTCCGTTTGCTCAAAGATGGATTAATGGTTAAAAAAAGTAAGGCCCACGTCCATAGACACATAACAGCTCTACTGGTAGTACTGCTACTACCAGCAGTACTACACCTGCACCTGTCGACGACACAAGTTGTTCTGCTTCCACAAGCACATCCAATGCTAGCATCAGTAATTTTACATTTGTTGTTAGCCCAGCTGGCATGGACACTGACAGTTGTGAATCTGATGCAGCAGAAGAGCTATTGCCCCCTTGCCCTGGAAAGCATCAAACAACAGACAGGGATGTTGGACCATCGAAGAGGCACAAATATGATTAGAACTACATTGATTTGGGGTTAACTTATATTGGGAGTAGTGCCTTTCCTTAGCCATAGTGTGTTATATGTGCAAAGGTACTATCTCACAACTCGATGAAACCTTCACACTTGCGCAGACATTTAGAAACGATGTATAGAAACAAAAATAAGCCGCTGGAGTTTTTTGAGTGAGAATTAAGACGACTTTCGAGTAGTAAGACATGTATAAAAAGCAACAGATACCATTAAAAAGAAGGGTCAAGAAGAATCTGATATGGTGAGCTACCGAGTGGCTAAGACAGGCAAACCCATACTATTGTGGAGGACTTAATTATTTCTGCTGCCGCAGATATGGCTGGGACAATGCAGGGGGAAAAGGCCCAAAAAACTATACAGACAATGCCTTCATCAAACAACACTGTTTCATGGTGCATCAGTGACATAGCAGGATATGTTTTGAAACAATTAATGCTTCACATACAAGCCAGTGAATTCTATGTGTTACAGCTGGATGAGTCAACAGGCGTGGTGGGCACAGCTCCTGGTATATGTCCGTTACGTTTATGGGAGGTCAATTAAGGAAGACATCCTCTTCTGCAAACTCACTGGAAACCAGGACAACATGAGAGGATATTTTTAAAGTACTGGACAGCTTTGTGACATCAAATTGAATTTGGTGGTCAAGATGTGTTGATATCTGTACTGATGGCCATGACATGTAGACATAGTGGAGTGGTAACGCGCATGCAAGCAGTTGCTCCCGAAGCTCTTGGTGCTAAGGGAATGCCTGACTTTTTGGACACTACAGTGAAAATGGTTAACTTTGTTAAAGCAAGGCCCCTGAACTCTCCTGTATTTTATGCGCTATGCAATGATATGGGCAGCGACCTATGTACCGCTTTTACAACATACAGAAGTGTGCTGGTTATCAAGGTGCAAAGAGACGAACTTAAAGTTTCCTTGACTGACCATCATTTTCACTCGTCTGACCGCTTGCATGATACCCGAGTTTCTCACGTGACTTGCCTATCTGGGTGATCTTTTTTCTCACCTGATGGCTCTCCGCAACTATGTTCAATGTGCTGGAAATAATTGAGGCTGTGATTAAGAAGTTGGAGCTGTTCTCTGTCTGCATTAACAAGGACAACAGACAGGTCTTTACATCATTGTATGATTTGTTGTGTGCAAATGAACACAGGCTTACGGACAATGTCAAATGTGCAATAGCGAAGCACCTGAGTGAGATGGCTGCTCAATCACTTAGGTACTTTCCCAAAACGGATGACACAAACAACTGGATTCATTATCTCGTTCATGCCCTGCCTCCAGTCCACTTACTGATATCTGAACAAGAGAGCCTCATGAAAATTGCACTAAGCGTTTCTTTGAAAAAAAAAAAATTCATCACAAGCCACTGCCAGATTTCTGTATTGGGCTGCGCTCAGAGTATCCTGCCTTGGCAAATCACGCTGTTAAGACACTGATGCCCTTTGCAACCATGTACCTACTGTTGAAGTCAGAAGTGTACATACACTTAGGTTGGAGTCAACTAAAACTAATTTTTCAACCACTCCACAAATTTCTTGTTAACAAACTATAGTTTTGGCAAGTCGGTTAGGACATCTACTTTGTGCATGACACAAGCAATTTTTCCAACAATTGATTGGCTTTAGAAGCTTCTGATAGGCTAATTGACATGGATCTATTTCAAGGCCTACCTCCAAACTCAGTGCCTCTTTGCTTGACATCATGGGAAAATCAAAAGAAATCAGCCAATACCTCAGAAAAAAATTGTAGATCCTTGAAAGTCTAGTTCATCCCTGGGAGCAATTTCAAAGTGCCTGAAGGTACCATGTTCATCTGTACAAACAATAGTACGCAAGTATAAACACCATGGGACCACGTAGCTGTCATACCGCTCAGGAAGAAGACACGTTCTGTCTCCTAGAGATGAACGTACTTTGGTGCGAAAAGTGCAAATCAATCCCAGAACAACAGCAAAGGAACATGTGATTATGCTGGAGGAAACAGATACAAAAGTATCTATATCCACAGTAAAACAAGTCCTATATAGACATAACCTGAAAGGCCACTCAGCAAGGAAGAAGCCAGTGCTCCAAAACCGTCATAAAAAAGCCAGACTACGGTTTGCCACGGCACATGGGGACAAAGATCATACCAACGAATGTCCTCTGGTCTGATGAAACAAAAATAGAACTGTTTGGCCATAATGACCATCGTTAGGTTTGGAGGAAAAAGGGGAGGCCTGCAAGCTGAAGAACACCATCCCAACCGTGAAGCACGGGGTGGCAGCATCATGTTGTGGGGGTGCTTTGCTACAGGAGAGACTGGTGCACTTCACAAAATAGATGGTATCATAAGGATGGAAAATTATGTGAATATATTGAAGCAACATCTCAAGACATCATGGAATGGGTCTTCCAAATGGACTATAACCCCAAGCATACTTACAAAGTTGTGGCAAAATGGGTTAAGAACAACAAAGGCAAGGTATTGGAGTGGCCATCATGAAGCCGTAACCTCAATCCTGTAGAAAATATGTGGGTAGATCTGTTAAAGCGTGTGTGAGCAAGGAGGCCTACAAACCTGATTCAGTTACATCAGCTCTGTCAGGAGCTTATTGTGGGAAGCTTGTGGAAGGCTACCTGAAATGTTTTACCCAAGTTAAGCAATTTAAAGGCAATGCTAGCAAATACTAATTGAGTGTAAACTTCTGACCCACTGGGAATGTGATGAAAGAAATAACAGCTAAAATAAATCATTCTCTCTACTTTTATTCTGACATTTCACATTCTTAATAAAAAGTGGTGATCCTAACTGACCTAAAACAGGGATTGTTTACTAGGATTAAATTCGGAAGAAACACGAGCAATGGACATTAGACCGGTGGAAATATGTCCTTTTGGTCTGGAGTCCAAATTTGAGACTTTTGGTTCCAACAACTGTGTATTTGTGAGACGCGGTGTGGGTGAACGGATGATCTCTGCATGTGTTTTTCCCACCATAAAGCATGGAGGAGGAGGCGTTATGGTGTGGGGGTGCTTTGCTGTTGACACTGTCTGTGATTTATTTAGAATTTACACTTAACCTTGATGGCATATCGCTGCAGAATGCTGTGGTAGCCATGAAGGTTAAGGTTAAGTGTAAATTCTGGTTTGGACATAGTGGGACTATCATTTGTTTGTCAACAGGACAATGACCCAACACACCTCCAGGTTGTGCAAGGGCTTTTTTACCAAAAATGATAGTTTATTTTTATTTTATTGAATCTTTATCTAACTTGGCAATGGAGTGCTGTATCAGATGACCTGGCATCCACAATCCCCCGACCTCAACCAAATTGAGATTTGGGATGAGTCGGACAGCAGAGTGAAGGAAAAGCAGCCAACAAGTGCTAAGCATATGTGGGAACTCCTTCAAGACTATTGGAAAAGCGTTCCAGGTGAAGCTGGTTGAAAGAAAGAATGCAAAGTGTGGGCAAAGCTGTCATCAAGGCAAAGGGTGTCTACTTTGAAGAATCTCAAGTATAAAATATATTTTGATTTGTTTAACACTTTTTTGGTTACTATATGATTCCATATGTGACATTTCATAGTTTTGATGTCTTCAATATTATTCTACAATTTAGAAAATAGTACAAATAAAGAAAAACCCTTGAATGAGTAGGTGCTCTTAAAACTTTTGACTGCTAGTATACATAACAAAAATCTTGCTATTCTTAATTCCCACAACTAATGAACAATATACGTAATAATGTAGGCAGTTAATGCGAAGGATTGTTACCTACAACCAGGATTGTCATTACAAAAATTACATTTTTGAAAACAATTATTGTGATTCATCCTATATTGTCCCTAACATCTTTACCCCATACACACACACACACACACACACACACACACACACACACACACACACACACACACACACACACACACACACACACACACTCCCCACCCTTCCTCCACAAACAACCACAAGCTCAGATGTTCAACAGTTGTTCTAACCCCGAGCCTGTAGGACTTGATGTGCGAATGCCTATTCAGTTGTAGCTGTTTGAGAAGGCATGCAAAATTGAGCAAGAATGGGGAGATTTGATTAACCAATGTCCTATCTGATGGAGCTCCGACATCCCTTTCCCCTGAAACACACACACGCTGGTCCCCCGTTGTGACCATTTTCCCAAGCATCTCTGTGCAGTCAGACCTTTAATTATGTTGTGCCACCAGGGCCACAATAATTTGCCCCCTTGTCAGAGTGTGACCCCCTCCCCATGGGTTAGTGCAGCTAGTGTTGCCAGCACTGCCACTACCTGGGTTGGGGCACCCCACTGGAATCCCCACCGGCTAGGTTTAAGGTAGTCAAGGTTCTCATTAGCAGCTTTGAGAAATTCCTTGTATATTATGCTCACCCATCTGGGGGCTTTGGCTCTGTTAGAACCAACTCTGCCAGGCAGTCTCAAAATCTTGAGGGTGCGGTGCTGCTTTAGTGGGTCTCTGACCACATTTATCTTTCTGTCTTGGCTGCGTATAGAATACTTCATCTAACAATGAACTTAGCCTTATTATGCTTTTGGGAAACTGGGCCCTGAACTCTTTCCCTGAGGGGAGTTTTTGGAAGAGGGGGTTGAAGGGGTCAGCAATGATCTTTCCCGTACGCTTCCTTTCCCTGGAGTCGTGCAGGACCTCGATGGAGGGCAGGTGGCGGCTGATGAACCTCTTAGCAGAGAGGACAATCTGCTGCAGTTTGCCCTTAGAGCAGGCCTACTCATTCCCTAACGAGGAGGTGAGGATGGACTTGATGATGTTTGTGTAGAACCGAATCACTATTGTTCACGAGAGTTTGAATTTCTTACCTGTTTGGGTTGGTCATTTCTTCAGAGTTTTGCTGGGATATCTGTCAGGATGGTCATTGCTTTGACGTTGTTGCTTTGTGCCCGTTGTCGTGCAGTTTGGAGAAATCACGTGCATCACAAAGGCCACCTCATCTGTCAGACGAGAAGAATAATGACAGCGCTCATTTTTCAGCGTTTGAGTTTGCCAGAAACGAGGGGGGATACAAGATGAGATGAGGGGGTAGAGGAATATTAAAGGCTGTTGATTTGCCAACATCTGGGAACGTTTTCAGTGGGAATGAAAAGGAAGAAAAACGCCTGATAGCTGACTGTCCTCAAAAAGGAATTAATAGCTGCAGGGACCCAGAGGGTGGAGGATTTAAAGCGCTAGCAAAGCTAATTTATTGTCACTATATATCAATGTTAGCCTTTTTCTACGTTTTTCCATTTCACTAACAGAGGACGTTCCCTCTGGAAAGATAGAAGTGATTTTAGTAACTTTCATCACTGTATTTTCATGGGTGTACTAGGGTGGATATAATGTGTACCCAAGGATCTAGCAGGGTGTTAAATAGCATGTGTGTGTTTGATAGTGTTTGTGTGAGTTGGCCTACATAATGGTCTTGTGTGAAGTTGATTGAGATGAGAGAGGGGGGTGGGGGTGGGGGGCATGAGTGTGTTGCTTGCATCCCAAATGGCACCCTATTCCCAAAGGGCTCTGGTCACAAGTAGTGCACTACATAGGGAATATGATGCCATTTGGGACGAAAGTTGAGTGTCTGGGCTCCCCAAGGGCCGGGATTGTTGTGTGGTGCCAATCATCTCATCGATCTGTTTGTGTTTTCACCAGCCAGAGCTGTCCACCACTGCACGCCAACCAGTCAGATGAAATATCTCTCTCCTTTCTTCACCTCAACGAGAGAGAGAGGGAGAGAGAGAGAGACTGGCAGACAACAGAACAGTAATCCCTCAAATTCAGTCCCAGGGCAGCAGGAGTCATGACGGCCTACTGGGATTGAGAATCTGGCCCATTCCTCAGATCAGGTTTATAATTTGTCACACACTGATTTTGTTCCAATTGGGGACAACTCCCTCACAGCTATCTAGTCAAAACTATGATCCACTCATAATTTCATACTGGACATGAATAGATCTATGAGCAGAGAGTTACTGTTATCAAATCTATTCCATATACAGTAGCAGTGCTCTTTAAATATATTTTTGTGGGAGCAAGTAAAGGCAGAATGCATGCGCGAAAGCTGAATGTTGTTAGCTCATGATTTGATTCATGTTTGTCAAGATAGCCTTACTGAGAAAATTACCCTGTTGAATTAGGGTTTATAATTGGTTTATACTCAAAGAATTATCAGCTATTTTAACTTAGAATAACAAATCTACTCTAGTATAGACACATTGTTTCCCTTGAAATTAAGGACTCTTTTAGAATTGATTTGTCTGCATGCACACACACACAGGGACAAGCTGGGATATGTTCCTACTGAAATAGCCATTTATAATCCACTCAGTGAGCTAACAATCCGGTCGCATTGACTGATTAATGAACAATCAATGCTGCTATTCCGTTGATCCCCATTGGTGTAGCTGGGTCCTAAATGGCGCCCTATTCCCTTTATAGTGTAGTACATCTGGTCAGTGCTTAATTTGATCACCCTCTTGCAAGAGAACTTTCCTGCAATGCAGGAAATGTAAAACTCGTCGTGTATTTAATGTTTAAAAAGGCTTCTGATGTTTGTTATTTCCGCTTTGAAAAGTCACACTTGATTTTCTATTACAAATTTTTTTATCAACCCCTACAAAAATTGCCATTTGGAACGCAGGTGTAAGTCTTTAAAGCCCACGGTAAGGCCCTGCCTTAGTAACTAACGACAGGGGATATAGCTGTAGCCTACCATTGTGTTTGCCTCTGAGCTAAGATAAGCCTTTGTCTGAATCCCAAATTGTCTGCGACACTATCTATGCTCTATGTAGTACACTACTTTTGACCAGAGGCCTATGGGGCTCTATGAATATAGGGTGCCATTTGGGACATATCCTTTGACTATATTATCTCTGGGTGGTTGGCTGTTGATTGGTTAGTAAACTGGCTAGTTGTTAAGTAAATAATGTCTATGGGTGGCTCCCTTTACATGATAGGAGGCTCAGTATTTGGTACACAGAGCATGGATTTTTATCTCTAGTAGCTAGCTACCTCTGCATCAGTTTCACAACACAAGGATCTATGGTGCTTTTGCTGTCGCTGTGCTACAGTAAAGAGAGAGAGAGTATTATAGCACAGTAGACAGTACAGTATACATATATAATACAGTATCAGCACTGCATATAGCGGTATTCAGGGTATACACAGTACAGTGTATAGTGGGAGTAGTCAGGGTCTACATGATACAGTTATATAACTGTAGTCAGCGTATGCATGGTGCTGTTTAAACCAGCTCTACAGCCCAGGGGAAGAGCTAAGCGGCTCAGGTAAGGTTCTAATATGAGATTATACTAAAACTCTCAGGCCTGCCTAGGTTTGTCTGTTTTTCTTTTCCACTGCCTGGCAACAGAGGTGTGTGTGTGTGTGTGTGTGTGTGTGTGTGTGTGTGTGTGTGTGTGTGTGTGTGTGTGTGTGTGTGTGTGTGTGTGTGTGTGTGTGTGTGTGTGTGTGTGCGTGTGCGCGTGCGCGCGCGTTATAGAGAGACCTGAAGGGAAATATACGTATTTGATGTGATTGTTTAAGTGGACGCCCTCTACTTTCACCATACATGTCCCTTGACAACATGTATAATCTTGATATCTCTGTCAGTGTTATTGCAAAGATGATCTAACAATGGTATGATCTTGATATATCCTTGTGGGCAAAACTGTTTGAAATGGCACCTTTTCAGCTTCAGAACCTGGATGAAATGGCATCTTCCAACCAGTTCTGCCCACTATGATAGTTTTACACTGACGAGGGACTTGAAGGGTTAAGAGTTGTAGTATGTGTTACTGTTACTATGATTATAATGACAAAGTGACAATGTAGCTGGTGTTGATCTTGATAAGGTGACAAGAAACAGTTTCAGGGCAGGCAACTCTAAAAATGTGCTACAATATCCATTCTCTCTCTTGATAATATATCTTCACTCCTTTCCAAGAACCGCCAGCAACATTACACTCAAGTAATGTGACAGTTCTTGTCTTTGAGCAATGAGTTAGATCTCCTCTCGCTTCCCTCTGTTTCTAGATATCATCTGTTTGACTGACTTGCTGAGGAAGGTTTTGCCTCTCGGGGATGTTATTGAACACTATAATAGATGATCTGTTAAGTAAACAAGTTTTGAAGGGGGTGTGTGTTTGAAGACTAAAGTTTGCGTGTGTGTTAAAAGCGGTGTGTGTTTGAGAACTGTCTGATAGCAGAGTGCGTCAGAAAGACATTGAGAGATCAAGCATTAGTAGAACATCAAGTGTATGTAGTCTTCTCACGCTGTAGTGCTGTGCTTGGGGTAAGAAGCTCAAGCCGTCTCTTTCAGAGTTTGTAAGCTTGCATGTGCGCACACGCACAGGCACACACACCTGATTCAGAGGGATTGGGTTAAATGCGGAAGACATATTTTGGTTGAATGCATTCAGTTGTGCAACTGACTAGGTATCCCCTTCCTGTTCCCATTGACATACACTATTGCTGCGTTGCCTGCCGATGTGTGAATGATGTCATTCCCAGTGTGTGTGTGTGTGTCTGTGTGTCTGTGTGTGTGTGTGTGTGTGTGTGTGTGTGTGTGTGTGTGTGTGTGTGTGTGTGTGTGTGTGTGTGTGTGTGTGTGTGTGTGGAATACCCGCTGGTTAGCAGCAGAATGTATGCACTTTTTTAAAAATGGTGGTGTACACGCGAGGAAACTACAACCCTTATACACATTTTTAACAGATATGATTGATGCTTAACGGTCAGCTAAATTTGAGTCAAAAACTGTGAGTTAATTTCTAATAGGATCAACTTTTTCCAAGCTGTCTGGTTCAGTTGTGGTTTCCTTCACATCTCCACTATCAGTAAATATGTCTGGCAGATAGTAGATAGAGTCACCCATCCTCTCCTTTCAACTGTTCCTTTAATCACAGAGATAGTAGTCCTACTATCTCTACTTCTCATCAGTGCTGTCTGAACTCGCCTTTCATCATCAGACAAAGGGATTGCAATGCTGTTGATAATTAGGATGCTTTGCACTGTAATTGCATCATAGAACAGGTGGATGCCATTGCGTGTAGAAGATAGAAACATTGTATCATCCGTTGGATCTGGTTAGATATTACTATTATAATTTCAGTTTCAAAGATATACAAAAAATGGCAATCTTGATTGCTTGTAAGACATGACTGACATCAAGGAATGGATACTAACCCTGGATGTATTTCACAGAGTTCACAACATTAAGGCTGGGATTCAATCCGGATATGCTTTGTCAGCTATGCACCTGTCACAGGCAATGTTCCCACGTTCGTGGAGACCTCATTCACAGTGAATGTTGCATATCTTGGAAATTACCTTTAAATGTCAAACCTGCTACAACGCGGATCTACCGCTGATCGGATTTAATCCTGACCTGAGAGACCTTGAGAAGAAAGATGAGTATTTTTTTTTATTTGGAGATTTAGACTCCAGCTTGCCTTGTTTCACTTCTCTGCACAACACACAACCCAGCTCACTGTCATGACTGAAAGCATTTTGAACAGTCAGCAGGCTACAATTCTGAGTAGACATGAATAGACATAATACCATAAAGGGCTTTGAATTGGTCTGATTTAACAAAACATAAAGATATTTGTTTGGACAGCACAGTTGATAACATTTAGTATGCTCTTGGATGCATAGACAACACAGAAAGACCCTTCTCTCAATTGATTGATGTCACTTCATCAGTATTTCTTCCTGTCATGATATCTGTATCGACATTGAGTGTACAAAACAGTAGGAACACCTGGTCTTTCCATGACCCTTCCTTATTGATGTCACGTGTTATATCCACTTCATTCAGTGTAGATCAGTAGGGGCTTCTGAGGGCAGGAATGGATAAAATGGAATGGCATCAAATACCTGGCAACCATGTGTTTGATATATTTGATACCATTCTACTGATTCCGCTCCAAATAGTCTGGGTAGCCATTTGACTCGATGTTCAGGAGTCTTATGGCTTGGGGGTAGAAGCTGTTTAGAAACCTCTTGGACCTAGACTTAGCGCTCCGGTACCGCTTGCCGTGTGGTAGCAGAGAGAACCGTCTATGACACGGGTGGCTGGAGTCTTTGAGGGCCTTCCTCTGACACCGCCTGGTATAGAGGTCCTGAATGGCAGGAAGCTTGGCCCTAGTGATGTACTGGGCCATTTGCACTACCTTCTGTAGTGCCTTGTGGTCGGAGGCCGAGCAGTTGCCATACCAGGCAGTGATGCAACCAGTCAGGATGCTCTCGATGGTGCAGCTGTAGAACCATTTGAGGATCTGAGGACCCATGCCAAATATTTTCAGTCTCCTGAGGGGCAATAGGTTTTGTCGTGCCCTCTTCATGACTGTATTGGTGTGCTTGGACCATGTTAGTTTGTTGGTGATGTGGATACCAAGGAACTTGAAGTTCTCAACCTGCTCCACTGCAGCCCTTCGATGAGAATGGGGGCGTGCTCGGTCCTCCTTTTCCTGTAGACCACAATCATCTCCATTATCTTAATCACATTGAGGGAGAAGATGTTCTCTTGGTACCACACGGCCAGGTCTCTGACCTCCTCCCTATAGGCTGTCTTGTCATTGTCGGTGATCAGGCCTACCACTGTTGTGTCATCGGCATATTGAATGATGGTGTTGAAGTCACGCCTGGCCGTGAGGTCATGAGTGAACAGGGAGTACAGGAGGGGACTGAGCACGCACCCCTGAGGGGCCCCTGTGTTGAGGATCAGTGTGGCGAATGTGGTGTTACCTACCCTTACCACCTGGGGTCGGCTCATTAGGAAGTCCAGGATCCAGTTGCAGCGGGAGGTGTTCAGTCCTAGGGACCTTAGCTTATTGATGAGCTTTTAAGGCACTATGGTGTTGAACGCTGAGCTGTAGTCAATGAATAGCATTCTCATATAGGTTTTCCTTTTGTCTAGATGGGAAAGGGCAGTGTGGAGTGCAATGGAGATTGCATCATCTGTGGGTCTGTTGGATCAGCATGCAAATTGAAGTGGTTTCTGGGATGATGGTGTTGATGTGAGCCATGACCAGCCCAGGCACTTCATGGCTACAGATGCGAGTGCTACGGGTCGGTAGTCATTTAGGCAGGTTACCTTACTGTTCTTGGGCACAGGGACTATGGTGGTCTGCTTAAAACATGTTAGTATTACAGACTCGGACAGGGAGAGGTTGAAAATGTCAGTGAAGACACTTGCCAGTTCGTCAGCGCATGCTCGCAGTACAAGTCCTGGTATTCCGTGTTTCCCTACATCCTTTTGAATGTTGACCTGTTTAAAGGTCTTACCCACATCGGCTGCAGAGAGCGTGATCACAGTCTTCCGGAACAGCTGGTGCTCTCATGCATGTTTCAGTGTTATTTGCCTTGAAGCGAAGTAGTTTTGCTCATCTGTTAGGCTCATGTCACTGGGCTGCTCTCGGCTGTGCTTCCCTTTGTTGTCTGTAATGGGTTGCAAGCCCTGCCACATCCGACGAGCGCCAGAGCCAGTATAGTAAGATTCGATCTTAGCCCTGTATTGACGCTTTGCCCCTTTGATGGTTCGTCAGAGGGCATAGCATGATTTCTTATAAGTCCCGCTCCTTGAAAGTGGCAGCTCTAGCCTTTAGCTCAGTGTGGATGCTGCCTGTAATCCATGGCATGGGGACAACGTCATCAATGCACTTATTGATGAAGCCAATAACTGATGTGGTGTACTCCTCAATGCCATCGGAGGAATCCCGAAACATATTCCAGTCTGTGCTAGCAAAACACTCCTGTAGCTTAGCATCTGCTTCCTCTGACCACTTTTGTATTGATCTAGTCACTGGTGCTTGCTGCTTTGATTTTTGCTTGTAAGCAGAAATCAGGAGGATAGAATTATGGTCAGATTTGCCAAATGGAGGGCGAGGGAGAGCTTTGTGACCAGCCTATGCATCTCTGTGTGTGGGATATAGGTGGTCCAGAGTTCATTTTCCTCTGTTTGTACATGTAACCTGCTGATAGAAATATGGTCAAATGGATTTAAGTTTCCCTGCATTAAAGTCCCCAGCTACTAGGAGTGCCTCCTCTGGGTGAGCGATTTCTTGTTTGCTTATGGCGGAATACAGCTCATTCAATGCTGTCTTAGTGCCAGTCTCTAAATAGCTACAAAGAATACAGATGAAAGCTCTCTCGGTAGATAGTGTGGTCTACAGCTTATCATGAGATACTCTACCTCAGGCGAGCAATAGTTCGAGACTTCCTTAGATATTGTGCACCAGCTGTTGTTTACAAAAATACAGAGACCGCTGCCCCTTGTCTTACCAGACGCCACTGTTCTATCCTGCCGGTACATCGTACAACCCGCCAGTTGTATGTTAGTGTTGTCGTCGTTCAGCCACGACTGATGAAGGGGAAGAGAAAGGTTACACCCTTAGAGCCGATGTCCGCGCCCCCGCTGAAATCAAATTAGCATAATAAAGGAATCCCCATGAAATCAGTCAGGTTAAAGAAGGATTTTTAAGCCTTGAGACAATTGCGACATGGATTGTGTATGTGTGCCATTCAGAGCGTGAATGGGCAAGTAAAAATATGTATGTGCCTTTCAACAGGGTATGATAGTAGGTGCCAGGTGCGCCAGTTTAACTGCAATTCTGCTGGGTTTTTCACACTCAACAGTTTCCCGTGTGTATCAAGAATGGTCCACCACCCAAGGAACATCCAGCCCACTTGACACAACTGTGGGAAGCATCGGAGTCAACATGGGCCAGCCTTCCTGTGGAATGCTTTTAACAGCACATGCCCTGACACATTTAGGCTGTTCTTAGGGCAGAAGGGGGTGCAACTCAATATTAGCAAGGTGTTCCTAATGTCGTGTGCAATCAGTGTATATCCCAAATCAAATTAAATTGTATTTGTCACATGCACCCGAATACAACAGGTGTGGTCATTACAGTGAAATGCTTACTTACAAGTCCTAACCAGCAATGAAGTTTAAAAAATAAGAGGCTGCCAAATAAAGGAACACTTGAGTAAATGAGGGCTACAAAGTATATTGAAAGCTGATGCTTCCTCACTGGTGTGGTTCATGAGTTAATTAAGCAATTAACATCCGATCATGCTTAGGGTCATGTATAAAAATGCCCAGTTGCCCATTATTTTGGCTACCATGGCTAGCAGAAGAGATCCCAGAGACTTTGAAAGAGGGGTCTCAAAGGTGCGTAGGGGGATGTTAATTGCCAAGAGTGTGCAAAGCTGTCATCAAGGCAAAGGGTGTCTACTTTGAAGAATCTCAAATAGAAAGTATATTTTGATTTGTTTAACACTTTTTTGGTTACTTACATGATTCCATATGTGTTATTTCAGAGTCTTCACTGTTATTCTACAGTGTAGAAAATAGTAGAAATAAAGAACAACCCTTGAAGGAGTAGGTGTGTCCGAACTTTTGACTGGTACTGTACATCAAACATAATGATCCTCCACTTTGACGATAGATATGATTTTTATGAGATGGAAATGTGAAGTGCACATTTGGACTGGATGTTTGGCTTCCCCCTATATGACATCAACGCGGTATTTACTATAATCCTCTAAGTCTCATCTTTCAAAATACATGTACAGCATTTCTCTCACTCAAGACAACAAAACAGTTGCAAAAGTTGCCCAATTAGCTGAAAGCATGGGGGATCTTCTTGTTCCCCCATCCCTCCTTCTTGTCAAAACCCATACAGACAGAGCCTGAGGTCATGTATAGCATGTTACTGTACAGCCACTGCGTTCCATTTTATGCACTTATCATTGTTCAAATCGACCATTTTCAACCTGTATACAGGTACAAGTATAAAGGGCTACAACACTTTATGTTTGTGTTTCCTTTATTTTGGCAGTTACCTGTATCTCTGATAATGTAGCCAGCTGCTAGATAGACATTGATTAAGACAGAACAATGTGAGGTGTCTGTGTTTCTGGATCAGGGAAATTCAATCAGTAAGTCTGGTCCTAGTGTTGTATCTATTCTCTCCAGTTTTCCACTAGGGTTTGTTGATAAGAAAGGAAAGGTAGCCAAGGACGTGGTCAAATATTGGCTTTGGAGAATGAGATGCAAGCTCCTCAAGAGATGTATGATCGCCTCCCTCTCCAGGTCATACACACACATGGACACACATACTCACACACCTCCCCCTCAGCTGTGTTACTGATGTATCCGAGAGGTAGTGGATTGTGTGTTTGTTGGTCACGCTCATGTGGGTGTGTGAGTTTATAGTACTGCTGCCTGGCAGGCACGTCTGTGGATAGGGACTGTGGGCGTGTGTGTGTGTGTGTGTGTGTGTGTGTGTGTGTGTGTGTGTGCGTTTGCTGATGGGGACTAGGTCCTTAAGATGGAAATTGCCATAATGTGTCCTGCAGCAGTCTGCTGCACAGGCCTCTGGACACACACACACACACACACTTTTCATCATCGAGATACACCTTTCTCAAGGGCAAATGTGGTCTTCTCTGTTCGCTTGTGAGCTTCACTTGCGATGTATAATACATTTTTTGTCTTATTGAGATTAATTGCTGAGTGGAGGATTAACTAGGAGTGAGTGTGGAGCGTAAAAGTACTTGGCAACTTAGCCAAGGGTTTGTCCTAGACCTAGCCTCATGCCATGTAATGTCAATTAACCCCTAGTTTCAATTTACAGAGTAACTGTTTCTGACTGTGCCAGAGTTTTTAGTCTTAGTACTGGTAAGTGGCCACCCGTGTAAGTGGTGTAACATGTACATAGTAATGACTTTTTGTGAAAGTGTATGTTATTTAGTTGGATGGCCAGCCTTTCTTTCAGAAAAGTGAACTATTTAGTTTTGATGCATGTCTAATGTCTATGACACATCCCAAATGACACCCTATTTCCTATTTAGTGCACTACTTTTGACTGGAGCATATAAGGAAATAGGGTGCCATTTGGGATTTTATTTATTTAACTAGGGAGGTTAGTTTAGATCAAATTCTTATTTACAATGACAGGTGTTAACCTGTGTTTCTGTGCCCTTTCTCTCCTCTCCTCCTTTGTCTTCCAAATCCCCTGCTACTTGTTACCCCCCTCTCTGACTTGCTCCAACCAGTTTATCATTTTTGGGAGTGTGTGTGTGTCCTTTCCTTGGTTATTTTTAGCCGCTGTCTTTAAGGAGGAGTGAGCTTTTTCCTTCAGCTGATTGTGTGTGCTGTGGAGCGAGGCAGGGGAGACTGGAGGGACAGAGTGTTTGTGTGTGTGTTCCAGTTATGCTCAGCGAAGGGAGTGTGTCTGTCCTTTTGGATGGTCCCAGGGGGCCAAAGGGGCTCTGGACAGGGATAGGGGTTCCAGTAGGGAACTCACCATCATTACTTAATCATATTCCCTTCCTACAGTCATATGATATGACGGACCAAACCTTGTATTAAGACTTTTTTGAATTAATTCACAGAGGATGTTCAGAAATTAGATTTGCCGTACCTCCTATAGTTATGCTCAGTGACAGTGAGGTGTGTTTTCTCTCCCACACTAGGTGAAATGTGAAAATGGGTCACAAAACTATAATGTGAAAGAGCGAGAGAGAGAGAGGAGTAACCTAAAGAAAGGTAGACAGACTAAAAGTCGAGTAATGTATTTAGAGAGAGTAAATAAGAGGATGGAGGGGAAGAGAGTAAATTATGAAGGAGGGAAGGAGAGGAGCATGAAATAATGAGTGTATGGGAATATTGAGCCACAAAGCATTTTTGTCAGATCAAAGCTAATCCTTATCTTATGAAGGGTTTTTACTAATACCCCTGGTTGTCTTACCCATCAGGCAGGTCTCTCTCTCGCTCTCCTTTTCTCTCTTCATCTCCCTTACTTTCTCCCTCTGTATCTTCCCCCCTCTCTCTCTCTCTCATCCCCGTAACTAAAATTACTGCATTTTCTGCATTTTACTTGACTTTGAAATGGTGGTAGAGAATGCAGAAGGGTTTAGAGAAACTAGGTCAAGCGGAGAGTGAGGAGTGAAGGGGGTATCACATCAGAACCAAAACAGAAAGATACATTTTGCCTGGGTAGGGATAGAGGGAGAGGAAAAGAGGGGAAGGGAGGAAGTGGGTGAGGTTCGGATGTGTGTGGTGGAGACGCTAACCGCTGCAAATGTGTTGCATTTACAGTGGATTTAGAAACCTAACACAAGAAATAGATGTTTCAGTCCCAAAAGGTGGAGGGACAGTGACATGGTACCCTGTTCCCTAAGTAGTGCAGTACTTTTGGCCAAGACCCATAGATAATAGGGAGCCATTTGGGACACAACCGCTATGTCACATGGATGTCTTCTCTATGGCTGTAATTCCATTACAACGTGTGAGCAAACAGCTGTTAGAGCTGAGGAGTTTAATTGACAAGGTATAATTTGACTATACTGTTGACATTAATAGTATCTATGGTCACCTTGAAATTAAAAGGTTTCACGGTTGTTCCATGTCACTGTCCCTCTGTCAGTCAGTTACTAAGACATGTGCTTACTACCGTACTCTATGCACAATGACTACTTAGAAAAAGGAGTAAATAGTAAATAAACAAAAAAATCTGGAAAAAGTGTGCAACGTTTGGCAACAGAATTACGGTAACATCTTGTTAAAGTAGTCCTTGTGCATAGAGCTGTGTGGTTTGTTAAGCTTAGACATCAGTATTTTTTGTTTGGTTTACATTTGAAGTGAAACATTTTGAGTCTGGGCGTAATTCTGTTCCCATGGAATTGCCCTAACTAACATGGCTGATATGATTATGTAAGAAGAAGAGTGGGAGAACAAACTTTCACAGAGCCTGTGGCTAACTAATGCGTATGTTGATTTTGATGTATTCTGTGTAGTGTGATGACCAAATTAATTTCCGGCTGTGGCTGAAGATAAAAAGTAATTAGCAATATTATGAAAAATGCTTATATCCCACCCACTATCAGATCTCCTCTGCTGGCCTTAGTGCCCCGAGTTACCCTATTGTGTCTGATGTGGATATGTCACGGATGATAATGTCACTTTCCATCACGTGTGGTTGTGGCATGACGACCTCCCTCCCTTCTCTTTGCTCTGTATGATGTGGCATGTATGAGCTTCCTCACACGTTTCTGTAATGTTAGTTATTTGTGTGTGTGTGTGTGTGTGTGTGTGTGTGTGTGTGTGTGTGCGTGTGTGATTCCTTTTGATGTTAAAGCCAGGCAGAGAAGCAGAGCATTGATAGGGGCAGGGCAGCTAACTGATTTATCTGTGTGAAAATGAATGCAAGAGATCCAGGCTGATGAGCCAGCCCCAGGGGGATTGAGGGGGACACAGGCTACACCCTAATCCCCATAGGGCTCTGGTCAATAGAAGTGCACTGTATAGGGAATGGGGTGCCATTCGGGACACACAAAAGCCTACATGCCTGGCTGCCCGCTACACTGCCCATGCCATGCCCGTGCTCCTATTTCTGCTCCACAATCAGTGTATATACACACACACACACACACACACACACACACACACACACACACACACACACACACACACACACTCTCTCTGCTCCGTGAATCTCTTCAGCCCGTTAACACTGCGTTCTTCTCTCTTGTTTCACAGATGAACCACCGTGTGACCTCAATCATCCTGTGACATCACACCGACACTGAGACATCAAACCAACACTGAGACGGTCAGGTGGGTGGAAGGACACCGAGCAGGGGCTATGAACTCAAACAGCACAGCTTTGCTCTGAGGAGGAATCAAGTGCCTTGTAGATGATCTGGATTTCATTTAGCTTCCTGCTACTACAGTCAAATAATAAGAGGCATTCTTCTTTGTCATCCTGGTTTGTGTTGCAGTACACAAAAACAGCCAGTTACATCAAAGGGTTACAAGCACCGTTTCACTTGTTTATGCAAGAGGATAATAATTGAGCACATTCTCTCCCTTCTCCTGAAACTATAAGCACCTAGCCTTGTGAAACCAGCCTATTCTCGTGATTGCTCGTGATTGCTACTATAAAGGACCCATAATAACAATCCATAACAAAATGGAGACTCGATCTCTCTCGCAGGACTCCATCTTGGAGTGTCAGATCTGTTTTAACTACTACAGCCCGCGAAGGAGGCCCAAGCTGCTGGACTGCAGACACACGTGCTGCTCTGTGTGCCTGACCCAGATGCGGTCCAGCCAGAAAGAGATCCGCTGCCCCTGGTGCCGTGGCGTCACCAAACTCCCCGCCGGCCTCTCCGTCTCCCAGCTCCCCGATGACCCTGACATCATTACCGTCATCACCATCCCGCACGCCTCCGAGCACACGCCCGTCTTCATCCGCCTGCCTAGCAATGGCTGCTACATGCTGCCCCTGCCCGCCGCTAAGGAGAGGGCGCTGCTGCCTGGCGAACTGGGCTGCCGGTTCCTGCCAGGTGGCAGCGGGCAGCAGAAGGTGGATGTGGCGGTGGTGGCCATGCCTGAGCTGCAGCCCCTGGGGATGACTCTCGACGGCCTGGAGGAGGCAGAGAGGAGGGGAGCCGGGGGAGGAGGTGGTGGAGGGGGGAAGGGCTCCACGTGGTCCGGGGTATGTACAGTGATCCTGGTAGCCTGTGTCCTGCTCTTTCTCCTGGGTATCGTGCTCCACAACATGTCCTGCATCTCCAAACGTTTTACTGTCATCTCCTGTGGCTGAGGGGAGGGGCCAGACATTATGTCAATCACCATGTTTCCTCCCACTCCCCCCTGCTGTAGCTCCACCACCCTCCTCAGCCTGGATTATGATGAGGATAAAGGATTTTATACCTATCATAGATGGTCAAGAAAACAACAAACAGACCGAGACAGAGAGAGAGGGGGTTGCTACAAATAAACTGGGGACTGAAACTCATTTTCTCCTATTATTGATTTGGAGATATTCTGAAGACACAAAACACACACCCCTCTACTCCCCAAACCCAATTACACTGCCCCCCCCCATCAGAAGGAGGGCCTCAGCCTCATGGAATTCTCGTGGAAATTTGAGGTATCCTTGTGGACCTATGGACCCGGGGACCTAATTTGGGGACCCCTGGGGACTGGTGGTGTCAGTACTGAGCACATACAGTGTCTCCAGCTGGAGCTGCAATATACAGTGTTTGGACCTCTTGGTAGACCTGGGATCAAATACAAAAATGTGAATCTTTTCAAATACTTTGAGTGTTTGGTTAAGTCTGCCTGGCATGCCAGATGGGTGGGGTATGACGTTTTGGGACTTTTCTATTGGTTTATTAATAAGTAAGGCAATTTTAAACAGATAGGTATTTCAATTGATTTTCCAAGTATTTGAAACCCAGGTCTGCTTTCTTTATTTCTGTCCTCAGTACTGAGGCGAAACAGACAGTGAATCCAGTAATTACTGTATGTGGAATCCACTAAACCACCTCTAGCCAAGGGTTGTTCCTAGAGGGACTGATCAATCAATACTGGTGGTGGTTGTTTGCTGTGGTTGTGTCCCAAAGGGCACCCTATTTATTATATAGTGCACTATGTAGGAATAGGGTGACATTTTGGGGAAGCGCTTGCTGTGTTTCAAATTTTGTCAGAATCTCTCTAATGGTCTAAAAACAGAATGCTTACTTAATGTTGCTCCAATATATAATTCAGTACTGTATGTATGTGGTGGTATTTTGATCAATGATGTTTTAAAAACAAAAACAGGGAAGTATGTGATCTCTGTGTTGTATTATATACTTATAAACCAGCCTATATTTGATAGAAAGCACATACTACATGTCTTCAGTAGCCAGCCAGCCTAAAGTAATAATGATTGATGTAGTGTTGCAATGATTTGTCTATCCCAAATGCCCTTCACTGAGAACAGATGGTCATTGCTTTTAATATTGAGGTCTCTGGTCAGTATTAACATGAAGGGAGATCAGTGCGAGAGAGAGAGCACGTGGCGTGGGCATCCGTGATAACCAGGTCTCAAGTCATAGGCAAGTCAAGTCACATTCTCTCTCTCTCACACTGATCTCCCTTCATGCTAATACTGTCTTTGATCTTCATGTGGGGCTGTGGGGTCAGAGTAAGGTGCTGGGAGGGGTTAAGAGTGGGCGGGCTTGAGGGTCCAAGTCTTAATGCTAATCGCATTGATTTATGAAGAGTTATAAATATTTTCTTCTTCTTCATGTTTGTGTCTCAAATGGCACATTATTACCTGTCTAGTGCACTGCTTTTGACCAGGGCCCATAGTGACCTGGTCAAACATAGTGCACAATATAGAGAGTAGGGTGCAATGTGGAACACAATATCTTTGTTGTTGTTGACAAAAGTATTATGATCCGGTATCTACTGTATTAAAGCAATTGAGTGTAATCACAAACAAACAGTGTGAACTGTTTTGTATAGCAGCCATGTACAGAATGATTGTATTTTTCCTTGTTGTCCTTCTTTCTATTTGTGTTTACATGTTTACTTCAGTCTGTCTGTAATAGTAGCCTGGTCTAGAATCAGTTCTTATTGCAGCAAGTTAGAAACCTTGGTGGACAGTGTGAACATTCGTTCGGACTGGTCTAGGATCAGTGCTCAAGACAGTGGGTTTGTTAGGCTCTTTGTTACGGTTGCAGAATTCTGTAAATTTTTCCAATATTCCCCAAAATGTCCAGGAATCCTGGTTGGAACCAATCACAGCCAGAGAGGAGGATGTTGTAGAAATAAGAGATTCCAGGTTTTGTGGGGATTGGCTGATCAGCGCTTACCTACAGATAATTCTACTGGGTCTGGCTGCTATCAATCTGGTGCTGGAACCACCAACGGCCAAGATGGAACCTCTGCCCAAGCATTCTGTATGCATCCCAATAGTACACGATATAGAAAATAGGTTGCCATTGGTCACAGGCTGTCTCTATCCCCACTACCCTGTAAAAAATCGAACAGACCTGCTGGGCTGCCATTGTGATTGGCCCCAATGTAACTCAATATTGGACTCCTTAAAAAGGCAGTCAGTGAGTGAGAAATCTCAGTTTGATAGCCACAATTATCCTTAGGTAAGAGCTAAACAACCAATCCCCAGGACAACTGGAGTGTCTCATTTCTACAACCTTTTCCTCTCTGGCTGTGAATGGTTCCAACCAGGATTTCTTGAAAACCAGGGAATGATCTAAAAGTATATATGCCACGCTGTGTATTGTTATCTTAGACAAATACTGAAGATTTCATTTTTTTTTAATGATGTAAATTTATGGTGCCAATAAACCAGACTAGTTTAGTTACATTGTCTGTAGATAGATACCACAGTAAACAACAATAACAGTAGTTAATAGGGATGCAACCCAAAATAGCCTATTCCCTATAATGTTATAGTGCACTACCTTTGACCAGAGTCCTATGGGCCCTGGTCAAAAGTAGTGCACTATTTACAAAATAGGGTGCCATTTGGGAAGCAGGAGTCTGGCCCTAAAGGGTTTCTTTAGGTCAGTGGTAGGTGGTGAGGGGAGGACGGCACATACACTGGAAAGGAATTTATTAGAACGGTATGTGTATGATGCCGTTCAATTTATTCCATTCCAGCCATTACAATGAGCCCGTCCTCCGGTTTAAAGTGGCACCAGCCACCACTGCTTTAGGTCAGTGTTATTTTATTTATTAATACATACAGCCAGTAAAATGATTTGAACCGATGGACTCAATGTGTTTGAAACCCCTGTTGTACTGCGAATAGATCCATTGTTAAAAGATGCATGATGTGATTTTGCTTGGATGGAGTCAGTAGAGGATATGGTTTTATATGCAAATGAAGGTACAGAGGAATGTCAAATAGTAATAGTTTAAAAGGTGTCTGTGCACAATGAAGCTATGAAACATTAGAATGGGGATTTGGGGATTTTTGCACCGCGTCCCTGGGTAGATCTATCGTGTTTCCCGAATTGACCCCTATTCCGTATTTCGTGCAATACTTTTGACCAGGGCCCATAGGAATAGCGGGTGCTATTAAGTACAGCACCAAGATGTTTCTTTCCATGCTAGAGTAAAGCCTGTTTTTAAAACTGGAATAATTTTCAGAGGACACTGTTTACTTTCAACAACAGTCCATGTACAAAGCCAAGGACTACATCCTGTAGCCTTAACCTTTTACTGCAGTGGGCTAAATCAGGGTCACACCGAGTGTTTCTTCGTAGTCTTAAACAAATGTACTTTGAAACAAAGGAATACACCTCACACACATGGTTCTGGGCTTAAACAAGAAGGCATCGGTACCATGTCAGATATAGAGTTTAAATGTATTACATTTTGAGTTTGTATCACATTATTACACTTCATATACATCACAGAAGACTGAAAATATATATATTTTTAAACGTTTGACATAGAAACATTGGATTTTCGGAGTTTAAAAAATCATTGTTTATTAATTATGAAATTATAAAAAAATATGAATAACATTCCACCCATGAGGCCACTAACTCATTTGACCGCAGGAAAGGGCTATGCTGCGATTCAATCCGATCATCCTTTTTCGGCAATGCACATTTTTAAGGCAATGTTCCCCGTTCGTGGACACCACATTCACGGTAAACACTGCATATGTCGGCTCAATCAGAAATGACGTATAAATTGTCTCATTGACAAAATTAGCAATCAAATTGAATACCAGCGTAACGTTGGATAGGATACTTTTTTTATTCCAGTGTTTATTTCATGGCTCTGATCATTTGAAGCGCCCTCTATTTTCCTTAACTGACACACCAAGTGGCATTTGAATATGGGTAATTTGGTAAGAAGACTAACAGGGAATGTTTTTGTTCCCATCCAGTCATGCCTGCTGCTCCTATGTCAGAAACGCAAAGTGCGTCCCAAATGGCACCCTATTCCCTATATAGCTCACTATATAGAAAATACAGTGCCATTTGCAACACATTCACCTTTCTATCTCTAGAACACATGTTATGTATGAGTGTGTATGACACAGAGAGAAGAAGACCAAGGGTTGTCAAGTCTGTGCCTGTGTGTTTGTCAGTTAGTGATGTAAAGTTCCAGTAGTAGTTTCTGTTTGTGTCAGGTTCGACAGACACACACAGCTGTTTCAGTGATCTATTAAATAAACTGTCTGAAAATCACCTGCAGTCTTATTGAATCATTTATTTTTTCAAGAAATACTTGTTATTTCAAACCAAATAATACTCTTGTTTAGAATAACAGACCCAGCAACCTAGTTAGTTGGGTTTTGGAGCATACAGTTGGAGAGCATACAGTTGGGAGCATACAGTTGGGGAGCATACAGTTGGGGAGCATACAGTTGGAGAGCATACAGTTGGAGAGCATACAGTTGGGGAGCATACAGTTGGAGAGTGGACGGAGTAGAGTGAAAAATAAAAGTGATGACTGAAAAAGGGTTGTAAATTAAAAACAAAATGTATTGACAAAAAAATTATACATTTACAAAAATGATCCAACATACTTAGGCTACTGTAGCAAGATAACGGATACAAAGTTAAAACGCCCAAACACTGCAGAAAGACTCAAGTCTAATACCTGAAAGCTAAAGCAACAGCAGCACGTTGTCTAAATACGTCCAGCCCTCTCGACTAACCAGAATCAAATGGGTTAAATAGCCTGAAAGCGGAAATGGTTACGTAGGCCTACCAATGGCAGGGCTGTTGAGTACAAAAAAAAAGTGTGCAACATTCAATTCTGTTCTGAACAACCAGTTGAAAAACGGGGAGGGGTTGGGTTGTGTGTTCAAAATGCACCTTTGCCCTTTAAATATGTCACTCATTGCTTCAAGCCACACCCAACAAATAGAGCAAACGTACCTCAAAGTCTGTTCAAGAACTTTGAAAGACGTTTTGGGGGAACGTGTCATTCAGTACACACAGTCAAGCCACTTAGCAAGCATTGAACTGAACGTACCCCAAGTGGATCCACACATGAAACAAATGCACCTCAAAGCTAGATAAAATAAACATTTATTTCAAGTCAACAAACGTAATAGTCATTGGAAATAGTGTAATGAATTTTAATGATCACAAAATGTAATACTATGTCACTGACATTTTAGAATGGATTATCCCAAACAATCTCCACACTTTTTTCAAACAGTACATTTATATTTTCCAACGGGGTTATACATTTGGGTGAGTTTTATTTTCTTGGCTGAGTAGCCACGTTTCACTGGCCAATTTTCTTTTTAACCATCTAGTGTTCAGTGAAATAACAACACAATGTCAAATACAGGTAGCCGAGTCAAATAATTAACATCCAATCACATTAACCGTTACACTCTCTTGGGAAACCTTCACTCTTGCACAGACATTTAGAAATGAAACATGACAATTTGAAAAATAAGCCACAGGAGCAAGAATAAATGAGCAAGAATAAAGACGACTTTCGAGTAGTAAGACATGTATAAAAGCAACAGATAACATTAATAAAAAGGGTCTAGAAGCGTCTTATATGGTGAGCTACCGAGTGGCTAGGACAGGCAAGCCCCATACTATTGTGGAGGACTTCATTCTTCCTGCTGCCACGGATATGGCTGGGACAATGCTGGGGGGAAAGGCCAAAAGAACTTTAGAGACAATGGCTTCATCAAACAACACTGTTCACGACACATGAGAGACATGGCAGGATATGTTTTGAACCAATTACCGCTTCGCATACAAGCCAGTGAATTATATGCCTTACAGCTGGATGAGTCAACAGATGTGGCGTGCCTGGCACAGCTCCTGGTATATGTCCGTTACGTTTATGAGGGGTCAATTAAGGAAGACATTCTCTTCTGCAAACCACTGGAAACCAGGACAACATGAGAGGATATTTTTTAAGTACTGGACAGCTTTGTGACATCAAATGGACTTTGGTGGTCAATATGTGTTGGTATCTGTGCTGATGGCGCTAAAGCCATGACAGGGAGACATAGTGGAGTTGTAACGCACGTGCAAGCAGTTGCTCCCGACGCCACTTGGGTAAACTGCAGAATCCACCGAGATGCTCCTGCTGCCTAGGGAATGCCTGACAGCTTGAAAGGCATTTTGAACACTACAGTGAAAATGGATAATTTTGTTAAAGTATTGTATATTTTCTGCATTATGCAATGATATGGCTAGTGACCATGTAACGCTTTTACAACATACAGAAGTGCACTGGTTATCAAGGGATAATGTTGACATGTTTTTTGTTTTTTTAATTGAGAGACAAGCTTAAAGTTTTCATTACTGACATTAATTTTCACTTGTCTGACCGCTTACATGATGAAGAGTTTCTCACACGACTGGCCTGTCTGGGTGATGTTTTTTCTTGTATGAATGATCTGAATCTAGAATTACAGGGACTCTCTTATAATATTTATTCATTATTATAATGTTATTATTTGTTCACTGGTCCTATAGGGCTAGACATCCCGTTAGCGGGACACCTGTCAACAACTTCCAGTGAAATTGGAGGGCGGCAATTCAAATAAATAATCATAAAAATTATGAATATTAAACATCTAGGTACATACAAGTGTCTTAAATTCTTGTTAATCTAACTGCATCGTCTGATTTACAATAGGCATTACATCGAGAGCATGCCATGCAATTGTTTGAGGATGGCGCCCCACATCAAAATATTTTTCAAAGAGCACAGTCTTCGTAAAATCACAAATAGCGATTAAATATTCACTTACCGTTTGAAAATATTCCTCTGATTTGCAATCACAGGGGCCCAGATAGAACATGCATGGTCGTTTTGTTGGATAAAATCCTTCTTTATATCCCAAAAAGTATGTTTAGATGGCGCCATTGATTTGAGTAATCCACTCGTTCAGCATGCAGAGAAAGAAATCCAAAAAGCTCCTGCTAAACTTTGTTAAAACAAGTCAAAATACATTTCTAGTTAATCCTCAGCTACCCTAAAAATATAATTAAACTATAATATTTCATACAGAAAGAAGTATGTTCAATAGAAAAGTAAAATTTGTAAGTGCGCATCCTCTTTCGTCACGCGCGCACAGACTGATTTCCAACTCTGACTCCCAGAACCAAAACTCAAAATTCTTCCTTGTTTGGGAAGAAAAAGCCTGAAACTT
This sequence comes from Oncorhynchus nerka, assembly GCF_034236695.1. NCBI lineage: Eukaryota > Metazoa > Chordata > Actinopteri > Salmoniformes > Salmonidae > Oncorhynchus > Oncorhynchus nerka. The sequence goes on along the minus strand of NC_088417.1, from coordinate 36,364,803 downwards.
TTAACAACGACTTCTGACATCTAGTGGAAGCCATAAAAATAGCAATCTGCTAGCTGGAATTGCATAGGACCCATAGCTTTCCATTGAAAGAGCATGGGCTCTCACAAAACAAAAATAATTCCGGTTGGTTTTTCTTTGGATTTTCTCCTACCATATCAATTGTGTTATATTCTCGTACATTATTTAACATTTCCACAAACGTAAAAGTGTTTTCTATCCAATGATACCAATTATATGCAAATCCTGGCTTCTGGGCCTGAGTAACAGGCATTTTACTTTGGGCACATCAGTCAGACAGGAAGTGGAGATAAATAGATCCTAGCCTGTGTCACTTCCCACGAGCCGGGTTGTGACATAATTCTCATTCTTATGTTTAATAAATGTATCATATAGTGTGTGTGTGTGGCAGGCTTACAATGATGGCAAAAAACAACATTTGAGAGTGCACTGGAGGGGGTACGCATCTGGAGGTTGAACGTTTGAAGGGGTACGGGACTATAAAAAGTTTGGGAACCACTGCTTTAGAACACCCAATGTGAGACCCTCAAGATGTTAAGTTGCAGTATAAATGTTACAAACTGGTTTTTGGGCAAACTAAGGAACTTAATGAACCAATCCAAGCATGAATATAAAGAAGTACTATTGCTAACAAATACACATGTGAGTTCTTATCTGAACATGAATAAATATGCAACTTTAGTTACATGTGAGAGTGCAACCTCAACTTAGGGATAGACGTAACATAGTAAATATAAGTCTGTCTCCCTCCATTTAATATCAATATGATATGTTACGTTTCACATTGGTATGTATTCATTTGTGGATGTTCATCCACCGTTTCACCATATATCCATTTCACCATAGATACCATATATCTACAACACAAAATCTATGTATACATATGTCTGTAGTGTGTATGTTATCATGTGTGTGTATGCATGTGACTGTGCCTGTGTGTGTCTCTTCACATATTTGCTCTTGGTACAATATGTGACGAGTTTGCAATCCGTATGTTGTTAACGTTAGCTAGCTAAGTTACATTTTACTTTATGGGTTGGTTAGGCTTCTTGTAACCTATTGCTTTCTATTATAGATAATAATATGATTAGGCTATACAGTATCTTTACATTAAAAACCAGTCTGTCAGATGTCCAGTCACTCCAATTAATTGAATGCCCCTTGATCTTCAAGAATAGGACTTGGAAATATGAAAATATACATTCGCCAAATAGTTTTACCCGGGCATAATCAAAAATCTAAGGATTTATTAGCATGGAGGACTGATTGGGTTCATTGCTTCAAGTTGAAATATAAATTCTGCTCTCATGGAGTGGCATGCTTTGAGCACGACCAGAAAGTGTTTTTATTACGTGAAAAATGCATGCCATGTGCTGCATTTGCTATAGGCCTATTGTTCACTTTTTCAAACTGCTTCAATTAAACCATTATTGGGTTAAAATACACATACATTTGTGAACAGCCATCCACAACAACCACAATCCTTAAGCCGCAAATAGCTAATTGAGAGAGCAGCAGTGTGATTCACTGCTGATTAGATATCAATAAAAGGGATATCCGTATAGCTTGTAGGATACACCACTACTGTCATCCTTACCTCCAAGCGTTTATTTTAATTTGATCATCTTTGGATGCTGCTGACAGCAGTCAAACCATTGGAAGACATAACTTGGACTGTAGCCTACAAAAGCCTATTACTGCTCTTTTCCCGCTATCCATCAAATGCTTTTGGTGTGTCAACATAGTGGTCTCTGACTTGTGCTCAGACTCGCTCAGGTGGAACAAACTTAAACTTGCGCCTTTTTTTCAAAGATGATTTGAATGTTAATGAGAAAAAAGAAAGGTATCAAAAAAAATTGCAAACAGAATTTCTGAATAATCCTAGAAGTAATCATCTAGTTTTTCAAAAGGTTCTGTAATCTGATTGCAGTATTTTTGCTGGTAACGTGTTGCATTACGGTAACAGTTTTTTTGGAATCCCTTACTCCCCAACCCTGGCTAGGGGGTTAGTGTTAGGGCTTAAGGTTAGGGTTAGGGGTTAAGGTTAGGGTTAGCTAAAATGCTAGGGAGTTGCAAAATAGGTAAAAAGTTGTAAGTAGTGGCAAAGTTGCTAATTAGCTAAAATGCTAAAGTTGTCTGTGATGAGATTGGAACACACAACCTTTGGGTTGCTCGACACTTGCGTTATACACCCGACCAACCTCCCCCCTTTCATGTTTGACTTAAGTAACCTTCTGTCTTCTGTAACCATACAGATGTAGGATCTTCATTTCATCTCATTTTTATTGCTGAGGTGTCACGGCTTTCTTCCTGGGAAGGAGAGGCGGACAAAAACGCAGCGTGGTTATAGTTCATGGTTCTTTAATAAGAGACATTTAACATGAACACAACTACAAACCATGAAAACCCGAAACAGTCCAATGTGGCGCAAACACTGACACAGGAAACGATCACCCACACAATACCCAAAGAATATGGCTGCCTAAATATGGCTCCCAATCAGAGACAACGATAAACACCTGCCTCTGATTGAGAACCAATCCAGGCAACCATAGACTTACCTAGACACCTAAAAGAACACAACCCCATAAATCTACAAAAACCTAGACAAGACAAAACACGTAAATCACACATGTCAAACCATGGCCTAACCAAAATAATAAAGAAAACAAAGATAACTAAGGCCAGGGCGTGACATGAGGATTTTCCTGCACAGCAGTAAATGCAAACTTGTGGTATATTCAAGGTTTAAAAAGGCTTCTAAAGTTTGTAATTTCCACATTAAAATGTTAGACTTGATTTGCCATAACAAAAAATGGATCAACCTTCAAGAAATGTCCAGGTTAATTATAATTCACATAATAATTCACATTTCCTGTTGCTGTAGGATTGTTACCTGCTGTAGCAAACTGGCTTAAATGAAGATCCTTGCTCTGTACCAAACGTAACATATCATACTAATTTGAGTTTCATAGATGTACGTTTACTATGTTATGTCTTTGAGGCCAGGCTGGACAGGACGAGAAAACAAACAATACTTTTGGGGGCAAACTCAAATCATCACAACTCTAGACACACTACTACATTCATAGAAGAGATGCACTCTTCTTCCCGGTGCACGTTTGTGTTCTGTAATCATTCAGGGTCGTAACTAGCTTCTATAACAATCTGTTCTATACCCACAAAGTCATAAAGCCCGCCCATTTCTACACTCAGAAAATATATCAAAAATGTTTTTTTAACACATCCCTGTTTCTAGTTAGGGACGACGCAAGTTGTGTTACTTTTAACACAATCACCTTGTTGGCACAACATGATTTGTATACATTTTTCAACACAATTAATTTGTTAAAAGCTGAAAACCATACAACACACCCTAGATGTTTTAGATTAATGACCAATTACATTGTAGATCCAAGGAGTATTTAACATGCAGCCTACATTTCCAGTATGGCGGTCGAGCTGGCCTAGCTGGTCTTATATTTTAACAACCCCCCCTTTCTCTCTGAATTTAACCAAGAAAAATGAAATATACTAGCTATTTACTATGGATTCAAATTAGTGCAACAAACAGGTCTGATTAGTATGTTTTTCTTGGCTCACATCCTTCCATTTTCTGTTCTTTTCACCTCAAATATTTATTGATGTTCTGTCAGGAAGGTAATTAACCACCTCCATTTGTTCCATTCAAATAGCTCTTTCCCTCAGAGGGAGAGGCAGAAAAAGGGAGAAAGAAAGCGAGAAAAAGACAGCGAGAGTAGAGTGTGTTAGCCCCTAATCATGTCCACTGCTTAGAGTGGCACGGAGAGGGCCTTTCACATATAACGCAATGGAGCAAGTTAAAGCTGAACTACATAACTATGTGTGTACAGGGTTTTTTGAAGACCCCTCTGGCAAGAATGCAGTATTTTTTCAAGATTTGAACATGATTTCCCATAAACCACGGCTCTCATGAGTCGTCGGCTGGGAATTAAGTAGTACTTCAACATCCTCTCCGAACAGTCTAGGCTGCGAGAAATGTGAGAGTACGGACAAGACCTTTGTGAAATAGACAATCTTTGATAAATGTGCAACAATGGTATGAGTATGATGTAGCCTAATCATAGACAACATTAGATTTTGTTTTATATTTGTCAACAAGTACTGGATTTTATTTGGTATATACAAGTGGTTATTTCATTAGCTCCATTGTTTATCAAGATGTTATGTAGCCTATTGATTGTAGAAGTACAATACTTGACCCTTCTGCATGAAAACCATTATCAGTCATACATTCTCTAATAGACCATGGACAGAAAATTACAATTACATTCCTAAGTAACAATGTTGTTTACATGTGTATTCACTGTAGGATTCCAGTTTTGAAGAGTCGCAGTCCTCATTCAGGGGAAGCTATCACAGGATCTCCAGACATCCCAGACCGAGGACAGCCCCATTGGTGCACCTGCCTGAATTGCCAGGAGATGGCCACTGACCTTGAGAGGAAGTGCTGAGGTGCATGGAAACTTTTTGCTGGTAGGAAGGAATCTTGCAGCTTGTCCGGTCTACCAGAAATGACATTTTGGCGTTTGGCTGATCTGCAGGATCCAGGCACCGATCACAAGGAGTACAGCCATGCAGCATAAAGACAGTATGTTGGTTGGCAGTATGGAACACTGGCACAAGAACAGAGTGGTGATTCCTATCTGTTGTGACTGGCACGTTCGAGACAAGTATCCAGATCCTGTAGGGCAATACAAAGGCTTCATTCCTAATAGGCTGTAGAGCTCTGATGTCCTCACTCCAGATGACAGCACAGTACAGCATAGAAGACAGCACAGCACAGTATAGGGTGGCAGGTAGCCTAGCGGTTAGAGCTTTGGGCCAGTACCCGAAAGGTCACTTTTTCAAATACCCGAGCTGACAAGGTGAAAAATCAGTCGATGTGGCCTTGAGCAAAGCGCTTAACCCCAATTTGCTCCAGGGATACTAGTTTGATTGAACCTGTGAAATAACACATTTCACTGCAGCTATCTGCTGTATGTGGCAATAAAAATAACTTCTGGCACTTTCACAAGAAAGCTTATAACAACATGGACAATAGCATTTACTTTCCAGCAGGACCACCAGAGACAGCTCCAAGTTCTGCTGCCATTTCACCACCAAGTACATTTACATAACAGTTGAAGACTTTCCATGACTACACTGTACTTTATTCTTCATTCGGATCCCAATTAGGAAAAAAATATTCAATTTGGTTGTCACGGATCCCTCTGGAACTTTCATTGCACACATCTGGCCCCCATTCCCACTGATTGTATTTATATATACAGTGGGGCAAAAAAGTATTTAGTCAGCCACCAATTGTGCAAGTTCTCCCGCCTGTAATTTTCATCATAGGTACACTTCAACTATGACAGACAAAATTAGGAAAAATAATCCAGAAAATAACATTGTAGCATTTTTTATGAATTTATTTGCAAATTATGGTGGAAAATAAGTATTTGGTCACCTACAAACAAGCAAGATTTCTGGCTCTCACAGACCTGTAACTTCTTCTTTAAGAGGCTCGTCTGTCCTCCACTCGTTACCTGTATTAATGGCACCTGTTTGAACTTGTTATCAGTATAAAAGACACCTGTCCACAACCTCAAACAGTCACACTCCAAACTCCACTATGGCCAAGACCAAAGAGCTGTCAAAGGACACCAGAAACACAATTGTAGACCTGCACCAGGACTGGGAAGACAATCTGCAATAGGTAAGCGTGGTTTGAAGAAATCAACATTGGGAGCAATTATTAGGAAATGGAAGACATACAAGACCACTGATAATCTCCCTCGATTTGGGGCTCCACGCAAGATGGGGTCAAAATGATCACAAGAAGAGTGAGCAAATATCCCAGAACCACACGGGGGGACCTAGTGAATGACCTGCAGAGAGCTGGGACCAAAGTAACAAAGCCTACCATCAGTAACACACTACGCTGCCAGGGACTCAAATCCTGCAGTGCCAGACGTGTCCCCCTGTCCAGGCCCGTCTGAAGATTGCTAGGGAACATTTGGATGATCCAGAAGAAGATTGGGAGAATGTCATATGGTCAGATGAAACCAAAATATAACTTTTTGGTAAAAACTCAACTCGTCGTGTTTGGAGGACAAAGAATGCTGAGTTGCATCCAAAGAACACCATACCTACTGTGAAGCATGGGGGTGGAAACATCATGCTTTGGGGCTGTTTTTCTCCAAAGGGACCAGGCAACTGATCCGTGTAAAGGAAAAAATGAATGGGAGCATGTATCGTGAGATTTTGAGTGAAAACCTCCTTCCATCAGCAAGGGCATTGAAGATGAAATGTGGCTGGGTCTTTCAGCATGACAATGATCCCAAACACACCGCCCGAGCAACGAAGGAGTGGCTTTGTAAGAAGCATTTCAAGGTCCTGGAGTGGCCTAGCCAGTCTCCAGATCTCAACCCCATAGAAAATCTTTGGAGGGAGTTGAAACTCCATGTTGCCCAGCAACAGCCCCAAAACATCACTGCTCTAGAGGAGATCTGCATGGAGGAATGGGCCAAAATACCAGCAACAGTGTGAAAACCTTGTGAAGACTTATAGAAAACGTTTGACCTCTGTCATTGCCAACAAAGGGTATATAACAGTATTCAGATAAACAATTGTTATTGACCAAATACTTATTTTCCACCATAATTTGCAAATAAATTCATTAAAAATCCTACAATGTGATTTTCAGGATTTTTTTCCTCATTTTGTCTGTCATAGTTGAAGTGTACATATGATGAAATTACAGGCCTCTCTCATCTTTTTAAGTGGGAGAACTTGCACAATTGGTGGCTGACTAAATACTTTTTTGCCCCACTGTATGTGCCCTTTGTTCCCCATGGTGCTGTTGATTATCGTTACTATGTCCGTTGGTGTGTGTGAGTACCTGTGATGTATGTTTTGGGATTTTGTGCCCTTGTGGATTGCGTATATGATTACGGTCTCGTCCCGTGTGTTAATCAACGTGCGCGTGTGTTATTTATTCAAGGTACTCCTCGCTCCTTTGTTTGGGTTTCAACCCTGTGTTATTGTTAAGTGATTGTTTGGTCTTCGTCCCCGGCACACTGTAATTTGAGCGAAATAAAATTAAATATTATGCATTCCTGCGTCTGTCTCCCGATCCTTCATGCCAACGTGACATTTGTAAGTACACTGTAAAACCATAAAACGTGACATCTTTATAACCTAAACAAATGTCATTGTTTTAAAACTTAAACTTTAGGCATTTAGGTTTGCCAATTAAGTGATGTATTCTAAACACCTGTGTTTAAGATTATAAGATTACACATGAAAGTCATCTTTATCCAGTCCGTTTCCAACCAGGACAACACCTACGATATATCTCCTATGTTCAGATTTTAAACTTGTTTACTTCCCCATCATCCTTTTTAGAGTGCATTTAATTATTAGAAATGTATGTGACTTTCCATGCCTTTTATTCAGATCAGCATTAGGAACGTTTGTCACCTTACCTACATTTCAGCACAAATGAACAGGACATATAATTCATGAAAGCTTTTTAATCCATGATGTTGCTTCTAAACTGTTGAGACTGCTAAATACAAATCCCAAAACACACGCACCTTACAACACACAATATGATTTGCAGAGTTCATTTCCGTTAACCCTCATAGAGTGAAAAGGATGTGGGAGAGGCTAAATTATCGTATTTCCCAGCATGCTGTGTCACAAGTAGATTTTTTGAATAGTTTGTTTTAATATCTATTTTTCCTTATAGACATTGGTAGATTAATTGATCATATTTTTGTCATTGCAAACTAATCCAATCTGCGAGGGGTTGGATTTATTGTACCCGTTACTGATGGTTGTTCCAGTTTAGGTGGATAAGATAGTCTCATATTTTATTAATTCAACATAATAGCCAAGCATTGTATGTGCTGTTGGAGATAAATTATTTAAATTGTTGGCTAGCCTCCCAATGGCTGGGTTCTGATAGGAATTACTATTCACTGCATGTACCAGTTGTAATATCACTTGCAGGTTTGTTTCCCATGAACCAGGACTTTCAGACTATAATGTTGAGGACAACTATGCCATGACTGAAGTTATTATGAATTCTGAACTCAGCAAATAAATTAAATGTCCTCTCACTGTCAACTGCTTTTATTTTCAGGAAATTTAACATGTGTAAATATTTGTATGAACATAGCAAGATTCAACAACTGAGCCATAAACTGAACAAGTTCTACAAACATGTGACTAAAAGAAATTGAATAATGTGTCCCTGAAAAAAGGAGGGGTCAAAATCAAAAGTAACAGTCAGTATCTGGTGTGGCCACCAGCTGCATTAAGTACTGCAGTGCATCTCCTCCTCATGGACTGCACCAGATTTGCCAATTCTTGCTGTGATATGTTACCACTCTCTTCCACCTAGGGACCTGCAAGTTTGCAGATATTTCTGGGGGGAATGGCCCTATCCTTCACCCTCCGATCCAACAGGTCCCAGACGTCCTCAATGGGATTGCGATCCGGGCTCTTCGCTGGCCATGGCAGAACACTGGTATTCCTGTCTTGCAGGAAATCAAGCACAGAACGAGCTGTATGGCTGGTGGCATTGTCAAACTGGAGGGTCATGTAAGGATGAGCCTGCAGGAAGGGTGCCACATGAGGTAGGAGGAATTCTTCCCTGTAATGTACAGCGTTGAGATTGCCTGCAATGTCAAAAAGCTCAGTCCGATGATGCTGTAACACACCACCCCAGACCATGACGGACCCTCCACGTCCAAATCAATCCCACTCCAGAGTACAGGCCACGGTGTAACGCTCATTCCTTCAACAATAAATGTGAATCCGACTATCACACCTCGTGAGACAAAACCACGACTCGTCAGTGAAGAACACTTTTACCAGTCCTGTCTGGTCCAGAGACAGTTGGTTTGTGCCCATAGGTGACATTGTTGCCGGTGAGGTCTGGTGAGAACCTGCGTTACAATAGGCCTACAAGCTCTCAGTCCAGCCTCTCTCAGCCTATTGCGGACAGTCTGAGCACTGATGGAGGGATTGTGCGTTCAAAACAAATCAAATGTATTTATATAGCCATTCTTACACCGGCTGATATATCAAAGTGCTGTACAGAAACCCAGCCTAAAACCCCAAACAGCAAGCAATGCAGGTGTAGAGGCACGATGGCTAGGAAAAACTCCCTAGAAAGGCCAAAACCTAGGAAGAAACCTAGAGAGGAAACAGGCTATGAGGGATGGCCAGTCCTCTTTTGGCTGTGCCGGGTTGAGATTATAACAGAACATGGCCAAGATGTTCAAATGTTCATAAATGTCCAGCATGGTCAAATAACAATAATCACAGTAGTTGTCGAGGGTGCAACAGGTCAGCACCTCAGGAGTAAATGTCAGTTGGCTTTTCATAGCAAATGATTGACAGTATCTCTACCGCTCCTGCTGTCTCTAGAGAGTTGAAAACAGCAGGTCTGGGACAGGTAGCATGTCCAGTGAACAGGACAGGGTTCCATAGCTGCAGAAAGAACAGTTGGAACTGGAGCAGCAGCACGGCCAGGTGGACTGGGGACAGCAAGGAGTCATCAGGCCAGGTAGTCCTGAGGCACGGTCCTAGGGCTCAGGTCCTCCGAGAGAGAGAAAGAAAGAAAGAGAGAATTAGAGAGAGCATACCTAACCTTGTGACTAGGGGGCAGTATTTTCATTTTTGGAAAAATAACGTTACCATAGTAAACGGGATATTTTGTCAGGACAAGATGCTAGAATATGCATATAATTGACAGCTTAGGATAGAAAACACTCTAAAGTTTTCAAAACTGTAAAAATATTGTCTGTGAGTATAACAGAACTGATATTGCAGGCGAAAGCCTGAGAAAAATCCAATCCGGAAGTGCCTCATGTTTTGAAAGTGCTGCGTTCCAATGCGTCCCTATTGAGCAGTGAATGGGCTATCAACCAGATTACTTATTCTCCGTATTCCCCAAGGTGTCTACAGCATTGTGACGTAGTTTTACGCATTTATGTTGAAGAATGCCCGTAAATTGCTACATTGCGCAACTGGTCACCTGATGGCTCCCAGAGTGATTCTCGCGTAAAATACAGAGGTAGCCATTATTCCAATCGGTCCTACTGAAAAACCAATTGTCCCGGTGGATATATTATCGAATAGATATTTGAAAAACACCTTCAGGATTGATTATAAACATTTGCCATGTTTCTGTCGATATTACGGAGCTAATTTGGAATATTTTTCGGCGTTTTCGTGACTGCAATTTCCGGGCGATTTCTCAGCCAAACATGAAGAACAAACGGAGCTATTTCGCCTACAAAATTAATATTTTTGGAAAAAAGGAACATTGGCTATCTAACTGGGAGTCTCGTGAGTGAAAATATCCGAAGCGCATCAAAGGTAAACGATTTAATTTGATTGCTTTTCTGATTTCCGTGACCAAGTTACCTGCTGCTAAATGGACAAAATGCTTACTTACACAAATGCTTGTCTAGCTTTGGCTGTAAAGCATATTTTGAAAATCTGAGATGACAGGGTGATTAACAAAAGGCTAAGCTGTGTCTCAATATATTTCACTTGTGCTTTTCATGAATATGAATATTTTCTAGGAATATTTATGTCTGTTGCGTTATGCTAATTAGTGTCAGTCGATGATTACGCTCCCTCATGCGGGATGGGGAGTCATTAGAGGTTAAGTTCACACAGGACACTGGATAAGACAGGAGAAATACTCCAGATATTACAGACTGACCCTAGCCCCCCGACACATAAACTACTGCAGCATAAATACCGGAGACTGAGACAGGAGGGGTCAGGAGACACTGTGGCCCCATCCGATGATACCCCCGGACAGGGCCAAACAGGCAGGATATAACCCCACCCACTTTGCCAAAGCACGTCCCCACACCACTAGAGGGATATCTTCAACCACCAACTAACCATCCTGAGATGAGGCCGAGTATAGCCCACAAAGATCTCCGCCACGGCACAACCCAAGGGGGCAAGGGGGCAAGGGGGGGGCAGGAAGACCACGTCACCGACTCATCCCACTCAAGTGACGCACCCCTCCTATGGACAGCATGGAAAAGCGCAAGTAAGCCAGTGACTCAGCTATTGTAATAGGGTTAGAGGCAGAGAATCCCAGTGGAGAGGTGAACCGGCCAGGCACAGACAGCAAGGGCGGTTCGTTGCTCCAGAGCCTTTCCGTTCACCTTCACACTCCTGGGCCAGACTACACTCAATCATATGACTTACTGAAGAGATGAGTCTTCAGTAAAGACTTAAAGTTTCCATCTCTCACATGAGTAGGCAGACCATTCCATAAAAATTGAGCTGTATAGGAGAAAGCCCTGCCTCCAGCTGTTTGCTTAGAAATTCTAAGGACAATTAGGAGGCCTGCGTCTTGTGACCGTAGCGTACGTATAGGTACGTACGGCAGGACCAAATCAGAAAGATAGGTAGGAGCAAACCCATGTAATGCTTTGTAGGTTAGCAGTAAAACTTTAAATCAGCCCTTGCCTTAACAGGAAGCCAGTGTAGGGAGGCTAGCACTGGAGTAATATGATCACATTTTTTGGTTCTAGTCAGGATTCTAGCAGCCGTAAAAAGATTAAGATGACTGTGGCAGTGAGTAGGTCTAGAGACATTAGGTAGGCTGCATAGATTTTATGACTAGAAGCTCAAAAGACGAATACGTTGTTTTTTTTGTAAATTGAAATTTGCTATCTTATATGTTAGCAACACCTCCGCCTTTGCGGGATGCACGGGGGATATGGTCACTAGTGTAACCAGGAGTTGAGGCCTCATTTAACACAGTAAACTCATCCGGCTTAAGCCATGTTTCAGTCAGGCCAATCACATCAAGATTATGATCTGCCTTTTAAGTGAAGGATCTAACATTAAGTAGCCCTATTTTGAGATGTGAGGTATCACGATCTCTTTCAATAATGGCAGGAATGGAGGAGGTCTTTATTCTAGTGAGAATGCTAAGGCGAACACCACCATGTTTAGTTTTGCCCAACCTAGGTCGTGGTACAGATATGGTCTCAATGGGGATAGTTGAGCTGACTACACTGACTGTGCTAGGGGCAGACTCCACTAAGCTGGCAGGCTAACAGCCTGCTGCCTGGCCTGCACCCTATTTCATTGTGTATATAGGGTAGTTAGAGGCCTGTCTATGTTCGTAGATAAGATGAGAGCACCCCTCCAGCTAGGATGGAGTCTGTCACTCCTCAACAGGCCAGGCTTGGTCCTGTTTGTGGGTGAATCCCAGAAAGAGGGCCAATTATCTACAAATTCTATCTTTTGGGAGGGGCAGAAAACAGTTTTCAACCAGCGATTGAGTTGTGAGACTTTGCTGTAGAGCTCATCACTCCCCTAACTGGGAGGGGGCCAGAGACAATTACTCGATGCCAACACATCTCTCTAGCTGATTTACACGCTGAAACTATGTTGCGCTTGGTGATCTCTGACTGTTTCATCCTAAAATCGTTGGTGCCGACGTGGATAACAATATCTCTATACTCTCTAAACTCGCCAGTTTTATCTTTAGCCAGCATCATCTTCAGATTAGCCTTAACGTCTGTAGCCCTGCCCACTGGTAAACAGTGTATGATCGCTGGATGATTCGTTTTAAGTCTAATACTGCGGGTGATGAGCTGCCAATTTGTCAGAGCTAATGGTGGGAGCCTTCGGCGTCTCAGACCCCGTAACGGGAGGAGTAGAGACCAGAGAAGGCTCGGCCTCTGATTCAGACCCGCTGCATAAATGGGGAGAACCGGTTGAAAGTTTGTCGGGCTGAATGAGTGACACCGGTTGAGCATTCCTACAGCATTTCCCTCCAGAAGCCATGAGAAAGTTGTCCGGCTGCGGGGACCTTGCGAGGGGATTTATACTAACTTTACTATCTGTATTACTGGTGGCACAGACGCTGTTTCATCCTTTCCTACACTGAAATTACCCTTGCCTAACGATTGCATTTGAAGCTGGGCTTGCAGCACAGCTTCCTCACCGTAAGAAGATCGTTCTCCTGTATATTATTGGTACAGCGACTGCAATTGGAAGGCATCATGTTAATGTTACTACTTAGCTTCGGCTGTTGGAATCCCTGACGAACGATGTTCAGATAAAACATCCGGAGTGAAAAAGTTGAATGAAAATAAGTAACTCGGGCAGTTGTTGTTCCCATCCTTTACCTGTCCTGCAGGTGTTGTTACACGTGGTCTGCCACTGCAAGGATGATCAGCTGCCGTCCTGTCGCGCTGTCTTAGGCTTCTCACAGTACGGACATTGCAATTTATTGCCCTGGCCACATCTGCAGTCCTCATGCCTCCTTGCAGCATGCCTAAGCCACGTTCACGCAGATGAGCAGGGACCCTGGGCATCTTTCAGTTGAAAGGCCTCTTTACTGGCCTAAGTTTTCATAGCTGTGACCTTAATTGCCTACCGTCTGTAAGCTGTTAGTGTCTTAACGACCGTTCCACAGGTGCATGTTCATTAATGGGTTATGGTTCATTGAACAAGCATGGGAAACAACCCTTTACAATGATCTGTGAAGTTATTTGGATATTTACGAATTATCTTTGAAAGACAGGGTCCTGAAAAAGGGACATTTATTTTTTGCTGAGTTTAGTTTGAATTAATGGTATTTATTAGGTTTAACTAAAGGGGAAAAGTAAGTTGAGTGTTGAATGAAATAGGTTACAACTTGAAATATTGTTGTTAATAATCAAATAAAACTGTTGACATTGAATCATAAACTGAACAAAAATATTAACGCAACATGCAACAATTTCAAAGATTTCACTGAGTTACAGTTCATAGAAGGAAATCAGTCAATTTAAATGAATTAATTAGGCCCTAATCTATGGATCTCACATGACTGGGCAGGCGGGCATCCATGGGTGGGCCTGGGACGGCATAGGCCCACCCATTGAACAAGCATGGGAAACAGTGTTTAAACCCTTTACAATGAAGACCTGTGAAGTTATTTGGATTTTTACAAATTATCTTTGAAAGACAGGGTCCTGAAAAAGGGACATTTCTTTTTTGCTGAGTTCATAATATGTGGTCGTAAAGGGTGCACTTTAAATTTAAACACATTCAATTAATAGGTGGGTGTCAAACTCATTCAATGCCTAGTTTCTAGCGGTTTTTGGTTTCTCCTTTCAGTTTACACCTACACAACCAGGTGAGGGGTGTTCCTTACTAATCAGTGACCTTAATTCCTTAATCAGGTACAAGGGAAGAGTGGAAACGCGCAGACACTCGGTCCTCCGTGGCATGAGTTTGACAGGTGACTTAGGCAGTCACTTGGTGAAGAATTCAGAAATAGAAATTATTGAATGCAACAATCATGTCTCAGTCAGCGGTGGGTATCTCTCACATTCACTTGAAAGGCATGCTGGAAAGTTTGTGTGTGTGTGTGTGTGTGTGTGTGTGTGTGTGTGTGTGTGTGTGTGTGTGTGTGTGTGTGTGTGTGTCAAGCATCGCTTGATTATTAACAAGCTAAGCTGTGTTTTGGTATATATTGTACTTGTGATTTCATGAAAATTAAATATTTGTAGTAATTTATTTTGAATTTGGCGCTCTGCAATTCAGCGGATGTTGACAAATTATCCCGCTAAAGGGATCGGTGCGCCAAGAAGTTTAACAAAGTATACTCAAAGTTCACTTAGTTTGCTTACTTACTTGAGCTCACTGCCTCAGATTCTGAGATGTTTTCAGACGAAGTTCAACATTCTCCATTATCAGGGACACACAATCTCAAACCAGATTGTTGAGATCCGTTGTCTCAGTCCTCCGTCACCGTTCCAGGCCTCACGAAGAACGAAAATGCCGTGGCCAGGCTGATCTCTCCACTGCCTACTCACCGGAACTCACCAGCCTTTCTGCATGCGTTGAAGGCTTGGTCGTCCACCATCCTACCCATCTACAAAAGCTCTCCCCTCTGCTTCCGCTACTACCACTAAGGCATCCAAATCCAGTTGTCCAGTGCTGTCATACTGTACCATTTCCAGGTTACAGAAGAAGTAACGACAACAAGGCTGAGCTGTTCCGCCGGTATGTGGGTTCCTTGGGGGGTAAGCACACGGCTTCCACCCAGAAGCAGCCAGTAAACTCCTGGATGTCGTGGCTCTGGCCTTCCATCTCTCACTTTGTCATCTCCTTTTCTACCTTATTGTCAGCTTTTCCCACTTTCCACCCCTCCCTCCCTCCCTGCCCTTGTCTCCTCCTCTGCCAGTAGTGCCATCCCCACATTGTTTGTTTGCTCTGGCCCTTGGGCTTCCTTGCCTCTTGCTCCTACTTTTCTCTCCAGCCTCACTGGCCTTGTGACCACTGCTTAGGTAGTGTCTCAACCACTCTCTATGCCAGACACCACCTCTCTCTCAGTAAACTGCATACCCCCCCGACCTCTCACGCTCTGTCTCTGCCAGCGTCGCAACTCATTTTCCGGATGCCCGCTCTGGCCTCCTGGCTACCTTGCCTGCATTATCTTCACAGCCTCTGGTTCTCCTCCCCACTACAGATCCCGCTGGCCCCATGACCACTGGTCCAGTAGCAGCTCACCCTCTCTCTCTGCCAGTGTCAACCTCTCTCTTTCAGGTCCCGCTGCCACCACTCTTTCTCTCATGTCACCTTGTCTCTTTGCCAGCATTCCCACCTACAGCATTCCCACGGGACCGCTGCCCTCCAAGCTGCAACCCTGTCCCAGTCTTCACTGCCGACGGTATCCTAGCCCTGCCCTCCGGCCCACCACTCCCTCTCTACGGCCACCCCTGCTCATCCTCCACCCAATGCCCGGATCTTCAATCTGCCTCCCTTCTCTTCCCCTCTCTGTCAGCAGATCCTACAAGGTGCAGATGTAAATCTTGCTGTTCTCCTCACTACTTCTTCTCCACAGGCATTACACCGCATCATCAACTGTGGCTTCTCCCAGGTGCCCCTGCTCTCCACTGACCCTCACCACTCCAAGGTTTTCACTGTCCCAGAATTTTGCTCGGCTTTCTCTCACTACAGAGACATAATTTGGTCAGCCCGTCCTTCTCGCCTTCAGGAGTTGGATGACTAGCAATCCATCATCATGGATCTGGCTGTCTGTTTCAGGGACACATCTTTTACGACTAGCATCGTAGGTTCTCGGTAGCCGCCCTAGACTTGGAGCTTACTGTCGCATCTTCGCTGGCAAAGTGTCCCACTCCTGCGACTTCTGTGGCTGCCCACCCTGCACCATGTCTGCCCTGTGCTCCGCGGCCCGTGAAGCTTCATCTGCCCTGCCTCTGCTTGCTGTTCCGCACTCACCACGTCCTCCCTCTAGACAATGTTCTACCTCCCCCGGGAGGAAGGACTGCCATAGTCAATCTATGCTTTTCGTCAGAGAATGTATGATCTGCAACCATTTCCATAACTACGTATGCATTGCTTCCACATGCAAGCTCAGCACATTTTGTAGAGGTGCCCACACCCGCAACTCAACACCTAAAAATAAATTATTGCTGGCCAACCTCCCCATCAACGTCACTGCCATGGCTGCGGACTTGGATCTTCACCCTGATCACTAATTTGTCCAATATTTGCATGATGCCCTGAATTTGGTTTTTTTTCTCACGGCCTCATCTCTACTTCTTATTTCTGCTCCAACCTTTGTTCTGCACATGACAAGCCTGAAATCATCTCCTCCCTAAGAATTCTGGCAAGAAGCATATCATCCATCTCTCCAACCCCCCACAAATCTTCAGTCTCCAGTGTCAACAGCCTTATCCCAAGTACTGACTTTTTGCAGTATGACACTGTCAATCATGCCATCATTTTCATGAAACGTGCTATCCGTAGCCTGGCTTACCAAGGCTGACATTATATCCACCTTCATGGTGCTTCCCCTCAATGCCGACATCTCTCTGGGGTCTGCTGGGAGGGCCGGTACTACTTCTCTGTCCGCCTGACTTTTAGATCCAAGAGCAGCCCTCAAATATTCGACACCTTAGCTGAGGCACTCTGTTGGATCTTGCTCAATGATGGTTTTCTCACTATTGGCTCCCCTTTATCCACTCCTGCCCTGAGCCTCTCCACCTTCAGCCATCTTGGCATACCTTTTCACTGAGAAGAAGACAGAAGGCCCCTTCACTCGCCTCAAATTTCTCGGGATCATGCTGGACACAGTCTCCTTTCAGGGCTCCCTGCCTCTCACCAAACTTTCAGTGCATTTCCCTCCTGTCAAATTACTTGGAATCTCCCCCCTGCACTAAACGTCAACTGCTTTCACTGCTGGGCCACCTGAGTTATGCCATCAGGATCATCCCTTAAGGCCGCTCCTTCCTGTCCTACCTTCTCTCTCTGGCCTCCTCCGTGCCTTCCTTGCTTCACACTGTGGTCTTCAACCCCTCATGCCTCTCGGAGCTACGGCTTTGGCACAGGCTTTCTCCTCAGTCATTGGAACGGTATCACCTTTTTCTATGATGACGGTTTCTTCTCCTAAATAGTTACAGCTGTTTACCGATGCTGCCCCTTCCATCGGCTACTGGGGTTCCTACAGCAGTTGTTGGTTTGCTGCCACATGGCCTCCCGAACTCTCCTCCTCTCCTGCGGCCCCCTCCTTCAACCTTTAATGAGTTGTACCCAAATGTCGTAGCAGCCTCTCTGGGGGCGTGAATGGTCTATACGACCCTTATGGCCCTTGTTAATGATGTGTACAATCTGCCTCCCTCCATATGACTTTTCTAAGACTTATAAACTGGCTATCAGTCACCCATTTGTTCCTTCTCAGAGCTGCACAAGTACCTGGCCAATTTAATGCTATCGCTGATTCCTCCTTATTCCATGACAACCTTCCTGTGAACCATCCATTCCTGCCATTCACGTTACGCCACTTCATCCATTCACGTTACACCAAGTCCCTGTTCTCTTACTGGACAACCTGGAGATGCTTCCAGGAATTCCATACCATTTTATCAACTACCTTTTCCCTCCAATGACTTGGTCACCATGTCTGCCTTTGTCACCCATGCCAGCTCATCCCTTTCCATGTGGACATCCTCCATCCGGACGTACCTGGCTGTGATTAAGTTTTTCAAGTTGCTTACTGGGTCTCCATGTTCTTCCTCCTCTCACGTGCAATTCTCCCTTCTCCTTAAGGGTCTCCAATGCACATAAGTCCACCACCCCCTCGCCACCATCAAACTCGACATTCTGTCTGGTTACATCTCCATTGCAGTGTCTACCACACTAGCCTAAATACTGAAGGTCTACCTGAGACTCCAATCCAAACCCTAGAGTCAACCCCTCAAGATCCTTCATCTGCAGCACTTGGCTTTATGCGGTAATAAACACGTTTTGGTGTTTACTATCTAAACATGTTTTCATTGAAATTCTAAATGCCTAGCCGCGTTTAAGAAACATAACGTGTTTAGTTAGTCTTGGCTTGTTTATTTAAAAACAAAAGTACTGTTCAGATCCTAAACACATGGTTTTAATGTAGGTTATTTAACAGATTTTGGTGGTATCAGTTCAGTACTCTAGTGGGTAGAGCATTGGGCCAGTAACTGAAAGGTAGCTAGATCGAATCCCTGAGCTGACATGGTAAAAATCTGTCCTGCCCCTGAGTCAAGGGCGCTGAAGATGTTGATTTTAAGGCAGCCCCCCCGCACCTCTCTGATTCAGATGGGTTGGGTTAAATGCGGAAGACACATTTCAGTTGAAGGCATTCAGTTGTTCAACTGACTAGGTATCCCCCTTTACCAGTTTAGTACTTCATCAGAATGTTTTCCTTACACTGTTATTTTGAGATTAGAGACTACCTTGTATTCTTGTTTATCTCCCTAGTAAACCTTTATTTGACCTGATCTGTGTCATCGGACCAACTTGGTTTGTACTGTATTTACACCGGGGTAGTCCATCCATCTTCCTGGATATCTGCCATCCTGCAGGTCTGCTAATTTGAAGTGCAAACCGTCAGGAGCATAGATATCTGGGAATCGTTTAGTAAATCATTCTTAAACCATTCCTAAAGTCCAATAATAATAATAATAGTAATAATAATAACAATACCTATATAAAATAACGCACAAACAATTTTTTCACCCAAGTTTGTTTCCCACACTTATTTACATTTGAG
The DNA here is from genome assembly GCF_034236695.1 of Oncorhynchus nerka. Taxonomy (NCBI): domain Eukaryota; kingdom Metazoa; phylum Chordata; class Actinopteri; order Salmoniformes; family Salmonidae; genus Oncorhynchus; species Oncorhynchus nerka. Next base: position 36,345,656 of record NC_088417.1, on the reverse strand, counting down.
TTTAGCCTTCTGGCCTACTCTACGTGACATATGGTGGCAGTGGTGGGATGGCGTACCGCAAATCAGTGAATTCCAACAAGAGAGGTAAAGGAATGCGTACAGGATTGCGTTCTCAGCAACAGCATCAACTGTCAGAAAAGGTACCTGAAGTTGAACCGGGGTGGAATACCATGGAATCGTCTGGTGAAGAAGAGGTCAACTATGAGAAACTAGGAGCCCGACCGCAGGGCCAAAGACAACCAGAACTGGGTGAGCTGCTGACTGAAGGAGCAGTTGGGGGACCAGAACCACACCCAACCATGGTAACCTTTTTTCAGCAACTTTTCACCTGCCTTGAGAGGAGGGACGAGGACCTCAAGCAGGAGTTACGTGGCCTACGCCAATCTATCCTCACAGCTCCCCACCAGGCGGAACTCGTCAGTGAGAGCCCAAGATTGGGTCTTCCAACACCAGGACGACAAAGGCTCGATGCAGCAGGGACTTCAACTCCACAGCAGGCACCCCAAGCAGTAATGAGGCCAGCACCAGGAGACCAGTCCAGCAGTGTGAATGTCCATCTTCCAGCATTCCTGAGGAAGGAGCCAAAGATGCCCTCATACCAGCAGGGGGAGGACATTGAAAACTACCTGCTGAGGTTTGAGCGCATGGCTAAGACGTGGCAGTGGCCTGAGGTAGAGTGGGCCTGCAGGCTTGTCCCATTGCTCACGGGCAAGGCCTTAGAGGCTTACACAGCAATGGATGAGGGGTTGGCCAATGTCTACAAGGGCTTGAAGGAAGCTCTGCTGGTGAAGTTTGACATCTCACCGGAAACCTACCGTCAACGCTTCAGAGCTGCATCAACGCCATCGGGTGAGTCGCCGACAGAGACGTACCACCGCCTCAAGGGTCTCTACCGACGATGGGTTCGACCGGGGGAGAAGACACAGGACGAAATCGGGGAGGTCATTATCCTCGAGCAACTTCTACAAGTTCTACCACACGACATTCGAACCTGGGTCCGAGAGCACGAGCCCAAGGACGGGCTTATGGCGGCCAAGCTTGCACTGCAGTATCTTAATGCACGTAAAGGGGGCCCACCACAACCTGCAGCACCCGCTCCAAGGAGTCTCAGAGACACAAGGGACATCAGAAACGCCAGAGATGATGGAGGTAACTCTGGGGGTTATGTGTCTGGGAGGGAGGTAAGGGATCATGCAGTTCGCTCTGATGGGAGGGGTCTGACCTGTTTTTACTGCCGGCAGCAGGGCACAAAGCTTCAATGTGTCCGCTACGTAAATCCAAGCTCTCAGGTTACTGTTATGTACCCAGAGAGGGGGATGGTGTTCAGAATAGACAGACTCGGGAAGGGTCATGCTTGGTACCTGTAAAAGTGAATGGTAAAAGTCTTACTGCAATGATTGACACCGGCAGTTCCCTGTCATTGATCAGAAAAGGTAATGTATCTGTTAATGACATTGATTATGGTCATCAGACACTGATCCAATGTGTCCATGGTGACCAGTCACAGCAGCCCACAGCTGAGCTCACAGTTGAGATTCAGGGTCAGAAATACCTCCTCAAAGTTGGGGTAATGGAGAAGCTACCTTTTGAGATGATTTTGGGGAGTATGTGCCTGTACTCTCTGATCTGTTGGGAAGTGTGGGGAGTCAGCTATATGAGCAGTCAGTTTGCCAGTCTGATGTTCAGATGGCATGTTCAGTTGTCACTCGTGCCCAGGCCAAAGCTGGTTTACAACCTCTGCCTGACTTGTGTGATAGTCTGTGCGAGGGGGGAACCAAAGGGCCCAGAAAGTCACGCCGCCAGCGGCGTCTTGAGAAGTATGTGGGAACCCCTGTACCTGTTGCTGATGTGTCTGGGTTAGAGGTGCAATGGGATGTTCCACAAAATTTTGCTACACTGCAGAAGTCTGACGCAACCTTGAAATGTTTGTTTGACAAGGCCTTAGCTGGGGACAGTCAATCTTCATGTGGGGGGATTTACACAGTAGACAACCACATACTCTACCTTGGGTCAGAGGCAGATAGCAGGAAGTTGGTGGTGCCATCTACCTGTAGACCACTTGTTCTCAACCTTGCACATACAGTTCCATGGGCAGGCCATTTAGGGCAACATAAGACCTATCTTAGGCTAGGCTCCCGTTTCTTTTGGCCCTCCATGTATACTGATGTACAAAAATACTGCAAATCATGCCCCACGTGCCAGAAAACCAGTGCTGTCCGTAGGTCTGAACGGGCTCCTCTATGTTCACTGCCAGTTATCTCTACCCCATTCAAGAGAATTGCAATGGACATTGTTGGACCCTTGGAGAAGAGTAGTGCAGGTTACAAGTATATATTGGTGATCTGTGACTATGCCACCCGGTTCCCAGAAGCCTTCCCACTCCGTTCCATAACCACTCCAAAGATAATCAGTGCTCTTGTTCAGCTCTTCTCTCGTGTAGGAATCCCAGATGAAATCCTGACGGACCAAGGGACAAACTTCACCTCGCGACTGATGGTTCAACTCCACCGACAGCTGGGCATTAAAGGCTTGAGAACTACTCCCTACCATCCCCAAACGGATGGGCTCGTAGAGAGATTCAATCAAACGCTCAAGAACATGCTGAGGAAGTTTGTGGCTGACACTGGTAAAGACTGGGATAAGTGGTTACCCTTTCTGCTTTTTGCTTACAGGGAGGTGCCTCAGGCATCGACAGGTTTCTCGCCATTCGAACTCCTCTATGGATGGCCAGTGCAAGGACCACTGGACCTGCTGAAGAAGTGCTGGGAAGGTTCCCCAGTAGCTACCTCAGGACAGGGGATTGTCCAGTATGTCCTCCAGATGCGAGACAGGTTGGAACGGTACCGAGAGGAAGCTAGAGCAAACCTTCAGCAAGCCCAGAAGGCCCAGAAGAGAGGCTATGACCAGCACGCTCGGCACAGAGAGTTTGAGCCAGGACAGAAAGTCCTGCTCCTCCTTCCTCGTCTACCAGCAAGCTCCTTGCGCAATGGCAAGGACCGTACCTAATCGGGAGGAAGATGGGCCCAGTGACCTACGAGGTGCTGCACCCGGACAAGGGTAAGAAGAAGCAAACCTACCATGTGAACCTTCTCAAGGCCTGGGAGGAGAAAGAGGAACTCTCCAAAGGAAAGTCCTTTCTGGTCCGCAGAGTAGAAGAGGATGAGTCGGATGGGGTCACAGAGGCATGGAAAGAACGAGCAGAAGTCATACTGGATCACCTGGAAGAAGACAAGCAAGATGAGCTGAAGCAGCTGTTTGGCAAGTATCCGGCCCTCTTCAGTCAGAGACCAGGAAGAACCAAAGTCCTAGAACACGTCATTGGTTGAAACCTGGCCAGAACCCTGTCCGCCAGCATCCTTACCGTGTGCCTGAGAGGCTGGTGGTAGCCCTCAAGGAAGAGGTCCACACCATGATAGAGATGGATGTTGTCGAGCCATCTTCAAGTGAATGGAGCAGCCCTATTGTCATTGTCCCAAAGAAGGATGGCTCTTTGCGCGTCTGCATGGACTTCCGTAAGGTGAATGCCATCTCCCAGTTTGATGCCTATCCCATGCCCCGCATTGACGACTTACTGGAGAGAATAGGTAGAGCTCATTACATCACCACATTGGATCTCTGCAAAGGGTACTGGCAGGTGCCCCTGGATGAACAATCCAAGGCCTACACTGCATTCCGGACGCCAATGGGCCTGTTCCAGTTCAAGGTCATGCCGTTTGGCCTTCATGGGGCCCCTGCGACTTTCCAGAGGCTGATGGACAAGGTCCTCCAGGACTGTGACGATTACTGTGCTGCTTACTTGGACGACGTGGTGATCTACAGCCACTCCTGGGAGGAGCACATACAGCATCTTAGCAGAGTCCTGTGGAAGATCCATGAAGCAGGCCTCACGCTTAACCTCCTGAAGTGTGAGTGGGCGAAACAGGAGACAAAGTACCTGGGTTACCAGCTGGGTAAGGGTGAAGTTCGGCCTCAGGTGGAGAAAGTGGAGTCCATCAGGAATAGCCCTCAACCCAGAACCAAGAAACAGGTGAAGTCCTTCCTAGGTCTGGCAGGGTGGTACCGGAGATTCATTCCACAGTTTTCGACCATCGCTGTCCCTCTGACCAACCTCACTTCGAAGGGGGCCAGCAACCCTGTGAAGTGGACTGAGGAGTGTGAGGAAGCCTTCATGACACTGAAAAAACGACTGTGCTCATTCCCTGTTCTCCAGACCCCTGATTTTCAGAAGAGATTTCTCGTGCAGGTGGACGCTTCGGCTGTAGGAATTGGAGCTGTACTGGCCCAAGGGGAGCCAAGAGAAGAGCTTCCTGTGCTGTACCTGAGTCGGAAGCTGTTGCCCAGGGAAACCAGGTATTCTACAATCGAAAAGGAGTGCCTGGCTATAAAGTGGGCCCTAGATAGCCTCCGTTACTACCTTCTTGGGAGGGAATTTGACCTGCACACGGACCACAGAGCACTGACCTGGATCCAGACCATGAAGGACCGGAATTCTCGTGTGACCAGGTGGTATCTGGAGCTCCAGCCCTTCAGGTTCTGTGTCCGTCACAAGGCAGGAAAAGAGAACGTTACTGCGGACTACCTATCAAGGCTCCCGAACATGGTCGCTTCAGGAGAGGAGGAAGGTAATGTGACGTAGAAGTCCGTCACTGGCACGCGGGCAGCATTTGGTTCTTTAACGCACACACATATTCATCACTCCTCCCTGTGCCATTATAAGATAGGTTGACAATGTGGGTCGACACACAGGTTAACTTCTGTCTTGGTGCATGCATTTCACACTTGTCAATGTTCATATTTGAGAGATACAATAATTATTATACTTATCAATGTTGTGGATGAGCGCATTGTTTGTTTGTTCTGTTCCTCTCTCTCCATCTCTGTAGCTTCCGGGTATGCTGGAAAAGGACCCGAGCTAAGGGAATTGGGTTGGCTTTATAGTGCCTGTCCCAAATGGCTCATTAATGCATATGGGCATATTGAAAGATATTGTCAGTAGTGATGTAATGTTGTAAATGTTATGTTGTGATATTGTTTAAAACCGTGTTGCAATGTATATCCTTTAGTATGTTTAGTTCATGGAAAATGTAGGTTTGTATTGTTAATTGATTAATTAATTAGGGTTAATTGTTCTGAGGGGAGGGGCTAGCCCTACAAAAGGAGCCTCTCTTTCAGTTAGAGAAGAGGCATTTTTGGATTGAGCTGTGGATGGGGCAGCATTGTTTTTAAGCTGTCCCATAAGGTAGACGTTGATGGCAGTACTGTTGTTTTTTGTTCCGGAATCACTTGTAAATAAACACCTTTGCACAGAAGAACTTTTGCGGCTCCGCCATCTTTTTATTTTGATAGAGGTTAGGTTATCCAGTTTAGCCTTCTGGCCTACTCTACGTGACAGTGTTTGATTTTAGGCCCCACTCGTTCAACATATCTGAGTACTTTGCACTCAAAGGTATGCTAACTGCATCCTGTGTTGCGTGGCGACGTCTAATCGAAGTGGTAGCAGCGCAATCTTTGCTGGTGGTGGCACTTCAGGGAGTCTTGCATCATCTAATCTCAGGATCATTCTCCTTGTTAGCACCAATTGAGAGCCCATTCTACTCAATACTGCTCTCTGAAGTTTTGGGATATATATGTAGTCCTTTGCAGTTTTTCAATGGATAGACACTCCACCTTCGTGACTTATTGTAGAGCCTTCTGTACCTGGAGGAGGGAAAGCAAACCGTGTACATGAGTACGTGGTTCTGGAAGGTCTCCAGCTCGGACGCAGACCTAGATAGACAACAAATCAAACATTCACTATCAATCCTAATCTGATATACTATTTTACCATTTAAAAACTATGACAGAATTGTATTTGATGACCATCGGTCGTAAATGCATTCAGTTTAGCACGAAAGGAGTCTTTTTAGATAATTGGAGAAGGAGGCTATTAGGCAGAATGAACAATGAATGTTCGCATTAGGCTAATATTTAGGAATGCATCATCAAAACTAATGTAAAACCTGGTAGTTCATTGTCCTAAACCTCTTAGCTACAAACATTCCTAGCAATATAAGATTTACTTACTTTATTATTAGGTAAAATACTATTGTTCTTGGCCAGCTAGGAGAAATACAATGATGGAACAGACAACATTGTCAAAAATACCTTGCTCAAGTTTGTGCTTACTGATCTGATTCTGCTCCAATACTCGACAACGGTGGGGCTGGAAACACACTACACTTGGTAGGTGTCGATGTCGATTGATACCTATAATAACTTAATATATATTTTCTAGCCACTTCTTTGTTCTCAAACAATGATAATGGGTGGCTAAATCATGCCGCTAGTGTGATGTAGGTGGCTAGCTAATCAGATGTGTGACTTTCAGATCACATACATCAGAAATATAATGCAATGTCTACAACTAAATAGTGAAGCAACATTTTATATTAAAATGAAACAAACAAATGGCGCAGTCAGCTAGCTACACTAGCTAGCTAATTTAGATGCTTCTATGGATTGAAAACAGCAATCAACATAAGTAATCCATAGTAGCTATAACACTTTCATACATAATTACAACTACACTGAACTAAAAATATAAACACATCATGCAACAAATTCAAAGATTTTACTGAGTTACAGTTCAAATAAAGAAATCAGTCAAATTGAAATTAATTAATTAGGCTTTAATCTATGGATTTCACATGACTGGGACTACAGATATGCATCTCTTGGTCACAGATACCTTAAAAAAAGGTAGGGGTGTGGATCAGAAAAATTGTATCTGGTGTGATCACCATTTACCTCATGCAGTGTCACACTTCTCCTTCGCATAGAGATGATCAGGCTGTTGATTGTGGCCTATGGAATGCTGTCCCACTCCTCTTCAATGGCTGTGTGAAGTTGCTAGATATTGGTGGGAACACGCTATCGTACACGTGTGTACAGATTCTTGCCACATGGGGCATTATCATGCTGAAACATGAGGTAATGGCGGCAGATGAATGGCACAACAATGGTCCTCAGGATCTTGTCACGGCATCTCTGTGCATTCAAATTGCCATTGATAAAATGCAATTGTGTTCATTGTCTGTAGCTTATGCCTGTCCATACCATAACCCCACTACCACTATTGGGCACTCTGTTCACAATGTTGACATCAGCAAAATGATTGTCCACAATACACCATAGACGTTGTCTGCCGGGTACAGTTAAAACCTGGATTCATCCATGAAGAGCACACACTCCAGCGTGCCAGTGGCCATCAAACGTGAGCATTTGCCCAATGAATTCAGTTGCGATGCCGAATTGCAGTCAGGTCAAGACCCTCTTGAGGACAAGAAGCACACATCAGACGGTTTCTGACAATTTGTGCAGAAATTCTTTGATTGTGCAAACCCACACTTTCATCAACTGTATGGGTGGCTGGTCTCAGATGATCCCGCAGATGAAGAAACTGGATGTGGAGGTCCTGGGCTGGCATGGTTACACATGGTCTTTGGTTGTGAGCCCAGTTGGAATTACCTCCAAAATCTTGAAAACAACGTTGGAGGCGGCTTATGGTAGATATATTAACATTACACTTTGGTGCAACAGCTCTGGTGGACATTACGGCAGTCAGCATACTACTTGAATGAGCTATCAAAACTTGAGACATCTGTGACCTTTTATTGTCCTCAGCACAAGGTGCACCTGTGTAATGATCATGCTGTTTTATCAACTTCTTGATTTGCCACAACTGTCAGGTGTATGCGTTATCTTGGCACAGGAGAAATGCTCACTAATAGGAATGTAAACAAATTTGGGCACATAAATTGAGAGAAATATGCTTTTTGTGCATATGGATTTTTCTGATTTTCTATTTCAACTCATAAAACATGAGACCAACACTTTACATGTTGTGTTTATATTTGTATTCAGTGTAAATAACCAATGTGACATCACAGCAAGGTATAGTAGCTATGTCTTACCTTTTTAAATGTGGAAGACACATTTCGGTTGAATGCATTCAGTTGTACAACTGACTAGGTATCACCCTTTCCCATTTCAGCAGGTTGATGTTGAATCCCTTAGCGAACTAGTTAGCTAGCAAGCTCTCAGTCACATTTACATTCACAATCGTCTTGGCCCCGGCTCTATCGTTTTCACTTTTAACCTGTTGACTATCCAAAGTTCCCTGTTTCTTTGGGTTAGATGGGGAGCTGCTGGGACCAATGAGCTATAAAAGAACGGGACAGGTTGTGTGCTACCCACATCTCCCAGCAGCTCCATTTAAGTACTTCTGGCCTTAAGCTGTTCTTGTCTGTTAATGCTCTTTATTATGCAATGTTTCATGTTTTTTTGTGGAAGAGTAGCTGCTATCGCAACAGCTAAAGGGGGGGTGTCTTTGGTGGATAAGTGGATGTGTGTTGGTTAGTGTAGATGGTCCTCGTGCATGGCAGGGGATAATTTATGATGTTATCGGGTACCGATGGGGGGCGTGGGGGGGAAGGAGGGTGTACTGTATATGGACGTAATCTGTCAGACCCTGTCACAGACCGGTTCTGTCTCAATGGAAACCACAGCAGGGAGAGCAGAGCTAGGGAACAATATGTATGTCCCAAATTGCACCCTATTACCTACTGTATATAGTGCATTATATTTAACCAAAGCCCTATGGGCCCTTTATCAAAAGTAGTGCATTATATAGGTAAAAGGATGTCATTCGGAGCGGAGCCGATTGGTCGGTCAGTCAAGAAATGGTCAGAGAAACATCCTAAGTATCCTACAGACAAATACAAGCTACTGTATGCATGAGTTGTAATAGATGTGTGGCACTCCAACCATAATTTTTATATAGAGAGTCAATATGTACTTATTCTGTTTCATCTCATTCTTATTCTTGAATTTCTCAAGAGTCCCAATCAGAAAAAATAACCTTGTCCTTGCCACACGCACCCCCCCTCTAATCTTTTCAAATATTTAACTTTTCAGCAACCTGACATAGCATAAGAAATGTTCTTTGAAATATTGATATTGCTTTCTTTTCACCTCGTTGCGTAATGTCACCCAACACTGCTTTCAACAAATAGATATCAAGAAGCACTCTCCTCTACATCTTCCATATTCCAAAGATAGATTGGTAAAATGTATCTATATGCCATGAACCATCATGCATATTCAACAACTCCTGCATATGCAACATATGACTGTTAGCCAATGTGACATATAACTACAATGGAGAAATGTCACTATATTGACATGTAATGAGACCATGTTAAATATGCTCAAATACATAGCCCAGATAACAACTGACATTTACTAAGAACTTCAATGACTCCTGATAGCTGTTCACTCAGCCACTGACCTCACACAACACACACACACACACACACCACATACACCATTGTTTGAAGGCAAAGACATTAAGGGGTCCATGTTTTCACTGCTTTATTGCTTCCTTATCAACTGTGAGTGTCGCTGCCTGCTTGGTAGCACTTGTTGCTTCCCATGTGGCACTGTATTCCCTATATAGTGCTCTATTTTTGGTCAGGGCCCTCTATGGCAGGATAATGGTCAAACAATATGTGCTATTAAGGGAATAGGGTGCAATTTGGGACACATATATACTCTTATAAAATATGCATTATTTTTTAACATGTGTGTCTAGTTCGGGATGGTTCTTTTACTTTTAACACAATTACTGTCTTGGCACATTTATCACATGATTTGTGTAAAATGTTCAACACAGTGATTAAGTTAAAAGTGACACTTGTCATCCCTAACTAGAGACACGAATGTGTTAGATCTACATTTTTTTTTAGATGTATTGTGTTATAATCCACTTTAATTATTTAGAGTCTATGATGTGGGGGGTGCTAAAGCTGACATATGGAATTGTTTTAAGATGGCCATGCTACGGATCATTTAGCGATTTGATTTAGAATTTTGGGACCAGGTCATAGGCACCACATCATTTAGGTATTTGATCAAATATTTTTTTTACAGGCCTTTACTACTAAAGCCCATAGAAACACATTAAATAACACATTCATGAATGACAAAAAGGACAAAAATAAAAAGTAAGAAACCAGATTTGTCTGTCCTAAAAAAATAACTACAGATATAAAAAAAAAACTAATGTTTTTTGGGTAGGTTCAAAACTCCCTTCATACCTACATTCATTTTTTTTTATACCAATAATGGTTACCTTCAGACGAGGTCCGTGACACTTGTGGGGGTTGTAGAGCAAAAAGTATTTAAAATTTGTATTTTATTTTATTTAACTAGGCAAGTCAGTTAAGAACAAATTCTTATTTACAACAACGGCCTACCCCGGGTCAACGCTGGGTCAATTGTGCCTCGCTCTACAGTGGCTTGCGAAAGTATTCACCCCCCTTGGCATTTATCCTATTTTGTTGCCTTACAACCTGGAATTAAAATAGATTTTTTTTTGGGGGGGGGGGGGGGGGGGGGTAGCCTAGTGGGTAGAGCGTTGGACTAGCAACCGGAAGGTTGCAAGTTCAAATCCCTGAGCTGACAAGGTAAAAATCTGTCGTTCTGCCCCTGAACAAGCAGTTAACTCACAGTTCCTAGGCCGTCATTGAAAATAAGAATTTGTTCTTAACTGACTTGCCTAGTTAAATAAAGGTAAAATAAAACAAGAAATCAACAAGAAATAAGACAAACAGAACTTGAGAGTGCATAAATATCCCCCCATCCCCAAAGTCAATACTTTGTAGAGCCACCTTTTGCAGCAATTACAGCTGCAAGTCTCTTGGGGTATGTCTCTATAAGCTTGGCACATCTAGCCACTGGGATTTTTTCCCATTCTTCATGGCAAGACTGCTCCTGCTCCTGCTACGGAAGCCCTGAAGCAACAAAATAAAAATCGATATCTTAGTATCACGCTTGAACGACTTAGTATCTAGTTTGAACGACGATGTAAAAAAAGTCATTAAAATGAGATACTAAGTTGCTCAAACAAGATACTAAATTATTTGAATTAATTATCTTGTTTGAACGACTTAATTGTAATTTTGTCTAATTAGTCCTAATGTGTTATGCACCTTGTCAGACCGTGTAATGGTTGCTGCAGCCATTCATTCATTGATTCCATCCATTAATAAGATTATTAATTGACAGTTCTTTGATAGCCTAAAGCAGTACTGCTTTTGAATGCCAAAGCATGTAAATGGGCGAGTGTGAATTGAGGAGCATAGCGTAATTAGAGGAGATTTAAAAAATAGTGTCAGCCTTCTCTCCAGCTACAATTTCGCCTTGGTACTTCTCAGCCATGCATTTAATTAGGGCTATTTGGTTGTAAGTATTAAGCCTATCCACCCACAGTAGCCTATATCTAGTTTATATTCCACTTTCTAACATTAGGATTTGTTGTTATTATTTTGAAGTGTAGTAATGGTTGTTTCAGTAGGCAATAAATACTGTAAAATGTATTTTGTTTTTCTTGGAATAGAAACAACATAATATTGAAACAATTTAATGAAGGTCAAATACCTCAGATACATTGTAAATAATAAAGACCAGTATCAGCTTCTTTTCATAAATAAAAGGGAATACATCATCTCAAACTGCAGCGGTCAAGTTATTTGAGCACAGAAGCAAGCACCAACAAGCTTCACGTGCATGGAGCATGGGAAATTAAATGTTATTATTATGTTTATTATAATAATAAAGACAGAGAAATTAACATGTAAAAGTGTAATTACATAAAGAAATGTTAGTGGGAATATTGCCATAATTTAAACAAGAGAAAGGAGAATGGAATATATTTGAAAAGCCTCAAATTGAAAATTACTTTAAGGTGAAGCCGCCCCTGTGTGTGGATGCTATTTCTCCAAAATATTGATATTTATTAGGGTCTAATTGTGCACTTTATTTTTTATTTATTTGGAAGAAAGAAAATGAGAAGGCAAGTACAGTGCAATAAACTTAATTTAAAAAATATATATACAAATAAAAAAATATTGGGGCAAATCTGCATGAAAATCAGAAAGCACAACTGCAACACATTTCAACTACTAATTCATACGCACATTGCACCTGAAACTGTTCTTTGAAGATTGCAACCCCTCTGTCTGCACAATTTATTTCAACAAATTATTGGAGGGGGGGGGGCTTCAGGGCTTCTGTAAGTCTCTCCATTTTATACCATCGGCATTGACTTGGACTGTCACCATTTCCCTCTTGTCCTCTACCAGGTTATTGTCTGTCTACACACACACAAACTGATTTTCTGTGCTGTCTGATTTTAGGCATGGCACATGGCATTCCTCATGCTCAGACATATTTTGTATATGACCCTTTGGCTCAGGGCAGAGCAGACGCTGAACTTTTATATTGGTATGGTTGTTTAGAGTTGCTCTAAACTCAGACACATGACTCTTCACTACCCTCCTTCCTTAAAAAAATGTTTCTGTTAGTAGTTCACAAAAAAATTAACTCATCCACTCATATCCTCAGCACCTTGACTTGGGCATTGTTTTTGTGGGGTTTAGCACATACCATTGAGCTCATCCTCTATTGTTTTCCACTCCGACTCGACTCGATGGATAGGAGTGGAGTGGAGAAGAGAGGCATAAGAGAGGGAGAGGAAAAGGCATGCAACAAAGTAACGGGTGAAATACATCTAACTAACTGATTGGATTCATTTAGAAAAATACATTTTAATTTATCTTTATGTAGCTTACAAAAACACAGATTTTTTAAAACAATCCTAATGAAATCAACCAGCAGTAGAGCATGCTGGGAAACATGATCATGATGGGCATGGTTTTGATGGGACTGTTTTACTCTCCACAGTATAAAACAATAACTATGGTTATTAACACTAGCACTGGAGGTTATTTTATATCACTGTGTGTTAATTGCAACACGAGAGAATGTACAATGAAAAATCAACACAGGCCAATTTGCTGTGGCAGAGAGAAGAGCCGAGTGTCTGTTTTCAGCCTGACCGCTGTCAATAAGAGGGGTCTCTCTCTTTGACTGAGTGCTCATGTTTCATTGGTTCAGAATTGCATTACTGCAGTCTGGCGTTCGAATGTTAATACAGATAGTAAATAATAAGCACTTTGGACAGAACAAGAATCGTGGCCACTAAATGAGGACATATGCATTACCAGGAAGGATGGTCGTTTTTATTTCCATTTTGGCCTGCCTGAATTACTCCATTAGCAGAGACGGGTTGTGTCCCAAATTGCACCCTATTAGTGCACTACATAGAACTAGGGCCCCTGGTTAGTGGACTACTGTATATTAGTGGACTACTGTATATAGGGAATAGAGTGTCCTACGTAATTTCATTGAAATGACATGGAAACAGCGCTGATTTAACCCGTGTGTGCCCAGTGGATCATTTGTGACGCAGTCCAGGAGACAGTTAACTATTTCCAACACACAGTACAAACCAGCATCTATAGTACTTGTTTGTCCTGATCTTGCAGAGATCTCGTTCACATCACAACAAAATGTGTGAATATCCATTGCTTTGTACAATGAGGTGTAGAAGCTTGAGTGAGAAATGAGTAGACCTGGGGAGAAAATAGTTGTATTTTGTAGCTTTTACGGGGCTTACACAAGAGTATGAGTTCCTCAAGTGCATATCCAATTTTGGGAGAGTTACCACTTTGTTATAACATATTTGTTATAATGTTATTACATTTATATTTAAATATCTAATGTCTGATATTGAATATTGTATCTTCCGGCGCCGACAGAGATGGCCGCCTCGCTTCACGTTCCTAGGAAACTATGCAGTTTTTTAATATTTTTTTACGTGTTGTTTCTTACATTACTACCCCAGGTCATCTTAGGTTTCATTACATACAGTCGAGAAGAACTACTGAACATAAGAGCAGCGTCAACTCACCATCAGTACGACCAAGAATTTGAATTTCGCGAAGCGGATCCTGTGTTCTGCCTTTCACCCAGGACAACGGAATGGATCCCAGCCGGCGACCCAAAAAAACGACTTCGTAAAAGGGGGAAACGGAGCGGTCTTCTGGTCAGACTCCGGAGACGGGCACATCGTGCACCACTCCCTAGCATTCTTCTCGCCAATGTCCAATCTATTGACAGCAAGGTTGATGAAATCCGAGCAAGGGTAGCATTCCAGAGGGACATCAGAGACTGTAACGTTCTTTGCTTCAATGAAACATGGCTCACTGGAGAGACGCTATCGGAATCGGTGCAGCCAGCGGGTTTCTCCACGCATCGCGCCGACAGAAACAAACATCTTTCTGGTAAGAAGAGGGGCGGGGGCGTATGCTTCATGGTTAACGTGACGTGGTGTGATCATAACAACATACAGGTACTCAAGTCCTTCTGTTCACCTGATTTAGAATTCCTCACAATCAAATGTCGACCGCATTATCTTCCAAGGGAATTCTCTTCGATTATAATCACAGCCGTATATATTCCCCCCCAAGCAGACACATCGATGGCTCTGAACGAACTTTATTTGACTCTTTGCAAACTGGAATCCATTTATCCGGAGGCTGCATTCATTGTAGCTGGGGATTTTAACAAGGCTAATCTGAAAACAAGACTCCCTAAATTTTATCAGCATATCGATTGTGCAACCAGGGCTGGAAAAACCTTGGATCACTGCTATTCTAACTTCCGCGACGCATATAAGGCCCTGCCCCGCCCTCCTTTCGGAAAAGCTGACTACGAATCCATTTTGTTGATCCCTGCCTACAGACAGAAACTAAAACAAGAAGCTCCCGCGCTGAGGTCTGTTCAACGCTGGTCCGACCAATCTGATTCCACACTCCAAGACTGCTTCCATCACATGGACTGGTATATGTTTTGTATTGCGTCAGACAACAACATTGACGAATACGCTGATTCGGTGAGCGAGTTCATTAGAACGTGCGTTGAATATGTCGTTCCCATAGCAACGATTAAAACATTCCCAAACCAGAAACCGTGGATTGATGGCAGCATTCGCGTGAAACTGAAAGCCCGAACCACTGCTTTTAATCAGGGCAAGGTGACCGGAAACATGACCGAATACAAACAGTGTAACTATTCCCTCCGCAAGGCAATCAAACAAGCTAAGCGTCAGTATAGAGACAAAGTAGAATCTCAATTCAACGGCTCAGACACAAGAGGTATGTGGCAGGGTCTACAGTCAATCACGGATTACAAAAAGAAAACCATCCCAGTCACGGACCAGGATGTCTTGCTCCCAGGCAGACTAAATAACTTTTTTGCCCGCTTTGAGGACAATACAGTGCCACTGACACGGCCCGCAACTAAAACATGCGGACTCTCCTTCACTGCAGCCGACGTGAGGAGAACATTTAAACGTGTCAACCCTCGCAAGGCTGCAGGCCCAGATGACATCCCCAGCCGCGCCCTCAGAGCATGCGCAGACCAGCTGGCTGGTGTGTTTACGGACATATTCAATCAATCCCTATCCCAGTCTGTTGTTCCCACATTATTCAAGAGTGCCACCATTGTTCCTGTTCCCAAGAAAGCTAAGGTAACTGAGCTAAACGACTACCGCCCCGTAGCACTCACTTCCTAACCCATCTGGACAAGAGGAATACCTATGTGAGAATGCTGTTCATCGACTACAGCTCGGCATTTAACACCATAGTGCCCTCCAAGCTCGTCATCAAGCTCGAGACCCTGGGTCTCGACCCCGCCCTGTGCAACTGGGTACTGGACTTCCTGACGGGCCGCCCCCAGGTGGTGAGGGTAGGCAACAACATTTCCACCTCGCTGATCCTCAACACTGGGGCCCCACAAGGGTGCGTTCTGAGCCCTCTCCTGTACTCCCTGTTCACCCACGACTGTGTGGCCACGCACGCCTCCAACTCAATCATCAAGTTTGCGGACGACACAACAGTGGTAGGCTTGATTACCAACAACGACGAGACAGCCTATAGGGAGGAGGTGAGGGCCCTCGGAGTGTGGTGTCAGGAAAATAACCTCACACTCAACGTCAACAAAACTAAGGAGATGATTGTGGACTTCAGGAAACAGCAGAGGGAACACCCCCCTATCCACATTGATGGGACAGTAGTGGAGAGGGTAGTAGGTTTTAAGTTCCTCGGTGTACACATCACAGACCAACTGAATTGGTCCACCCACACAGACAGCATCGTGAAGAAGGCGCAGCAGCGCCTCTTCAACCTCAGGAGGCTGAAGAAATTCGTCTTGTCACCAATATCACTCACAAACTTCTACAGATGCACAATCGAGAGCATCCTGTCGGGCTGTATCACCGCCTGGTACGGCAACTGCTCCGCCCACAACCGTAAGGCTCTCCAGAGGGTAGTGAGGTCTGCACAACGCATCACCGGGGGCAAAATACCCGCCCTCCAGGACACCTACACCACCCGATGTCACAGGAAGGCCATAAAGATCATCAAGGACAACAACCACCCGAGCCACTGCCTGTTCACCCCGCTATCATCCAGAAGGCGAGGTCAGTACAGGTGCATCAAAGCTGGGACCGAGACACTGAAAAACAGCTTCTATCTCAAGGCCATCAGACTGTTAAATAGCCACCACTAACATTGAGTGGCTGCTGCCAACACACTGACTCAACTCCAGCCACTTTAATAATGGGAATTGATGGGAAATGATGTAAAATATATCACCAGCCACTTTAAACAATGTTACCTAATATAATGTTTACATACCCTACATTATTCATCTCATATGTATATGTATATACTGTACTCTATATCATCTACTGCATC
This sequence comes from Oncorhynchus nerka, assembly GCF_034236695.1. NCBI lineage: Eukaryota > Metazoa > Chordata > Actinopteri > Salmoniformes > Salmonidae > Oncorhynchus > Oncorhynchus nerka. The sequence goes on along the minus strand of NC_088417.1, from coordinate 36,328,956 downwards.
TTTATGTAATACATGTATTGCTAGCCACTTTAACTATGCCACTTTGTTTACATACTCATCTCATATGTATATACTGCACTCAATACGATCTACTGTATCTTGCCTATGCCGCTCTGTACCATCACTCACTCATATATCTTTATGTACATATTCTTATCCCCTTACACTTGTGTCTATAAGGTAGTAGTTTTGGAATGGTTAGCTAGATTACTTGTTGGTTATTACTGCATTGTCGGAACTACACTCACATTAACATCTGCTAACCATGTGTATGTGACAAATAAAATTTGATTTGATTTGATTTGATATTGAAAAGAATATATAAAGAATTTGCTGGGTAGAAAAATGAACAGGAATGTCATTTACTCTCATGGGTGGCAAACAAAAAAACTATATTAAAGCCTCACCCCCAATAGGCCACGGCTTCTGAAAATGACCTACGAATTACATTAAAATTGTATTATCCCATAGTTATTTTTGGCCACGTGAGAGTAAATGTCATTAAGTTTGTGCACTGCACATTTACATTTTCCTTCAAGTATTTTAACTCATTAAATTACTTACCATAATTTGAATAACATAAAGTGATAACTAAACCAACATTGGAATATGCATAGGCAGTTGGACTCATGCTCTTGTGTAAGAGTATTAAAGCTACAGAAGTGTCAGTGCTCAAGCTTAACATGAGGACAATACAACAGACGTACAGGAATGACATTTACATACACAGGTGGCCAAAAATAACAATCTGAACACCACACCCCTACTAAGCCACACCTCCAGTCTTCAAAGAAAACAACCCAACTAAGGGCCATATTCAATCCGATCCACTTTAGCTGACATCCGCATATCTGGTGTTTTCACGGTGTCGGAGTGGAACAAAGTTAGAGCTGACATGACCATTGGCATGCATTAAGAGAAATCCCATTCAGCCTTGCTTTCAAGTTCAAACACTGGAATGTGAGATGTAATCTACACCTCGATTAAGCTGATGATAATTTTGCCATTCGAGCATATAGCCTACACTTTCTCGTTCTGAACATCTAACATGAGTGGGGTGGGTGTGGTTTCATGATAATGATCACAAGATCAGCTGCTCGCTGACTGGATGCTCCAACGCAGTTCCACCTTCGACACCTCCAAAACATCCATTAAGCGGGTGTCTGCTATCGCTGGTTAATGCTTGATCTGATTGAACTGGCTGGGTCAAAATAACTCAATGTGTGTTCTGTCCACTATTTACTAGTCATGGGGAAACAAATCTTTCTGAAGCATTAATGCTTTCCAGCCAATTGTGCTGAAAATAGTTTCATCACTTGAGGGTTTGATCAACACAGTGTACACTAATGGCACCTGCTGGTCAACATAATTTAGAGCAGCCAAATTATTATACAATAGATGATAGCGCGCGCAGGGTAGCCTTTTTGACTTCTACCAAAACAATCGACAAAACAAAGCTTTGGACCTCATTGATGACGTGCATCTGACAAAGTGATACAGGCATCAGCACACTGCTTCGAGTGTAAACTGCTTAGCGTTTTTGACACATGCCTCCGGTTTCAAATGTAATATCAGTACTATTTACCCAGTGCTAGGTCGTTCTTAAACCAGCATTTTATTTTATGCAGTATTGTGTTAAATGTATTTATTTTTATTTTTTTTACATAATTGCTAAGAATCTCATTCAGTAAAGTCCAGAGGTCAACATTTGGATGAATGTAACAATCATGTCTTTGTCACCAACAAATAGAGTCATGGGTGGTACTCCATAATTTACTCAAAAGGCAAGGCACTCTGGGAAATATTTAAGAAAGACTTGACACTAAGCAGTGTGTTGATTTAACACTGTTTCAGTGTCTATAAGGGTCCACAGACTCCACATTTTTGTTATTGATTTAGCACCCTGTTATTTAATTATTAACACTGTATAATTTGTTGTGTAGGCATCCAACTTGCTGTTTGCAATGTTTGCAATTGGCTTTGAATTACTCTGCAGTATTTTCAGGTAATTAATTTGCCGCTTTCAACCTTTTCAGTGGTATGTTGAAAGAGTCATACAGTAGTTGAGCGTCACAACTTATTTATACTTATGTACAAAGTTTCATTGGTTAATTGGTGACTATCTACACCTGGAGCAATGGACATTTACAGAACGTTCAGATATAATGTATTGTGTAGATCAAATATGACTGTCAGATAGATTGGAATAGTACTTGAGCTTCTATGTGCGCTCTTCATTCTATTTAATGCAGTTATAGATACAGCCCTGCTATCAGTTGAAGGCAGCCAAACCAATAGTTTCAGAAAAGTATTCACTTTCTGATATCTATATTCAAATAGTTTTGAAAATTAGTCACTTTCTGAGATCTGTATTCAAATAGTTTTAAAACCTAGTCATTTTTTGACATTTGTATTCAAATTGTTGTAGTCGCCTCCAAAGTAACTATTTGTTCCCCCGCAAAAATGCAGTAGTTACTTTCCACACAGCATTGTTAAAACTGTTGTTGTTTAAACAGATGCCTTTCTTTATTTATTGACAATGATTTTCCCAACTTAACAACTTAAACAGTCAACTGTCAAGTGTATCGATCTCTTCACACCCTCTATCTAGATTTGACTACCATTTGTGACGCAGTCTAAGTCTGGTCCTTGTCAAGCTTCAGTCATTCAACACCCTCTCCTGATGGCCCTCAGTCACACTGACTTGTCCTCTTCACTTCCCATCCACAACTGAATGTCACCACACACGCCCATGGCCTCAATTGTCTCACAAATGTCACCTCTTGATTTCTCTGTCCCTCCTTCCCTCCCCTTCGCCTATCACAAGATAGTGATACTGGTCTCTTTGAGTGACCAACGACAATACACTACATGTCAGTCTTTGTCAACTGATAGGCTTGATAAATCCTCCCTGTTTTACGTTTACAGTTGTTTAATCTTGATTTGACCAGTTTCTCAAAGCAGGAAAATAATCCTGCAGCAGCAGGACATGTGAGTTTAAAAAAAAATGTAGTGGAAATTACAAACTTTGAAATCCTTTCCATTTCCTGCTGTACAGGAAATGTCTCGCAACAACAGGGTGGCTGAATTAAGATCCTACCTCCGTACACCTGCAATGCCTGATTATCTTTCTGTTCAAAGCCTTGAATGTTCATCCTAGACCCATTTTACAAAGATGTGGTGTCACATTTTATTTCTTCCACCTTCTGAATACAGAAGTGAATTGCAAGTACAAGAAGGACAATATTGATTGTCTGCTACTCAGTCCCTAGTGGATTTTCTAAATGAATTTAACAAGATGAAACCAACAAAACTAATCCTAATTAGATTATTTCTTCATTAAAATCTGAAGAAAAATCTGCAAAATTACTTCCTAATAAGGGAAAAATGTGTTCTTAGGTGCAATCAGCTGACATTTTTCATTGTATTAACATGTTATTTACATTAATCCATTTGTCCCAGACATGTAACACTCCACATTTTATGCCATTTGTAAGCCTAAAATGTAATCCATATTTATTTTCTTTTTTTTATATTGAAAAAACACTGTAAAGGGGTTACCGTGAATTTGATGATAGCTTTCAGGTAGCTCAGTGACAAATCAAATTCTGTATTTCATATTACAGCACACCTATTGTAATATACAGTGCCAATAGAAAGTATTCGTTACCACTTTAATTATTTCACATTTTATCATGTGACAGCCTGAATTGAAAAAGTATTACATTTGTGTCTTTTTGACATTACACACAATTCCCCATAATGACAAAGTGAAAACATGTTTTTTGAAATGTTGGCAAATTTATAGAACATTTTATACAGAAATATCTAATTTACCTAAGTATTCACAGTTGTGTAAAGTTCTTAATTAAGTAAAAATACTTTAAAGTACTACTTGAGTCGTTTTTTGGTAAATCTGTACTTTACAATTTATATTTTTTTACAACTTTTACTTTTACTTTGCTACATTCCTAAAGAAAATAATGTACTTTTTTACATTTTCAATGCTTAGCAGGACAGAACATTTTTCAAATTCATGCACTTATCAAGAGAACATCCCTGGTCATCCCTACTGCCTCTGATCTGGCGGACTCACTAAACACAAGTTTAGTTTCTAGATTGTGTATGAGTGTTGGAGTGTCCCCTGGTTATCAGTAAATAAAAATGTTGTGTCTTGTTTTCTTAATATAAGGAATTTGAAATGTTTTATACTTTTACTTTTGATACTTAAATATATTTAAAAACAAATACTTTTAGACTTTTACTCAAGTAGTATTTTACTGGATGACTTTCAATTTTACTTGAGTCACTTTCTATTAAGGTATCTTTACTTTTACACAAATATGACAATTGGGTACTTTTTCCGCCACTGACTATTCACACCCCTGAGTCAATACTTTGTAGAAGCACCTTTGGCTGTATCAGATTTGCACATCTGGATTTGGGGATTTTCTTCAAATCTTTCTTGCAGATTTCCTCAACCTCTGCTAAATTAGATGGGGAGCGGCAGTGAAAAGCAACCTTTAAGTCTTTCCACAGATTTTAAGTGGGGATTCAAGTCTGGGCCCTTGGCTGGGCCACTCAAGGACGTTCACATTTTTGTTCTGAAGCCATTCCAGCATTGCTTTGGCTGTATGCTTAGGGTCATTGTCCTGTTGGAACCTAATTCTTTACCCCTAGTCTAAGGTCATTTGCTCTCTGAAGCATGGGTGAGAAAAAAAATCATATTTAATCCATTTTGAATTCAGGCTGTAACACAACAAAATGTGGCATAAATCAAGCGCTATGAATACTTTCTAAAGGCAATGTAAATACGACAACAAAGCAAGTACTGTGTAATGACACTCAGTACGATATCGTAAAATTGACTGTATTATACTGTAAAAAAATGTAATGCTATCGTAATCAGAATGAATGAATGAAATTCAGTGAGGGAAGGGGTTTGCATTTCACAGTATTTTGGGAAGGGATTGTTGCAAGCAGGTTGGCTGCCTCTAAAAGTGTAAGCTAACATATAGAATTGTTTTGAGATTGTCATACCGTGGATCATTTAGCTATTTGAGTTTGAATTTTAGGACCCCTGCAGGTATCCCCCCCAAAAATGTTTTTATTATTATATATTGAATTTGACCTTTACTACTATAGCCCATAGACACAATAAGAAACGCTTTGAAAAACACTTTCATAAATGGCAAAACAGACAGTCAAAAAAGAAATCATAAGTAATAAGGTTTTGAAGTATCTGTCCTATATCTAGGAGATATAAGAAACCTCAGGAAATATTTTAGTTTTTTGGAACCACAAAACTACCTCAATACTTCCATTTTTGTTTTTTTAACCAGTACCGGTTTACATTCAGAAGAGTCCCGTTGCACCTGTGGGGGTTGTAGAGCAAAATGGAGAACACCATTGTAACAATACAGAGGCGGATGCAAGATGCAAGCAACGATGGTTTAATGAATACAGTTTACAGCAGTAACAGGACAGACAGACTGTACTCAGACGGAATCCGACCCAGGGACTAGGGCGCATCCTCCTATGATAGCGTGCTGAGAAATCTAGGGGAGGGTGTCCGGATGGGTAGGAAGGAGCACAGCAGATAATCCACACAAGGGCGGCGAGAGATGAGCACAGACACACGACACAACCTCATTTTTTAAATTTTTACATTAAACAAAAATATGAGTGCAACATGTAAAGTGTTGGTCCCATGTTTCATGAGCTGAAAAAAACAGACATTTTCCATTCCTGGTTTGTATGAATGTTGAGGCTTGGGCACTAGGGTAAATTTACCTAGTTTACATGAAGAATGGGGTGTACTGATGTGTGTTCCTCTGTGGCGAATGGGACAACCTTCCAGAAGGACAACCATCTTTGCAGCACTCCAACAATCAGGCCTTTATGGTAGAGTGACCACTCAGTAAAAGTCACATGACAGCCCACTTGGAGTTTGCCAAAAGGCACCTAAAAGACTCTCAGACCATGAGAAACAAGATTCTCTAGTATGATGAAACCAAGATTGAACTCTTTGGCCTGAATGACATGCATCCCATCTAGAGGAAACGTGCCACCATCCCTACGGTGAAGCATGGTTGTGGCAGCATCATGCTGTGAGGATATTTTTCAGCGGCAGGGAGTGGGAGACTGAAGTACAGAGAGATCCTTGATGAAAACCTTGTCCAGAGTGCTCAGAACCTCAGACTGGGGCGAAGGTTCACCTTCCAACAGGACAACGATCCTAAGCACACAGCCAAGACAAAGCAGGAGTAGCTTCGGTACAAGTCTCTGAACTTTCTTGAGTGGCCCAGCCAGAGCCAGGAATTGAACCCGATTTAACATCTCTGGAGAGACCTGAAAATAGCTGTGCAGCGACGCTCCCCATCTAACCTGACAGAGCTTGAGTGGATCTGCAGAGAAGAATGGGAGAAACTTGCCAAATACAGGTTTGCCAAGCTTGTAGCGTCCTACCCAAGATGACTCAATGCTGTAATTGCTGCCAAATACCCAACAAGATTCAAGGCTGTAATTACTGCCAATGGTGCTTCAACAAAGTACTGAGTAAAGGGTCTAAAATACATTTGCTTTGTCATTATGTGGTATTGTGTGTAGATTGATGAGAAAAATAAGACTGTAAACGTAACAAAATTAGGAAAAAGTCAAGGGGTCTGAATACTTTCCGAATGCACTGTAGGTGTGTGTGTGTGTGTGTCTGTTTAAGTATAAGTTTGTGAAAGAGAACATCATAACTGTGGGCACAGCATTGGTTGATAAGCGTAGGTTGAGGAGGGATTTTCTCTTTCTGTATCCCTGTCCTGGCAGAGGCCATCGCTGCCCTCTCTCTTGGAATGCAGGAAGTAGTGTGTGTGTGTGTGTGTGTGTGTGTGTGTGTGTGTGTGTGTGTGTGTGTGTGTGTGTGTGTGTGTGTGTGTGTGTGTGTGTGTGTGTGTGTGTGTGTGTGTGTGTGTGTGTGTGTGTGTGTGTGTGTGTGTGTGTGTGTGTGTGTGTGTGTGTGTGCGCGCGCGCGTGCGTGTCCTCGCTTGTAGTAGGAAGTAGTGTGGCGTGTTTACCAGTTTCCTGTCTCTTTGTTTACAAAACACACAAGGGAACATACCTCTATTCCAGGCCTGGTCAACCACATCCCTAATTACTCTCTGTTCTGAAAACACAATCAGGAACATGTCACACAAGGCAGACAACAGAGCATTGGTGATGGCACGCAAGTCATGGCAGGGCACCAAGAATGATGTCTGTGTGTGTGTGGGTATGGGGGGGTTCCCCTGCATGCAAGCATATGAGTACTGTCCTTATGTGTGCATCCTGCTGCCCTGTCATGCGTGAGAGATGCACAGCTGGTGAACATGAACATGTGGTGAATGTCAGTTCATGGATGTTGCATCTCATGCCATTCCTCCCCTGCCCTGTTACATCTAACATGTTCCCAGGTGGGCCCATACAGCTTTGGCCTGACTAGCACCTAGATGGCTCTGTATACTATATTCTATATTATACAGTATATCTCTATGGTATGGCCCACATGGACTAAGGGCCTGGTGTTGTATATGAGGGACAGAATCTGAGAGAGAGAAACAGAGAGGACTTAAGAAGGCTAGAGAATGCTTGAAAATGCATGAAAAAGTAGGTGTCGGCCTTCCACATCAGTAGTGTTGTTTCTCTATCAGATTAGTGTTTTTTCTCTCTTAGATTTGTTGTCTCTTTTTGCAATATGAGATGCACTTGACCCTGTTGGCCACCATGTTTGCTGTGTCTATTTCTACCTGTGCCAATGGATGGCCATCGATCTGTTTATGCCTTCAGAACGGAGCATTAATGAATGCACAGGGGAGACTGGGGCTGTGAGCCATGCACAGGGGAGGCTGTGGGAGCTGGGGGTGACAGGCTGGATTAAAGGAGGTCACGCTCATAACAAATGCACCTAATCCTGGGAATACACATTGTGCTGCTCTGTGTACTCGGCCCTGACAGGATGCTCTATCTTAAACGCTGTGTGTGTGCATGCGTGCATGTGTGTGCCAGCTCTTCTCACCTGTTACGTTTAGCCAATAAGTTATTCTATCTGGGCCTAAATGTCAGTGTTCAGCTCTGAAACTCCAGATAAAAGCTGTTTATTGGAATAGTCTGGCGAGGTAATTCACCTTGATAAAGTGTGGCTATTATATTCATTAATTGCCAATTATACGCTGTGTGTACACGGTGACTTGTCGTCTGATAAGTACTCAACACATGATTATAGAACAGACAACACCTGAGGGTAAAAAGGGGAAAATGTATAATTAACTTGTTTTTCTACTCTCAATCTTTTATTAAATTAGTTTTTTTTTCATAGCCAAAACAAGCCTTCAACGCACTGTATAATGATGTTGATTTAATGACTTATAGCCAGTTAGTGAATAAGAAAGTATTTATCACATACAGAGCAGTAGTTAAAGCCTACTGTTTTTAAGAGATAAAAACACCTAAACCAGTCATAGCCCACTGTGAATGAGGAAACTATAATACTGTCATCGGAATGATGTAATTTCCTCCAGTTTTGTCCACCTGGGTATTTGTTCATTTCTGTGCAGAAATGCAGTAATTGTCCTTTTCTGCCCATTTGAGTCCGAAACCTTAGAGACAGGCCACATGAGAGATGTGACATGACACAACCCACCATCACTGACCACGACTCACAGCTGACCCAGGAGTGTGTGAGTGCACGAGTGTGTGTGTCAGGTTGTACCCAGGGGTGTACGTATGTAGGGTGTAATGTCAGGGATGTGAGGCGAGATGGATCACTTCAATTGTTTCACAGAGCGAGAGAGAGAGAGTAGAATAATATCTAATAACTGTCAATTCAAGAACAAAAGAGTAAAGTATAAAAACATTGCCTAAAATAACATAGATTTACACACTGAGAACTGAAATATGATTATATTTATGGTCTCTCTCTTATGCTGTCTCTTATTGGATGAGCCCTGTCACGTGTGCTGACATGATATTTCTGGTCTGCAGTGATGTGTTGAGTTCAGGCCATGCTTTCTCAGAAACAATCCTGGAGTCATCATGACAAGTCTCTCACACGCCTCAGTGCCTTCTGAGCCTGGGGTGAGCCCTCTGCCCGACCTCCCCCTTACCCTTCCTCACCACCTCCCCGACCTCCCCTCCCCTCACCACTTCCACACCCCATGAATGAAGATTAAACATGATAATCAGCTTTTTCCAGTCTGTTTCCAAACAGGAGAACACCTATATCTCCTAAGTGTTCAGATTTTAAACACTAGTGTTAACTTTCCCATCGTCCTGTTTAGAGTGCATTTAGTCATTAGAAATTGTTTTTACTTTCCATGCATTTTATTCAGATCAGTGTTTGGAATGTCAGTCACCTTGACTACACACCTGAAAATGACATTTGGTTCAAGAAATCGTTCCAATCACGTGGTGGTTGTTGTTACTCGACTTTGTTTCTGTTAACTCTCTTAGAGTGAAAAAGACTTGGGAGTGGCCTCATTGTCATATTTCCCAGCATTCTTTGTTAAAGGTTGATGTTTAGAAGAGAGTAAGAACTGTCCATGGTCCTGGTGCTGGTGAAGGGTTAGGTACTTTCCAGCGATGCGACGGGACAGAAGCGATCTCTGGACTCATCAAACATTAACCCCTGCCTACTCTCCTTGTTCCTATCGTTGGGGTCTTTGTGGTTCTTGGTTTACTCGTTATACTGCGTTGTACGTCATTGTAGCACACTTCATATAGTTTTCATTTATTTTCATGCAGAATGAGTTGTGCTTTAAATCTTTGCTTCCCTCATTGCCTTTTCACCCAAAGTGGAGTTGGATATCAAACCACACTTTTTTGTCTAACCCCGCAGGTGTGTCTGGGTCTACTGCACTGGAATTCTTGATCTTCTTATAGTCCTGCTGACTGATGTATGCATGATGTTGTGCTTTGTCCTTCCCCTGTTGCCACATCTGTTTGACTTTGCCCACAAAGACATTGTTGGACGTTGTGAACCCAGAGTCTTTCATTAGACACCAGGAAAGGCTGAGCAGAGGGATGTTGATGTAACGGTTCAACCCGGCACGGAGACCCATGAAGCTAATCAGAACGTACACTTCCCCCTTAGCATCCCTTACACTACCATAATACTCCCGCAGGACAGCATTTAACCCTTCATTTTTCATTGTCTCAGACTCAAAAGAGAAACATTTTACTGCCCAGTTAGTCTGTTTAACTGTGTAGGCTTCCTTACGACTCTTTTACAGGGAGTCCAGGGTGTTTTCCTGCACCTGTGTGTGTTGGCTGGTTATTTTTGGGATTGTTGCCCCCTCCCATATCCACCACTCATTAAAATCCATGTCTCTCTAAAGACTTTTTTTTGTAGGTTAGTAGCCACACTGTGCTGGTTAATGAATGAATGAAATTCTGAGTGTTTATGGGGAATTATTAGTTTAAAACTTGTTAGGGAAGTGCTCCCGCTGTGGGGATCAAATCAGCGGAAATTTCAAGTGCGCCACGTATAGTTTTTGATAAAACTCAAACTTTCATTAATACACACATACAAGGTACTGAATTAAAGCTACACTCGTTGTGAATCTATCCACCAAGTCAGATTTGTAAAATGCTTTTCGGCGAAAGCATGAGAAGCTATTATCTGATACCATGCACCCTCAAAATACTGCAACGTCACCTAACGACAGATTTTGCGTTAGCCGTCGCAAACCAAAACGCTGAAATAAAATATAAAACATTCATTACCTTTGACGAGCTTCTTTCTTGGCACTCCTAGATGCCCCATAAACATAATTTAGGGTCTTTTTTCGATTAAATCGGTACATATATAGCCTAGATATCGATCTAAGAATACTGTGTGATAAACAGAAAAAATTGCGTTTCATAACGTAACGTCATTTTTTAAATTCAAAAAGTCGACGATAAACTTTCACAAAACACTTCGAAATACTTTTGTAATGCAACTTTAGGTATTAGTACACGTTAATAAGCGATAAAATTGATCAGGAGGCGATGTAAAATCTTTAGCTGTCCGTGTAGAAAAACATGTCTGAAAAGAGGTCGACCAAACATCCAGTCGGAGACAGCAGGGAAGGAGTTCCCTTGTTTGGGTTAGACCAAGAATCAATTGCGAATTAAATGACATGACTCTAGACACCCTGTGGAAGCTGTAGGCAATGCAAACTCGGCTCTATTTAATTCGGTTCACATTGAACAATTCCTCGAAGTCGCGGAAGGATATATTTTTCCATTTTCAGTGAACAGATTTCCCTGCATTTTTCGATGAAACGCCCGTTCTGTTATAGCCACAGCCGTGATTTAAACAGTTTTAGAAATGTCTGAGTGTATTCTATCCACACATACTAATCATATGCATATACTATATTCCTGGCATGAATAGCAGGGCGGTGAAATGTTGCGCGATTTTTTACAAAAAGCTGCGAAAATTCGCAACATCCTTAACAGGTTTTAATGTTCATTCTTGTGCTAGCCAGCTTACTGGCATGTTTAAAATGATACATTATTGCACAGGTCGTGGAGGCAGACAAGTAGATTTATACAACCCCCAAATGTTTTTCGAACCAAATAGTACCATGGGAAAATAATGTCAATGATGAAGTTTATGGGATGCCGGAGAGGGGAATTATGACATTAACACATCATGGTATTTTGCTGGTATCGTTTTCCCACAACAAGAAATGTATAATATGAGTTAATAAAGGGTTTACTTTTAATTGAAACACATTCAGTTAAATAAGAATTTGTTCTTAACTGACTTGCCTAGTTAAATGAAGGTTAAATAAAACATTATTATTTATTATTTATTTAATAATTACATTATTATTATTAATGAAATAATTATTTCAAACTTAGGCAGTCACTTGGTGAAGGAATCAGGAATAGAAGTTATTAAATGCAGAAACCATGTCTCTGTCACGAGCAAACTACTTTCACTCGAAAGGCATTCTAGGAAATATGCAAATACAGCTTTACACCCTGTTAAAACAACAACCCACGTGTTCATGTGTTTACAAAGTGTTACAGAGAATAAACGCGTTCTGTTGTTTACAGTCTAATCACTGTGACGCCTTTTCATTGACATTTTAAATACCTTGATCTATTTAAAAAAGCGTTAGAGAAAAGTGTTTCCGATCCTAAACACTTGGTCTTACAGTGTAATGAATGTTTGGGTTTTGTTTTGTCTGTAGGTGTTTTTGTAGGAGACAAAAATATTGATTCTGTAGAATGCCAAACATTGGCAGAGCTAACAGGAAAAAACTTTGTCACGCAATCTTCCACTTCCTGCACAATCACAGACAGACAGCCTATTGCTAAAGAGTATGTGAGGACAGAAGAAGCAAGATGTTTCCATAACTCCAGCCGATATCGTAAAATTGCCTCAGGAGGAACGGGAGCAATTGATTTTTCTGGTAAACAGACATGAGAGGATAAGAGGAGAGGAAGGGACAGAGGAGAGAAGAGGGGAGAGGAGCTCGTAATAACAGCCTCACAGAGATGGACAGGTTTATTTCACTCTTCCAGATAACCATCAGAAAGAAAAACATCCAGGCCCACCAACACAAACCCCTGCCGCTGCCACGGACGGACTGACAAAATCAACAAGCACCAACAAAACAAATGCTTCTTCTGGCAGAGGGCTTTATGAGATTGGCAGCTCAATAAAAACATTATTCGGTGTGCGCTGCACACATACCCAAAGCTGAACACTGAGCCATATCCTAATCTAACACACTGTAACTCATAAAACGTATAACTCATAGAAGAAACATTCCCACAGCCACAGAGTTATCCATTTATTGCAATTTTCCTCCACTGCTTTTCTATTTACATGGAAGTAGCATTCAGTTGTTGGGGGAGTGGGATATTTTTCAGATTCTGACCTCAGAGAGCAGATCTGGGTGCATCGGTGGTTTGATTGACACTAGCAACAAAAATGTGTCATTTTGGAGAGGTGGAGGGGATGGAGAGATATAGGTGGAGGGAGTGGTAGAGGAGGGTCAGAGGGCAGTTAGATACAGTATCTGTTTAATTTAGTGACAAATGCAGTTAACGCCCTACAGATCTCTCTTTCTCCCCTTCTATTCCTCTTCTCTTCTCTTCTTTTCCACTCATCCTTTCCATGCACTTATGTGGCAGCAAGATAAAGGTGTATGTGAACAGCATTAATATTCAAAGTGCAGAACTGGTACTGGTACATCCTCCACTCTTCTGGGAAGGCTTTCCACAAGATGTTGGAACATTGCTGCAGGGACTGGCCTCCATTCAGTCAGAAGAGCATTAGTGACATCATTCACTGATGTTGGGCGATTAGGCCTGGTGTTCCAATTTATCTCAAAGGTGTTCGATGGGGTTGAGGTCAGGGCTCTGTGCAGGCAAGTCAAGTTCTTCCACACCGATCTCGATAAACCATTTCTGACTGGATCTCGCTTTGTGCACGTGGACATTGTCATGCTGAAACAGGAAAGGGCCTTCCCCAAACTGTTGCCACAAAGTTGGAACCACAGAATCTTGTAGAATGTCATTGTATCCTATAGCATTAACGGGCCTAGTCTGAACCATGAAAAACAACCCCAGACCATTATTCCTCCTCCATCAAACCTTACAGTTGTCACTATGCATTGGAGCAGGTAGTGTTCTCCTGGCATTCACGAAACCCAGAATCGTCTGTCCAGTTTCACCAGATGTTGTTGGCTTGTGTCCCGCCAGCAGGACACCTATCCCTAATTAAACAGGGCAACATTCATCTGGGCGGGGCCAGATGGATTACCAGGACATGTACACAGAGCATGCGCGGACCAACTGTCAAGTGTTTTCACTGACATTTTCAACCTCTCCCTGACCGAGTCTGTAATACCTACAGTACATATTTCAAGCAGACCACCATAGTCGCTGTGCCCAAGAAAGTGAAGGTAACCTGCCTAAATGACTTCCACCTTGTAGCACTCACGTCGGTAGTCATGAAGCGCTTTGAAAGGCTGGTCATGGCGCACATCATCCCAGAAACACAAGACCCACTCCAATTCACATACCGCCCCCACAGATCCACAGATGATGTAATCTCAATCACATTCCACACTGCCCTTTCCCACTTTTTGAGATAGGGGGCAGCATTTTCACTTTTGGATTATGTCACGTAGAGTAGGCCAGAAGGCTAAACTGGATAACCTAACCTCTATCAAAATAAAAAGATGGCGGAGCCGCAAAAGTTCTTCTGTGCAAAGGTGTTTATTTACAAGTGATTCCGGAACAAAAAACAACAGTACTGCCATCAACGTCTACCTTATGGGACAGCTTAAAAACAATGCTGCCCCATCCACAGCTCAATCCAAAAATGCCCCTCTCTAACTGAAAGAGAGGCTCCTTTTGTAGGGCTAGCCCCTCCCCTCAGAACAATTAACCCTAATTAATTAATCAATTAACAATACAAACCTACATTTTCCATGAACTAAACATACTAAAGGATATACATTGCAACACGGTTTTAAACAATATCACAACATAACATTTACAACATTACATCACTACTGACAATATCTTTCAATATGCCCATATGCATTAATGAGCCATTTGGGACAGGCACTATAAAGCCAACCCAATTCCCTTAGCTCGGGTCCTTTTCCAGCATACCCGGAAGCTACAGAGATGGAGAGAGAGGAACAGAACAAACAAACAATGCGCTCATCCACAACATTGATAAGTATAATAATTATTGTATCTCTCAAATATGAACATTGACAAGTGTGAAATGCATGCACCAAGACAGAAGTTAATTTGTGTGTCGACCCACATTGTTAACTTATCTTATAATGGCGCAGGGAGGAGTGATGAATATGTGTGTGCGTTAAAGAACCAAATGCTGCCCGCGGACTTCTACGTCACATTACCTTCCTCCTCTCCTGAAGCGACCATGTTCGGGAGCCTTGATAGGTAGTCCGCAGTAACGTTCTCTTTTTCCTGCCTTGTGACGGACACAGAACCTGAAGGGCTGGAGCTCCAGATACCACCTGGTCACACGAGAATTCCGGTCCTTCATGGTCTGGATCCAGGTCAGTGCTCTGTGGTCCGTGTGCAGGTCAAATTCCCTCCCAAGAAGGTAGTAACGGAGGCTATCTAGGGCCCACTTTATAGCCAGGCACTCCTTTTCGATTGTAGAATACTGGTTTCCCTGGGCAACAGCTTCCGACTCAGGTACAGCACAGGAAGCTCTTCTCTTGGCTCCCCTTGGGCCAGTACAGCTCCAATTCCTACAGCCGAAGCGTCCACCTGCACGAGAAATCTCTTCTGAAAATCAGGGGTCTGGAGAACAGGGAATGAGCACAGTCGTTTTTCAGTGTCATGAAGGCTTCCTCACACTCCTCAGTCCACTTCACAGGGTTGCTGGCCCCCTTCGAAGTGAGGTTGGTCAGAGGGACAGCGAGGGTCGAAAACTGTGGAATGAATCTCCGGTACCACCCTGCCAGACCTAGGAAGGACTTCACCTGTTTCTTGGTTCTGGGTTGAGGGCTATTCCTGATGGACTCCACTTTCTCCACCTGAGGCCGAACTTCACCCTTACCCAGCTGGTAACCCAGGTACTTTGTCTCCTGTTTCGCCCACTCACACTTCAGGAGGTTAAGCGTGAGGCCTGCTTCATGGATCTTCCCCAGGACTCTGCTAAGATGCTGTATGTGCTCCTCCCAGGAGTGGCTGTAGATCACCACGTCGTCCAAGTAAGCAGCACAGTAATCGTCACAGTCCTGGAGGACCTTGTCCATCAGCCTCTGGAAAGTCGCAGGGGCCCCATGAAGGCCAAACGGCATGACCTTGAACTGGAACAGGCCCATTGGCGTCCGGAATGCAGTGTAGGCCTTGGATTGTTCATCCAGGGCACCTGCCAGTACCCTTTGCAGAGATCCAATGTGGTGATGTAATGAGCTCTACCTATTCTCTCCAGTAAGTCGTCAATGCGGGGCATGGGATAGGCATCAAACTGGGAGATGGCATTCACCTTACGGAAGTCCATGCAGACGCGCAAAGAGCCATCCTTCTTTGGGACAATGACAATAGGGCTGCTCCATTCACTTGAAGATGGCTCGACAACATCCATCTCTATCATGGTGTGGACCTCTTCCTTGAGGGCTACCACCAGCCTCTCAGGCACACGGTAAGGATGCTGGCGGACAGGGTTCTGGCCAGGTTTCAAACGAATGACGTGTTCTAGGACTTTGGTTCTTCCTGGTCTCTGACTGAAGAGGGCCGGATACTTGCCAAACAGCTGCTTCAGCTCATCTTGCTTGTCTTCTTCCCGGTGATCCAGTATGACTTCTGCTCGTTCTTTCCATGCCTCTGTGACCCCATCCGACTCATCCTCTTCTACTCTGCGGACCAGAAAGGACTTTCCTTTGGAGAGTTCCTCTTTCTCCTCCCAGGCCTTGAGAAGGTTCACATGGTAGGTTTGCTTCTTCTTACCCTTGTCCGGGTGCAGCACCTCGTAGGTCACTGGGCCCATCTTCCTCCCGATTAGGTACGGTCCTTGCCATTGCGCAAGGAGCTTGCTGGTAGACGAGGGAAGGAGGAGCAGGACTTTCTGTCCTGGCTCAAACTCTCTGTGGCGAGCGTGCTGGTCATAGCCTCTCTTCTGGGCCTTCTGAAGGTTTGCTCTAGCTTCCTCTCGGTACCGTTCCAACCTGTCTCGCATCTGGAGGACATACTGGACAATCCCCTGTCCTGAGCTAGCTACTGGGGAACCTTCCCAGCACTTCTTCAGCAGGTCCAGTGGTCCTTGCACTGGCCATCCATAGAGGAGTTCGAATGGCGAGAAACCTGTCGATGCCTGAGGCACCTCCCTGTAAGCAAAAAGCAGAAAGGGTAACCACTTATCCCAGTCTTTACCAGTGTCAGCCACAAACTTCCTCAGCATGTTCTTGAGCGTTTGATTGAATCTCTCTACGAGCCCATCCGTTTGGGGATGGTAGGGAGTAGTTCTCAAGCCTTTAATGCCCAGCTGTCGGTGGAGTTGAACCATCAGTCGCGAGGTGAAGTTTGTCCCTTGGTCCGTCAGGATTTCATCTGGGATTCCTACACGAGAGAAGAGCTGAACAAGAGCACTGATTATCTTTGGAGTGGTTATGGAACGGAGTGGGAAGGCTTCTGGGAACCGGGTGGCATAGTCACAGATCACCAATATATACTTGTAACCTGCACTACTCTTCTCCAAGGGTCCAACAATGTCCATTGCAATTCTCTTGAATGGGGTAGAGATAACTGGCAGTGAACATAGAGGAGCCCGTTCAGACCTACGGACAGCACTGGTTTTCTGGCACGTGGGGCATGATTTGCAGTATTTTTGTACATCAGTATACATGGAGGGCCAAAAGAAACGGGAGCCTAGCCTAAGATAGGTCTTATGTTGCCCTAAATGGCCTGCCCATGGAACTGTATGTGCAAGGTTGAGAACAAGTGGTCTACAGGTAGATGGCACCACCAACTTCCTGCTATCTGCCTCTGACCCAAGGTAGAGTATGTGGTTGTCTACTGTGTAAATCCCCCCCACATGAAGATTGACTGTCCCCAGCTAAGGCCTTGTCAAACAAACATTTCAAGGTTGCGTCAGACTTCTGCAGTGTAGCAAAATTTTGTGGAACATCCCATTGCACCTCTAACCCAGACACATCAGCAACAGGTACAGGGGTTCCCACATACTTCTCAAGACGCCGCTGGCGGCGTGACTTTCTGGGCCCTTTGGTTCCCCCCTCGCACAGACTATCACACAAGTCAGGCAGAGGTTGTAAACCAGCTTTGGCCTGGGCACGAGTGACAACTGAACATGCCATCTGAACATCAGACTGGCAAACTGACTGCTCATATAGCTGACCCCCCACACTTCCCAACAGATCAGAGAGTACAGGCACATCCCTCCCCAAAATCATCTCAAAAGGTAGCTTCTCCATTACCCCAACTTTGAGGAGGTATTTCTGACCCTGAATCTCAACTGTGAGCTCAGCTGTGGGCTGCTGTGACTGGTCACCATGGACACATTGGATCAGTGTCTGATGACCATAATCAATGTCATTAACAGATGCATTACCTTTTCTGATCAATGACAGGGAACTGCCGGTGTCAATCATTGCAGTAAGACTTTTACCATTCACTTTTACAGGTACCAAGCATGACCCTTCCCGAGTCTGTCTATTCTGAACACCATCCCCCTCTCTGGGTACATAACAGTAACCTGAGAGCTTGGATTTACGTAGCGGACACATTGAAGCTTTGTGCCCCTGCTGCCGGCAGTAAAAACAGGTCAGACCCCTCCCATCAGAGCGAACTGCATGATCCCTTACCTCCCTCCCAGACACATAACCCCCAGAGTTACCTCCATCATCTCTGGCGTTTCTGATGTCCCTTGTGTCTCTGAGACTCCTTGGAGCGGGTGCTGCAGGTTGTGGTGGGCCCCCTTTACGTGCATTAAGATACTGCAGTGCAAGCTTGGCCGCCATAAGCCCGTCCTTGGGCTCGTGCTCTCGGACCCAGGTTCGAATGTCGTGTGGTAGAACTTGTAGAAGTTGCTCGAGGATAATGACCTCCCCGATTTCGTCCTGTGTCTTCTCCCCCGGTCGAACCCATCGTCGGTAGAGACCCTTGAGGCGGTGGTACGTCTCTGTCGGCGACTCACCCGATGGCGTTGATGCAGCTCTGAAGCGTTGACGGTAGGTTTCCGGTGAGATGTCAAACTTCACCAGCAGCGCTTCCTTCAAGCCCTTGTAGACATTGGCCAACCCCTCATCCATTGCTGTGTAAGCCTCTAAGGCCTTGCCCGTGAGCAATGGGACAAGCCTGCAGGCCCACTCTACCTCAGGCCACTGCCACGTCTTAGCCATGCGCTCAAACCTCAGCAGGTAGTTTTCAATGTCCTCCCCCCTGCTGGTATGAGGGCATCTTTGGCTCCTTCCTCAGGAATGCTGGAAGATGGACGTTCACACTGCTGGACTGGTCTCCTGGTGCTGGCCTCATTACTGCTTGGGGTGCCTGCTGTGGAGTTGAAGTCCCTGCTGCATCGAGCCTTTGTCGTCCTGGTGTTGGAAGACCCAATCTTGGGCTCTCACTGACGAGTTCCGCCTGGTGGGGAGCTGTGAGGATAGATTGGCGTAGGCCACGTAACTCCTGCTTGAGGTCCTCGTCCCTCCTCTCAAGGCAGGTGAAAAGTTGCTGAAAAAGGGTTACCATGGTTGGGTGTGGTTCTGGTCCCCCAACTGCTCCTTCAGTCAGCAGCTCACCCAGTTCTGGTTGTCTTTGGCCCCGCGGTCGGGCTCCTAGTTTCTCATAGTTGACCTCTTCTTCACCAGACGATTCCATGGTATTCCACCCCGGTTCAACTTCAGGTACCTTTTCTGACAGTTGATGCTGTTGCTGAGAACGCAATCCTGTACGCATTCCTTTACCTCTCTTGTTGGAATTCACTGATTTGCGGTACGCCATCCCACCACTGCCACCATATGTCACGTAGAGTAGGCCAGAAGGCTAAACTGGATAACCTAACCTCTATCAAAATAAAAAGATGGCGGAGCCGCAAAAGTTCTTCTGTGCAAAGGTGTTTATTTACAAGTGATTCCGGAACAAAAAACAACAGTACTGCCATCAACGTCTACCTTATGGGACAGCTTAAAAACAATGCTGCCCCATCCACAGCTCAATCCAAAATGCCCCTCTCTAACTGAAAGAGAGGCTCCTTTTGTAGGGCTAGCCCCTCCCCTCAGAACAATTAACCCTAATTAATTAATCAATTAACAATACAAACCTACATTTTCCATGAACTAAACATACTAAAGGATATACATTGCAACACGGTTTTAAACAATATCACAACATAACATTTACAACATTACATCACTACTGACAATATCTTTCAATATGCCCATATGCATTAATGAGCCATTTGGGACAGGCACTATAAAGCCAACCCAATTCCCTTAGCTCGGGTCCTTTTCCAGCATACCCGGAAGCTACAGAGATGGAGAGAGAGGAACAGAACAAACAAACAATGCGCTCATCCACAACATTGATAAGTATAATAATTATTGTATCTCTCAAATATGAACATTGACAAGTGTGAAATGCATGCACCAAGACAGAAGTTAATTTGTGTGTCGACCCACATTGTTAACTTATCTTATAATGGCGCAGGGAGGAGTGATGAATATGTGTGTGCGTTAAAGAACCAAATGCTGCCCGCGGCCAGTGACGGACTTCTACGTCACAGATTAATAGCGTGCCCAGAGTGAACTGCCTCCTGATCTGTCCCAGATGCTAATATATGCATGTTATTATTAGTATTGGAGAGAAAACACTCTGAAGTTTCTAAAACTGTTTGAATGATGTCTGCGAGTATAACATAACTCATATGGCAGGTGAAAACCTGAGGAAAATCCAACCAGGAAGTGGGAAATCTGAGTTTTGTAGTTTTTCAAAGCTTGGCCTACCGAATACACAGTGTCTATGGAGTCAAGTTGCACTTCCTACGGCTTCCACTAGATGTCAGCCGTCTTTAGGAACTTGTTTCAGGCTTCTGCTATAAAGGAGGGGGGAATGGTGCTGAATGAGTCATGGGTCTGGCAGAGTGTCTCAGGCTCGTGACGCTTGCTCCCGACAGAGTTAGCTCTCGTTCCAGTGCTTTTCTTCAGACAATGAAATTCTCTGGTGGGAACCTTATTGATGATTTCAGTTAAAAACATCCTAAAGATTGATTCCATACATCTTTTGATTTTCTTCTACGACCTGTAATGGAACTTTTTTAGTTTTTGTCTTGTCGAAGTGCTCACGCCTCATGGAGATGGATTACTGGGCTGAACACGCTAACAACAAATGGCTATTTGGACATAAATTATGGACTTTATGGAACTTTATGGAACAAATCAGTCATTTATTGTCGAACTGGGATTCCTGGGAGTGCCTTCTGATGAAGATCATCAAGGATATTTATAGTGTTATTTCTAACTTCTGTTGACTCCAACATGGCGGATATTTCTTTGGTTGGATTGGGCTCTGAGCGCCTTTCTCAGATTATGCTTTTTCCGTAAAGTTTATTTGAAATCTGACACAGAGGTTGAATTAAGGAGAAGTCTATCTTTAATTCTGTGAATAACACTTGTATCTTTTATCAATGTTTATTATGAGTATTTCTGCAAAATCACCAGATGTTTTGGAATGAAAACATTACTGCACGTAAGGTGCCAATGTAAACTGAGATCTTTGGATATATAAATATGCACATTATCGAACAAAACATACATGTATTGTGTAACATGATGTCCTATGCGTGTCATCTGATGAAGATCATCAAAGGTCAGTGATTAATTTGATCTATATTTCTGCTTTTTGTGACTCCTATCTTTGGCTGGAAAAATGGCTGTGTGTTTTTTGACTTGGCTATGACTTAACATAATCATATGTTGTGCTTTCGCTGTAAAGCATTTTTTAAATCGGACATGATGGGAAGATGAACAAGACGTTTATCTTTCATTTGCTGTATTGGACTTTAATGTGTGAAAGTTACATATTTCATATTCCATCCCCTGTATTTTGGTTAGTGCACCAGGTGGTGCTAGTTAGGTAAGTAGTGGGTAGGCAGGTAGGGTAGGAGATGGGATTTTGATATTTACTTTCTTTGCTTTGGTTCCATCCAGACCCTTTTCCCAAAAATTACCGTGTGACGGAATAAATTCCCTGTAAACGGTACCATTCTCTGCCTTTGTCATCATTTCTCGCACCTAGTTCCATTCCTCTTTCACTCCACGGGGAGTTGAATTGTAGCAGGGTGTTGCATTCCCTCTTCCTAGAGGCATACGTAACTCTCACCAAGACAGTCGTGAAGGGGGCATGGCAACACCTTTTCCCCCTCAGGAGACTTACAAGATTTGGATGGGTCCCCAGATCAAAGTTCTCCAGATATGACAACTGCTCGGCATCTGACCGTAAGGCGCTAGAGAGTGTAATGCGTACGTCCCAGTACATCAGAGGCCAAGCTTCCTGTCATTCAGGACTTATATACTAGGTGGTGTCAGAGGAAGGCCCAAAAAATTCTTAAAGACTCTAGTCACCCTTCATGGACTATTCTCTCTGCTACCGCACTGCAAGCAGTACTGGAGCGCCATAGTCTAGGTCCAAAAGTTTCCTTAACAGCTTCTACCCCCAAGCCATAAGACTGCTGAACAATTAATCAAATTGCCACCCGGACAATTTACATTGACCCCCGACCCCCTTTGATTTTACACTGCTGCTAATCGTTGTTTATTATCTATGTACAGTCACTTTACCCCTACCTACATGTACAAATTACCTCTACTAACCTGTACCCCCGCACATTGACTCGGTACCGTCATGCCCTAATCTGTTTCACCTATCCTTGTGCTTGTCTCCACCCCCCTCCACGTGTCCCCCATCTTCCCCATTATCCCCTGGGTTCTTATACCCATGTTCTGTTTGTCTCTTTCCAGTTTGTCTTGTTTGTCAAGTCAACCGGTGTTTTGTCTCAGCTCCTGATTTTCCCTAGTCTCTCTTTTTCTCACACTCCTGGTTTTGACCCTTACCTGTCTTGACTCTGAGCCCATCTACCTGAACGCTCTACCTTACCTGAAACGTGATACCCCCTCTATATAGCCCCATTATGGTTATTTTACTGTGTACCTTATTTTATTTTTTACTTTAGTTTATTTAGAAAATACATTCTTAACTCTATTTCTTGAACTGTATTA
This sequence comes from Oncorhynchus nerka, assembly GCF_034236695.1. Taxonomy (NCBI): domain Eukaryota; kingdom Metazoa; phylum Chordata; class Actinopteri; order Salmoniformes; family Salmonidae; genus Oncorhynchus; species Oncorhynchus nerka. The sequence goes on along the minus strand of NC_088417.1, from coordinate 36,306,205 downwards.
TTTGGTTAAGGGCTTGTAAGTAAGCATTTCATGGTAAGGTCTACACCTGTAATATTTTGTGCATGTGACATATAACGTTTGATTTGGTTTGGATGGGGAGCGTTGCAGCACAGCTATATTCAGGTCTCTCCAGAAATGTGTGTTTGGGTTCAAGTCCGGGCTCTGGACATTCAGAGACTTTTCCTGAAGCCACTCCTGAGTTGTCTTGGCTTTGTGTTTTGGGTTGTTGTCCGGTTGGAAGGTGAACCTTAGCCCCAGTCTGAGGTCCTCAGCGCCCGGGAGCTGGTTATCATCAAGAATCTCAGTAAATTCATCCGATCATCTTTGCCCTGATCCTGACTGGTCTCCCAGTCCCTGACACTGACAAAAATCCCCACAGCATGATGCTGCCACCACCATGCTTCACTGTAGGGATGGTGCCAGGTTTCCTCCAGATGTGACGCATGGCATTCAGGCCAAAGAGTTCAATCTTGGTTTCATCAGACCAGAATCTTTAGATGTTGTGCTTTTTACAGAGGAGTGGCTTCCATCTTGCCACTCTACCATAAAGGCCTGATTGGTGGAGTGTTGCAGAGATGGTTGTCCTTGAAGGTTCTCCCATCTCTAGAGCTCTGTCAGAGTGACCGTCGGGTTCTTGGTCACGTCCCTGACCAAGGCCGTTCCTCCCCGATTGCTCAGTTTTGCCAGGCGGCCAGCTCCAGGAAGAGTCTTGGTGGTTCCAAACGTCTTCCATTTTAGATTTATGGAGGCCACTGTGTTCTTTGGGTCCTTCAATGCTGCAGACATTGTTTGGTACTCTTCCCCAGATCTGTGCCTCAACACAATCCTGTCTCGTAGCTCAATAGACAATTCCTGCGACCTCACAGCTTGGTTTTTGCTCTGACATGCACTGTCAACTGTGGGACCTTATATAAATAGGTATGTGCCTTTCCTAATCATGTCCAATCAATTGAATTTACCACAGCTGGACTCCATTCAAGTTGTAGAAATATCTCATGGATGATCAATGGGAACAGGATGCACCTGAGCTCAATTTCAAGTCTCATAGCAAAGGGTCTGACTACTTATGTATGTAAACATTTCTAAAAACCAATTTTTGTTTTTTCATTATGGGGTATTGTGTGTTGATTACTGAGAATTATATATCAATCAATCAAATGTATTTATAAAGCCCTTTTTACATCACCCGACGTTTCAAAGTGCTGTACAGAAACCCAGCCTAAAACTCCAAACAGCAAGCGATGCAGATGAAGGAGCACGGTGGCTAGGATTTTTTTTTTTTTTTTTAGAATAAGGCTTTAACGTAACAATGTGGAAAAACGTAATACTTTCCAAAGGGCACTGTAGTGTAGCTGATAGGCTTGTTGTGATTGTTGGGAAGTAATTCATATGAATACAAAGAGAAAGCTTTCATTGGGTGAAAGTCTGGGGTACAGAAGAGGAAAATGTGTTCTCTTGTACAGCCATTACTACAGTAGGAGCTCATCCCTGTAGAACAGGGAAGGTACATATTCAATTATCCATGTATTCTTTTTTTTGTAGGGGGGTACTTAGATATAAGTATTTATCATTATAATCAAATTACAGACTCAAAAAGAAAATAAAGTATGCAAAGGAAAAAAAACTAAAAGTGAGCCTCCACCCCCACCCATCCAAAAAGTGATCAAATTCAACATCTACTCACAGACTCCAACCTTGACTTCCTCTGCCTCTCAGAGACATGGCTCCATAACTCTCCATATGCTGCTTTGATTGTGCCTGGCTACAATGTTTTCAGGAAAGACAGGATTGAAGGAAGAGGAGGGGGTGTGTTGATTTACATTAAAGAACATATCCGATGCAAACAAATTGAGTGGTCATGTGATAATGAACTAGAATGTATTGGCCTGTACGTTACACTCTCTCCCCAAATGTCTTTTACCCTTATTGGAATGTAAAGGCCACCTTCCACCAAAAGTGTGTTTTTTGATCAGTTTAATAACATGCTTAAGGAATGTGATTTTGGGAAAGAGGTCATCTTAATGGGAGATTTTAATATTAATTATGAAGACAAGTCTTGTAGGAAAACCCTCAAACGGATTACTAATACCTTTGACCTTACACAGCTAGTTAAAGGGCCGACCAGGCTGACTTGTTGCTCTAAAACACAGATTGATTTGGTGTTCAGTAATAAACCAGAGAGAGTGACTAAATCATTCAATATGGTTACTGGGCTATCTGATCCTAATCTGACATTTATAGCCAGAAAGCTGTCTAAGAGCAGGTTTAACCTTTCTACTGTTAGAAAGCCAGATCAACTAAGAATACCTAAGAGTGAATTAAACTATTTTGAAAAGGCAATTAAGGGAATTAACTGGAATGATCTCTTGTCCTATACAGATGTGGAAGTTGATAGTCAGGTTTTTCTGTCGACAATCCAGACTACAATAAATGGTTTCCTAAAGAAAATCAAATCCAAACCTGGCCAAAAGAGCACTCTTCCTTGGCTAAATGGAGAAATCTGGAAATTGGTGAAAGAACAAGATAGCCATAATATCCAAATTAGAGCATGACAGACGTAGGTTTACCATGTAGATATATAAGGTGATGAAAGAAATCAGACAGGCCAAGGCAAACTTTTTTTATTAACATAATAAATAAATTGATCTGGGAGAATCTAAAAAAGTTAACAGGGAAAGACCATAGTAACACTGCAAAAAGATTAGAAATCATGGTGAATAACAATCTAACACAGGATGCAGTCGAAATAGCAATATCCTTCAATTCCTACTTGATTGACTCTGTCAGGGTACTGACACAGAACCCCTCCACTGGTTTCTTGGGCTCAATGCTAGTGAATGACGCTCAACCGGTCTTCATCATAAGGGGGGTTTCTGAGTCAAAGGTGAGCAAGGTGATTAGCTCACTAAAGAACTCTAAAGCCAAAGATGTGTTTGGGCTGGACTCTACCTTACTTAAAAACTACAGAGTCACTCATTGGCCCCATTACTAAGGTTACCAACACATCTATTGGTTTGGGGGTGTTTCCAAGGGTATGGAAGTTGGCCATAATAACGGCCATCTTTAAATCAGGCAACCCTGCTGACGTGATTAACTACAGGCCCACTTGTGGTGTCAAAGGTTGTTGAAAAGTGTGTAGCAGAACAACTGATTGCCCACCTCAACAACAGCCCCTTCACATTACACTCCATGCAGTTTGGCTTCAGAGCAAAACACTCCACAGAAACTGCTTTCTTCTGGAAAATGTGAAGTCCAAGATGGACAAAGGGGGCGTTGTTGAGGCTGTGTTTCTGGACCTAAGGAAGGCTTTTGATAATGTTAACCACGAGATTCTCATCACAAAATTGTCCAAGTTCAACTTTTCCCCCGAGGCCTTGAGATGGATGAAATCATACCTTGAAGGCAGAATTCAGTGTCAGAGTGAGCAATGAGCTGTCGCCCACTCTTAACTATGATGTGGGCGTGCCCCAAGGGTCAATACTGGGGCCCCTCCTGTTCAGCCTGTACATTAATGATCTGCCTTCTGTCTGTACTGGGTCTGAAGTTCAAATGTATGCAGATGATACAATGATATATGTGCATGCAAAGAGCAAACCACAAGCTGCACCAGAACTCACTACTGTAATGGTCCAGGTTACAAAGTGTCTCAGTGACTCGTGTTTGCATCTCAATGTGAAAAAAACTGTTTGCATGTTTTTCACAAATAGGGCAACATATGCTACTGAGCCAGATATCTATGTGTAAGGGGAGAAGCTCCAGGTGGTATCTAATTTTAAGTACCTTGGCATCATACTTGATTCCAACCTCTCTTTTCTAGCGGAACCCCTCGCCAACAGCCAATGAAATTGCAGGGCGCCAAATACAAATCAACAGAAATCTCATAAATCAAATTTCTCAGACATACAAGTATTAGGCACCATTTTAAAGATAAAATTCTCATTAATCCAGCCACAGTCTTATTTTATAAATGCTTTACAGTGAAGGCTCCACAAACGATTGTTAGGTCACCACCAACTCACAAAAAAACCCAGCCATTTTTCCAGTCAAAGAGAGGAGTCACAAAAAAGCACAAATAGAGATAAAATTAATCACCAACCTTTTCATGATCTTCATCAGATGACACTCATAGGACGTCATGTTACACAATACATGTATGTTTTGTTCGGTAAAGTTCGTATTTATATCCAAAAATCTTATTTTACATTGGCGTGTTACGTTAACTGTTTGGGGTTATTCTGGGTACACAGAGAGCACACAGCACAGTTAAAAAGCGAGAGCACATAGGACAGTTAAATGGAGAGAGAGCACACTGTGCAAAGAGTGCACTGCACAGTTAAACGGAGAGAGTGCACAGCACACAGGACAGTTAAAGGACAGGGAGGGAGAGTGAGAGAGAAGCAGGGGAGGAAGAAGGGAGAGAACGATAAAGAAAGGATCTGTCGGGCGTCAGTCGTGTGAGTCTGTACTGTTCTGCTCTGCTTTAAACTCCAACATGTCAAATGTGTTGGAGCTGCTCCCCCCACTCTGTCTCTCTGTCTCTGTCACTCTTTCTCGCTCTCTCTTACACACACACTCTCGCTCTCCCTTGCTCTCTCTCTCTCTCTCTGGGGCGAGTTAGTTTGCCTTGCCTCCAGTTGCAGCCGAATGAGAGAGTGAGTGCCTTTTTCTACAGCATGGTATTAGAGGATGATTCAGTGTGTTCTGCTCTGCTGTTGGTGAGTTTACCCTGGGTAGGATTAGTGAAGGGAGCCAGCAGGCTTCTTAATAACTTGTGCTGCAGTTTGAAACCCTCTTATGGGAGACAGAGTACTGAGGCTTAAGACAAATTACCCCTGACGACTCTGGATAACACTGGGACGTGTGTGTGTGCGTGTGCGTGTGCTAGAGGCGGTGGCAGCAGTGATGGAGGGGTAAGAAGGAGCAGGGAAACCACAGTAAACGGCATTCGGAAGATGCTTGAGACAGGGGTTTAATGCAGTGATTTATGCTTTATATGCTCTTGATAATGGATTTATTGCAAGAATGATTAATGAGGTTAATCATAACACATCATTATAATTTAAGTCATAGAAAAGAGGATTAAGGGGCAATTTGAAGTTAACTTATAGAGTAGTAATACCTGCGTGTTTTTTTTATCAGTCAAAACCACTTCTCGTTTTAAAATGGTTGACAATTTGCTTAATGCTTACATTACCTGATGAATTATTTAGACGGGTTGGTTGTTTAGCAACACAACCAATGCGTGCACAACTATGGGGTAAAATAGACGGGGTTGGCGTAGAATGTTGACAACATGTAAACTATGTTTCTTTAATGTTTGTCTCTCAAATACATCGTTCAATTTGATGCAGCTAGCGAATTTGAACCATATATGCATTGGCATGGAATCAGTCAAAACACCTCAGAACAAGTCACTGTATCACGAACAAGATGAAACTAGCTGAAACAAGTCACAATTCCCCACATGGAGGTTCTTGTCATTGTTGGTAGCTATCTGGCCATCCAGAATCACAACAACTCACGGACTTCTGCCCCATTGAAGAATGTGCATCTTTTTTGTGACATCAACTTACCCATCAATAGGGTGCACTGTATGTTACTAGTTGCTTCAAACTTCTTATCTTCCATGATCCATGAAACTTCCATGTTTTCCTCTCCCTCTCTTGTTAACATGTATCAGACGCTGAAAAAGATACATAGCAAATTCTCTGGTGTTATATCAAATCATATGTTTGTGCGTTTTGCGTCATGTGATGATTTTTGTATTTTGAAAGTTACATATCTTGAAAACCTGATTTTTGACAGTCCCAAAATGTTTTGCTTATGTCAACAATGGACTAATGAAACAAATACCAAAAGGAAAACTTCACCCAGAAACGATATTTAAGGTACCACACTTTCAGTGGTAATATGGATGCTTATAATGCATGAATGTCTGCACCTGTTATCATAAAATAGAGCTGAAAGTACAGACAAAACAAAACCATTGGTGTGTAATTGGAGTTTTCCACTGACATATACAGTATGTAGGGTACAGTATAGGTAGTGGCTTAAGTTTTAGGAATATTTGGCCCATTGTCTGTGTAATTTCACTCTTGAATGCCACCCAGTAGGTGAGCAAAAGCCACAGGCTCGTTTGTTAATTGCAGTTATGCATTTTCTTTTTCGCACTTAATTTTGCTTCTCAATTGCTATGAATAACAAGGAGTAGAAAATGTTGGGAATAATTATGGGATTACAAGCTCCTCTCCTTTCCTTTGACAAGGATATCATAAATGCATTGAGGTAATTTCAAGCGGGAGGAGCGTCACAGTACATAGTAGTGTATCATTGTCTGCCGGAAGGCTGTCTGTTTGTTGCAGGGGTGACTGGTGGGCAGATACTGTGTACCAGGGGAGAGGTTCATTGTAATAGATGGAACGGAATACCTGAAATGGTATCACACATTAAAACCACCAGCCTCCTCTGGTCTGTTGAACCGTTAGACAGACACCATATGTCAACGGTTATTTTTTAACTATATTTTACTTCTAACAAGGGACATTAATTAGAATATATAATTAAAATGAACTCTTTGTTTAATATTTACACAATTATGGTTGAAATGGATTTTCAGAGTAAGAGTTTTACCTGGGAAGATTGTCTGTATAGGTGTTGGGAAAATAATGGAATGCTTGCCTTCCTCAGTTGTCTCTTAAGCTTTAGGCACAGGTATTTGTTTGCCTCCAAACAAAATAAGTCAAGCAAATTAAGTTATTTAAGAGGGAACTGTAATGAAAATGAAGTAATCTGCAATAACACTTTGGAGAACAATTTAGCATATGATTGCACATTTAAATAGCTGCTTTATCTTTGGAAAGGCTTACACTTCTGTCATGCTTCAGGGAAATGCCTAATGTTCCTTACAAGGGGAGAGAAGTCATTTATTATTCAAAAGTATGCTCCCTCTCCAAAACTAGAAAAATACATTTTCTGGATGAAATGTGTTGTGTGCTTGCTAGTGTTTATGGTTGTGACATGTATTAGTAATGGTAGTTTAATTAGGGTTTTCATAGGCTATAGGTTAGTAATAGTGACCTATTTTGGGGTGGTTTCTCGGTGGAGAGTTATTGTAGTGAATTATGGTTGGCTAGTATAGTAGGCTAGAGTGAGTACTATAGCATCATAAGCCATAGAATGTGTTTTTTCAAGCTTTAGTTTGAACAGGTAAAAGTATTGTGGCAGTGATTTTAGTTTAGAATGTTAAAGCCTGCATCCGCCATTGAAATGCATGTGAAGAACGAATGGTAGTTGATGAAGTATAAATTGTATCAACAGAGCTTTTTGCTACCATCTAAGTAGAGTCAGCCTGCACATGTCAACGTTGAGTTGGTTGTTGTAGCTGAAATGGATCAAGAGAAGTGGCTAACCCATATTTTGCCTTTGAAGTCAAATTTATAAAAAGTACACATTGTTGATACTCTCTTTTGACAAACAACCTATTCCAGACCAGTCTGCACATTGTAAAAATGTAATAGTGTTTCTATCTGTAAGGGGTGCGTAACTGGTGGCAGGGAAGTCAGACGCAGGAGAGCAGAACTAGGTAATAGCCGGAGCAGTTTAATTGCAAAATCAACGGCATAAAGAATAACAAAACTTGGGTACAAAACCCGTCACGCACCAGTCAACATGTGCACAAGCACTTACAGCAAACAATTCCACACAAATACATGGGGGGAACAGAGGGTTAAATACACAACAATTAATGAGGGAAATGAAAACCAGGTGTGTAGGAAAACAAGACAAAACGAATGAAAAGTGGATCGACGATGGCTAGAAGACCGGTGACGCCGACCGAACAAGGAGAGGAACCGACTTGGTTGGAAGTCGTGACACTATCGTAAATGGTGGAAGAGTGACCAGCATTTTTCTATTGACATTAAAATGCATTGGGTTTGACGCAAAAGTGGTTGTAGTTTGAAAAGTCTTAGTAGTATCAAACTTTTTTTTTTATCAACCTGAAGTCAGTCAGCCTGCATGTTTTAAAGTTATTTTGATGTTGGTAGCTTTTACAGTTCTGCTCTACAGGGGGCAGCAGAAGGAGATTAATAAGTATGTTGGATATCTAAAGTTGTTCTTGCTTGCAGCAAGCTCCCCCAATTAATGCCAAAATACCTAAAAGGCATAAAAGTAACGAAACAACTTTATTTAGCACTCAAAACCCGGGAATCAATCAAGTACACAGCGCTTAACATTTAAAAGGTAATTTTCACTTCAGCCAGCATCGGCAGTGTTTACCATGAATACGATCTCTGCGAATGTCGACCACAGAAGGTTTTATTTTTGTATTTTATTACCAAGTATACAAAACACATTTACATTCAAATACCACATACTGTAGCATAACTGACACCACACATATTTCAAGTAGATTCCACCCAATCAGAAATTATCAAAATATAATTTCACTCGTTTCTTTTCTTTTTGGCGTTCTGAAGTATTTTTTAAAACTTCTTCTTTACATTTGGCACATAAAGAAGCAGATTATCAAAGTTATCAAAGTCCACTGGTCGGAATGTGCGGGTTGAGATTAAGCCACAAAATGTGGAGGAGTAGGCCGAGATGATGCGGTGGACAATTTGGTTTCTCCAAAAGGACAGATGAACCATCAACTCTGTTGTTTTGGTCTCAGACCCCCCCCCCCCCATTTCCACCCCTGTTCATGGCTGATACCCTGATGAAATGGTTATTTCATAAATCTCCTGTTTGTGTTCATCCAGGTATGTTTGTGATGTTGACTGAGAAGTTGATGGTAACTTAGCATCATCAAATCAGTTACTGTAATGTCCCCCAGTCCTGCTGTGGTATCATGGACAGTATATCTCAAAACAAGAGCTTAAGATTGTTCCTGCATCACAAATGGAACCCCATTTCCTATATAGTGGCGCAGCGGTCTAGAGGCGTCACTACAGACCCGGGTTCAATCCCGGGCTGTATCACAACCGTTCGTGATCAGGAGTCCCCATAGGGCGGCACACAATTGGCCTAGCGTCATCCAGGTTAGGGGAGGGTTTGTCAAGGGCCATCATTGTAAATGAGAATTTGTTCTTAACTGACTTGCCTAGTTAAATATGAGAAATAGTGCACCATTTTTGACCAGGGCCCATGTAGGAAATATGGTACCATTTGGGACACACAGAATATCCTGTTGAATGCATGATCATGCTTCATGCTCCTAACCAGCAGCAAAACAACAAAGTGTTCATACTAACAAAATGTGGATTGACACATTAAACAAATTAACTTTAAATCCAAACAGGATTACTGAGTTTACATCTCCCTTACTCTGTCTGAAACAAGACACAGAAACACACACAACAGAAATGCAATTAGACTCCATTGAAATATTTATGTTACATGATAACGCTACAAAAAATTTGAACATATTTTATGGCGATCCCACAACCTTGAGATAACATCCAACACAAGTCCAGTGTTTGTTTGATTCCTAAAAAATAAGTTATTCTAAATATAAGGACAGCATATTAAAATAATTAATTAGTAAGATACGGCCACATAATGGAGCTACTGGGAATAAATAGCAGTTCTCAAATCAAAATGGCTGCAACAATAACAAAAAACTTTTCATCAAATCATTTACCTTAAAAAAAATAGTCACATAGTGGCTTAGAATTTTTTTTAAACTAAAGCTTGACCAAAAGAAGAGAGAAATTTTTTAAAATTTAAATCGGCAAAACAAACTGCCAAAATAAGTCAGCGTTTCAGAGTTTGTTTGTCTCCTGCATACATGTGTATCGGCAGGTAATGTATTCTGAGTTCCACATTTGCCCTTCGCTCCCCTATCTTGTGTTCTTCTGAGGGGAATCGAACCCTTTGAACCAAAGAGCTGCTGGCGCCTGTGGCTAGGGCCTGGGTTGGCCACAGGAGTTAACTAACGTGTGCTTTGAAGCCCTTTGCTTTGAGGGTCTCGTTGTGCTGTCTGTCAGTCAGTCAGTCCAGGCTCCTCTAAAGACTCTTCCTGTGGATGGGGAGGGATTGTGATGGTAGCTAGGAAGCTACACGGCTCAAACTGTGGAGAACAGGCGATGCTTAGCTGTGCATTTGCAAGTGCTACAGTTATATGACGAGCACACCTTTCAAACTCTCTTTCTCTCTCTCTAGTCCTGTGGCTATCTCTCTGTTTCAGCCTCTGTGTTTGTCACTGTTTCAGTCATTGTCTCTCTATGACTCTGTTTCCACTCTTTCTCTAAGGTGTGTGTATGTAGGGGGTAGTCTCTCCTTCCTTCCTCCCCTCTACCACATGGGAGGGTTGTTCGTCTCTAGAACCCCATACATCTCTGCCAGTTTCTTAAATCTGGGCCCCCAGTCATTGAGATAGTCATACTCATGATCAGTATTGGAGCACCCAGATTGCAGCGAGCTCAAGGACTCGGCCACCGATCCCTCCCCCTCGTAGGCGTACGTCTGCAGGGAGTCGTAAGGCGGGGCGCAGGGGTTCAGATCCGTCTCCAGGAGCTTGGCTAGCACATACCCCTGGACGTTGCTGTCTCCACCACCACAACCCGGCCCACCTACTGATGCTAAGGGAACGTAACGCGACAGGCTCTCAATCTCAGGCAGCATGTCCTGACGTTGCTTCCCCACTAGGTGGGCCTCGCGTGGGTTCCACATGGCAGCGATGTCGAAGGCCTCGGTGTCCTCTTCTCCGCCCCCCTCGTCATCGTAGCGGACAATGTTCTCATGGACGTTGTCTTCCTCATCGTGCAGGTAGGGCTTCTTATGGTGGCTCTGGAGGGACAACATGAGCAGGACCATCACTAGAGGAGAGAAAAGAGACATGATCAGATACAACAGACACCGAAACTATGGGAGATTATTAATGGTTTCTTTAGTGAATTGGTTAACCGGACTAAGACTTTCAAAAGTAGAAGCATAGATACGGTAAAAGAGAGTTTGTCTAGATTGGAATCTGATGTTCTGTATATAAATACAATAGGAATATACAGTAGCTTATGAAGTAAGTATAAAGCAGATCAACAGTGTAGAAAATCATTCCATAGAAGAAGAACAAGAACCAGATCATGACTTACCGAGCAGGACAAAGATACATGCCAGTATGGCGATGAGCGCCCCTCTGCTCAGACTAGCCGGGAGGTGGTAGGCCTCAGCATTACAGGACATAACGTTGCCCTCCACATCGCAGCTACACACACGGATGGTCAGGGTGCTGGTGCTGGTCTGGACTGGCTGCTCTCCATCTGAGATGAAGATAGGAAGGTAGTAGACTGACTGATCTTGCTGAGACCAGCCCCTGCGACGCGTCAGGATCCATGCTGTGTTGTCTAAATCAGGGACAGAGAGAGAGAGAAGCCTGGTTTGATACAGTATATCATATGATACATCATTATTAATATCCAGGTGTTGTCTGCAAAGGACAGAGAAAGCGGGGCCTGGTTAAGTGTCTTATACAGTGCCTTCAAAAATTATTCATACCCCTTGACTTTTTCCACATTTTGCTGTGTTACAGTCTGAATTCAAAATGCATTAAATATGTTTTTTTCTCACTCATCTACACACAATACCACATAATGACGAAGTGAAAACATGTTTTAATTTTTTTTTGCAAATTTATTGAAACACAGAACTCTCTCATTTACATATGTAAATACTTTTTAGAAGCAACTTTGACAGTGATTACAGCTGTGAGTCTTTCTGGGTAAGTCTCTAAGAGTTTTCCACACCTGGTTTGTGCAATATTTGCCCATTTATTATTTTCAAAATTCTTCAAACTCTGTCAAATGTGTTGTTAATCATTGCCAGACAATCATTTTCAGGTTTTACCATAGGTTTTCAAGTAGATTTAAGTCAAAACTATAACTCTGTCACTCAGGAACATTCACTGTCTTCTTGGTAAAGCAACTCCAGTGTAGATTTGGCCTTTTGTTTTAGGTTATTGTTCTGCTGAAAGGTTAATTCATCTCTAAGTGTCTGGTGGAAATCAGACTGAACCAGTTTTTCCTCTAGGATTCTGCCTGTGCTTAGCTCCATTCCGTACATTTGTTTTATCCTGAAAAATCTCCAGTCCTTAAAGATTACAAGCACGCCCATAACTTGATGCAGCCACCGCTGTGCTTGAAAATATGGAGAGTGGTATTCAATAATGGGTTGTATTGGATTTTCCCCAAAATAACTTTGTATTCAGGACACAAAGTGAATTGCTTTGGCAATTTTTTTGCAGCATTATTTTAGTGCCTTGTTGCAAACAGGATGCATGTTTTGGAATGATTTTATTCTGTACAGGCTTCCTCCTTTTCACTCAGTCAATTAGGCGAGTGTTGTGGAGTAACTAAAATGTTGTTGAGCTATCCTCAGTTGGTTTCCCCTATCACAGCCGTTAAACTCTATCTGTTTTAATTGGCCTAATGGTGAAATCCCTGAGCGGTTTTCTTCCTCTCCGGCAACTTTCTTCCTATCTTTGTAGTGACTGAGTGTATTGATACACCATCAAAGTGTATTTAATAACTTCACCATGCTCAAAAGGATATTCAATGTTAAAATGTTTTTTTTTTAAATCCATATGTGCCCTACTTTGCGAGGCATTGGAAAACCTCCCGTGGTCTTTGTGGTTGAATCTGTGTTTGAAAATCACTGCTCAACTGGGGGACAATAGAGATAATTGTATGTGTTGGATTCAGAGATAAGATAGTGTTTAACCTCTTCAACCTATGGGGGCGCTATGTCATTATTGGATAAAAAAACGTGCCCGTTTTAAGCACAATATTTTGTCACGAAAAGATGCTCGACTATGCATATAATTGGCAGCTTTGGAAAGACAACATTCTGACGTTTTCAGAACTGCAAAGATATTATCTGTGAGTGCCACAGAACTCATGCTACAGGCGAAACCAAGATGAAACCTCAAACAGGAAATTAGCAGAATTTTTGAGGCTCTGTTTCCCATCGTCTCCTTATATGGCTGTGAATGTGTGATGAATGAACCTAAGCTCTCTGCCGTTCGTCCAAGATGTCTGCAGCATTGTGATGTATTTGTAGGCATATCATTGTAAGATTGGCCATAAGAGACTACATTTGCCAGGGGTCCGCCCGGTGTCCTTTGTCTAAATTGTGCGTAATCTTCAGCTGCATGCATTTTGCCATGCGATTCAGAGGGCAAAGGACACTTCCACGAACCATATATCATCGAAGAGATATGTGAAAAACACCTTGAGGATTGGTTCTAAACAACGTTTGCCATGTTTCAGTCGATATTATGGAGTTAATTTGGAAAAAAGTTAGGCGTTTGGATAAACTGAATTTTCGTTTTTTTTTGGTAGCCAAACGTGACGCACCAAACGGACCGATTTCTCCTGCACAAATAATCTTTCAGGAAAACTGAACATTTGCTATGTGAGAGTCTCCTCATTGAAAACATCCGAAGTTCTTCAAAGGTAAATTATTTATTTGAATGTTTTTCTGGTTTTTGTGAAAATGTTGCCTGCTGATGCTAACACTAAATGCTAATGCTAAATGCTAACGCTAAATGCTAGATGCTAGTTTTGCTATGGTTGAGAAGCATATTTTAGAAAATCTGAGATGACAGTGTTGTTAACAAAAGGCTAAGCTTGAGAGCTAGCCTATTGATTTCATTTCATTTGCGATATTCATGAATAGTTAACGTTGCCTTATGGTAATGAGCTTGAGGCTGTATTCACGATCCCGGATCCGGGATGGCTCGCGTGAAGAAGTTAACAGATTTTTTTTGAATGACTATCAAATTTAATTTTTCACATGTGCCGAATACAAAATGTGTAGACCTTACAGTGAAATGCCTACCTTCAAGCCCTTAATTAACCTGTTGCTTCTACTCGGGACGCTTGCGTCCCAACTAGAGCTCTGGAAATGCAAATGCACTACGCTAAATGCTAATAGTATTAGTTAAAACTCAAAAGTTCATTAAAATACACATGCAGGGTATCGAATTAAAGCTACACTCGTTGTGAATCCAGGCAACAAGTCAGATTTTTAAAATGCTTTTCTGCGAAAGCATGAGAAGCTATTATCTGATAGCATGCAACACCCCAAAAGACCCACAGGGGACGTAAACAAAATAATTAGCATTTCGGCGTTACACAAACCGCACAATAAAATAGAAAACATTCATTACCTTTCACCATCTTCTTTGTTGGCACTCCTAGATGTCCCATAAACACTATTTGGGTCTTTATTTCGATTAAATCGGTCCATATAAAGCCTAGATATCGTTATATGTAGACTGTGTGATAAACGAAAAAAACATCGTTTCAAAACGTAACGTCATTTTTTAAAATTCAAAAAGTCGACGATAAACTTTCACAAAACACTTCGAAATACGTTTGTAATGCAACTTTAGGTATTAGTAAACGTTAATAAGCGATAAAATTCATCAGGAGCGATGTAAAGATCATTAGCTGTCCGTCTGGAAAAATGTCCGGCTAGAAACTCAACGAAAATATCCGGTCCTAGACCGGATTAGATACGGTGTCCTGCATGTGTTTGACCAAGAAAAAACTCGAAGGGAAATGACAAGACTCTAGACACCGTGTGGAAGCTGTAGGTACTGCAACCTCAGTCAATTAATTGTGGTTCACCTTTATCAATGGGATCAAGTAGCGCATGGATATATTTTCCCATTTTCAGTGATCAGTTTTTCCTGTGCTTTTCGATGTAAATGCCGTTCTGGTAAAGCCACAGCAGTGATTTAACCAGTTTTATAAACGTCTGAGTGTTTTCTATCCACACAGACTAAGCAAATGCATATACTATATTCCTGGCATGAGTAGCAGGGCGCTGAAATGTTGCGCGATTTTTAACAGAATGTTCAAAAAAGTAGAGGGTCGACTGAAGAGGTTAACACTTATTTTTCTTAAAACTGCATTGTTGGTTATTAAGGCTAGGCATCCCACTAGCGGGACAACTTCCGATGAAACTGGAGGGCAAGCAATTCAAATAAATAATCATAAAAAATTATGGATATTAAACATTTAGGTACATACAAGTGGCTTATATTGTTTCAATGCTTAAATTCTTCTTTATCTAACTGCACTGTTCGATTTACAATAGGCTTTAACTTCTTGACGCTACCCATCCCATTAGCGGGATAAATTTCGTTAGCAACCGCTGAATAGCATAGCGCCACAGTCAAATAATATTACAAAAAAATATTCATATTCATGAAATCACGTGCAATATTGCAAAACGCAGCTTAGCCTTTTGTTAATCTACCTGTCGTCTCAGATTTTGAAATGATGCTTTACAGCGAAAGCAATCCAAGCATTTGTAATTTTATCGATAGCACAGCATAACATTATGTACACTAAGCATTAAGTAGCTAGGTCACAAATCAGAAAATTTATCAAATTAATCGTTTACCTTTGATCTTCGGATGTTTTCACTCACGAGACTCCCAGTTACACAACAAATGTTCCTTTTGTTCCATAAAGATTATTTTTATACCCAAAATATCTGTTTGTTCGTCGCGTTATGTTCAGGAATCCAAAGGAAAGAGCGGTCACAACAACGCAGACGTATATACCAAATAATATCCAACACGTCAAACGTTTTTTATAATCAATCCTCAGGTTATTTTTAAAATATATATTCGATAATATATCAACCGGGTGTGTAGGTTTTTCAATAACACCGGGAGAAGCAATGGCCGCTTTACTCTGTAGCGCAAAACTCACTGTGAGAGCCCCCACCTATCCACTTACGCAATGTGATCTTTCACGCTCATTTTTCTAAATAAAAGCCTGAAACTATGTCTAAAGACTTGACACCTTATGGAAGCCATATAAAAGGAATCTGGTTGATATCCCTTGAAATGGAGGATAGGCATGCATAGGAACAGAAGGGTTTCAAAATAAGAGGCACTTCCTGATTGGATTTTCCTCTGGTTTTCGTCTGCAATATCAGTTCTGTTATACTCACATTCAATATTTTTACAGTTTTGGAAACTTTAGTGTTTTCTATCCTAATCTGACAATTATATGCATATTCTAGTTTCTGGGGCTGAGAAACAGGCAGTTTCAAATGGGTATGTTTTTTTTGTTGCCAAAAACGAAAATACAGCCCCCTACATGCAAACGATTAAAGCGAAAAGCAATTGTTTGAGGATGGCGTCCCACATCAAAATAGTTTTCCACCTGCACAGGTTTCAAAAATTCCCAAAGAGCGGTGAAATATTCACTTGCTTTTTGAAAATCTTCCTCTGATTTGTCATCCAAAGTGTCCCAGCTACAACATGTAGTGTCATTTTGTTAGATACAATCCTTTATATCCCAAAAAGTCAGTTTAGTTGGCGCCATCGATTTGAGTAATCCAATCGTTCAACTTGCAGAGAAAGGAATCCAACAAGCTACCGCTAAACTTTGTTAAAACAATCTACAGCTACCTTAAAATGTAATTAAACTATAATATTTCAATAGGAAAACGATATTAGCAGGTGTGTGTTTTCTTCGTCAGGCGCGCAAACACA
Source organism: Oncorhynchus nerka (assembly GCF_034236695.1). Taxonomy (NCBI): domain Eukaryota; kingdom Metazoa; phylum Chordata; class Actinopteri; order Salmoniformes; family Salmonidae; genus Oncorhynchus; species Oncorhynchus nerka. The sequence continues at coordinate 36,289,692 of NC_088417.1, read as the reverse complement.
AATCTGTGTCCATGTGGTAAAACTCATATTTCTTACTCAATTTGGAAGAAACAAGCCTGAAACCTTGATCAAAGACTACTGACACGCAGTTAGGAATTGCATAGGAATTGCATACTGGAAGATAGATGATAATCTTCCCCTATATGTTCCATTGGAAGGACATGGGCTCTCAACAACAAAAAATCTGGTTCGTTTTTCTCCTACCATATCTATTGTGTTATAGTCTCCTACATTATTTTAACATTTCTACAAACTTCAGAGTGTTTTTATTTCCAATGGTGCCAATTATGCATATCCTGGATTCAGGGCCTGAGCAACAGCCAGTTTACTTTGGGCACGTCAGTCCCACGTCAGTCAGTGGAAATTGAGAAAAGTAGACCCTAGCCTGAAGATTTATTTAGTAAAAATAGATAAGTAAAACATATGAATTAAAAGTAACAAATATTTAAAGAGCAGCAGTAAAATAACAATAGCGAGGTTATATACAGGGGGCACCGATACAGAGTCAATGTGTGGGGGCACCGGTTAGTCGAGGTAACTGAGGTAATATGCACATGTAGGTAGAGTTAAAGTCACTATGCATAGATAATAAACAGAGATTAGCAGCATCTTAAAAGGGGGGGAGGACAATGCAAATAGTATGGGTAGAAATTTGATTAACTGTTCAGAAGTCTTATGGCTTGGGGGTAGAAGCTGTTGAGAAGCCTTTTGGGACCTAGACTTGGCAATCCGGTACCGCTTGCCATGTGGAAGCAGAGAGAATAGTCTGACGATGGTGGCTGGAGTCTTTGGGCATTTTTAGGGCTTCCTCTGACACAGCCTGGTATATAGGTCCTGAATGGAAGGAAGCTTGGCCCCAGTAATGTACTGGGCCGTACGCACTATCCTCTGTAGTGCCTTGCGGTCGGGGGCCGAGCAGTTGCTATACCTTTACTGCACACAGAGTGAGTCCATGCAACTTTTTGTGTGACTTGTTAAGCATATTTTAGGCTTGCAATAACAAAGGGGTTGAATAATTATTAAGACATTTCAGCTTTTCATTTTTTATTAATTTGAAATAAACCAAAACGTGAATGCAGTTATGTGGTATTGTGTGTAGGCCTGTGAAAAGATCTGTTTAATCAATTTTAAATACAACAACATGTGGGGAAAGTCAAGAGCTGTGAATAGGCACTGCAGAACAGGGGTTCTCAAACCGGGGATCCCTTTTATCAAAGCATATTCATGAGGGACCCCCTTATAACTTGAGTGAGATAAACATAGCATACACAGAGTTTTACTATGTTTTTGCAGTGCAAGTCTCGGGCCCTGGGAAGGAGCATTTTAAAGGCCAACGTCTTGGCATCGGAGAGAACATTTTGAGGTTTTGAAGCAAATTTCCTGGAAGTCTACACATTGTGTCATGGGGCAGAGATAAAACTCTGTTTAAAGCTATAGTCCTTAATTGAAACAATAACAAAGTATATATACAGTACCAGTCAAAAGTTTGGACACACCTACTCATTTCAGGGTTTTTCTTAATTTTTTACTATTTTCTACATTGTATAATAATAGTGAAGATATCAAAACTATGAAAGCACATATGGAATCATGTAGTAAATAAAAAAGTTGAGTTTGAGATTCTTCAAAGTTGCATTGATGACAGCTTTGCACACTCGTGGCATTCTCTCAACCAGCTTCATGAGGTAGTTACCTGGAATGCATTTAAATTAATAGATGTGCCTTTTTAAAAGTTAATTTGTGGAATTTCTTTACTTCTTAATGCATTTGAGCCAATCAGTTGTTGTGACAAGATAGGGGTGGTGTACAGACGATAGCCCTATTTGGTAAAAGACCAACTCCATATTATGGCAAGAACAGCTCAAATAAGGCTGGAGAAATGACAGTCCATCATTAATTTAAGACATGAAAGTCAGTAAATCTGGAAAATGTCAAGAGCTTTGAATGTTTCTTCAAGTGCAGTCACAAAAACCATCAAGCGCTATGATGAAACTGGCTCTCATGAGGACCGCCACAGAAAATGAAGACTCATTAGAGTTAACTGCATCTCATATTGCTGCCCAAATAAATGCTGTCACAAGGAACAGACACATCAACATCAACTGTGTGAATCAGGCCTTCATGGTCGAATTTCTGCAAAGAAACCACTACTGAAGGACACCAATAATAAGAAGAGACTTGCTTGGGCCAAGAAACACAAGCAATGGACATTAGACCGGTGGAAATCTGTTCTTTGGTCTGATGAGTCCACATTTGAGATTTTTGGTTCCAACCACTGTGTCTTTGTGAGATGCAGAGTAGGTGAATGGATGATCTCCGCATTTGTGGTTCCACCGTGAAGCATGGAGGAGGTGGTGTAATGGTGCTTTGCTCTTGACACGGTCTGTGATTTATTTAGAATTCAAGGCATGCTTGACCAGCATGGCTACGACAGCATTTTGCAGTGATACGCCATCCAATCTGGTTTGAGCCATCCCACCTCCAGGCTGTGTAAGGGTTATTTGACCAAGGAGAGTGATGGAATGCTGCATTAGATGACCTGGCCTCCACAATCCCCTGACCTCAACCCAATTGAGATGGTTTGAGATGAGTTGGACCCCAGAGTGATGGAAAAACAGCCGACAAGTGATCAGCATATGTGGGAACTCCTTCAAGACTGTTGGGAAAGCATTCCAGGTGAAGCTGGTTGAGAGAATGCCAAGAGTGTGCAAAGCTGTCATCATATAAAAAAGTAAAATAATAAAGAAAAATCCTTGAATGAGTAGGTGTGTCCAAACTTTTGACTGGTACTGTATATATATGTTTTTTTATCTGGTCTGCAGATCCCACTTTGAGAACCCCCTGTTATATAAAGCAGAGAGATCTGCCACACATACAACAAGGTAGCTGTAATTATAGCCGCAAATGACTGAATTAGACAAATATTGCTGAATTGGCTTAGCAGTTGACGACAAATAATACCCACAAAAAAGTGATACATTGTGCAAAAATCTGTGTCCAGGAAGTCATGTGGGTTTACTGCTGTATAAATAAATAAAATATTTACCTTGGTTGTCTCTAAGGGTGAAGTTGGGGTTATTAGCTGCCTCTACGGCCAGGCTGTAGTAGAAGTGATGACCTCCCAGAGGATCATCTGCGTCTACTGCCGTCACTGTCTGAATCAGCTGAGGTCACCGGACAATCAGACAACAGCCAGGGGAGGGGCGAGAGAGGCAGTCAGGTCAGTAACCCTGAGACAGGATGTGAGTAAAACTAACATAGCACAGAAATTCAAATTATGCATGTATTAGTTAATATTTATGCTTATGCACATTTTGCTGCAGTATGTCATCATTTTGAGTAATTCTTCATATGATAATATTACAGGTCTGCAAATAATGGTTACTGGTCTGCCTCTGTCTAGGTTCTACCTGTGTATTTACGTGTGTGTGTGCGTGTATGAAAGTGTGTGTGTGCCTCTGTACCTGTCCGGCATTGGCACTCTCACAGACAAAGGCTTCAAAGTACTGTGTCAGCAACGGAGGGTTATCATTCACGTCCAGAATCTTCACGGCTACAGACACACTCCCGATCATCCTGGGGTTATCTGGAATATAACATGCACACACAATACTGTATAAGACAAGCATGCACTCACACTCGCACGCATGCACACACACAATTTACTGTATAAGACCCACTGCGTTTTTTGCTCAAATACTTCCTGTAAGTTGAACTCAAAGTCAATGAAGAGTCATTATTACTTAAAATGTGTATGTGGTTCTGACTCAAAACTAAATGAGAAGTCACATCAACTCAAAGATTTAAAGTTAAGATGACAAAAAAATATTTCCCCAGCATGTGCTGGCTTTTTGGAATTGTTTTTACGTAACTGTACACAGATATATTAAGTGCAACGGGGATTCATTACTCACTCCCCCCTGAATCAGTGTTAATTTCATCAACAAAAAATAGTGACTAAAATATTTGTCAAACACCTGTTTTCAGTGGCAATTGATGAGCCTATAACTGACTACAGTAAATTGACCCAGGAAAAAAAACGAAATAAACAAAAATAAATAATTTCAGTTGACTAAAATGAGATCAGATGAAATTATCTCTGACTAAAAATGGACTACTCAAGTGGACTGGACAACCGTTTTCAGAGATTGAGAGGTTTTCAGTGATAAGCACAATTAATATTAGCAAGTTCTGTTCAGCAGTGGGAAGGAAGCGCCACACCCAGTACACACAGCCTACATCAGCTGGTGAGCTGCTAGGGAGCGATGAGTGTGGGCAGAAAGGCGACTCTCCCCCCCGTAGCCAACCAATCACCACCAGCATTTTAGTTAGCTACCCCTTGCCTGGTTGAGAAACACAAGCTGCTTTACGAAATTAAAAGCAACAGCAGCATTGAGTTTAATAGTAAAAAACAGTCTAGCTTTGTTTCTCTCCCTTCAGTATAGAAAAGTTCCCTGAATTTGTAGTCTCGCTCAACCCTGCCACTTTCCCCACTGCATTTCATAGCCAGGTTCTGGAGCCAATTTAGCCAAGCCTACATCTTTTTCTCAGCGAAAACGTCTCGATTGTTTCCCTTACCGTTCTAAAGATATGACCCATAATGCCGGTGCTACGTTTTTTTCTTCTTTCTATCATGTGTTGGCGGGAAACATTTACATTCATTAAGCATATCACCAACTGTTCTGAAACTAGGCTACTTGTGGACCGGACCATAACTCATTTGGTTAGGTTAAATAAAAAAATAAAAACCTTGTTCAATCATGTTATCTCATTCGCTGGCTATAGCTAACAACCTGGGATGTGTTCAGCAAGAGACATAGTTTTGGAACGTGTTTAGCAGGACACAATGCTTTGGAACATTCAGATAGAAATATGTGGAACAAACATCTCTCTGACATGTTGAGTAAGGAATAACGTTGGATCTATTCGTGGAATTTCTAATTGCAATGTGACTCGACTACATCACTGGGCAAAACAGTCTTCAGCTCCCGTTCAGTCATCATCCCCCGTTCAACTTTTGGACACCAACATGGCTGAAGTATCTGCGTCTGGAGTGTTGATAACAAAGGAAATGGCTCGACCGAGTGACGGAGGTGCAACCCATACTACTTTGCGGCACCATCTGGTGATTGTGTCTCTCTCTATCTCGCGCTCATGTAATGTGTAATATCTACTTTATGAAGCTGAATTAGGAATTGTTAAATACACTATGTGACCTAAAGTATGTGGATGGACACCTGCTGGTTGAACTTCTCATAAAAAAATCATGGGTATTAATATAGAGTTGATACTCCCTTTGCTGCTGTAACAGCCTCCACTTCTGGGAAGGCTTTCCACTAGATGTTGGAACATTGCTGTGGGGACTTCCATTCAGCCACAAGCACTAGTGAGGTCGGGCACTGATGTCGGACGATCAGGCCTGGCTTGCAGTCAGCTTTCCAATTCATTCCAAAGGTGTTCGATGGGGTTGAGAACAGGGCTCTGTGCAGGTCAGTCAAGTTCTTCCACACCAATCTCGACAAACCATTTCTGTAGGGACCTTGCTTTGTGAACCTGGGGCATTGTCATGCTGAAACAGGAAACACCTTTCCCAAGCTGTTGCCACAAAGCTGGAAGCACAGAATCATCTAGAATGTCATTGAATGCTGTACCATTAAGATTTCCCTTCAATGGAATTACTTAAGGCTAGGGTTCTTTTTTCAAAATTTCGTCCTGACTGACGTGCAAAAAGTAAACTGCCTGTTACTCTGGCCCAGAAGCCAGGATATCCATATAATTGAATAAATGTGAAAATAATATGAGACTAACACAAATGATATGGTAGGGGAAAATCCAAAGAAAAACCAACCCACATTTTTTGGGGAGATCCCATGCTCTTACAATGGAAAGCTATGGGTCCTATGAAATTCCAGCTCCCAGATTGCAATTCCTATGGCTTCCACTAGATGTCAACTGTCTTTGTTCAAGGTTTCAGGCTTGTTTCTTCCAAAATGAGGAAGAATTTTGAGTTTTGGTACTGGGAGTCACAGCTGGAAATCAGTCTGTGGGCTCGTGACGAAGAGGACTTGCTAATTTTTCTTTTCTATTGAACGTACTTCTTTCCGTATGAAATATTATAGTTTAATTACATTTTAGGGTACCTGAGGATTAGATAGAAATGTAGTTTGACTTGTTTTAACGAAGTTTAGCGGTAGCTTTTTGGATTCCTTTGTCTGCATGTTGAACTCAAGTCGAATGCGCCAACTAAACAGACATTTTGGATATAAAGAATGGTTTTATCTAACAAAACGACCATGCATGTTGTAGCTGGGACCCTTTGGATTGCAAATCAGAGGAAGATTTTCAAAAAGAAGTAAGTAATTAATCGCTATTTGTGATTTTTATGAAGCCTTTGCTGGTTGAAAAATGTTGTGGGGTGCCATCCTCAAACAATGGTATGGCATGCTTTCGCTGTAAAGCCTATTGTAAATGAGACAATGCAGTTAGATTAACAAGAATGTAAGCTTTTAACCTGTTACTCCTACCACCTACTTTTTCGAACATTCTGTTAAAAATCGCGCAACATTTCAGCGCCCTGCTACTCATGCCAGGAATATAGTATATGCATATGATTAGTATGTGTGGATAGAAAACACTCAGACTATTATAAAACTGGTTAAATCACGGCTGTGACTATAACAGAACGTGCGTTTCATCGAAAAGAGCAGGAAAATCTGATCACTGAAAATGGGAAAATATATCCATGCGCGACTTGAACCCATTGTTAAATGTGAACCACATTAAATGGGGCCGAGGTTGCAATACCTACAGCTTCCACACGATGTCAACAGTCTTGTCATTTGCCTACGATTTGTTTCTTGGTCAAACGGACACGAGGCAGCGCATTTCTTCCGACCGGATATTTTGGTTGAGATTTACCCGGACATTATTTCCAGACGTACAGCTATAGAATATACATCGCCTCGTGATCAATTTGATCGATTATTAACCTCTTGCTTCTACTCGGGACACTTGCGTCTCAACTAGAGCTCTGGAAATGCAAATGCGCTACGCTAAATGCTAATAGTATTAGTTAAAACTCAAACGTTCATTAAAATACACATGCAGGGTATTGAATTAAAGCTACACTCGTTGTGAATCCAGGCAACAAGTCAGATTTTTAAAATGCTTTTCGGCGAAAGCATGATAAGCTATTATCTGATAGCATGTAACAATACACTACAACACAAAAGACCCGCAGGGGATGTAAACAAAATAATTAGCATATTCGGCGCTACACAAACCGCACAATAAAATAGAAAACATTCATTACCTTTCACCATCTTCTTTGTTGGCACTCCTAGATGTCCCATAAACACTATTTGGGTCTTTATTTCGATTAAATCGGGCCATATAAAGCCAAGATATCGTTATATGTAGACTGTGTGATAAACGAAAAAAACAGCGATTTCACAACGTAACGTCATTTTTTTAAATTCAAAAAGTAGACGATAAACTTTCACAAAACACTTCGAAATACGTTTGTAATGCTACTTTAGGTATTAGTAAACGTTAATAAGCGATAAAAATCATCAGGAGGCGATGTAAAAATCATTAGCTGTCCGTCTGGAAAAATGTCCGGCTAGAAACTCAACCAAAATATCCGGTCCTAGACCATAGGAGATACGGTGCCCTGCATGTGTTTGACCAAGAAAAAACTCGAAGGGAAATGACAAGACTCTAGACACCGTGTGGAAGCTGTAGGTACTGCAACCTCAGTCAATTAATTGTGGTTCACCTTTATCAATGGGTTCAAGTAGCGCATGGATATATTTTCCCATTTTCAGTGATCAGTTTTTCCTGTGCTTTTCGATGTAAATGCCGTTCTGGTAAAGCCACAGCAGTGATTTAACCAGTTTTATAAACGTCTGAGTGTTTTCTATCCACACAGACTAAGCAAATGCATATACTATATTCCTGGCATGAGTAGCAGGGCGCTGAAATGTTGCGCGATTTTTAACAGAATGTTAAAAAAAGTAGAGGGTAGAAGCAAGAGGTTAACGTTTACTTATACCTAAAGTTGCATTACAAAAGTATTTCGAAGTGTTTTGTGAAAGTTTATCGTCGACTTTTTTCATTTAAAAAAATGACTTAACGTTATAAAACGCTATTTCTTTCCATGATCACACAGTCTTCATAGATCGATATCTAGGCTATATATGGACCAATTTAATCGAAAAAAAGACCCAATCGTGATGTTTAGGGGACATCTAGGAGTGCCAAAAAAGAAGATGGTCAAAGGTAATGAATGTTTTATATTTTATTTGTGTGTTTTGTGTAGTGCCGACTATGCTAATTATTTTGTTTACGTCCCCTGCGGGTCTTTTGGGGTGTTACATGCTATCAGATAATAGCTTCTCATGCTTTCGCCGAAAAGCATTTTAAAAATCTGACTTGTTGCCTGGATTCACAACGAGTGTAGCTTTAATTCAGTACCCTGCATGTGTGTTTTAATGAACGTTTGAGTTTTAACGAGTGCTATTAGCATTTAGCGTAGCGCATTTGCATTTCCAGATGTCTAGATGGGACGCCTGCGTGTCGGGTAGGAGCAAGAGGTTAACCTATATAAGACACTTGTATGTACATAGATGTTTAATATCCATAATTTTTCCGATTATTTATTTGAATTGCGCGCCCTCCAATTTCACTGGAAATTGTTGACCGGTGTCCCACTGACGGGACGCCTTGCCCTAAGGGTGCCTAGCCCGAACCATGAAAAACAGCCCCAGACCATTATTTCTCCTCCAGCCAAACTTTACAGTTGTCACTATGCATTCGGGCAGGTAGCGTTCTCCTGGCATCCGCCAAACCCAGATTTGTCTGTTGGCTTGCCAGATGAAGAAGCTTGATTCATCACTCTAGAGAACGTGTTTCCACTCCTCCAGAGTCCAATGGCGGTGAGCTTTGCACCACTCCAGCCGTCACTTGGCACTGCGCATGGTGACCTTAGCCTTGTGTGCTGTCAGTCAGGGAAACCCATTTCATGAAGGTCCCGACGAACAGTTATTGTCCTGTAGTTGCTTCCAGAAGCAGTTTGGAACTTAGTAGTAAGTGCAGCAACCGAGGACAGACAATATTTTACACTTTACGCACTTCAGCACTAGGCAGTCCCGTTCTGTGAGCTTGTGTGGCCTACCACTTTGACGCTCAGCCATACTGGGGCTTAGACGTTTCCACTTCACAATAACAGCACAGACTGTTCATTGAGGCAGCTCTAGCAGAGTAGAAATCTGACGAACTGACTTGTTGGAAAGGTGGCATTCTATGACGGTGCCGTGTTGAAAGTCACTGAACTCCTCATTAACGTAATTCTACTGCCAATGTGTGTCTATGGAACTTATAGGGCTATGTGCTCAATTTTACACACCTGTCATCAACGGGTGTGGATGAAATAGCCGAATCCACTAATTTGAAGGGGTGTCCACATATATATATACATATATATAGTATATTCTACCCTCCCGAGTGGCACAGCAGTTTAAGGCACTGCGTTTCAGTGCAACATGCATCACTAGTGTCCCTGGTTCAAATCCAGGCTGTATCACATTCGGCCGTGATTGGGAGTCCCATAGGGCGGCGCACAATTGGCCCAGCGTCGTCCGGGTTTATCAGGGGTAGGCTGTCATTGTAATTAAGAATTTGTTCTTAACTGACTTGCCTAGTTAAATAAAGGTTAAATAAAATATATATATACTGCTCAAAAAAATAAAGGGAACACTTAAACAACACAATGTAACTCCAAGTCAATCACACTTCTGTGAAATCAAACTGTGTCCACTTAGGAAGCAACACTGATTGACAAATTTCACATGCTGTTGTGAAAATGGAATAGACAACAGGTGGAAGTTATAGGCAATTAGCAAGACACCCCCAATAAAGGAGTGGTTCTGCAGGTGGTAACCACAGACCACTTCTCAGTTCCTATGCTTCCTGGCTGATGTTTTGGTAATTTTTGAATGCTGGCGGTGCTTTCACTCTAGTGGTAGCATGAGACAGAGTCTACAACCCACACAAGTGACTCAGGTAGTGCAGCTCATCCAGGATGGAACATCAATGCGAGCTGTGGCAAGAAGGTTTACTGTGTCTGTCAGCGTAGTGTCCAGAGCATGGAGGCGCTACCAGGAGACAGGCCAGTACGTCAGGAGATGTGGAGGAGGCCGTAGGAGGGCAACAACCCAGCAGCAGGACCGCTACCTCCGCCTTTGTGCAAGGAGGAGCAGGAGGAGCGCTGCCAGAGCCCTGCAAAATGACCTCCAGCAGGCCACAAATGTGCATGTGTCTGCTCAAACGGTCAGAAACAGACTCCATGAGGGTGGTATGTGGGCCCGACATCCACAGGTGGGGGTTGTGCTTAATGCCCAACACCGTGCAGGACGTTTTGGCATTTGCCAGAGAACACCAAGATTGGCAAATTCGCCACTGGCGCCCTGTGCTCTTCACAGAGGAAAGCAGGTTCACACTGGAGTCTGGAGATGCCGTGGAGAACGTTCTGCTGCCTGCAACATCCTCCAGCATGACCGGTTTGGCGGTGGGTCAGTCGTGGGGTGGCATTTCTTTGGGGGGCCGCACAGCCCTCCATGCGCTCGCCAGAGGTAGCCTGACTGCCATTAGGTACCGAGATGAGATCCTCAGACCCCTTGTGAGACCATATGCTGGTGCGGTTGGCCCTGAGTTCCTCCTAATGCAAGACAATGCTAGACCTCATGTGGCTGGAGTGTGTCAGCAGTTCCTGCAAGAGGAAGGCATTGATGCTATGGACTGGCCCGCCCGTTCCCCAGACCTGAATCCAATTGAGCACATCTGGGACATCTTGTCTCGCTCCAACGCCACGTTGCACCACAGACTGTCCAGGAGTTGGCTGATGCTTTAGTCCAGGTCTGGGAGGAGATCCCTCAGGAGACCATCCGCCACCTCATCAGCAGCATGCCCAGGTGTTGTAGGGAGGTCATACAGGCACGTGGAGGCCACACACACTACTGAGCCTCATTTCGACTTGTTTTAAGGACATTACATCAAAGTTGGGTCAGCCTGTAGTGTGGTTTTCCACTTTAATTTTGAGTGTCACTCCAAATCCAGACCTCCATGGGTTGATTAAATTTGATTTCCATTGATAATCTGTGTGATTTTGTTGTCAGCACATTCAACTATGTAAAGAAAAAAGTTTTTAATAAGAATATTTCATTCATTCAGATCTAGGATGTGTTATTTTAGTTTTTCCTTTTATTTTTTTGAGCAGTCTATATATATAATTATATATATATATATATATATATATATATTACAATTCTTATATATGTTTGTCATATTTCTGCTGTTGGGAAGAAAATCCTATTCTATGATATGTTGGTAGGACAAGTCTATATATATTAGTGCAAATGGCAGGGATTTATGTTTACTATAGGTTAATGAGGCAATACAAATGTCAACTAGCATTTAGGTGACTAAAATGGCACTTTTTTTCTTCATTTTGACAATAGACTAAAACATTATTCTAATGACATATGATTTCATGATATTTTAGTCAAAAAGACTAAGACTAGACTAAATAAGAAATAAAAAAGACTTGCAAAATGAACACTGCAGCGAATCTTGCTGAGCAGTCAACTCTGCCTTCTTTCCTCTTTCTTTATCATGCCTCCACTTACAGTACACTGGGCCTGGGGCACATTAGGTTGCTCAGAATAAGATTACAATTCAGTTATTCTCCATTATACCAATGGCCATTTGCATGCCTTAATCAGCTTTGTAATTGGCAATGGAAATGCAATTAGCAGGCAGTAACTACTTTCTCCGGTTTCATCAAACGATCAATCACTCAATAGCTTGACTTTGGCACTGGCTGGCTAAGGGTAAATGGTTCTGTGCTGCCTCTCAGTGTGTTTGTGTGTAGACCCCAGTAAAAATGATCTCTCTCTCCATCTCACACTGTGGCCTTACTAGTTACAACGCAGCCCTCCCAGCACGCTTGCTGTAGACTCAGAAGGCACTCGTTCCCATTCCTCTTCTCTCTAATTTTGTCTCATTTTATATTCTCCCTCACCCATTGTTCTCTATCATAGAGATGTATAGAGAACTATGGTGCCCAAAAGCCAGTTTTAGCATGGGCAGCGCTATTGAGGACTTCCACCACTTTTAAGTAGTCAACTGGGTGGGACTAAGGTTAAGGAAAAATCACATGATTCCATCCAGGTCATGAGGAGGGATCAGCCAATGAATTATCCTTGTGAGCAAACATTCCAGAACTGCAGATGGCAGTAACCTTGACTTTATACTTGTTCAAATAACACACTCCAGGTGGCAGCATGCACAACTTCAGTTTGTTTACCAATTGATAGAAGTAGTAGAAAAAGAAAATTGACTAGTTCAAAATGGAGATGTCCTCAATGGCGCTGCCTGTGCACTCACAGGCGCCATAATGGGAAAGATACAACATTGAGGTGTAGTTTATTCAATTAAGTAATTAATTCAAAGTAATTCCCCTCGTTAGTGTGCGTTCCAAATAAACACAAACAAAACAAGAGGACTGAAGGTGACTCTCCTGGGTTCTGAACACCAGCTGTGTAGAGGTCTTATTTTAAATGGTCACACAACGTAATATGGTAATGTCATTCAAAACAAACCAGAGGTGTGTGTGTACTGTATGTGTATGTGGCTTCCTCCCAAATGGCACCATGTTCACTATGCAGTGCACTTTTTTTGGACTTACTCATCTCCATGGCCAGGACGGTGATGTTATGCCAGGAGAACTCCTCTCTGTCCAAAGGAAGCACTGTCATCAATGCCCCGGAAGTGATGTCAATGTAGAAGTATTTCCCCAGGTCAGTGTTCCTCTCTATGGAATACCTGGTGACCGAGGAAAACAAGGGTAACCAATGTTGAGTAACACTCATCTGGTATTTATGTACATATCTTTATCTATTTCTGAGCTTAGTGTGTGTGTGTGTGTGTGTGTGTGTGTGTGTGTGTGTGTGTGTGTGTGTGTGTGTGTGTGTGTGTGTGTGTGTGTGTGTGTGAGCATACACGAGTGCGGATTAATACACAAATGTGTTAGAGTGATGAGGTGTTGTGGCAAAGGTTGGAGGTATGACAAACTCCCTCAAACCGTCCCAGTTGTGATAAGGTCTAATCAGAGATATCTCTGCCAAATTAAGCTAGAGACACACAGGCCTGCAGCACAGAGCTGGGGTGGGTGTGTGCCTGCGCTGGGATTGGCTGTGCTGCACAGTCTGACTCATCTCCTGCCACAACATCTCTTTCCAAAAGCGCTCCTCAGAGAACTCCATGCAACAATGAGTAGACAGACAGAAAGAGAAGAAGAAGAAGCCAGCTGAATGGAGAGGGGAGCACTACTTCAGGACACAGTTTAAGCCCATATTCATAGTTTCTCAAAGAAGAAGTGCTCATCTAGGATCAGTTTAGCCTTTTATATAAAAATGAATAACGTTACAAGGACAGGGGGGTCTGATCCTACTCTGACACCAGAGGAGGCTGGTGGAAGGAGCTATAGGAGGATGGGCTCATTGTAATGGCTGTTATGCCGTTCTATTAATTCCATTAAAGGCCATAAAAATGTCTGTCCTCCTATAGCTCCTCTCAGCAGCCACCTCTGTCTGAGTCACTTTATGGGTCTAAAGTCTATCCAGGTTTCCTACATTGGAAAGACCACATATGTTTTCTGTGCATAGAGACTTCTTCTCTCTCTCCCTCTCTAAAGATATGTTGTTCTGCCCCTGAGTAAGGCAGTTAACCCTCTGTTCCCTGGGCACCGAAGCCGTGGATGTCAATTAAGGCAGCCCCCCGCACCTCTCTGATTCAGAGGTTGGTTAGATGAGAACTAGTAGAGGCACATTGTGGGTGTCAATTACACACTTTAAGTGTTTATGAGGATCAGCGGAAAGTGTTGAATTTACCCTTTTCAAAGTGTTACCCTTTTAACACCGATCATTTCCAGCACCAGTGGCATTAACATGTTACACTAACTCACTGTTACGGCATTCACTAATACCTTTTGAAGCAAATTTTCCAGTGTTAAATCAACAGTGAAAGTGTTACATTTAAAACGGGTCCAGTTTCTGTACAGGTCCACAATTTTCAGTGTTAAATTAAAACACTGTTTAGTGTATTTGCATATTTCCAAGAGTGCCTTGCTTGTCATGTGAATTGTTTACAACCCATGACTGTACTTGTCAGTGACAAAGACATGGTTGTTGCATTCATCTATGTTCAGTCCCATGCCTTTCACCAAGTGAGCTCCTCAGTGAATATGTTATCATTACCATTTTAATCTTCAACAATACAACACAATAGAACACATACGGCCTTATTTTGAGGGCCTAGGTTTACCATGATAAAGTGGCCTGAATCTCATGGTTTACAGGCAAAATACAGACTGCAAGTCACACAATTATGTGTAATTCCTATTGGAGTCCAGCCAGAGTGGGGCTATCCAAAATGTTGAATTTTTATTCACCCACAACCTGCATTCAAAATGACTGCCAGGTTGGGAAGACTAAGGTATGAGTCTACCATAAGCATATAAATTGGCACAACTATTTCAGTAAGGGGTGCAATAAGTCCATATAACAGATTGAATTAGCTTACAAAAATGTATGTTATTTACATAAGCATAATATTAATTAATCAATCGACATGCAACAACATAGATATTAAAACGACCAATTCTGAAAATCAAACTGCAATAGATTATGCTGGGAAATATGATGACGATGGGTGTCGTTTTGGTTTACTGGTTATAATGGTTGCCATTTTGGTTTACTGGTTATAATAGTTATTTTATACCAATGGCTGTTAATTTAACACTCACAGAGTTCATTTAACAACTTCATCAACACTAGAAATGTCACTGTTGATTTCATTGCAACACTGCTCACTGCATCCAACTTTCATGACAAAGGCATTTCAAAGAGCTGTCAGTCAAGGCGAGCACTTGAATATAGGCTCCCCGACCATTCAGCCTGTCTTTTCAAACTTCCTGGTATTCAGCCATGAGAGGAAAAAGTACTTTGAAGTGATAGTTTGACTTTCAAAACCGTTGTATTGGTGTATGGCTGGTGCCTTTTATAGAGACCGCCAAGAATGACGATAGCTGATATGATACAAAATAAATGATAGCTGTGTTTGACAAACTCAACGGTACAAGACTCAAGATATTGCTCTATTTTAAGCAATTGTTCTTATGTCAACGTGTTGACTTTGAACTTTTACACTAAACATCACCAATGTGAAATAAAAAAAGATGTGTAAATCCCACCATTTCAATGGGGGCCAAAAATGGGAGCTTGGTAATGTAGTAACACACACTGTACTGTCCACATCATGGACAGTTGTGTACTATACATTAATTAGATATGGCAAAATAATTAAATATCTTAATTTAGGATGACAGTAAATAAAGCAAACACAGATTTAAAAAAAAATAATAATATATTTAACCATTTAGATATTTAAAATACTGCTCCGAAGCACAATTTAACCAGATGCTCTAGAGTAGAGCGTCCATAGGGTCTGTGCAGCAGGCTGAACGTTTAATCAATTAGAGGTACGGTCTGGAGAGTGAGGATGCTGTGTCTCAAATGGCACCCTATTTGGGCCCATATGGCTCTGGTCAAAATGAAGGCAGTATACAGGTAATAGGGTAACATTAGGGGTGCACAGCTCCCCTCCAACCCAACCTCTGCTCTGAGAGTGAGGTAAACACATTGAAAATAATGGGAAAGTTCCCTAAAACCACACAATGGCAGTAAGCTTTGACTGATTAGGGTCCTCGACAGGTCATCATCATTACCACCATCCTCATCCAATTAACTGAAATCACATAGCCTACTGTCTCTATCACTCAGAGCTGTCACATCAGCTCAATGGATTTTGAACACAGCCTTGTAGACTCCAATATCATACTGCCCCCATCTGGCCACACGATTGCATTACTTGGACAGTGTTGGTTAATCAGAACATATTGGGTGTTATTTTGTTGTGGTTTTAACCCCATCCTCACCTGATGGAGGTGTTGGCAGCATCGGGGTCTCTAGCGGAGACCGTCATAAACATTGTGCTGATCTCTGTGTCCTCAGGGACTGCTATGTAGTAGGCAGCCGAGCTAAACTCTGGGGGCTCGTCCACATCCTCTACGCTGACGTGAACGATGGTGACATGGCTGAACGGGCCCTTATCCGGAAAACGGTGGTCAACGTGTGTGTTGGCTCCTTCGATCTTCAGCGTGTAGCTCGCCTTGGTCTCAAAGTTCAGAGGCTAGATGAGAGAGAGAGACATGCTGACAGCGTTAGTAGATATGGTGTATCATAGGTAGGTATCAATCATATAAATACTCAAGTTAAGATTTAAGATGTAGACTTAAGTCTATCTCGAGTCTGAATCAGGCCCCAAGACACCTTCACTAAACAAGCAGAGGTTTACAGGTATGTTGAGAAAGAATCCATTAAGAGAAAATCAGCTGTTTATCAATCAAATAATGATTCTAAACTTGTTCTCTGGACTAAATTGAGGTCAATGTGACTCATAACTGCTGTGTCGACTCCTGCCAGTGGCCCTGGAAGCTTGTCATGACCTTTTATTGATGTCTACCCTCTGTACCTTTTTGATGGTGATGATGCCAAACAGGTTGGTTGGGTCTGTGTTGATGTCGAAGGTGTCCCTCCCGTCTCCGTCGATTATGCTGTACCTCATCTCTGCATTGATGCCAATGTCACGGTCCTTCGCCCGGATACGACCCACAACAGATGACACCGGAGCCGACTCTGGAACACTCATCTGGTACAGCTCTGAGAAGGTGAAGAAGGGAGGAAAGGTGAAATAGAGAGAGAGAGAACGAACGACAGGTTAATCCAGGTTCAAATCATTTCAACTGATATTTGGTCAGCTCTTATATTTGGTCTTCTATCCTCCCCATATTTAGAAATGAATTCACATTCCAAATAAATGTAGTAATTAGAAAAACAGATGTTTTATTTTGAGGTGGTGTCCAATTCAACCACAGAGCTGTGTGGCCTTAAATTTCGATAACAAAACATGGGTTGTTTAATTTATACTCATGTTTGCTGGGTGATGTTCTAATGTTTTTAGCCCTGAAACCTCGGTGAATATCAACAACAACTGTGCGTTTGAGGGAATTGTTTGGTGAATATCTATTGTTGTGTGTCAGTTTGGGTACTATGTCAGCAAAAGGTAGACAGTGACAAATCAAGTTTTAGTCAATAAAGCAGTTTTAGAACGTGTTTGGCCATTCTTCCTCTAGAGGGCACCAAACCTCTTAAATTACACCAAGTCATTAAGAGGACCTGAACCTAGAGCATGTACACTATGCAGCACAAATTGGTTCGGACAGAGCCGGTTCGTAAATTGGAGTGTCTTGTCATATGGGTCAACAAGAATTTTAACAATTTAATCTCTTTTCAAAAAAGGAGTGAAAGTGGTTCCCAATTTGAGGTGCTCCTTACTGTCCGAACTGAAGCGGTCACACATTATGGTTGTCAGACAAGTGCCCCCATAGCATCTCACAATGTATTATAGTCTCACTTAAGTGATGGCACTAATTAGAGAGAAGAGAGGGAAGGGGAAGAGAGAGAAATAAGGGGTGGCGGTGGGGTTCCAAGGAGGAGACGAGACCACCAGTCAGGCAGACAGCTAGGGGATGTCTTGCTGCCGAGGATAGCCAGATAAGAGATTGAGAGAGGGATAGACAGATGACCTGATGAGGATGTTAATGAGGAGAGCAGGAATGGGACCAATCAAAGAGACAGCATGGGTCCGGAATCGGACTGGTTGCCGGGTAACAAGAGAGAAACTTACTTGACACATTGGAAAGAATTAACAAACAAACAGAGCAAACTAGAATTCTATTTAGCCATAAACAGAGAGTATACAGTGGCAAAATACCTGACCACTGTGACTGACCCAAACTTAAGAAAAGCTTTGACGATGCACAGAGTCAGTGAGCATAGCCTTGCTATTGAGAAAGGCCGCCGTAGGCAGACCTGGCTCTCAAGAGAAGACAGGCTATGTGCACACTGCCCACAAAATGAAGTGGACTTCTTAACCTCCTGCCAAATGTCTGACCATATTAGAGACACATATTTCCCTCAGAATACACAGACTCACAAAGAATAAAAAAAAGAATAAACAATTTCGATAATCTCACATATCTATTGGGTGAAATACCACGGTGTGCCATCACAGCAGCAAGATTTGTGACCTTTTTCCACAAGAAAAGGGCAACCAGTGAAGAACATTGTAAATACAACCCATGTCTATGTTTCTTTATCTTCCCTTTTGTACTTGAACTATTTGCACACAATGACATTTGAAATGTCTTTATTCTTTTGAAACTTTCGTGAGTGTAATGTTAACTGATAATTTTTATTGTTAATTTCACTTTTGTTTATTATATACTTCACTTTCTTTGTCAATGTTAACATGTTTCCCATGCCAATAAAGCCCTTAATAAATTGAGGGAGAGGGAGAAAGAGAGGAGAGGGTTGGGTGGAGAGAAGGAGATCAGCGAGAGGCTGGGGGACTGGATGGATGGATGATGATGACATAAAAAGTAATGACAGAGAGGGGAAGGGTTAATGTGCTGGTGACTGACTGGTGGCCAAAGAAAATTAGGATGCGGGAGGAGAGAGAGAGCAGAATCTGAAGGAGATGGACAAGCGAGGAGATACACTGTGGATGAAGTGGAGGAGAGGGCTGGAGAGAAAGAGCAAGAGGAGGGGGAAGGAAAGAAAGAGCAAGAGGAGAGTATGAAAAATCAATTAAAATGTATGCACTCACTACTGTAAGTCGCTCTGGATAAGAGCATCTGCTAAATGACTAAAATGTAAGAGGGAAGGAGGAGAGGGTTAACAAGAATGAAGACAATGATGTCAACAGTCTTGAGCATAAATTGAAGGGAATTAAAATAAACAAATACGGCACATGAGGAGAGGAGTCTCTGGATCTTACTCTGATCAAACATGGGTGGGTTATCATTGACGTCACTGAGGGTGATGTTAACCACTGTGGTTCCAGCCAGACCCCCTAGCTGGCCTCCCATGTCCTTGGCCTGGATGATGACAGAGTAGTTCTCCCTGACCTCGCGGTCCATGCCCGCCAGAGACACACGCACCACACCTGGGGGACAGAGAGAAACATGGGAGAGGGGGAGGGGGGACAAGAGGAAAGAGAGTGGGGGGGACAAGAGGAACGAGAGGTCACAATTAGAAACAGTGTGGGAGGGTCAGCAGTGCAGTCGTCAGGCAGATTAGGGATGTGTCTTGGACAGTAACTCAAATGGCCCCCTTTTGCCAATGTACTTTTTTTTGGACCAGAGCCCTAAGTGCACTATGGAGGAAATAGGGTGCCATTTGGGATGCACAGGTGTCTTCATTGATTTGCCAGTTGTTACCATTGGCAGCCACAGGAGGGCATTCTTAACCAAGTTGATACATTTCAAATCTGTTGTTTTACGCTCAGCCTGTATGTTTGTATGTGTGTACTTCTGGGAGGACCAAACGTCAGTGCCTCAGGTCTTTGCCAAAACATGACAATCTACTAATATAACTAAAACACAAATGTTGTAATTGCTATTGTTAATGTAGGTCCAATTATTATTTTTTCAAACTTCCCCTGTGCTCACATACCAGTCTTAGGCTCTACAGAGAAGTATGGCTGTCCCTGTAGGATGCTGTAGACCACCCTGGCACTGTTACCATACGTAGGGTCATCTGCATCTGTGGCTGTCATCTGAATCACCTCAGTGCCTAGGAAAGGAAGGAGGGAGGGAGGAGAAGAAGAGAGTGACATGGTGAGCAATGTTATTTCCACACAATTGGAATGACTCAATCCATTTGTATGGTTATTTCAACAAGGCCTGTTTAAAAGAATGGCCTGTCCATCTACATAAAACTTCAATGTTGGCAAATGGTGTAGGCTATAAAGGCAACTGTGTCTGTACCTGCACTCACTGGTGGATTTATAAATATTGTATCCCACTAGTGCAGTGTGTAAACAGAGACATCATTTTGATGGCATAATGATGATATTGCAGAGCCATCAATACCTTTCCTATTATGCTCACAAACTGAAACATCCTCATCTCCTTACCATCATACACTACATAAATATACTGCTGTGATTAACCACTTTTATGGAGATAATTTTAAACAGAGTTTGCTAACTGAATGAATGGATGAATGGAAAGTTCAGAAGCAGCCGCACAATGTCCAGCTACGCCACACACTCTCCAGTTTGGTCTGAAATGGCCCTGGTCAAAAGTTGTGCACTATGTAGGGAATCGGGTACCATTTTGGATGCACACTAATGGCTATGTCCCAATTGTCCACAGTTCTTCCAAAGTGTGCACTTGCACACTTCCTGTCATGGATTTTTTTTTAAATGGGTGTAATCATTGGCTTGAGGGAGTTTTCTACTATTTTAAAATCGATGCGAGACAGAGTGCAAGTGCACACTTTCGGAGAAGAATAGGGAATCGGGGCTTTGTCTCTGACCACCACAATCTCCCTTGACTCACCGATGGTTGACATCTCAGGTATGGTGGCCTGGTAGGGCCCTTCCAGGAACTTTGGTTCATTATCATTGATGTCCTGGATTTTGACGATAAACTCAGACTCAGGCTCCAGGGGTCGGTCTGTTTGTCTGTTCCAGGCCTGGGCTCGCAGAAGGTACTGGGCCTGCACCTCACGGTCCAGCCTCTTGATAGCATGGATGTCACCTGTACTGTCGTCAATGGTGAAGGTGGTGCCCGCACCATCGCCTGACAGGATGTACTTGATGGAGCCGTCCCCTAGGTCCATGTCTGAGTGGAGCTGTGGGGGTCACAGGTCAGAGGTTAGGAGTCAAGACAGCTTAGGAGCCAGATATCCTATAATATAATAATAATACTAAAATAGTAATACTGTACATGCCATTAAGCAGACGCTTTTATCCAAAGCAACGTACAGTCATGTGTGCATACATTTTACACATGGTTGGCCCTAGCAAGAATCAAATCCACAATTCTGGCATTGAATGCACCATGCTCATGTTCTATATGTAATTGTATGTTATTGGTGGAACACTTTTTCTCCATCCCTAGCAAACACAGCTAATTAATCAAATTGCATTCTGAACTGAAGAACATGATTAGGTGATTATTGGAGTCAGGTGTGTTAGCTGGGGCTGGGGTAAAACTGTGACACCAATCAGGCCACCAAGGACTGGAATTGCCCACCCCTGTGTTAGAATATACTTTATAGTAATTTAGGTGTTTGGGCTTGATTTAGCATGGCGTTTACATTTATTGGGACTATTTGATTAGTGGCGTTATAGTAGCATGCTAACTCAATCAAGCACAGTTCAAGTACAGTACTTGAAAGTATTCCGGATACTGAATTCTACCCAGGTCTGTTCTGGTCCATTAGAGGTCAAGGACCACTGTATACATGGTCATTATAATGCTGTTTCTCTGGGCTCTCCCCTGAGACGAATGGTATAGTGCACGTCCCAAATGCACCAAGCATCAACAGGCTCACCAGGCTGCTATTTGACCCACAATAGTCTTCTGATTACACTATTGATGCAATCACAACCCCAATCTGTACACACACAGCCACATACACAGCTCAGCATGCACACCACACAAACAGCTACCGCCCGCTAACATTATAATAGCACTTTATTTTCAAGATAATAAGTTAATCCTTTTACCTCCTGCTGCTGAAATATCACAAACTTAATATTATGTTTTACACTACCCTTATGGGAAAAAAACACATTTGGCATGTGATCACGTTTCACATGTCATCTCATGTGATCACATGTCATCATGTGATCTTATGTGAAGCTAATGTGACAATATGGGGATGCAAAAATTCAACATGTTATACCATGAAACTATACACCAACATTTGAACGTGTTGCACGTGTAAAACTGCAAATTCGAATTTCACATGTGAATATTTATTAAATGTAAAAATACAAGTCCACACATGAGAGTTAGATTTTGACTTGTGAAAATGTAATTTTGGTATTTGGTATTTTATTAGGATCCCCATTAGCTGTTGCAAAAGCAGCAGCTACTCTTACTGGGGTCCACACAAAACATGACATAATACAGAATTACAAAATACAGAACATCAATAGACAAGAACAGCTCAAGGACAGAACTAAAAAAATGTTTTAAACGCACACGTAGCCTACATATCAATGCATACACACAAACTATCTAGGTCAAATAGGGGGGAGAAATTGTGATGTGAGGTGTTGCTTCATCAGTTTTTTTTAAACAAAGTTTGCTGTTCATTTAAGCAATAAGGGCTCTATATAAGGGCTCTATATAAAACTGTATGCTTTCCTGGATTTGTTCTGGATTTGGGGACTGTGAAAAGACCCCTGGTGGCATGTCTGGTGGGATAAGTGTGTGTGTCAGAGCTGTGTGTAAGTTGACTATGCAAACAATTTGGTATTTTCAACACATTAATGTTTCTTATAAAAGAAGAAGTGATGCATTCAGTCTCTCCTCAACTCTTAGCAAAGAGAGAATGGCTTGCATAGTATTTATATCAGCACTCTGATTACAATGAAGAGCAGAATGTGCCTCTCTGTTCTGGGTCAGCTGCAGCTTAACTAGGTCTTTCCTTGCAGCACTGGACCACACGACTGGACAATAATCAAGATTAGACAAAACTAAAGCCTACAGAACTTGCTTTTTGGAGTGTGGTGTCAAACAAGCAGAGCATCTCTTTATTATGGCCAGACCTCTCCCCATCTTTACAACCATTTAATCTATATGTTTTGACCATGACAGTTTACAACATAAGCTAACGCCAAGTAATTCAGTCTTCTCCATTTGTTTGTTCAACAGCCACACCATTCATTACCAGATTCAGCTGAGGTCTAGATTTTAAGGAATGATTTGTACCAAATACAATGTTCTTAGTTTTAGAGATGTTCAGGACCAGTTTATTACTGGCCACCAATTCCAAACAGAATGCAACTCTTTGTTAAAGATTTCAGTGACTTCATTAGCTGTGGTGGCTGTTGCGTATATATGGTTGAATCATCAGCATACATGGACATGCTTTGTTCAATGCCAGTGGCAGGTCATTGGTAAAAATAGAAAAGAGTAGAGGGCCTAGAGAGCTGCCCTGTGGTACACCACACTTTACATGCTTGACTATAGAGAAGCTTCCATTAAAGAAAACCCTTTGAGTTCTATTAGATAGATAATGCTAGGTAAAGCTCCGCCTTATCTCAGTTCACTGGTCACGATGGCAACACCCATCCGTAGCACACGCTCCAGCAGGTGTATCTCACTGATCATCCCTAAAGCCAACACCTCATTTGGCCGCCTTTCGTTCCAGTACTCTGCTGCCTGTGACTGGAATGAACTGCAAAAATCGCTGAAGTTGGAGACTTTTATCTCCCTCACCAACTTCAAACATCAGCTATCCGAGCAGCTAACCGATCGCTGCAGCTGTACATAGTCTATTGGTAAATAGCCCACCCATTTTCACCTACCTCATCCCCATACTGTTTTTATACTGTTTTTTTATTTTATTTATTTATTTATTTACTTTTCTGCTCTTTTGCACACCAATATCTCTACCTGTACATGACCATCTGATCTTTTATCACCCCAGTGTTAATCTGCAAAATTGTATTATTCGCCTACCTCCTCATGCCTTTTGCACACATTGTATATAGACTGCCCATTTTATTTCTACTGTGTTATTGACTTGTTAATTGCTTACTCCATGTGTAACTCTGTGTTGTCTGTTCACACTGCTATGCTTTATCTTGCTTTATCTTGGCCAGGTCGCAGTTGCAAATGAGAACTTGTTCTCAACTAGCCTACCTGGTTAAATAAAGGTGAAATAAAAAAAATAAAAATAAAAAAAATAACTCTGAATCCATGATATGGCAGAGGTTGAAAAACCACAACACATATGTTTTTTCAACAACAGGTTATGGTCACTAATATCAAAGGCTGCACTGAAATCTAACAGTACAGCTCCCACAATCTTCTATTTGAACCCAGGTCAAGAGACGACACACACACACATAGTTAGTGTAGATTCTCAATAAGCACCCTGCTTTACCCTTATTGGCCCTGGTCATAATTAGTGCACTATGTGGAATAGGGTGCAATTTGGGACAGACTGAATATCATTCTGACTTCACTGAATCAGTGACATTTCACTACTTCACTTTACAAGGTGGTGGTTCAAAAAGTCTGTAAAAAAAATAAGGAAAAAAATGGACAGTTCCACCATCTACACTTAACCCCTAGCTATACACCTTTAACACGGAGAAGGTCTCCTCTGCTTTGGCAGGAGAACTGCCCCAGATACTCATCCACACTCTAACTCTCCATACAATACACAATGGGGAAGAGGTTGTATCCAAAATGGCACCCTATTCCATACATAGTGCTCTACTTTTGACCACATCCCTATGGGCCTTAGCCAAAAGTAGTGCACTTTATAGGTAATAGGATGACATTTGGGATGCAAACACAAAGATCATTGGCAAAAAAGGATACTTTGACCACTCAGGTGTTAAAGTGGCTTGAACACTTGATCAATGATGATAGACCCTGTGGTCGTCAGAGGTAGCGTTCAGCCGACAGCGACGATATTGATTGAAAAGTTGAGAGCTGTCATCGAACAGTTCAATAATAATGACGTTGGACATTTAGCAAATGCTTTAATCGAAAGTGACATGCAGTTCACACATATTCTCTTTGTGTGTGTGTGTTTGTGTGTGGACTTGCCTTTCCTATGTACAGTGGCTCCAGTCCAGTGTACTCCTCCAGCACAAAGAACTGGTTCCATACCCAGCCTCTCTTCACCCTCCTCAGCAGCCCTGCTCCACTCTCCTCTTCTGTCTTGGCTCTATTCATACGGCCCTGGGCCTCAGACAACGGGGCCAGCAAGGCCAGACCTATGCTGAGTAGGAGGGTGTAGACAGGCCTACCACCCCCAGGATGGTGGTGATTTCGATCTCCCATGATGGATACTCAAAAGCAAATCAAATAAATTTGTTTTCAAAATGAGGTTTTGTGTTTTCTTTGGTGATACGATGATCCACTGATGACAGGCCTTTGTTTCTTGTGTCTTTCTTGTATCTTCAAATGGCTACGTTCTCATTTTCCTGCTTTGTGGAAAGTGAAAAAAGAAAAGAAAGAGAGAAAGATGAGTTTCAAATCCTCCAAATGTAGATGTCATTATTGGACACTGACACTATCGTCCTTGGCCTATAAGCTCCTTCTCTGTTTCCTTATTTCTTTCTTTCCTTCACTGAAACTATTGAGGAAAGTATGGCTGGATTAAAGGATGGAAGGATGTAGAGATGACACTGATCCCAGTCTACTGTGTAGAAACACAGATTAATCTGCTCCTCTCTTCTGTCCTTTGTTGAATGATAATGAACCCTCTGTGTGTGTCTGTTTTTGTGTGTGTGTTTGTGTGCACATGCATGCGTGAGTGTCCGTCCATGTGTGTTTGTGTGTGTTAGAAATATATAGCTGCATTAAAACTCAATGAGTGGGGCCTCACACTGCGTTCTAAATACATGTAGAGGAGGAGAGGGGAGAGATGGGGAGAGACGGGGAAATGATGGGAGAGAGACGGGGAGAGGTTACTCCTCTTGGGGCTGAGGGTTAGTCTGAGAGGAGCCACGCATGATACCTTCTTGAGCCCTAAGTCCCTGTGCTCTTTCTCCCTTTCACACTCTCCCATTTACTGTTGTGCTTAGGCAACAGAAACCATCTTCAAAACTCCTTTCCTCACCCCCTCCCCCCCCCCCATCTTTCTCTTTGCTTTCTTTCTGTGTTGGTGCCTCACCTTCTCTTTTCAGTTTCTATAGGAACAGCGGTAACTTCTCTCATTTCTCTCTTGCTAACAGTCTCTCGGTGTGTATTTGCTTTCCTCACTCTCGCTCTCTTTCTCTACCCTCTCCCTTCTTTCCCTCTCTCTTAGAAAAAAAAGGTGCCATCTAGAACCTAAAATGGTTATTCAGCTGTCCCCATCAGATAACCCTTTCCACAGAGGGTTCTACATGGAACCCAAAAAGTTTCTATCTGAAACCAAAAACAGTTACCCAATGGGGACAGCCGAATAACTCATTTGGAACCCTTTTTTTCTGAGAGTGCTGTTTCTCCCGGCATCTCTCTCTCCCTCTCCCCCAATCTCCCCTGCTTCCTCTCCCCTCTCCTCCTTTCTTTCCTCTCTTCCCCTGGCTGTTGTAGAAGAGTTGATATTTGCACTGTTCCTCATCTGTTAAGGTGCCACCAACCTCCTGTAACTACAAGCTACACGCTGCTGCCTAACAGGACAACAAACAACTAGTGGTGCTTCGGTGCTTTCCACTGAGGGTGTGTAGAGTTCTGCAAGATGTTTTGTTTCCACCATTTGGAATAGACTTGATAACTTATTTTTATAATTTACTCTTTTTTTGCACTCGGACAGCCCACATTAACCCGAAAAAACAAAGTCAATTGTTACTTTATGGTGCTGTAGATAAAAAATAAAAAAAATCTATTGATTTCAAGTATTGTTTTACATTTAATCAATGTATTTTTTCTACTCAAACTGTGCCTTTATGACACTCACTTGATTTTCTTTCCTTTTATCAGTGAGCTGGTCACATCTGTTTGCCTCCACCACAATCTATTCCCGCTCTTTAATTAACAAGCTGCACGGGGGAAAAACTGATAGATCTATAGTGAAAAGGGGGGAAAGAGAAAAGAGAAAAGGGAAGAAAAGAATGCTAGCAGGGGGCGTGGAGAGAGAAATGGAAAGTAGGGGGCGAGAAAGAGAGAATAGAGAAAGAGAGACTGTGTTGAGCTCTATTATATTGTGTAAGAGAGAGAGCTCATTGTGCCATAGTGGACACTCGGAATCTCCAAACACAGTTAATCATTATTGAAGAGTCACAAAAAGACTGGTGGCTAGGGAAGGGTGCTGGGCGGGGTGCTTTTGCTATAAAGGCCCTGACAGGAGGGGGTATCTGGCTCCTAGCCCCCCTGGCCCTTCAACTCAGGGGATCTGTCCCAAATGTCCCCCAATTCACTATGGGCCCTGGTCAAAAGTAATGTAATTTATTTGGAATGGGGTGCCATTTGGGACACACCCAACCTGGGACTCAAAGCCCCACGAGGGCCCCTGACAGGCTGGGTGAGCCATGACCTCCATGGGCCCCTCTTGGTCTCTGCTCTATTCTGTCTGTATTCTGTCTCCATTATTTCCATTCAAGTGGCCCTGTTGTTCATTATGAAGTCAAATTAGCACCAAATTTCCACACACCCCTTCACCTCCCCAGCCCCCTTCTCCGTCAAAGGTCAGGACTTGCACCCGTTACATTCGGCCTCTATTTTGTTGTGTCTAATGAGGTGACATGCTACATAATTGTGTTGGCTCAACACTCCACACATCTCCCTCAGACTAATCTGATGGCTTTTCACTTATTAAAGAAAAAAGAAAAAGCAGCTGTTCTTGCTGCTCCTGCCTTTACGACCTGCCACACAAGTTTCCCCCTATCATGAGCAGAGGAATGAAGGGAGGGAGGGATGGATGGAGGGGGGAGGGAGGGAGGGATGGATGGATGGATGGAGGGGGAGGGTCGAGGAGGCATCAGATGTGAAAGCTTTACCAAACATAAGAAGAGAGGGTATTTTCCCACCACAATTACATATTCTACGGAAATGGTAAAGCCACTTTAACTTTCAAGGAGAACTGAGAGATGTAGAATCATGTTGTACGGTCTGTGTGCGTGTAAGTTTGTAAGTGTATAAATCAAGCAGGGGTTGTAACAATCAACAGCAGTAGTTGCTGCTGTTGGCAATTGAAGGACCGTATTGTTGAGTCATCAAAATCTCAGTCAGTCTGTCAGCATTACACCTTATTCCCTATATAGTGCACTACCCTGGTCAAAAGTATTTCACTTTGTAAGGAATAGTGTGCCATTTGGGATGCAGATTTAGCTTGTCAGCATGACCATGAACTACTATTTGGTGACAAAATACCTTTAAAAGATGTTTGTAGCTGACCACCAATTTTCTTTTTCCCTTCCCTTAGGCCAAGTACAGAAAATTACCCTAGTTTCCCCAGTTGGAATTCCAACTAACAATCAAAAACCCTCTGACTTTAGTCTCTCAGACTCTGTGAATGCAGCCTGACTTAAGTGCTCTGCTGCAGATCGTATGAAAAGGATTTATACAATTTTACAAGTCAATCTCGTATGATTGTGGCCTACTTCCTATCGATAGAGCACTTCCCTCTCAAGAGCAGGGGTGTACTTGTCCAAAACAGACTTATACACTCTGCTTTTGAACCATCAACAACTTTTCAACACATCAACAATGCACATTTTGAAGAGATAAATTCAGACTTTCTCCAAACTTTGTGTGTGGTAACACAACAGAACTGTCACACAGATACAGTGTAACTTCATGTGTGGCGCGACAGTGTGGTTGTCATGTCTAATTCTGCTCCTCCCCTACGGCGGCGTGCGTCGTCGCCGGAATACTAACCACCAGTCCTGGCAGTCATCATTACGAGGAGCCGCGCGTCAGAGGGGTGGGGGGTGTACTGTCATGTCTGCTCCTACCCTCCGGCACAAGACATCGCCGGAATACTAATCACCTGTTCTGGAACTCATCATTACGTGCACCTGGGACTCATTGTTAGGATTCACACCTGGAGCTCATTACCTCCCCTTTCTAAGTCCCTTCCTTTTGTTCATTCCTCAGTTGGTACTGCATCAAATCGCATCACATTTTATTGGTCACATACACATGGTTAGCAGATGTTAATGTGAGTGTAGTGAAATGCTTGTGCTTCTAGTTCCGACCGTGCAGTAGTATCTGACAAGTAATCTAACAAATTCCCCAACAGCTACCTGATACACACATATCTAAAGGGGTGAATGAGAATATGTACATATAAGTACATGGATGAGCGATGGCTGAGTTGCATAGGCAAGGTGCAATAGATAGTATAAAATAATGTATATACATGTGATATGAGTAATGTAAGATTTTGTAAACATTATTAAACTGGCATTATTTAAACTGGCATTGTTTAAAGTGACTAGTGATCCATTTATTGAAGAGTCCAGTGATTGGGTCTCAATGTAGGCAGCAGCCTCTCTGAGTTAGTGATTCATGTTTAGAAATCTGATGGCCTTGAGATAGAAGCTGTTTTTTAGTCTCTCAGTCCCAGCTTTGATGCACGTGTACTGACCTCACCTTCTGGAATTCTAGCGGTGTGAACAGGCAGTGGTTCAGGTGGTTGTTGTCCTTGATGATCTTGTTGGTCTTCCTGGGACATTGGGTGCCGTAGGTGTCATGGAGGGCAGGTAGTTTGTCCCCGGTGATGCGTTGTGCAGACCGCAACACCCTCTGGAAAGCCTTGCGGTTGAGGGCGGTGCAGTTGCTCTCGACTGTGCATCTGTAAAAGTTTTCATCAGCCTCCTTCTTCGCCACACTGTCTGTGTGGATGGACCATTTCAGTTTGTCCGTGATGTGTACGCCGAGGAACTTAAAACTTTCTACCTTCTCCACTGCTGTCCCTCCTATGTGGATAGGGGGGTGCTCCCTCTGCTGTTTCCTAAAGTCCAATATCATCTCCTTTGTTTTGTTGACGTTGAGTCAGAGGTAGTTTTCCTGACACCACACTCCGAGTGCCCTCATCTCCTCCTTGTAGGCTGTCTCGTCATTGTTGGTAATCAAGCCCACTACTGTTGGGTCATCTGCAAACTTGATGATTTATTTGGAGGCATGC
Organism: Oncorhynchus nerka; assembly: GCF_034236695.1. Classification (NCBI taxonomy): domain Eukaryota; kingdom Metazoa; phylum Chordata; class Actinopteri; order Salmoniformes; family Salmonidae; genus Oncorhynchus; species Oncorhynchus nerka. The sequence continues at coordinate 36,259,855 of NC_088417.1, read as the reverse complement.
ATGGCCACAAAGTCGTGGGTGAACAGGGAGTACAGGAGAGGGGTGAGCACACACCCTTGTGGGGTCCCAGTGTTGAGGGTCAGCGAAGTGAAGATGTTGTTTCCTACCTTCACCACCTGGGGAAGAACAGTCAGAAAGTCCAGGACCCAATTACACAGGATGGGGTTGAGACCCAGGGCATCCAGCTTGATGATGAGCTTGGAGGGTACTATGGTGTTCAATGCTGAGCTGTAGTCAATGAACAGCATTCTTACATAGGTATTATTTTTGTCCAAATGGGATAGGGCAGTGTGCAGTGTGATGGCGATTGCGTCATCTGTGGACCTGTTGGGGCGGTATGCAAACTGAATTGGGTCTAGGGTGGCAAGTAAGGTGGAGGTGATATGATCCTTGACTAGTCTCTCAAAGCACTTCATGATGACAGGAGTGAGTGCTATGGGGCGGTAGCAATTTATTTACGTTTTTTCTTCTTTGCACAGGAACAATGGTAGCCATCTTGAAGCATGTGGGGACAACAGACTGGGATAGGGAGCGTCCACATCCACAGTTTCTGGTTTGGGTAGGTTTTAATAGTCACTGTGGGTGCAACATCTCCAATGCACTTCTATATAAACTCACTTACTGAGTCAGCGTATTGGCCGATGTTGCTCGCTGAGGCTGACCGGAACATATTCCAGTCCGCGTGATCAAAACAGTCTTGAAGCATGGCTTACGATTAGTCAGACCAGCGTTGAATAGTACTCGTCACTGGTACATCCTGTTTGAGTTTTTGCCTATAAGACGGTACGAGCAAGATGGTCGGATTTGCTGAAGGGAGGGTGGGGGAGGGCTTTGTATGCATCGCTGAAGTTAGAGTAGCAGTGGTCGTGTGCATCGTGCAATCAATATGTTGATATAATTTAGGTAGCCTTGTTCTCAAATTTGCTTTGTTAAAATCCCCAGCTACAATAAATGCAGCCTCCGGATGTATATTTTCCAGTTTACATAGAGTCCAATTAAGTTTCTTGAGGGCCGTATTGGTGTTTGCTTGAGAGGGAATGTACACAGTTGTGACTATAACTGCCGAGAATTCTCTTGGTAGGTAAAATGGCCGGCATTTGATTGTAAGGAATTCTAGGTTTGGTGAGCAGAAGGACTTGAGACCCTGTATGTTGTTATGATTACACCATGAGTCGTTAATCATAAAGCATACTACACCCCCGCCCTTCCTCTTCCCAGAGAGGCGTTTATTTCTTTCGGCGCGATGCTTGGAGAAGCCCGGTGGCTGAACCAATTCTGACAACATATGCCGAGAGAGCCATGTTTCCGTGAAACAGAGAATGTTGCAATCTCTGATGTCTCTCTGCAAGGAAACTCTTGCTCGAATTTTGTCTACCTTGTTGTCAAGGTACTGGACATTGGCGAGTAGTATACGATGTGCACGTCTATGGAGCCTGACTAGGAGGCCGCTCCGTCTGCCCCCTCTGCGGCGCTGTGGGGTTGTGGTCCGAACAGAGGATCCGCTTCAGGAAAGTTGTATTCCTGGTCGTAATGTTGGTAAGTTGATGTTGCTCTTATATCCAATAGTTCTTCCCGGCTGTATGTAATAAGACTTAGGTTTTCCTGGGGTAACAATGTAAGAAATAATGCATAAAAAACAAAACACTGCAAAGTTTCCTCAGAACTCGAAGCGAGGCGACCATCTCTGTTGACTCCATTTTGTATGAATGTGTTCATGTTACCTCGCTTCTGTTACGCTGTCTTGTTTCATGTTTGTTGTTTTCATTAAACATTTTACCTGCACCTGCTTCTCGACTCACAGCGTCATCGTTACAGTGGAATTGAAGAGATGGGGTCATTCTACCAATTGCTTGCCTTTTGAGTAGTGTAACTTGGTTATTTTTTTTACATTTCATCTCATTTTTACATTGTCATAAAGAGCACATGTTCAACATGTTTTTGAATCTTAAGAGGTAAAATAAAAAAATGACTATAGTAAGTGCCTATTAAGTTCCAAGTGTTGACCGTAAAAGGGTTAAATCAGCCACGTATCCCCTTGTGACAGGGGGAATGGAAGCTTGTTGAGTGCAACAGGGGGGCAATTGAATGCTAGCTTCACATAAAATTATGAAATTGATGTGTTATCCTCGACCAGCTCAGTTTTCCACTACAAAACACCAGAAAATGGCTAAAAAGCTCACCGCCTTTTATACTAGGGTTTGACTATTAGATTGTTCCAATTTTTTTAAATATATATTTAAAAATGAATAGTTCCACCTTATTAAAACAATAGTTCAGTTCACATAACAGGGTTGACCTTAAAATGAGGGACAAATGTAAATCAATCACTAATCACATGAAATAAATCATCTGCAGACATTACTTTGTCAAAGCAACACAATATTTAGGGCCTTACAATGGTGGTGAAAACTTACAATGGAGGGTTAAAATCTCCCTAGAAGTCACAGAGGGTGCACAGAGGGACACGCCAAAATGCAGAATTTTGGCACAGCAGGTCTTTATTCATATTAGAAATCAGATTCTTATAATTTTCCACGTGGTCTATAGCAGTGTTTCTTAAATGGATTTGCAAAGGGATCCAAATTGAACCAGGTTGTCTCAGTCGGGACCCAATATTTGCATTGAGAAATACAGCAAAATACAATCTGGTAAACTATTTTGAATGATTTTTCATAGTAAATGTAGCAATTATATGACAAGGGGCAAACATTCCCACCTCTTTCATTAATCAATAATAACATTTTGCCCATATTCTTGATGAAGAATGTTAATTAACCTTACTGGTTTGAGACCACAAAATCAACCAAAATGCTGCTGTTAATAGCTCTATATTGAAAATACTGTGAATAAATGAAATCTGACATGACATAATTTACAAATAATTTCATTATAATTTTTACACGCTTTCTACCTGGTTTAAGTTTTTGTAAATGTTTTTATTTGTATTTTATTTAAAGGACAATTCCACGCAAAAATTATCTTCTGGTATTTGTTTCTTTAGTCCATTGTTGATATAGTCCCAAAATGTTTCACATGTCAGCAATCACATTTTGAAGATATATAACATTCAAAAAACAGAAATGCAAAACGCAGCATCAAAATGCAAAATATTTCTGTATTTTGATAGTTATATATCTTGAAAATGTGATTGCTGACATGCAAAATCCCAGTTTGTGCCAAGAAGGGGGGTGTATACTCAGTGTATATTAAAGTGCACTTCATTTAATATAACAGGCTTTTATATATCCAATTTGTAAGTCGCTCTGGATAAGAGCGTCGGCTAAATGACTTAAATGTAAATGTAAATGTATATCAAAGGTAGGGAAAGGGCATTAATTTCATGTAACAACCTGTACGTAGCAAAATAAAAATTGAAGAGATAAAGTTTATACTTTCTCCCAACTTTGTGTGTGGCGCGACAGTCTGGTCCCATATACCATGTAGATCCAGGTCCTCCAATTCATTAATAAGGCTTGATTTCACAGTGGGCATGTCCGTATCCTCCGTTCACCCCTCTCTAGGAGGACCCTTGGTCCATAAATGGACCAGTTAAAGAGGGAGTCACCGTGAAAGAAAGCCAATTTTGGGCTCCCAACATCGTAAAACCCCTTGTGGGGAACCACAGGAAGATACGTCATGGCTAATTTGTTAACCACAATTGATTTAGCATGGTGGAGAAAGTTGAGGAAGTAGACACTATCGGGGCACTTCATATCTTTGTCCCCAGAGAAGGATGAATGTATGTAGGTTCTTTAGGGCAGCAGGATTAAAAGGTAAAATCATGGTATGGGAGACCAGATTCCCACCCATGTTAGACTGAAAAAAACACAAGGTTCATGAAAACATATAGTCAACCAAATGAATAAACATAATCCCTCTCCTTCTTGTCTCTATGTGTTCTGGGGGCCACGTGTGAGCCTCTTCAATTATAGGATTTCTGTACTCTGAACCCAGTTGTGTGGCTTTGTCTGTCTGCTGCATCAGTGGACTAGCACCCTCAGTGTCATAAGAGGGGGGGGAACGTTGAATGTTTCACTCCTTTCTGCCTTGTCCTATGCTTTTCTACAACAATATCAACATTATTTAATTTGTTATTGCACTCTCTCTTTCCATCTCTGGGGCTCCCTGTCTCATTCTCTCTCTCTCTCTCTCTCTTTCTCTCTTTCTCTCTTTCTCCCTGCACGTCCATTCATTCAGAGTGGGGTGGAAACCTTGTCATTTATGGAGAAATTAAATCATACAAACTGGCATTCATTCCGATCACTGGTGCATGGAAATGATGTCATGGAGCATGAGTGTCATCGGGAAAGTTTGCAATCAGTGTCATTTCACCACAAATTAACTGGGTTGTGTCTCAAAGGCATCCAGTTCCCTGCATAGTGCACTACTTCTGACCATAGGGAAAAGATGTCATTTAGGACATCGCCTGGGATCATCCAGGATCCCTGGGAAGCAGTTGTTAGTTATTATAGAGAAAACACAGCAACACATCAGCATGATGTGCGTCACTCAGTTCCATGAATGAGCATTAATCGTCCCCACTTTTGACACAGATAATAATCACAATATCCTTTGTGCCTCTAGCTGTGTCTGAGCATAGCTGTCAATCCACTGGCGTGTTACCCAGCTTCAATTTACAAGACAGGAGACAGCTTAATGGTTTTGGAGAAGAGTAAAAAAAAAAAAGACCTCCTTTTCATGTTCGAAAAATGTAAGACTTCACTGTGAGTGAGGAGTGAGGTTTGAATGCTAAACTAAAGTCCCTAAAAGCAGACCTAATAATACAGTGTGTTTGAACTGCCGACAAGGCTAGACGTGTACAGAATGAGCCTACACAGTTTGAACTCCGATTCATATTGAAGTTATACAAGTTTGTACTTTGCCCGAAGCATTCTCACAGACCAAAACTCACTCGTAATACTCTGGTCATCTCTTGACAGCCAAATATCCTGCTGTACAAGACAAGCATTCTTACAGACCGATTCTCTATACTGAAAAACAGGTTACAGCTTCATTTAGCTAGTTTTCCCACACTGGCATCATCTCTGCCAGTCACATTTTTCACAGGTTTCTCTGTCCGTTTCTGAATATTCAAACTATTCAGTCAAACGAAAAACTCTAACACCCAGTCAAGCGTTTAATTGAAATCTCTCATTGATGATCATGTAGAAAAGCATTCTAGCGTGGAGTCAGAATCAATTAAAATTCCACACCTTACCTTCTATTTTTCCTTATTTATTTTTTCTCTGTCCTTTTCAGACAGTTTTTGCTCTTCTTCTCTTATCTGTCTCTTCTTCTTTTCTCTCAAAGCTCACTAAATTCCCCTTGTAAAAGTTGTGGAAGTAACTGCCTGCAGTGCATCAGTTCCCTATAGAGTCACCTTGGGTCCATGCTCCCTCTCAACTATACTGGCTGTCATTCTTTGAAAAGTTTCTACTTCTCTCTCTCCCCCCCTCTCTCTCTCTCGCTCTCTATGCACTTCTTCCTCTCTCCCTTTTACTTTCCACTCTCTCTCTCATTCCATCTCCACACTCTCATCCACATTGTCATCCCCCCCAGGAGCCAATCAGACTAAAGGACCATTTTCTGCTGTGCACAATCAGGGGTCAGCCCTCTTGATCCATCGTAATCCAGCAATCTGCAACCTGAAGCAGGGGACAGGAATTCTGCGAAGAGCAGAGAAAGGGAGAGAGAGAGAGAGATAGAGAGAGAGAGGAGCAGGGTGAGGGGCGGGGTCTTGTGCCACAAATGCCACTAATTTCATCTTTCTGTATTTGCAAGTGAATGAAGTGCCTTGTGTGTGTGGCGGGGGGGAGTGCGCGAGAGAAGGGTGTGCACTCATTCCCTTATTTCCTTGAGCGGTGAAGTGGAAAACAGAGAACGAGGGAGAGAGAGGAAAGGAAGGGGAAGGAGACATTTTTTTTCTTCTCTTCCACCCTTATGCATTTTAATGAGAGCATGTCGTACACGGACGGATGGATCTGTACAGGGATTTATAACATTAAAGTTCAAACTTAAAACTACATTATATATCACTGCAATGCCCAACGAGAGACAAAGCAATTTATTTACCAAATTTGCCTAAAGACTGTAGAAAATTAGATGCATGCCAATACACACAAAGCACATAGCCGGCATTAAACATGGTCACGGAAAATCTGATCCCTGTTTAGAATAGAAAAATTATCATCCGTAAAGAGGGAGGAGCAGGAGGAAAAACCAATGTTTCATTTAAGGCAATCATGAAATTAATATGGTAAAGTTGAGTGTTTTTGACAAGGTCCCAAATTGCATCCTATTCCCTACACAGTGTATCAAAAGTAAAGCACTATATAGGGACTAGGATGCCATTTGGGATAAAAACTTTGTGCATGATTTTTCTTCCTTACTTCTTTCCACTAAATAAACTAGGAGAGAGAACATTGCAGGAATTATTCAACCATGCTTAGATAGTAAATTAAAATATATTAGAGGAAGGCAGTGTGACATGGTGTCAGTTTTGTTTCATTACATTTTGCAAGCACTCTGGGTTTGTGAAATGTGCAATACCAAAAAAAATGCTTTATCATTAATATTTCATTAGTATACTATCATTATGTGACCAGTGGCTCTTTTTTATCAACTGTTCCAAGCTATTTTGATATTGTAAAAGTGATATAACTACAGTACTCCAAACATAACCCATATTCCCCTTGTGCACTGCAAGTCATATTTCTTTCCTTCTCTCGTGACATCTTTTCTCTGAGAACAGAAAGCTCTTTTTTCCTCTCCAAGCCTTTCCAGCCTCTCATCTTCCTGACAGAGTAATTCAGTCTGTTGTATGGTACAGAAAACACAGATGACGGCTGTTGTCGTCCCCCACAGCACATATGGACAAAAGGTTACTCTCTCCATCAAGTTCAATATGTTTTTTTTCTCCTTCCCTCCTTCTTCTCCTCTCTTGTCCCTTTCAATATGTCTCTTTCTCATTTGCCAGCCCATTCTTCTTTTCCCTGTGTCCTCGACCTCTTTTCTTCTCTGAAGACCTGACTGGTTAGTGCTTCAGCCAATCTGTCAGACAAAGCTTGACTGAGCCCCCAGAAAAGACAGAGGGTCTCGGCCCTTCTCGGTCCCTCTCGTTCCCGCTTTGTCAGGGCGGGGTGCAAATCGGGGGAGAGGGGCGGGGTTTGACAGGGTGACATTCCACCTCATTGAGCAGCGCTTTCCATCACACTGGCAGGCCGGGAGATTGTAATTGACAGAACAAATTGAACGTATGGTCTTATCGAAGAGAAGGAATCTTTTTTTTGTCTTTTCAGTCTTCTAGGGGTGGAGCAAGAAAGCCCCCAGAGGGGGTCCACCACAATAGTCATAGATACAGCATAGAAATTGGATTCAGTTGTGTTCTGGTTGTTCTGCTAATCTGGACATAGGTCTGGTGAAAGCCCGAACCACTGCTTTTAATCAGGACAAGGTGACCGGAAACATGACCGAATACAAACAGTGTAACTATTCCCTCCGCAAGGCAATCAAACAAGCTAAGCGTCAGTATAGAGACAAAGTAGAATCTCAATTCAACGGCTCAGACACAAGAGGTATGTGGCAGGGTCTACAGTCAATCACGGATTACAAAAAGAAAACCAGCCCAGGCACGGACCAGGATGTCTTGCTCCCAGGCAGACTAAATCACTTTTTTGCCCGCTTTGAGGACAATACAGTGCCACTGACACGGCCCGCAACTAAAACATGCAGACTCTCCTTCACTGCAGCCGACGTGAGGAGTACATTTAAACGTGTCAACCCTCGCTGCATCCCCAGGCTGCATCCCCAGCCGCGCCCTCAGAGCATGCGCAGACCAGCTGGCTGGTGTGTTTACGGACATATTCAATCAATCCCTATCCCAGTCTGTTGTTCCCACATGCTTCAAGAGGGCCACCATTGTTCCTGTTCCCAAGAAAGCTAAGGTAACTGAGCTAAACGACTACCGCCCCGTAGCACTCACTTCCGTCATCATGAAGTGCTTTGAGAGACTAGTCAAGGACCATATCACCTCCACCCTACCTGACACCCTAGACCCACTCCAATTTGCTTACCGCCCAAATAGGTCCACAGACGATGCAATCTCAACCACACTGCACACTGCCCTAACCCATCTGGACAAGAGGAATACCTATGTGAGAATGCTGTTCATCGACTACAGCTCGGCATTTAACACCATAGTGCCCTCCAAGCTCGTCATCAAGCTCGAGACCCTGTGTCTCGACCCCGCCCTGTGCAACTGGGTACTGGACTTCCTGACGGGCCGCCCCCAGGTGGTGAGGGTAGGCAACAACATTTCCACCCCGCTGATCCTCAACACTGGGGCCCCACAAGGGTGCGTTCTGAGCCCTCTCCTGTACTCCCTGTTCACCCATGACTGCGTGGCCACGAACGCCTCCAACTCAATCATCAAGTTTGCGGACGACACAACAGTGGTAGGCTTGATTACCAACAATGACGAGACGGCCTACAGGGAGGAGGTGAGGGCCCTCGGAGTGTGGTGTCAGGAAAATAACCTCACACTCAACGTCAACAAAACTAAGGAGATGATTGTAGACTTCAGGAAACAGCAGAGGGAACACCCCCCTATCCACATTGATGGAACAGTAGTGGAGAGGGTAGTAAGTTTTAAGTTCCTTGGCGTACACATCACAGACAAACTGAATTGGTCCACCCACACAGACAGCCTCATGAAGAAGGCGCAGCAGCACCTCTTCAACCTCAGGAGGCTGAGGAAATTCGGCTTGTCACCAAAAGCGCTCACAAACTTCTACAGATGCACAATCGAGAGCATCCTGTCGGGCTGTATCACCGCCTGTTACGGCAACTGCTCCGCCCACAACCGTAAGGCTCTCCAGAGGGTAGTGAGGTCTGCACAACGCATCACCGGGGGCAAACTACCTGCCCTCCAGGACACATACACCACCCGATGTCACAGGAAGGCCATAAATATCATCAAGGACAACAACCACCCGAGCCACTGCCTGTTCACCCCGCTATCATCCAGAAGGCGAGGTCAGTACAGGTGCATCAAAGCTGGGACCGAGAGACTGAAAAACAGCTTCTATCTCAAAGCCATCAGACTGTTAAACAGCCACCACTAATATTGAGTGGCTGCTGCCAACACACTGACTCAACTCCAGCCACTTTAGTAATGGGAATTGATGGGAAATGTAAAATATATCACTAGCCACTTTAAACAATGCTACCTAATATAATGTTTACATACCCTACATTATTCATCTCATATGTATATGTATATACTGTATTCTATATCATCGACTGCATCCTTATGTAATACATGTATCACTAGCCACTTTAACTATGCCACTTTGTTTACATACTCATCTCATATGTATATACTGCACTCAATACCATCTACTGTATCTTGCCTATGCCGCTCTGTACCATCGCTCACTCATATATCTTTATGTACATATTCTTATCCCCTTACACTTGTGTCTATAAGGTAGTAGTTTAGGAATTGTTAGCTAGATTACTTGTTGGTTATTACTGCATTGTCGGAACTAGATGCACAAGCTTTTCGCTACACTCGCATAAACATCTGCTAACCATGTGTATGTGACAAATAAAATGTGATTTGATTTGATTTGGTGTGCTATGCATAATGTAATAGAGACATGGTGTGTTGTAAAGCTTCCAGGATAAAATCCACCCCTTCTAACGAGTTGTCGATTCGCCAAAAGGGAGGAAGCAACAACAACTTGTTCCCGTCACCTTGTAGTTACATTAACAAATTGGTCATGAAATGGTAGAGCTGAAAGAGAGACAGATATCAGAAAAATATAAAAGAGGTAGAGAGAGAGAAAATCCTCCATGTCGCCTGCCTGAGATGAGAGACGAAAGAAAGGAGGAGATACTTGTTTTTCTGCCCAAAATTAAAAGTGGCACAGACTACAAAAAGTAGACTACAAAGTGATCCCTCATGTCTTTGAGGTGCTCAGATAAAGCTTAGCATGTCTTCCTCCACGTATACTGTAGATAAAAACAAAGGGAAATTATGAGAGGACGTGGTGACTCCGAGCACGGCAGATCAGATTTATGTGTCGATTTATGAAAGTAGAGTTGTGTACAGCATGGTCATTTCCAAAGTACCAGATATAAATACTACCTGGTTGTGTCCCAAATGACACCCTAGCCATATACATTGGCTTGCGGATGTATTCACCCCCCTTGGCATTTTTCCTATTTTGTTGCCTTACAACCTGGAATTAAAATGGATTTTGGGGGGGTTTGTTTCATTTGATTTACACAACATGCCTACCACTTTGAAGACCCCAAATATGTTTTATTGTGAAATAAACAAGAAATAACACAAAAAAATTGAAATGGAACATGCATAACTATTCATAACCCTCCCCCCCTCATCCCAGATGGTGCAGGACCACCATCTGGGATGTTTTCCCATTCTTCAAGGCAAAACTGCTCCAGCTTCTTCAAGTTTGATGGGTTCATACCACAGATCCTCAATTGGATGGAGGTCAGGGCTTTGACTAGGCCATTCCAAGACATGTAAATGTTTCCATTAACCTCTTACTCCTACTGAGACGCTTGCGTCCCATCCAGAGCTCTGGAAATGCAAATGCGCTACGCTAAATGCTAATAGTATTAGTTAAAACTCAAACGTTCATTAAAATACACATGCAGGGTATTGAATTAAAGCTACACTCGTTGTGAATCCAGGCAACAAGTCAGATTTTTAAAATGCTTATCGGCGAAAGCATGAGAAGCTATTATCTGATAGCATGTAACACCACAAAAGACCCGCAGGGGTCGTAAAACAAAATAATTAGCATATTCGGCGCTACACAAACCACACAATAAAATAGAAAACATTCATTACCTTTGGCCATCTTCTTTGTTGGCACTCCTAGATGTCCCATAATCACTATTGGGTCTTTTTTCCGATTAAATCGGTCCATATATAGCCTAGATATCGTTATATGTAGACTGTGTGATAAACGAAAAAAAACAGTGTTTCATAACGTAACGTCATTTTTTAAAATTCAAAAAGTCGGCGATAAACTTTCACAAAACACTTTGAAATACTTTTGTAATGCAACTTTAGGTATTAGTACACGTTAATAAGCGATAAAATTCATCAGGAAGGCGATGTAAAATCCTTAGCTGTCGTCAGGAAAAAAATGTCAGGAGAGAGCTCCACTAAAGTGAACCTCCGTCCCAGTCTCAAATCTCTGGAAGACTGAAACAGGATTCCCTCAAAAATGTCCCTGTATTTAGCACCATCCCTCATATCTTCAATTCTGACCAGTTTCCCAGTCCCTGCCGATGAAAACCTTCCCACAGCATGATGCTGTCACCATCATGCCTCACTGTGGGGATGATATTCTTGGGGTGATGAAAGGTGTTGGGTTTGCACCAGACATAGCGTTTTCAGTTTTTCCTTTATGACCAAAAAGCTACATTTTAGTGTCATCTAACCAGAGTACCTTCTTCCATATGTTTGGGGAGCCTCCCACATGCCTTTTGGCAAATACCATTATTTATTTCTTTAAGCAATGGCTTTTTCTGGCCACTCTTCCATCAAGCCCAGCTCTGTGGAGTGTACGGCTTAAAGTGGTCCTATGGACAGATACTCCAATATTCGTTGTGGAGCTTTGCAGCTCCTTTAGGGTTGTCTTTGGTCTCTTTGTTGCCTCTCTGATTAATGCCCTCCTTGCCTGGTCCATGAGTTTTGGTGGGCAGCCCTCTCTTGTCAGGTTTGTTGTGGTGCCATATTCTTTCCATTTTCTAATAATCAATTTAATGGTGCTCCGTGGGATGAACACTTTTGCAAGGCATTGTACAATCAGAAAGGCACAGCACACAAATTAATTATTTTCCATTGTCGAAAGTAACCCAAGCACACACAAAATAGGAGCTACATGCAAAACACAGACCCCTTGTGGAAAGTAGGAGAATTGTAACATCACTTACCCTGAATTCAAACAACTCTCCACCTCGCCCACCTTCACAAAATGTGGACACCCCTCTGAATGACTTATGCTGAATTGGAATTTTTAGTTCTTAATTTACTGGCACCTGTAAGTTACTGTAAAACAAAGGTTGGAAAAGGTTAGAAAATATTACAGGATTGTTTTGAGTATCTGTTTTCGCATGTACATTGATTGTTTATTATTATGTTACACAAAGATAAATAAGATACATATTTCTATAAAACAAATCCAATCAGCTAGTTAGATCTATTGCACACTTTACTAAAATGATTGTTCCAGTTTTAGGTAGTCTACTTAAACAATATGCCTAATCCTGACAGTCATTCTGAATATAAAGGTTGCGGGTGAAAATGTGTTGGATATTCTAACTGGCTGGATTCAAATAGGAATTACACATCACATTGAAAACCAGCATAATCTGATTTGCAGATGGGATACAAAATCCTGTTTGGGAAATTCCTGGAAATGGAAGGGAATAGGAAGTTTGAATTATTCAACCATGGTATCTCGGAAAGTAAAAAAATAATGCAACCCTAATTGCAGGCCTGATGTTGCCTGTAAACCATGACTTTTAGGCCATTGTATTTGGGTAAAACTTAGGCTCAAAATATGTTTTGTCATTAAAAGTATAATTTGAATGATAACATTCGCCTAGGAAGTCACTTGGTGAAGGCCACAGGATTGAAAATGAGTGAAATCAACAATTATGTATATGTCACTAACAAATACAGGCATGGGTATTAACTGTACAATTCACTTTAAAAAAGCATGTAAAGTACATTGGAGTTCGTGGCTAGTGGGGGCATGGTTAGCAGGTGGTTATTTTTGGCCACGCCTGAGTCAATCACTGGAACCAGGTTCAAATAAATGAATTAGGGTCAAACTCCCATAAAAACAACAATAATTTCTTCTTTTTTTACAGTGTATTGTATACACTACTTTTGACCAGAGCCACAAAGGCAAAATACAGGATGTTTTGTATAATTGTAAGACAGCAGGAATTAGGCACTAGGTAATTTAGAGTGAACTATGGCTGCGTCCCAATTAGCACCCTATTCCCTATATTATGTATTACTTTGGATGAGGGCCTGTAGGGCTCTGGTCAAAAATGGTCCACTATATATGGAAAAGGTGGACCTTGGTCAGAAGTAGTACACTATATAGGGAATAGAGTGCCATTTGGGATGTAATCAATGTTTTATATAATTATGACAGCAAGATGTATGACATTCCAACCCAGAAACAATAGGAGTGATATCACCCAGGGAGGATGGGTTTGTTTATAACGCAATGTTTAAGTTTGTTCCACCTGAACGAGTCTGATCACAAGTCAGAGATCACTATGATGACACACCAAATGTGTTTGATGGATAGCGGGAAAAGCACAGGAATAGGCTTTTGTTGGTTACAGTCCAAGCTATTTCTTCCAATGGCGTGACTGCTGTGGGCATCCAAAGATTATCCAATTTGAATAAACGCTTGGAGGTAAGGATGACATCAGCGGTGTAGTTTACGCCGATATGGATATCACTTATTATTGATATCTGCATAGCATATTGATGTGACTCACACTGCTGCTCTCTCATTTAGCTATTTGCGCCTTACGGATTGCGGTTGGCTGTTCACAAATCTAAATGTGTATTTGAACCCAATAATGGTTGAATTTAAGACGTTTAAGCTGCCTATCAATCATTGTTTTTGAAACCAGTGGACAACATCATAAACAACAGAGCTAATAAATCCTTAGTTTGGGGGTCATGCTCAGGTAAAACAATTAGGCTAGTCTATATTTCCAAGTCCTATTCGTGCAGATCAAGGGGTAAAATATTAATTGGAATGACTGGAATTCTGATAGACTTTGGTTTTTAATGTAAAGGTATAATTTAATGGTAGTTGAAAGTGATGGTTTGGAAGAATCCTACATAACCAGCCCATAAAGTAAAATGTAATATCCATATATGGCCAGCTATGTAAACTTTAACATTGATTTGTCCTGCAATAGATGTTGTTCAATAACATACATTTTTGTCTTTTTCTAATGCCTCTTAAGGGGAATGTAATCTAAAAGTAACGGAATGTAATCAGATTACGCTACTGAGTTTGGGTAATCCAAAAGTTATGTTACTGATTACAATTTTGGACAGGTAACTTTTAACTGTAACGAATTACATTTAGAAAGTAACCTATCCAACCCTGTCTATTTCACGATAAGCTGTTATAGTGTTTTGCAACTACAGTAGTTCAATGTGCTCTGTCTTGGAGCTAGCTAGCTGTGTCTTCCTACTTTAGATGAGACATTTTTACAAGCGTGACCTTTCCACATTTCCCCACCACCACCTCGCCAGACTCAGATGCGTTCCAGTTGGCACTCTATTCCTATGTAGCTCATTACTTTTGACCAGGGCCAATAGAGTCGACTTTCACACCGACAACTTCAAACTTCCCTTCCGCTTTCTAACCTCATGGCAGAAGCTTCACTTGCTTCCCTGTGACACATAGCTATGGAGTGGCGTTCTTTTAGGGATAAAAGGCTTCTCCTCAGGCCGGTTGATGCTGTATTCCGTTGGGGATCAGATGCTAGTTGGCCCTGATGCGCTGACGGGAACCGAAGAGACAGCGCAGCTCAGCGAAGTTTAGAAAAGCGGGGTCCGCTGAAAACATCAGGAATGTGTGTGTGTGTTTGTGTCAGGGAGACCAGGGAAAACATGTCTCTCGGCACTGATATTTACCCCCCCCGTCACTCCCAGTAACCCCTAATCTCCATGACCCTGTCCTTGTCCCTGCTGCTGCAATACCCTGCCACGCTATGCAGCGGAATCGGAGATAGAAAAGTGAAACCACAGAAGCTTACATAAATGGTCTAGACATAAAGTACTGATAATGACGATTGTCAAGAAAAGCATTTATGTTGAAAGTAACACAGAAACACATTGACGCACATAATTGAAAAAGCAGTTGCAAAAAGCAATCAATGCTCATGCAACATGACATTTCTCTAAATTATGGATGCATGAAAGTCAGCATTGTTGCTCCGACTTCATTATTTAAATTAAACACAAAACAAATGTGGTTTAAAGACAGAAAAAGCCCTCTGAACGAAATTAAACCAAAACCCAAAGAAATAAAGAAAGAAGTTCCTGCCCAGTTTGAGGAGTTGCCTGATTGGTTTGGTATTGGTTACGGTAAAACGCTACACTGCACACATGATATGGCGTGTTCCAGTTCATCTATAATGCTTTTCGATATTATTTTGACCACCAGGTGGAACTAGTTTACACGGTGTTGATCAAAGCCTTGAGTAATGAACCTATTTTTGACAAAATTGTCTGGAAATACTCAACGCTTCAGGACACTCCACTTCCCCATCACTAGGAATAGGCTGGAAATCTAAAATATTTCAAGAAGAATTTCTGGGAATTTTGCAACCTATTTGCAGGCCTGGTGTAGCCCAGAAACTGTAAGTTCCAGGCCACTGTTTAATAATAAAATTAAACCTTTTGAGATACATATCAATTAAAAATAACATACACCTAAGAACTCACTTGTTGAAAGCAACCTAACTAAGTTTGAAAAGATTCAACAACTATATCTCTGTCACTAACAATTAAAGTCATGGGTAGTAACTCTACAATACGCGAGAAAAGGAAAGGCATAGTGGGAAATTATATTGGAGGGGTGGCTTAGTGGGGGTGTGGCTTTAGGGTTGTTATTTTTTGGTCACTCGTGAGTGGAAGTGTTGTACCAGTTTAACTCTATATGCTAGAGGTACACATTCATGTTTTATGTTTCCCCATCAAAGTGATAGTGTTAAAAACAACAAATGTTTTGTTTCTTTTAAGTAGACATATGGCTGTGTTATAAATGAAGGCATAGTTTCTAAGCGAGTGGGTATACTTTACCCTATGAACTGACACTCTCCATTGTTGGAGGATTCAGCTTTTAAATACTTAGCCTCCACTAGTAAAGCACAATGGAAAAGTAATAAATTATCATTTATTACTGTTGCTATTTAGGTGCCTGTACAGTACTGTACTCATATTTGAGCCAATATTCTAGCAGTAGAAAGCCCACTTCAAGCACTGGCCTTAGTTATGTCTTAGTAAAGAGCAGTGATGTTATGTTTGATACCGGAGCTCGAAAGTCGAAATCGCTAAGCAGTTTACATTCGAAGCAGCGTCTCGATGCCTGTATCACTTTATCAGAAGCACATGATTAATGACATTTGAAACTTTGCTTCCTCGAATAATCACCTGATTAGTTTGGTATTGATTTGTAGAAGGCAAAAAACGAATTGATGTTGCCAATTATTCGAATGATTACTTTATTGGCAATGTGGACAAACTTAGGCAGGAAATGTCGCCATCAAATTTATGCATAAAAATACAAATAATGAAATAAAAGCATTGCAAGGTTTGAATTTTGTCAAGTTAGTGTGGGCGAGATGGAACAAGTATTGTTGTCGATCAAAAATCACAAACCTCCTGGCATTGACAACTTAGATGGAAAGCTACTGAGGATGGTAGCTGACTCTGTAGCCACTGCTATCTGCCATATCTTTAATCTTAGCCTAGAGGAAAGTATTTGTCCTCAGGCCTGGAGGGAAGCCAAATGAGTTCCCTCTACCCAAGAGTGGTAAAGCAGCCTTTACTGGCCTTAACACCATACCAATTAGCTTGCTGCTAGCTCTTATCAAAATGTTAGAAAGAATTGTGTTAGACCAAATACAATGCTATTTCTCTGTAAACAAACTAACAACAGACTTTCAGCATGCTTATAGAGAAGGGCACCCAACATGTACTGCACAGACTGTGGGAGCTGTACTGTTAGATTTCAGTGCAGCCTTTGATATTAGTGACCATAACCTGTTGAAAAGAAATGATGTGTTATGGCTTTTCAACCTCTGCCATATCATGGATTCAGAGATATCTGTCTAGTTGAACTCAAAGGGTTTTATTTAACCGAAGGTTCTCTAATGTCAAACATGTAAAGGGTGCTGCACCGCAAGGCATCTCTCTAGGCCCTCTAGTCTTTTCTATTTTTTTTCCAAAGACCTGCCACTGGGATTAAACAAAGCATATGTGTCCATGTATGCTGATGATTCAACCATATATACGCTTCAGCAACCACAGCTAATGACGTCACTGAAACCCTTATCAAAGAGTTGCATTCTGTTTTGGAATGGGTGCCCAGTAATTAACTGGTCCTGAAAGTCACTTACACTAAGAGTATTGTATTTGGTACAAATCATTCACTAAGTTCTAGACCTCAGCTGAATCTGGTAATGAGTGGTGGGGCTGTTGAACAAGTTGAGGAGACTAAATTACTTGGTGTTTCCTTAGATTGTAAACTGTCATGGTCAAACATATGGATTCAATGGTTGTAAAGATGGGGAGAGGTCTGTCCGTAATAAAGAGATGCTCTGCTTTTTTGACACCACACTCCAAAAAGCAAGTCCTGCAGCCTCAAGTTTTGTCTCATCTTCATTTGTGTCCAGTTGTGTGATCAAGTGCTGCAAGGAAAGACATATTCAAGCTACTGTTGTCCCAGAACAGAGTGGCATGTCTTGCTCTTCATTGTAATCAGTGCTGATATAAATACTATGCATGCCTGTCTCTCTTGGCTAAGAGATGAGGATAGACTGACTGCATCACTTTTTCTTTTTATAAGAAACATTAATGTGTTGAAAGTCCCAAATTGTTTGCATAGTCAACTTACACACAGCTCTGACACACACACTTACCCAACCAGACATGACACCAGGGGTCTTTTCGCAGTCCTCAAATCCAGAACAAATTCAACAATCGTACAGTATTATATAGAACCATTATTGCGTGGAACTTTGTTCCATATCATATTGCTCAAATAAACAGCAAACCTGGTTTAAAAAAACAGATAAAGCAACACCTCACGGCACAACGCCTCTCCCCTATTTGACCTATATAGTTTGTGTGTATGTTTTGGTATTGATGTGTGTTCCTGTGTGTATTGGTAGGCTGTGTGTGCCTTTTTAAATTATTTTGGGAATTGATGTAGTTCTGTCCTTGATCTGTTCTTGTCTATTACCAATGTAATTAGAGCATTCAGGGATCAATCTGATATACCACGACTGTCAGCCAATCAGCACCCAGTTTATAATATCAATTAATCAATGTGCATGTACTGTAGAAAGAGAACAAACTATTCTAAAAATCAACCTGCAACAACTCATGATGGGTAATAATAGTAATGAAGCCCCTTCCATGCATTTTTCACTCTGACAGAGTTAACAGATATTAACTTTACACAGTCGAGTAACAACAACACCATGTAATTACAGTGATTTAAATAACACTTAATTTTATTCACTGCAGGTGGTGTCAATTTCAATCCCAATGCATTCGCCAAGTAACTAAGGCTATCAATAAATGGTTTAGCTCGACCGCTTTAAAATAAATCTTAATCACCAAAGCTAGCTTTGTTAAAATATAAAGTTTGGGAGCAGCAAGGCTACAATAACGAAGCCTGGTTCAACAGCGTTGTCTTTTTTATCCTGGCGATGTTATGATAATGCTTCTGACCCCAACCTAAAAGATCAGATATTGTTTTTAGTTTAATTTGATTAAAAACCAAACTTTATTAGAATGTTTCACTACTCTGGCTTTATGCTGACAATGTGCAATGCAATTTAGGAGCCGTCTGCTATTTCTGGAAAAGTGGGAATGTGATCTGTAAGATGGTTCCATAATGTGTTTAACACATATTTAGGAGCAGTATAAGGTTGATTGGTCATCCCCACTTTCTCTGTGCATTAGAACTTTGATCTGCTTCTGTGAAAAGTTTGGACTCATTATGTGCGATGTCCATTGAATGAAAGATGTCAGTGTCTGGAAAGACTGTTTAGAAACATCAAGATGTGGGGCCTCCAGGAGTGGGGCAGTGGTCTAAAAGGCAGGTATTCCCAAACTGGGGTACTCAATGCCGTCACGGGTACGCCAAATAAAAATGTGATTCAAATTATTATTTTTTTTTTTACTAACATTTTCAAACTGTCCATTTATATTTTCCAACGGGGCTATACATTTGGGTGAGGTTTTTTTCTCGCCAGAGTAGCCTCATTTCACTGCCAAAAATACAATTAAACCATCTAGGGTTCAGTGAAATAACAAGAAAATGTTAAATACAGGTATCCTAATCAAATAATTAACATCCAATCACATTAACCGTCAATCTCTCTTGGGAAACCTTCATTCTTGCACAGACATTTAGAAATTAAATATGACAATTTGAAAAATAAGCCACAGGTTTTTTTTGAGCGAGAATAAAGATGACTTTCGAGTAGTAATACTACATGTATAAAAGCAACAGATGGCATTAATAAAAAGGGGCTAGCAGCGTCTTATATGGTGATCTACCGAGTGGCTAGGACATGCAAGCCCCATACTATTGTGGAGGACTTCATTCTTCCTGCTGCCACGGGAATGGTGGAAATGACAAAAAGAATAATACAGACAATGCCTTCATAAAAAACACTGCATCAGTGGCATCAGTGACATGGCAGGAGATGTTTTGAAACAATTATTGCACCGCATACAAGCCAGTGAATTATATGCGTTACATCTAGCTAGATGAGTTAAGAGACGTGGCGAGCCTGGCACAGCTCTTGGTATACTATGTCCCTTAGGTTAATGGGGGGTCAATTAAGGAAGACATTCTCTTCTGCAAACCACTGGAAACCAGGACAACATGAGAGGATATTTTTAGTACTGGACAGCTTTGTGACATCAAATGGACTTTGGTGGTCAAGATGTGTTGGTATCTGAACTGATAGAGTGGTAACCCGTGTGCAAGCAGTTGCTCCCGATGCCACTTGGGTAAACTGCAGCATCCACTGAGAGGCTCTTGCTGCCAAGGGAATGCCTGACATCTCTAAATATGTTTTGGACACTACAGTGAAAATGGTTAACTTTGACAAAGCAAGGCCCTTGAACTCTCGTGTATTTTCTGCACTATGCAATGATATGGGCAGTGGCCATGTAACGCTTTTACAACATCATAAGTGCGCTGGTTATCAAGGGGCAAAGTATTGACACATTCTTTTAAATTGAGAGACGAATTTAAAGTTTTCTTTACTGACCATCATTTTCACTTGTATGACTGCTTGCATGATAATGAGTTTCTTACAAGACTGGACTATCTGGGTCATGTTTTTTCTCGGCTGAATGATCTGAATCTAGGATTACAGGGACTCTCCGCAACTATATTCAATGTGCGGGACAAAATTGAGGCTATGATTAAGAAGTTGGACTTCTTCTCTGTCTGCATTAACCAGGACAACACACAGGTCTTTCCATCATTGTATGATTATTTTGTGTGCAAATGAACTCAAGCTTACAGACAATGTCAAATGTGATATAGTGAAGCACCTGAGTGAGCTGGGTGCGAAATTACGCAGGTACTTTCCTGAAACGGACGACACCAGCAACTGTATTCATTATCCCTTTCGTGCCCTGCCTCCAGGCCACTTACCTATATCTGAACAAGAGAGCCTCATCAAAATTACAACAAGCGGTTCTGTGAAAATGTAATTTAATCACAAGCCACTGCCAGATTTCTGGATCGGGCTGCACTCAGAGTTTCTTGCCTTGGCAAATCGTGCTAAGACACCGATGCCCTTTGCAAACACGTACCTATGTAGATTGGATTCTCGGCCCTCACTAGCATGAAAACTAAATACAGGCACAGACTGTGTGGAAAATGATTTAAGACTAAGACTCTCTCCAATACAACCCAACATTGCAGAGTTAAGTACATCCTTTCAACCATACTCTTCTCATTAATCTGTGGTGAGTTATTCACAATTTTTGAAGAACAAATAAGTTTTATATGTAAGATGGCTAAATAAAGAGCAAAATGATTGATTACTATTATATTGTTATTTGTGCCCTGGTCCTATAAGAGCTCTTTGTCACTTCCCACAAGCCAGGTTGTGACAAAAACTCACACTCCTTATGTTTAATAAATGTATTGTATAGTGTGTGTGTGACAAGCTTACGATGAAGGCAAAAAACAACATTTGAGAGCACGCTGACCCTGGTGCTAGACAGGGTACGCAGCTGGAGGTTGAATGTTTGAAGGGGAAGGGGAATATAAAATGTTTGGGAACCACTGGTCTAAGCCACTGCATCGCAGTGCTATCTGTGTCATTAGAGATCCTGGTTCGAAGCCATGCTCTGTCACAGCCGGCTGCGACCGGGAGACCCATGGGATGGAGCACAATTGGCCCAGGTTTGTCCGTGTTAGGGGAGCACATTGTTGCGGCTGGCTTTCGGGTTAAGTGGGCATTGTGTCAAGAAGCAGTGCGGCTTGGCTTTCCTGGGTTGTGTTTGGGAGGAAGCACGGCTCTTGACCTTCACCCCTCCTGAGTCCGTATGGGAGTTGCAGCGATGAGACGAGACTGTAACTACAAATTCGATAGCATGAAAAAGGGGGAAAAATGTTTTTGTTTTTAAATGTATCATTTTGCGTCTTCCATTTTCCTCTTTTGGACGTAAAGATCCCTGTCTGTAGTGCAGAGGCTATTGATATTTGCCTGTTGGTTTACCTTAACAACTCTTCATGTGGCAAATTTGCTCCAGGCCCTATCAACGGTGAAGGTAGGCTAATCTTATTTAATGTTTTGCTCTGGCATGGCCATTTTGAAATGTGAATGCATTATATGATAATATTTCCATGTTGAAGCCAAATATTAGGCATCTTTTTACTGTAAAAACTGGATAGGCATTTACATTTACATTTACATTTACATTTAAGTCATTTAGCAGACGCTCTTATCCAGAGCGACTTACAAATTGGTGCATTCACCTTATGACCTCCAGTGGAACAGTAGTGCATCTAAATCTTTTCAGGGGGAGGGGGGTATCATGTGTATCATAACTAGTCATATTATAACCTACTTTTGAATAATTAACAATAGCAATCTGCAAATGATAGGATGAACATCCATGCCCTCCTGTGTGATTGGGCTTGATGACAATACAATATAAAATACCTTAAATACACATCTTGAAGCAATCACATATTTAGCGATGGAGCAAATTCTGATTGGCCAGTATTGGGTCAAGCCTCTAAAATCCTACAACTTATATATTCATCAACACCCAGCCCTTTCACCAAACCATCAGCTAAAGCACCCATAATTATACTTTTTACTCCATACATTTTCCCTGACAACCAAAAGTACTAATAACATAATGAATACTTAGCAGGACAATAAAATTGTCTTTTCACTTATCAAAAGAACATCCTTGGTCATTCCTACAGCCTCTGATCTGGGGAACTCACTAAACACATGCTTAGTTTGTAAATGATGCCTGTGTGTTGGAGCATGCCCCTGGCTATCTGTAAATAAAAATAAAACAAGAAAATTATGCTATCTGGTTTTCTTAAGATAACGAAATTGAAATGATTTATAATTTTACTTTTGATACTTAAGAATATTTAAAACCAAATACTTTTAGACTTTTACTCAAGTAGTATTTTAGTCATTTTCTATCATGGTATGTTTAATTTTTCTCAGGTAGGACAATTGGGAACTTTTTCCACCACTGTGTCTGCGTGGGTGTGCCGAGACTGAATGAAAAGCCTACCACCACAAGTGGTCTAGCTGTGTTTCTTCAAAGAATGGAACATGTGATTTAAAGATAAAGAACATCCAGACAAAAAAGACACAAAACAATACTCTCCCTGTCAGCTTGATAAAAATATACTTCGGCACCTGTTTTTCCAACATATTTAAAGATGAACCATGAACACTAAACTCTGGATCACACTGTGTGTGTGTGTGTGTGTGTGTGTGTGTGTGTGTGTGTGTGTGTGTGTGCTATTTCTAGGGTGTTTAGGGTAAGGTTATAATTAGTGTTAGGAGCTATGGTTAGTTTTAGGTTTAAGAGCTAGGTTTAGGGTTAAGGTTAGGTTTTGAGGTTAAAACATCTTAGGGATGATGCAGAATGTAGTTCCAGTGCAGGAACATCAATCAGCGGAAATTTCAGAGCGCCACCTATAGTTTTCGATAAAACTCAAACTTTCATTAAAACACACATGCAAGGTACTGAATTAAAGCTACACTCGTTGTGAATCTAGACACCAAGTCAGATTTGTAAAATGCTTTTCTGCGAAAGCATGAGAAGCTATTATCTGATAGCATGCACCCCCCAAAACACCTGAACGACACCTAAACAAAATATTTTGCGGTAGCCGGCGCTACACAAAACGCAGAAATAAAATATAAAACATTCATTACCTTTGACGAGCTTCTTTGTTGGCACTCCTATATATCCCATAAACACCACAATTGGGTCTTTTTCCCGATTAAATCCGTCATTGTATAGGCAAAATGTCATTTTATGAAGGCCGGTCTGATCCAGGAAAATTCCCCTTTACAAGAGGCAACGTCACTTTTTAAAATTACAAAAGTTGCCTATAAACTTTTACAAATCACTTCAAACTACTTTTCTAAACCAACTTTAGGTATTAATAAACGCTAATAATCTATCAAATTGATCACGGGGCGATCTGTATTCGATAGCAGCAAGTCTTGAAATCATCCTCCATGTTTTCACTTTCATAACATCCTGCGGTGAGCCCCAAGACAGGAAGTGCCTATACGTCATCTAACCAAGGATAAAGCAGCCATAAAATGCCAGTACTGGCGACATCGTGTGGAAGCTGTAGGCACACGTTTTTTTTCTGTCGCCTTAGACAATACATTGACTGGCGGATGAATATTTTTTTTGTGTTTTTGGTGAACAGTTTTCCCTGGGATTTTTACTCCTAAACACGTTCTGTTATAGCCACAGACACGATTTACCCAGTTTTAGAGACTTCAGAGTGTTTTCTATACGCACATACTTATCATATGCATATACTATATTCCTGGCATGAGTAGCAGGACGTTGAAATGTTGCGATTTTTTACAAAAAGCTGCGAAAATTCGCATCATCCCTAACAGGTGGTTAGGGTTATGGTTAAGGTTAGGGTAAGGATTCGGATTAGGGTTAGGGGTTATCCTCTCCTACCAAACAACTGACTGACTATTGCTCCGAGTCTGGAAGGTTTGTAGAACAGTCACTTTCAATTATTTCTGAAATAGAGATGTTTCTCAACTAGATAGGCATTCAGAGGAGTTTTGTGAATTACCCAGTCTGAGATGCTGACATACCCTGTCTTGTCTGCTCTTTGGGTGTTTATCTTTAGGATATTTTGCTAAAAGACAAACACTCTAGTGTTTGTAATCCCCATAGGCCTCTGGTCAAAGTGGACTACATAGAATAAAAGGTGTCATTTGGGATACAGTCTAGGTCTATAGCAGGTTTCAGGTTTCTTTAGCTTTTGCACTTTCAACCAGGGGCTCAGTACTGTGTACCTATGAGTTTAAGGTAATGTGACATTTCTAGGACTTCTGTACCTTCCTATTATGACATTCTTCTCCAGAAGAAAGGAATATATTCCTTAGAGTCAAATCACGCCCTAGTCAAAAGTAGTGCACTACATGGGAATAAAGTGCCATTTGAGACGTTAGATAATGCTCTCATGATTTCTTACTAAGTGTAAATATAGAATCTTTACTATTCTTAGAGGGAGGGGATGGGAGCAAGGAGGTTTCTACACTGTGACACGTTTATAACTTAAACATCAGTGTTTAAAACTTAAACATTAGGCCTCTAGATCTGTCAATACGTTGTCTCATCTTAAACACAGGCTTTTAGAATGCAAGATTAAATATGAGAATCAGCCTTTTCCAGTCAGTTTCCAACCAGGAGACCACCTGTATCTCCAAAGTGTTATGATTTTCAACACTAGTGCTTACTTTCCTATTGTCATGTTTGGAGTGCATTTAGCCATTAGAAATTGATGTGACTTTCCATGACTTTTATTCAGATCAGTGTTAGGAATGTCTGTCACCTTACCTACATTTTAGCACAACTGAAGAGGACATTGGGTTGAAAAAAATATTTTCAATCGTGTGGCGTTTTTATGTGACTGTGTTGAGTT